>NC_049245.1:15126130-16534880 GCF_011100685.1 Canis lupus familiaris | reverse complement strand
TATCAGAAAGGGAGACAGAACATGAGAGACTCCTAACTCTGGGAAACGAACTAGGGGTGATGGAAGGGGAGGAGGGCCAGGGGTGGGGGTGACTGGGTGGCAGGCACTGAGGGGGGCACTTGATGGGATGAGCACTGGGTGTTATTCTATATGTTGGCAAGTTGAACACCAATAAAAAATAAATTTATTATTTAAAAAAAGTGCATCTTGGTGTACCTTTATTATGCACTGTACCTTTATTAAGCACTTTTAGCAGATGTTTGTGATGTCCTATGTCACACCTTCTCAACTCGCCTGATTTTAGCACGCCTTTGACAGTCAGTTTTCATGCTTTGTCAGCATTCTTTATAAAGCTTACGTGGAAACTACTCTGCTTTCTTGAAGACAATGGAAGTTCCCTTGGGAAAATTCAGGTAACTGGAAAGTGCAAGGGAGCTAATGCCCTGGGAGGGAGCAATGTTCATCTAAGGGGGGATGGAATCAACAGTTAAATGCCACAGCCTCCATCCTCTGGTAGAACACTTCTGATGTGCTTTGTCCATGGTTCTTCAGAAGGTCCCAGTGGGACTGAGCCTCAGATGCCCACAGCGGTAACACACTTGTGTGGGCTTTTTGCCCTTCCGTGTTTTTTTTTTTTTCCTTTCTTTTCTTTCTTTCTTTTTTTTTTTTTTATTTATGATAGTCACAGAGAGAGGGAGAGAGAGAGAGAGAGGCAGAGAGAGAAGCAGGCTCCATGCACCGGGAGCCCGATGTGGGATTCGATCCCGGGTCTCCAGGATCACGCCCTGGGCCAAAGGCAGGCGCCAAACCGCTGTGCCACCCAGGGATCCCCCCTTCCCTGTTTTGTTCTCCCTACCCCTCACTCCTGCTTCCTGGGATCATCTCCCAGGCAGGCTACCCACACCCACGTCCTTCTTTCAGATCGTGCTTTTTTGGAGGAACCCAACTAAAACAGCACTTACACCTCATGTTTTATGGAGAGTCAGTGATGTAGGGCTCAGCAGGTTAGAGCCTCGCTGGTACAATCCAGCACAGCTGGCTTACAGGTACCTGTTCTGACTGGCTGGCATCCAGTGGATTGGTTGGTGCCCATGTCATATAAGTCACCTCCCACTTATGAGATCTCTCAGTGCCATAACATAAATCACTGTCCCTGACATGTCCTTCTTGGCTGCTTATGAGTTTCTCATTCAAGACATGTGGGTAGTGAATATAAATAACTTAAATCATAGTCCTACTGGGCCATGTGCTAAAGTCTGTGTTCCATAAATGGGGAGAAAAGGTTATCCGAGGTGACTCCCCACTCCCCCCCTTCAGTTCAGGCTGAGGTCAGGGTTGTTTATTTGAATGCTGGCAATCACCCTGGGAATTTATTTAGGTGCCAAGGGAAACATGAGGACAGTGGACTCCAGAAAGATTGTGCTCCAAGGTACATAAGATAGCAGGCACAAACCCAGGAGAGGACACCAGGGGCTTGCCCTAGACACAACAAATGCCTGGTGACTTCTTGGTTGGCTAATGCAGACAGCATTTAATCTATGGGCCAGAGGGAGATGATGCAGAAGGCAGAGACACAGACTTCAAGAAGGCTTTTGTAGTCTCTCTGTGGTCCAGCACCCACTAAGCCCAGAGATGCAACATCTCTTATGAAACCTTGTCCCTCCTGCAGGTACTGGCAGAGCTAAGAATGAGGTCTTCGCACACTTAGCATGCCTGGCAGCCCCTTTCCCCGTGTCAAGGAAGCTGAGTCTGAAATGAAGAGCTCCATATGGGAAGTTTAGGGGGAGAGGTTTTGGGAACAAAATAGAGGAAGTAAGTGAGGGGGGTTGGGCAGATTGGGAAATGGCTGTGATGCTTTCACTGTACAGGTTTCAACCAAACCCACTCAGAGCTCTGGAATTGGGTGGCCCTTCAGAGCTGTCTTGACTGGAAGCAACCCATCTTTGGACTCAGGCTACCTCCAGGAAGGTCACATAGCCCTGGTTAAGGTAGCCACCAGGGGCCAACCCTCCTGGCAATGGAGGTGGTGAGTTTCTTGGTCCTGAAGTGAGGATCTTGACAAGACACCAGAGCACCTGTTACAATTACTGCATACCACTGCCCCCTTGGTCCCACAAAGGCCCTCACACCCTGACCCTCGTCTTTAGTGACCTTCAGCTTCCCTGGAAACTGAAAGAGCTGCTTTTACCTTAAAGATGTTAGTGGCTGGCTACACATACAAAATAAATACAGGTTGCATTTTAGTAAAATTATCCTGCCTGCCCTCAAATGGAGTATTTTAGAGCCTTCAGAGCAATCAGGCTTGGTTCTATTTGATGTTCGCATTAATGTTGACTTTAAGAATTAATATTAAATAGGGTGGGATAGTTTCCCATATGACAGATGAAAAAGCCAAGGTTTGGAGAAGGTAAAAAACAAAATGACTAAGAGAAGAGCCAACCTAGAGCCTAAGCCTCCTGACTTACTGTTTCCAGTCTGCAAGAGAATAAAATACCTTGAGCTGTCCCATGTACACTTGTCAGGGAGACACACTGCTCCCCCGCCCCCATGATCCTGGCCTCACTTCAGGGCTACTAGAAAGAATGGCAATCTAGAAAGAAACTTCTTTATAAAGAGGAGAAGGCTCTGTTTAAATCCACATGCCATAGGAAGGAAGAAAGATGCCTATTGTACCTGTGGTACAAGATCCCTTTTCTCTGGGACAGTGGGGAGATTTGTGGAGGGAGGATACCAGGGAAGGTCAGGGCATGAAGGTAAAAAAAAAAAAAAAAAAAAAAGCTGAGCAGAAACGGGCTGTGCTTCAACTTGCTCCACAGTGAAGCAGAGCCTAGCCTCTGGGTGGTGTCCACCTTCTGCATGCTGGCTGTACTCTGAGTCTTAAAGGCATTGCTGTCACAGAGGTGTCCTTGCTCAGTGACTGTGGAAGGAGGGGACTCCATTTCAGTGCAGGAAACCTGGTAAGGATTGTGTGCGGGACTTGGGTCGAGACACCAGGACTCTCCCAGCTTCCCTTTCCTCACCTGAGAGGCAGATGGTGCTGGGAGAACCAGATTGAAACAATTGGGTGAATGGAGAGTTCTTTGAAGGGGTTAGGGAGCAGAATGGGGAGAGTCACTAGATGTACTTTCCTGGGTGTTGGTGGCTGGATCTTTTAAAGCAAAACCACTGATTTAAAAACCCTTAAGTAAGAAGTTCATGTATGGATATTCCCAATGATTCTGATGTGAGGTCTGGCGATTATGTCAGCCTGGGTGTCCTGGAAACAAAGTTGTCTTAGACTGTCTGCTCTTTGCAGTTTCTCTCTTCTGCTCCTGTGGCCACCTCTGTGCGTCTTCTCTGCCACAGCAGACTCCATAGCTTTGTCACCAGAGTCCCCAACCTGGCACTGCGTTTTACTCCCCCTTTTGTGCCCCACCCCCCCTTGGCTAGCAGGCCTCTGGGGACTGGAAGAAGGACTCCATGTAGGATGCAGAGAATGGGAGAAGCATCCCTGCTCATGGGAAAGCTAACCCGTAGGCCAGGATCAGGAGGCTGATGGGGTGGAGGAAGAAGGCTCCGTGGTAAGGAGGAGGATGGGGATGAAGGTGAGGAGGAGGATGGAGATGAAGGTGAGAAGGAGGATGGATATGAAGGTGAGAAGGAGGATGGATATGAAGGTGAGGAGGAGGATGGGGATGAAGGTGAGGAGGAAGATGGAGATAAAGGTGAGGAGGAGGATGGAGATGAAGGTGAGGAGAAGGATAGAGGTGAAGGTGAGAAGGATGGGGATGAAGGTGAGGGGACTAACATGGTTGCAGGCAAATGGGATGACCATGTTAACATTTACCAGGATGATCAGACAGCATGAAAGGAAAAGTTAAAGGAGACAGACAGACACAGAGAGAGAGACCTGCTTACCTATATTCACTTTCCACTTCCCATCTCAGAATCTCAATGTGGTCACCTTGGTGTAGGGTCTGCACCCCACCCTGCAGGCAGTGCCACCGCAAAGGTGAGTTGCTGCCCATCACCAAAAAAAAATCACCATGTGAATGTGGGACAGGGCAGGAGGAGACAACGGAAGTTCCAAGGACCTGCTTTTTTCCTTAAAAATACTTCGAAAAGGAATTCTTTTTAGTATTTTTAATTTAAATTTAATATTTTTAACATTAGAAAATATATGTAGCACTTTTTACTTACTAGCTTATTATTATTTTTTTTGACGTATACATATTTAACATCGCGTTAGGGTGAGCCACGCTTAATGACCTCCAGCAACCAAATAAGGCTTCAGAGTGCCTTCTGACCCACTTCTAACTTTACTTGTGGTGTGATCATGTTCATTACAATCTCAAGAGAAACACACACACACACACACACACACACACACACACACCTTGTAAAAAGAGAAGCAAAACAACAAGAAGTCTTATCCCAAGCATTCCATGAACTTTTTTGTGTGTTTGTTGTAGAGGTCCATTTGAACCCCAGAATTAGCTTAAAGATTATTTTAAGCCTAAGACTTTTGAGATTCAACAGATGCAGAAAAAAGCCGCCTTGAGCTTCCCATATCTGAGGAAAAGCTGCAATTTCTGGGAAATGAGGCTACTATAAATCTCCTAGGAGGGAAGAGTTTTATGAAGATGGGAATACCATTCACACCTGTACAGACAAATGTTATCACAAAGTGCTTATTTCTCACCTGTTCTAAAAACTCATTCATCTTTCCTTTTTTTAAAAAAAGATTTTATTTATTCATTTATTTGAGAAAGAAAAAGTGCAAGCTGGGGGAGGGGCAGAAGGAAAAGGAGAAGCAGATTCCTCACTGAGCGGGGAGCCCCATGCAGGACTCCATCTCAGGAATCTGGGATCATGACTTGAGCAAAGGCAGATGCTTAACTGACTGAGCCAGCCATGTGCCCCCTCCTAAAGAAAAGAAGCTTTCCTAAAGACATCTGGAAGCCTTTCTCCTTCCTCCATTTCCTCTACTAAATTAGGTGCATAGGGATTTAACTTTAACCATTTGGTAAGTCAGCTACTTTTTCTGTTGGCTCCTATATGCGTGGGAGACAAACCTTTTTTCTCCTTTGTCAGTTTAGTTCACAGGCCTCAGGTACTGAGCATAAGAGGGTGGAAGAAAAGTTTTTCCTCCCCTACAATATCCTTAGCTGTCTTGTAAGTGGTTGGTTTGTACAAGATGGTTTAAAAGGTCAAAGACAAGATCTCTCCCACTTTTATTTGTCACTGAAGTTGCTATTTATTTGTTTGGCCTGTTTGATATATGTGTGAAACAATGTCTAACAATTAGTTGGATTCTTATTTTGCTGAATTGTTCTAACAATAACAGCAGTAGCAACAACAAAAAGTAATCATATTGGATAATAATTATAGTATACTCCCTAAATGCCAGGCATCATTCCAGGCCTGTTGATTCACTTATTCTTACAACTCCATGATGTATATAGATGCATTAAAAAAAAAAACAAAAAGGCACAGAGAGGTCAAGTAAATCACCCAAGGTCACCCACCCAGAGGGCATCTCTAATGGCCAGTTGGGAAATCCTGACCTTATCTAGAAGCATATCAGAAACTAGCCTTAAGGATATCAGATTCTAAAACCTTAGAAGCCTCTTCTCTTTTCCTTATGACCTTCCCAAATCGTAGATGTACAATCCTTTCTGTTGTTCTATTTTTGAAAACATTTTCTTCTTCTGGGTTTAAAGAGGAAGTGTTTTCTCTTCCCCTTTGAATTCCAGGTTAGTCCCTTGTACTGTAGAATTTCCTGTCTCACTCCTCCTCATTCCTTTGTTTTGCTCTCCTCTTTTTAAGGGGGCCTATCTTTGTTTCTTTGTTCTGCCTGTATCTCCATACTGTTCTGGGAGTGGTTTACCTATGGTTTATCTTACCTCCAAGGCAAGAATGCCATGGAATAGACCAATACACAACTGTAATGTCATTTGGTTGTTGGAGTTGAATAATTTCATGCAGGCTGTAAACTGCTTAACGGTGTGGGTATCACCACACTTTTCTCCACCAGAGCACAAAAAATACTTATTGAATTGCACTGCAATGACAAAGCATGTGGGGAATGAAGTCACCAGAATAGGGCTGGCTCTTGGAGAGTCCTGGAGAAGGGGATGAGTAAGGCTCAGGTATCACAACAAATGATCACTGAGTTCACTCAAATTCCGGACTGGGCATTCAGCTACAACCTGGAATAATTCAACAATGCTAAAGTGTGAACTTTATTTATTCATGTATGAATGGACGCAGTCAGTCAACTTGTCATTCCATTCAATAAGCAGCCTTTTAGGTGTTTGGAATCACCTGGGATTTGGAGAAGCAAAGATAAAGAAGACTGTGGGCTTACCCTGAAGAATTTACAGCTGTAAAGGGAAGATCGATAAAGTAACAGGTAGGAAACACATGCAATAATCCAGGTGAAAATTCGATTCAAGAGTCTGAATCCTCCATGAAACCCAAGGACAATTCATAATCAAACAAACATTTGTTTTGTTCTTTAGTTTCATAATCCGTACCTAAAAGCCTTGGTTAAATGACTTTGCTGTTAATAAGCCATCATTCTTTGTTTCTTCATGAAGTGGTGGCCCAGTTGTCTTTCCCCCTTTATCTATATGTAGCACTATTTAGAAATAAGTGGGAAACTGGGAAACAAAGTGAAAGGGGGAGAGAGAGACACAGAGACAGAGTGAAGGTCTAATATCATAGCATACTGACCTGCAAGGTAACAGAGGTTCTTTCTCCAAGCTCCAGGACTTTTCCCATTATACAAAACCTTTATTGTTATATTCATGGTGATTTTATATTCACAGCAATACAGTTGCTGCCCTGAGTCTCTGGTAGATTTTCTAGCTGAGTGAGGAACTTCGTGCTGCAATAACCCCAAGCCAAGTCGAGCTTTCCCTGGAGAGCAAAGAGAATGAACTCCAGGAATGCCATACCACTGATGTTTCCATCACTTCAATCTGGAAACTTCATCATTGGTGATGATGGAAAGAAGATTCTCGTCTAAGCTGCACCTTCGACCGTGAAAGCAGCATGGAATCTTCCTTAAATGATTGTATGACTGTACTAAGCCAGAGCAAACCGCAAAGGATGAAGAGCATCCATCTAGATTAAGGGAGACTTAAAGGAGCCAAGGCCAATTTTTTTTTCACTTGCTTTGAGTGGAATTGTGTCAGTCTCCACTCTCTGGTTGTCAGGAAGAGGAAGCTTTTGCCACCAGATGTTTTCTCAGAAGAGAACGGGTTGAGTGCATAAGGAAACCGTAATGATAAAATGAATTTAAAGCTTTTTATCATTAAGCTATAGAAAAGAAGAGGTATAAAAGGACATTCAGTATGGCAAGATGAGTTACATTCCATGTAGCAAATGTTTTATGGTTGGTTTCAGGATGAAAGGAGTCAAGATACTCAAAGCACTTAGTGCCAGCTCATCGGAAATATTATTACATATTAAGTATTTTTCTTTTTTTTAAGATTTTATTTATTTATTCATGAGAGACACAGAGAGAGGGAGAGGCAGAGACACAGGCAGAGGGAGAAGCAGGCTCCCTGCAGGGGGCCCCACGTGGGACTCCATCCCAGGTCCCCAGGATCACTATCTGAGCCAAAGGCAGATGCTCAACCACTGAGCCACCCAGGTGCCCCCTTGTATACCCTTCTATATTAGTTTTCTATGGCCACTGTGACAAATTATCACGAGATTAGTGGCTAAAACCAACACAATTTATCATTTTACAGTTCTGCAGGTCAGAAAAGATAACCTGAGGCATAATAAAAATTTTAAGAGTTGGAGCAAAAATGAGTTCAAATTGAGCAGTGCCAAACCAGAAGTGGGTAGAAGTGCTCTATCACAGGAATGAGGAGAAACATTATTTCTCTTTTGTAGAGAAAAAGTGGAAGCAAAGCAAGAACATTATTTGATTGGCAGTGGCTGCTGAAGCATTTGCCTCACTTGGGAGAGCCTAGTCAACTGTAATTGGTTTCAATTTCTTAACTTTGAGGCATGTATGGGTTTAGGGTTTGGCTTGTTTACATAGGCTAAGGTATTAGAACCACTTCATCTAATGGCCTCCTTGTTTAATTAATTTAAAAGAAGTTGACCATGGGTCAGCAGGGCTGTGTTCCTTCCACAGGCTCTAGGGGAGATCCTCCTACCTTGCCTTTTCCAGATCCTAGAGCCATATGCATTCTTTGGCTCCTGGCCCCACTACTTCCAAAATCACATTTCCTGTTTTGATTTTGACCTTCCTGCCTCCCTCTTATAAGGATCCTTGTAATGACATTGGAACCAACTGAACAATCCAAGATCATCTTTCCATTTCAAGATCTTTCATTTAATCACATCTGCAAAGTCCCCTTTTTTCCATGTGAGGTGATATATTGACAGGTTCTGAGGATTAGGATGTGGCCATCTTTGGAGAGGCAATTGTTTGGTTCACCATACTTCTCTCAGCTCCTGCCTCCACCTCCTGCCCCAACTGTAATGATAGTAATTTCTATGGGCTGCAGGGCCACTATGTGCAGGCCCTGTGAGGTGGGTTTTAGAGACAGCAGAAATGCAGCTGGGTAAAATGGTTACTGTCAGGGTCTGACTATATCCTCTCACATTTTACCATTTCTGGGGCCAGGGATAGATTATCAACTGCCCACATCTACAATTATTTGCCTGAGGGTCTGTCCTTCTCCTGTGGGAGCAAGGAGTAGGGGAGGTGGGACAGCCAGAAAGGCCAAGGAATTAATGCTCCCCCTGCCCACCCCAAGTAGCCCTCCATCAATAGCTGATAAAGAACCAACTCTTTTGCCCTGTGGTTGGGAAAATTCTTAGGTGCCTCAAGATCTGTTTCCAGGGAATCCAAACCAGGACACTGGAGCAATTTAAGTAACTTGCCCAATGCCTCATGGCTAGTAAGTACAGGGGTTGGACTTGAACCCAGATCTGCCTGCAAAACTCATGCTCTCAGTTATTTCTCTTAGCTGGCTTCTTGCTGTTATACCTGAGGAAGATGGCTGATTTGGGATGATCAAGATCAAGCTAGAAGGTATCCCCTTTCAGTTTCCTGATTTGGAAGAAGAGAAAATTCCCAGAAGGTGGGTAGAGGCTGCAATTCAGCCATTTGAGATCCAGAACGGTTGGGGGTTGTGAATCTCAGGCTGCAGCAACCTACTGAGCCCTAAGCACACTTGGGTACCACATACAGAATCATGGGCCAAGTGGGAGTCATTATTTTATTATTATATCCTTATTTTATTGTCATTTATTGTCACTGATTTCCAGTTCAACTGCAGGACATAGTAACAAGGAACTGGGCTTACAAAAATATGTACACACATGTACTTTATCAGTACTCACATATGCTTAGGGTAGTACACATCAGGGCATGGACCATGACTCTAGCTGGAAGAGGTAAGTTTCTTAAATGTGGCTCAACTAGAATGTAGCGTTCCTAGAATATGCATTTCAGACCATAAGCTGCCTGCATTATTGAAGAACAAAATGAAATAGGTAAGATGTCTCTCTTTTTTTAACCTTTAGGGCTGGTTCTGACGTAATTTGAAATGTGATTTCACAAGGACAGACACTCATGTGGGAGACTAAGACTGATTTCGCTGAAGTCTCTCTACTCTTAAGAGCTGTACCTTCTAAGAAAACCCTTGCCTGTGGGGCTTATGTGTTTTTTTTCTGTATTCAAACCCTGTAGTCTCTGGAGGAGAACTCTCTGGAACTCTCTGGTATTACGCTAAGTGAAATAAGTCAGACAAAGACAAATACTCTGTGATTTCACTTATATGTAGAATTAAAAAAAACCAAATGAATAAACAAGCAAACAAAATGCAAAAACAGACCCATAAATACAGAAAACAAACTGGTGGTTGTGAGAAGAGAGGAGTGTGGGGAGATGGGCAAAATGAGTAAAGGAGGTGCCAGAGTTATCGGCTTTCAGTAATGGAATGAATAAATCACAAGGATGAAAGGTACAGTATAGGGAATGTAGTCAATGATATTAAAATACCATCGTGTGGTGACAGATGATTCTTAAAAAAGGGTCATATTCAGAATATTGCAAGGCTGCCAATTCACAGTAGATGTACCTGGCACATCCTGCTTAATGCTGGATGACACTTGGTTCTAATCCTGGTTTTGTTACCAACTCATGGTGTAAAACCGTAGGGGAATCTACTTAACCTCTCTATCAGTTACCCAATCAGTGAAACAAAGATAATATTACAGTTTTTGGCTGCACCCTTGATGGAAAGCCTGCAGAATAGTTCATGCTGGTATATTTTTGGTAAATTAATCTACCTCTACAGCTGGACTGTCTCAGGATGCCTAAAAAATATGAGGGTTTAAGAAATTGACTCATTACTGAGTTTTTCAGTCCTTGGAATCCTGTCATGCCTTAATTCTGGTTTTCTCTTCTATTATTGGTTTATAATCCTTGGGCTCTTGAATCTGCCATAACAACTTTATATTATATATCATGTGTTATAGTATATGTAATAATAGATATTATATTATATACCATGTGTGGTTGCATAGCATTTATTACAAAATTATAATACAGATTTTATTTGAAGTATGGTTGAATCAATTTATTGTTAATAATACGGCAATACCAGTACTATTCAACAATAGCTAAGAGATATAGTCAATGTGACATTACCTGACCAAACTCTTCTTGACTTTTTATTTTTAATATTTTATTTTTAAGTAATCTCTACACACCACATGGGGCTTGAACCCACAACCCTGAGATCAAGAGACACATGCTCCACCAACTGAGCCAGCCAGGAGCCCTGATTTCTTTTAATCCTAAAGTGATTTGCATAGTGTAGCTAGTTCGAGAAATTATTTTCAGAAAAGATGATCCAATTTAACTTTATTCTGAATTCAGTAAAAAAATCTTGAACTATTGTTCGAAAAATGTTGACTTCATCTTGATCAAAGAGTTTGGGACCAAATGTTTTCCCCACCAGAATGATTTCAAAAGATTTATGTGGGGAAAGACAACCACACAGTTTCACAAAGATCCCTAAAACTGACTGTTTGGGCTTGGCTTAGGAAAACAGGGTGGCAGGGAATATTAGAAGATCGTGGGCAAGAGGGATCACTTATATGCACTTAGAGCACAGTGGTGAAAGGCAAAGGGAGGGAAAGACTGTGAGGCAAATGGTCCTAAAACTGTCAAGGGAAGCTCTAGAAAACTTGGGAATTAGAGAATTCTACTCCCTTACGTGGTAAACTGCAAGAGTAGCCGACACCTTCTGGCTGTAGTTCCCCCTAGTCAGATGTTATTTGCCTGGAGCCAACTCAGTTACATTTAAAAAGGAAATGTGCACACTAATATAGCACATGCAAATTTTTTCAGGGTGGGGGGGGGGGCATCTGTTGTACACAGGCTGGGATGTAGCTGCCTTTCTTGAAAACGGGTCTTTTTGGCTTTCCCATCATATGTTGTAGGTGTCCTTTTGTTGATCCACCCCACTGATGGAAGCAGATAAATCAGAATATAAGTAAGCCAATTGCTCAATTCTGTACAAGCAAAAGAATCCAAGTCATTCAGGTTAGCCTAAAACAGAACACCCCTGTAATGTGATCAACATGGAAAAAAGCATGCATCAGAGAAGGGAGGACAGAATGAATAAGATACCCCTGGCTGGTAACCCTGCACAGACTTCCAGGAATAAGCAGGCAGCAGGCTCAGAAATGCCACTGATAGCTGGCAAGTCAGCTCTTCCCCAAAGCCCCGGAGATTCTGTGTTTCTTTTTGGCTTTTTGGGTCACTAAAAACAGACTCTTATAATAGCACAAGTTTCTGAAGAGAAATTGAATATAATTCCTTTAATGAATATGGGGGTATGAATCTACAGGCTATGAACTCAGTGAAGGATTGGCAACAAGGGGAAAGAACAGGGTGCAAGGCCAGCCTGCCTGGGCACCCACAATTGCTTTGTCTGTTAGGCTACTCAGATGGTATTTAATTCTTTTGTTTATCATTGGTGATTGTGAATGGGTCTATCATTTATCTGATCTTCTGAGTTTTTCTTTTTTTAAAAATCTTATTTGTTTTTGTCTTCTATATTCCCAATAATGGATGTTAAATTTGACAAGAGTATATATAATGAGTCTGTGTCAAAGACAAGGCTCTCGCTTTTGGAAGAATGTTTAAACAAGTCAAACTGAATTTGCTAACTAATTTTTAGGTATTCCATCCTTACGGCTATAAAAATACTTTACTTCAAAAACAAAACAAAACAAAACAAAACTTGGGGTGCCTGGCTGGCTCAATCGGTAAAGCATGCAACTCTTGATCTTGGGGTCATGAGTTTGAGTTCCATTATGGAAATAGAGATTACTTTTAAAAAATAAAAATTAAAAAGTAGAAGACCTTTAAAAAATGATAAATAAATAAAACCAAATTTGATATTTTAAAAAAGATTTTATTTATTTATTCATGAGAGACACAGAGAGGCAGAGACATAAAGGCAGAAGCAGGCTCCTCGTAGGGAGCCCAATGCGGGACTCAATCCCTGGACTGAGTTCAGGCCCTCACCTGAAGGCAGATGCTCAACGGCTGAGCCAAGTCAGGTGTCCCCCAAACTTGAATGTATTTATTTATTTTTAAAGGTTTTATTTTATTTTTTAAGATTTTATTTATTTATTCATAGACACAGAGAGAGAGAGGCAGAGACACAGGCAGAGGGAGAAGCAGGCTCCATGCAGGGAGCCCGACGTGGGACTCGATCCCGGGGCCTCCAGGATCACACCCCAGGCTGCAGGCGGCGCCAAACCGCTGCGCCACCAGGGCTGCCCCCAAACTTGAATTTAAAAGCTTAACTTTGTCGTTGCAGATCTGAAATCCGTGAGCATCTAATCCCCATCATCCCACAAAAGCTCTTGTTTCTCTTTATATTTTAATTCCATATTTTTAGACCTTCTATGACATTATTATTTTTGTTTCTTATGTTGAATGTTTATTTGGACTTACACTGCTCTTCTTTCCTTACGCTGTCTCTAAGCTTTGACTTTTGTTCTCACCCTTTGACACTGTCAAAAATCACAGCTCAGTCCTCTAGCTGTTACTTTCAAATCAACAAATGATCTTAGGGCAAAAACAGTTCTGAGCACCATGCTCCTTTTCTGGATTATTGCCTTATCCTAGATTTTGGCTCAGTAATTCTTTATTCTGTTATCAACTCATCAATCATTTAGATATATATTTATGTATCAACCTGCTTTTATTTTTTTATTATTTTTTAAAGATTTTATTTATTTATTCATGAGAGACACAGAAAGAGAAAGAGTGAGTCAGAGACACAGGCAGAGGGAGAAGCAGGCTCCATGCAGAGAGCCCGATGTGGGACTTGATCCCGGGACTCCAGGACCATGCCCTGGGCTGAAGGCACACACCAAACCTCTGAGCCACCCAGGGATCCTCAACCTGCTTTTAAATTGTATACAAGACTTAGCTTGTATTATCTGGCTACCCCTACCAGAAGTGAAGTCAAATAATTTTTTAGCACAGATCTTTACCAATGTGAGATTTTTGGAACTTAAATTTCTTTAAAAAAATTTTTTTAAAGATTTTATTTATTTATTTGATATATAGAGAGAACACAAGCAGAGGCAGTGGCACAGGGAGAGGGAGAAGCAGACTCCCCAATGAGCAGGGAGCCTGAGGTAGGTAGGGCTCAATTCCAGGACCCTGGGATCATGACCTGAGCAAAGGCAGATGCATAACCAACTGAACCACCCCGGCACCCTGGAACTTACATTTCTATAAGAGAATTCTCACTGTACAGCTCTTATTTATATACAACTCTCTATCTATAGGTCCTGTTTCTCCCATATTTTCCTACTGCTAAATCCCCCATTACCTGCTTTGTGATTTCTTCATTCCACAGGCCATCCCTTTCCTGATTAGTCAATAGGAAGAGTGGAGGTGACAATAAATAATGTTTTTCAACTGCTTGAATGTTATGGTCCTTCTTTCTTCTAGAAGAAGGTAATATCTTTGATGAAGACTGGCAAAATAACTACGGACTCGGTGCAGAGATAAAAATATAGGAACACGGTAACAGCACATATGGCTTTTCTCTGTCTCTGACAGTGGGCAGGAGTAACTTAGGCCAGCTCACAAACATAGCTACAGGGCAGTATGTACTATTACCCCTCAACCCCACCCTCAACTCACTGTGATTTCCTGGGCTTTAATCTGCATCAAGGCCTTTGATGCTTTGAAACTACTTCTGCTGCCTTTGGTGCTGTTGCCATTGTTACCATGGCTACCGCCAAGATCAAGTGATACCTGGACCAGATTATACCTATGGAGATTTCCTTCCTGTTCCAACCCAGCCAAAGATACAACCTTTGAGGCGTATCCATGCCCTTTGTGAAGAATTGATATATGAGCCAAGGTTGCCAAAGAAGCAGGAAAACTTCCTTCCCTGCCTTTGTCTCACAGTCTATGACACTGATTCCAAAGAAGTTTATAAATGAAAATCACAACAAGACACTGTGTTCTACCTACGACGCTGGCAAGATCAAAATGTCTGATAAGATGTGTCAGAAAGGTGGTACAGAAGCAGACATTGCAGGCGGAATATAAATTGATATAATCTTTTGGGAGAATAATTTGGTCATATCAATCACAATTTACAATGCTCATGCCATTTGATTGTGCAAATTCATCCCTACTTTATTCTTTAATATTTGCAAAATGACCTATGTACGATGATAGTCAATGTGGCAGTGTTCCTCGGTCAAAGGTCAGAAACAATGGTAGAGCAGATTCTACGTGGCCTTTCCATATTCCCTTGGCTAACTTCTGAGTTCTCTGGCAGCCAGGGTGGAAAGTTCTGCACATACTAACAAAACTTCCCACCTCAAGCCACCTACGATGCCCTCAAGAGCAACCTTTACTCACTGGGAATGAAAGATAGTGCCTGCCTCAGTTTTCTTGGGCTGTCATAACAAAATACCACAGACGGTGTGGCTTAAAAAAACAGAAACTTTAGAGACAGGCACATCTATTTAAAAACAAAACAAAACAAAAATTCAAAAAATAAATCAATTACCTCACAGTTCTGAACACTGGAGGTTCAAGATCAAGTTCAAGATCAATTTAGTTTCTGGTGAGGGCTCTCTTTCTGACTTGCAGATGGCTGCATTGTGACTATGTCTTCACATGGCCTTTCCTCAGCAAGTATACACAGAGGGAGAGAGAGAAGGCAAGAGAGATAGAGAGAGAGCAGATAGGCACACTCTGGGGTCGCCTCTCAGAAGGACACTAATCCCATTAGAGCAGGGCCCTGCCTTTATGACTTCATCTCACCTTAATCACTTCCACAAGGGCCCCATACCCATACATAGCCACACTCGGGGTTAGGGCTTCAACATGTGAATTTAGGAGGATATGGATGTTTGGTTTCTAACAGTGCATAAAACCCCGAGCTCCCTCACAGTGCCTTTTTTTGAGGCACGTTCTACAGTTTCTGAGCAGAGGGGTGTTCAAATTTGATTGTGCAAATTCATCCCTACTTTATTCTTTAATACTTGCAAAATGACCTATGTACGAGGATAGTCAATGCGGCAGTGTTCCTCAGTCAAAGGTCCACCCCCAGTGGAATTGAATCCAGTTTTGCCCAAAGTTATGATTTACATATTAATTTACTCTTTCACAGCTTTTCTCTCTCCCTTTTTTCACTGAGCTTCCTGGAGTCACCTCCTAAATAAATGACCAACATTCAAGACTGTCTTCTCACCAGACAGAGAACCGGTTCCAAACTCAGGGTCAGGTGCTTGCCACTCATGACCAATACTTGAGAGACAAGTCATGGTAGGAAAGGAAAGATTGCTTTATTCATGAAGCCAGCACCCTGGGAAGGTGGTGGACTAATGTCTCAAAGACCATCTTTCCCATCCAGGGGGAGCCAGAGGGCTTTAAAGGGGAAGGCATGAGGAAGGAGGGGGGCTGCGTGCAGGAGGAGGTGTTTGGGCAATTAGTCCGATGTTGACATGACCCTGCACAGACTTGGTGGCATCCGGGGCAGCCTTGTTGGAATGTGGTCAGGCCTTACCTTCTGGGAAATCTGGGCCTTTGCTCCTCAAGGTCGGTGGTCTGCAAATCTCAGAGTAAGTTAGTCCTGCTACCGATCAAAGGACTTAGGTCAGCAACAGGGAGTGTGTACGCTTGAGGTTAGTTAACCCTTAACATGGGTTGGGGTGCTATTACAAGTAGAAGTGAAAGCATCGAACATTAAGTCTTTTTTTTTTTAATATTTTATTTATTTATTCATGAGAGAGAGAGAGAGACAGAGAGAGAGAGAGAGGCAGAGACACAGGCAAAGGCAGAAGCAGGCTCCATGCAGGGAGCCCCATGTGGAACTCCATCCCGGGTCTCCAGGATCACACCCTGAGCCAAAGGCAGACACTCAACCACTGAGCCACCCAGGAGTCCCTTAACTTTTTTTTTTTTTAAGATTTTAAAAATTTATTCATGAGAGACACACAGAGAAAGGCAGGGACATAGGCAGAGGGAGAAGCAGGCTTCCTGTGGGGAGCCCGATATGGAACTCTATCCCAGGACCCCAGGATCATGACCTGAGCCA
Organism: Canis lupus familiaris; assembly: GCF_011100685.1. Lineage (NCBI taxonomy): Eukaryota > Metazoa > Chordata > Mammalia > Carnivora > Canidae > Canis > Canis lupus. The sequence continues at coordinate 16,518,267 of NC_049245.1, read as the reverse complement.
ATGGCAGATGCTCAACTGCTGAGCCACTAGGCGTCCCTATTCTTCAATTTTATATAAATGAAATAACTCGGCATGTCACCATTTTGCATCTGGCTTCTTTTACTCAATATGGTGCTTGTAAGGCTCATCCATGTTGTTGCGTATATACTGACTGTATATTAAGTAGCCTACTAAAAGCAATACAAAATTGATTACAAAGGCAAATCTTCATAATTTTATTCCTTTCATCTCTCATATCAAGGAAAAGAAATATAAGTAATCCAAATAGGATATGCCGTTTAAGGAAATATGATTTTCCACATAATTTTTAAATTATTTTAACATTATCAGAAATTCAAATTTCTATGGGAAATGAGTGCAGCTCCCCAAATCCCTCACCATTTATCTGATCTCTTGCTCAGGGAGAGAATTCTTTCTCCTGTGCCAGTTGCTCCACAAGGACTCCTTAAAAATTTGTTTCTTTATATGTTCCCTCCATGTTTCAATTTCGCAGGTCCTTCTCACCTCTTATAATCATGGATAATTGTCTATGTTTATATTGTCACCTTAGAAAAATTCTCTCGGTGTCTATGAGCCTGGCCCCTGAGATGAGAGGCAATTCAGTATTGCTTTTTGGTTAGATCTGCTATGGGTTCTACCCACTGATCAACCTTGCCATTTAGATATTTCTGTCCTTCAGTCATAAAGAAGCTGCACAGAAATTTAAGACCTTCTGTGCAGCAAAAAAGAAATCATCAACAAAATGAAAAGGCACTGGGAGAAAATATTTGCAAATCATATATCTGATAAGGGGGTTAATATCCAAAATATATAAAGAACTCATATAGCTCAATAAAAAACAAACAAACAATGCAGCTAATGAATGGACAGAGGATCTGAACAGACATATTTCCAAAGAAAAGAAACAGATTGCTAATAGGTACATGAAGAGGAAGCCAAAGGAAACATGGAAATCTAGGTCTTTAAGACTATATTTAAGCTGGGGAAAGGCCTACACATGATTTCAGTATTATATAAGTGCTTCTGGTTTACAGGAGACATCCTAATTTAAACACACATTCATACATTTTATATATATTATATATATATTCACATTTGTGTATTATTTATAAATGTATAATATATACTTTTTATATATTTATGTATATACAAACATAATTATGGTCTATTCTTTAAGGTGGGCTTTAAAATTCAATAATCAGCCTTGATTCTTGTCTCCTTTCTCTTTGGGCTAGTTCCTCACCCTCTTTGCCTCTGTTTTCTCATTTGTAAAATGAGAGAACCACCACTTGTCTTTTAGAGTTGCTGGATTAAAAGAAGCAATCAGTCTTATGGTTCTTTGGGCAAACAGCACTTTTCAAAGATGGTTGAATAATACCTCCTGTCTTACTTATTTCTCTACAGTGGGACCTCACCACTACCTCATAAAGAGGTTCAGTCCAGTTACTTTCCCTGTGAATAGGGGAGTGGGAGGGTTGTGGCAGCTTCAACCAATGGCACACAAAAGTAATGATACTGTTTGACTTCTGAAGTTGGTTCATAAAAGACTATGCAGTTTCTGCCTTGTTAATTGGTAAAACTACTCTTAGAGTCTTGGGCTACCATGAAAGAATTCTGACAATGAAAGGCTGCCATGGGCAGCACATAACTAGGCCACACACAAGCCCTCTGGTTGGCAATCCCAGTCTTTTGAGTCAGCCTGGCCCAGAAGTCAGGCAGGTGAGTGAATAGAACTCCGGATGATTCCAGACCCAGCTATCCAGTCACACTAGCCTTCAATCTTCCCGGTTGAGACTCCAGACCTCAGAGAGTAGAAACAAATCCCTCCCATTCTACCTGAAATCCTGACCCATGGTACCTGCAAACAGAATAAAATGGTTGTTTTGAACTGCTAAAATTGGAGATATTTTTTATGTAGCAATAGTAATTGCTAAAGCAAGGTATGACACATAGCTGTAGAAATTAGTTCTTTTCTTCTTTCCTTTCTTAGATAAATTATTAAGATACCAGAGAAAGCAACTGATAATGTTGGGGGTCTTTAAGAACAACAAGTTAGAAAGTAAGTAAAACAGATATTAAATCATATATATGCCACAGACAGAGGCGGAGTCAAGGGGCTGGATAGAGAGTCATTCCTGGCAAAGCTGCAGCACATTTCATGTCAGCAGGCAGGTGCCCAGAGTTCAGAGCTGGGCAAAGCTGACTCAGAAATGTATGGGTCAATATGCCACAATTTCGCAGGGAACTGGTCCCTGGTACTTGTCAGCCTCAATAGCATGACATACTTGGGTAAAGGGAAAGACTTCGTTTGGTTAAACCTGGGACATGGAGTATTGAGATGCAAGAGTGGGTAGTAAGGAAAGGGAGGAGGATGGGCTATAGGATTCAACCCAAGATGAAATAATACCCAGACTATTCATTATCCAAAGGAGCAGGGTTTACTCAGCTTGGTTAGCATGGCTGTTGGTATCCAAGATGATCAGAACCAAGGAGTGAGACCAGGCACATGTCTTTATAGATAGTGAGTCTTCCCTGAAATGGCTGTGTTGAAACTCCCAGTGTATTTCCCAGAAGGAAACTGATGTCACATATAAATGGGGTAATTGAGAAGAGTTTCATAGACTGTTTACAAATGTGGATGGTTAAGGGAAACCAAAATGCAAGATGTGGTGCAATGAGTCTAGCCAGAGTGGGGAGCCACACCTAGGCCTAAAGGGTAATAGGCAGTCACAGCTATAGTTAAAGAGAATGGGAGCCTCTTGGGAGAAGCTCTGGCTTTCAGCAGAAAAATTCAGCCAATCCACAGCCATCAGTGTGGAGGACTTCAGGACAGTAAGTTCTCCAATCTTACTCTCCCTCTGTCATTACTCTGCTTGGCTGAATCCAAAGGGAAGCCAGAGGAAGGGACCCATTGAAGCAGTCCACAAAGACTTCTAGCAGCCTTCTAGGGCACAGGACAGAGAAGAGAAAGGTAGAGATTGGTTGGAATCAGAGGGACAAATGTAAGATACCCTGTACATCGTTCTGTACATCCAATTGAGGGCAACACTCCTAGGCTGGAACAGAAGGAGGACAGTGAGGACCGTTGGAGGAGAGGTGGCTGGTAAGGGCTAAGCATGGGCTTCCAGTCCTGGCTCTGAACACCCCTTTCCATCTCCCTTCTCCCAGGGGAAGAAGGGGATGTGTAGGGGGCTATCACGTGCATTGTAGGATGCTTAGCAGTACCTTTGGCCTCTACCCTCAAGGTGCTAGTAGCAATACTCTATCCAGTTGTAACAACCAAAAGTGTCTCCAGACCTTTCCAGTTGTCCTCTTGGGGCAAAATCACCTTTGGGTAAGAATCACTGCATTCATCCATTCAAGAAATATTTGAGGAGATATTCATCATACGGTAGACATCATGCCTCTCCTCCTGGGGTAGGCAGACACTGTGTACCAGTGGATGTGGCCCTTGCTTTCTCAAACTTCGTAGTCTAGTGAGGGAGGCCAACATTAAACTCCAGACCTCAGAGAGTAGAAACAAATCCCTCCCATTCTACCTGAAATGGGAAATACAGTTATACAAATGACTCACTTTTGGGGAAAGTTATATTTAATAGAAAATCTGAATGACCTTCAAGCAGGTGCCAGTTTTAGAATAAAAACCATAGACATAGAAATACCAGGCTGTAGGGGCAATTATTTTTATTGACCTTTAACTTTTTAAAAAGTTTTTCTTATACCTTGAATCTCCAAATACCACACACCTTGAAGCTGAAATTTAAATAACATCTGTTCAAATCCAAAAGTTATTGTGGTAGGTTGAAATGGCTGCAATTTCTTTGCCACTCTTTTTTTATTTTTAAGCAATCTCTACATCCAGTGTGGGACTCAAACTTACAATCCGGAGATCAAGAGTTGCATGCTCTACTGATCAAGAGTCACACCTCTTTTCTCTCATCACCAAGAAGTGAGAATCTAATTTCCTCTCCTGGAAACCAGAATGACTTTGTGCCTGGCTTGACCAATGGAGTGCAGTGGAAGTGATGCTGTGTGGCTTCCAAGCCTGGGTCACAAGAAATTTAATCTGAGAACATGCTTGGGCAGCCCCGAGCCACCATGTAACTAGTCTAGCTATCCTGCTGGAAAGAGAAAACCTGTGGCCAAGCTGTGGATAGTGTGGAGATAAAGGCCAAGTAGAGATGCCTGAGATGCCAGTTGTGTAAGTTAGAAGCCATTTTGGATGTTCCAACTAACGGAGACTTTAGCCTTCAGATGACTCTGCCCCAACCACCATCTGACTATAGCCACATGAAAGTCCTCAAATGAAACCAGCAGAAGAACCACCCAGTTGATCCCAGTCAATCAACAGATCCATGAGTGGTGATAAAATCATGATTGTTTTCAGCTGCTAATTTGGGGGTGTCTTGTTATATAGCAGTAGATAACCAAGACATGGGACACCTGGGTGGTTCAGCGGTTGAGCATCTGCCTTTGGCTCAGGGCCTGATCCCAAGGTCCAGGATCAAGTCCCATGTCAGGCTCCTTGCAGGGAGCTTGCTTCTCCCTCTGCCTATGTCTCTGCCTCTTTCTGTGTCTGTCATGAATAAACAAATAAAATCTTTAAAAAACAAACTATCACTTCATCCTTAAAAAAAAAAAAGAAAAAAAAGAAACTCAAGAAAGAGTTAACTTATCCAACTGCAGGAGTATTGGGAATGATATTTATTTTTTTATTTATATCTTTTTAAAGATTTTATTTATTCATGAGAGACACAGAAAGGCAGAGACATAGGCAGAGGGAGAAGCAGGCTCCCTGTGGAGAGCCCAATGTGGGACTTGATCTCAGGACCCCGGGATCATGACCTGAGCCAAAGGCAGACACTCAACCACTGAGCCACCTAGGTGCCCCAGGAATGATGTTTAAGTATGGAAATGCCACCAAGGAATTTTCTCACCATCCCTCATTTCTACTTCTTTCTGTTGGTTTTATTCCTATCTACTGTGGACTAGCATTGTCTACCTAGTAGGAAACAGAGTTATGAACAAATCCCCAGTTTCACATCTTACAAATGACACTCTTGGAAAGAGACTACTTTTTTCATATGTGTTGTTTGAAAAATCTCAGGGATGAAATCCATTTGGCCAAACTTAGGTCCATCACCATTTCTAAGCCAATCAATGGTGGCTTGATGAAGAAAGGGAGGGAGGAAGGGAGAACCATGAAAGAAAAAGCAGGTTCCCACATAGCCATGTGGGAAGGTAAGGATGGGTGTCAGTCAATTTTGTTATAAGCCACCTCCAAACAGCAATCATTTTAGCTGCTCACATTTTTCTAGTCAAATTGGCATTTTGCCTGCTGAGCTAGGGCTGGATGGTCTAGGATTGCCTTACTTAATTATCTGGTGGTTGAGAGGCTGTTTGAGTTGGGAGTGGGGGAGTAGGGAGAGGCAGTTCACTCACACGTCTGGCACTTGGTTTGAGATCAGCTGGAGTGACAGGATGAACTGGCCACATGTCACTCATCATCTAACAGGCTAACCTGGGCTTGTTCACATGACAGCATAAGAGCCCCCAGCAATGAGTTAAGCCCCAATGTGATGTATTTTTCAAGCCTCTGTTTATATCCCATTTGCCAGCACCTTAATGGCTAAAGCAAGTTACATAGCCAAGTCCAGATTTGAGTCACACAAAACCTCCATCTATCTCTCTTTTTATTTTTTTTTTATTTTTTTTTAATTTTTTTTTTATCTCTCTTTTTAAAGATTTATTTTTAAGTAATCTCTACACCCAGCATGGTGCTTGAATTTATAATCCTGAGATCAAGATTTACATGCTCTACTGACTGAGCCAGCCAGCAGGCACCCCTCTCCCACACCTCCCCTCAAGCCCTCTACCCCTTGATGGGAGAAATTGCAAAACATTGAGGCCTTTTCTTCCCCGAATCTATGACATTGTTTGTGTGTGTGTGTGTGTGTGTGTGTGTGTGTGTAGGAGGGAGGAGGGTGGTGAGGGTGAGGTGAAGGTAAAGATTTTCACTGGAAGTGCTATAGACAAGGCAATTAATGTTGACAATATACATGAACTGAATTTACCCTATAATTATCTTGAACCTCCCACTTGGCCTTAGCAATAAATGTACAATCACAAAGATGGTGTTATGTAATTTTGTGAATAGAGATATGATGGAATGATATAACTGATCAATTAAGCCCTCCCAGTTTGCCTCAGATGTTCGTGAGAAGTTAGCCATTTCCTGCCCTCTACATATTTCTGGTGTGAACATTGCCCCAGGTTTTGTTTCAGAAGCCTTGGCAGCTTCTGAAAACAGACTGTGTCACTGGAAAATGTTGTGCAAACCAGATCCTGCTGTCTGCTAATCATAAACATGTCCTTTCCCAGAACGGATTCTCCAAAACAATATGTCCTAGTGTTCTTTGGGTCAAAATTAACTACAAACGATTAGAATTATTGCTTCTGACTATTGATTAGCACATTAGGTGAGCCTAGAACAAAGACTAATTGATTATGCATCAAGCATCAGCAATTCGGACTCTTAGAATTTTTGTTGTGTAGTTCTTTTTATAATATATATAAATATTTTATTTATTTATTTGAGAAAGCAAGCACAAGCAGGCAGAGGGACAGAGGTACTCCAGCTGAGCAGGGAGCCCAACTCAGGGCTCACTTCCAGGACCCCAGGAGTATGACCTGAACTGAAGGTAGATGCTTAACCAACTAAGCCACCCAGGTGCTCCTTGTTTTTTCTTTTTAAATAAAGAGGGTTACAAACTCTCAATAGCATCACTGTGTAATGGCTAAGAGCATGGACTCTGGAATCAGAATTCAGACTTCAAATCCCGCCTTTCCCACTCATGATGACCTTGGGCAAGTTACTCAGCCTATATGTGCCTCAGTTTCTTTGTCTATCAAAATGGGGTGTTGTACTAGTATTGACCCTTAATAATTGTTACAAGGACTAAGTGGATGAATAATTCTGAAGTTCTGATCCCCTCTTGGGGTAGAACGAATGAGATACAATCTGAGGCATTCTTAGAAATGTCAGTGTGTCATGAGGATATTATTCATATCCCTAGTCATCATCAGAAAGGCCATCACCTTTTTCTTGCTAAATTACAGCAGCTGCAGCAGCTCAAGGAGAAGAGGGCAGTCACATAGCAATGAGACTATTTGCAAATTGCATTTGCGGTGCAAGGCTCAGGGAATGAGTGGGTCAATGTCAATACTGAGGTTTAGAGAATGTCAGAAGATTTCAATCATTCATGCTTTCTTAGCCTCCTCTTTCCATAAGTTGTGTTTTGTTTTTTTTTTTTTTTTTCATAAGTTGTGTTTTTAAGTGAAGTCAAGTGTTAACAAACTGTTATGAAAATCACAGTCTATATCTGTCAATCCACACATGCCAGCCAGCCTTGGCGTTCTTGAGCTATTCACCACAGAAAGCAGTGACATTCAAAAGAATAGTTGATGGTAAAGAATAAGTACCTGATGTAATTATTCAAGAGGCATGAAATAAGCCAATTTTCTCCTTCCCATTCTTTGAAAGAATCAAAGTACACAGGATACAGAGGAATAAGCAAACTCTTTGTTGTTGGCATTGGAGCACTTAATTAAATTACATGAGCTTTATTTTTAGGTTCATGAAAATATGTGTATGCCCCACCCAAATGCCCATCTTAACCATCATTTCATCTTATTATCCCTCCTATCCACAGAGCCAACACTAATAATTGCTGAGTGAAATAATGAATAGCTTCCTCCTCATAGCTGATCTCACAAAACACTTTATCAGGAAACAATTACTTTCTAAACTCTGGGTCTACAGAAATTTCTGAAGGGTGGGCAGATATTTGAGGGGGACTGAGCCTATCAAAATAGATCTGAAAAAGGCTCCATGTGAGTAGATCTAGGACTGCTAATATTCTAAGAATGAAGAAACCACAAATAACTAAGAAATCGGATTTTTTTTTTCCTGATTGGATATCATCGTTTGCAACTTCATGCTCACCCTTTGTCATCTGATTCTGCCCTTCTTCCCTTAATACCATGCCACCTTCACCTCTCAAGAAAAGGGGTTTCCTCCCTGCTTTGTTGCCTTATTGATCGTATTTTATAAAAATTAATTTTAAGAACAAGGTGCGGTCTATCCTTTTAAATGGAATTTGTTTCTGCCTTCTATGAGGCCTCATGAAATCTCTAAAGCACTGAGTTCTGACCACATGAATAGTTTGGAAAAGATGAATTGCATTGGAGGGAGAAAAAAGGCCAGTTCTGGATTAGATTAATGCGGTTGACACATTTGTTTTTCTTCAGAAACAAGCTAGGGAAAAATGGTAAGGTTCAGGCATCTTATTAAGGTTATAGGGTTTGCTGGCAAGAATGCCTGTGTCCTTTGACATTTGTACCAACCCAAATATTCCAGTTACTCTTGTGTGACATAGGCTGTGCCAAGCTTGGCATAAAACAACCACTATTTTATCAGGAATTCAGAAAGGGCACAGTGAAGACATCTTGTCTCTGCTCCTCAACAACTGAGGCCTCATTTGGGAAATCTCAAATAGCAGGGAGTGACTTGAGACTTGATGCTGACATCATCTGAAGGTCTGCTCATTCACACGTCTGGCAGTCCTTGCTGGCTGTTGGCTGGGAACTCAGCTAGGCTGTTGGCTGGAATGTCAACATTTGGCCTCTCTATGTCTCTGTTTGAGCTTCCTCACAGCAAGGTGGCTGGGTTCTAAGAGTGAGCATCCCAAGACAATGTGAGTGAACCTGTGCCATCATTTATGATCAAGCCTTGGAAGTCACACAGTGTCAATTCCACAATAGTCATAAACCCACCCAGATTAAAGGGGAGGGACTATAGGCTACATCTTTCTATGTCAGTTATACTGAGTATCAGTTAAGAAGAGAGGGAAGGGAAATGTTGTGGCCATCTTTGGTAAATACAAGGTGCCACGCTGGGCATAAAATATATTTTAACTTTTCTTATATTGTAGTGTGGAGGACAAAAATATCTCTAACCCTTGAATCTCTCTTAGCTTGAAAATAATTATTTAGTATCTTTTTTTTCTGTAGACCACTGAGGGGGAAAAATAACACAGACCAAGATAGAGAAAATGGGAATAATTGGTAAATATACAAACTTTGATAATAACGAGTCCTCCTTGAAATCTGAGAATATGCTAAAACTAAACAAAGAGGGTTAGAGTGAGTGGGAGAAAATGTTCCATCAGATCAACAGCACCCTCTGGGAGAAGCTGGAAAAAAGCCAAACTTGGTAAAGTCAAGTATCAATGAATCAAGACATCTTTCTGAAGAATCAGCCACAAGCTAATAAATGAAACCTTGGGTTTAATGTGGTGCTTATGCCTAACATCCTTTCTTCCCTTCCAGAACCAAATTTTGTGTTTCGAAGTCTCAAAGCAGACACTCTGCATCTAGGCCAAAGAAGTTTCTCTGCCCCAATTTCTCCTCCATATTTTTCTTCTTCTGCTTTCTCTGGCACCCAGTGTTATCCCAAGTTCAGCTTCAACTCCCCAAAGGCACATACTTCTGGTGAATTGCTGGGAGAGAATGCTTTTCCACTCCATTGCAGTTCTGTATTATAAATTTCTGCTGTATACTTGAGATTCTCCCCTGAGCACCAGGAGGTTCTTACCATCACTTGAAAATGTGTAAAGTTAAAAAAAAAAAAAAAAAGTGTAGAGTGATAGAGATCCTCCTTCTTAATTAGATTGGGGTATTTATAAATTGTGGTACGAAGGGAATGATCCTAATAGCAGTAGTAGGCAGAATTATGGTTCCTCAAAGATATCTATGTCCTTAACCATGAGACCTCTGAGTATGTTACCTTACATGGCAAAAGGGACTCTGTAGAGGTGATTAAGTGAAAGATTTGGAAATGGAGAGATTATCCTGGATTACCTGGGTGGGACTGATGTAATTATAAGGGTACTTAGAAGAGTGAGGCAGGAGGGTCAGATTTTGGGGGGATGTGATGATGGATTAAGAAGTCAAAGAGAGAGAGGGACAGAGACAGAGACAGAGACAGAGAGAGGGACAGAGAGAGAGAAGGAGACAGAGAGAAGGAGACAGAGAGAGAAAGAGAGAGAAAGTTGAAGATGCTAAACTGCCAGCTTTGAAGATGTAGGAAGGGGTCACAAAGGAATGCAGGCAGACTCTTGAAACTAAAAAAAGCAAGGAAACTTATTCTTCCCTACAACCTTCAGAAGGAATCCAATCCTGTTGATCCATGTTGGATTTCTGACATCCAAAACTTAAAGATAATAAATGTGTTTGTTTTAAACCACTAAATTTTTTGTAATTTGTTACAGAAGTAGTAGGAAATTAATACAAACAACTTATTTTTCTTGTGGTTGCTTGTTTCAGAAATGACATGAGGCTTTTGGTTAAAGCTGCTTGGTAAAGAAATGTTTCTATAAATCTGTATGGATTGAGTTTGAATCAATACGAATGAAGTTTAAATGAAGCCCTGGACAGTGACTTCTGAAAGCTATACATGAAGATGTGGAGAACAAAATCTGATATCACTGTTCTAAAAACAACTAACTTTCTTCTTGCTTAGGACATAACTACTCATGTGGAGCATAACATAAACATTATATTTGACACTTGAACTGATTAAGTTTGTTACAACAGGCCTGGTTCATATTTATGTAAATGAAAATATGTTTGAAATTTGTCCAGAAAATTATCGACACTTCCAACCCTAGGTTGTATGAAACAATGAGAAATGTCAAGTGTCAACAGACTATTCAAATCTCACGAGTAATACTATGAAATTAGACATGGCTACATGCTACAATTACTTATGACTAAAGAATGGAATTTTTTACTTTTTCATATCTGTGTTAGGGTATAGAAATAACACAATTCTTTTGAGAATCATCCAAATCCTGTCTCCATTTGCCTCTTCAGATTTAACTTGGTTGCCTTCTCCACCCTGCTCTGTGCCCTGGAAGGCTGGCTTAACATGGTCCAATTCAATAGACTTTCTGGCCTTCCCTGCCTTCTGGCTTGAGACTTTGGCAGAGATTTCCAGCAGGTAGCCAAAGGGAGTAAGAAGGGTGAGGTGGAAGTATATGTTCTTCCAATATCCTCCTAAATAGAGTAGTACTCAAATCCTTGATTCAGAGTCTGCTTTTGGAGATACAATCTAAGACAGCATGATATCTGGGAACTACCTCCTCCTTCAGGATGGACCCCTGGCAATCTTGCTTATATTTCCCACAGCTGGCTGGACCCAAGCTGCACCCATCAAATTCTCTTTCCCTGGAATCTTATACTAGAATAGAGAGGATATTGGTCAGTGTCTGCAGGAGGCTGCGGCTCTCACTTATGAACTCAGGAGCCTTTCAAGTGTACCAAAGGGTAAGAGAAGCAGAGAAAGCCAGTCTGCAAGACAGGGCAGGGGGGGTGGTACAAAGAGGCATGGGAGACAGAAAGAGAGAGAGAAAGAGAGGGAGAGAGAAGAGGAAAATGGCTCAGAGAAGAGACATGGCTTCTTGTTCCAGGCTCCCTCTTGTCCTAAAGTTCTCCTACACCCAGCTCTTGCTCTGTGAAGTATGCCAAATTAAGTACAATCTAGGTATAAATTCTCCATTGCCTCTCAAATAACTTCTATAACATGCCATCAAAGAATCAATTAACCCAGAAAATCATCTTAAAATTACACTCACACTCTCAGTGAGTCAGAAAGTTCTGCTCCACTACATTCCCTGTGAGAATTTCCTTCTTGAAGATTTGAAAGCACAATGATTGCTAATTTCCCCACAGGTGAATAAACAATTCTTCTACTACCCTCCGGCATTCATAAATCTGGCCTAAAGACCTGGTTGGCACATACAGGAAAGTGTTTGTGGTCTAAGGCAACCCAGAATGGAACAATTTATGCCCTAATGACCTAGCTGGAGCAGCACGAGCTCACCAAGCCACCCAGATGTAGAGATAGGTGGCAGTAGGAGGAAGTCAGAGAAAGTCAAATAAGCTTGAGCAAGAACAGACCATGTCAAGCTCCCCAGCTCCTCCTTACTGCCTGTCAGAGTTCTGAATCCCCAGCCTCCTGTGTTTACTACTGGGCCACTCGAATGTGTGGTTGGCATAGGCAGCTGCCCCTATAATGCTGCTACTGGGGAGCAGCAGTACCCTGACCAAAAGTATCCTCTTCCTACCCTCCTGGCAAAATTCATAAATTCTCATTATTGAGTTGTTCTTTCGGTTAAGATATTATTTCCAGAATGTCACTGCTACGGCACAGATGTACTATAAAAGTGCAGATAAAAGAATGGAAACATCACCATTACTTTGCTGTTCAGAGATACCAGAAAAGGATTGGAGAAGGAAGCATTAAAGGACCTTAAGCTCTGTTGGAATTAGATTCGTTTATTGAACAAATATCTGTTGAGTGGCTATACTACGCATTGGGAATATAAACAAATAGACTCCTGGTTTTATGAAACATAGAGATTAAGGAAAAGGATGGAGATCAAATTGTCACTCCAAGGTAGTGGTTCCCAACTAGGGGCCATCTGAGAATTTCTAGAAACATTTTTTATCACAACTGGAGGAGTTGCTCCGGGCATCTATTGAGTAGAGGCCAGAGATGCTGCTGAACATCTGTGCTAATGCACAGAACGACCTCTCCATGGTAAAGAATTATCTGATCCAAGATGTCAATAGAGCCTTAGTTGATAAACCCTGTACTAAGACATTGGTTCTCAGAGTATGGTCCCTGAGAGGCAGCATCAATGGCATTAAATGGGAACTCATTAGAGATGCAAATTCTTAGGCCCTACCCTAATCCTGATAAATCAGAAACTCTGGTGGTAAAAGGCAGTGTTCTGTGCTTTATTTAACAGGCCCTCCAGGGGACTTTGACGCGCACTAATGTTTGAGAACTGCTGAATTAAGGAATCTATCATTACAAGTGAAGACAAATACTCTGAAGGAAAAGAACTCTGTACCAATGCTACTCAAAAACTGGTTTACCCACTATTGGGAGCATCATCATAGGAGAGGTTGTTAATATAAATTCCCAGGTCCCACCCTCGACCTGCTGAATCATGGAGAGATGTGTAGGGGCTAAATTGAGAAAAGCACTCGGGGCTATTCTAAGTAAGTAAGACTTCACATGACAGGAAATTGGAAATCTCTTGGCCCTGAGTGAGCCAAGTTGGACAATAAGCAGGATTTTGTTGGAGAAAAGATTAGCGGGAAACCAGATTGAAGGTTGTCAAGGTAGCTCCACGGGGGTGTGAATGAAGGCAGAGGCAGCAGAGATAGAATGAAGGAAGTACACGTGGGAAAACCTCAGAAGAAAGAGGGTACGGGATGTGATGACTGATTGGATTAGGGGATGAAGGTGTGCCAGGAATTCTTTTGACCAGAAGTAACCAAAAAAATGAAATTCCTATTTATTTATGTATTTATTTATTTTAAAATTCTTCTTTAAAATTTAAATTCAATTAATTAACATATACTGTATTACTAGTTTCAGAGGTAGATATCAGTGATTCATCAGTCTTATATAACACCCAGGGCTCATTACATCACGTGCCCTCCTTAATGTCCATCACCCAGTTACCCCTTTCCCTCACCCTCCTCCCCTCCAGCAACCCTTGGTTATTTCCTATGGTTAAGATTCTCTTATGGCTTGTTTCCCTCTCTGATTTCATCTTGTTTTATTTTTCCCTCTCTTCCCTTATGATCCTCTGTTTTGTTTCTTAAATTCCACATACGAGTGAGATCATGTGATAATTGTCTTTCTCTGACTTATTTCACTTAGCATAATATCCTCTAGTTCCATCTACATCATTGCAAATGGCAAGATTTCATTTTTTGATGGCTCAGTAGAATTCCATTGTCCATTGTGTGTGTGTGTGTGTGTATACATATATATATACATACTCACATCGTCTTTATTCATTCATCTGTTGATGGATAGCTCTTTTCATAGTTTGGCTATTGTGGTCATTGCTGCTATAAACATCGGGGTAATCCCAATTTAGAGTGGCTTGAACAGAGATAAATTTATTTTTCCCCATAGCAAGAAGTCTTAGATGCAGGCAACTGCTGCCTTTGTTTCATGATTAAACAATATCAAGGCTGGTTTCTGATTCTCTTGGCCTTTTCTTAATACTTGTCCCCACATGGTCACATGGTAACCACTGCAGCTCCAGATGCCTTGTTTGTGTTCAGTGATGGAAGGACAAAATAAGAAAGAGAGGATCTATTCCTTCCTTCCTTCCTTTTCTCTCTCTTTTTTTCTAACTTTTGTTCTTTTTTAAGTAGGCTCCACACCCAGCATAAAGTCCAATGTGGGGCTTGAACTCACAACCCTGAGATCAAGACCTGAGCTGAGATCAAGAGTCCGACACTTAACCCACAGAGTTACTCAGGCCCGTAGGGTCTGTTCCTTTCAATAAAAAAGCAAATTTTTTGTAAAATCACTCACAGACTTCTACTTATTGACCAGAACCACATCATATGACCACTTATAGTTACAAAGTAATGTGAGAAAGTGTTTATCATTGGCATCTCCATGGTGGAGAAATAGATTAGAAATTGGTGTTAAGCCCTCCAATCTATAGCATCCACAAGGGAGGAAGGAGTAAACTAGACTTGCTCCAGCTTGAGCTAATAGGGAAACACTGGCACTATTTCTTAGGATGGGAAAGACACAGGAAGAAACAAGTTTGGAATGGGAAGAACATTATGGTAGATTGTCTACTGCAATAATTTCATCTACTGTTGTATATATAACCCTCTGCTGTGAGACTGCTACTTCTACTATCAAGAAGTAGAATTTATTTTTCCACCCTTTGCATTGGGGCTTTGCTGTGTGACTTGCTTTGGCGAATGAGGCATTAGCAAGGGTAATATAAGCAGAGCCCTAAAAAGCCCTTGCACACGGAGGCTTGCTCTCCTTCAGCCAGAGTTGGAACACTGAGACAATGAGGTGGTTATGTAAGCCTGGTGAGCTCGATACGGGAGAACTGAAGTACCCCAGACAGGAGCCAGCACCAACCACCAGATACATGAGTGAGCCCATTTTAGACCATGGAGGCCAAGATGAATTACAAGATGACTGCAGCTGCATGACTGAACTCTACTGAGATCAATTAAACTGCCTAGCTGAGTCCAGCCCAAATGTTCCTCCCAGAAATGTAAGCAAATCAATATCCTTGAAAATGTCCCAGAAGCTGAACTTTTTGATCTGAAGCTGGAGTTAGAGATGTGGGAGTTATCAAGCTCATACGGAGCACATATTTGAAATGCTGAAAAGGGATGAGGTAGCCTTGGGGCAATCTTAGGAGCACCAGTGAGAGACTGAAAGAAAAATGGAAAAGAAATGGGCATATAGCTCATAAGAGGCTGTAAGAGGAATTTCTAGAAGAAGTAAAGTATCAACAGTGCCATGGACCAAGGAAGTGTTAGGAAAGATGAAACCTGAAAAGAGAACATTGGATTTGACAATTAGTAGGTCATCAGAGATCTTGACCAGAGCAGTTTCAAGAGACAGTAGGGGCCAGAGGTCAGGCTGCAAGAGGATTACAATGAATTGAAGAGTGTCAGGTGGGAAGTAAACTGTTTATCCTGGGAGTTTGGGCTATGTAGGCAAATAGAGAAGGGGGAGGTAGCTTGATGGAAACACACAGGCAAAGGATGCCTGAACCTTGCTTTTGTCTTTCAAGATAGGGGAGGCTTGAAAATGTTTACAAAGTGTTGGGACAGGGAAGATAGAAAGAAAAGCCATAATATCCACTGGGGCTTGTTTCCAGAGAGGCAAGATTTATCTTACTAAGGAGAAAAGGTGCCACAAAACAGAGAATGAAAGAAAACAAACACACAACTAGAAGGTAGGCAATTGTGGTGAATGAGAGAGATAGGTTGTAGATTTGGGGATGGGAAACTGAGTCACATGTTTGACAGCATGCATTTCCTCTGGGTTGTCAGAGATCAGAGAGGCTATAGAAGAGTGGGGAAGCTCTGGAACAGCCTCTACTTATGGGGAGGAGGGAGCTGACCAGGCACCAGCACTGGATTCACCCAGATGCCAGATCCACCTGAGGCTTGATCACTCAGCTGGCCACTATTATGCAAGGCGTGTAGCCTTGGCAGTCTGTGTGTAGGAACTAGAAATGTAAATACTGGTTCAATCCATGGATTTCCTCCTAACTTCATTCCCTACAACACAAACTCTTCTTTTAATTCTTCTGATTATTAGGTTTAACTGGGCACATGGCTCTCCTCATCAAAGACTACATTTCTGGGGACTTGGCTAGCTCATTCGGTAATGTGGCTCTTAATCTCAGGGTTTTGAGTTTGAGCCCTGCATTGGGTATGGAGGTTATTTAAAAATAAAATCTAAAAAAAAAAAAAAAAAAAAAGATTGTATTTCCAAGCTTTTCTTGCAGGTAGATGTGGCCACGTGACTAAATACTGACCAGTGGAATAAGAGTGCCAACAAGGGTCCTTAACTCGCTATCTTTCTCTCTTCCTGTTCCTTCCTGGCTGCAATGCATATACAATGGCTTGAACCTGAGCAACTATTTTGGATTATGAGAGAGAAGTCACATATTTAAATGGCAAAGCAACAAGGTAGAAGGGATACTGGTACCAATGATCATGGAGCCAATATATCAGCACTGGACCAGCTACCACCGGAAGTCATTTACATGAAGAAAAATATTCTATTATGTTTAAGTCAATTTTCTGTTTTATATAAGTGAAGCTAATTCTAAACTTCTATATTTACTACTCTCTTGGAGACCCTCACCTACATTGATAGTCTGTCAATTCCAGATGCCAATGTATTCCTCAACTTCCTGTTTATGCTTCCTGTAAGATCTTTTTGAACACCTACGTCATGGTTTGACCTGGCATCAGCCCTGCTTATTCAAATCTCTGGCCAAAGGCTTATCATATTTGGGACACTTCTGTTTATATTTTACTTCTGATTAAATTGAAGTGGAAATACCCTCAATTCTTCCTCGGCTATTTTTAGTATTGTATTATTTTCATTGTGCTATTGAAAATCATGCCATCAATAAAGAGGGCAGGTGATGTAATGAACATTGTGTGTAGTATGCAACTGATGAATAACTGAAATCTACATCTGAAACTAATGATATACTTACTATATGCTAATTAACCAAATTAATTAATTTATTTTTAAAGATTTTATTTATCTATTCATGAGAGACACAGAGAGAGAGACAGAGACATAGGCAAAGGGAGAAGCAGACTCCCTGCAGGGAGCCCCATGTAGGACTCGATTCCTGGACCTGGGATCACACCCTGAGCCAAAGGCAGACACTCAACCACTGAGCCACCCAGGTGTCCCTAATTAATTGAATTTAAATAAAACAATAAAAAAAGAAAAAAATCATGCCATCGTATATTACAGATTAGTTAATTCATTTATTCAACTGATCACTTTCTGTGTGCTTTGAAGTGATGGACACTGTGGAGACACAAAAATCAGTAAGATATGGAGTATTCCATCAAGAACCTGATAATTCAGTGGAAGAGAAGAATATGAAAGCAACTGACATAATGAAAATAGAAGCGAGGCAGTCATATTCAACATGTTTTGGGGAGGTATGCAATATTTAACTCTTTTGCATTTACTGCTGCAGTTTATAAGACTGGAATTAGAACTAGGGTTTCCTGATCCCCACTATTCTGGTCATAGTATCAGACTCCACCCTAAGCCATCAACCCATGTTTCATAAAAACCTCTTCTTGAGGGATGCCTGGGTGGCTCAGCAGTTGAGTATCTGCCTTTGGCTCAGGGCGTGATCCCGGTCCTGGGATTGAGACCCACATCGGGCTCCCTGCGAGGAGCCTGCTTCTCCCTCTGTCTATGTCTCTGCCTCTCTCTCTGTGTCTTTCATGAATAAATAAATAAAATTTTAAAAAGCCCTCTTCTTGAAAAACAAAATCTTATTTATTTAAAAGTTTGAAACAAGGACCATGGAAGAAATAGAGGTTGACTTAAGTTTATTCATCTGTTTACCATTGTCAGCCCCAGAGGTAGATGTTGGGATAAAATTGAAACAAATGATTGATGTGGTCTTGTCCTCATGGATAGTAAAAATAAATCTCCCATGTAAACATTAAATGCTAACTGTGATGACAACATTTCTGAGGGGAGATACATGGGGCCCAGAGAAGATATAATGAGAGTGTTGGTCTTTGTTAAAAACAGCGTGGCAGGGGCTGGGCTGGGGAGAAGAGGTGGAACGGGAGCCTAGCAAAGGGAGCATGGTATAGGGAGATGGATGGGAGAGATAAGTAAATACCAGACCATGGAGGTCTTGAGGAGACATTACAACTTTGGCTTATTTTAAGAGCAACAGGAGGCAAGTGAAGTGGCTTGATTTCAAATCGATCCCTCTGAATATAGGGATGAGGAAGAATAGGAAGCAGGGAGACCAGTTTGGTGGCTACGGTAGGAATGCAGCTGTGAGTTGAGAATAGCCTGGATGAGGTGTGTTGTGAGGAGAAATAGGAGAAGTCATCAAGAGGACTTAGTACTTGTTTGAATCTGGGATGTGGGAGAAGAGGTGGCAGGAAGGACACTTGGGTTTTTGGGTTTCTTCACCTGATGGATGATGATATTATTTAGTGAGATGGGAAGAAAACAAATAAGATTTGGGGATGAGGGTAACATGAAATGGGTCTTTCTTGAGTCCAGTTTTGAACATGCTGACTTTAAGATGCCTTTGAAATATCCAAGTGAAAATGTCATCTAGATTCACTTAGAAGTTGGAACTGGGGGCGGGGGGTGCAGAGAGGGGTGGGTTTACCTATGGATTGGTTTGAATGGAAGCTGCAGGCAGGAATGAGACCACTCAGCACCTAGGTGGTGTATGCAGGGGCGGGCGGGGGGCAGTGAGTGGGAGAACCACAGGCCTGGGTGGCCAGGTAGGGCAGCAGGACCCTGCATAGGAAACAGGGTCAGACTGGCTAAGGTAGAGGGAGGTAAAGCAGGAAATGGTTGAGACTTGCAGGCCAATCAGAATAGCATTGCAAGGAGTGTTCGACAATGTCAAAAGCTGCTAAGGGAACAAAACAGCCATTTGGAAATTCTAAAATTGGATGCAAATAATTCTGGAAGAAAGCACATATGAATTCCTTGATACCTAGAGGGTGGGGAAAAGTTTTTGTTTTCGGTAGGGTTTTTTTTATTTTTATTTTTTTTTGTAACCTCTACACCAAATGTGGAGCTTGAACTCACAATCCTGAGATCAAGAGTTGCATGCTCTTCTGACTGAGCCAGCCAGCCAGGCCTTTTACATATGTATGTATGTATGTATGTATGTATGTATGTATTTAAGTAGTTAGTAAGGGAAAGGTATTTTTAACTCAAAATCCAGATGCAGTAAAAGAAAAGATTGACAAATGTTATTATTTAGAAACCTTTGCTTGCCCTCCCAACCCCCACAAAAAAAACACAATAAGGAAGCAAACAAAAAACCATTGTACAAAGTTAAAAGACAAATGACAAACTTAGAGGAAACATTTGGGGCATTTATAATATATATTATGCATGCTACAGGTAAAGGAATGGATATATAGATATAGATATGGAGAACTAGTAGAGAGGGAACAACTGGGTAGAGAAGGGAGGGGAAAGGGAAGGAGGGGGAAGGAAGGGAAGGAGCAGAGATCAATAGTGTAAGTGTCCCGTGAACAGGCCAGGACAGATGATAGGGCATAGAAAAACACCAAGGGACTATCAGCAACTTCTGTGTTAAATGGACAGAAAGAGGGTCTGATTTGGGTTGGGTGTTTAATAGCATTAGGAAGCAAGGTAGCAGCTGAGAGGGAAAGGAAGAAAATGTAAAATAATCTTGGTGGAGGGAAGGAACCGGCACTGACCAGAGACTGTTGAGTGAGTGTAGGTGGTGAGGGCGAACTTACAAAAGACCATTGTGCCCCACGAGGGACTTTTCCCTGGCAGTCCTTGAGAGTGGAGTTATTTGACTCTTTATTGTCCTCTTGGGGTGAAGGAGTTCCTTCTAATTTGACTCTATCATCCTGGGAACTTTTTCCCTACAAATCCAGGAAGTGGGAGGAAATGTAGGGATGGTCAGCAAGAAACAGTTGAATTTATATTAAAAATAGTATTGACTGGAACACCTGGGTAGCTCAGTGGTTGTGTGTCTGCCTTTGGCTCAGGTCATGATCCCGGGGTCCTGGGATCGAGTCCCGTATCGGGACTCCCACAGGAAGCCTGCTTCTCCCTCTGCCTATGTCTCTGCCTCTCTCTCTGTGTCTCTCATGAATAAGTAAATAAAATCTTAAAAAAAAAAAAACCATTATGACCAACTCATTAAGTTTGTCAGGAAACATAGGTGAACAATGTCAGACATGGAGAGAGCAGAAAAATCCCAAAGGTTCTGAGAGAAACATTAGGGATAGGTACTAGGAGAGGTTTAGGAGTTAAGTTTATCTTACCACCTTAATTCAGAGCTTGCTCTCACTGCATTTTGTTATGTGATTGAATGAGTCAACCCTTGCTCATGGCTCAAAGTCCTAACGCTTCCTAATGTTGTTAATCTTTGAGATGGTTCTCTGAAGGGGTTGGTACAGGGGGTGTATCTGTCTCCTGACTGACTGGAGGTGCCACAGACATGTCAACATTGGTCTTTTGTTAGTTTCTTCTTCCTTGCCTGCCGCTTCCTCTCCTTCCCTCACTCCAGTTCCATTCAGTCTGCAAATTAAATATACATTAATAGTTTTCAGTCATGAAAACCTCTTCATAGCCAGGGCTGGTGGGACTGACCAAAGCTTATTTTTATTTTTTTAAAGATTTTATCTATTTATTTATTCATGAGAGGGATCCCTGGGTGGCGCAGCGGTTTAGCGCCTGCCTTTGGCCCAGGGCGCGATCCTGGAGACCCGGGATCGAATCCCACGTCGGGCTCCCGGTGCATGGAGCCTGCTTCTCCTTCTGCCTGTGTCTCTGCCTCTCTCTCTCTCTGTGACTATCATAAATAAATAAAAATTTAAAAAAAAATTTATTTATTTATTCATGAGAGACACAGAGAGAGGCAGAGACATAGGCAGAGGGAGAGGCAGGTTCCCCACGGGGTGCACGATGTGGGACTCCATCCCAGGACCCTGGGATCACCACCTGAACCTAAGGTAGATGCTCAACCACTAAGCCACCCAGGTGCCCCTGACCCTTAGTTTAGTGTCGCTGGTGCTCAGGGGATGGTAGTTTATACACTAAGAGAAAGAATGTGACTGGAGTGAGTTTCTTTTGCTGAGGGGGTGTGGTATTCCTGTTTAGGACCTTGAGATCCTTAATCAGAGCAGAATATGGACTCATTCTCCATGGAAAGGATTAGGAAAATCTGTGATGACAGTAAAAACATTTAAAAGCAAAAACAAACAAGCCAATCTCCTGCAGGTCAGGTGTCCTGCTTGGAAAGACACGTTAGCATCTAGGCACTGCCAGAGTCCAGCTCTGTGTCTGTAGGGCCTCAAAGCAGAAGAGGGAAAGAATACCAGTTTGTCACCAAGCACAAAGTCCAGCTACTTGCTGGAAAATTGCTGTTCCCAGGTGGAGAGAGAGGGAGGTGACGTCAGAGGGAACCCAGCCAAAGTTTGACGTATTTGTGCAGTTGGAGAGTAGATGACCAGCCAGGCTTTGTTTATGTGGGACATATTGACCTGGGAAAGACTAGAGCTCTTGGAGTCTTGGGGTTGGTCCAAAAGCTGGGAATAGTAACTCTGATTCCTTTTAGAATCATCGAGTTCTTTGCAGTTTATTTATTTTAACATCTTTTTGTGTCTTTCTCCTGGGCAGGCTCCTCATACCTCCTAACTCGAGGACTGATGGGCTTTCCAGGGGTTACTTCCAATGACCCAACTTTGAACTAACTGCCTATGTGGAAAGCTGATATGAAGATATTTTCATTCTGAAGAACGACTCTAACAATTCAAAGGAATTAATTTGTAACAGTGGGACTTCAAGTACCTAACGTGATCAAAGATGTTTTGGGGACAGGAGGTTCTACCCTGTGCTGTTCAAAGACTAAGTAGCCTCCTACTTTGCCCTCTTGAGACTTTGGCTCTGCCCTTTGGAACTTCAGAAACATCCAACTCATTGTCATTCTCAGAGGCTAGTGGATTTCAGTCCACTCCACGGACCAACTGATAATGGGTATTTATAACTTGATATTATCAGTAAAAACAGTAGGTAAATGCTTTTCTCATCACTTTGATAGCAAAGGGAGAGTAGGCTTCACACATTGCCTTCATGTACTGAGGGGAGATAGATTTTATTGCCTCCTTTTTTTTTTATTTATTTTTTATTGGTGTTCAATTTACCAACATACAGAATAACCCCCAGTGCCCGTCACCCAATCACTCCCACCCCCTGCCCTCCTCCCCTTCTACCACCCCTAGTTCGTTTCCCAGAGTTAGCAGTCTTTACGTTCTGTCTCCCTTTCTGATATTTCCCACACATTTCATCTCCCTTCCCTTATATTCCCTTTCACTATTATTTATATTCCCCACATGAATGAGAACATATAATGTTTGTCCTTCTCCGACTGACTTACTTCACTCAGCTATTGCCTCCTTTTTATAGAACAGGAACATTAGGAACCCCAGGAGCTAAAAGTGCTGACTCTTGGAGTGTCACTACAGACGTGAAGTGAGCACTCAGCCTCTCTCAACGAGTCTGTCTGGCTATCCACAACAAAGGAGGTAGCCAATTTAAGATAATAAGCCCATTGAACAGGATGTCTTCACATTTTTATTTTCTACATCAATCAGTTTGGAGCATCTGAGCTTTGTAATTACACATTTCTCCTTGTTTATGCTCTTTTGCTAAGTGATTTTCCCTCTTGGCCATTACACAAGCCAGTTTAGCAACAAGGCTCTCTGACATGGGGTTTTTATAGTACACACAAGGGATATTTCTAAAGCACACAAAGGACTTATGTCACAGATACCCAGCATGAGGCTATGTCTGCTCTACTGTAATAATGTTTTTTAAAATAATTTACGTGGGGCACCTGGGTGGCTCAGCCGGTTAAGCATCTGCCTTTGGCTCAGGTCATGATCCTGGGGTCCTGGGATGGAGCCCTGCTTTGGGCTCCCTGCTCAGCGGGGTGCCTGCTTCTCCTTCTCCCTCCGCTCCTCCCTCCTGCTTGTGCTCTCTCTCTCAAATAAATAAATGAAGTCTTTAAAGAAGAAGAAGAAGAATCATGAGCTCCATGTGCTCCAATTCACCTTTTAAAATTAAAATTTAAGTCATTTTCTAAATTATAAATTATTTTTAAATTATTTTCGGGAGCTAGGAATAGTGCCACTGATTCCTTTTAGGATAATCATATTCTTTGCAGTTTATATATATTTCAATATCATCTTAGCCAGCCATTTATGAGCTCTATCACAGGTTACCTGCATTCTGTGTGTCTCTGTTTTCTCATCTGTGAAAAACAGACATAAAAATAGTACCTTACTCACAGCTTTGTTCCAAAGACTATATGAAAAAATCCATGTCATTAATGCCCTTAGCACAGTCTAGAGTGCTGTACTAAACTTAGCTATTGTTAGCATATTATAACTGTTTTGAATTACAAAAGTAATATGTACTCGCTTTAAAAAAATCCAAATAATGTAGAGGTTTATAAAGTAAAAAATGATAGTGTCCACTCTTCACTTAGCCCCATCCAGTCCTACTTTCTAGAGATAGCCACTGTATATTGACTGCAATTTTTCTTTTCTTTTTTTTTTAAGATTTTATTTATTTATTTGAAAGAGAGAATGAGCATGAGCAAGGGAGAGGGGCAGAGCGAGAAGGAGAAGCAGACTCCCCACTGAGCAGCGAGCCTGATGTGGGGCTCGATCCCAGGACTCTTCAATCATGACCTGAGCCCAAGGCAGACCTTTAACCAACTAAGCCACCCAGGTACCCCTTGATTGCGATTTTACTATGCACATTCATGCAACCACCTTAGAACTTTGCTTGTCCCATCTAACAACTGATTATGGACATTCTTCCTGAGTAGGTCCCCGGAGCCCCCTTTTTATGCAATGTGGGCATTAGCTCCTTGTCTAATTCATCCTTGGCTCCAGTATGTGTTTAGAGCAGCTTTTCACATTTCTGTACAGTCAAATCCTTGATCTTTTCCTTACGCCTCTTGGGATATGTACAATGCATAGGAAGACCTTCTCAGGGACCCACATTTAGAAACACACTTCCCAGGAATGGAAAACAAAGACTTGCACAATTCAAGGGAACTTTTGGAACATTTGTTAAAATCTGTGATTCATTAGCATGAGTGTATTTTACTTTTTACTGGAGAAGTTCAAAGACCGAAATACTTTTAGGTGTTGAGGGGAATGCTACCTTCAGTTAAAGACAAGAAAAGCAGGAGTGAAGACACCCCACAATCTACATAGGCCTCTTCATGGCACCCACAGGCTTTTTATAGGTCATGGTGTGGAGTGAGTGGGGAGTAGAAGTCAATAATCTGGTGCTCAAAGTTGAACCTGCAATTTAACCAGTGTGGAGTCTAAGAAGGTGGCTTTTTTTTTTTTTTTTAAGATTTTATGTATTTATTCATGAGAGACACAGAGACAGAGAGGCACAGACATAAGAAGAGGGAGAAGCAGGCTCTATACAGGGAGCCTGATGTGGGACTCCATCCTGGGACTCCAGGATCATGCCCTGAGCTGAAGGCAGGCGCTTAACCACTGAGCCACCCAGGCGTCCCAAGGTGGCTTTATCTTACCTAATTTCAGGAGGTCATTGTCAAAGACTGTGACAGCAAAATCATGTAGAGAGATTGAAAAATTACCAAAAAAACAAGCTGAAGCCAGTAGTTCTTGACAAGTTCCATCAAGTCCTCTGCATACTTGCTCACACGTGGGTATTGAGACACTATCTTTGAAAACATCACTCAAAGGTATTTGCCAAAAAGACAAGTGGATATTTACAAAGAAAAAGATTGAGTGATTGTTATATCCTTGACAGTGAGGTATTTCTATAAACATCTTACTACTTATGCTTATGAAAAGTATACTTTTCTTTTTTCTCAGTAAATGCATACTATGTCTATATAAAATCAATACAACTGGCTGAAAAATAAATAATTAAAAAATCTTTTATATTTGACTTACAGAATGCCAAATAAGCAGATCAATTAAAAAAAGAAGGCCTATTTTGAGGCTTTATAGACACTACTATATATAGAGTATACTATCTATTTATATACACTTTTAAATATAAATATTATATATAACATGCAATAAATAATTATAAATTTTAATTATAAGTTTACTTTAAAATTTTAAACGTAATTACAAATTTATATATACAATTATAATTATAAATTTTATAAATATATAAATATTTATATCTATTTAACTCAACAAACCTTTACTTAATACCCACTATGTCACAATAATTTTGTTAGGAGTTGTGAGATTTTGAAGATAAAAAAGATAGTCTCTACTCACAATATAGTTGTTTATATTCTTTTATATTTTCTAGACCTTTCAGGGAATAATTTAGAAGAACACCAAGCAATTAGGAGCAGAATATTTTATATTTTATGGCAAGGACAATTCTGTGTGGTCTATCATGTTAATCAATTAGTATGCTCCTCAGACATATTATTTTTAAAGGCATTGTGTAGCAGTCAGCCACCAGAATATCCTCTGATGATCCCTACCTCTGGCTTAGCCCTCAAACCCTTGGGTAGTCCTTTCCTGGAATGAATCATCCCTAATTGACCTAGAATACAATGGAGGGGATAGTGCGCCACTTGGCAGGCTAGGACTTTAAAGATATGGCAGGTTCCATCTTGGTCTCTTGGGTTGCTTACTCTAGGAGAAGGACTGGAATTTGGGTTAATGGGCAAAATCCAGCCTGCAGATTATTTTGTCTGTGGGCTAAGGTTGGTTTTCCTATTTTTAAAATATGTTGTTGTTGTTGCTGTTTTTAAAGAAGAAGAATATGTGACAGAGAGACTGGAGGTGGTCCACAAGGCTTAAAATATTTACTATCTAATCCTTTCAGAAAGAGTTTGCCACCCCTGCTCTCAGCAATGCAGGTACCTTGCTGTGAGGACATGTATACGGAGTGTCCTGGGCTTCAGCTGGCCCTGTGGAGAGACTAGTATGGAGAGAAACTGAGGCCTCCCACCCAGAGCCAATGTAAACTTGCTAGTCATGAGTGAATCAGCAGGAAAGTGGAGTCTCTAACTCCAGTGAAGCCTTCAGAAGATCGAAGCCTTACCTGCCATCAGCCCAAGTCCTCATGAGAGACACAGCCAGAACTATCTAGCCAAAGTAATAACTGAAGCACAGAAACCATAAGAGATAATAAATGATAATTGCTATTTGAAGCCTCAAAGTTTTGGGGTAATTTATTATGCAGCCATTGTAAATGGAATATATTATATATTGTCTAAAGTCCCCAAATATGGATGCCTGGGTGGCTTAGTGGTTGAGCGTCTGCCTTTGGCTGGGTCATGATCCCGGGGTCCTGGGATAGAGTCCTGCACTGGGCTCCCTGTGGGGAGCCTGCTTCTCCCCCTGCCTATGTCTCTGCCTCTGTGTGTGTGTGTGTGTGTGTGTGTGTGTGTGTGATGAACGAATAAATAAAATCTTTTTAAAAAGTTCCCAAATAAAATGCTCATTCACTTCCTTTAATAATTCTTGGAGATGGGCAGAACATAAACACAACAATCTTCATCACCATATTTATTGTATCTGATGATTTGCAGGCTTTGCAGTAACTACTAAGACCTCAGACATCACATCCCAGTAAATGTGTAAGAATCAAATTATTTTGGGGTACCTGGGTGGGTCAGTTGGCTGAGAATTCTACTCTTGATTTTGGCTCATGTCATGCAAAGCCCCACCTCAGGCTTTGCACTCAGCAGGGAGTCTGCTTGAGGATTCTCTTTCCCTATGTCCCTCTTCTTGTGTGTGCTCCCTCTATTAAATAAATAAATAAATAAATAAATAAATAAATAAATAAATACATACATACATAAATCTTTTAATAAAAGAATCAAATTATTTCTTTAGTATTCATAAGCATCATCAATGTTTAAATCTACAGCCTCTATAAGCCCCATTTGTTTTCTGCTGACACAATACTTTTATTATACCTGGCATTGTTCAAATCATTTATTTGAGAGGAAAGTGAATTTAGAATTGCTGGCCATCAGTCTGTCAATTATTCCAGCAAACAGTTGCTTTTAGAATTTTTTTATATTTTTATTTAATTTTTATTTATTTTTTAAGTAGCCCTGGAAGGCAGTTATTGTTCCCTCTGTACAGATAAGAAAATTAAGGCTTCCAAAGAGTAAATGACTACAGTCACATAATTGGTTAATATGAGGGCTAAGACTGAAGCTCAGCCTCCTGACTCTACACTAAGGGCACTTGTTTCTTCACCTTTGAATGTGGCTAGTCCAGAGTGGCTCTGAATTATAGATAAGATGTGTCTGTCCCTATCATGAAATGGCATGTCATTTGTTAAGCCCTCACTGGTGTGGGGTGCCAGGAAATGGATCCTTTTCCCTAGTGTCATGTGATGTCCATCAAGCAATATTTTTTAAGTCTTTATCATTGCGCTGATACTGAATTTAGAAACTAAGGTCCAAGCTCTTGTTCATTATAAATATACAATGTCCAAATGCTGGGTATCCATTGGCACAGAAAATCCATACCTTCACTTTCATGGATCTTCCAGTCTAGTCTGGGAGCTTATAGTCTATCTGACACTTTTTTCCTTGGTTATCTACTTATTGCTTAATTATGGTTTTATAATATTGTATGAATGAAAAGCAATAAGATGCTTTGAGACTCATCAGCTACTTAACCTTTGAACTTTCGTAAGATTTTCTTTCTTTTTTCTTAAAGCTAAATCCCCAGATGGGTGAGTAATTAGGTCAAGGTTCAGAATGACAAAGACAGATAAGGTAACTGCAAACAACATCATCCCACTTTGAAAGAGCTATTTTGGTCTTTCACCTAAAGTGACTTCTTTCTGCTGAAAGAGATTTGGCAGCGGTAGCAGCTAGCTTAGCTGATGGCAGAAAAATCAACCATGAAATAGAAAGGTTTCATAAGATTGTGACATGACCCAGATTTTACAGCCATTATATAATCAATCAAAACAGCAGGGGAACAAAAATAACTTATACCTTACTTTTGGAATGCGATAAAATCTCTATTTTTCTAAAGTCTAAAGTCTCTATTTTGTCTTGATCACGACTTCAATTAGTTTTCATCTCTTATGCACTAACCAATTGAAAGTGGTAAGAAAGGATGGTCAGAGGCATGCTCTGTGGCAAAGAAAAGTCACTTGAGACTTCAGAAAGTTGCTCTAGGAAGCCCATCAGAAAGATAAAACTTCTCATGGAAAGGCCACAGTATTCTCCTAATAAAAATTAGTTTGTAAGCAAATGGTTTTTCAGGGAAAGGGTGACAATAGCAAAAGGTTTCAAGGTTTGTCTCACTGATTAACAGGTCAGAAGAAGTTATTTTTTTTAAGTTTTTATTTATTTATTTATTTGAGAGAGAGAGCACGCACGTGAGCATAAGCTGGAAGAGGGGCACAAGGAAAAGGAGAGAGAGAATCTCAAGCAGACTCCCCCTGAGCGCAGAGTCCTTTACCCCAGCTTGATCCCTTGAACCTAAGATCATGGCCTATGCCAAAATCAAGAGTCAGCCACTTAACTGACTGAGCCACACAGGTGCCCCAAGAAGTTATGTTTTTGAGACTTGTTGAATGGGTTGAATTGGATAGGAGTGGGGAATGGGGGATACCTGGGAAATAACCATTCATGCATATAAAAATGCGTCCTGGGGTACCTGGCTGGCTCTGTTGTGATGAAGTTCTGGAATATAAGTGACGTTTGGTGGGGTGAGGTTTGGAGCTGATGGCCAAGAAAGAATTCTTGAGATGTCTTTGGTGCAAAATGGTGGTTTTATTAAAGCACAGGGACAGGACCTGTGGGCAGGAACAACTGCTACCTGGGGTTTGTGAGGAGTGGCTGATTATATACCTGGGAGTTGGGGGAGGTAAGGAAAAGTGAGATTTCAAAAGGATTTTCACATGCTAAGGAGAACCTACAAGATAGTAGAGGCCTTGCCATTGACAAGTTAGATCGTTTTTTTCCCTCTAGCAAGGCATTAACAGGAAGACAACTGGAAGCTTCCTGAGGAAAGCCACACATATCCCACTGTGAGCGGGAGATCGTTTTGTGGGATATCAGCCTGTGCTTTGTCCTCAGCTAGACCTCTGTTCCTAATCGGTTGGAAGGGCATGCAACTCTTGATCTTGGGGCCATGAGTACGAGCCCTACATTGGGGGTAGAGATTACTTAATTAAATAAAACTTTTTTGAAAATAAAAAAAATTTTAAATCCTTTCTGACCACTTGCTTATGTGTGAGTAACTGGGCTGAGATCTGGACTACAAGTAAATGTGAGATAGACATGGTCCTTGCCCTCTGAGCAGTTACAGTTAGTGAGAAACAGAAAAGGCAAAGGAATTTTTTTAAAAAAATTATTTATTTATTCATAAGAGACACAGAGACAGGCAGAGACATAGGCAGAGGGAGAAGCAGCCTCCGTGCAAGGAGCCCGATGTGGGACTTGACCCCAGGATCCCAGGATCACACCCTGAGCAGAAGGCAGACGCTCAACCACTGAGCCACCCAGGCATCCCAAGGCAAAGGAATTTAATCAGGGTAGATAGAGGAATGGAGGGATTCCTGGAAGGGACAACTAACTCACATTTGAAAAGTCAAGACACTTCGTGGAAGAATTCCTCAAAACTGAGATCTGACAGCTAAGAAAGACCAAAGAAGAGTGTCCCTAAGGAAGGAAATTCCTGGTAATTCCAGGTAAAAAGCTCAGAGGCAAAAGAGAGCAAGTACAGAGTATTTAGGGAAAGAAAATCCTGTATAGGTGGAAGGTTGGGGGACAGTGATAAGAGATAAGGCATAGGGGTCCTCTAAGTCTTGTTAAGAGGTTTGAGATTTAGCCTGAAATTCAGGGAGTGGTATACTTACTATTCATAAAAAACAAACAAACAAACAAACAAACAAATAAGACAAAGCAAAACAAAAAAAATCCCAAAACCCCACCTGGTTGCAAGAGAGTTGGAAAGATGTCATCGGGGTGGCAGGTAATGGTGAGCTATACTCAGAAAGTTGCTGCGAGGATGGAGAGAATGAATAGTTTAGTGGATAGTTCTTTAAGTGAAAGAATCAGCAGGGGAGGATTCGATTATGGATGGATACAGGACATGCTGACAAAAGAAGAGAAAAAGTTCCTGGCTTTGGCAACTAAATAGTCCAACTCAACTGGGACAGGAGACTGCTCTTGGGGTAGGAGCAGGTTGATTGAGACATGGAGGAAGGTTGAGTTAAAGGTGGCTGGAGGATATGTTGATTTGACTCTCGGGAGGACACTAGACTTGGTGGTTTGGGAATCATCTGCATAGATAGGAGAAGAGAAGATTTAAGACAGAATCCTGAGAAAAGGCCCACAATGGAGAGAAAGAAAAGCTTGTAAAGGAAATTTGGATGAATTTTTGAGAGAGGAAAGAGAAAAACCAGAAGGTAATATTAGGGAACACAAAGACAAGAATTTTCCAGAGGGAAAGAGTGACCAACGGTATTCAATGTCATTGAAAACCCGGTAGAAACATCAGACAAATTAAATTTGCATCAGACATTTTAAAATGTCAACAGCAAGAAATACAGAGAAAAGGTGAGAAATGGAGAATAAAGGAGACCAAAGGAACATGAAAACTGAGAATGCAATGCAGGATCTAGGATTTTCTTCTGCTGTATCTTCTATCAATTTTAATGATTATATAATAATCCAGATGATTAAGTTCATTCAATTATATTTGAGTTTATCATTTTATGAAACAAACAGGAAAGTAACTTAGTATTGTTCCAGGCTTTCTCTGCTCACAATCTATGTTAGTTTAGAAGAATGTTTTTGTGAGATACATTACACGAAAAAAGGTGAAAAGTGCATCTATACACTTTAATTACCAATGCTGGAAGTCAAACTGAAATTTACAGTTGCTGGGTTAGACTTTTCTGAATATGTTTTTACTTCTGACTTTATCTTTAAATTCGCCTTCAAATTTGG
The DNA here is from genome assembly GCF_011100685.1 of Canis lupus familiaris. Classification (NCBI taxonomy): domain Eukaryota; kingdom Metazoa; phylum Chordata; class Mammalia; order Carnivora; family Canidae; genus Canis; species Canis lupus. The sequence continues at coordinate 16,487,086 of NC_049245.1, read as the reverse complement.
CATATGGTTTGACCAAACCTCAGCTAGCATTATTTAAAATATTCATGTCAAGTGAAGGATTCCTTAAATTTATGGGATTCTATCCTAAGATAGGCATCCGTAGAAGATGTGAATGTACAGGATTCTTTCAAGAAGATCGTGAAATGGGACAATAACCTTCAATCTCCTTTGTGTGGTCATGCAATTCTGTCAGTTGTGCACGGCTAAACTGCATGCAACCTACTAAAATACTTGCGTTGTCTTTGTTAATTTCTCTCTACTCTTCATGTTTTTTAAAACGTAGACATTTAAATTCTTAAAATTTAAATTTTTAAAAATTTAAATGTTTTCCCGTTTCCTTTAGCGTCCACCAAGAGCATTTATCAGTAAGCCTTCAGAAATTGTCCGAACTGTTTGTCAAGAGCGCAAAACTTCACTGGCTGGGCGAATGCCCTCAGTCAAGATGGCCGCGACTACATTCCAGTGCCCTTCCTTGCCCTCAACAAACGTGGCTACAATGACTTCCTTTCAAACTGGCTTTTCCCATAACAAACATGGCGCCTCTGCTTCCGGATTTCGATGCGCTGTTCTTGAGGGCCGGTGAGTGTTAATGGGGACTTTGCAGTTTTTCTCAATTAACTTGTCTCCGTGGGCTGAGGCGTGACCTGGGATCCGGAGTAGGCAGAAGGTCTGGGCAACGCATCAGATCGTTCTCTCATACTTGGGAAGTTATGGCGGCGTCTCTTGACACGGTTCCAATTTCCTGGTGTCCCCCCTCCCTCCTTAACCCAACAACACGTGGCCTCTGCGGCCAGCTCTTTGGGGGACATCACCTAAATTTGCAGGCAGTGTGACCGGATGCCCTTCCGTTCTTATTCTCCTTTTTTTAAAAACCAGCTTGTTATTTTTACATATTTATTTATTTAAAAAAACAGCTTTCTAAAGATATAATTCACATTCCGTAAGACTCATCTGTTTAAAATGTAAAATTCAGTGGCTTTCCAGATATTCCCAGAATTGTGCGGCCATCGCCACAACGTGATTTTAGAGAACATTTTCATCACCCCGAAGAAGTCTCCTGCACCCGTTCGTGGGTTCCATTCACCGTGATCTTCCAGTCTTAGACGTATTGTCTAAGTAGTAGACTAGTCTACTTTCTATAAATCGATCAATTTGGAATTTGATAGAAATAGACTCATACAGCATGTGGTCATCAGATAAACGGAAGCATATTTAAAGTTCTGAGTAAGTAATTCGAGCCAGAAGCGATTCAAATTGGGCAGTGGCCAGTCTAGCAGGTAGGAAGGACTCTCAGAAGCCGAGCAAAATGAGACTTAGGGCCTCAGGGAGCAGGAACAAGGAGTTACACTAGGCCAAAAAAGCAAGTTGGTTATCACAAGGTTACTCCTCTGTAGGGGATGGCAAGGATCTATCTGGCAGATTACCTAAGGAGGGCTGATCAGGCGATTCCTGATTGGTTGTGGAGTTTAGCACAAGTGACACCATTTTGGATCTGTTGCCTGTTTTCTAACACTGGCTTCTTATCACTAAGTATCATATTTTAAGTTTGTCCTTGTGGCATGTATTAGAACTTAATATTTTTATAAAGCTGAAAAATATTCTGTGTGGGCATATATCCCATTTTATTCATCCACTCGTGTTGACGGACATTTGGATTGTTTCTACTTCTTGCCTGTTATGGATAAAGCTGCTCCGAACACTTGTGTAAAGTTTGTGTGGACATGTATTTTTATTTCTCTTGAGCATATGCATAGGAGTGGAATTGCCAGGTTAAAGTGTAACCCCATTTAAGCTTTTGAAGCACTATTGAACTGTTTTTCTAAGTGCCAACGACTTTCTCTGTGTGGATATCCAGTTGTCCCAGTGTTGAAAAGACCATCCTTTCCTTCTCCTGCGTAATTGTTTTGGCACCCTGTGGAAAATCAATTGACCGCGACTGTAAGATTTTACTTCTGGACTCTCAGTTCTAGTCTGTTGGCCTATATGTCCATCCTTATGCCAGGACTGCACAGTCTTGAGTATTGTGACTTCTTAGTAAGTTTTGAAAGAAAAAACTTTGTTCTTTTTTCAAGATTGTTTTGGCTATTCTGGATCCCATGTATTTCTGTATGAATTTTTTAAGCACTTTTGTCAATGTCTGCAAAAAAGAAAAAAAAGCCAACCGGGATGCAGCTAAGAATTACATTGATATGTAGATCAATTTGAGCCATGTTGACATCTTAAAATATTGTCTTCCAATCCATAAATGTAGGATATATTTTCATTCGTTTAGATTTTTCATGTCTTTCAACATGTTTAAAAAGATTTTATTTTTAAGTAATCTCTACACCCAACATGGGACTTGATTTTTTAACCCCAAGATCAAGAGTCATATGCTCTACTGGCTGAACTAGCCAGGCACCTCCTTTCAAAAAAAAAAAAAAAAAATTTATATATATATATATATATATATATAAATATACTCATTTTTACTCATTTTTATTAATTATATTTTAAATATTTTATTCTTTTTGATGCTATTGTAAATGGAATTATGTTCTCAATTGTAGGATTGTTTATTGCTAGTATATGTAAATATTTACATAATATTTTTACACATTTTTTTGCTAGTGTAAAATCATTTGCATATACTTTTACTATATTGATCTTATATCCAACAGTCTTGTGTGGTTTTTTTTTAAGATTTTATTTATGTATTCATGAGAGACACAGAGGCAGAGACATAGGCGGAGGGAGTGGGACTTGATCCAGGACCCCAGGATCACAACTTGAGCCAAAGGCAGACACTCAACCACTGAACCACCCAGGTACCTCTCCAACAATCTTGTTTAAGTTGTTTAATGGTTCTACTGGTTTCTAAAGAGGATGCCTTAGAATTTCCTATCCACAAGATCACATCTTCTGCTAATAGAAATAGTTTTACTTCTCTCATATATGAAAATCTTTATGGAAGACTTGTATCTGATTTTCTTGCCTAATTGTGCTGGCTAAAACTGCCAGTATAATGTTGAATAGAAGTGATTAGAGCAGACATCATTATCATTATCTTGTTCCTGAACTCAGAGGGAAAACATTTAGTCTTTTACCATGAAGTATGATGCTAGCTCTGCATTTTTTTTTTTTTTTTCAAAAAAATGCTCTTTATCAGATGGAGGAAGTTCCTTTCTATTTCTGGTTTGTTGGGTATTTTGATCATGAAAAAGTATTTGACTTTATCAAATGCTGTGTGTTGTGGTTTTTGTCTTTTATTCTAATATAGTGTATTACATTGATTGACTTTCAGACATTAAAACAACTTGAATTCCTAGGATAAGTTCCAGTTCCACTTGGTTATGGAGTAAAATCCTTTTTATGTTTTGCTGAGTTTGGTTTGCTGTATTCTGTCAAGGATTTTTGTTTCATAATATTGATCTGTAGTTTTTTGTGATATCTTTGTCCTGGACTTAAATTGGGACATGTTCCCTCCTCTTCCATTTTTTAGTAGAGTTATCTAGGCGTGGGAAAGATAAGTGCAGTAGGAGGAAATGGGGCTTGTTGGAGAACTTGAAGGAAAGCCATAATGCTTGAAGCCTGGAAAGCAGTGGAGTATCCAGGCTAGAGAGAAATTTTTGGATGGTGATTAATGTCTTAGAGGAGGAAAGAAGATAGAGCCTTGGACTAAACGTGGAGGAAGTCCAGTTGGGGATGGAGGATGAGCCACAGAGCAGGCAGGAAGGAACAAAGGCAAACAGATGGGAGGACAGTCAGGAGAGAGGCTCCCTGAAAAGCAAACAAAGGATGGCAGAGTTTCTAGAAGTTATACAAGAGTGATTGAGTTGGTGGAGCTCAGAAAATGAGCCAATTTAGATTCTTGAGAAGTTTGTGGAAGGGAGAGGAGACTTGCTGTGGGGAGGGCAGGTGCCAAAGATTTTCTTTTCACTTTTTTTCTTTCTTGGCAACTTTTAATGTTGATGTGATTTTATACCTTCAAAAAATTGCAAGATTAGTATAGAGAACTCCCAAATAATATTTTCCAGGTCTACCAATTGTCTCTACTTGCCCCATCCATTTACTTTATCATTCTCTTTCTCTTTCACACACACACTTAGAACTATTTTAGAGTATGTTGCACACATCATGTCCCCCTACCAATGAATATTTGAGTGGCATTTTCAAAGAACAAGGACATTCTCCTATATACCAGGTTTTGTTGAAAATGGGAGTGATTTGGGCATATTGAAAAATTTAAGTGTAGGTCCAGTGGAGCAGAAGTGGGAGAGGGGGTCATTACTGAAGGCTTGATGAAGGGTCCAGAGAGTGTGATTTAAGGAGTAAGTGGAAGCATTGGACTCTGCCCCAGGAGGGACAGCTCTCCATGGTGAAGAGAACTGAAGTAGTGGACAAAAGTGGGAGTCTTGGCTCTGTTTGATAGGGGAGTGGAGGAGGTTCCTCTCTGCAGGATTCCGTTTCCTTTGTCAGGAAGTGAGCAGATCTACTGAAAAGAGCAGAAAGGTATGTGAGAGATGGGAAGGGTCTGACTTGAAGAAGACTGGAGAAAACATGAGAGTCAAGGGGTTATGAGATAAACACCTCAAGATTCATGTGGCCAGACAGCCCATTTCAAGCTGATGCTCATTCATTTTAGGGTGAGCCAGCTTGTTCTATGTAGTGACTCAGGGCTAGCGCCTGAGAGTGGGTAGGTAAGTTGAGTTCATCTAGGCTGGTGTTTTGTCAAAGGAGTGTGATAAAAGGACAGAATGGCTAGGGAAGGGAAGTTTAGGGTACTAACCAGATAATGAACTATAGAATACACTGGATAAGGATGAAAGAAGTAATATGGGTGCTGAATGGGAAATAGAAGGGCAAATAGATGGTGAGGGTAGGCTGGGAAGATAGGAGCCTGTAAATTGTTTTTTAATTATTACTATTTCACTTATTGGAGCTAGACATTACTGAGCATGCATTCTGTACTGAGTATTTTACATGCATTAACTTCATATAATTCCTATGACAACTATATGAGGTAAGCATAGTCATCAAGGCATTATTTTAAAAGGTTGTATTTATTTATTTATGTATTTAAAGAGAGGGCACATGCATGAGTGTGAGTGGCAGGGGGAGGGGTAGAGGAGAGGGAGAGAGAGAGAATCTTAAGCAGACTCCACGCTGGTTGGGGCTTGACCTCAGGGCCTTGAGATCATGACTTGAGCTGAAATCAAGAGTCAGGCATCACCCTAGGTCATTGTTATATATGAGGAAACTGAGAGTGACTTGCCCAAGGTGACACAGCTAAAAAGTGACAGCAGGGGTGCAAACCCGAGTCTCTCACTTCAAAGGCACTACGCATCTCTGGACCTTTCTGCAGAGTTCCCCAGTTGTGTTCCCTGCTTCACTTATACCCTCTTCCAACCCATGCTTCATTTAGCTGACAGCGTGAGCATTGGAAACACAGATTGATCATATCACACACTAACTCAGAAGCTTTCAGTACATTTAAACGGAAATATATACACAAAGATGAACTGACAGGTGAATAGAGAGTTGGGTAGATGGATAGTTTTGTGTTAAGGAAAATCATAGTAGTATGATAGTAGTATGAATGTTAATTGTAAATTCTAGACAGCAGGTATGGAGATGTTCATTGGATGATTCTTTCCACTTTTCTTCATGTTCGAACATTTTCATGTAAAATGTTGGGAAGGAAGAGCCGTGATTGGGAAAAAAGTTGAAGTTAAATGGGTTTTTTAGATGGGACCTTGACTGACTAGGATTTGTAGGTCTGTAAGGGTCTGTAGTCACGGAAAAATGGCTGTCTTTGCTCAGCAAGCAGCTTGTAACGTACTGAGAGACTTTTTGTGCCTCTACCTCTCCATTATTGGAAAAGAATGCTTACATTGTGTAATTAAAGTACTTTTAAGAGAGGATAATAAGCTCTTCTGGAGAAGGAAGTAGAACCACCCATTGAAAGTTGTAGCGCAAAGATAATCATTGCATTCTATTTGTCAGCTTAGGTGTTTGCAGACCATTGAAAGGGTCTCATCTGTCCCTAGTACTTGGCTTTCTCCTGTGCAAACTCAGACTTCCAGGTATTTTGCATTCACAGGCTCTGACTTTGTAATAAACAGGATTCTGCCTTTCAGTAGGCTGGCTTTCTTTCTTTCTTTCTTTTTCAAATGCCCAGTTTGGAACATATTTGGCGTTTAATACCAAATGCTTCTAAAAGAAAAGATGGATGTCACATCACCGTGCTACTTGTTTTCAAGAGGGATTTTTTCCATTTGTTTCACTAACAACACTCTTGCTTGAGGGTCAATATCAAAGTCTTCTTTTCAGGCAGGCAGGATATACTGCTGTCCTTCACTGACCTGTTTTTTCCCTCCCAGGAGCTTCCAGAGCAGTGTTTGGTCACATGACGGGAGAAGGAAAAGACACCAATGCCTGTGGCAGAGGTGTCTACTGATACTTCAGGCTTGATTGGCTGATATAACATGTGTGAAGAGACAGGATGTTCTTGCTTCTTTGGGAACCTTGATCCCTCTGCTTCTTTCAGAAGCAATCAGCTGCTATCTTGGCTCACTCTCTGCCTAAGTGAATGTTCACAGCAGCATGTGACCGGGTGTCCTCAAACAAGAAGAATCTTGCCAGGCCTCACTGTTGATTTGTTTTTATACACCCCTGCCTTTGCCTGATCAGGTGGTACTTTGGGCTGTGCAGATGCAAGAGCCTGGGAGGTCTTGGAGCTGGGTTCATCCTAGGTTGGTACTTCTTAGATGAATTTCTTTGGGCAAATTACCCTACCTCCCTCTGGGTCTGACTGTCTGCTTGTGGTCATAGGGTAATAGTAGGATGACATGCTTCATAGGGCTCTTAGCACAATGCTTGGCATCCAACAAACACTGGATAAATGTTATCTAGTCTTATTATTATACTATTCATGTTTTCTGAAATTGCTTGTTTCATTCAAACATGTGTCTTTGAGATCTTTCAAGTTCCAGATGTCATTTTTCACAGCTGCTCAGTGTTCCATAGTTTGGATTACTGCCTCCTCCTAAAACCATTCCTCCTCTAGTTTTCTCTAACTCAGTAGATAAAACAAACCCAGCTGTCGAAGCTCTCACTCCTTGTTGACTCTCACTTTCTCTTTAGCTCCTTTATCCATTCAGTTATTAAGTTCTATTCTCATTTTAGTTCCTAAATATGTTACTTAATCTGTCCCCTGCTCTTGTGTACCTTGTCCTCGTACACAGGCTCCTCCTCTCTTACCAGGATCATGGCAAGTGAAGGAATTCCTGTTGCTTCTCAGATTGCCTGCCACTGGACTGAAGCCCTGCAAATCCATCTCCTATCCAGCTGCCAGATCTGTAGATCTGACCATGTAGCTCCTCTGCATGGTGCATGGTGGCCCATGGCAGGCAAAATGCTCTAATATGATTTGTTGATGACAGTAATTTATGAAACACAGAGTTGCAGAGGGCTTAGGATCTCCCTAGGCCCATAGTTATTTGATAGGGGTGGGCAGGGCTGAGTTCATTGTAAAGAACCCTCCAGCAGAGAAACCAGCATCCACAAGTAAACGTGAACAGGGGAGGGAGGGTAAGGAACACCTAATTTTATTTTATTTTATTCTTTTAGGAGCACCTAATATTTTTTTTTAATATTTTATTTATTTATTTATGAGAGACACAGAGAGAGAGAGAGAGAGGCAGAGACACAGGCAGAGGGAGAAGCAGGCTCCCTGTGGGGAACTCGATGTGGGACTCAATCTCAGGACTCCGAGATCACGACCTGAGCCAAAGGCAGATGCTCAACTACTGAGCCACCCAGGTGCCCCGGGGAACACTTAATTTTTTTTTAAAGATTTTATTTATTTATTCATGAGAGACCAGAGAGAGAGAGAGAGAGAGAGAGAGAGAGAGGCAGAGACACAGGCAGAGGGAGAAGCAGGCCCCATGCAGGGAGCACTACGCGGAACTCGATCCCGGGTCCCCAGGATCATGCCCTGGGCCGAAGGCAGGCACTAGACCGCTGAGCCACCTGGGCTGCCCTACTTAATTTTTAACAAGGAATGTCCAAATGTGAACCCAGTAAGCCACCTTTGTAGTCTACAACTCAGCTGGAGAGTGTGTATATGCATGTTGCTGACAGCAGCCAGACCATGCTGCCTTCCCAGAGCTGAGGTAGGGATAGGGGAGAGCCCCACGGTCATCTAGCTGAAACCACAGGGTTGCCCTTCCCCAGTTGCCCACACACAACTGTCCTTTGACTCTCACTTTAAACTCCTGACACTCATGCCACTTGTGGTTGCCCAAGCTGGTTCTACTGGTATTTATGCTGTCTGCTGGTCATGGTCTGGCCTGCCCCTTGCTTGGGGATAACCCCGTCTAGAAAGCTCACTGTCCCTTTCTGGGTTCTTCTTTGTCTTGTCCTTCTGTTTACATGGTATGTCTCTGTTTTGGATTGGCCCAAACTGTGAGCAACTTGAAGAAGGGTCTATTACATTCACCTTTGTATATCCAGGACCTGGCATGTTAAATAATTGACTGAATGCATGTTTCAGTAGGCCACAGATAAAAATACAAGTCACCTACAATCTCAGTGTTCAGAAATTAAACCCCTGGGTAGCCTGGGTGGTTCAGCGGTTTAGTGCCGCCTTCGGCCCAGGGTGTGATCCTGGAGACCTGGGATCGAGTCCCACGTCGGGCTCCCTGCATGGAGCCTGCTTCTCCCTCTGTCTGTGTCTCTGCCTCTCTCTGTGTGTGTCTCTCATGAATAAATAAATAGAATCTTAAAAAAAAAAGAAAAAAATTAAACCCCCGAATTAATTACCATTGAAATTAATTTGGAATATACCCCTCCAGATGCTTTTTTTAAAAGCTATAGATCTGTAGATCTCTCTCTCTTGCTCTCTCTCTCTCTTTCTCACACATAAACACACACATGATATTGTATTTTATAAAATCTGGATCAAATTCTACCTATTGTTTAGAAATCTTTTTTCCACATGATATGTCATAAACAGTTTCTTTTCTCATTAAGTATTCTTGTAGTTCTTGGATTATAGTGCCGCACAGTGTTTCATCATTATCAGACATGCAGCTTATTCTCCAGCTGAAATTATTTTATATATTTTTAAGATTTGTTTATTTTGGAGAGAGAGAGAGTGCATGAGCAGGAGGGGCAGAGGGAGAGGGAGAGAGAATCTGCAAATAGACCTCACAATCTCAGGACCCTGAGATCATGGCCTGAGCTGAAACTAAGAGTCTGATGCTTAACCCACTGAGCCACCCAGACGCCCCTTCAACTGAAATTATCAATGGTTTCTTTCTGTGCCGAGAGCATTTGTTTTTCCTGATGAAGAAATGTGGTAAGCACATAGTAGGTCTAAAGTAGGACAGGGAAGACTGTTAGGAAAGTAAAGCCTTCTGGGACTTTAAGTGGCAGAGGCTGGAACTTTTGCCCTTCAAGCTGTGGCCAAAATGGCGGCTCCTCTTGCGCCATGCCTTTTGTATAAAATTGTTTTTTTCCATAGCAGGACTATGGCGACCCAGGAAGCCACTCCAGGCAGCCAGTCAGAGGAGAGCAGTGTGTTGGACTTGCCATCGGTTTATGACATAAGAGATTACATTCTGCAGAGACCCCAGCAGGAGGCCGGCAGCGAGGCTTTCAGCTCAGAGGAAGCCCTTTCTATTCCTTGCTCCTCTGATGTGGATTCAGGTAAGAAACAGGGTTTAAAACAAGCTAACATTGACACACACACAGAAACACCCTGATAAATATGGGTACGTTGTTCATTTGTCTCTCTCCCTTCCGATAGCACCTCTCTGAGGAACATTCATTGTCTCGGGGGGGAAAACATCTTATCTAGCACAGCTGTGGGGAGAGATTTCGCAGGACAAACTCTCTGGTATAACTAGGACAAGGAACTGTTTTCTGGAGGCCTATTTATTTATTTATTTATTTATTTATTTATTTATTTATTTAAGACACACAGAGAGAGGCACAGAAATAGGCAGAGGGAGAAGCAGGCTCCATGCAGGGAGCCCGATGCAGGACTTGATCCTGGAACCCTGGGATCATGCCTTGAGCTGAAGGCAGATGCCCAACCACTGAGCCACCCAGGTGCCCCTCTGGAGGCCTTTTGTGTCTGAGTCCCTTTTTAATCTCTGTCCAGCTGCATTCAGAAACTCAACAGGGAGAGGGTGGAATTGTTTCTTGTTTTGTTCTTTTGAAACTTGAGAAAGTAGCAATGTGAGCCTGTTACATGTTACAGAGGATGTAATGGGGACTTTAGTCTTCCTTGCATGGAAGTATACTCTGTATTTGGGAACAACTTTTCTACAAATTTCCATGACTGAATTGCTAAAAAGCCTATTATTTAAGCTTAATGATGATTTCTTGACATAGTTAGTGACCATCTCTGGTTGCAAAGCCCTTATCTTCTTCCCTATTCATTGCCCAGCCCAGACCCTGAGGTCCACAGACCTGGACTCAAAGCCCTGCCACTTACTGGCTGTGGGACTTGGGGCACGTTTCCTAACAGCTCTGAGCTCTGTGTATTTGACATCATCTCTTAGATTTCTGTTAGACTTCTTAAATTTGATATATCCTAAACCAAATTGCTAATTCCTCTACCTGTCCCCAGTTCCTCCCCACCTTGTATATGCACACCTATTTCTCAAGGCTTTCTCATCCCAAAAAGCACTTTTATCCATCTGTTCACTTAGGCCCAAACCTAGGAGTCATTCTCAACCTCTCTCACATCCAGCCCATCACTGTCAGCTCCACTGAATATCTAGAACCTAAACAGTTTGTTCGTCTCTATGACCACCACACTAGTCTGGGCCACTTTTGTGTGTCTTCTGGATTATGGTTGTCTCCTAACCAGCTCTTTCCATACCCACCCTTCTCCTTCTACAGTCTCTTCTCAACACAGCCACCAGAAGATCCTTCTAAAATATAAATCAGTTCATGTTAGTCCTTGGTACAGAACTCCCTTGGCTTCTCATCTGTCTCAGAGCAAAAGCTGAAGTCTTTACCTGGCACTCATGCTGTCTGGGCCCTGGGCCTGCTGCCTCTCTAACCTCACCTTCTACCATTCTCCTTGCCTTTACTGGGCTGGGCCGCTGTCACACCAAGTGTGCATTCACCCTTCACAAGGTCCATCCTTACCTCCCAAGTCTAAGAGCCAGCCACCCTCACCCTTACCTTCGAGTCTAAGAGCCAGCCACCCTCCCTCCTGCTGAGGTTTTTTTTGTCATACTCTTCCCAGGCTCTATTCTTCTCCACAGCACGAGTACCATTGGGCACCAGGTATGACTCTTAATTGGTCTCCCCTCACTGAAACATCAACTCCAAGATAGCAGGTACTCAATAAATACTTGTATGAGGAATGAATGATAAATGTTAATTGCTATTACTATTTCATTATGAGATATACCTAGATGGATTTAGGGCTGAACTTGATCCCAACATAAAACATCTCTCTTCCCCCACCCCCTACACCCCCACACGTAGCTTAAGGCTGATGATGAGCAGTTTTGGAAAGTTCCATGTATAAGGAGTGGGAGTCATAGTCATAGTCACTGAATTAGGTGAAGCCTGAATTTAGCCCCATAGCACCATCAGTGTTGGAGGAGATTGTCCAACTGTATGTAACTGATGGAGACGTGGCCAAACTGTCAGCCATTAATGTGTGCGTAGCGAGTTATCAAGTCATGTGCAATGGTATAAATCCTGTGCTGTTTCTGTCAAGATAGAACACAAGAGGTGTGTAATGTGCACCCCACACCCAGGTGAGTCCCTCTAGGTCCGTGCCCTTCATGTTCCCAGCTCTCATTTCTCCTCCCTGCTTGAGCCTCTGCCCCAACCCTGGGTGCCCAGGGCCTCCACATGTCACCCATCAAAGCCTCCCAAAAAATAGTTTGAAACTTGGACTGAAAGATAAATGACTAATTGTAGCTTCAAGTGTTAGCTTTTCCAAGAGGGTCTTTGTTTAAGAGTACCTAGCCCTAAAAGAATGGTTTAATTTCAGGAATCAAGGACAGGTAGAAGAGAGATTTGGAGGCTCTGTCTCTCTTATGCTCCTAAAATGCATCCTATTCATGTTTTCTTTACCTACACATTCTCACACACACCTCCTCCCCCATGTACCCCAACTTGACCTTTCCAAACGAAACCCTTCCTAGCATCCAGTTTTATCTCCTGTTCTTCCCCGGGGCTATGTCTCATCATCATCTGCAGCTTGTGTTTAAAACACTCACATTGGTTTGCATGTACTACCCCAAGGAAGGTTCTACAATTACTTTTCTCTGTATAGCTAGATGCTGGAATGTCTTAGAATATGTGGATACTGATCAGTCCCATTTATGGTGAGCTTGCTCCCTGTCAGATTTTGTGTCATTGGGCTCCATGCTAAGTGTTTCACAAAGATTGCTACATTTAATTCTTACCACAAACCTGAGAAGTAGAAAGCAACCCTATTTTATAAATAAGGAAATGTAGGGGTGCCCCGGGTAGCTCAGTTGGTTAAGTGTCTGCCTTCAGCTCAGGTCATGATCCCAGGGTCCTGGGATCAAGTCCCACATTGGACGTCCTACTCCACAGGGAGCTTGCTTCTACCTCTCCCTCTGCCTGCCCCTCCCCCTGCTTGTGCTCATGTATTCCCTCTGTCAAATAAATAAATAAAACCTTTAAATAAATAAATAAATAAATAAATAAATAAATAAATAAATAAGGAAATGTAGACTTGGAGACTTTAGGAAGCTTGCCAGTGTCACTTAGTAAATGGGGTAGCTGGGCTGAACCCCAAAGGCACTGTTCTAAATCACATTTTTATTAGAAAAAAGTTGCTTTTTCTTTCTTCTTAAAGATTTTATTTATTTATGAGAGAAACAAAGAGAGAGGCAGAGACACAGGTAGAGGGAGAAACGGATCCCCATAGGGAACCAGATATGGGACTCGATCCTGGGACTTGGGGTTGTGCCCTGAGCCCAAGGCAGATGCTCAACCACTGAGCCACCCAGGTGTCCCAAAAGTTGCTTTTTCTAACAAAAATAACCAAGTAGAGGATATCACTGCAATAAGGAGCTGCCCAGAAATAAATTTAGGCAAGTTTGTTAGCTTGGTATTGCAAACAACTCATTTTGGGAGGGGGTAATTTTAGGGAGGAATGTTAAATTTTTAGTACTATTTTATTCAGACTTAAATATTTATTTATTTATTTTTAAAGATTTTATTTATTTATTTGAGGGAGTGGTGGGAGGAGCAGAGAGGGAAGGAGAGGGAGGGGGAAAGAATCTCAAGCAGACTTGGCACTGACTGAGTGAGCAGCCTAACATGGGGCTCGATGTTATGACCCCAAGATTATGACCTGAGACAAATCAAGAGCACCGACTCTTAACCAACTGAACTTAATGGATTGAGCCAGGTGCCCAGAATTAAATATTTAAAAGCAATTTTATTTTGCTATGCAGTCCACCATTCTGCAATACCTTTATATGCTATGCCATCTATTACTCAACAGTACATATTATGATTACTTAAAATTGGACCAGATCCACCTAAAGCTTCCTAAGAACTAGTGAAAATTATATCTTTCAGCCATGATGGGAGCAGGGTTTATGCTAGGATCAAATGGAAGGCAGCCACCTTTGTATTTAGTAGCTTCATAGCTGATAGTTTATGGTAAGTGGAAATAAATCCACTCAGCTTTCGCCACCAAAAGGGAACTTCATTCTGATATCACTAGGTAAAGTTTACACAGCTTGGAAGACTATTTATTTTGTTGTAATATTTTTGAGTTGTGAGAAAGAGATTTTTTAAAAAGATTTTATTTATTTATTTGACAGAGAGTACGAGCACAAGCAGGGGGATCAGCAGGGAGAGGGAGAGGGAGAAGTAGACTCTCCACTGAGCAGGGAGCCTGATGCGGGGCTTGATCCCAGGACCCCAGGATCATGACCGAGCTGAAGGCAGATGCTTAACCGACTGAGCCACCCAGGCGCTCCAGAAAGAGATGTTTTACAAAGTAAATTGAGGAAGGGTTGTCACTGGTAATCTGGCCATTACCAACCAATGAAATGGTTCAGGTGGACAATCCTAAACTCTGGGAGAAGTCACTGCCCTAACTGCCAAAACTGATTTGCTCTGGGCTGATCATCTTCCACCTCCATGTTCTCAAAATTGTCCAGGGTCTTTAGTTTTAATTTTCTGTTTGTAAGTAGGATCCACCTTCCTACCCTTTATCGTGTTCATGGGTGGTTTTAGTTGTAGGTTCCCTCCCCCATGCCTTTCAGCAGATTTTGCCCACAGTTTAATCTAGTTCTGATAACACTGGATCTATTTGCTCAGAGACAGAGCCTGCGTTTACATTAGTCTCTCTTGGTGCTCTGGTGGCTACCATTCTGTCTCAGACTTTTCACATATCTAGCTCCCAAGCCTACTGCATTTTTGGTTTGCTCGTTTGCTATTGTGTGTTATTAGGAAGTTGATCTTCTAGAGATTGGTAAATACAGTCAAAGGTTTCCAGCTGATAGTCACCATTGGGCTGTACCCACCCTAGTACTCTCTTGCTGTTGGCTACTCTCATGTAGCTTGTGCTTGGCTCACAATATAATTGACTAAGAACTGGTAGAGTATGGCAGGTTTACTTACAGTGGAATGGAGGTCTGAAGGTGAACCCAGGACCTGGAGCTCTAGCTGCTGGGTGAAATAGGAGCCAGGAGCTGACCACTAAGACTCAGTCAAATTAGCCCAGTTGTCAAAATCTGCAGTCAAAATTCAGACACACAGTTAGCAAGGGGGTGGAGCCACAGTGGTAGTATAGGGTACCCGCTGGTAGCAGAGCACAGCCCTCCAAGGGGTAATGCAGCAAGAGTACCCAGAAATCCCGGGCAGGTGGCAGGCAGTGTGCAGGTGGCTTATCAATGAGTGGCAAGGTCCCAACTTCAAGGTTGAAGTCAGCATCACAGTTGTAACCCCTTGAAGAAGAGCAGGTAAGGGACAAGTGGTCTTAGCTTTGGGAGATGGCAGGGACCACTGGAAAAGCCAGGTTGTAAGGATATGGACCCGAGCTTAAGCCTCACTTTTGTAAAGCATCCCCCATTTCACTGTGCGGCCTCTGGGTTTGGCTTATCACTGACCTGCTCTTCCTGGTGAAGCTTTTTGAAAGGGTTGCCTATATTCCATCCCATGTTCCTCTTAACGATTGTTCCTCACTCCTGAGCACATGTCCTCTACCCCCATAACTCACTAGACCAAGCCTGCCCTTGCTCAGATGCCAGTGATCTTCCCTAGGAGTTAAATCTAATGGATACTTCTTTCTCTCTCTCTCTTTTTTTTTTTAATTTAAAGATTTATTTATTTATTTGAGAGAAAGAGCATGCATGTGCCCGTGAGTGGGTGGGGAGGGGCAGAAGGAGAGAATCTCAGGCAGACTTCCTGATGAGTGTGGAGGCCAAGGAGGGGCTCAGTCCCAGGACCCTGAGATCGTGACCTGAGCCATAATCAAGAGTCAGACACTTAACTGACTGAGCCACCAAGGCACCCCCCCTTAATGGATATTTCTCAGCTCTTATCTTGTATACCCAACTGCCATATCACTGTTCATGCCCTGGAGGAGGATATTAGTGGCAAGAGACATGAGACTTAAGAGCACTTTCTAGAAAATAATGAGTTGATAGCAATCTGAGATATTAGTCAGAAAAACCTCAAAGCCTTGGTCATTTCAGCCTGGATACCCAAAGGCAGGAGAGGCTGAACTCTGTCCAAATAAACACAGCTCGTCTGTCTTTTTTGTTTTGTTTTGTTTTAGCTCGTCTGTCTTGAACTGGTGTCTTGAGCAAGTGTCGTCTAGCCACTCTTTATGAAGTGATGGTAGAACAAGCCACTTGTCGCCTAAGCCAGGTACAAGAGTAGGAAACTGCCCCCCTCTGCCCTTCCTGGTGAGATCCAGCAGAAGACCACACTGCTAAAAAGGTCTTCTTGAAACTGCATATCCATCATATTCCTCTGAGTCTCTTTGAGATGTCATTGTATATACTTTCCTTCCAATTCTCATCAAAGCTCCTGTGCCTCATTTTCAGGGCCATGTGTAATCGCATGCCCAGGGCATTTGTTCAAAATATTTAATGACCAATTCAGCAGTATTTTGCAATATTTTAATAACTGGCAAGGTACCAGGCAACATACAGGGGCATGCCAGCTGAATACAGGCTCCTGTTCATGGGTGTCTAACTACTCATTAGCATAGGCCTGCCACTCCTGTTGGCTTGCTTTTATGCTGAGTCAGGCCGTAGTGTCTCAGCTGCGTTGTTCCCATCCTTGAAATGTGTTTTTTCCTCTCTGGTCAACTCCAGGCCACTTAAGAGACTGCTGAATTAAGTCTGTCAGTTAATCTGTAGTACACATTTATTGATAGGCTTAGACTCCCTGCCTCTTAGATACTTGCTTCCTTTCTCTCTTTTTTTAATTGGGCTTAAGAAAAGTGTAGAGTAAACAGAAGTACCAAGTGAGGTGGTCATTGGTCTTGGATAAACCCTTCAATAGCAAAGTCACCAAGGTTTCCTGGCGGTGAAGTCCTGTGTGTACTACTATAGCGTGAGAAAGTCTGCATAGTTTGTGTTGGTGATCTCATCAGGGCTCTCTGCAACCTTTGTTCTGGAGAGCACCCCAGATACATTCCAATACAGGACAAAGAGCTCCTCTGAAGTTTTTGCTTACACATTGCAGTATGGAGGTGGTGAGCCCTTTCCTTAAACTTTAACTTCTAAGAGCATCTGTTGAGAAATTGGTTGAATGTATACAGCAAATTGAATGCTAAGCGTAATAATTCTTTGATGACTAAAAACCCTAGCTGACAGCCCTAGCTATATGTCTAAAGTTAAATAGTGGTTTAATGTCCTCTTATTTTTCTTTTGCAATCTGTCAACATCCCAATCTTCAAAGGCCATTTTGTAACCTGGATATTTAGGCATTTCATCCAAGGAAGTTGCTATTTAAGAATAGATAAAAATGTCTTTTTTCCTTTCTATGATTCATATACCTATTTGTAATTCTGGAAAATCTTATTTCCATAAGAAATTTTAAGCTCTTAAACCTAAAATCTCAAAATAGAGTTTATGTAATAATTATAGAATTCCCAATGTGGTGGTGTCATTTTATATAGGAGTCAGGATTTATTTTAGACATGTAAATAATGTTAAAGATGTTTTCCTTATAGTGCATTAAATGATACCCAACCTAGTGGCTAGTGACCCAGCGACCTCTAAACTGGACCTAAGGTATAGGGAGGAAGGGAAAGAAGGAGATTGATGAACTAATTCTCTGAGAAATCTCAGAACAAAATCTTGTGCTTACTATCCCCTGTCCAGCTGATGGGTTTTATTTGGAAAGTTTGAGTGTGCCGTCTGGCAGAGCTCCCTCAGGTGGCATCTGCAGATTTAGCCACTTAGGCTTCATTTTAGGATCCTAAACAGGATTTTGAACTCTTTGCTTGCTACTGTTTTAAGGCGGCAGTGTGTTCTCATTGTGTGACCCAAGTAGTGAAGCATAGTAAGTGCAGAGGACGAAGGCCCACAGAGTAAGAGAAAACCACTGGGCCAGTGGTTTTCTTTCTTTTTTGCCTTCTTTATTCCTTCTTCCTTCCTTCCTTCTAAGATTTTATTTATTTATTCATGACAGAGACATGGCAGAGACGTAGGCAGAGGGAGAAGCAGGCTCCCTGTGGGAAGCCTGATGCAGCACTTGATCCCAGGACCCCGGGATCACGACTTGAGCCAAAGGCAGATGCTCAACCACTGAGCCACCCAGGTACCCCTGGCCAGTGGTTTTAAAACTCAGCTCCAGGCCACTCTTCAGGAGCTGTAAGGTCAGGACTGAACATCTGGGGGCCCTGGCCTCTCCACTCTTGCTCCCCATATCAACTTATTTGTGTTATAGGCTTCCAGATGAGCAGTCATTGAAAGAAAGGATGTCAGGGCCAAAAAGAGTTTGAAAACCCCCCAGCTCACCTTGATATGTCATTTTCTGCAAGGGACAGTGGGGCTTGATGATGAAGAAGGTCACCCAAGGTCACATAGCAACCTGGCAACTCTATCTCTTCAGTGACTCTCTGTACAGATTTAACTGTGACTTTTCCATCCCTTTTCTAAAAAGAGAAGAATACAGCTCTCTATTTTAGGCTGCTAAAGTGTAGGTAACACTAAATAGTCATTAGAAGTACTAGTTTAAGAGGAGAATTGTTTTCAAAGGCTCAAGTATGCCAGTTGCCATCTGCAACATCTCTCATTGCTCCTCTCTTTTGAGTTTCAAAGACATCTGCTATGGGAGAAGCTTGTTTGCTTCTGTGTACTTTGCCCGCACTTAAAGTTTTAAAAAGAAATCCCCACTGATTTGAAAAACAGGTTGTGTTCCTGTTGAGAGCCACGCCTACGGGCATTTATCTTTGCAGTTCAGGTGTACAGGGTCTGACCTGAGAGCTCTCTCTCCAGGCTTCTACAAGTAAGCATTCAGTCATGACTTGTCACTCAGCTGTGTCTTCTTAAAATATCAGAAAACAACTTGATTGAAGTAGTCAAATGTCACCGTCATCAGTACAATTCACTTTTATGTATTTGTAGGACAAAGGAGACTATATTGAATTGAGAAGACAGAAAGATTAATAGTTTATTGTACACTTACATTCCAGATGCTGTGCTGTGCTATGCATGTTTTATCCACCATTTTTTCTGATTCTCACATCTGCCCCCGAGAAACAAGTACTATCATGATCTCCATGTTTCCCAGGAGGAAATAGTCTTATAGAGGTTCTATATTGATATGTTTTCCAAAGAATAGTGGAAAACCAAGACTCAAATCTGGGTCAGGCTGACTTCAAAGGCATAACTTTAAAGAAATGCAAACATTCAGGTATGAGTAAGTGCTAAGTAGTAAGTTTTAAGTATTTCTCCTTCAGTCTCTGCTAGCTTCTTCCTGCTAACCCTGCTAACCCCGAGTATATCTTCAGTATCAGCACCATCCTAGGAGTGACTAGAACTCTGGATCATTTTGACCAGAGTTATGTCCACTGCTCCCTGAGCTTGCCTTTCAACCTCTCCTCTTCCTTTCATTGAAGAAGCTCTAACCATTGGCAGACTATTCTCAACACGAGGTAGGATCCAACTTCTTATGTTAAACCTGAGGGAAGAAAATGAGTCTTCTCACTTTGCTTGCTGGAGTGAGTACAACCCTTCATAACTTTTCTGTCCAGAAGAAATTTTCTCATCTGGCCCAGGAACTATTCTTAAACTTGGCTCTTTGCCCATTGAAGTTATAAATCATGCTGTTTGCCAAGTGGCTGCCCTTTATTTACCTCCAGGCTCCCTAGAGTTTTTTGTGGAGCTGGGTTTTGCTAACATGCTTGAAGTTACAGAAACCCAGCTTATTGGAACATATCTTTTAAGGGTAAGCACTTTATCCATTTTGGGTCACCCATGCTAGCCTTTCGAGATTCACATTTTGTTCTTTGTCTCATCACACAGTGTTTGCAGCTGCTGCCTTTTAAACCTAGACCCTGACGTGTGAGCAGAGAATAAGGGCATATAGTGCCTGGCACATGGCACATAGTAGGTGCTCAGTAAAGGCTGGTTGAATGAATGCCTGAAAAACATATATGAGTGTAATTTTGATAAGGTATGAAAATGATATAAAGTCTCACAGTCCCTTGATTGCCACGTTAGAGCTTTGTCATCAAATTTAGCTTGTGATTAATCTTATGTGGACTCTAGGATGAGAAAGCTTCTAAGTTGAATACCATCTACTCTTACCTAATCCCTGCAGATTTGCCTGACTCTCATTTGGGAAGTCTTCAGACTAGCCCATACTGGCCTCTCTAAAGCCCTCGGCTTTTCTCCTGATGAGACTACAGCAGAGAAAAGAACATCTGTGAGGAGATAACGTGCTTCTGAGAGCAGAAAATTATCATTCCATTTCGAAGAAAGTATGTTCCAAGCAGAGTTGTTTCTTTAACTCATTTTTCTAGGGAATATTTCTCTAATTATAGTGCATGTGGCCGTGGCTTTAAGGATATCTCTAACGACTGCTTTTTATTTAATTTGATTTTAATTTTTTTGAAGGTTTCACATGTACTTTATTTCTTCAGTCATGCCATATTTTAATGGGTGCACAGTGCTTTCACTTGGCATCAATCAGGAGTCATTCCTGAGACAATACAGTATTACACCAGCTGGGACGATTACTGATCTCTCCATTCCTTTGGGGTAACTCTGCCAACAGGGGATAGGTCCCCTTCTATTCCAGTTTGTGTTGCTGTATATGCAACACAGAAAATGGTTTCTTTAGCTAATACAGCCTTACCATATGTGTCATGGAAATCAGGTGTCCGTTTCTGGTGCCTCCGCCTTGCTATTGTTTGCTGAATCCTTTGAACTTGAAGATGACTTAGAGCATTTTTTGTTTTGTTTTGTTTTGGCCATGGGAACATGGGAAGCTGCAAATAGAACAGAAAGGTGGTAACTCCAGCTGCTGTCTTGCTACAACTTCATGCCAAGTTCCCTTGCAAAGCACCCTCTAAAGACTGCGTTTTAAACTGTTTTCTTTTTTTTTAAGTTTATTTACTTAAGTAATTTGTACACCCAACATAGGACTTGAACTCATGACCTCAAGATCAAGAGCCACACACTCTTCCAGGCACCCCAAGAAAACTATTCTTATTACATCCTATAGCATTGTGACTTTGTTCCTGCTCACAAAATAATGCACTTGAGTGGAAAATTTAAATAAATTCTAAAAACAGACAAACAAGCCAAGAGATTTAGCTCCATTTCTTTACAATATATTCAGTTGATAGATCCAGAATTTTCTTCTATTAAGAACTCTTGGAAAATATGGGGAATATTGAAAATGCTGGGAATATTGGGCACAGTATAAGTAAAAGAATGAGGAAGTTACCCATGAGCCAGTGCCATTTTAGAAGTCAAGTTTGAGGAAGAATGGGTTAAAATAATATTCCATGTTTTTAGCCAGTAAAAACCTAAGCAGCTGTTCTCAGTCTACAATCTGGAGATGGTGCCCGGCAATTGCTTGCTTTGGGGCAGTGTTTGAGTCTGCTGCCCTCTAGTGACAACTTTTTACAGATTCCTGAACCTTACCAAGAACAAGAATTTAAGCCTTTTTATAATTCATTCTTTGCAGTTTTTGTGCCTACTAAAGATAAAGCTTCCAAATTATTAGAGATTATTTTCTCAGAATCTGAGAAGCTAACTTGTCTTAAGGCTACCAATGTTAAGTCTAGTGACCGTACATGTGTTGTGTAATTTGTGGACACGTTTTCATTTATCTTGCTTGATTGATAGGAGGCTAGAAAACAAAGGTAGAAAATGATATCTGATTTTTCTTTTGCATTTGGCAAGAAAAAGTTGTGCTTTTCTGCAAAGATAAGACCAAAGGATTTAAATTTGCCCTATTTGATGAAGTTATAGCAGCATGAAAGGGTAATGAGATTTTAAAAATCTATTGGGATTTCTAATCTGACATGATGGCCTAGCCATTACTTCCTACTAAATACAACTATAAACCATGGAAACGTGAGAGGCAGTCGAAGAATATTGAGCAATGGTAAGAAGATGAATTGCTTTTTGGGCTCTAGGACCAAAGAAGGAGCAGCAGAGGCAGGATGTCTTCTGTCCTCCCACCCAGCAGAAGGAGGTGCATTTCAGCCTGCAACCCAGCAGCTAGAAGGGGCCCAGGTAGGCTCATTTCTCCCCAGGACTGACCGGTTGGTCATCCTACATCACCAGGAGAGCCCAGCAACCAACAAGAGGGAATCTGTAGAAAATCTGTAAGAGTAAGTGGCCAGAGGAAGCCCTCTCCTCTCAGACCTCTGCTAAGACAGGCCCAGGTGGCCGGGGCGTGAGCAGCGGGATTCTGTTAACACAATAAGTGACCTGGCTGGAGAAGCCCCTTTGTCTCTGTGGACCTGAGACTCCCCTTGCTCCCTGTCCTCTTACATTCACTGGGCCAGCTGGGCAGCAGCTAGTGGCACTGGAAAAGGGGGCCTGAGATCAGCCACCCCCAAGAGACACCCACAGGCTGGGCTGGTCCCTCGGGCAGCACTAGCGGGGGCCTGTGGGAGCCTTAACTGTACCCAATAAATCAAGGAGACCAAGGAAACAGCAAAGGCTCTGAAAATTAAACTGTCCTTAGAACCACAACCCATAAAAGCAGCCCATGGCCTGTGTGCTAAACCTAAACAGGATGGCTCTGTGCTAAAATAAAGGGTTTTTTTTTTTTTTAACTTTTTTTTTTTTAATTTTTAAAATTTATTTATGATAGTCACACAGAGAGAGAGAGAGAGGCAGAGACACAGGCAGAGGGAGAAGCAGGCTCCATGCACCGGGAGCCCGATGTGGGATTCGATTCCGGGTCTCCAGGATCGCGCCCTGGGCCAAAGGCAGGCGCTAAACCGCTGCGCCACCCAGGGATCCTAAAGGGTTTAAATAGGACCAAGATCACTCGTCTGACCAAGAGCCAAAAGTCACGAGTTGAATGAGTCAAGTCACTGAGACAAAGTAGGCATTGGAATTAACTGCTAAGAATTTAAAAGCAATCACCATAAAAGCTCTTCAACAATCAATTACAAGTTCTGTTGAAACAAATGAAAAAATAGAAAATTTCAGTGAGGAAATCCAAGTTATAAAAAAAGCAAATGGAAATGATTGAAATAAAATCTACAGTAGCCAAAAATTTGATAAATTGGACCTCCTCAAAATTAAAAACTTTCTCACTCTCTGCAAGCCCACATTAAGAGGTTGAAAGGGCAAGGTACAGACCAGGAGAAAATATTTGCATATCTGCTGTCTAACAAAGGACTAGTGTCTCCAGTATATAAAAAACTGTCAAAACCCAACTGTAGAGGGGCACCTCGGTGGCTCAGTCGGTGAAGTGTCTGCCTGCAGCTCAGGTCATGATCCCAGGGGTGGGATCAAGGCCCCATAGGGGCTCCTTGCTCAGGAGGAGCCTGCCTCTCCCTCTGCCCCTCCCTCTGCCCCATCCCCTTGCTTGTGCTTTCTTTCTTGCTCTCTCAGATAAATAAATCTTTTTTTTTTTTAATAATCTGTTGGGCATCAAAAAAAATCCTGGCCCTTTTTTCTTTTCTTTATTTTTTTTAAAAGTTTATTTAGCTTTTTTTTTTTTTTTTAATAATCTTTACACCCAATGTGGGGCCTGAACTCATGACCCTGAAATCAAGAGTCACACGCTCCTCCAACCCAGCCAGCCAGGCACCCCAGGCCCTTTTTCTTTTAAGTGCTTGTGAGATCACCTTTTCCTTGTTTTCCTCTGCTTCCTTATGTTTCTCTGAAATAATTGTGTTTTTTTTTCTCCTGAAACAACTTTAGAAATCATTATACAAATAAACAGTTGCCTATGTTTGATCATTTTCATTGTTTCTGAGGTTTTGCTTTTATAGAGGGCTGTGTTCAACATCCTTCTGGGTAAGCCCTTATATTTATCTTAAATTATTCTTCAAGCTAAATTTCTGTAAGAAAAATTGCTCTCGTTTGTCCTCTAGACAAGGGATGCAAATCATTTTTTCCAAGACTCTTTTCAACACTAATATTATAATTTCTTGAAACCTTGCTAATTATAGGGGGGGCAATTTTCATGTTTTAATTTGCATTTCTATGATTATAGTGTAAAGAAATACTGTATTTTCTTGGACATTTTCTTTTCTATAGATTGCCTGTTTTCTATTGGAATTGTTGTCACCTTACTAATTCATAAGGGTACTTTATACATCAAGAATACTAAATCTTTAGCGTTTTTTGCCATAATTTTCCCAGTTTTGCCTTTTAATTTTTATATACTCTGATTAAAATGTTTTCTCTAAAATGACCCAATTAATGTGTACTTTATTTTTTAAATTTATTTATTTATTTATTAAAGATTTTATTTATTTATTCATAAGAGATAGAGAGAGAGAGAGAGAGGCAGAGACACAGGCAGAGGGAGAAGCAGGCTTCATGTAGGGAGCCCAATGTCGGACTTGATCCCGGGTCTCCAGGATCAGGCCCTGGGCTGAAGACAAACACTAAACCGCTGAGCCACCCGGGCTGCCCTAATGTGTACTTTAAAAAAAAGTAAAATATCAAAAGGAAGCAAAAGAGAACATTTTCTCTTCACACCCTCCCTTTCTCCTTCCTAGTGGTAACCAGTAGTGTTGTGTATATTCTTAGGGGAGTATACTATAAATATATCTATCTCCATGTTGATAAACCATATATGTAAATATATGTATTTTAGTACAGTTGATTATGCATAGCTTTTAACCTGTCAAAAATTCAGAAAAATACAACAAAACAAGTAAAACTAATGAATCCCTGAAGTAGTAATTAGTAAAAGTTTATTGTACGCACAATAAAAAGACAGTTTGCAAAAACTGAGAGTGCTCAAACCAAAATATGGAATGAGGCTCAGAAGTATATTGTTATAAAGCAGTGTATGTAATGTGGAGACTGGGACTATTCATTGCAATAATTGGTTACAGTGTTAGAATTTTCTTAAATGTAAAGGAATTGGTTAGTGGTTACCACCTGTCAGTTGCAGGGAACAATTTAAGTTTTGCTCCTGATTTTCAGAGGCATAAGTAAGAAGTGACCCAGGTCACATTAGCCTTTCTCATCTTGTAAAATAAACTAAATTAAGCTTTGCATGTATGATTAACTGGCTGTGTCAGCTCAGGGAATTTTCAAGTCTGGTCACTGTTTGTGTTTGATTTTAGCAAACCAGAAATCTCCAACAAAAACATATTGTTCTGCAACTTGCTTTTTAAAATTCCACATTCTATCACAACCATTCTTTAGCTGTTAATACCTCAGCCAGTTTAAGGTGTGCGTAATATTTTGGAGTACAAATACACTACAATCTTTTTAACTTTCTCCCTATTAATGGTCATTAGTCTGTCTCCCATTTTTGGCTACTATAAGTAAATGTGGGTTTTTTTGTTGTTGTACAGAGATTTTAGATTTTTATGTAGTAATTTTATCAATCAGTGCCTCTGCTTTGGTGCAATGTTTAGAAAATCATTCTAATTCCCAACATTATATAAATAGGTATCTCCTGGTAATTTTACAGTTAAAAAAATTTTTTTTTAACTTTAAAATGTATATCTTGGTATAAGGTGTGAGGCAGGGTGATAGCTTTATTATTTTCCCAATGGGAGCCGATTATCTTAATGCTATTTATTTATTTATTTTAAAGTTTTATTTACTTGAGGGGGAGAAAGAGAGTGCGAGTATGTGGGGGGAGGGACAGAGGAAGAGGATCTCAAACAGACACGCCAAGGAGCAGGAAACCCCACCTGGGACTTGATTCCTATGACCCATGAGATCATGAACCTGAGCTGAAACCAAGAGTCAGAGGCTCAAACAATGGAGCCACCCAGGCATCCCTTAATGAATGCTATTTATTAGTGTAGAAGCACCCCTCTGGTTTTAAGTGTTGCCCTTCCTCTCAAAAAACAGAAATCATATTCTGTATTCTTATTTTTGACTTTAGAGCCAGACTAGTTTGGATTTGACCTTGACTGTGACCTTGGGCAAGTTGCTACACATTGTCTTGTTCAATTTCATCATCTGTAGATGAAAATGATAATACTGCCTGCTTCCTAGGTTGTCATGATGATTGAGGGAGGCAACGGAGCTCAGCACACTTAGTAAAGGCCTGTGGTCATTACTATTGCTGCTGTCACAGTTAGTGGTGCTCCCACAGGTGTTTCTAGACCTCTAGTTATCTGTTGAGCTCCTTTCAGGAGGAGATTTCTCATCCTTTATGTTGCTCAGTACTGGGCAAAAAAGTGATTTGTACTGGCACAGAGCCTTTACAGGGAAGTTATTCTGATTAATAATGACTCAGAGTATCCATAGAATTACTTCCTAGCATTTGCTATTAGTATATATGTTTTCTCCTAACTTTGTGTATAATTTTAGGCAAATAATCTAATCCTGTTCTCTTCATTGAAGGTGCATATGTCAGCAGATGGCTTCTCATTTGCCAAGTGCTTTGATTTGTGTTTGGAGATGCTTCCATGTAGTCTCCACAAATCATCTTATGATGAAGGATCTCAGTTAATATGAGGTGTCTTTAAGCAAAACCACATTTGTGAGAATTATGTTGGTGAGAATGTATTCTCTGGCATGTAAGATTTAATTTTTAAGTTATCTCCGCACTCAATATGGGGCTTGAACTCATGACCCCAAGATCAAGAGTTGTATGCTCCTCCAATTGAGCTAGCCAGGTGCCCCTATATGTCATGTTTGTTAGAGGTCCACCTAACCAGTGGAGTGGTTAGGTGGACCTACCTAACCATTCCTAATGCCTGGAATGAAACTTTTTTGTTGCTGTTGTCCTCTTTGTATCCAGCACCATGCTCTAGGTTGAGAGTGACATAAAACAGTGGGAACACATGATTTCTGTATGCAAGGAGCTGGAGGTCTAGTTGTAAAAATATGATACATAAACTTAAAATCAGAGTCAAGGTCAAACCCAGACTAGTCTAGCTCTAAAGCCAAAACTAAGAATATAGAATATGATTTCTGTTTTTTTGAGAGTGAAGGCAACACTTAAAATCAGGCAATGTAGGTTTCATAGATGCATAGAACAAGTAGATGTGCATATACTCATTTAAGGAAAAAAACATCTATTCAGGATGAGCAAATATCTTTATGTCAGAATCCTCTATAAAAAGAGTAGCTGTTGAAGCTACTACATTCTGAGTGATGCTAGGAAGATACAGCTTAAGGAATAGAAATTGGCATGTTATTTTATACTTACCAATGCTCCAGAGAAGAGCAATAATGCAAGATTTAATCAGATCTTGGAGGAAACATTTTTATAACCGTTTATTACTAGACCTCAAGAGTTTTCTTATTGTGGGTACTTTCAAAATTACCTGTAGAGTTTTAAGTTATTTTTTTTAAATTGCCTTATTGGCCATAGTTATTTTATTAATGTTATTGATATATTATTAATGAAGTATGGAGAAATAGTCATAATAAGAAACAGGTGATTGCTCAATTATGATTTAAGGTGGTACAGTAGAATTTTTACTTTCATTGTACATCCGAGACATGCCCTACAGGTTCCCACTGCTTTATGTCTGCTATAAATTTTCAGCTAATTCCCTAAATTTGAATTTGAGTTACTTTGTGAAGATGAGAAGATCATTGGTCTTTGTGCCAAGTCTGTGGCTAATCGTGTCTTCTTCCTTCAAAGAATTGAGTTGATTGAAATATGTTGTCTCTCAAATCTGGACCTGATGATTATGGATTATCTGGTAACTTCCAACAGCTCCAAGACATAGCAGCCTGAGCAAAAATAGGGATAGCAAGATTTAGAAATTGGGAAAAACAAATTTGGAATTATCTACATAATGCTGTAAGGGAGAATTTTTAAAAATGTGTTTATTTGATGGAGAAAGAATGAGAAAGAGAGTGGGAAGAGGATCAGAGGGAGAGGGACAAGCAGACTCTGCTGAGTGTGAGACATGGGGCTCAGTCCCATGAACCTGAGACCATGGCCTGAGCCAAAATCAAGAGTTGGGCGTTTAACTGCCTGAGCCTCCCAGGTGCCTGTAAATGAGAATTTTCTTTATGTATTCAGGTGAATTTTGTGGGGTCAGTATGAACCAATAATATCAGATAATCCTACTTTAGTTATTTTAGACAGTGAACACAGTTGCCTAATATTATTTGCACACATTCATATTGCTGTCTATTTAACGCTTTTTATTCATCCAGTAAGCATTGAATAAGTGCATACTCTGTACTGAACACTGTGCTTGCTATTGGCTATCCAGGTACCTTACAGGATGGTTGAAGGGAAATGTCTCTTCTACTGCTAGAGTGTTACCACAATGCTTGCCACTACCTGCAACCTTTACATCAGTCTAGACAGATTCTTCCTACTTGTGATCTATTTCCTGATTTCATCTACTGAGGAGGTGACATGGTGTTTACCCACGTGGTGGGCACTCAGCAAACACAGGCAGGGTGTTAGGACATGGGAGGTGAGCTCAAGGAGACTTGGTCTCTGCCAGTAGTAAACTATAAACCACATATCACTTTCCAAATATTAACTTAACCTTCAACAGGCATGAGAAGTTGATGTGTGCAACTAACCAGAAAACTAAGAAGGATACTGAATGTCTTTCAGCATATTAAAAACTGAGAAGAAAGAGACACAAAAAAGAATGACATCTTGTCATTTGCCACAACATGGATGGAGCTAGATAGTATAATGCTAGGCAAAATAAGTCAGTCGGAGAAAGACAAATACCACAATTTCACTCATCTGTGGAATTTAAGAAACAAGACTAATGAATGAAGAAAAAAAGAAATAAACAGACTTTTAATTATAGAGAACAAACATAGCTACCAGAAGGGAAAGGAGAGGGGGAGGGTGAAATAGGTGAAGGGGATCAAGAATGCATGTATCATGATGAGCACTGAGTAATGTAGAGAATTGCTGAACACTATATTGTACACCTAAAACTAATAAAGCACTGTACGTTAATTATACTGGAATTGAAGAAAGAAAGAACTGGGAATTAAAAAACAGCTCTGGATTCTATTTTTTTGCTCAAAGTTATAACAGGAAACTTTCTTGCATCTAACAATGTGTGATGTGATTTAGAAAAACAATTTTTTGTAAAGATTTATTTATTTATTTATTTATTTATTTATTTATTTATTCCTTCCTTCCTTCCTTCCTTCCTTCCTTCCTTCCTTCCTTCCTTCCTTTATTCATTTATTTGATATAGAGAGAGCACGAGCAGGGTGACAGGCAGAGAGAGAAGCAAACTCTCCACTGAGCAGGGAGCCTGGTGTGGGGCTCCATGTGGGACTGGATCCCAGAACTCTGGGATCATGGCCTGAGCTGAAGGCAGACACCTAACCAACTGAGTCACACAGGCGCCCCTGATTTAGAAAAATTTTAATGTTTAAAATAATACTTAATGTGCTGTAGAAATTACATAAAGTTCTGTGTTCAAAATCATTGTGCCTAGTAGAGTGCCTGGTACACAGTATATGCTCAGCAAATACTAATCAAATTGAATGGCAGCACTAAACTTACCATAGAAAAAAAGCAAACACTATTGTTGATGATGATGGTAGTGATGATAATAATCCTAAATAATCCTAAATCATTATCAGCACTGGCATCAACAACATCATCCTGTTGTTCTGTCCAATGGATAAGGTGGGTTTTGGGGACCAGTCAGCATCCTGACTCCTTATGAGGTCACTTTCAGGAATTTCTCTAGCAAGCTGCGAGGATCAAAATAAGACACATGTCCATCATGGGGATTTAGATCTTGACTTCCTTGTTTTCTAGCTGAGTTTTCATTTTCCCTTGCAACTTCCTTGACCCACCCACCATGCCTGCTTTCCTTACCCTCTCAGCTTTGTAAGAGGCCATCCCTGGTCATTCAGCCCTCCCATTGGTGGCCTGTCTTCATTGGGTCTCTGAAGACAGGTTAGGAGGGTGTTCTGGGGTCAGACCTCCTGCATCCAAATCTGCCACCCACTCAACTCTATGACTTTGAGCAAGTTACTTAAACTTTCTGGGCCTCCTTTGCAAGACTTGAATACTCATGCTATGTCATAGAGTACTGTGGTGAGTAGTAAATGAGGTGATACTCTTGAGGACGGCTTTATTTTTTATTTTTTATTTTTTATTGGAGTTCAATTTGCCAACATATAGCATAACACCCAGTGCTCATCCTGTCAAGTGCCCCCCTCAGTGCCCATCACCCAGTCACCCCAAACCCCTGACCACCTCCCCTATGACTACCCCTTGTTCATTTCCCAGAGTTAGGTGTCTCTCATGTTTTGTCACCCTCACTGATATTTCCACTCATTTTCTCTCCTTTCCCTTTATTCCCTTTCACTAATTTTTATATTCCCCAAATGAATGAGACCATATAATGTTTGTCCTTCTCCGATTGACTTATTTCACTCAGCATAATACCCTCCAGATCTATCCACGTTGAGGACGGCTTTTGAATGGTACCTGGCCCTTCCTAATAATACCTGATCTGTCGTATGGACCATCATTGTTGCTGTCAAGGGCATCTTTCCCCTAAGCTCTAGCCCATCCAGCTCCCAGGAGGAGTCCCCATCTCTCTGACCCACTTTTGCTGAGCTGGATGTGGTCTTTTTGAATTGGTGTGTTTTGTTTTGAGTCCGTTTCCCAATACCTCAGAGTCCCAGGAAATCATTTGTAGGGCTGGCTTCATGTCAGCTTATTTCTTGCTTTTAACCCACATTGTTCAAAAAGCATTATGTGGCTCTGTGCCCTGGTTTCCTTCTCTGTGAAATAGAAATAGTGCCTTTTTCTTCTCTTTTCTCAGGGGTTTTGGTTTGCTTTCTTTCTTGTTTTTCTTTGACTCTACCTTTATTTCAGGCCAACTTGTCAACTTCTCTGTGTCCTTAAAGCCACCTTCAGTCCTTGGTGGGATAAGGTACAGGTATAAATAAATAAAGAAGCACATAAATAAAATAAGGAGTAGTTATGAAAGTGCTGGAAGAAGGTCAAAGCATCATAACACACAAGACATTTTTAGCCAGAAAGCATTATCCACGGTGGAGATTGGAAAATCCATTTTGTCATTTTGTTGGCCGAGCTTAGAAATGTTCAAATCATTGTAAATTTGACTTCCTGTGATATTTACAGAAAATGGAATATAAGAAAAATGTGGGGGCAGCCCAGGTGGCTCAGTGGTTTAGTTCCGCCTTCAGCCCAGGGCCTGATCCTGGAGACCCAGGATCGAGTCCATGTCAGGCTCCCTTCATGGAACCTGCTTCTCCCTCTCCCTGTGTCTCTGCCTCTCTCTCTTTCTCTGTGTCTCTCATGAGTAAATAAAAAATAATAAAATAAAATAAAAACCTTAAAAAACAAGAAAAATGTGGAGGAGGTGCACTTGCTTTGGTCCTTTGAAGATAAAAGTTCTGAAATAGGCAGCAAAGCAAAGGATATGCTTTTAAAACATGTGGCTGCAAGTACTTAAAGGGGAAACAACATAAAGATAATAATAAATCTCATACCCTCAGGAAGTGTTCACTGCAAAGGTCACACAAGAAAATGATTACAAAAGGAGTATAAAGTCTCCTCTAAATAGTAATCATGATCCCTGACATTTATTGAGTGTTTACTTGGCCTTATCCCAATAAGCAAGGGGAGATGTACTATTTATATCCCCATTTGACAGTTGAGAAAACTGTTGCCCAGCTAGGTTATTTAGCCAAGGCCATGTGGAAGTAGGCAGCCATCTCCAGAGCTTGGTTGATCACTGCTTGCAACATTGTCTCCCCCCCCCCCCCCCCCCACCTAACCAGGTGGTTCCTTCAGGCCACAGCCTTGTCATGCAACCAAGCTCTGGAGATGGTTGCCTACTTCTTGAGGTTATATCATAAAATTCTCTGTCATGCATACTCCGGGCTAGGGCCAATGCAAAGACAAAGTGAAATGCAAAGACCAGTTACATTTTGTTCTGGTGCCCATCTGGCCTGATTACCAGCCCTGGCTGTCCCTTCTTACTGTCCTGGGCTTATTCCTGCCCTCAGTACATACTCAGTTAAGCCCACAGCACTTGTAATTCAAGAGGGGCCGTGTCTTAATACAACATTCTTGAAGGCTTGAAGACATTTGTATTTTACCTTGGTTTGATTGCAGATTGCTTTGAGAATCTGATAGAATAAAAAGCTTTCCTCAGGCAAAAAAAAAAGAGGGGGCGGCTTCAAATGTGGCCTGTGGTTTCAGAGGTATTCCCTGAGAAGCTGAAGCCTTGGATTTAACATTTAAAGGGATAAAACAAAAATAATAAGAGTAGGTGGTGGTGGGCTTGCTATTCGGGTATTGGGAGCCTGTCTCCTCCCTCTTCAATCAAAAGAGGAAGCTTCTGGCTCCTATGCTAGATCAATAAAATTAATGTGAGGGGCCCCTGGGTGGCTCAATTGGTTAAGCACATCTGACTCTTGATCTTGGCTCAGATCATGATCTCAGGGTCCTGGGATCGAGCCCCACATCAGGCTCTGTACTCAGTGGGGAGTCTGTTTGAGATTCTCTCTCATCTCCCTTTCTCTCTCAAATAAATAAATAAATCTTTATAAAAATAAATATAGGGGCACCTGACTGGCTCAGTTGGTTAAGTGTTGGCCTTCCACTCAGGTCATGATCTCAGGTTCCTGGGATTGAGTCCTGCATCCTCAGCAGGGAGTCTGCTTCTCCCACTCCCCATGTTCGTTCTTTCTTTCTTTCTTTCTTTCTTTCTTTCTTTCTTTCTCTCTCTCTCTCTCTCTCAAAATCTTTTAAAAAATGTAAAAAATTTAAATTAATGCAAAACATTAGGATAGAGCAAGAAAAAAGTAACTAGTCAATAGTGTCTCCTTTGTGTTTTTTTACGCAACGTTATCAGTTCCTGCAGGCCAGTTTTGTTTGCTCAGGGTCTGTGAATTTTCACTATCTTACCCTTGATCTGTGGCTACACAAGAACATCTCAGTCATGGCCTGGGGAGCCTGGGTGGATTAGTTGGTGCCTAATGCCTGGTTTCAGCCCAGATCATGAACTTGGGCCCCACATTGGGCTTTGTGCTCAGCAGAGAGTCTGCTTAAGATTCTCTCTCTTCCTCTGCCCCTCCCTGCCATGCTCTTTCTCTAAAATAAATAAAACCTTAAAAAAAAAAACAACAAAAATCCCAATCATGGCCTGACATAAGGTATACCCAGGAATTTCATGGCAGAAGTTGCCTGAGAGGAAGGTGTCCATCTATCAGCCATCCCTGTCACCTGGGCATGTGTCCCAGTGCCGCTTGACACTTTGTGCCTACATGGAAATACATGCTGGTGCATCTACGGGGAATTTGTGAAGAAGCAGGATTTTGTTCACTTTTGCACAAGATGTTTCCTGTAGACTTTTGGAAAACAAGGTGTTTGAAGGCAAGGGGGAGAACAAGAGCAAACAACCTAAGAGACTCCACATATTCAAAGACTCCCTGGCAGTTTGTTTGCCTGAAAGAAGGCTGTGTGCTGGTAGTGGGATAGAGCCCGAGCTCTACCCTGGTGGTGCAGGGTATCCCGGTGGGGTCCAGGCAGCAGGAACCAGGCAAGGCTCTAGCGATCAGCTGAGAGGAAAATAAAATCTTACAGCATGAAGCCCAATTGCCCTTTTTCCCTCTAAGAAGATAGTATTGTCCCAACCTAGGCAGGCTGTACCTTTAGTCCTTCACTTTTGGTCATGAAGGGTCATGAAGCTTCAGTGATAGGATGGTGTTTCCCATTCTTATTCTTTTTTTTTTTTTAAGATTTTTATTTATTTATTCATGAGAGACACAGTGAGAGAGGCAGAGACACAGAGGGAGAAGCAGGCTCCATGCAGGGAGCCGGATGTGGGACTCAATCCCAGAACCCTGGGATCACGCCCTGAGTCAAAGGCAGATGCTCAACCACTGAGCCACCCAGGCGTCCCTCCTGTTCTTACTCTTTGTCAATCAGTGCCCCCAAGTTCCCTTTTGGATTCTTTAAGAAATTAGGATTTTCGGTGCCTGGGTGCCTCAGTTGGTTAAAATATCTACCTTCAGCTCAGGTCATGATCCTGGGGTGCTGGGATCAAGTTCCATGTCCTCAGCAGGGAGTCTGCTTCTCCTGCTCCCTCTGCCCCTCCATATCCACTCATGCTTTGTGTGTCTCTCTCAAATAAATAAAATCTTAAAAAAAAAATTAGGCTTTTCTACAGCAGTACATTGTATCACTTGCTTTTTAAAATGTAATATCTTTTTAAAAATTGAGATATGATTGATATATAACATTAGTTTCAGATGTATGACATAATTCAGTATTTGAACGTGTTGCAAAAGGATCACACAAAGTCTAGTTAACATCCATTCAGTTCCTTAAAAAAGAGTGAAAGGTAGATTATTAGGGACAGACAACAAAACAGGAATGTAAGTACTTGAACTCAGCTAAGTTTATGATAGGACTGAGGTGGGCCTAATGTGATAGGACACATGACTGGGCCTGGTGACTCCCTTTCTCTGTCAAATGGGGAGAAAGTACAGCCTTTGGGGTTTGAAGGGCTTTAACACTTTTTATTTGGTGTCCTTAGGTATGTTAAAGAACTTCCCGGGGATCCCTGGGTGGCTCAGTGATTTAGCGCCTGCCTTTGGCCCAGGGAGTGATCCTGGAGACCTGGGATCGAGTTCCACATCAGGCTCCCTGCGAGGAGCCAGCTTCTCCCTCTGCCTGTGTCTCTGCCTCTCTCTCTCTTTCCCTCTCTCTCTCTCTCTCTCTCTCGGATAAATAAATAAAATATTTTTTTAAAAAGAACTTCCCTATAATTCAGTCTTTTCATCTGTTTTATGGGGATAATAATACCTACCCAATAGAGTAGGGCACACAAAATGTCACAGATGGCAGTCCCACCTCACACTTTAAAATCTTCAGGTATCAGGCTCAGTGGTCTGTAATGAATGCACTTACAGATTGTATCTTCTTCCACCCCATTGAAAATGAGAACATTTGCCTGTCTCTTTCTTCCAGTTCCTATGTGCCATCCCTTGTAATAGTTAGGAAGCACTGATTCTTCCCTGTATTCGTGTGAGGAAGCAGATTCTCTGCAGTAAATGTGTCCATTTCCACTCTTGTCAGGCGTGCAGTTTTGATAAGCAGTTTCCTAAGTGTTGAAGGAATTAGGTTTAGGCTGAAAAGAAACCAATTACCTTGAAAGAAGTGGCACTGAGGCCTGTGGTGGTATCCCAGGGACTGTTGAGGTTCCTGGCATCTGCTACCAGCCATGGGCAGGGAGGTTTCAGCATCAACATGTCACTGTAGAATGATGGGAGAGTTAGTTTTCCTAGCCATCTGGCCTGCCCATGATAAGCGTATCAGGCAAGGTACCAACATTCCTTAGTACATCCTGTGTTTGGGATTTGGTGCACCTAGGGGTTATGAACTGAGTGACCTGGGGTGGGGGAGATGCGGGAACGGTAGCTGTGTTGGTTGCCACACATTGTATTTTTCTATTGCAACACTTGCTTTTAGTGTCTGAGAGTGAGTGGTCTTGTCACCATTACCCATAATCTTCTGCTTTGAGTTCTCTTTTGCTCCTGGACACACTGGCTTAGGAATCAGTGGGCTGGCAGCTGTGTGTCAGGGCAGTGCCTACTGCTTTCAGCTAGAGCCCCACAGAGAGGTGCATCTCCTCAGCCAGCCTTTGCCTCCTGTCCCTCTCCTCTGCGGGGCTGAGGGCAGCTCTTGGCCACATTTGATTGTGCTTGAACTGTGATTCAGAACTGGCCCAGTGATATCATCAGTTTAAAAAAAGATTATAATCCAGAAATATAACATAAACTCCTAACTTCCGAAAGTATTTCTATAATATCCATCCATATATATATATATATATATATATATAAAACACTGCATTATTCAAAGCAGTTTCATAAGTTAGAGTCCTATTTCTGTGGAATGTTCCACATTTGGCAAGTCAAATGCCCTAGAATTATTTTGACATTGCTGGAAAAGAGGCACCCCTTCAACTTCCTTTTTGAGGATATAGTCTTTCTTTGTCAGGCTTCAGGATTCCTGCTCCCTAGAATCCATCCGGGATTTCAGGCAATGAGCTACAGAGAATAAATCCAAACTGTATCTTTCTTTTTGTTGAATACTTACTACTACTTGTCTTTGGAGGATGGTCCCCATTTTGGTATACGTAGGATGGTTATAATACTTATGATGAAGGCCATAGTCATCCTTTAATTTTTTTTTTTTTTTTTTTTTTTTTAAAGAAAAGTTAGGGACACCTGGGTGGCTCGGTGGTTGAGCATCTGCCTTTGGCTCAGGTCATGATCCCGGTCCTGGGATCACCTATTTTGTTCACTGTCAAGCACAGGGCCTGGCACATAGTAGATGCTCAATAATCATTCCTTGAAAGGATGAACAAAAATCTCTCCACTAAAGGAAATGTAATCCACAGAAAAGAATAACCTTGCTATCTTACAGGAGGCCACCCATTCACTTAATCAGTGATACCAGAATTTTTAGAATTGGAAGGAAGGGCTCTTAAATTTCATTCAGCATAATCTCTAAGCAATAGCTATTAATCACACTACTACCATCTATCATTTTATTTAAATTCAGTAAGTTAACATATAATGTATTATTGATTTCAGAGGTAGAGGTTAGTGATTCGTCAGTCTCATATAATATAATACCCAGTGCTCATTACATCACGTGCCCTCCTTAATGTCCATCACCCAGTTACCCCATCCTCTAACCTTCCTCCCTCCAGCAACCCTCAGTTTGTTTCCAAAGTTTGTTGCTTTGTCTTCCTCTCTAATTTCATCTTATTTTATTTTTTCCTCTCTTCCCCTATGATCCTCTGTTTTGTTTCTTAAATTTCACATACAAGTGATATCATGTGATAATTGTCTTTCCTTGATTGACTTATTTCACTTAGAATAATGTCCTCTAGTCCCATCCATGTCATTGCAAATGGCAAGAATTCTTTTTTCTTTTTCTTTTTTTGATGGCTGATTAGTATTCTATTGTATACATACACCATATCTTCTTTATCCATTCATCTTTTGATGGACATCTGGGCTCTTTCCATGGTTTGGCTATTGTGGACATTGATTTTGTAAGCATTGGGGGTGCAGGTGTCCCTTCAGATCTTTGTGTCAAGAAAGGCTATTTTAATTTGCAAAATGGAAGGAAGGCCTAATCCCAAAATAAAGATCAGCCTTCGGTGGTTGCTAGTTTTCTCACTTGGCCACGGACTGGTGAGAATTTCATCATGGCCTACCATGAGTCTAGAGGCCAGTGCCTGGGACACTTTGATGGGCATAGGGCATAAAGCACTCCTTGCGCTGCTCTGGTGCTTAATAGGCAACTGGAAGTTGTAAAGTTTGTGGATTATATTTTTAGTAGATTATGCCAAGCTTCCACTCAGTTACATTGTCTGTCTCTCTGCCTTTCAGTGTAAATCGTTATGTTGATGAGAGGCAACGTTGTCATATGCATCACTCTCACAGGGTATCATGCCCCAACAATGTACTGAGTTCTTTTCAGCTTTTTCTGTGCTCTTCTGGGTTGTTTACCTGAACTCTTGATGATTGGATTCTTTAAAAGGTAGTGAAGACCTTGACTTCAAGGAGCTTTTATTCTGGTTATTGTGGTCATGGCTGGAGGGGGTAGAGAAGGGGTACAGAGACAACAAAACAAAGATAACATATCAGCTGGTACTCTGAGGAATGAGAATGCAACATAAGAGATGGGGATGTGATTTAAACACCATGGCCAGGAAAGGCCTCTCTGAGAGGTGATATGAGTAGAGTCTGGAAGAATTTTCATAGTAATGGAGTAAATTAATATATTTTTCTTTTGCTTATAAACTTTAATCATGTGATAAAGACCTTCTGTACTTTTCTATGGTGGAAGAAAATGCAAATATTATAAAAGAGCAGCTGGAGAAAGAATCATATATTTAAGCACTATTTCCTCAAATTATAAAGGCAAAGAGCAACAAACAAAAAGAACTGAGTTAAGTGGTTGTTTTGGACTTTATATGAAGAAATTAGCCAACTTTTCTCAAAACACATATAATAGCCTCTCTTCGATGGCATCTTGAGTTTGATCCAGAAAAGCATCTTTAAAGGTGTTAAATATTTATAAACACTGGAAAAAGTAAATCTCATCTGTGAAATTGTATGGGACCTGAGAATCTGGAAGAAAAGTACTGAACACTCAGTGGTGGTTTATTTAGGAATATCTGTATATTTTTTGTTCCATGTTCCTGAATTTAAAATGCTTCTGAATTCAGCCCTATGTGTATTTAATTCCTTAACGTAAATCCAATGTCAAAACAGATTAATGAATTGTCTACTCTTAGCTACATGTTTAACTTGAGGCTGAATTTGATAACATCTTTATAAATACATTCTGTGTTTCCAGGATTACTTTTTTTAATGGTCCATACCACCAGGGGACTGGAAACAGACATCAAGAACTAGCTCTAATAGTTGTATGGTAACAGATGGTAGCTACACTTGTGGTGAACATAGCATAAGGTATAGAATTATGGAATCATAATGTTGTACACCTGAAACTAATGTAACATTATGTGTCAACTATACCTCAAAAGAAAAAAAAAGAATTAGATTTAATGTTCTTTTTCATGCTCCTTGGGATTTTCTGTGATTCTAGAATCTAATGGTCTCTGAGAGCAAGTGGGCCTGGTTGGGGTATTGGGTTGCTTTCTCTGCTAGCAGATGAGCTTGATGGTTGGTTTGACGGTACTAAGTGAGCCTCTTCAGCCTTGATTCTCAGCTGTAGCCACACATTAATATCACCTGGAGGGAGCTTTAATGATATTGATGCCTGGAATCCACCTCTAAAAGGTCTGATTTAATGGGTAAGGAAGGCAGCCTAGAAATCAGAATATTTTAAGATTCTGGGTTCTAATATGCAGCCAAGTCTTAAAAACCACTGTCTTAGTGCAGTGCTTTTCAAAATGAAATATGTTTATCAGTCACTCAGGGATCTGGTGAAAGTGTGG
Source organism: Canis lupus familiaris (assembly GCF_011100685.1). Lineage (NCBI taxonomy): Eukaryota > Metazoa > Chordata > Mammalia > Carnivora > Canidae > Canis > Canis lupus. Next base: position 16,448,502 of record NC_049245.1, on the reverse strand, counting down.
ATTCTAACACAATAGAGTATGAAGTGGAAAGACCAGTGATGTCTAAGTAAGGCTGTAGAGCAGACGTTGGCAGACTAAGGCCGCATGGACCAAATCTGACCCAAGGCCTGATTTTACACAGCTTTCTGGCCCTTTACAGAAAAAGATTGCCAATGCCTGCTCTAGAAGGACTCTTTATAAAGCTCCCTGTAACCATTGAAAATTCCTTAGTATTATCCCACTTTATGGATCCCATGCGCCACTTTTCTTCCTATACTTAGGAATTTGTCTTTATATAAAAGTAATGGTGTAACTGGTAGATTACTTGCTGGTTAGCTTGATCCTTTCAAGGCTTGTTTCTAAACTCGAGAGGGAGATTTTAGGGCAGCTTTATTAACTCTATAGCTAGCTTAGGTTCCTACCAAGGTGTGATCTTTCTGGGTCTCTACTGAATACACCAGCTGTTCAACAAAGGCTCTCCATTCCAGCTATCAGAGCATGCATGTCTCCCAGCCCTGTGTGAGGTCTGAGATGTGCGTGTCCAGCTCACAGCTCCCCTGGCTTTGCCTGGCTTTATGGACTTTTGCCCTAAATATGCACAGCTTAGTAATCAGTGAAAGACTCAAAAATAATAAACTCTATGCTGATTTCTGGGGTTTTATCTCTGTGCAACCCCTTTCTCTGCAGGAGTTGACTTCATAAATTTCAGACATCTCAAATTCTAATCTCTGTGCCCTGCCTGGATCCTCCCTTCTTGCACTGTGGTCCAGAAAGTGCCTCCAGGCAGAAAGTTGGGGCAGCCATAGGCACATCTTACTTGTTTTCCTTCTCCTAAACTTCCTGTGTTCAGTATCTGAAAACAGTTGTTTTGTCCAGCTTTCTCATTTCCAGCAGAAGGGCAGGTCTGATGCCAGTTACTCTGTCATTGCTGGAGGCTATTTACTTGTGTTTTTTTTTTTTCCTTTAATATTTTTCTGTAGTAAGTAAAGACACCATTTTATAGATTAGATGACGCAAGGTTGCCAAGAGTAAGAGGCTTGAAATCACATATCTGAATTGATAGGATGGCAGAATCCTGATCACATGATCTGACCCACCTCACTAAGCTGGATCCCACCTGCAGACCTAAGCACACCAGTGGGTGTTACTGGCAGAGACAAAAGCTGTGGAGGAAAGAGAAGAAAGGGTAAAACAGGATGGTGATAGAAGAGTGGGGGAGGGGAGAGAGAGCTCTCTTCAGCTGTGTATCAGGAGAGACACAGGAGACCCCAAAAGTTGCATCAGATACCACTCCCTGTCACCCATGGGAATATAGAAATAATACCCACCATGACTCCACCCTTACACTGTGCTGAGAGCTTTCAATGTATATTGTCTCATTTAATCTTTATTCTCTACCTAGAAAGACACTATGATCCCTATTTTACAGAGAAGGAAGGGTAGGCTCAAGAGAGGCAAATTACCGGCCCAGAGGCACAGGTGACATTGTAACAGCGCTGAGATCTGAACCCAGATCTGCAGACTCCAAAGCTTGTGCACTTCATCAGAGGCCATCTTTCCTGCACTTGCTGACTTGCCTGATCATTTCTCCCCTTCTGTCTCATTCTACTTAAGAGTACTTTTATTTCCTCTGACTTTATTTAAACTCATATATGCTAATTGGAGGAGGTCTGGGAAATACAGAACGTTAGAAAGAAAAAAAATCAGATGATTTTTTTACCCATATTATACATTATTTCCAGTCCCAAACTTTGCTTATGAACTGTAATGCTCACCCTTGTAACTGCCTTGCCTTCATCAGATAAAGTGCCCATTGAATGCTTTCAGGTACCGCAGGAACTACGTAGAATATTTAAAATATCACGTAGCTTGCTAAGGAAATCACACCTTTGTGTTTATGTGTAAGAACTACTGAATTCCAGTGGATTCACAAGGAGGGTGTCATAGTCTTTTTTTAAAATCCTTCAAGTATGTATATGCTATCTTAGGTTTCATGGTCCTCACAGCTCCTGGCACTGTACTATGCCCATAGCAACTCAACAGATACCCTTTGATTGATTGATTGATTGATTGATAGGCCTTCAGAGATGAGGATTAAATTCAAATATTCAGTGAGCACCTACTGTGTGCCAGGCGCTTAGCTAGCTCCTAGGAATAGAGTGTGAGCTAGATATGGTCCCCCCTTTCTTGGAACTTCCCCTCTAGTGATAGAAAATCCAAGAAATCAGCCTCTGAAATGTTCAGATTAGAAGACATTCTCCCACAGTGGTATTTCTACTAGGCAAGCTTGGAGTTGTTTGTGGTGGATAGGCTTAAAAAAGAATAGCTGTGAAAGACCAGGCTAAGTTCATAAAATAAAGAATGGAAAATGTTACTTGAGGCTGACATTCAGTGATCGCTTAGCCAGCTGCTGTACTTTCTCGCAGAGGAAAGGTTTTATTTATGTCTCTTTTAGTTTCTTCTTCTTTTCATCTCTCGGTTTGATGTATAAGCTTCAGCTGGGGCCTTTGATTTACAGTGTTCTAGAGAAAGAGACCGGGGATGACAAAGCCAACCAGGCGTACCTAAGAGCCGGTGTGTTGTCCTAGATCTGGAGCAGTCTGAGAGCCACATGGAGGATTTCAGCAGGTGCTCAGGAAAAGCCTGCTGGGAAGGCAGCTCCCCTAAAGCCTCATAAAATAAAGAGCTTTCCAATCCTTCCCTGAAATACACAATTTGCTTGAGTATTGGAGGTTATGGCAGTGATTTGTAGTCCTTTGAAAAATCTTTTACTATCTGAGTTCAATCAACTGAGAAAAATTTTAAAAATATGGATCCATCAATTATAAATATATTAAAGAGGCAGCTTTAAAAATTATGTGAAAGTCTGTGACCAACATCTTTTAACCTCTAAAATATACTTTAGTAAAACTATAGTTACTGTTATAACATGCTGGATATTGAGAGGTAGGGAGTTTAGTTATCTATTGGGAGTAATAAATTATCCCAAAACTCAGTGGCTTAGAACAACATATGTTTATTTTCTCAAGAGTTTCTGGGTCCAGAGGTCTACTGGAGGGTTCTGGTTCTGGGTCTCCCATGAGGTTACAATCAAGCTAAAGCCTCTACTGGAACCAGAGAATCTGCTTCCAAGAAGATTTACTCACATGGCTCTTGGCTAGAGTTTTTGATTCTCCACATGGGCCTCTCCACGGGGCTGCTGGATGTCCTTGTGATGTGACAGTTGACTTCTCCCCGAGTGAGTAAAGAGAGTGTTGGAGCAGGAGGGAGATTCAAAACAGAAGCCACCGTGCGCTTTGTAACCTAATCTTAGAAGTGACAAGACCATCACTTCTGCCTATTTTTTTGGGTCACACAGATCAACCCTGCCACCCATGGAAGGAGAATACACAGAAATGTGAACGTCAAGAGAGAGAGATCCTTGGGGGTCATCGTGGAGGCTGTTGGGCTATTGGCCAGGCAAAAGTTCATTGAAAAGTCTATGATGTTGGGGCACCTGGGTGGCTCAGTGGTTGAGCATCTGCCTTCGGCTCAGGGCATGATCCTGAAGTCCCAGGATTGAGTCCCACATCGGGCTCCCTCATGGAGCCTACTGCTCCCTCTGCCTATGTCTCTGCCAATCTCTCTCTCTCATGAATAAATAAATAAAATCTTTAAAAAAAAAAGTCTATGATGTTGGCTCAGGTGCATTGATACTTACTGATTCCATTGTTTATCTTCTTGAGAGATGTAAAAGTGAAAACCCTGGGCAGCCCGGGTGGCTCAGCAGTTTAGCGCCACCTTCAGCCCAGGGCCTGATCCTGGAGTCCCCGGATCGAGTCCCATGTTGGGCTCCCTGCATAGAGCCTGCTTCTCCCTCTGCCTGTGTCTTTGCCTCTCTCTGTGTGTCTCATGAATAAATAAATGAAATCTTTAAAAGAAAAAAAAAAAGTGAAACCCAGAGCTGTGGGGCTGTATGTGTGTCCATAAGTCTCAGCAATGAGGCCGATTGTATAATTCCTTGTCATATTATAGGGCCAAAGAGCTGACACCTGAGAGGCAGGGATTGGTTGCCAAGACTTTTGAGTTTGGATGAATAAATCTCAACCTGAGTAAGACTAGGGATACAGTACAAAGGAAAAGCCCCTGTCTGCTTTGTTCACTGAAGGGAGCACTGACCAGGCTTAAGTTGTGGGAAATCTGAGGAGGGAACCTTTTTTCGATGGAACATCTGGGAACACCTTCTTTAAACCACTGTCTGGGCTCCCTTTAGCTCTCATTTTCCAAGAGATGCAAAGGGATCTAATGCTGTCTTGCTAGTGGAGCATCTCTTTTATTCTCCCCCCTAGCAGACCTGGGGTCTGGTCTTGAGCAAGTCACATGCTTGCTCTGGACATTAAATTCCTTAACAGTAACAAAGCCATTGGACTCAAAGGAAAGGTAATAAATACAGTACCTTCTGGCTAAGTCATGCCACAGCTGGCATTTCACCAGCTATTGTTCAATGAAGAATTACCTGGGCATTCAAGCATGAAAGCTACTGGTTCCCAAATGGCATTTTATTTCAACCCTAGGATGAGTCAGTCCTGTGGCACGCAAGGGGAGATACCTGACAATAGCACTTGCTCCAATAACAAGTAGTCAGAGGGAATTACCAGAGCCTCCCAGACATACTGAGCAATGTACAAGTGATCTGCCTGTTTGCATCAAGGCTGCTTTTTCCAAAGGCTTATGGTTGTTAAAAGGATAATCGGTTTTCATTGTAAATATAGAAAATCTTAAAGAAGAAAGCTCAGGAAGAAGAAATTCTAGAAGGAAAACGATGGAAAGAAGTTGGGATAGTGCTAAAATATATCTCATGATTTATTGTCTTAGAACTTCACATTAGTAAACTCTGATTGGTGGGTACATTGAGGTTTGCTGTATTCGCTTTTGTATGTTTCCTGCCTATTTGAATATTTCATTTATTTTTAAAAAGCAGTGCTGAGAAGAACATAGTCTCCTTTTTAAAACCTGGAGGTAATCATTAATCATTGTTCCCATTTTTGTGATTTACTTGCACTTTTTATTGTTAACCAAAGAAGGATCCCACTCTCTGGTTAATTGTGCATGCTGCCTTTTTTCCCCTATGTAGAATAGGGCCCTAGAAGGGGAATTGCTGCATTGAAGCTCATGCACAGCTCCAAATTTGGTAGATAACTACTGATAACATACCAAAAGGCTGTGCCAAAAGTGCCCCAAAGTGCCTATTTTCCCACATCCTTGATGACACAGGTGAAAAACAACAGCTCATTTGCATTTCACTTATTAATAAGGTTGACCATCACCCTATAGAATTTTATTAGACATCTTTATTCTCCTGTAAATGACCTGTTGGTATCATTGGCCCTTTTTTTTATTGGGTTATTTGCTTTTCTAATTACACCCTCCATCCAGATTCTCCCATTGTAAACATTTTGCCATATTTGCTTCATCATTCTCTGTATAGTATTATTTTCTTTTAATCAAATTGAGAGTGAGTATATATATACATGATGCTCCATTACCTGTAAATACTTTAGTGCAGTGTATATTTCCTGAAAAACAGGGATGCTTTCTTATATAAGTACAGTATAATTCTAAAAATCAGGAAAACATATTTATGCAGAACTTTGATCTGATCCATAGGCCCAATTCCATTTTTGCTGACTGTCTCAGTTTTCTGTAAACATACTATGAGCCTTTTAAAAATATTACTTAAATTTTTAAAAATGTATATATTTTAATATATACATGAGTTCAGCACAGGGCTTGAACTCATGATCCTGAGATCAAGACCTAAGCAGAGATCAAGAGTTGGGCGCTTAAGTAACTGAGACATACAAAGCTCCCCCAAAATATAATTTTTAATGACTGAAAAACATTCTATTTTACAGCCATGCCATGATTTATTAAACTTCTTTTTTTTACTGGTTGTTACTAATATTTTTACTCTTACAAATAATGCTGCTATGAACATAAATGTCCCCTCTGTTTTGTGTGCACCCTGCTGACACACACACCGCAGCTGGCACTTTTGAGAAGATGCGTGGTTTTTGGTGTGTATTGGGGGGCACCTGGCTTAACTGTTTTAATCCCCCCCTTTTCTTTTTTAAAAGATTTTATTTATTTATTCATGAGAGACACACAGAGAGAGGTAGAGACATAGGCAGAGAGAGAAGCAGGCTTACTGCAGGGAGCCTGATGCGGGACTCGATCCCAGGACCCTGGGATCACAACCTGAGCAGAAGGCAGACGCTCAACCGCCGCGTCACCCAGGCGCCCTCTAATCCTTTTAAATGATCTTGGGATCCCTGGGTGGTGCAGCGGTTTGGCGCCTGCCTTTGGCCCAGGGCGCGATCCTGGAGACCCGGGATCGAGTCCCATGTCGGGCTCCCGGTGCATGGAGCCTGCTTCTCCCTCTGCCTGTGTCTCAGCCTCTCTCCTCTCTCTGTGTGACTATCATAAATAAATAAAAATTTAAAAAAAAAATTATAAATGATCTCCAGCCAGACCTCCTCCCTGTCCTTTTCCCCACCCTTTTTCCTTCCAGCCCTGCCTGCTGCTGATTGTAGGGTCATGTCAGATTCCGGCTGGGAAACTCACTTTTTGTGAGCCATCTTCTTTCAGCTGGGTGGAGTGTGGTGCACAGCATCTTTGGGTTTCATGCTCTCTCTCTTGCCCACTGGGCTTTGTAGCTTCCAGACATTGTCCCCTGCAAGTTGTCCACTGGTGGCACCCTCCTGGCCTTCCAGCGTGTGGTGGATTGGTAGGTATGCACGTAGAGATTCTGAGCCTGGCTACTGATTCTTTCTGGAGAATATTCTCCTGACAGATAAGCTGTGAGGTTAAAGTATTTGAGTCCCATGGCTCTCTGGGAAAATGACACCTGCTTATCCTTCATGTGGCAGGCTGGGGTGGGCCCCCTCTTCCCACATCCCCATAACATTCACCCCTTCTACAGGTATTGGTGCCTGCTGTGTGTCCTCACTGAGGTTACCCTATGGGTTCAAAATGTCATCTCATTGTTCGGATTTATTTGCCAATGAAATGTAATATTTAAAGAATTGTGGTAAAATACTCGTATCACATAAAACTCACCATATTAACTGTTTATAAGTGTACAGTTCAATAGCATTTAACTATATTTCCAGTATTGTGTAGGCATTGCCACCATCTATCTCCAGAACTTTTTTTTATCTTCCCATCCCAAAATTCTGTGCCCATCAGACACTAACTCCCCGTTCCCTTCTTTCCCCAGTCCCCGGCAACCACCATTCTATTTTCTGCTTCTGTGGATGAATTGCAATATTTTCATATTATTGGCCATTCACATTTCTTTACCTGTCAATTCTTTGTAAATGTCCTCATCCTATATTTTCTGTTGGGACATTAGTATTTTTCTCATGGAGTGGGAAGAGTTTACTAGGAAAATTGAGAGTGAATGGATTAAGGATTTTTCATTTTTTTAAGTGTTGTTTAAAGATTGGTGGGTTTTCTCTGCCTGTTCTTGATTCCTGAGAGATTTGCCACCTTTTGACCCTGTCTGGTCTCTCAACTGTTTTCTCTTCTTACAAATGGGCTCAGTCTCCCAACTGTTTTCTCTCCTTACAAATGGGCTCGGTACTATTTTACAGCTTCTTTGAAGAATAATTGACAAAATTTAAACTGTACATGATGATTTGATTATATATGTTGTGGAATAATTACCAAGATCAAAATAATTTACATTTGTCACTTCACATAGTTAACTCTGTGTGTGCATGAAGGGGGAGCGGGGGTGGTGAGAAGGTTTAAAAATAAGATCTTGGGATCCCTGGGTGGCTCAGCGGTTGAGCTCCTGCCTTTGGCCCAGGACATGATCCTGGAGTCCCAGGATCAAGTCCCACATCGGGCTCCCTGCATAGAGCCTGCTTCTCCCTCTGCCTGTGTCTCTGCCCACCCCCCTCATGAATAAATAAATAAATAAAATCTTTAAAAAAAAAAAAACTTTTAAAAAAATGCCCTAGGCTTATGGTGCTTATACGGCTACAAAGACAAGACAGTGAACAACAAAATAATTAACAGCATTAATTTAATGTTACATATTACATTGTTTTGCTGAAACTAAGTCACATCTCACAACATGAATATGACCCTGCAGTGACAATATGTAGATAAATAAATTTTTAAAAAACAGAGAAAGAGAAGGGAAGAAAAAGAAGTGGCTCAGCAGTCCTGGGCTGGGAGCTGGGCTGCCCGGTGAGCTTTGGCGCCCCCACTGGTCCAGCCTGAGGCGGTGTTGCTGGGGTCTAGAGGAAACTGGGTTGTTTCTACCTCTTCTTTTTTTTTTTGTTTTTTTTTGTTTCTACCTCTTCTAAGGCTCACCCCCTGAGCTCCCAAACCTTGCTTCTTGCTTCTTCTTTTCCTGAGAAACTCAAACAACAGAAAAAGAACTTTGCCATTGCCCTGCCACCTGCTCCTGTCCCCGCAGGACCCTGTCTGTCGTCTGTTAGAGTGGGAACGTTATCTCTGCTCCTATTTAAAGCCCGTCCCTCCGAAGGTATGCTGTCCGGTGTCCTCTCTCCAGGTCACGGTCACATACATCACACCTCCACTTATCTCCTCTCTCCTGCATTATTGATTTTCCCCTCTTGGCTGGCTTATTCTTAGCAACCTAAAACTTGCTAAAATATCCCTCATCTTAAAAAAAAGAGAAGTCCTCCCTTGACCCTGTATTGCTCTTCGCCTCCTGCCTCACTTCCCTGTTTCTTTTTACAGTAGAGGGCCCTGAAAGACGGGTCTGATTTGTCTATACTCACTCTCTCCATTCTTCCCTTCTCGATTTCTCTCCAATCCACCCCAGCCAGGCCTGTGCCTCTCCTTTCACCCACCCCTCCACTCACCCCCGCCTCCTCCTGCCACATGCACTTCATCACTGCATTCTGGGTTTAGACCTATGGCCACACTCGGCAGCTAAGGAGGCTGGCAAATGCAGCCTACCTGTGTGCTCCAATAGGGGGAAATCAATCAGAAGTTGGGGGTCGGGGGCACAGGTAGAGCAATGAGAAGGGGAAAGAGGGACCACTTGCAGTAGAACGGAGTGGGATGTGAATGGGTCCTCTCCTCCATATGAACCTTAACTGAAGAATGTAAAGAACCACAAGCGGCTCTGAACAGTGCAGGCCCTGCCCACGGGAGCAGGGCTGCCCTTTGTAGAGTCGGAGCCCAGAGGAGCCAACCAAAAGCTCTCAGCAGTCAGCTTCCCGATCTTGACTTTAGAAGATGAAGATTGCTTTTTGTTTTTCATGTAAGGAACTGGATTCTTTATTTGTGATATCCATAAATGTTGCTATTCTGTATTTCTGTCTAGGAAGGCAATTTTCTCCTATATCATTTTTTTGTTTCTTATAAACAGCTTGAATCCTATCACGTGGAAGGGCTACAATTATCCATTTGTTAACCAAGCAGAACACACAGATATTTTGCTTTACAACTTGCGCCTAAGATAGCAGTACAGCTGGTTCATTAGCTGTCATGAAGGTTGCATTTTTAAGGGGGAAATGTGTCCAGCATCCAGGAACAATTTTCTGATGAAATCTCCAGTTTTCTTTAATGTGGATGGAAGCTTGTATCTTTTCCAATTTTAATTGAAGATCCTAAAATTTATATTGTCTTTTCCAAATCCTAATGTTCACATTGCATCTTTCTCTTTTCTTTCTTTCTTTCTTTCTTTCTTTCTTTCTTTCTTTCTTTCTTTCTTTCTTTCTTTCTTCTTTTCTTCTTTCTTTCTTTCTTTCTTTCTTTCTTCTTTCTTTCTTTCTTTCTTTCTCTTTCTTTCTTTCTTTCTTTCTTTCTTTCTTTCTTTCTTTCTTTCTTTCTTTGTTTTATTTATTTATTCATGAGAGGCACAGAGAAGGAGGCAGAGACACAGGCAGAGGGAGAAGCAGGCTCCCTGTAAGGAAGCCCAAAGCGGCACTCCATCCCAGGACCGCGGAATCATGACCTGAGCTGAAGGCAGACACTCAACCACTGAGCCACCCAGGTGCCTGCCCCCCCAAAAAAATTGTGTTTTTCAAACCTAAAATTGTGGATCAATTCCTATGGCCTATCTTGATCTTCATGGTCATCAGAGGCCTTAGCTTCCTTTCCAAAACCGCTGGATGGCTTAGCCTATTGTAAATGGGGGAGTAAGTCTCCCTTGTGGGGTCTTCAAGGATGATTCCAACACAGCCACAGAGAGACATATGAAATGAAAGGATCTATTATGCTCATGGGGCCTAGAGGAGGGAGGCCACCTGGGGGGGAACACCCAGGGAGCAGACTTAACCTAGCAGGTGGGGAGCCATGGGCAAGTGCCCATTTGGAGGTCAGGGTGAGATAGACAAGTAGAGGTGGGAGGAGATTTTACTGATGTGTTTGCCTGTCACTCAGTCACAGTCGGGGAGGGTAAGAAGAGGAACTGTAGCAAGGACCAGCATTATCATACTGGTGTACCTGGGTGGATGCTCACAGCCTGTTTGTGGGGATGTTGAGGACTCAGAAAAATAGGAAGTTTCAAATACCAGCAATACACTTAGCTAAACCAATCCCTTTCAAAGTACTTCATCAAATCTCTCCTGCCATACCCAAAAGAGAGGGTGCACTCCTTTACAACAGATCAGTCTGAAGCTGAAAGGATAAATATTTGCATTAATGCCAGCTTTTCTTGGCTTCCTTTGTTTGAATGTATGGAGCATCACTGATTAACAAATGTCACCTGCCGGCTACTCCCTTTTGCACGGAAAAGCTGAGGGTATGCATAATCACGGCAACCTGCCCTGGATGTTGAGTGAACGACTGTAGAAATGGACCATTTTCTGCAGCCCTGTCTTTACTGTGCATGGGACCCAGCAAGAGGATGTTCAGGAAGAACAGAATAAGGCAGAGGCTGGTCAGTACGATTGTAGCTATTACTAAACACCCACAGTGGGTAGGCCCCCAGCCGGCCTTTGTGCGAGCTTGTTATTGGATTCCTCATTACAGCCCCGGCTAAGCTGGCATGCTTGGCAGCCCACGGTGCAAATGAAAAATATATGAGTCTGACTCAGGGAGCGTTTCCTTTCCTCCCTTTCTCCTGAAGGAAAGGAAAGTGATTGCTGTGGAAGCTATTTCTCATATTAATAGGAACATGATGGTTTGGCTTTGCTGGCCAAAGAAAGACAGTCTGAGTTAAGATGGTGAGGTGCCATTTAACGCAAGTAATGAGAGGGACGTGCTGTCGTTACCTGTTCCTGGTGCTCCTCATTTTCCCTGAGCACTGTTGTTTTCATGATCTTATCTGCCAGAGACCTTACGCAAACATAACTGATTGATATTTCCCTTATGGTGTCAGCTTTCATCTCAAGAACGGGTTATTATGCACCTGCCCATGTGGGAAGCATGGTTTGCATTTTCTGGACTGAGAGGGGTTGTGATTTAAGCTCCATCGGAGGGAGCCCTGGGCTTTTCTTTATTGTCAGTGGGTGTGAACTTGGCAGCAGGTTATTTTCCTGTGCTGTTCCATGTTCTTTTTTGTTTGTCTGTGATCAAGCCATTCATAATTTTCAGATGGCAAAAAATGGAATTAAACTCTCCATTATCAAAGCTCCTACAGGAAAAATTATTTAGTTTTATCCATTCTCTGTAACCATAACTCCCCTGTTATATTTTTCATTAATTTACCCCTTCCCCCATATTTGAAATAACTATTTATATATGTTTTTTGATAATGTGAGGTTTCTTAGGATCATAGTTGTGGTTTATAACTACGATAAGTGACTGTCATTTATTTGGATATGGCCCTTTTTTTCCCTTTAGGATTTCTGCCATTCTGATGTCCAGACAGGATTCTGCATTGTCACTGAGGCAGGGCTTATGTAGGGTAGCAAGAGTTTCTCCAAGTAGCTTTATTTCAGCAGTCTACATAGATAGCTGTCCCAAGAATTTTGTCATCAGTGCCTTGCTTCCTGCAAAATCTTGAGCTCTGAAGTCCCCTTCTTTGTCCCAGCCAGAGTGGTCAGTCTGGCACAGAGGTTGAGAACATGACTCTGGGTTTGAATCTAAGCTTCACCACTTACTAGTTCAGGACCTTGAACAAATCCCTAGGCCTTTCTGTGCCTCAGTTTCCTGATTCATTGGTGGGATGCTATAAGAAAGCTATAGGAGTTCAGTGAATTATGTTCAAGCCTATGGAATAGTGCCTGGCATGCAGTAGGTTTCACATAAGCACGGTAGTCTATGGCTAGCCTGTCAGCCCACCTCTCCCATCATCCCCCCTTCACCATCACCATGACCTTCCATCCCTCAGGCCACCCCCTTCTCCCACAGGCATCTCTCTGTCTACATTTGCCTCTTAGGCCTTCACCAGCACCCACTCCCTGAGACCCTTGCTGTGTGACTGCTACAGATAACACTGTCCAAGCAGGTAATTTGAGGAAAGCTTAGTAAAGGGATTATTTACAAAGCTGTGAGCAGGTGTGAGGAAAGCACAAGGGGAAGCCCAGTACCCAGGCCTAGAAACCCCGAGAGAGCATGCCCACAGGAGTTGTGTGGAGAGGGCTGCCTGATAGGAGCCATGAGCTTGATGGAGGGTTGCCCCAATCCATGGCAGGTGCCCTGGAAGAGCCAGGTAAGTAAGGAATCTGAACTCACCTTTCTCCCTCCTTGCATCTCCTGCCAAATGCCACCTCCCTGGTTCCCAACTCCAAGACAGAGAGAGCAAAGGTGCTGATCCATGATGTAGTCCATGTAAGTCAGCCTTCCAGGGTAGAGCAGGGTAGAGCCAGGTGGAGAGTGGATCTATACCAGAGGGAAGGGGGGGAAATATGCACATAGGGCCCTGAGGACCCCTGGTCTGCAGCCCCCCCTCAGCTTGAGTTATAGCCCCATGTAGGGCTCTGTGCTTGGTGGAGAGGCTGGGGATTTTCTCCCTTTCCCTCTGCCCTTCCCCTCCCTCCTCCGCTAGAGCTCTCTCTCTCTCTATCTCTCTTTCTGTCTCTCAAATAAATAAATAAATCTTTTTTTTTTTTTTTAAGTTTTTTTTTTTTTTTTTTAAGTTTTTTATGATAGTTACACACACACACAGAGAGAGAGAGAGAGAGAGAGAGAGGCAGAGACACAGGCAGAGGGAGAAGCGGGCTCCATGCACCGGGAGCCCGACATGGGATTCGATCCCGGGTCTCCAGGATCACGCCCTGGGCCAAAGGCAGGCGCCAAACCTCTGCGCCACCCAGGGATCCCTAAATAAATAAATCTTTTACGAAAATTAATTGCATTGAAATGACTAGTGGAAAGATACAATAAATACTACTCTCCTGGCTAAAGACGGCATTAGTTATGAATAATGGATTCAACATAGTTAATACTGGCTAACTAGAGCACATATGGTCTATAACCAAGTCATCCACTGACCCCCCTATTTCCGCATCCAGATTTTGTTGCTGTCATATTCTCTGGGGGCACCCTATATGTCACTTTTTGGAATTTATCTGTGTAGTCATTTATTCCTTGTTTTACCTCCTCTTCTAGATCTTTAGCTCCATGAGGACAGAGACCGGATCTGTGTGTGCATCACAGAATCTCCAAACCTTAGAACCTTAGTCTATGGGACCCGATAGATCCTTCACAAATATTTGTTGAATGAATAAACATGTTGATCACCATACTCCATGACATGTCATAACCTCAGGAGTCCAGCAGATGGGGATTCTAGGTGCCATGGAAGGGCCAGTGAAGTTTCTTTCCATGCCCTTTAAGTCATTACTGCTGGAAAGGGTTATTTCTTTATGACCCTCCCTCCCTGCCATTATATCAGCCACCCTTTCCACTCATATGGGAGCAGGTCTTGGACCAAGAACAAATTTCCTTTCCCTGCAATCTTCATAGGGATTAGGATATTGTGGGAATTATTTTTCTGAAAGTATTCCATTTCTCATTTCTCTCCCCTGATCATGTTTATTTGTGGTTTATTAATCTGATGGTGCCCAGAAAAATATATTTGATTGTTATTGGGACCATTTCAAACCTAGTCAACAATCTAGAAAGTGTGTCATGGGGCATTATCAGGTCTTATAATTGAAAATTGGCATCATTTTATGCTATTCCCTACTGTGATAGTCTAACCAAATTTTATTATGAATGAATGACTTCAGGGAGTTCTCTCTAAAGGTCACAAATGATGTTTAATATCCTCAAAAAAGATTACTTTTTGGGAACAGGAAGTAGCAACACAGCCTGGAAGCCTTAATTTATTTAAGCTCTATCATTGCTCAGTAATCTTTTTATCTGCCGTTTTTCTGACATTTAATATTCTGGAGAAAAAAAAGTTCTGGAGAGGAAATTAAATTTGAGGGTTGAGATAACAGGACTCTTATGAAGCTTATATACTGGAGATGTTAGAAAAAGATCCTAATCCAAAAAAAAAAGCAAAAAGCGATCAGTTTTGAGAGATTAAGTAGGATTGTCAAAAGTGGAAGCCTCAAGAAAACTGGAGAATATTAACTCTGGTGCCATGTTGTAACAGGTTTTTACTGAGGCATCTGTTGCAAACTAATTGCCTTTTTTCTGCCTGATAACCAAAGTTTAAGTTTGGGGCTTTTGCAATAGGAGCAATTAAAAGCTCAATGCTGTTATATTTTTCATTAATTTACCAGTGAGTGACTGGGTTTATGTGATGAATTGATTCATTTTGAAGATAATTATAGTTCTAAGTTGTGTTTTACTAGTTGGCTTGTCTTTTGTAATATAATTTGCCCTTCACTACAATATAATTTCTTCTGCCCTTCTGGTTATCAGCCTTTTCTTTGGCGGGGGGAGGAAGCATAGGCAATATCTATGAAGATAATATTCTTAAAATAGATGAAAATAGAATGGTTTGGGACCTCCCAGTCTCGGATGACAGGAGGTCAGATTTGGACCAGGCCTGATATAGGTAGGATGTCCTAGTCAGAGAGCCAGCAACAGGCAAAAGCAGAGATGGGTTCTTAATCCTCACATAAACTACTCCATCTATTTGCAGTACCTCCAAAAGCTGAACATTTCTATCCCCTGCAACCCAACATTTCTGCTCTCAGATACATACCCAACGGAAATGTATCCTTAAGTTCATGGAAAGACATGTATGGGAATAGAGCAGCACCAGTTATAACAGCCATGACTAGAAACTGCCCACATGCCCATCATCTGTAGAATGGGTTAAGTGGTTGTGTGTTCTTACAACCTGGATGAGTCTCACAACTAAAAGGCTGAGTGGGAAGCCATCTAGGAGTTAGAAGTCAAAATGACAGTAACCTCTTTGAAGGGTAGTAACTGGAAGGGGACACGAGAAGGGCTCCTGTTCTGTTTCTTAATCTGGGTGCTTGTTATACTGGGTATGTTCAGTTTGTGAAAATTAATAGAGCCATTATTTAGGCACTTCTATATGTGATGTTATAATTTAGTAAAAAGTTACAGGGGCACCTGGGTAGCTCAGTCAATTAAGCATCCAACTCTTGATCTCAGGGTTGTAGGTTCAAGCCCTGCATTGGACTCTACTCTGGGCATAGAGCCTACTTAAAAAAAAAAGTTACAGGCAGCCCGGGTGGCTCAGCGTTTGGCGCCACCTTCAGACCAGGGCGTGATCCTGGAGATCCAGGATCGAGTCCCATGTCGGGCTCCCTGCATGGAGCCTGCTTCTCCCTCTGCCCGTGTGTCTCTCTCTCTCTCTCTCTCTCTCTCTCTGTGTGTGTCTCATGAATAAATAAAAAAATAAAATAAATAAAAATAAATAAATAAAAGTTACAAATATATCGGTTTGCAAATTAGACATAGCTATAATTTTAAATACTTTATTTGAGAGAGAGAGATTGAGCACAAGTCATGGATGGGGGGCAGAGGGAGAAGGAGAAGCCAACTCTTTGCTGAGCAGGACGCCCAATAGGGCACATACCAAGAAAGCACAAAATAGCTTTCTTGGTTTTTTTGGTTTAATGGGCACATTATTTTGATTTGATTCCAGGACCCTGGGATCATGACCTGAGCCAAAGGCACACGCTAACTGCCTGAGCCACCCAGGCACCCCTGGCCATTGCTATAGTTTTCAAGCTGACTCATTGCAAAGTCCAAAGTATATTTATAGTGACACTTTGACAAAGGTTCAAGGGTACACGAGTACTATAGTGCTTTGTCTTTAGGTAGAACCATATTATCTTCCAGATGGAACCACTAGGACACTTCGGCCTAGCCGTGATTTTTTTTGTGGAGAATCATGGAGCTTATCCAAACCCCCGTTTCCTTTAGGGGCCCCTCTAGTTTTCCAGCTGAGTGAAATCTTTGTGGCACCTCTGACCTCTGCTCTGTTATGAGCTCCGATGACAGCCATCAGAAGAAGAACTGGGCTAACAGTTAACAGTGCTTTAGTTGTTTGATTTCTTTTGATTCTTGACTGTGAGTTTGTCAACAGCTCCACCCTTCATTTCTCCATCCAGGGTCAGGCATTGGTGGACATTTGATAAATATTAGACACATGACTGTTGCTCTTAAAGAGGCAGGACAATGAACAGCAGAGCAAGCATTTGCTTTTCAGTGGCAATAGATGTATTGCTTAAAATTGTCTCAATTTGATTTCTTGAATCCCTCTGATATCTCTCTCTCTTTAAAATTTTCTTGTTTATGTGTTTATTGTGGAAGATTGGGAATTATGAAAAGACACCGAAGTAAAAGAGAAACACCCATAATCCTTCCACCCAGAGGAAAAACTTACTATTTTGCTGGGATTTTGTTGGTTGGTTGGTTTTTGTTTGTTTGGTTTGTTTTTTTGGCTATAATGTCATTGCTTTTATGCTCCCTGCCCTCCCCTCCACTCTCTTTCCTTTCTGAAGACTAATGGGAATGAGTTGAGGAAAGAGACTGCTCAACTTTTTTTTTTTTTTTTTTTTTTTGTTACTGCTCCCCATTTCTAAAGCATTCTTGGATTGGGTAGAAACTGTGCACGTTAGTTACTACCTCTGTTTTTCTTACTCTTCATATGCTAAGGTGTGACTTAGCTTATGAGCTAGGCTTTCATGCCTTACCTTGCCACAGAAGAGTCTTAAGATGTAACTCAGGCTTCTCTTAGCCCTGCTTAAAATTTTTAGATTAGCTTGGCCAGTGCATACATTATATTCCAAATCACTAAAAAGAATTTAGAGTTCTTCCAAGATAGAACTAATCTGTTTACTAATATTCTGTCCTCAATCTCATCCTGAGAGCAGGATGAGAGCTTTTAAATCTCTTAGACTTCAACGTCTTTCAGACCCTGAGAATCTCATTAATCCTAATTCTCTGCCTGAGAATCTAAACAGAAGAGTTGCATCTCTAGGTAGAGATTTCTGGGGTTTTGTCCTAGGCTGTACTGTTCCTTCTGTTTCTGGAACCACAAGATGATGATCCCCTTCCCTCCACCAGCACTATGTGGCTGATGCACCTGTCTTCTTTGTCATGACCTGGAGCTCCCCATCTGTCATCTGGAGCACTCATGTACACATGCCAGACAGTGTTTGCACTCTTGCTTTTTCCTCCTAAAATAGACTCCTGTGCTTCTCTCCTTGACTTTCTTCCATTTTTTTGCTCTCGACTCTTCAGAGCTTTGTCCCTAGTTTCTCTTTAGACTTCTGAAGTATTTCAGTGGTATGCCTTTATTTTTTAAAATATCTTATTTATTTATTTGAGAGAGAAAGAGCGCAGAAGGAGAGGAGGAGAGAGAGAAACAGATTCCCTGCTCAGCAGGGAGCCCAACACAGAGCTTGATCCCAGGACCCAAGATCATGACTTACACCGAAGGCAGATGCTTAATCTTCTGAGCCATGCAGGTGTCCCTAAATGATACTCATTTAAATGAGATTATTCATTGGTGAGAAGAAAAATCCCTCCTGTAACACTGATAGACTGTTTCTCTTGACCTTTAAAATACTTTAATGGGCACATTATTTTGTTTGCTCAGTTCCGCCCTGGTTGGGGCCTGTGTGACATTCTGCATTATCTCTAAGCCTGTGCCTAACAGTGTTACTGCAAATGATTGTCCCGAACAGAGTCCATCTAAAGTGAGACCCCTGCTGTATGGTGTGTATGTGCAGTGTACAGAGAGACAGAGACAGAGAAACAGAGAGAGAATAATTTTAGAAAATCTAGTTACCAGAGTAGTTAGAGAAAAGAGAAAAGAAATATACATAGTTTGAATTTGCACCTTTATCATTTCCTTCTTTTTTTTTAAAGATTATGTATGCATGTATTTATTTATTTATTTATTTGACACAGAGAGAGAGAGAGCACACAAGCAGGGGGAAGCAGCAGAGGGAGAGGGAGTAACAGGCTATCATCCCTATGCCAGGACCCTGAGATCATATCCTGAGCTGAAGGCAGACACTTAACCAACTGAGCCATCCAAGGCGCCCCTATCATTTCCTTTTTGACTAACTCTTGGCCTCTGTTCAGTTACCTGAAGTGGCCCTATAATCCTCATATAAAATGCACCTGCTGTCCTTGGCTTTGAGGAAACAAGAGTTCAGGTACGTTTCCAGTGGATTCCCATCAACTTGGTGACCCTTGGAATGCAGATATATGCTGAGGGCAAATTCATAGCATGATGTTTATGTTATGATGCTCGATATTTGGGAAAGCAAATGGGCAGCTTCCCCTCATGTCTGAGAGGAGGGAGATGTATGTATGGTGGAGACTTTCTGCATCAGACTTTGGGTGAGTGGTTCCCCTATCCTGGGAGTCCTTTTCTTCAAACATGACTTTCCAAAGTTAAAAAAAAAATTTTTTTTTGACAGAGAAATTAGCAGTGTATAACTTTTATGCAGAGGAAGAACTGGGAACGGGATCATTTCTATCACAATACAGAAAAAAAATATATTACAAACTTAGCTGGGTTGCATGCTAATTGGACTAGTTCTTTGAGTAAAATAGCTTTCTTGGTATTTTTTGGTTTGTTTGGGTTTTTTTTTTTTTTTTTTTTGCTTTCTTGTTTTTAAATTAAAAGTAATCTATAGACATTATGAAAAAAATCTGCTGCGTCCAGGTGGATGAGAAGAGTAACAATAATGAAAACAACAGTTGGCATTTGTTGAGCATTCTGTTGTGCTCCCTCATTTTGCTTCATTTCATCCTCCTCCAGTTCTGTGGGTGAAGTACTATGATAAAGCCAGTTAATGTTTTTAACCCTGCCATCTTGAACTTATTGGAAAACCAAGTCCCCCGTTGTCGTGGAACACCTGCTGCCACCTGTCAGGACGCAGGTGGTATTCTGCAGACACGGGTCGGAAAAGGAGAGGTTCAGAGGTCTCACTAGCAAGGGCAGGAGCTGGGACCAGACACAGCCACCTGCCTCTACAGCCACCTCCCTCTTCCACAGCCTGCCTTTAGGTTCTTCCTGCTAGTTGTATTGTTGGTGATTTGGGATTGTCCTTCTACATTAAAACCTAGAGCAATATAGTAATTCATTTTTTCTGGTTTGCTGAAACCCATTACCTCAGCCCTGGTGTCCTACTAGAAATAGGACAAGGACCGTCTCTATAGGAAGTCACAATCCTTTAAGAAACTGGCCACACACAAGCTTTGGGGAGAGGAGGGCAGAGACACTAAATACCATGTATGCTCACTGCAGGCCTGGGGGGGAGGGACCAGCCAGCTCCACCTGGGGAGGCTCCACCTGGGGAAATGGGGAAGCTCCATACAGGAGGGGCCAGGACATAGGGTCCCCCAGGAGCAGCAGAGTCTCCAGGTGGAGAAGGCCTGTGAGGGGAGAGTCAAGACCATATTTGGCAGCATGCAAGTGGCAGGGCTTTGAGCAGGGTGCCCAGCGAGGAGCACAGATGGTGTTTAAAGTCAGCTCTGAGTCACTCTTCGAAATTGCAGAAATTCAAGGAGAAGGATTTGGAAGCCCTCCAGCCCTGCTATGTGACCTTCTAGTCTCTCAATAATCATTTGGTGTCTAGCTCATAAATGGGAGTTCTCTGTAAAATTGAGTGCTTTGGGAAAAGTGGCAGAATGATTTCAAGAGAAGAAAAGAAGTCTTGTGCCTTTGCCTGAGAACCACTGGATTTACTCTCATTCCCCTAAAGGGTTTTTTCCTGGCAAGTTGCCTGCCTTCCAGCTTTGACCAAGGCACCAGTGGGTTCTCAACTCTTTTCTTTTTTTTAATAAATTTATTTTTTATTGGTGTTCAATTTGCCAACAAATAGAATAACACCCAGTGCTCATCCCATCAAGTGCCCCTCAATGCCCGTCACCCAGTCACCCCCCCCCCCCCCCCGCAAGCCCCCTGCCCACCTCCCCTTCCACCACCCCTAGTTCGTTTCCCAGAGTTAGGAGTCTCTCATGTTCTATCTCCCTCCCTGATATTTCCCAATCTTTCTTTCTCCTTTCCCCTTTATTCCCTTTCACTATTTTATATATTCCCCGTATGAGTGTAACCATATAATGTTTGTCCTTCTCTGAATGACTTATTTCACTCAACATAATACCCTCCAGTTCCATCCACGTTGAAGCAAATGGTGGGTATTTGTCCTTTCTAATGGCTGAGTAATATTCCATTGTATACATAAACCACAGCTTCTTTATCCATTCATCTTTCGATGGACACCGAGGCTCCATCCACAGTTTGGCTATTGTGGCCATTGC
Source organism: Canis lupus familiaris (assembly GCF_011100685.1). Taxonomy (NCBI): domain Eukaryota; kingdom Metazoa; phylum Chordata; class Mammalia; order Carnivora; family Canidae; genus Canis; species Canis lupus. The sequence goes on along the minus strand of NC_049245.1, from coordinate 16,427,889 downwards.
TGCTAGAAACATCGGGGTGCAGGTGTCCCAGCATTTCACTGCACCTGTGTCTTTGGGGTAAATCCCCAGCAGTGCAATTGCTGGGTCGTAGGGCAGGTCTATTTGTAACTCTTTGAGGAACCTCCACACAGTTTTCCAGAGTGGCTGCACCAGTTCACATTCCCACCTACCGTGTAAGAGGGTTCCTCTTTCTCCACATCCTCTCCAACATTTGTGGTTTCCTGCCTTGTTAATTTTCCCCATTCTCACTGGTGTGAGGTGGGATCTCATTGTGGTTTTGATTTGTATTTCCCTGATGGCAAGTGATGAGGAGCATTTTCTCATGTGCTTGTTGGCCATGTCTGTCTTACTCTGTGAGATTTCTGTTCATCTCTTTTGCCCATTTCATGATTGGATTGTTTGTTTCTTTGCTGTTGAGTTTAATAAGTTCTTTATAGATCTTGGAAACTAGCCCTTTATCTGATACGTCATTTGCAAATATCTTCTCCCAAGTTCTCAACTCTTAACCTGTCTCCACAAATGACTGGATAAAGGTTACATAAAAATCCCAATGCAGAGCCAGAAGATACTTGGCTTCTCCATGTGAACGTGCTTGAGATGGAAACTATATTTTCTGTCGAATGATTTTCTTGTTGCCTTGGCAACTGGTTGGGTTTTTTTTTTTTTTAAGCTTTTGATTTTTCTCCACAATGTGAGCTGCTTCCTTTGATTTAGCTCAAACCTGTGTACAGATTTCCATCTTATTCAGAAAGTCTCTAGTGTGTTTATGAGGTATGGATTTTTAAATTTTTCACCATCTTTACAAAGTTGAACAGTAATAAATAATTTCACATAATTGTTAGCCTACCTGATTAAACCAAAGCTAAATCAGAGTGATTTTTTTGTTTGATGTCAAATACTGTAACAATGGTTCAGATCGATTTTTATAAGATATCACTAAATATTTTAATGTTACTCTTTTTAATGTCTCTGACAAGGTCTAGGTGGAAATTTTTAAAAATATTTTTATTTATTCATTTACTTAAAGTGATCTCTACATCCAGCATGAGGCTTGAATTCACAACTCTGAGACTAAGAGTCGCACACTCCAACTGAGCCAGCCCGGTGCCCCATAGGAAATTGTTTCCATACATTATAAATGCATATCGTTCCATTCTGTCTCCGCCTTGCTCATTGGGCTCTGCCACAGTGGCCTCTTGACTAGTTCTTAGCCTTGTTTAACTGTTCTCATCTCAGGAACTCGGCATTTTCCATTTTCTCTGTCTGGACCCTGCCACTCAGATATTTGCATCACTTCCTCCCTCCCTCATTGCATGTATGACTCTGGGTAAATGCCACCTCCTCCAAGAGGGCTTTCTGGACCTTCCTGTCTAAAAACAGCATCTTCATCCATCACTCTGGCCAGTTTGGAGATGAGAGGATCCATTTCTGGAAAACCTGAATGAATTATCAGTCCCACTATATGAAGCCCACCAATCTGTAAACAGTACCCATGGCAGGGGCTTCAAATTTGCTTTTTAATGCCACATCATTAAATTATGAATGCACAGCCAAAAATATTTGCAGGAATCTTCCATCACAACATATAGAGACCAAGACTAATAAGAAATAAAGGAATAAAGCCTTCCTTCTGTGCACATGTCTGACAGAGTTTGATCTACATTTGATTAATATGAGATTTAGTCCAGCATGTGGCCAATATCCTTGGCGGGCAGGGCCATTTGTTTAACCAAATCCATTTTCACTTGCACACAGAATAACTAACTCAGGCTCACTTTGTTGGAAGTCGTGCTAAAGACATTTATCATTTCCTTCTACACTGTGGAGACCGATCAGACTATGACTTGGGTTGTTGAAGCTGTATGCTTATCAAAAATGGAGTGGATGCACATGATACTAAATTGAACTTTTTAATTACTGTGATTTAATGACATCTCTCTGCCATGCACTTAATCTTCAGCAAATATTTACCCTTCCCAAACTGACAGATTTGCACGTTATAACTTGTAATGTCAAACGAAGCATTTCTCTTTCCCCTGCCCCTAGAAGGATCTCTTTAAAAAATTATAGTCTTTAAAAAATAGCTGACATATTCTCCTTTATGAGGAACTTTCAACATTTCAACAATTCCGTCAACTGAATTTCAACATTCAGTCCTGTGATTTGGAACTGACCCTTCTCTCTCTCAACCTTAGTCTATATTTATTGACATATTTATTTTAGATACAGTTTAATATTTTTATTCTATTATCTGTCATTTGCATAGAGAGATGGGTAGGTGGGGGAATGGATGAATGGATGGATGGAGATAGACAGATGGACAGCCTGAACTGTACTAAGGATGTGTGGAAATACAGTTTCAGATAATAGGATATATCACAAGCTTTAGTCTCATGGTTTCCAGTTCATGAGAGCTATGTAATAGCTTTCCAAGCAGAGGCTAAATAACCATCATTCTATTACATCCAACATAGTTTCCCAAACTTTTTGATGAAAGTAGAATTAGCTAGATGTTCCTAAAAGCTAGAAAGTCCTAAAATAACTTCAGGATACTTGTAAATGTTTTTTTAATTTGTACCATGGAACTAGTGTGAGGAGCTGGAGTTGGAGGTACTTATTGAAGCCTGGGCATGGATGTTTTGGTCACTGTTCGGTGAAAGAACCCTTTCTACAACCCTCTCTGCCAACACCTGAGAACACTTTCCAAACCAAAAATAAAATGGCCAAGTAAATTAATATATTTCTGAATTATGAAGATGAGAAATTGTGAGACTTAAATTCTAGAGGTGATGTCAGGATTAATGAGTATAGTCAACATGAGCATGAAAGTTTGTCAAGACCTAGAGACCTCACACCCATGAGCTTGCCTGTGCACTGTATTATTCTCTTATATGGGGCCATACTTGAGTTTGAATCCTGACCTTGCCACTTGCTAGCTGTGTATCTTTGACCATTCTTAATCTCTATGCCTCAGGTTCATTGTCTGTGAGTCTATCAATGAGCGCACTCAATGCCTATTCCAACCTCCTCCTCTTACAGAGGATGGAAGTTCCCATTTTCAGAATCTCTTATAGCTACTGTTGTGGATGTGAATTAGACCTGCTAATCAAATACAGTCCCATAAACATTTGGATTCAGACCTAGATTATGTGGGAAGAGAGATGGGACATGGGACATTCATTTTCAGCTAGAACCAGAAAATAATGGCTTCCTTGATTGAACAGGCAGCTTCCTTTTTGGGAATCTTCCAGATTGTAGCAGAAACGGTTTTAACTTGGAGCAGCATCTATAGCAGCACCTTTCTAATTGTTCAGGTTTCAAATAATGATAGAGCCCCTTTGGCTGATTTGGGGAGTAATTCCTCAAAGCTCAGCCTGGAGTCTGTTTCTGCATCTCTCCCAACAGCATTCTGTACCATGGTATACTTATAACTACCTTTCTTTCTTCTTCAAGTAGCCAAAGTGATTTATGTTGGCTGCACCTAAAGATCACCTTGTAGAGTTGCTGATAGAGTTAAAAAGATAAAACATTACAGTGCTTAGAACATCTGGCCCTTTTTTTCTTTTTAAAAATATGCTTAGGGCTTTTTCTGGCCCTAGTCAATGGTATACCTACAACCATGAATAACACAGATATTTATTAGTTTGTTGGTTCATTCACTCATTCACTCATCCACTTATTCATTCATTCGTTCTACATTTTTTGAAACAAATACTTGCTGAATGTCTATTCTAATCAAGAGATGTTCTAACTGCCCTAGGATGATGGTTACAACCTAAGTGAATATTAGAACCATCTGGGAATCTTTTTTAATTTCCGTGCCCCATCTGGGACTTATTAAAGACAGGGAGTGTGTGTGTGTGTGTGTGTGTGTGTGTAGGCTTTCTCTCTCTTTCTTTCTCTCTCTCTCTTTCTTTCTTTCTTTCTTCTTCTTCTTCTTCTTCTTCTTCTTCTTCTTCTTCTTCTTCTTCTTCTTCTTCTTCTCCTTCCTTCCTTCCTTCCTTCCTTCCTTCCTTCCTTCCTTCCTTTCTTTCTTTTCTTTCTTCCTTTCTTCCTTTCTTCTTTCAGAAAGAGAGAGAGAATATGCCTGCATGCCTGGGGAAGGGGAGGAGGGGCAGAGACAGGGAGAGGAAGAGAATCCTAAGCAGGCTGTGTGCTGGGCGTGGAACCTGGCATGAGAGTGATCCCACTATCCTGAGATCACAACCTAAGCCAGAATCAAGAGTCAGACACCCAACTGACTGAGCTACCCAGGTGCCCCTGTAGATATTTTCTTAATTGAGATACTATTTCATACACTGAAGTATACAAACTTTATGTGTTATGGGTTGGTGGATTTTTACATATGTATACACCCAATTAACCACTATGCAGATCAAGATATAGAGAAACAAAAAATGTGCATGAAAGATTTGTTGTGTGTATGGATTTGGGGCAGAGGGCTTTATTTTAGAAGCTTAAGTTTCAAATGCATTTGAGATTTTGCCACTCAGAGGTCAAAAAAAATTTGGTCCTCTGGAATAACCAGTAAAATCAGATCACTTTTTTCTTTTTCATAGTCCCTTACAAATTTGTGTTCCTTTCTAGATTTATGGAAGAAAATAATTTCATTTACAGGTGAAATGAAATTAGGGAGGACCTTAGATAACAGAAAAATTGTAAAATATCAATAAGGCACTAAATGTTACCAGTAGTAACTTTGTGAGTCAAAATCGCTGTCTCTGTTTATCTTCTTATGATTGGCATAGTTTTTTGACTAAAAGAAAATTTAACTGCTTTCTTAAAACGAAGCTATACAGTTTCTTTCATGTGATCTTTTCAAAGAGAGTGAATATCATGAGAGCAAAAATAATTATTTTCCTTTTTTTCAAAAGTGTTTGGAGCCAATGACTGCATAATTGGTATTGCAAGGCTGAGGCCAGTAGAGCAGCAGGCATGAGCTGAGTTAAGAAGATAAAGTTGGTAATTATTTGAAAAGCAAATGGAAATAGTTGATTACAGAAAAAGAAAATGTCATCTGCAAAACAAAACATTGAGAGCATCTACATTTTTTTAATAAAACCAACTAGAACTTTGAAGTTGAATTATTTTGCATAATTGGCTCATTACAGAATGAAACTTTGAGAAACAAAATGGAAGGTGGACATGAATTATACTTTTAAGACAGCCACATGTGATTTGGGATCAAAGTCTAGCATCAGGACCCTGTTTTGAGGATAGCTAGACTGTATTAGTGAATTAAACAGACTCACATCACCAGAGGAATAGAAAACATGAACATTCTCTGTAGCTCATTTCTCTGCCTTCAGATAAAATCTCCATAATTGACCAAGGTGATATGAATATTATCCATTTTGAGCATTCTTAAAGAATGAACTTTGGACAGGAAAGCAATCTGGGTATGACATTTATTATTCTGTTGATCTGGCCAGGTAAGAGAATGATGTCATAATTTCCTCACCATTTCCTGAGTGGTCCTAGGTTGGCAGTTATATTCTATTAGAGCTTGAAGGTATTATTCCTCTGCCTTCTTGCTTCTACTGCTGTTGTGGAGACATCAGCTGTCAACTGAGTTGTCATTCATTTATGGGTAATCAATCTTTTCTTTATTGGGTGGTTTTAGAATTTTTATTTTTGCCTTTGATAATCTGCAGTTTTATCTCATGCATAGCAATAAGGGTTCTTTTTATTTATCCTGCTTGCAAAACATTGTGATTGCTAAATTTGAGAATGCATGCTTTGCTCAATTCTAGGAAATTTCCACCCATTCACTCATTGCACATTGCCTTTTCCCCATTGCCTCTATTATCTCTTTCTGAAATTTCAATTAGATGCATGTTGGACCATTTCACTTTGACTTACATATCTCTTAATTTTTTTGTTTTGTTTTCTCCATCTCTTTGTCTCTCCTTGCTAAATTCTGAATAATATCTTCAAATCTTATTTCTATTCCCTAATTCTCTTTCCAGTGGCATTCAATTAGATGCATGTTGGACCATTTCACTTTGACTTACATATCTCTTAATTTTTTTGTTTTGTTTTCTCCATCTCTTTGTCTCTCTGTGCTGAATTCTGAGTAATATCTTCAACTCTTATTTCTATTCCCTAATTCTCTTTCCAGTGGCATTTAATCTTCTGTTTGATCCATCTACAGAGGTATAAATACCTATTACCCTAATTTTCCATTTTTCTAAGTTATTTTTGTTTATTTTTCTAATTTACCGACAAATTATTTGTAAGTCCCTTGTTCCTACCTAACTCAAACTATCTCCTAATTTATTTCTTTAACATCATCAACATACTTGTTTTATATTCTGCAACAATTAACTAACATCTCAAGTTTCTGTGAGTCTCATTCTGGAACTGGCTCCAGTGTATTTTGTGAGTATTGTTTTTATTGTGAGCTCCTGTTCAATGGAACCTTATATGCAGGGTTTCTTTTGACTTTTGAGTGAAGGTACATTCCTCTGAAGAGGATTTGCATTTGCTTTCTCTAAACATAGAAGGGCACATTATTCTGGAAGCATACTAAAATAAATTCCTGGCTGGGGGTTTTTAGACTACAAAAATAGTATCAGTTCAGGCCACAAACACATGTGAGGTCAGGCTTATAGTTAAATCTCCAGAGGAATTTTCTTCTTCTTCTTCTCTCTACCCAGGGCCAAAGCCAAGACAAACAAGTTTTTTTACTGGGACCCTTTGCAAGGCATTTTTTTCCCTAGTTCATTTTTTCTCCAAGGGTGTTACTTCAGGGCTCTCAGCTTCACGCAGTGACCTCCTTCCAAACACCCCATCTTGCTGTGACCCTAGACTTGGTGTCCTGAAACCTGAGTACCATTTAAGTTGATTTGCTAGATCAGGACACCAGCTCAGGGTTCATTCACCTCTCAGAATGTCCTCTGGGATTTTGCTTTTGGACTCTGAGGACTTCCCTTCCTTAATTCCAGCTTCCTTTATTCAGTCATGCATCTTAAAAGACTAAGAAAAAAATTTTACCCAGAATTTTTAGATATTTGGTAACAAGAAGGATTTTCGGGTGCCTGGGTGGCTCAATGTTAAGCATCTGCCTTCAGCTCAAGCTGTAATCCCAGGGTCCTAGGATTGAGCCCCCATGTCAGGTTCCCTGCTTCGTGGGGGGTTCCTGTTCTCCTCTCCCTCTACCCCTTTCCCCTGCTTGTGCTCTGTTTCTCAAATAAATAAATAAAATCTTTTTTAAAAAAGGATTTTCATAATATCTGTGCATCACTTTTTTTTGGTCAAAAATACAGAACTATCTCTGCAATCCTACCAGAGGCGTCCTTGTAAAGCTAGAAACTCAATTCCATGTTTGCCCCCACGACTAGCCCTTAATAATCCATGTTGGACTCATTTCAACACAAATACATCCTAAACCTCTCATGTCTCATATTTTCTGCCACTCAGCCAGCTCCAACTTTTATTTCTCCGCTGTCTCCAAGGCCTTTTCTGAATAGGTTGTATTATATTATGCTGTTTTTTAAATGTTTATGGCTTTTCCCCAGTTTCTGAGCTTTTTATGTTTCTGATGTTTGCTCTGGGAGAGAAGGCTCACAGCTTTGCCCTTCTTCAGATTCACCTGTAAATGCGGGAAGCAGGGGCAGGGTGGGTGTGTGAGGAAGGATTAACTCCTAGGACCATTCTCATTGCCTTTCTCAGTCTTGTCTTGCCTTTTAAAATTTAACTCAGCACTACAATTCTGACTCCGCCAGCAGCCATTCTATGAACAGAGATCTTTTCTGCCCAGTTTCCCGATCTCTTTTTTGTTGTTGTTTGATGCAATCTGTCTCCTTCTTCAGTGTATTTACTAACCTTGACTTTTCCCTGAAACTCTTCCCTTGATTCATAGTTTCCATCAACCATGAAACCATCACCACCATGAGGCTCCTGGAGGTTAGTCATTGCAGTCCCACCCACAACTACTGGTCCCCCTCCCCCGCACCCCCTGGGAGATGTTTGGGGGACAGCTGGAGGGCCCCACAAGCCTGGGCTTCTGTGTTTGACACTCCCACATGCTGAGGAACCTGCTGTTTCCACCCACACTGGGATCATGTTTGTTCTGCAGAGCATGCACTGGGGACCTCTCTGTAGTCAGTCCTAATGGTGAGATGGGTGATGTTTGCCTTGATTTATCCCATCAACACTGAGGCCAGGGTGGGGCACTAGCTGTTGGTAAAGGCGACGTTTCTTCCAGTTGGGAGAATGAACACTTGTTCATCTGGACTTCCTTTGTGATACGTGTCTATCACTGCATGTAGATATACAAGAGCATTTACAATTCACTTTTAAAAATCTCTGGTGTTAAATGACCAATACCTTAATATTTATATCACTGCTGCTGGTGTTGCTCTTGTCACCGTGATAGTAATTACAGAGTAGCTTTTATTTATTGGGTGTGAACTGTGTGCTAGGCTTTATGCTAATAAATCATTTCATTCTTACAACTGTCCTATGGGGTATGGATCATTATTATTATCATCATCCTCATTTTACAGATGAGAACGTGAAGATTCAGAAATGTCAAGTAACTTGCCCAAGGTCACATAGCCAATAAGTGGCCGTGCTGGCACTCAAAACTCAAGCCTTCTAAACCCAGTCCATGCTCACAAGCCTTTCATCTATCAGGATAGAAATATTCAGATTTCTGATCTATGACTATGAGCTGTTTACAGAAGCTAGAACTTAAATTCACGTTCATTCTGCCCTTTAAAGTAACACATCTGTAAGTATATAATACTATGCTACCTGCCATCATGCAGAATTGGTTTTGGAATTCCTTTGTAAGAACTGCTTTCAGAACCAGTGTGTGTAATGTAAGAAAAGCAATTTATTTTTGCTTGATCACCTACATTATTTCTCAGATTTTATTCTTAATGCCTTTTGACAATTTCCAAAATGGTAATTCTGTCCTCTGAGGATGGAGATTTGCCACCCATGAGGACATCCAGAAGAAGCTTCCAGGGGGAGTGGAGACACTTCCTAAGAGGCTCCAGCATGTTCTCAGCAATGTCAGCATTTTGAAAATTAGAGCTTGGCCTCCCAGGGTGATCACTTTGCAGGGGAAGCACTCAGCTATACATTTGCATTCTGGTGTATTTGTTTACAATTCAACCTGTTACTTCACAGATATACTTAAAGTTGATTTTGATGTGGAATGAAGTCTGTTTACACAAATATGCATCTAACAAAAATCCTTTTGCCTACTGCATAAAGGAAAACAACAGATTTTCCTTGTCTGCTGGTCTCAGAAAGTCTGCTGATGTCAACAGTGAAATTGGCTCTGTTTTGATAAGAATTCTGTTCTGTTCCTCTTTATATCTTAAAATTAGGAAATATTGACTTGTGGAATTGGACAGATGGTGAGTAGGCCCCCATTCCTCTTCAAGGAAAAAATAATCAGTTTTCTGCTTCCCCAACAAAGGGTGATGATCCCTCTGCTAAATACATCTCCAGCAACACTTCAAGCATCATTTTTAAAATGCTTATTCTTTTTTCTTTTCTTACAGTGAAGGTTAAGGTTAAAGCTTCAAGCCTCATCTTAATTAGCTGCTCACACTGAACTTAATTCTGCTGAAGTAAACAATCGTATTCAAAATAGCAGTGTTGCCATGGCAACCTAGATCCGGAATCATTTGATTTTCTTTTCTGCTCATGATTGTGCCTTACTATCTAGGCCATGATATGAAATAAATCTGCTGAAACATCCCATGTAAAATGAGATTGAAAAAAAACATTTGTCAGCGGAGGGGGACTTTTTAAAAAAATATTTTATTTATTTATTCTTGAGAGACAGAGGCGGGGGGGGGGGGGGGGGGTTGGCGATGGGGGGCAGAGACACAGGCAGAGGGAGAAGCAGGCTCCATGCAGGGAGCCCGACATGGGATTCGATCCTGGAGACGCCTGGAGGGGGACATTTTTAAATGATTGCTTTAAGTGTTGCAGGAAAGCTCCTCATTCCCAATGGCTCCTGAGGGAGATACGTCTCCGGTACCCTGGTCTGACAGCCTTGCCTCTTAGTACCCTCTCAGGGCTCGAGGTGCCAAAGCACCCATGAGCTGTGCCCCAAAACCTGGACAGGGTCAGGGGATCCAAGGTCTTGGTCCAGCTCTAGCTATCATAGTCTGGTCCTGAAAGTGCAAGAGAGTTGAATCAGATCATTCCCCCTGGCTTTTCTAGCTGTAAAGGGGTCAGGTTCTGATCTTTTAATTTGGCTTTTACTTAACAAAATGCAAAACGAAGCTGTTTTAAATCGAGCCTCAGGCTAAACCTTCATCTCCTACTAAAGAAGAGAATTGTTAAGCATTTTTAGGATCTGGGCCTGTGATTCCTAAACTTGTATGACCAGAATCATCTAGGGAGAACCCCCTTGCCTGGCTTTTCCACAGCCAATGTGGAAAGCTATCATTGGTCCTAATTATGGCATATGTTAGATGTTAGCCACAGGAAGATCACTTTAGTTAAGAAAGTTAATTAGACTTTTCTGTGGTCTCTTCACCAACCCTCTCGTGAGGTGATTCTGGAGACTCGGTCTTTGTCTCAATTTTCTTGCCTGGAAAATGTGGCTCTGGTAAGCCGGCTGGTTTCCTTGCCCCTGGATCTGGCTTAGTGCGTGACTTTTTTACTAAATGGAGCAGAGACACAGCGGCGTCACTTTTTGGAAGCCATAAACTGACACTGTGAAGGTTGTCTTCCTTGAGAAGATTTGCCATTAAAACAAAAACAAACCTGGAGCTCTTTTGCCCAGCCTCAGACTGGGATATTCTAGTCATGAGATCAAGTGGAGAAAAGTCACAAAGATACTGTTTTTCTCTGTGATTCATCTTGCATGCCATTAAAAAGAAGATAGAAAAGAGACAAACCCCGTAGAAGAATGGTAAAGAATGTGAATTTTTCACAGTACAGGAAATCCATTGGCCGCTAACTATCAGAAGAGCAGCAGTTCAGCCATTTTGAGTGTGGAGGGAAATGTGACCCCGAGTAAGGAGATGGGATTGGAAATGCCCAACCAGATCAGAGTTTAGCAAAGTTACAGAGAAATAGGGAAACCGAGGTCCTGCTGGTGGGAGTGCCACGGCCACTTTGGAGAGCGATTTGGCAGGTTCTGGTGAAATTGAAAACTCATATTCCTTTCGACTCAGCCCTTCTGCTACTGGTCCAGAGAAAGTCTGCATGTCCACCAGGAAGTGGGTACTGGGGCTTCACTGAGGTCTTGTTTGTTATGGGAAGAATTAGACACAACCTCCATGTCCATCAGCAAGAGAATGAAATGGATGAAAAATAATGCCGTATGTTCTTATATTAGAATACTATAAAGCAGATTCACATGTATTATCAACAATGGCTGGAAGTAAAACTTCATAAAGTGGAGGGGAAAAAAGCAAAACTTTGTATATGGAAAATAAAATGACCATCACACAAAGCAACACTATAATATATGCAAAGTATAAAAATGAGCTGGAAAGTGTGCTTGGCTGGCTCCGTAAGTAGAGCCTGTGACACTTAGATCTCTGAGTTGTGAGTTCCAGTCCCATGCTGGGTGTAGAAATTACTTAAAAATAAAATCTTTAAAAACAAATAGTAAAAAATAAATAAAAATGACCTGGAAAGAATGAATTTCCATGTGGAAGTGGGCAACTTTGATTAAAATATTTCATTTTTTGTTGTTTTATTTTTATTTTTATTTCAGTGTAGTTAACAGTGTTATATTAATTTCAGGTGTATAATATAGTGATTCAACACTTTAACAACACCCGGTGTTCATCAAGACAAGTGCACTGCTTAATCCCCATCACCTGTTTCACCCATCCCTAAAATGTTTACTTCTTTAATAAGAAAAAAGTCTTGAAGCAAATATGACAATATGGCAGTTGTCATTTTGGAGTGGTGTGAACTTGGATATTCTAGTTCTCTGTAATTTTCAGAACACTTTAATTGCTTAAGAAAATATAAAATGCCAAGGTAAAAGTGAGATCGTTTACAAATCAGACGGCAGAGATGAGCCTTATTAATTTCCCTGGGCACTTAATTTTAGGGCTCTTCACCCATCACACATATTTTTGGGTTTTTCCAGCCCTCATTTTCTTTCTCAGCAGTTGCCTTTTAGAGGACCCTAGCTTCTGCCCGTTGCTTATGTTCACAATTAGGATGAAGGGTGACAGCATATGCCACCTCCCCTCTGGGTGATTCATCAGGATTAGCTTTCAGATGTAAACAAGTACAGGCTCCGACTGAGGTTTCAAAAGCACCTGAGCAGACCATCCATCCTTTGAAGTGTTAATTTGGATTAAATATCTTGCTAATCACATCCTGCCACCACCCCTCTGTCAGTCTGTGGGTTTTGTCCTTTAAAGGAATAGTTGCAAATTCTAAAATGTACAAGTTGCAGATGGCAGGGTTGCTATCAGGCAAAAGAAGGCAGTAAGCTTATTGATTTTTCTTTGTCATTAATTTTATGTTATTAAAGAGACAGAGAGTAAAGTATCTTAGAACGCTAATGCTGGTGTTATTATTTTTTTCTTTTTTTGAAGATTTTATTTATTTATTCATGAGAGACAGAAAGAGAGAGAGGCAGAGACACAGGCAGCGGGAGAAGCAGGCTCCACGCAAGGAAGCCCGATGTGGGACTCAATCCCGGGACTCCAGGATTGCGCCCTGGGACGAAGGCAGGCGCTAAACCACTGAGCCACCCAGGTGCCCCCAATGTGGGGGTTATTACACAGTGGTGGAAAACCACATGAAACCAGAAAGAGGAATCAGAGTAAGTTGGTATAGTGAATTGAGGCCCTTTCCTTGCAGAGCAGAAACCAAATAGTTCTCGGACAGCTGGCAGATAGGAGAAAAGACTGCTGTGAGCACAAAGAGTAAGGAAAGGAGGATTGTCTTGGAGTACAGTAGGAAGTTTAGGGGAGAAAAAAAAGTGTGTAGATACCATATTATTTAGCCCACAGCCTGGAATTATCTCTGGCACCAAAACTTGCCCCTCCCCCTCACAAGACATAGGGATGTAGGACAGGGGCTTAAATGTGATGGCTGTGTCATGAGACATGTATACATGTAATGAGTCGTGTGATCCAGGGCCCTTTTGAGAGTGAAAGAAGGTGCTATTAACAATTAATTGAGATAACAGGCATAAACTGGGATTGTCCTGGGCAAACCTAGTCACCGTAGTGAGTACTGCTCACCCTAGTAATCATGTGGGTTTACATCTTTATTTGAGAATGAAATTCATCAAGTAAATCAAAACATGAAACGTTTTAAATATCTACCTTGTGCTAGCCCTGCTCTAGGCCATGGGGGTGCAGCAGGTATCAAGAGAAACAAATTCCATGAGCAAACAAATCATACATTATTAGATGCTACTATGTTTATATAGAAATATAGGGCAGATAAGGGATATGGGGACAGCCAGGGCCTGGAGGAGTGAGGGCAATATGATTTTATTTTTATTTTTTTATTTTTTATTTTTTTGCAATGTGATTTTAAATAGCGAGCTCCGGTAAGGTATGGAAGACTGAATTGTTGGTCACCAGTGCTCTCTACCTCCCCCTACAGGAGAAGTGTTCATCCTCGTTCCTTTGAAATCAGGCTTGGTGGTAGGAATGAACATTGGCCAATGACATGTGAACAGAAGTGACAGGGCTTTCCCGGTCACTGCCTGCTCCCCCATGCTCTTTGCCCTCTGCCGCGTCACGAAGCAGTGTGGAGGTAGTGGCTGCCCCGTTGGGACCTGAGGAGGTGACCGAAACGATCGCACGGATGTGTGGAGAAAGCATGTTCCACACAGAGGAACAGCAGGTGCAGAGGTTCTGAAGAGGGAGCTTGCAGGGATCAGAAAAGAAGCCGGTTTTCTGGAGGCAATGATGCAGGGGTGTTGCTCCAGTCAGACGTTCATGCGGCCCGTGGGGCTGGAGTTAGGACTTAATCCTGTTCATCCAGTGAACCTGATCACTCCTCTTTTCCTCTGCAGGGTATGGAGTGGGATGGCAGGAGTGAGAGGAACAGAAGAGGGTAGGAAGGAAAAGCAGATCTGGACAGGGAGGTGCAGACTGCAGATCAGGGCTCCAGATCCATGGGCAATAGACCCTACTGTTAAAAAAAAAAAAAAAAAAAAGATAATGTCACCATGTAGAGATCGTGTGGGGCCTTTGAAGTCTGATAGCTGTCATAAAGGAGAGGAGTCAGTGCATCCAAAGTATGCTCCTCAGGGACTGTTGATCAGGACATGCCCCCACCCCCACTTTGTTCTTTTACACCCATGACGTTCTTAGAGGCACACAGAACCCAAGGGGCCCCCAACAGATAAACCAAGGCAGCAGGGCCACACTTAGGAATGTACCGGGCACTGGCCTGCAAAAGGGGTAACGTTCCCTTTGAGCACCATAAAAGATGACCGTATCAGCCACAAGTTCTTTCTCTCCTTAAATCCTGATAATTCTCTATTCTTTCTTATTAAGTCTTTGATTTCTTTCAGCTCTATGCAGCCTGGAAACCACAGATCCTCCCAACTAGCAGTTGCTAGTAAAAGAGAGTCTGAACAACTAAGGCAGAGTGGGCAGCTATTGAGACTGATGCAGGAGGGAGACGGGATTCTAAATATCAAATCCTTTTAGGAAAAACGTGGTAAAAGTTGAAAGCTAAAATGTTCCATGGTGATAAAATGCTACTACGCGTTCATCAACCCCAGAAGTGGCCATGAAAGATTCTTTAGAGGAAACTCCCATTAAACATTTGGGTTTCTAAAGGCTAATGGCCTCTTTCGGAATGCAACTATTAATCTCAAATCCTCCATGCAAATTGATTGCCTGGATTACTGAACAAACTACCATCTATCACTCCTAAAGATAGAAAAATACTTTCAGGTTTGTAAGAATCTCAAACATCTGTATGTTAGCTGTTTTCTCTCTGGTTAAAAGAAAATTTAACAAACAATTGCTCTGGTAGATAGGTGACCCTGAAACAATGCATGCAAAAGCATGGCCATCCTCCTCACTTCTTGTCAATTCCTAAAGAAATTCTATTCATGATGGAAGCAAATTGGAATAAAAAGGGAAATTCTCCTCAATTTAGATATTGCCAAAATCATTGGGACTGGGGCCCTTGCTGAGAACAATGAAATGGTCTCAAGGTCTGAGAAGGGAGGAATGCATGGTATCAATAGGTGCCAGTAAGAAAGGCATTGTGGGGGTGTCTGGGTAGCTCAGTTGGTTGAGTGGCTGCCTTTGGCTCAGATCATGAACCCGGGGTACTGGGATCGAGCCCCACATTGGGCTACCTGCTCAGCTGGGAGCCTGTTTCTCCCTCTTTCTGCTTGTCTTCTCTATCTCTGTCAAATGAATAAATAAAATCTTAAAAAAAAAAAAAAAAAAAAGGAAAGAAGGAAGGAAGGAAGGAAGGCAGGCATTGTGCAGGGATCAACAGCAAAGGTGTCTTGGAAGTCCAAGGCAACTCAATATATTACAATGCAGTGGGACTCAGCATTTACCTCCTACTCTTTCCAGAATCCACCCTTTGAGCCACTGTTCCTCCCAGGGGTAAGAGGCATTATTGGCATTTGGGGGAGGATGATTCTTTGTTGTATGGGATTGTCCTATGCATTATAGGATGTTTACGCCCTTGACCTCACTCACTAAATACAAGTAGCACTTTCCAATCACTGACACAGAAACATCCCCAGACTCTCCCTAGAGTAGACATTACTGTCCCAAGTGAGAGCCCTATGAGTCTGGACTATATTAATACAAGAATAAGGTGCCATTTGAACATAGCTGTGAGGATGTACCCCTGCAGGAGCTGACTGAATCATCAAAGATGGCCATTCTGTCCACATGTAGGACAGGAAAAGGAAAGCAATTAGCTCTATTTGCTGGCAAAGAAATCCCAGATAATCAGAAAGGCTGCAACAGCCATACGATCAGAGAGATGGCTTTGTTGTTGGTAATAAAGTGAGTTTTAAAAGAAAATCAAAGACTGAAATGAGCTGGAGACAGTGTTCAAAAGAACTGATCTGTAGTAAATAACCCATGTTGTCATTGCTCTTCTGGAAAGGGGCAGGAGTGTTTCTTTGAAGATGAGTTGCAATCTGCCTGATATTTTCATGAAAAACAGAGGAGACATGCTCAGGTTTTAGGCTCATTAGGTTCAAATCAAAGTTATTGACCAGTTCTTTACTAAGTACATGCTGTGCTACTTAGAGGGTTCTGTGTGGACGGCTGCCTCGGGTGGCAGTTTCAGGAACTCCCCAGCGTTCTCTGCTACTGCTGAGGATCTTTCTCTCTTCCACTCTTCCCATTGACCCTGACTTCCTGCCTTATGTCTCTGGGCCCAGATCATCTTTGGGGAGGGTGGGAAGCGACACCTCATCCTGCCATTGTGGGACCCCTTGCCTGCCCCTTCTTCCCTTGGCTCTATAATAGCCACAAAGACTGTTTGCCAAGCCCTGGGCTAGGGCTTTTTTTGTTTCTGTTAATATTAAAGTAGGTCACCAAAGGAAGTTTTAACAATTATTCCTCCAGAAGATTGTTTTCATTATTTTTTTTAAAGAATCTCAAACTCATAGAAAACTTACAAGTACAATACAAAGAACCTCTTTCTCCATTATTATTTGAGAGTAAGCTGTCAGCCTGATGCCCACCACTTCTGATTTTCCTATAAACGAGGACATTCAGCTACACAACCCAATGGAACTCTCAAAATCCGAACATTTAAATGGGTACATTATTACCGTCTAATCTCCAGACCCCATTCAGGCAATCCCAGGAATGTCCTTTTTTTTTTTTTAGACTAATTTATTCATGAGAGACACAGAAAGAGGCAGAGACATAGGCAGAGGGAGAAGCAGGCTTTCTGCAGGGAGCCTGGGGTCACGACCTGAGCCAAAGGCAAATGGTCAACCACTGACCCACCCAGGTGCCCCCCAGGAATGTTCTTTATAGCAAAAAGATCCAGTTGAAAATCATGTGCTGTGTTTAGTTCTGTCTCTTTAGTGTTCTTCAGCGTAGAGCAGTCTTGTTCACTCTTACCTTGGTTCTCATGACCTTGGTACTTCTGAAGAGGACAGGCTAGTCATTTTGCAAAATGTCCCTCAATTTGGTTTTATCTGCTGCTTCCTCATAATCAGGGTCGGGTGATGTACCTTTGGCAGGACTACCAGAGAATTTGTGCGGGGTCTTCTTGTTGCCTCTGGTCAGGTGGCAACAGGATTTCGATTAGTCCCATCACTTAGGTCACTTGATTAAGGTGACATGTGCCAGATTTCTCCACCATGAAGCTATTCTTTTTCCATTTGTAACTAATAAGTATTTTATGGGGAAGTACTCTGAGACTATAAATAGCCTGTTCCTCAGCCAATTTTCAATTATTTTATGGATTTGTTGTTTTATATTTTCATAAATGGGCTATCATCAGTTACTATCATTATTTATTTTGATGCTCTATTTGTTCCAGATGTGGCCAGATGATCCCTTTCCAGCTGGCCTCTATTCCTCCTTGACAAGCCCCTATCACAATTTGAGCATTCTAGAACAATAAGATATACCAGTCCCATCATGTACTTTCCTATAACCACCCTGGAATCAGCCATTCTTCAAGGTGGCCAAGTGCTCTGGGTTGTTGGGCTACTTGAATGGTGGACCAGTGGATGTCTGTCCATGTGTGGGGCTACCTGTGTCTCATACTACATGTGTCCACATCCTTCTTGGATGCTTTGGATTATCTACTTCTCTGTTCCTTGTTTTACCAGAGAAATTCTAGAAGACAGACCATTTACTAAAAGTCTTGTAGATGGGGAAACTAAAGCTCAGCAATGTAGTATGATATCTAGCTGGTAGCAAAATTAGAGTCAAAACTCCAGATCCCTTCTCCTTTTCTAAAACCACCCACTGTATCATACAACTTTCTTCATCATTAGCAAGTACAAATATTTTTTATTATAGCTACTAATTGAGTTACTGGAGGGTGTGTGTGTGTGGAATTAAAGCTAGTAATTTATTAAAGCTTACATCAGAGCAGAAGAGGAAAATATAATATTTTGATTTAAAGCATAAAATTTTATTTTATTTTATTTTTTTTTAATTTTTATTTATGATAGTCACAGAGAGAGAGAGAGGGGCGCAGAGACACAGGCAGAGGGAGAAGCAGGCTCCATGCACCGGGAGCCCGACGTGGGATTCGATCTCGGGTCTCCAGGATCGCGCCCTGGGTCAAAGGCAGGCGCCAAACCGCTGCGCCACCCAGGGATCCCTAAAGCATAAAATTTTAAAGAATAAAACTGGTTGGTGTCTAGGGAATTCTTTAGATTCTTGGTGTGGAATCTTTTCTAGAACACATTGATAGGAAAGTCCTTTGTTTCAGAAGAGCTAAGAGATTCCTATATTAAGAATTCGAGTTCCCAGAGAGGTACAGAAGTGAGATCAATTCTGGCTTCAGGGATCCCTGGGTGGCGCAGCAGTTTGGCGCCTGTCTTTGGCCCAGGGCACGATCCTGGAGACCCGGGATCGAATCCCACATCGGGCTCCCGGTGCATGGAGCCTGCTTCTCCCTCTGCCTGTGTCTCTGCCTCATTCTCTCTCTCTCTGTGACTATCACAAATAAATAAAAAATTTAAAAAAAATTCTGGCTTCATATTGTCTATTATTAAATCGCTCAGTTTATTTGCTACTCCTTTAAAAACACAAAGGTGGAGATTTTAATTAGAGATAAATAGTCTATAGGATTACTATAGGGAATAGAGAAAGACGGTGTCTGAACTGTGTAAATGCCCAGCACTGTCTACATTAAGGGGTCTTTACTACACTTGTGCCATGGATCCTGTTAGCATATGCTGAAGCCTACCGACCTTTTCTCAGAATAATGTTTTTAAATGCAAAAATGAAAATATGTAGGATTGCCAAGGAAAAAAGTACTGAAATGTAGTTATTAAAATAGTTAAAGAACAAATGCAAAAAAAAAAAAAGAACAAATGCATGATATTATAATGAATATATGCTTTTAAACTTTACTTTTTTAAAGATTTTATTTAAATTCATGTTGGTTAATATATATTATTAGTTGCAGGGGTAGAATTTAGTGATTCATCACTTGTATTTAACACCCAGTGCTCATTCCATCAAGTGCCCTCCTTAAATGCCCGTCACCCAGTTACCCCATCCCCCCACCACCTCCCCTCCAGCAATCCTTAGTTTGTTCCCTATGGTTAAGAGTCTCTAATATATATGTATATAAAAAAAAAGAGTCTCTAATATATGTTTTGTAAATTAATACTTAAATAATAAGATTAATCTAATAAATTAATACTTAAGTAATAGTATCTAGTATCTAGAACTAATAACTGTAGTAATTTCAAAGCGCTGTGTATTAGTCTCCTTGGGTCGCCATAACAAAATACCATAGACTGGGTGGCCTACACAACAGAAATGTATTTTCTCAGCATTCTGGAGACCAGAAGTCTGAGATCACAGTGCCTGTATGGTTGGGTTCTGGGGAGGGCTCCCTGACTTAGAGAAGGCCACCTTCTCATCGTGTCCTCTCGTGGCCCTTCCCCAGTTCCTGCACATGGACAGACAGAGAGAAAGAAAGATCTTGTCCTCTTTTTTTTTTTATTTTTATTTTTATTTATTCATGATAGTCACACAGAGAGAGAGAGAGAGAGAGAGAGGCAGAGACACAGGCAGAGGGAGAAGCAGGCTCCAAGCACCGGGAGCCCGATGTGGGATTCGATCCCGAGTCTCCAGGATCACGCCCTGGGCCAAAGGCAGGCGCCAAACCGCTGCGCCACCCAGGGATCCCTTGTCCTCTTTTTATAAAGCCACCACTCCTATCAGAATGGCTCCCACTCTTACAATCCTAATAACCTCCTAAAAACCCTATTTCCAAATACAGTCATGTTAGGGATTGGGGCTATCACTTGTGAATTTTGGAGGGCCACACTTTAGTCCATAGCATAGTGATAGGCATAAATGATATTTTAAAACATCTTTTGCAGACTATCATGTGATATGAAAATAGCTGTGAGCTATTGGTAACAAAGTCATAGGTACCACTACTAATAGGTTTGTTGACTAAATTTATTATGAAAGAAAACGCTTAATTTCCGGTTGAGGTTAGAGAAAATAAATATGATTTTCCCCCCATCCAGATACACAGCCACCCTGAACTTTTATGCAAAGACCATAGATGAAGAACTCCTGAAACATACAAATAAGATATTTTTGTTTTGAGCTAACAGGTCGCATAACCCCAGCATGGTGGGAGTCAGTTCTGAAATCAGCTAATTCTGACCATTACCAGTCACCTAAGAACAGTCAGTGTGGTGAATAGAAGAGACATCACCTGCTTTTGGCTTTTTGGAATATGTGTCCAAGTACTGGAATGTGTTTTGTCTTACAGACACCAGTAACCTCAATACTGAACAACATGATTCCGGGACCTCTGAGAACTTCTGGCTTGACCCTTCTGTGCAGGGCCAAACGGAGACCAAGGCAGAGGATGACGGGCTTCGGAAATCCCTGGATAGATTCTATGAAATGTTTGACCATCCACACCCAGCTGCTAGAAACCCACTCTCCACATCGGTCTGCCAGTGCCTGTCTCAGAAAATCAACGAACTGAAGGGCCAGGAGAGCCAAAAGTATGCCCTTCGCAGTTTTCAGATGGCCAGGGTCGTCTTCAGCCGGGATGGCTGCTCAGTCTTACAGAGGCATTCCAAGGACGCCCACTTCTACCCAGTGGGAGAAGGAAGTGTGCTTCTGGAGGATGAAAAGCCCACCCCGGGACTTTCAAAAGACATCATTCATTTCCTCTTGCAGCAGAACGTGATGAAAGACCTCTAAGTAGCTTCCCCCCCCCCCCCCCCCCCCCCCCCCCCCCCCCCCCCCCCGCCGTGGTAAGAGCAGGAAGTGTGGAGGGTGCCCTGTGGCCGATGCTATGGGTGCACCACTCATATCCCCTAGGGCCTCTCCAGCCAGCCCTGTGTGTCCAGCCCCCTGGGAGCCAGTTGGGCCAGTAGCGTTTGTGGACTTTATAGATCCTATGTCCACACTACCTCCCACCCCACCCTACCCGTCCCTTTGACTTCAGGCCAGTGACTGGCTGGGGAGCCCAAAAGCACAGCTTCCTTGCCCCAAGGAAGGAAGGAGGTGCTCTGAGGCATAATTTACTCTCCAGAGCTCCCCTCTGGATCAGGCCAAGACTGAGACTTCCCACGATATCACACCTGGCTCAGCCTCTTCTGTCTCCCTGTCCTCCTTCTTCTGCTCACCTACTGGTGTCTCCTGGAAGCCTTTCCTTAATAAAGTTCTTGTACCTGAATCCTTGACTCAGAGTCTACTTCTTGGGAGAACCCAACCTATGAGAACAGGCTTTCTCATTAGATGAGCTTTTTGAAGGATTTAAAGCTCTATGCCAAATCAAGTAGAAGAGTCATACCAAGTTGTAAAACTGAGACCATGTGATTGGGAATGTATCTCCCAAAATAATCTAAAGATTTAAATACAGTTTAAAATGCATCACATGTTAATCATACCCTTGCTTCTCCAAAGCCAGAATTCCCTGTTTTATAATCCTAGCAGGGTGTGGAAGGAACATTTGGACCCTTTAAAATAAAAGCTAAAATTTGCAAATTAAAAAAAAAAAAAAGAAGAAGAAAGAAAGCCTCTTTGTCTCCACCAGATTGCAAATGTGAAAGGTGTGAAGAAAACAAATATGCGCCACCGCCCAAAGTCTTGGAGGCTCAATCATGCCATGCTAGGCTGAGGAGACACGGCCTTGGCAGGCCTGGAGGAAGAGAAAGAGGATCCTTTGCCCAAGTGGGCTCCTTCCTATCATTTTTGCCTTCTTCCTGCCTGCTGCCAGCACCCTCTGTCACCCTCTGAACAGGTGGCCCCTCACCCCTGTTCTGTCCTTGCTTGGCCGGGCAGTGGCTTTAAATAGCTGGGAAACGAACAGGGGTGGTGGAAAGGGAGGTGGGCAGGGGGTGGGGATGACTGGGTGACGGGCACTGAGGGGGGCACTTGATGGGATGAGCACTGGGTGTTATGCTATATGTTGGCAAATTGAACTGCAATAAAAAAATTTTTAAATAAATAAATAAATAAATAAATAAATAAATAAATAAATAAATAGCTGGCACCGGCTTGCACTGGCAGATGCTTTGCTCCACGGCCGTGTCCTGAACCCCGGTTTGAGACTCAGGTGGTAGAATGACATCACCTGGCACCAAGCTCTCTGAAGCTGTAGTTGGAGGGCTCCTACTAATCCTTGCCTTGACAGCCCTGGGACTAAATTACACTGATGGAAAGAGTTATATCATTTGGGGGAACAAGAGAAGCTGGCAACCCTGTGCAGTTAGATTTTGAGAAACTTTAGGTGAAATTTGATTGGCCTAAGGCCCCATAAGTTTGCCAGAAAGCAGATTTTGCACTAGATCATCCTCAGAGTGTACATTAAGAGTGAGTGAGCCTTTTAAGGCAGAGCTCTTGGGGACTCTCAGGTAGAGAAAGGAGACTTTTAAAAATCAGGAATTACATAGTAAGTAAGGCTTCCAGTTCTGAGACGATCAGAGAAAGAACAGTATTTCACACTGAAGTGCAGAAGCACCGCTGGAAGGCAGTGCTTTTTTTCCTAAATGGTAGGAAATAGGAAATGAGTAAGTCTTTGAGAGATACTTGAGGAAACAAGCCTCCAGGTTTTTCTCTGATGAACAATCTTGTGACTCTCTCCCCAGGGGCTTCTCCTAGTCCCCTGGCCCCCAAATACTCGAAACCCGCAGGACTTGTTGAAAACGTGCAGGTTGAATTTTAAGGTAGGTAGTTTTATTGTTTTTTAGCATGAAACAAATTAATGGATGCCTCTGAAGGATGCTGTACTTTTTGCTATTATTCAGGCACTGAAAGAAATATTGGAGATTAGTTTCCATGGCCACCAACAGAGGGAAACTGGGTTATTTTCTTCTGTTCTTACAGGACAGAAGATGGAAGCCACTTGAATCTCCATGCAGGAAAACAGCAGCTTTGGTTTGGCAGTGAGATTTTAGTATCAGTAATTTTTGTGACCTTTATTATTATGGGTGCTGAGGGTGCTCAGCAAGAGGTAGACTCTGAAGTGGGAGATTTCAGAAATCTAAAAGCCAGAATCACCTTAGCGTATAAAAAAAAAAAAAAAAAAAAAAAGGGATCCCTGGGTGGCGCAGCGGTTTGGCGCCTGCCTTTGGCCCAGGGCGCGATCCTGGAGACCCGGGATCGAATCCCACGTCGGGCTCCCGGTGCATGGAGCCTGCTTCTCCCTCTGCCTCTCTCTCTCTCTCTCTCTCTCTCTCTCTCTCTCTGTGACTATCATAAATTTAAAAAAAAAAAAGAAAAGAAAAGGAAAAAGAAAAAAGAGTGTGCTGTGTGTTTGCTGGTATCTGAGTAAGTGCTTGTGACAGGTCAGTACAAGATATTTGATTCCCTGCAATCTCACTCTCTAATTTGATCTTCGTGAGGGTAGGATGGCATTTTTCCATTTATCTCTGTTTACCTTTAATAAAGACTAAGAGATAAGGATATTAAGGCTCTGGCCTTTGGTATAATCATCTATTTCTGCCCTACAGATCGCTTCACCGAGGTCTTATCATCCCATGAACATTCTGATTGGCCTACAATATCCTCTGTGGCCCTTTCCAGAGATCTGTGTGAGGGTATATTTGCTTGCAGGAACATCAGAACTCTGAAGAGAAACTGCTATCAATGTTTTACATTTGTGTGACTGCTACTCACTTCATTAGTCATTTCTTTGCATGACCTGTGTAAGAGTACATGCCATAGATCTTATTACCAGTAATTAGCACAAACAATATGGAGATACTTTTCAAACCTTTTGCTGAATTATCCTAGTCACACAGAAAAGAGTTTCTAAGTGAACACTTGATGATTTTCACAAACTGAACCCACTTATGCACCCAGCATCCAGCTCAAGCAACAGAGATCACCAGCTAACCCAGGTGGCTCCCTTCTGAGTGAGGAGTTTCATCTGGAGAACAGATGAGAATTGTTTGCTCAGACCATTTGTTTCTCAAACTGCTGGCAGTATGCTGTAGGTACTACGTGGACAATGTTTATTTTCATTGTTAGCTATAACATTTAATATGTTATAACTACTGCATTGAATCTGTGCTTTTACAGATAGCATGTAGGATAAGACCAATATAAATACTTAAAATTTAAAAGTGAATTGAATTAGGGGCACCTGAGTGGCTCAGTTGCTTAATCTGACTCTTGATTTTGGCTCAGGTCATCATTTCACAGGGATTGGGAGATCAAGCCCTGTGTAGGGCTCTGGGCTCAGCAGAATCTGCTTGAGATTCTCTCTTCCTTACCTTCTCCCCCACCACCCCCCACCCCCACTTGCACTTTCTCTCTAAAAAAAAAATACCCTTTTTAAAAAAAAGTAAATTGAATTTGCAAAAAAGTAATAGTGCAGACAACATATAGATATGTCAAAAATTATACAGGCATTATACCAGAAAATGATGGAAATTTGGAAGACAATCAGATAATCTATCCTACATTATAGTATCCCACCATCTCTCTCCTGGAACACTGCAAGAAACTTCCATCAGGTCAAGCTACATCTTCCTTTGCCTGTCTTTACCTGCAGACATGTTGCAAATCCTTTTAGAAAGCAAAACATATGTGAATTGCCAGCAAATTAAAGAGAAGGGACTAGCCTTGTCGAATATGAAAACATTTTTAACTCTACAGTAACTAGAGCAACAACAAAAGTAGACCAAAGAAAAAGAGTTCAGCCCATAGATATAAATGCACATATAAGTTGAGAGTTTGATGAAGGTAACATTTCAGATTTGTAAGAAGGTAGAATTTTTAGCAGATGGTTTTAGAATAATTGGCTCCCCAACTAGGGGACAAGAGTAAGAAAGGCTAAATTCTTCACCTCAGTCTTGATATCAAAATGAATTTGAGATGGATTAAAAATGAAAAGTAAAAAAGATAAAATAATAAAAATGCTAGAATAAAAAATGCATGATATACATACATCTGCACTAGCAGTGCCAGCAGGCCCAGCGTCTCCCAGCCCATGCAATGGCCAATGGTGACCTAGGGCATTCCCCTACATCTGCCCGATGATATCCATGTGGGCACATCACATGCAGGGATCCAGTGGGAGCTTACGCAAAACCAGAACAAAGTAGACCAGAACAGCATTGCAAGGGCTCAAAAAATTGTCATTGAAACTATAGACTACAAAAGGAAACCTTAAAAAACAACCCCAAAACTTAAACAGAGTGGCTGCCTACTAAAATAGAAGATTTATATAAGATTAAGAGTATCCTAACATAATTTGCAAAATGTCCAGGATACAGTGAAAAAAAAAAAAAGTAACTTGTCATACCAAGAACCTGGAAAATCACAACATGAGTGAGAAAAGATAGTCAACTGACACCAATAGTGAGATGAATCAGATGTTGGAACTATCTGGCAGAGATTTTTAAAGCAGTTACCATAAAATGGTTTCAGCAAGTAATTATGAAATCCCTTGAAACATATGAAAAAATATAAAACCTCATCAAAGAAATAGCAGTTACAAAAAAGAACCAAGTGGAAATTATAGAACTGAAAAGCACAGCAACCAAAAAAAAAAAAAAAAAACTCATTGGATGGGCTCAATGGTAGAGTACAGATGACAAAAGATGGCATCACTGAATTGAGAACAGTTCAATCAAATTTATTCGATCTAACAAACAAGAGAAAAGAGACTGGGGGAAGAAAAGGAATCTGTGGAACAGTAACAAAAGATATGAACATGGATATCAGAATCCCAGAAGGAGATGAGAAGGATTGTGGTGCTAAACAAATACTCAAGGAAATAATGACTGAAAACTTCCATTTGGTGAAAGACAAAACAAAACCTACAGTTGCAAGAGCTATGTGAACCTGAACTAGGATAAACTTAAAGAAATCCTCATCAAAACACAGCATAATTAAACTTCTGGAAACTTAAGGAAAAAAAAAACTTTTTTTTTTTTTTTAAGATTTTATTTATTTATTTATTAGAGACACAGAAAGAGAGGCAGAGAGAGAAGCAGGCTCCATACAGGGAGCCCAATGCAGGACTCAATTCTGGGACTCCAGGATCATGCCCTGGGCCAAAGGCAGGCGCCAAACCGCTGAGCCACCCAGGGATCCCAGAAAAAAAAAAATCTTAAGAGCAACCAGAGGAAATGATGCATGCCTTAGTTCTACACAAGTACCAATTCAAATGACAGCAAATTTCTCATTCAAAATCATAGAGGCCAGAGGAAAATGACACATTTTTCAAGGGTTGAAAAAAAAATTGGCAACCATGTCTTTACCAGGCTCGTCCTGTAGTTCTAATTTTCCATGGGACATTCTACTCAGATGTGTCCTTGTCACCTTAAACAAAATGTATAAAAAGTCAAGTGTATCCTCTTTCCCACAGGCTAATAATACCCCCATTTGATGTATGTCATCCATCAATGGCATTAACATTTGCTAAGTCACCCAGGCTTGAAGAAATTTGGACTCATCATGACTTTTACTTCTGAACAGTCCACAATAGCCCGTAGTGGTCATTAAGAGCTGAGACCTAGGAGCCCCCCTGCCTGGATATGAATCTTGACTTTAATCATTTATTAGCATGCGTCCTTGGGCATGTTACTTGAACTTACTATGCCTCAGTTTCCTCATCTGTAAAACAAATAGCAATTGTACCTAATTCAGGATGCTCAAATGAGTTCGGATTTGTATGGTATTTAGAATAGCACTTGGTAGGCAGTGTTGGTTTTTGAAGTTTTTTGGTAGGGGTGTGTGTGGTTGCTTAAAAATTGAAATTCTTAACTTCTGCTTCTTCTTTCTCTTCCTACTGCTATCACCTGCTCCAAGCTTTTATCTCCTTAAGGCCCTCTCAAGGTTCCTGTTTCCAGCTATTCCCACACACTATTGCTGCCATATTGGTCTTCCTAAATCTAGTCAGTACTGGATCCCATCCCACCCCCCACAGAAAGTCCCCAAGATCCTTAACACCGCAAGGTGAAGCACAGACCCAGGCCCATGCTATTCTAACCTGAGTGTTCTTCCCTCTTCTCAGTCGTCAGACCTTATGCCCAAGCTCCATGGCCTCCAAACCATTCCATTCCTTCTCTAGCCCCCGTGACTCTCCCCATCACTCATGCTGTAATCTCAGGGCCTCCCTGTAGCTATTAACATGTGTAAATCTTCTTTCCCCAAAGAGATGGAAAGTTCCCAAAAGCTAGGGAGCTTATCTTAGCCAGGGTGGGCACAGACGAGTCCTGGGTAAATACTGATTATGACATGAGCTTGTTCTGTAGTCCCATCTTCTGTTCAGTCTCCTGGTAGAGCCAGCCTGACAATTCTTTCCTCTTCCTGCAACTGAAACCATATAATTTTAAACCAGGAGTAAGGAGGAGGGGGAAGTAGGTGGCTTTGTCCCTTCTGAGAAACTTCATGGCAGAAGGAGGAGTCCAACTGTAGGCGGCAGAGGCAACAATGCTGCCATTAACAAGCAGGATGTCCAGTGAGGCTCATCTAACTCCTCCAGGCCTCGTTTCCATCTGCAAAATGAGGCCATTAGCAAAGCTCCAAGTCCCCCTCAGGCTCAGACATTCTGTGACAAACCTCCACGAGGGTGGATTCGGGAAACTGATTTTGAAATTGATTGAGCGGTGTGGTGTTACTGCATGGAGAATTAAACTACGGTTCAGAGCAATTCATTTCCTGAGTTTCGCCGATCAGCCAGTATTTATTAGGCACCATTTACTCTGCAGTACCCAGCGTTGGGTCCTGTGGAGACATAGAAGTGGTATCTCACAGGAGCCGTGGCTTCAAGGAGTTTATTACATAATAGGAATTTATTATATAATAAAAGCTCACCAAGCTCGTGATCCAGGAAATTACTTTCTGTTTGTTTACCCACAATTTCTTCTGTAAAATAAAGTTTTATCTGAACCATCACATATAAGCCCTATGTGCACCATGTGTGATTCAGTCATTTCTACACTGGTTTATTTGAAACACACACATATTACATATATGCTCTATGTGTAGACATAAGTAGATGAAATATATTGAAAACCTACGTATTTAAAATATCTCCCTTGACAGACTAGATTTTCTTCTTAACTTTTTAGTAAACCAAATGATGTAGATTTTCAAACTGTCACGAGCGTACAGAGAACTGTGCTATGTGTCCATCACCTGCCTTCAGCAGCTGCCAGCTTCCTGCCCTTTTTTATCCACCTCCCCCACCCCCTCTGTGTGTGTGCTAGAGTGTTCTTAGGTTATCAATGGTGAAGGCCCTTTTTGTTTCATGCCCAGTTTGCCACGGCCCACTCCGGGACAGAGCTCATGCTCATGAGACGGGCAGCTCACTGTGCAATTCGACGACACCCAGACTGGGCTCTACCCTGGCCAGTGGGACACTAATCCCTCCTTGGATGCCATGACAGAGCAGTTTCTAAACACTTACTGTCAATACCTGCACTTAGCACAGACCAACAGCTCACAAATTGTAACCTGGCATCGATCCACAGACCACACTTGGAGGATTGCTATGCCAGAGTATTTTAAAGCAAATCAGGCATTCTTTTACCTCACCTGTGAATTGAGTATCTATCGCTGATGGATTAAGGACTCAACAGAACAAAACAAAGCAAATGACCCTGACCATTAATACCTGAAGATAATTGTCAGTAATTCCTTAATGTTATCTAATACTTAGCCCATGTTTAATTTTTCCCCATTTGTCTCAAAAACAACTTCTTACAGTTGTTTTGTTTGAATTAGGATTTAAACAAGGATCTACCATTGCATTTGTAGCTCTTAAACCTCTTTCAATCTGCACTAGCCTCCCTCTCCTGTAAAAACTATTTGGAACTACTCTCCAAATAAATTGATTTATCATTAAACTGCAAAAGTTTTCCTGACTCATTGTGATTCCAGTAGGTTTTTTCCTGCATCTGTTATAGTGTGACCATGGGAAGCGCTTCATGACAAATGGCCTTTACTCTTCCCCTAAAAATCCATGACCTATGCATGTTTCGACCACATTTCCCATTCTCCAGACTTGTTTTCATGGCTACAAAATTATTTATATTACCACATACATAAAAGTGCCAGTCACTCTGACCGTCTGATCTCTGATTGTCTTTGTCTCCAATGGGACCACTCATATAGCAGGCACTTGTGGACACTATTAAATGAACCATAGATGTTCTTGGCTGTAACATGCCCAAGGCAGTGTTTATCATGTACATTCACCCCTTTGGGGACCTATGCACACATAAAGTGGCTTGAGACATTCTTTGATTTTTTTTTAAAAGATTTTACTTATTTATTCATGAGAGACACACAGAGAGAGGCAGAGACACAGGCAGAGGGAGAAGCAGGCTCCATGCAGGAAACATGATGTGGGACTCAGTCCCGGGCTCCAGGATCACACCCTGAGCCAAAGGCAGATGCTCAACTCCTGAGCCACCCAGGTGTCCCTGATTATTTGATTTAGACCAGATCTATCTGTGGGCTTCACACGATGACATCTTTTTCCAGACACTCCTTCCCTATCACTAAGGATGCAGAAACCCAAGTAGCTTTGGGTCTTCACTGACCAGCACTTCATGTAGAATCATAGACTTTGAACAGTAAGGGAAACTTAGCAATTATGTAGTCAAGCCCTCTGTGGGGAAGGAGATAAAGACCCCTTTGTCTAGTTATCTAGATGCTCCCTGGACAAGATCCCAGGTCTCTGACTTCCAGGGTGATTCTGGTGTATACTAGGGGATGTCACTTTCTGTGCCAGAGTTCTGAATTGTACACAACAGAAGTGGACTCTAGCTTTTAGTAGAAGGCTAATGGGTGGCAAACAGAATTGACCAGAAGTCTGGATAATCAGGTTTTGAAAACAGGCAGGATCTGAAGGAGGCTGGACAGCAGGAACACAGCTGAGGTCATGCTGCAGGGATAGTCTGGTTGGAATGTTCCTAACTCTGGCCCTGCTGCACTCTGGCTGTTGAACACCACTGCAGCAATGGCCAGGAGCCTAGGTGCCACTGCTGCACTAAATTCTAAACTATCCCTGTGTCTAAATTAAGTCCTATGTGGGGATGTCTGATTTGCTGAGGCTAGATCATGTGACTGTCCTCTAGCAGCCAGGGTCAGGGAAAGATCCATCTGGTTTGGCTTCCTTCTATAGTAAAAGGTGAATCCTGCTTCTCACCATTTCCCACATCATAGAGGAAAAGGAATTAGGATGCTAAGCATTCCCCATAACAGCAAAAGACCTGCCCGTCTCCCCACTTGAACTTCTGTTACTGTATAGAGACATAGACAACAGTAGTTATTTTATTTCAACAAAATATAGAGTTATTTCCTACCTACCCCCAAAATGAATTTCATCAACAGAAAAGCACTATAATTTTTTAAAGATTTATTTATTTATTTTAGAGAGAGAGCAGGGGGAAAGAGAGAGCAGGGGAATGGGCAAAGGAAGAGGGACAGAGTCCTCAAGCAGACTCCCCGCTGAGCATGGAGCCCAGCACAAGACTCAGTCCCAGGACTCTGAGATCATGACCTCAGCCGAAACCACAGGTCCACCACTTAACCAACTGAGCCACCCAGGTGCCCCTAAACAGCTTTTAAACAAGAAGTGTACAAAGGCTTTAATCTCATTGAAGAGGTAACAGTTTCTTCTGTGTCTTAGTGTTTCAGTGATTGTTTCCTGGCCTAATCTCTGGGGAGAAAAACCAAAGATCAATCTGTCTACTTGACTTTTACTCAGATGCTCAGTGTAAGCACAATGGCTTCCAGGGCCATTAAAACTTCTTCTCCAAGGGTTCCATTAGTGATTGGACTTGCACTTGAAAGTCTTCCATTGCTGCTGTGTATCAGGCTGGGGCAGAGATGAACCGAGACCTAGGAGATTTGTTGAGGCAACAGCCTCTGTTCCCTCGGTGTATTTCTGATGGCTCTCAAATTCCAAAATGGGAGGTGGTGGTGCGTGGTTAAGTAATATGAAGCCAGAGCTGACACTGTGACAGCTGTTCCCAAAGGCACAGAATTTCTTTGTTACTAGGAAAAGATGCCCTTGAGTTTTCTGGGCTGAGGTAAGAGTGTTTGGCAGGCCCTGTCTTCTCTGCTTTCTGATTGCCTTCATGGATTACAAGATGGAAAATAATGAGCCAGAGGGATCTTCAGAGCATTTGTCCACTGCCTGTGTTTAGGCACAGGCTGAGTTTAGGTTCCCTCAGCAACAGACCCTGGGGCACATAATTCAAGTGCAAGTAGTTCATTTGAGTGGGGGAGTGAGATGGAGTGAGAAAAGGAGGCCAGTAGGGGTGCATCATCAAGCAAGCTGCTACTGTGGAAACTGGAACTCAGCCCCACTGCAGAACTCGGGGGCCGGGGCAGAACATAAGCCTCAGAGTTGTCCTGCACAACAAGTAAGAGAGCGAGGGTAATGCGAGTACCAGTTCCCATCAGTCTTTTGTCAAAGGCTGCAACCGGGAAGGCACTAATACTGCAGCATGTCTGGTGTGCAGTGTGTATGGGCAGAGCGGACCCCAGCCACCACACAAAGCCCTCAGGCAGATGCTGGTGGTTGGAAGTCACGGTATACATGCAATGTCGAGGCCCAAGGAGATCCAGGCTGGGCATCTACAGCATCTGCTACTCTGTGTTCTCTCATCCTCTAGACTTGTGGACAGACTTTCTGTTCCCCACCCATCTGTGCCACCCCCAGACCAAATTTCTAATTGGTATTCACTACTTCTATTCGCTATTTACTATTCAGTAGCTCTCCACCCATGTCACAGGGTCGCTCCATATCTAGTCCTCTTTAGCTCTGCCTGGTAACATGTTGGCAGCTCAGACTGACCATAGCCCTCTAAAAACTCAATAAACTTGACAGATTGACACTCCCTTCCATTTAGTAAATGTCTTATAGGATATTTGGAAATGCTGCAGTCCATAGCCAAGGTACTTCCAGCAGGTTCTTGTCAGCTTTGATGTTTGGAGAGATTTATAATTTACTAAACGTAATGAGTTTGGGGGTATGTAGAGAACTGTGATTCTGAAGAATACAGTATTGCTCATTTCTAGGGACGAGATCAGGTTCCTCAGGACTATGAATAGCATTTGCTTAAACTGTGGGTCAGCCAGCTGCGAGTTGACAATTTGGCCATGTCTGTGAGAAAGGCTAGGACCTCAGTGAAAGCAGAAACATTTACTCAGTTGTTGTCTTGCATATGAACATCCTACCAAGATTTACTGAAGAGGGTGCCTGGTTGGCTCAGTCCTGTTAAGCAACAGCCTCTTGTTTTCAGCTCAGATCATGATCTCAGGGTTGTGGGATCAAGCCCTGTGTCGAGCCCCATATGGAGCTGCAGGCTCAGCATGGAGTCTGCTTGAGAGATTATCTCTCCCTTTGCCCCTCGTCCCTGCTCGTGCTCTCTCTCCCTCTCAAATAAATAAATAAGTGAAGTCTTAAAAAAAAAAAAAAAAAAAAGCTTTACTGAATGAGTTGAGAAACCATCTGAGGCTTGTCATGTGATCTTATACTATTGAATCTATTATCTTGAAGTCTAATGTCTTTCTGGTTTTGTCATTTATTTATTTATTTTTCTTTCTTCAGTCTGAGTATCAGTCTTTAGTCAAAAATGAGAGACCTCAGAATCAGATGGCTCTATCAAAAAGGACCTTCATAGATCTCAGGGCAGTTTCTCTGCCTTCAGGCAACACCACACTGAAAACCATTCCTGACAGGAGCTGCTTACCTGTGGTTTGAAAACTCTCCCAAAGGAGAAGTGAGAGAAACGCACAGCCTGCGTGTTTTCAGTGCCTCTCCTCAATAAACTTTGGGCTTATCCTTGCTTAATTTCAGCTTCAAATTTTTAACAAATGTCATGATGATCTACAAAGGTTTATTCTGCAAAACATCTCAGGTGTCCTATGACCATCCTAGGCAAGATGATAGTATATAGTTATAGGAAGTCAAAAGTGTATGTGGGGGAATTTAGTTTCCCAGGGAATCAGTGAAAAACACATGGAGGACTTACTCTGAAATGCATCAACAAATAAGATGGAATGACGGATGGACAGGTACATAGATGTGAGTTAAACAAGTATATAATATTGTATAGTAAAGGTAAAGTAAATGTTTTATAGTAGAGTAAGTTAAAGTCTAAGTGGTGGGTATATGGGTCTTATTTGTACATTTTTTTCAAGTCTTCTGTATGTTTGAAATTTTTCATAACAAAATGTTGGGGAAATATATGCAGGATATGTTTTGAGTATTTAAATGTCTATCCAGGGATCCCTGGGTGGCACAGCGGTTTAGCGCCTGCCTTTGGCCCAGGGCGCCATCCTGGAGACCCGGGATCGAATCCCACGTCGGGCTCCCGGTGCATGGAGCCTGCTTCTCCCTCTGCCTGTGTCTCTGCCTCTCTCTCTCTCTCTCTCTCTCTCTCTGTGACTATCATAAATAAATAAAAAAATTTTTTAAAAAATGTCTATCCACATACGTTTATTTATAACTTGGAGTTTTAAATAACCACAAACTTTCCTGAAGACAATCTGTTTTCTTAATTGAAAACATACTTGAATATAAGAGATAACTCTATTGGCTCTTAGAGAGTAGAACTAATTAAACAATCAACAGATCATTAATGAGTACCTCCAAATTGCTCTGGGAGATATGAATATATATATATGATCCCCATCTTCAAAAAACTTAAATTCACATTGGGAAAATTCTTTTTATATTGATCTATCTAGATATCTATCTCCTATACCTGAACTCTCGTTATACCTAAACTATATCATCTACATCATCAACACCAGTATTTTTCTGCCCAGATCATAAAACTTACCTTTATACCATCAACACAAGCCATGTCACATATGTTATCTACACCTATGTTTAGAAAAATAGCATTTACATCTTGACCCACATCATCTCCTCCATTTGTATTTAGATATTCTTTACCAACATCTACATTTGTATCTATATTACCTACAACTATGCTTTCTTGTTTATCATCTGCATTGTCTACATCTATGCTCACATTCACATCAATGTCTACCTGACATTTACATCCATCTACACTGTGTAAATCGGTAGTTCCCAAGTAGGGCAACTTTGTACCCAGGAGACATTTGGCAACATCCAGAAACATTTTTGATTGTCACAACTCAGGGCGGGGAAAGGCATGCCCTTGGAATCTAGTGAGTAGAGGCCGGAGATGCTGCTAACCATTCTACAATGCACAGGACAGCCCCTGAAAATAAAGTATTATTCAGCCCAAAATGTCAATAGTGCTGACATTGAGAAACTCTGATCTACATGTTTGCAGCTATGCCAATCACATCTACATCTATATTGGCATCTACTCTATGTACATCTATATTTATGTCAATATCAGCTACATCTACATTTACATCTATGTCATTGACAGCCTCATCACAGCATATACAATATCTATATCAACATCACTGACTTCACCATATACAACATCTATATCTATATAATGTGCATCTTTTACTTCTACATCTACCTGTATATCTAATTAGCAGCTCAGAGCCTATTTATTATATCAGAGTGAGAATTTTAATTCTCAACCCCCCCCCCCCCCCCCCCCCCCCGCCCCTGCCGCCCAGCCACATAAAAAATGTGAGTGGGGCAGAGGTCAACCATGGTCGATCACATTCTTTCAAATGTAAAAGGCATGAACTCTTTGCTGGCTTTGTCCTGGCTTCAAAGGACAACTGGTTCCTGCTAGTGGAAGCCAAAGAGGCTTCCATTTTGAGTTGGATTGAAATGAGAAGTGAAGCATGTGCTTGCTGAATTTCATTCATGCCCTCTCTTTGGTTGCCAGTCTCCCAGGACTAGAGGGCATCTGGTTTAAGCACCATTGTATCTAATAGGGTGATACAGAATAATTTCTTCTCAAAAGAACAATTAAGCTGAGGACTTGACATGGTTTGATCACATCTAGTTCCACCTGAACTCATCTGGGCTGGAACACATGCAGTTGGCATAAGGGAAACTGCAGATCCTGCTATCTGACTGAGTGTTTTGGGCCACAGAGTAGTTAAAAGACCTCAGTTTCTGGACCAGACAGGATCTCAGTTACCACATTCACTTAAGCCTCCTTAGGCATATAAGCTGACTTGTCAGCCAAGACAAAAGTGAAATGATGTTTCTAGGTGAAATTGAGAACATGACAGATAAGACAAATAAGAGCAAATCCCTGTGGCTTCTGTAGCCTGTGACATTTACCAAATAGCTTTGCTACCCTGCAGAAAACTGTGCCTCCTAGAGACCATTATTTTTCCTCCAGGAATAAGATTGGCCCTAGGCAAAATTTCAAAACAAATTCCCACCACCCTTTTAAATCCTTATCCATTCTCAAACACATATTAATCATTGAGATTTGGTATTAAAATATCAGGAATTCTTTATTTATTATTGTGGATTTATGTTTTTTAAAGATTGATTTATTTAAAAGAGAGAGATTGTGTGTGTGTGTGTGTGTGTGTGCACAAGTGAAGAAGAGGCAGAGGGAGAGGGAGAGGGAGAGAGAATCTTGTGAAGACTCCAAGTTGAGCACAGAACCTGATAGGGGTGAGGAGTCTTGATCCCAGGACCCAGAGATCAAGATCTGAGTTGAAACCAAGAATTGGATGCTCAACCAACTGAGCCACCCAGGAATACCCCTATGGATTTTTTAAAAAATATATTGTTTAAGTAAGCTCTATGCCCAACATAGGGCTCGAACTCGTGACCTTGAGATTAAGAGTCACATGCTTTACTGACTGAGCCAGCCAGCCTCTATTTCTTAAAGTATTTTTACTAAATGAGAAATACACAAAAACATTGTAGCTTATAGCAAATATCCAAACACTATAAAAGTATAAAGGTATTCATATTTATTTTGTTTGCAAGTGTCTCTAGGTTAGCAGCCAGTAGGACCACACGTATGTAGGAACACAACACAGTAACAGCTACACACAAGCAGGCAGATCAAACCATGACAACTCTGAAATGCTCTAGAAATATTTACCTGAATCTTCAATGCCAAGCCTAGTGCTTCCTGTTCTTTCAGTGGATACCCTCAATAGATCCCTTCAGACCAGTATCTCTCTGCTTATGGTTAAGCTTTAATTCTCACAGGAGAATTGTAATACCTTCTCCTGTTTTCCCAATTTCTCAATTTGTTTCAGAATTTGATATCTAGAAAGTACATAAATTGTAAGAAGGGATGCCTGGGTGGCTCAGTGGTTGAGCATCTGCTTTCGGCTCAAATCATGATCCTGGGATTCTGGGATTGAGTCCTGCATCAGGCTCCCCACGGGGAGCATGCTTCTCCTTCTGCCTATGTCTCTGCCTCTCTCTCTCTCTCTCTCTCTCTCTCTCTGTGTGTGTGTCTTTCATGAATAAATAAATAGAACCTTAAAAAAGTTGTATAAGAGATGCTGGGAAGGAATTCCCTCATGCAAACACTCCACAGCAGCTCCTTAGTGCGTACCACCTCTTATGCCCTCAGACTGCCCAAAGTCCCTTTCTATCTGGTCCCACTAAACCTGCCCTTTCAAGCTTTAGAGAGACACACTCCCTACTAGCAAAACTCCAGTTCTCTCTGGGTTGACTTTAGGCTTCAGGATGGAAGCAATCAGATTGAAGGATTTCATCCTGAGATATGAAGAACTATTATGACTCCCGTGGGGAACAGAAGCATAATTAAGAGAGTGGAGGCATTTCTACAAGTGTGGGAAAAATTGTCCAAGGCATTCCTTCCAAGGATCGTAGAGGCAAATGTTTCCAAGGGCCACATACATGACAAATGGTGGGAATTGGGCGAAATGTAAAGATTACAAAAGTGGTAGAGACTGAATGTGGCCAAACAGGAGAGTGCAAACCTCAATGAAAACTATTCAAATTCAAATATTTAAAACAACCAACCAGTAGAAGCCAAACCACCACTGAGGGCCATGGTGGGCCAGGTTGGGATCTCTGCACTGAATGCTGTGGTGAGGCCTAGACTGCTTGGGGTAGGTGCACCCTGCACTTGCAGTCACACCTCAAAACAAAATTGAAGATAGTATTTTCTCAAAGGCTAGAATATAGTCAGTGAAATATAGGCATAGCCTTTTATTATATATACCTAATTGAAACCAATTCCAGTTGCTAGGCCAAATTCAGACTCCTAACAGTTAAAATCACAGATTAAAAGATTCTAACCAACCACAATTTAGAAGAAATAATAATAATTTTTAAAAACGAAGAATGCAGGAGCATTTGGGTGCCTAAGTTGGTTAAGTGTCCTACTCTTTATTTTGGCTTGGGTAGTGATCTCAGGGTCGTGACACTGAGCCCCAAATCAGACTTTGCCCTGAGAATGGAGCCCTGCTTAAGATTCTCTCTTTCCCTTTGTCCACCCCCTATGGGTGCTTTGTTGTATAGGACTCATTATATTCCCTACCATTCAATTATTGCACTTATGTTAGGAATGTTCCTTTTTATTAGATAATTGGTTGATTATCCTTATCAGTATAAAAATTCAAACACAATCCTATTATTTCAACTTCAGGCTAGGATGCCAAATAAAAGGCAGGTGTGTGTGGGGGGAGGGGTAAGAGATTCTAACCACCATGGATCTCTTCTGATTGTGATGGTGGTTTCCTTCCATGTAAAGCGTCTCAGTGCTTTATAGCATTTTTCTTAGTATGTCTGTGGGTATTTAAAATTCTATTTTTTAAAAAGATTTTATTTATTTATTCATGAGAGACACATGCAGAGAGAGGCAGAGACACAGGCAGAGGGAGAAGCAGGCTCCGTGTGGGGACCCCAACTCGGGACTTGATCCCGGGACCTGGGGATCACCACTTGAGTCCAAGGCTGATGCTCAACCACTGAGCCACTGAGGCATTCTAAAATTCTATTTTTTAATGACATCTGAATCTTTCTACCAAATCGAGGTGATCTTTGCAGTGCAAAAGGTATTGAACTCTACTTGGATCCTAAAATATCCTTGCCCTGCTTCCTTGATATAAATATTGAGGATTTTAATATCACTGTCTCTATCATTTGAGATGTTGAGATGGCTCTTGCCCACCTGAGAGAGAACGTCAAAGAGGTAGAGTGTCACAGGGGAAGGGAGATGAGTGTTAAAAGCCAGACAAGTTTGTTTTTTAAGTTATTAATAGCTATGTGTCCTTGAGTAAGTCACTTAACTTCTCTGAACTTTGATGTTCTTATCTTCAAAATGAGGATAATGAACCAAAAATGATCCCTACCTCATAGGATTGTTTTAAGGATGAACAGAAATGAGGATGCCTGGGTGGCTCAGTTAAGTAAGCATCTTCCTTTGGCTCAGGTCATAATCCCAGGGTCCTGGAATCGAGCCCTGCAGCTGGCTTCCTGCTCAGATGGGAGCCTGCTTCTCCCTCTGCCTCTGCCCCTTTCCTTGCTCCCCCGCTCTCTCAAATAAATAAATAAAATCTTTTTTAAAAAAGGGATGAACAGAAATGATGCTGACCATGCAGCAAGCACATGATAGGAATGGAGGAGGCATATAAAGGTCCTCAATAAGTGAATGACGATAGTTCCTATTTTTCCTCTCCTTTAATCTTATGCACAGCCCTACCTTATTCTCTTCGTTCATGTAGTTCTGTATTAGTTTCCCAATATGGTAACCTAGCTCCTAATATGGTAACAAATTACCATAACCTGGGGGGCTTAAAACAGCAGACATTTATTGTCTCACAGTTCTGGAACTAGAAATCCAAAGTTAAGATGTCAGTAGGGCCATGCTCCCTCTGAATCCTATTGGGAAGAATTTTTCCTTGCCTCTTCCTACTTTCCGGTGGCTGACAACAGTCCTTGGCATTCCTTGGCATTCCTTCAATCTCTGTGTCTCTCATCACATGCCTTCTTCCTGGGTCTCCTTTGTCTCTGTATCCAAATCTCCCTCTCCTTTTTCTTTTTTTAAAATTAAAACAAATTTTTAAAAAATATTTTATGTATTTATTCATGAAAGACACACAGAGAGAGGCAAAGACATAGGCAGAGAGAGAAGCAGGCTCCATGCAGGGAGCCCGATGTGGAACTCGATCCAGGGACTCCAGGGTCATGCCCTGGGCCGAAGGCAGATGCTCAACCTCTGAGCCACCCAGGTGTCCCTCTCTCTCCTTTCTCTTATAAAGAAACCAGTCGGGGATCAAGTCCCATGTCAGGCTTCCTGCATGGAGCCTGCTTCTCCCTCTGCCTGTGTCTCTGCCTCTCTCTCTCTCCTCTTTGTGTATTCTCATGAATAAATAAATAAAATCTTAAAAAAAAAAAAAGGAATAGAGTATAGAATGAAAAAGGCAAATAAGCCCCTGCTCTCATGGAGCTTGCACTCTAGTAGAAGAGGTAGGCAACGAACAAATAAGTAAAATACATATGTTGTTTTACTAGTGGTGATAGGTGCTTTGGAGAACAATAATACAGGAGGAAGAATAAGGGAATGTCTGCAACAGGGGAGGGAGAAGGTTTGGGAAGCCCTCACTGAGAAGGTGGCATTGAAGCAAAGCTCTCAAGGAAGGAGGGGATGTGTGGATCTCTGGCTCTGTATATAGACACAGCAAGTGCAAGGGACCTACGGCAGAAGGATGCTTGGCATGTTTTAGAAACAGCACATAAACTAGCATGGCTGGAGCACAGTGTGCAGGGGAGTGTGGCAGGAGAAGTGAGAGAGGTAAAGGGAGCCAAATCCTAAATGGCTGGTATTCAGTGTAAGGATTCTGGTTTTGTGCATGAGATGGGAGACATTGGAGCACTTTGAACAGAGTAATAGCATGGGCTGAATAGACATTGTAGTGTGCTCTGTGTGGCTGCACTATGTAGGATGGATTATCAAGAGACAAGGAGAGAAGCAGGGAGACCAGTGAGGAAGCCATTCATTTATATAGCTGAGAGAAGATGGTGACTTGCAGCAGTGGCAGTAGGAGTTAGAGTTGGAAATAAGCAGCCAGATTCTGGACATATTTTAAAGCCTG
Source organism: Canis lupus familiaris (assembly GCF_011100685.1). Classification (NCBI taxonomy): domain Eukaryota; kingdom Metazoa; phylum Chordata; class Mammalia; order Carnivora; family Canidae; genus Canis; species Canis lupus. The sequence goes on along the minus strand of NC_049245.1, from coordinate 16,387,816 downwards.
AGTCTTCAGGATTTGCCAAATCCCGATCAAATGTTGGATGTGAGAGGAAGAGGAGTTAAGGGTGACTCTGAGGTTTGTGGCCGAGCACCCAAAAGTACAAAGAGACATCCTTTACTGGGATGAGGTCTCAAATTCTTATCACACATTATGTAACCTTGGGCTATAGTAGAGGTGGCTCAGGAAGGTCAGAGATGGATCAGAAACAAGACTAGTCACAGGAAGTCAGATTCCAGATTGGGCCTGACCAGTAAGAAATATGTGGCCTAATGCTGAACTCTGTGTATCTCTCCTCACAGAGGTTGAGTGAGACCCAAAGACTCAGGCAAGGTTGATTCCACAGGCACAGGGTAAAGAGTGTGAGTTGTGGACAGAGGAGAAGGACAGAGGCAGTCAAAAGACATCTTCCAGATCCTACCTCAGTGGAGGGTGGGCCAGATGCTATCAGGGTTACCAGAGATTAAAACAAATAAAAAAGACTTGTACCCTCTTTCCAGGAGTTCTGGAAGGTCTTCCAAACCATCATCCACTCTGCAGTGTTCACATAAATGTCCACTTCAGCAGCAGTCCCCAACTCCAAAAATGTTACCATGGGAGCTATTGCTTTTATGTGCACCAAGCAGAGTTGGTTCACTGAGTGGGCCATGGCTCTCAGGTAATGTGTGAGCTGAGAGATCCTGAGAAGGTTCTTAACTGAAGTGGGTTTCTGGGGGACCTCTGCACTGTGCTGAAATTCTACTCATAGATTTCCACCCCTCAGAAATCTTTAGGGACAAGTTATTCTGAAATGGTTCCAGGAGTAATATTGGTTTGGAGTCCCCCACCATTCATTAGCACCTTGTAACAGTATATTTTGTATAAGTTACCTCTTCACTCTTAGATCTGACATGGTGGGATGTTAATCATCCTGGAAAGAGAAGTAGATGATGGAAGCTGGCACATTTGGTTGCTTACTCTAGAGGGGAATAACAAGAAGACAGAGCATGGTGCCTTATCTCCCCAAGTTCTTTTGATTTCTCTCTTTTATCTGGAGGGACAAGGATAAATGGAAAAGGGTATGGTAAGGGGAGGATTGGGACCATTGACTGACTTGACATTTTGATGCCTGCTCTGAGGCTTCTGTTACCTCCTTTCCCCCAAATCAAGAAGTAGCAGCATCCAAGAATACCAATGTGGGCTTACCCAGAGAGCAGAGAATAGGAACTTGTGTGTATGATACTCTGTTTCTTATATACTCTTCCTGGTTTTTTTCTCCCTCCACATTCCTATTTTCAAAAAAATGTCCAGAGTATCATAATAAAACTGAATTATTATGCAAATAAATCATTGCTCTAGATTTTGAAGAATGTTGTCTATCCATTTCATGCAGTCCCTGGGTGAATTCAGGAATTGAAGGATTCAGGTTCACTTTTCAGTGACTAAACCATCTCCCTTGAGGTAATTCCTATGCTGCTCTTACCTATCTCCAACATTTCCTTTGACTATAGATTCAGTGAAGTCTTTTGGATGCCCTTTTGCTTCCTCTTCCACCTCTGGGCTGGAAACTGGCCCATGTTCCAGAAGATTCAGGCTCAATGAACCTTGAGGCTTCTGCTTTAGTCTGCAGGACGTAGGGTACCACTTTGCCTCTTGGGTCATATTCCAGCAAAGGTTCTTTCTCTTTTCTTAAGTTAGCTATGAGGTGTGCCTCCATTATACTCCTAGGGGGAAAGGACCAAATTAGGTAAGTGTTCCAATGCTTATTTTCATGCCTGATTGGATCAAATGCCTTCCAAAAGACGAAAATATTGAGTTGAGAATAGTTCATCCATTGGTAATTTATAGTTTCAGAGAGTACCATGTTTATATGGCAGTATAATATCTTTTGGTGCTCTTACCTCAACCTTGTGAGTACAAAAGAGAGAAAAGGCACCTAGAGGAGAGTAAGAAAGAGATGGAGAGCAATCTTTTAATAAAACTTATGAGAAGTAGCCCACCACACACACACACACACATATATATATACACATATATATATTTGTTACCCAGTACAAAAATATGGGCAATTACATCTTAGGAGGTTTGGGACTGTATGTATTTACTTAATAGTAATGGCTCCTCAAGGACCATTATGAATGATTGGGAAATAAAATATTCATAGGTGTAAAACCAAAATTAGCCTACATGGAGTTTTCCCAGAGTTTACATCCACAGAATACATTTTTGTAGAGAAGAAGCCTGCCTGGGAGCTGATATGCTCTAATATTCACCATAAATAATTAAAAATTCTGCATCAGCAGAAGAATGCCTCCTCCCAGAGCAGAAACAGTTTTAAGTTTGCCAGATCTCTCAGAATCACAGAGGCAGAAACAACTTACCTTTCATGACTCCTGAGGATGAGTGCAGAGAGGAGAACCAGGGGAATTCAGCAGACAGCACAAGAGGGAGATCTCAGAATGGCCTGCAGAGGACTGGTCCGGTAACAGCCATGCTGGCCTGAAGGTGGTGTGACTTCAAGGTTATGACCACCGTTCCTAGCTTGGTGCTGGAAATTCCACAAATTGAGCTACATATTTTGGAATGAGACCAAATTTCAAAAAATCTCTATGAAGAGTGCCATAGAGAGAAGGCTTTTTAATGGGAAAAAGAAAAAGAAGCTGCAGGAATCAAGGTATCAGAGGTGGAGGGAAGTTGCTACTAAGAGATGAGAAGAACCCAACAGCACAGGGCGCAGGTCTGGGCATCTCTGCTACCTACTGCTGGGCCCAAGTGCTGGAGGAAGGGAGGGCCATATATCCCAAGCACTTCCACCAGATACCCCATACCCCTCAACAGTTGCCCACAGATTCCCTCCTGCTTCTGGGCTTGGAGGAACTCCAAAATTCATCTGACCTTTTGCATTAGTTCTATCTTATTACAGGCTGTGAATTTTCTCTTTCACTCTGAAACCATCTGCTTTTATCTTTTGGGGACTCCTCAGGATTTCTGGTCCAATTGGAGCATTCCCTCTTATTACTATAACACTCATGTATGTAAACAATGTGGAAGCATTTTTCAATCTTATATTACACATATATCATTTGGAACATACTGAAGTTGGAAGGTACACTCAGGAAAATAGCTTCAATCTTCTCCTACAACTGCCTCTGTCAAATCTCCTTTCCTGATCCTTGAACAATATCTCAGGCAGTAACGACAGCTTTTCATTAACTCTGGACCCTTACAACAGTCCAGACTTCTATTTTTCACCCACTTCAAAGCTCCTCCAGCACCCAGCTGCTGCCTGACTCAGAACCAATCATGGAAAAGAGGGTAAGTCTGGCTCATTCTTTTGTTCTCCTTGTTTCTTTCTTTCCTATCATAACCACCCCCTCCCACAGTCCCCTCCACCCAGCTCCTTCTGGTTTGGAACAAGGCAGCAGATCAAAGAAGACTGAGAAGGGATCAGAGGTCACCAGTGTCCTCTGTAGTTCCCCCAGGGAACCTCTAGATGCTGGCTTGCCCTTTCATAAGAGACCTTTCTCGATTCTTTAGAGTCCTCTATGGTAATCCTCAACCCACGAACCCCTGACAGGGGTGATGCTCCCTGTCTGATCTTTTACAACACCTCTAAGCTACTATCATCAGTACATCCCTGGGTCCCCTTGCTTCATCAAGCAGGGGACTTTTTTTGGGTGGCTTATGACCAGTAACAATCCATGCAGTCCATTTGGCCCAAGGAAAAACTCCAGATGCACAGATGCTCCAGCCACTGTCCTCCCCAGTTTGCAAGCTGCTCCAGCTGACCTCCCACTGCCTCCATCTTCACTTAGCTCTTGAACTCTCAAATAAAATTGCCCTATGGTCTCCTTCCCACTTTCCTCTTCTCCTCTAGTAGCATTATAGGAAATCTTTGGGAGCCTGCAGCTCAGCAAGCATCCAGCTGGGAAATGAGATGTCAGTCTTCCTTCCTGCAAGCAGCCCCACTTTTTGTGAACTGTTCTCTAGGGGCCTCTCACTTGGCTGAGATAGGAAGAAGAATCATGAAACAGTACAGGGCTCCCTATCAAACATATTCTTTCTCCAATCAGTCCCCTTTGCATTTTTAGTTCTCCCTCACAGATGTTGTGATAGTCACTGTGCCAGTTCACTGTGCCTGTTAGTGAGTCCCGAAGAGATGTACCTGACTCCTCCTTGGAAGAGGTGGACACTTAAAGCCCATGTTCCCTAGTTATGAGGCTTCAACCAAAAGTCAGACATAATAAGAAAAACTATATTTAATGGTCTGTAATAGGTTTGTGAATATATGTGTCATCATTCAATTTCCTCCAGAAGTTGACCCTGAGATAAAGAATTTGACTGGAAAGAATTTATTTTGGAGATATTTCTAAGAAACAGAGTCAAGCAGTGGAGAAGCAAAATAGGGAAGGAAAGGCAGCCCCAAAGAGCTTGCTATCAGGAAAGTTCCATTGTGGATAACTAAAGCTTAGTCCCACTGAGAAACTCTTAGAGCCTATGTGAAATACACACCTCAGAGGGATCTGGGAATCTGGGGGAAATCTCAGCATTCTGTAGATGTACATTTGCAGGGCAGCAGTTTCCATGGTACTGCCATTTTCCTGACATGCCTTGCTTTCTCACCCTCCTCTGCAGACCTGGAGTCTACCCTTCACCACTCCCACCTCTTCTCCCTGACTGGCTGATGAACTCTGCTAGAGTAGATGGAGCACATTTCCTTTTGCCACTAATATTGGGATTAACCATGTAATTTGTTGTAGGCAAATATGCATGTACTACACAGAGTGCTTGACACGTAGTAAATATTTATATATGTTAATGAAATTAATTAATGCGTTTGGAGAGAAAACCAAAATTTAGTACCTGTATTGCTAGGTGATTCTGACCTATATGCCATTCACTTGTTTGTTTTCTGGTTCCTTGCACTATTCTGTATCATTGGAGGAATTGTTCCTTGCAAACTACATTGCTCAGGCTTCCCTGTCAGTCTTACCCAGTTATGTTCAGCCAATAAGAGGCACGGGTGCTGAAAGAAAAGGGAAGCCAAGATAATTCTCCCCCTTTCTCTCCTTGGGAAGAGGATGATGCATTGGTAGCAGTGGCTGCTTCTCTTCTTTGTTTCCAGCTCCTACCAGACAATCTTTCCTCCATGGCCCCAGAATCTGCCTTCCTAGCCTGCAGAATTTCCCACTTTTTACCAAATGGCCCATGTTTCTGGGCTCCAGTGAGGACACAGCATTTCTTTATCCTTCCATTCCCTAGGGATGTAGCAGCTGCCTGCATTTACTAATCTCTGGGATTCCTCTTGTTCCCCTATTTGCTCTTTCAGCTTTCTTAATCTCTATGTATTTTTTCCTTATTAAATTCCTTCTAAGGGTTTCATTTTCCTGGCCAGACCCTCATGGATAACCTATTTCAGGAGCCATGTACAAAACGATGGTTTATTCTAGACCCTGGTTCCTAAGGGAGATATGTTTTCCTCCTTAATTTTTCTTTGAAAGCATTCCTGACAAATGGCTTCTTTTCTTCTCCTGTGGTAATAGTATTTTATGCTACTTAAGATTATATCCAAAGTATTATCAGTAATGAAAAAGCTAAGCCTGCCCAATATCGTGAAGATATCAGCTGCTTCCAAATTGATCCATACATTTGATTCAACTCTTATCAAAATCCTAACAGATTTCTCACATGGCAATTGGCGACTGATTCTAAAATTTGTATGAAAATATAAAGGCCAAGACTAATCAATGCCCTCCAGAAGAAAAACAGGGTGGGAAGACCTTTTACATCAAATAGCAAGACTTATTAAAAAGCTGTGGTGGGGACGTCTGGGTTGTTTAGTCGGTGAAGTGTCTGCTTTTGGCTCAGGTCATGATCCCAGGGTCCTGGGATGGAGTCCCACATCAGGCTCCCTGCTCAGCAGGGAGTCTGATCCTCCCTCTCCCTCTGCCTGCCACTCTCCCTGCTTGTGCTCACTCTCTTGCTCTCTCTCTCTCTGTCAAATAAATAAATAAAATCTTAAAAAAAAAAAAAAGCTATGGTGATAGAGAAAGTGTGATACTGCTTCAAGGATAAATAGAAAAATGAGACAGAATGGATCAGTATTCTGGAAGAGTCTAGAAACATACCTATGCACATATGAACTCTAGGCTTTGTTTCTTGTTTTTGTTGTTGTTGTTGTTGTTGTTTCAGTGACACTACACAGAAGGTGAGAAAGGATGGTAATTTCAATAAAAAATTCTCAGGACACTGAGAATTAAGTGCACGTTAAGTGGCAACGTGGTAAAAAGTGTGACTATATCTCTAACTCATGCCAGGTTTATTCTAAGCTCTGGTTCCCGAGGAAAATATTGGTTTTCCCCTGTCATTCCGCTTTGAAAGAATTCCTTGGAAATGCTCTTTCCAAAAGCTTTTCTTCCCCCCTAGTACGTGGTGATCTAAATGCAAAAGGCAAAATAATAAAAAGTTTGTAAAATAATGAGAATGAAAAAAAGTAAGCCTGAATATAGGAACTGGCTGTGGGCCAATTCACAATAATGAAAAGACTGTTCTTGATGGGTAATAAACTCAGCCCAAGCCCTGTCTGAGAAGCTACAGAATGACGTTAACGTTTTTAACCCTGTGTTTTACAAGAGAGCAAGTCAAAAGGGAAATTGCTGAAACACTGGAATGTAGATGCTCCTGGAAGGTGCCAATTTCTAGGTACTATTGGCAATTGGTGCCTTTTAAACAGCAGTTGGAACCCTTATACAATTTTAATAATAGCCAAAGAATTTCCCCTAGATCAGCACCCAAGGAAGGGCCTTCCCTCATTTTTTTTTGTATCCACTTCTTTCCAGAGGTTTTATATAGACTCTCTTGTGCCAAGAATATTATTTTCTGTTTGTTTTAAAACAATATCAGATTTCAGAAAAATGAGAAATAGTATTAAAAATTCCTATATACCTTTCACCCCAATTTCCCAAATGTTGCCCTTAGTGTTCCCTCTTTTCCTCTCCCTAAATTTTTCTAAAACATTTAGGGGTAAGTTGTACATATGACACCACTTTATCTCTAGCTATTTAAACATGCATTTCCTAAAAAACAAAGACATTCTCTTACATATCCATAGTACAATTCTCAAGATCAAGAAATTAATATTGATACAATATTTATCATGCAATCTACAGATCTTATTCAAATTCTACCAGTTGTCCCACTAATATCCTTTTCAGGACTATTCTTTTAAATATTCTGTGGCCATGGTCTCAGGGAAATCATTCCCAGCTTTTCAAGATGTAGTGCATGCATAAAGAATTTGAGCGTCATTGATTTTCAGGAAAAAAGACACTGAAACTTCCGTTAGCTGTGCATGCAGACATCTGCCTTCCCTAAAAAAAAAAAAAAACCTCAAATGAAGGTTCACTCTATTGCCCAAAGCCTGTGTTATCAGAGAAGATTCTGGATTGTTTCATTTGGTGTTTCATTTGCCTGCTTCTTTTTCCTGATTCCTCATTAGGCCGAAAGAACTCATTTAAAAAATATCCTGGAAGATGTTTTCACCTTCTTCTCGCACATAATAATGAAATACCTTCCTATTTTGTTTTTAAAGCGAGAAAGGATGCACAGTGCTTATGGGATGTACTAGACTAGAGTCTACAAGCAGTAGACTCTAGTATTTCATTACCCACTCCTGTCCCTAGGCCTCTGTTATAAAGGAGTAATTAAAGGCCAAAGGGTGACTACCTAAATAAATGTCCATCAGAAAGGGGACTAGTTAAATAAATTCTAGCTAATACAGTCAATGTAATATAATGCAGCCATTCAAAAAAAAAAAGATAAAGCTGTGTATGTTTCAAAATAAATTAATGCTAAACAACAGAAAGTGGTTAAGTAGTATAGACTCTGCAGAGGATAATTAGGGAACCTGGGGAAATAGAGGTAGAAGGGAGACATTTATATTAAACCCTATGTTATGTGTTCAGAGGGAGAGAAAGACAGAGAATCACAAATAGTACATAGGTAGGTAGGTAGGTAGGTAGACACAGAATAATGGGTAGGTAGACAGATTTAAAACTAAAAATGTGAAGGAACAGCAGGCTTCATATTTTCCAGCTGCATCTTTTGCTTTTAAAGCCCTTATTTCTTTTGCCACGTCCCCCCACCATGTAGTCCTCTTCAGTTAGCAGGAGTCTTATCCTCCGCTGGGCAGTAAAGACACAAAACAGACTTAGCCCTAGACACATTCTCAACAAAACCGCATACCATACACAACCTCAAACACACGTTTTCAGGTTTGGAGGTGGGATGGACCAAGATGACCAAGCTTGGGCAATCTAAGAGGGACCTGCGTCTCTCCTCTCGCGTCACATTTGCACTCTCTCCTCACCCTTTCATTCCTACGCCCGCCTTACTCCCCAGCCCCGCTCCAGACCCCAAGCACCCAGGACACTGAACTGGCGTAAATTTCCTTCTACTTGCGCCGAGGCCCGCGGGGGGGTGGGGGTGGGGGTGGGGGTCGTGACGTCAGTGCTGAGCGAGGGGGCGCCGCCTCCTGGGTGGGTTCCCACCCCTCCTGGCCCTGCGGGCCCGGCTCGGCTTGCCCTTTAAAAGAGCGGGTCCTGCGCCAACCGCGCCACACCGCGGGGACCTGGACACACAGCTGCTTTCCCGGAGCATCTTTATCTTGCCTTCTGCCCGCATCTCACTCACAGGTCCAGCCGCCATCCTCTTCGTGCAGATTCGGGCAAGCGGAGCCATGCAGCCTGCAGTGTTTCTCTGCCTCCTGGGAGCTGCAGTGGTGGCCGGTGAGTGGGCTCCGCGGGCTGATCAGCACCGCGGACAGCGCTTGCCGCGTTCTCTCGGCCGCTGGGGACCGTAGGCTTGTAGATAGATACTGGGGGAGAGGAAGGGTTGGGTGGAAGATTTCTCCTTCTTGCTTGAGATGATTAATTCCCGAAACTCTCTGCTTCATCGTCTGACTTGGAAAAAGCCAGAGGGCTTCCTAGCCCAACCAGAAGAGTCTCAGTTTTTTTCATATTTGAGTTTTTCTGTAGATAGAAACGTGCCTGTGCCTCCAAGGAAACCCCACATTTTGTGCTTACTTGTAAAATGTCACGCTCTCTGCCTTCTCTACCTGTCTAAAGAGATGCTCCCAAAACCTTAATATGTAACTGGAATTAAGTATCTGTTCGGTTTTTTTAAAGCCAGGGAACTACGGAGACACAGGAGTACTTGTATTAGTTGGCACCTGGGATATAATTTCCCTTATTATTATTATTTAAACATGAGGAGATGAAAGTAAGTCTCGTATGTATTTAAGATATCATATCTTTTTCTTAACATATTCATCTATGTGTGTGTGTTCATGTATATGTATGTACAAGTTTAATGTCATTTTGGGGGGTATTTTATAGTTCCATTTCTGAGAAGAGGTAATCTCATACCCAAATCCATCCATTTTTAAGTTATTAATGGAAATTGCAGTAGATATTTTGACTTTTGTACTTCAAGAAAATAACAAGGATAAAATAACCACAAAGATATCCTTGAAGAAGTAAAAAAAAATCTTTTTAGTCAATTGGGAGAAAGAAATTTTAAGTAGTAGATATTTGACAGTATCTCTTTATGTATGGAAGATTGTAGGACTAATCTTTCAAACTACTCTGAATCTTGAAGAAATTATCTCTGGAGATTTGAAAAAATGTGTGTGTGTGTGTGTGTGTGTGTGTGTGCATTGAAGTAAAATCACTAGACCACTGAGAAGTATGTATGCTATCACCAGATTAAACTGGAGATTTTCGGTGGCTGTTTTAATAACCTCATAGGATATTGTTCTTATCTGAGATTGAGACTCCTAACTGGAACTGAAGTATTGCCATCCATGAATATGAAGCTTTCATTGACAGCAATTGCTAGATTCCCAAATGTAAAGACACAAAATGAAAGCCAGTGGTAATTTATTTTCTTGCAAGCCACATACATTCAGAAATTTCTAACATTCTTGTAACTTATAAATTGCCTATAAGTGTTCTTAAAGAAAACTAAATGAATATTTAGAGTCCTTTCCGGTCAAAAATATTTTCAGAAAGAAATCACTTAAAATGCTACAGCTATACATTGTGCTTTAGACTGCAAGACAGTGTCATTTGTGAGACTTACTTAATATAGTGGCAGAACATTTAGAGATCCTTTATGCAAGAGAATATTTTAAGAAGGGCTCATATTTTAATATCGGCTAAAATAGATATTATATTCTTTAAAAAACTATTGAACTGTAATTCACACACCATAAAACTTTTAAAGTGCATAATTTAGATTCACAGATTCTGTAATCACTATCAAATGTCAGAAGTTTTTCATTAGCCCAGAAAGAAACACCTATGCCCATTAGCAGTCATTCCCCATTTCTGTCTTCACAAATGCCTGGAAATGAAACATGGTAGCCGTCAAGCAAAGTTTATTATCTAGCAAAATCACAAGACTGAAGAAAACCTCAGGAAACCATCTGGCTCATTTCCTACCCTGAAGAGCTTCTGAAGGGAAATCCATACCTTTCTATAATAGCTACTGGGCACTCTAAAAATTTAATATGAGTGAAGTAGTTATGTGACACCCATATTGTACAGGGTAAAGTAGTTTCTGCCCAGATGAGGTTGCTTAATTTTTTAAATTATAGCTATATTTTTATTCTGGAATCAAACCTTAGTTTGATAGTCTTGTGGTATATAATACTTCAGAAATTATTTTCAGGTTTATCATACAATATAATTTGAAGATTTTCTACCGCCTGACTATTTCACTTTTAGAATCCTTGGGTTTTCTTTGGTGCCTCCTGAATCTTACTTTATACAAAAATAAGTTAAACTACTTTTGGGGATTTAATGTGTCTTTGGCTAGTACTTTGCTGTCACAGATTCAGTTGGAAGAAATACAGAACTTAAATGTCTCACTGAGATGCATAATGCACTTTTATAAGGAGACCTTAGTTCCTTTCCATCAAAAACAGGTCTGAAAAAATCTCAGTCAGAGAAACAGGACTGTCCTGCAATAACAAACATGAGCTATAAATTATTTAGAGCGATAAAGAAAAATATTTCTGTCTGCCCAAATCTGATGACTATTAATACTTTGGCAATGTTAGTAGTTAATAAAAACACTGATTTCACATTTAAAAAAATTTGTTCAATTATTTTTTAAGGATTTTATTTATTTATTCATGAGAGATACACAGAGAGAGGCAGAGACAGGCAGAGGGAGAAGCAGGCCTTTCACAGGGAGCGCAATGCAGGACTCGATCCCCAAACGGGGGATCAGGGCCTGAACCAAAGGCAGACTCTCAACCGCTGAGCCACCTAGGTGTCCTCTGATTTCACATTTGTGGGGAAAAAAGTTGTTAGAAAGAAACTGTATTACCAAAGAAGGTTTAATAAAGCTAGATTTTAAAAAGGCACCTTCTAGTTTATGAGAGGAGTAATTCTCTGTTATTTCTTTCTAGAGAATTTTACAGATTCAGGTGCAAAGAAAAAGTGCCACAGTGGGAATGTTCCCAAATAACAGCCATTTGAGGGATAAATAATGGCCCAGCATACTGAAGCCTGGGTGCCAAAGGGAGGACATCTGGATCTTGTCTGAAGTACCTTTTAGAAAGATTTTGGGGGTCTTCTTACCTGTTCACCATTTCTTAAACGGTTTACAAATGATTTTAATATGCTGGATAGCTTTGGGCTTCTTGAAACAATTGAAGTAGATCCCTGGCCATGTTTTAAAAAAGGAAAATTCAGTAAGGTGAGTACATGAAATAGGTGCTTTATTTCTAGATTGAGCCCTACGATCTGTAACTGATTAGAGGCAGGCAGTTAAAGAGGCTTGGAGAGCAAACATTTTGTGAGGAGAGGTCAGGTTGCTGGTTAAAAATAAACTACATTTGAGTAGCTTTCATCTCTGATGTCTGAGAGTTTTGCTCTTGCTCCAGCTAGCTCTTCTCTTGCTCAAGGACCTAGAATTTCCTGCACTGAGCTTCTTCAGCCAAAATAGCAGTTGTCTACTCCAGGGCGTACCAGGAGAACTGTGGAGATGGGCCTACATGTAAATGCTTTAGCTTCTCCAATAGAAAGGGCTTAGACAAGAACAAAGTCAAAGTGAAAGATGAAAGAAATCAAAGCAGCTTGGAGAAAAAAGCGGGGGGGGGGGGGGGGGGTGCTTTGTAAAATTAAAAGCATCTAAAACATCTCCTAAGAGGATAAAGTATTTGAATTGCTGGTTTAAAACAAGCAGAGCTTCATGAAATTTAATTTGAATAAATTAAAATTTATTCTTTTAAAATATCTTCATAAGCCAGTTGTTAAAAACCTATTTGTACATGGTATTATGGACTTGATGCTGTACTAGTAGAATGAGATCCCTTCCCTGCTCTTTACACATGGCTGCAGACAACATGGGGAAAAGGAAACAACACTGATATAAGCAAGCTTGTTCATGCAAAGGAGTGGGGGTAAAAATTAGGTAATTAGTGATATAAGATAATCGCAACCATGTCTCTAAAAATAAAGTGAGTTTTGGGAGGGGATAATTTATTAGAGACAGGACTAGGTAGAGGATAGGCAGAAGAGCTGAGGAGGGTACTCTAGTTTCATTTAAACTAGGTTTTAAAAACTTTTTACTTAAGTATAATATACATTTAGAAAGCTGCACAGGTAAGTATACAGCTTAATGAAGTTTTCACTGAGTGAGCACATTTGTATAATCAGTGCCCTCATCAAGAAACAGAATGTTGCCAGGGTACCTGGTTAGCTCAGTTGGTTGAGCATCTAACTCTTGGTTTTGACTCAGGTCATGATCTCAGGGTCATAGTATCCAGCCATGCTGTGGGCCCTGCGCTCAGCAGGGAGTCTGCTTGAGTTTCTCTCTCTCTCCTTCTGCCCTTTCCCCCACTCGTTTTCTTGTTCTCTCTCTCTCAAATGAATAAATCTTAAACAAACAAACAAAAAGAAATAGAACGTTGCCAGTATCTCAGAAGCTCTCTTTGTCTGTGGTCTGGATTTGAATTATACTGCATATAAGATAGCATTCATTTCCAAATCATGTTTAAGACACTGCTAGGGAAAACATCTGTGTGTGTGTGTGTGTGTGTGTGTGCGCGTGCGCGCAACTGGGGCAATTATGGCTCCTGAACTAATTTTCTTCAACTATCTCCATTCTGCTCAGCTGTGATTCTGCTCCTCTCTCCAAATAATGTACGGAACGTAGGGGTAATTTTGTGAGTGTGGGGTCACACAACTTCCAAAAATCAACTCAAGTCTTCCCATTTCTTTTTCTCCTTCAAAGCAGTCAGTTCTGTGCCAGTGGATAACAGGAACCACAATGAAGAAATGGTAAGTTGGATTGGAAGTCTAGAATCTCCCACTACTTACCATACCAAACCAAAGCAAAACAAAACAAAAACAAATGACAGCCACAAGAAACCTACAACATAGTCTTACAAAGCCAGGTTTTTATCCCTGAGGGAAGGGTGGCAGAGAATGTCCTTTCTGCCCTGGGGTCTCACTTCCTTCCTGGATGTGTTTAGTGCCCCCTGAGGGTAGCTGTCATCACCATTTTCCTTCCAACCTGCAAGAAATGGATGTTTGTTTTTTAAGATTTTATTTATTTATTTATTTATTTATTTATTTATTTATTTATTTATTTATTTATTTATGAGACAGAGATAGAGACAGAGAAAGAGAGCAGAAGCAGGGTGAGGGGCACAGAGGGAGGGCCTCCCCCGCTGAGCAGGGAGCCTGATGTGGGGCTTGATCCTGGGACTCCAGGATCATGACCTGAGCCAAAGGCAGATGGTTAACCAACTGAGCGACTCAGATGCCCCAAGAAATGGGTGTTTATTTCTCTTCTCTTGTGAAATCTTGACCCAATGCTGTTTTGCATTGTTCTGTGGAGAAGACTGGGAGATTTCACTGTGGTCCTATAACTCTACATTTCTGCCCCAAGGATTCCACACCAGTCTAGGCCACAGAGCCAAGCCTCTTGCTACAGCAGCTCTAGGTTGAGTTAGTGTGTCATCCTAGTGACACCAGCTTTTGCCAACATGCTTTTGGGTCTCCCTCCAGGTGACTCGCTGCATCATTGAGGTCCTCTCAAATGCCTTGTCAAAGTCCAGTGCTCCACCCATCACCCCTGAGTGTCGCCAAGTCCTGAAAAAGAGTAAGTGTCCTACACTGCAGGAGATTTTTGTCTCTCACATGGTCCTTCCTCCTGCTCCCTCTACTTCACCTACTACTTTACCTCCAAATGAAAGGGGGCAGGGGAGGGCATAATGAAATGGAAAGAATATAGGCTAGACTAGGATCTGGGGAGACAGAAGATATGACTTCTAGTCCCACTCTGCCTCTTCATAGCTGTATGGCCATGGGGAAAGATCTCTTGACTTTCTGGGCTTATTTTCTCAAAGTAAAGTGAGGGAGTTGAACTCAATGATAGCCTTTGATATATCTATCAGTTCTTAAATTCCTTGGTTCCAGAGTTTGGATTTTTAGAACAGGTTTTCATTTGGGTGGAGAGAAGTGTGGGGAGTGCTGGTTTGTGATTAGGTAGCAGGAGTTAAGTATTCTGGAAATGTTGGGAGATGAAAGGATAGAAAGAGAACTTAAAATTATTTGCCTTCTGCTCTTCTGACAGTGAGAAGTTAGAAGCTTGAAGGATGACTTGGAAACTTCTGTCCTCTTTACATGACAGATTGCTCAAGCCATTTTAATGTAGAGCTGATTAGAATGGGAGGTACCGCCAAATGGTGGAGAACTAGAGGAGGAAAGGAGAAGTGGAACATCCAGTGAGTCAGAGCTATGACCTTCTGAATCTAGAGTGGGATTTTCTATACAAATTTCAACAGTAATGCAAGCGGTATCCACTGGGAGTTGACATTAAAAGACCAGTTTTATAAAACTATGCCGTCTCTTTTATGCATGAAATCAAACTGATTCAAACAAATCCAAAAACCACTGTTCTCTCCAACAGTCTCTGCTTTTAAATTTTTAGTTAGGCTGGCAAGACTAGATTTTTGTTTTCTTGTCACTTCCAAAATCTCTTATTGCAAGATAATAGTCTCTTGCTATTGCTGCACATGAGCCCTCATGCATAAAATGGTAAAAACAAATATTGACAACTGACCAAAAGACTGACCTGGCAGGACTCAATCCACCACTGGGGGCTTCAAGGTAATCACAGATGTGGGGACCTGAGCCTCCATGAGCCCCATGAACAGTGGGAGGAAGCTTCCCTATCAATCCCAGCTTACACATGTTTTTCTGAATTTCTCCCCAACTTTCTTTTCCAGCCATTACAGGGAATGAATACAAACAGAATGAGTCTTCAGGCAGAGACTAGAGCCAGCTCCTCTGGACAAACCTCACTATCTCCCTTCCCCTTCCTTCATTTACCAGATAGATGCAAAAGTGTGGGGCCTGCCATAGTAGGTCATCAAAGAACTGTGACTGCTTAGGAAGAGCTGTTGAATGCAGGGCCCTGCTTAACTGTCAAGATCAGACTCAACCTTTATATTGTGGCCATAGTGATTCTAGCCTCTGTTATCACTGACTGTGCCCTGGGGCCATTTGATGTCTGTTGAGAGAGGCCCAGGGAAACTGGCTAAAATCAAATGACTCATGTCTATCGGACCCTGGTGACACTACCCAGAGAACTATATATAATGCTGAGATCAGGAGGGTTTAAGATCTCCTCTGGGCTGCAGACTCAGACAGCAGCCAGGGCCTGACAGCATAAGGAGTAAAGCAGAATAGGAAGTGACTCAAAAACTAGAGGATACATGTCCTTCTGGGTGGGAGTGGGGGGCGGGGGGTGGAGGGCAGATGTTTTGTAGCTCCAACCCTACTCTGGAGAAATACAGACTTTGTTATCAGATTTGGGATTTTTTAAAAGAAGTTAAAATTTGGATTTGTAAGCAATATCTCCTGGTACTTAGTATTTGCCTCTGAATTTGAAATGAGGTAAAATGAGATTTAGGGCAACCAGAACTCACCTCTGGGTTACCAGTTTGTGGCTTCTGCCTGATTCTAGTTTTCTCTCCTGCTGATATGTCTTAAACAGAAGATCAGTTGGAGCTTTTCAGCCAGCTGGATGGATGGATTGATTCTCTCTCCTACCCCTTGCCCATCTCCATCCCCACTCCCCATTCTCTCCAGGGTGTCTGTGGAGCAAGCATACACTTATTGGGTGAATGAGCACTTGGGGGAATAGAGGAGAATCATTGTTTTATGGCGTGAAGAGACCTTAGGGAATACATAGCCCAATTTCTTAATAGGCATAAGCCTCTCTTTGTCCAGGTTAATCTTGTCATCCTTGCAACAGAGTTAAGGATGGAAGGTACATTTCCTCCTTTTTTACTTGAAAGTAAGAATGAGCTTCATACCTTGGTTTTACAGATTGACAATGACTATGTGTTGCTAATCACAGTCCTCTTCTGATCGCACCTGCAGGGACTTAGAGCTAAATTTAGGAGGAAGTGCTAAGACTCAGGCACAAGCTGCTACAGAGAGCACAGAATTAGCTGGGAAAAAATAAAAATACTCTGTTACTGACCAGTAAGCAGTAGGAAAGGGGTGGCACAGCGCCTGCCCTGGAAGGCTGAGACCCTGTCTGATTAGGGCTATGTCAGCTTACCTGTGCCTACCTGGACGACCTCACTTGCTTCAATGCTGCACTGGCTCTTCAAAGACAAAATCCCTGGGGAGGGACCAGCTCTCTGGATGTGAAAGGTCAGAGACATTTCAGTTGATTCACAAAACATGAGAATGTTATCATGCCAGGCTAGGATTTCAGGAGAAAGGTACAGACCATCCACTATTTCTTGAGTATTTTTCCAATGACCATTTTTTTCCATTTTGCAAATGTCAGTTCAAAATGACTCATCAGTGCCATTTCATAGAAATATAACGTGAACCACAAATATAATTTCATATTTCTTTTTTTAAAGATTTTAGTTATTTATTCATGAGAGGCATAGAGAGGCAGAGACACAGGAAGAAGGAGAAGCAGGCTCCCTGAGAGGAGCCCAAGGTGGGACTCAATCCCAGGACCCTGGGATCACATCTTGATTCAAAGGCAGACTGACCCACCCATGCATCACTAATTTCACATTTCTTAGTGGCCATGTTAAAAAAGTAAAAAGAGATAGGAGAAATTAATTTTAATAATGTATTTTATTTTTATCCAATATATTTTATTTAGTAAATAATTTTTACCCATCTAATAGATTTGTGTATATATATACTTATAAAGTTTATCTTTTTTTTTAAATAATCTCTACACCCAATGTGAGGCTTGAACTTACAACCCCAAGATCAAGAGTCACATGCTTTTCTGACTAAGCCAGCTAGGTGCCCCCACACCCAGTATATTTATAATATATATTACCCAATACATCCAAAATATTATTTCAATATACAATCAATATGAAAATTTGAGATATTTTGCAATTTTTTCATACAAAGTCCTCAAAATCTGGTAGGTATCTTAGACTTATAGCTCATCTCAGTTTGGACCAGCCACATTTCAAGTACTCAGGAACCATAAAGGGCTGGCAGCTCCCACAACAGACAGTATAGATCTAGACCCAGAGCTATGAGGGGCCTTGGCTTCAGGAGTTCTATATGAACTCAGTGACATAAATTGAAATTCAAGCCTTTCCAGCTAACAATCAGACAATGCTAGCTGCATGTCTTCTTTCATGAAATGCTCTTGCATTAAGGAGGATTTAGTAAAGGAGGTATTGACATTTGGAAGAGATAGGAGAGAACACATTCAATTAAAATATCAGTTGTACCATCTACTGTTGACTAATGAAACAAAGATAACTCAGTATACTGATGTTTATCTTCAACATCTGAGAATACGTTGGGCAGATGGGATCTGAGTGATGGAAGAAATGGTTCTTTCTACTGGTATGCGGTTTTCTCAGGGAAGAAATATGCACCCTTCTTACCACCAGTTACTAGGTTACATGGTCTCTTACTGCTACATTGAGTCTACACAGTTGATTAGATTAAAAGGCTGATAAACTAATAATTTAAAATTTTAAATCCTCCATTGATACTTCCTCCTGATACTTCCCATTTTGGCTATTTAACTTTATTTAGTTGGATTTTAGTTAGAGCTATTTACATAAGGCTAACTTTTTAATCCTTACTCGAACAAATATGGAAAGAAGGGTCCCTAATTATACCTCTCTGAGTCTCAATGTCTTCATTTGCAAAAAGGAGAGGCTGAAATAGATGAATTCTAAGGTTTCTTCTGGTTCTAAATTCTAACATTTCATAAATCTCTATTTGGATTTTAATTTGATCACTAGTACCAGTGAGACATGCTGGTTGAGTGTTATGGAAAAAGTAAAAGTAGAGTTTATTATTAAACACAACTAACGAGCTTTCATCCCATTTTCTTTCAAAAGGAGTCTGACTATACTTTTTATTAACTTTAAAAAGTATCCAAGTGATTTTTCAGGTCCTTCAGTTTTGTAGTGCTCACTGAGGCTGGTGCACAATTCTGAAATTACACTTAAGCTTCTTTATTTTCATATAGGTAGAAAAGAGGTCAAAGATGAAGAGAAAAGTGAAAATGAAAACACACGGTTTGAAGTAAGATTGTTAAGAGACCCAACTGATGCCTCAGATGCCAACAGGCCTTCTGGTAGGGAAGAAGCAAGACCCCCAGGAGAGGGGGGCACCCAAGGCCCGACAATGGCAGACACAGAGGGTGGGCACAGCCGAGAAGGAGCAAGTGAATCCCAAGGGGACCTATACCTCCCTGACAGCCAAGTCTCTAAAGAAGCAAAGACACACTATTCTGAGAAAACTGAGGAAGAGGACAGGAAGGAAGAGGAGGGGGAGAAATATCAGAAAAGGGAGCATGGAAGAGATGGCAGTGAAGAGAAAAACCTGGAGGAGCCAGGAGAGACACAAAATGCCTTTCTCAACAAAAGAAACCAGGCTTCAGCTAAGAAAAAAGAGGAGTTAGTGGCCAGATATGGTACACACTCTGCCAGCACCCCTGAGGAGAAGACACACAGCAGAGAAAGGAGTAGCCAGGAGAGTGGAGAGGATACAAGAAGCCAGGAGGAACACCCTCAAGAGTCTAAAAGCCCAGTTGGGAGCCGGGAAGAATCTGAGGAAAGTGAGGAAGATACTGACCCTGAGGTGGACAAACGACACTGGAAGCCAAGACACCACCATGGGAGGACCAGGCCTGACAGGTCCTCTCAAGAAGGGACACCTCCCTCTGAGCAAAGAGGACACCTCCGTGAGGAATCCGAGAAGTCAGACATGGGCATGGCCAGCTTAGGGGAAAAGAGGGACCACCATCCAGCCCACTACAGGGCTTCAGAGGAAGAACCCGAATATGGGGAAGAAGTGAGGAGTTACCAGGCTCCCAAGGACCTGGAGCAAGGACAATATGGCGGCAGAGGAAGTGAGGAGTACAGGGCTCCAAGGCCTCCCAGTGAGGACAGCCAGGAGGAGGACAAGAGAAATCCCCCCGGCTCAGAGTTTGACCACACGGCCCACAGATATAATGAAGAAAGTGAGGGAGAGAGGGGCCATGAGGAGGAACACCACCACAGAGCCAGGGGAGGGGGACCAGGTGCATATTCCATTCCAGACAAAGAAGAAAAACGGTTCTTGGGTGAAGGATACCACAGTGTTCAAGAAAGCCCAATGGACAAGGTAAGGAGGTATCCACAAGGTGAGTGGAAAGAGCAGGACAGAAATTACCTCAGCTATGGTGAGGAAAGAGGTGAGGAAGGAGCCCAAGGGAAGTGGCAGCAGCAGGAGGACCTGGAAGATGCTAAAGAGAGCAGGGAGGAAGCTAGGCTTCAAGGTACACAGTATGGTCCTCATTACACCACTGACAAGAGGAAGAGATTAGGGGAGCTGCTCAACCCATACTATGATCCTCCCCAGTGGAAGAGCAGGCATTTTGAGAGAAAAGACAACATGGATGACAATTTTCTTGAAGGGGAAGAGGAAAATGGGCTAACCTTGAATGAGAAGAATTTCTTCCCAGAATACAACTATGATGTGTGGGAGAAAAAGCCCTTCGAGGACGATGTGAATTGGGGATATGAGAAGAGAAATCTCTCCCCCAAACTGGATCTGAAAAGGCAGTATGACAGAGTGGCTGAACTGGACCAGCTCCTTCACTACAGGAAGAAGTCTGCCGAATTTCCAGACTTCTATGACTCTGAGGAGCAGATGAGCCCACACCATGCAGCAGAGAATGAACAGGACAGGGCTGGCCAGAGAGTTCTGACGGAGGAAGAGGTAACGTGTGGGGCTTTTGTTTAAAATTAAGATGGTTAATATTAATGTCTTCAAGACTACCTGAAATTAATGTGGTGAAACTGGTGGGAATTAATTACCTTGAGAATGTATCCTCAGTAAGAGAGTGGGGACAACCTCTGGGTTTGAGTTCCATTGTCCCTGCCCACTTACCCTACTGCAGTGCTTCCCAACCTTGGCTGCACACAGGAATCAGCTGCAGGGCTTGAGTAATTACTGATGTTTTGGATCCACCCCCAGGGATTCTGTCTATTTGGTGCTGGGTGCTACTTGGGCATCAGGATTTTTCAAAGCTTCCAGGTGGTTTCAGTGTTCGGCCAACGTTGACAACCCCAATTTGGTATCTTCCTGGTCATTTAACTTTTCATCACTATTTCACAGGATAAGAAGGAACATATGATATAGAAATTAGTTGCTTTAGTCTTCCTTTATCAGCTATTGGACTATAAAAATTCATTTACATCTCAGAGAGTTAACGTGATTAGAACGGTTCCTGCCTAAACAATGATTTTTCCTAATTTGATTATGCTGGTTGCTGTTTCTTAAACTTGAATGTGCATCAGAATCTCAAGAGATTTCTAGCCTTCAGAGTTTCTGATTGAGTAGTTTGCAGGTGGGGCCCAAGAATCTGCATTTCTGACAGGTTCCTTGGTGATGCTGATGCTTCTGATCAGGGGACCACACTTTGAGAACCACTGATGTAGGGTGTCTCATATGGCTTCTGATATCAAAAAATTCCCTTCTATTCATACTCCCTCAGACCACAATAAAATTTATTGATCTGGGACCTCATGCCTCCACTTTTCTGTATTTTCTAGGAAAAGGAACTTGAGAACCTGGCTGCAATGGATATGGAACTACAGAAAATAGCTGAGAAGTTCAGTGGTAACCGAAGGGGCTGATGGCTGTTGGAGCAAAGGGCGGTTTTAAGAAGCAGCCCTCACATTATTTTCTGCCACTTCACTGAAAGACACCATTTATTTACCCAAAAGCAGAAAGTAGAATTTACTGTTCATTCAATGTTTGACACAACTGGAAATGCTTTAATTTATGCCAGAATGCTATTGAAAATATGAATAGCATGACTTGTAGTATATTCTTTCTCTTGAAATAGACATATTAACATGCTTGTGATAATGATTGTGCTGTCATCCTTGAAAAAATATGTTTGTCTTGGTTTGAAATAATAAAAGATTCACCTGAGGCCAAAGCTTCATGTTCTTAGCCTTCTTTGGGCTAACAAGGAGGAGTGTGATTTTCAAATCCATTCTCTAAAGTAAATTTTAAAAGATAGCACTAGGATTTGTTGGTCTTTGGATGCAGAATTGGGGGGGGGGAGGGAAAGTGCAAAACTTTGAAGTAAAAGAATGTCCAGGATATAAAGCGAAAGAGTACAAGAAAAGACATCTTTTTCCCTAGAGTAAAGAAAGATTGTTAAATAGACTTGAACAATCTATTTCAAAAGTGACCATAAGACATTTACTTTTTAAATTCTATTATCTGGAAATCTCTGAGAGTAGCCAACTAAGGATCATTTTTCAGGGCTAAGGAAGAGAGAGCCTAGATAATGGGATAACTTTGGACTGGGAATCAGAACATCTGGGCTGATCCAGACAGATCCCTGGGCCCTCAAGGCCTGATTTTTACTGTGTATAAAAACAGGACTCTGATTCTTTTTTTTTTCTTTCAAGATTTTATTTATTTATTCATGGGAGACACAGAGAGAGAGGCCGAGACACAGGCAAAGGGAAAAGCAGGCTCCTTGCAGGGAGTCCGATGTGGGACTCGATCCCAGGACTCCAGGATCACGCCCTGGGCCAAAGGCAGGTGCCAAAACCGCTGAGCCACCCAAGGATCCCAACAGGGCTCTGATTCTATTACTAAGTAGTTGTATGACTTTGGACAAGTTGCTTTCCCTCTCTGGACCTCAGATTCATCAGTAAAACAAGGATATCTGCCTCATTGGATTGTTACGAGGATGATATGAGTACGCAAAACACTTAGAATAGTGCCTGGTATATGGCATGGTGCAGGAAATGTTGGCTGCCACCATTATTAACTCGGCAGCTAGCTTCCTATGGCAAGACAGGTGGAAAATTTCCTGTTCTCCTTTCTTTTTCTGTCATCTCATTCCTCACCAATGGTGCCTCCCAAGGGATTGAGCCCCAGGTGCCATAGCAGTGAGCTTCTTGGTAATACACCCTTTCTAGGTTATCTTTATCTCCCTGCCCCACTTCCTACTGGTAACCTCAACTGATGTTGCCTTGAGTCGCCTCCCAAATCAACTGCTTGTCCTCAACTTCTTATTTCAGGGTCTGCTTCTTGGGGACCTGAATCTAAGAAACCATCCAAAGCCAAGCTAGTCTCATGGTAAATATATTTAATATACCACCATTGTAACCCTTTGTATTATTGCATCTTGATACAAGTTACTAAGAAATGCTTAACATATTGCAATAGACACGTCTCTCCTTTTTCTTTATTGCAATTCAGCAGAAAACAAAATCACTTCCTAATAAAGAGGATTCAAGGGCCCAAGATGAAAAGGATTTACTCACTGGATAAGGGAGGGCAAAACACTGCAAAGCACCAAATGCTAGTTTGGCAAGCCACACACACACACACACGCACACACGGCACTGCTCATGAGAGGCTGCTGGCTGCTGGCAGGTGGAACATAGCACTGCATGGTCCTGGCCTCCTGTTGATGTCCTATGCACTAGCACATCTTTTTAGTTTAGTTTGTAAACACTTCAGGGCAGGGGAATGTGTAGGAACAGAAGACCTATCAAGGATACAAGAGACATTCAAGAGAATTCCACCCAATCCATGGTGCCAACAGAGTGCAGTTAGGATCTCTGGAGATGCCATGCCACCATTTCTTTGAGATGAACTCAAGGACTACCTACACCACTAATTTTCCCTCTTTTGAGAAAAGTAATATATGTTGATGGCAAGACATCAGGTCGTCCTGAAAAGCATATGGTGGGTGTGATGGGTTGAACTGTTGTCCTCCAAAATGATACGTTGAAGACTTAACCCCTGGCACCTGTGAGTGTGACCATATTTGGAAATAGTCTCTACAGATGCAATCAAGTTAGGATGAGGTCATTAGGGTGGGCCCATATCCAACATGACCAGTGTTCTTGTAAGAGGAGGGAGATCTGTGTAGACACCAAGGAGAATCTCATGTGAAGACATAAACACAGAGGGAAGATGGCCATGTGAAGGTGGTGGCAGAGACTGAAGCTGGGCTGCCACCAGCCAAGAAACATCTGGGGTCACTGGAAGCTGGAAAAGCAAAGAAAGATTCTCCCCTAGGACTGCAAGGGTGAGAATAGCCCTGCTAACACCTTGATTTGGGACTTCTGACTTCCAGGACTGTGAAACAACACATTTATGTTGTTTTAAGTCGCTCAGTTTTTGGTCTTTTGTTAAGGCGGCCCTAGGTATCTAATATGATCAGAAACAAATGGCCTCTGACCCTTTCCTTCCAAATCCTTCTGCAGATGTAATCATCTGTATTTTAGAGCTCTTCTCCTACTTGAATATTTTATTTTATTTTTTAAAATAAATTTATTTTTTATTGGTGTTCAGTTTGTCAACATATAGAATAACACCCAGTGCTCAGCCTGTCAAGTGCCCACCTCAGTGCCCGCCACCCAGTCATCCCCACCCCCCGCCCACCTCTGCTTCCACCACCCCTAGTTCATTTCCCAGAGTCTTTCATGTTCTGTCTCCCTTTCTGATATTCCCCACTTATTTTTTCCCCTTTCCCCTTTATTCCCTTTCACTATTTTTTTATATTCTCCAAATGAATGAGACCATATAATTTTTGTCCTACTCCAATTGACTTATTTCACTCAGCAGAATACCCTCCAGTTCCATCCACGTCGAAGCAAATGGTGGGCATTTGTCGTTTCTAATGGCTGAGTAATATTCCATTGTATACATAAACCACATCTTCTTTATCCATTCATCTTTCGATGGACACCGAGACTCCTTCCACAGTTTGGCAATTGTACTTGAATATTTTAATTGTCATAGTCTCTAATATTTTATCAAGGAGGAGTTAAAGCACAATTATGGAACAGGAGGGGAAAAGGGTCCCAGCATTACAAAATGAAAATACACAACACTGTAAAATATAGTATAATTGGGAGATCACAGATGCTAAAATAATTAATTGACTACAATAGTTACTACTCTGTGGTCCAGAAACCAGTCATTTGGGTATATAACAGGCCTCATTGAGAAAATGAAACCCCTAAAAAAAGTGAGGATGTGAACCATGTGGACCCCCAGAGGAAGGACACTTCAGGCAGAGTGAACAGCAAGTGCAAAGGCCCTGAGTAATGTGGTTGGTATGTTTGAAGACGAGCAAAGAGGCCCATGTGGACATAAGTAGTGAAGTGGCATGGGCCAGATTACACAGGGCTTTGTACACCCTGGTAAAGACTTTTGCTTTTGAAATTGAAAAGATATCAGTAGAGGCCTGACATGATTTGCTTTATGTGATAACAACACTCCAGCTCCTGGGTTGAAAGAAGACTGTAGGGGAAGTGAGGGTACGAACACAAAAACCAGTAAGGAGACCACTGCAAAATTCTCAGTGGGTCACTGTGATGGCTTGGACCAGCGTGTGGCACTGGGGATAAAGAGAAGTCATCTGACTATGGGTCTGTTTTGGAGACAGAGGACAGGTAGGGCTGAGGGATTTGGTGTGGCATAAGTGAAAGAGAGGCATTGAGGATGGAAGCTTTAGGCCTGAACAACGGGGAACATTAGAGCTGGGGAGAACTATACGAAGGACTGGCTTGGGAAGGAAAATATGGGGAGTTCAGATCAGGCTATGTTAAATCTGAGATGTGACCAGACACTCAAGTGGAGGTGTTGAGTTGGGTATATGGGTCTGGAGCTCAAGGGAAAGGACCGCACTAAAGACATCATGTGGGAGTCATCATCATAGAGATGGCATTTAAAACCTTAAAACTTGAAAAAAGATAAACAAAGTCCAGGGTTAGTAGAAGGAAGAAATAACAAAGATCAGAGTGGAAATAAATGAAATAATGACTAAAGAGACAATAGAAAAGATCGGTGAAACAAAGAGCTACTTCCTTAAAAAGATCAACAAAATTGACATACTTTTAGCTTGACTTACCAAGAAAAAAAGAGAGGGCTCAAACAAATAAAGTCAGAAATGAAAGAGGAGCTGTTACACCAGACACCACAAAGAGACTACTATGAATAATTTTTTAAACTTTTTTTGGAAAGATTTTATTTATTTATTCATGAGAGACCCAGAGACAGAGACATAGGCAGAGGTAGAAGCAGGCTCCCTATGGGGAGCCCAATGTGGAACTCAATCCCAGGACCCCCGATCATGACCTGAGTCAAAGGCAGACGCTCAATCACTGAGCCACCCAGGTGCCTCTACTATGAATAATTATATGCCAACAAATTGGACAACCTAGAAGATACGGATATATTCCTAAAAACATACAACTTTCCAAGACTGAATTATGAAGAATTAGAAAATCTGAACAGACTAATTTTTAGTAGGTAGGTTGAATTAGTCATCAAAAACCTATCAACAAACAAAGGTCCAGGACCAGACAACTTCACTGGTGAATTCTACCAAACATTCAAAGAGAAATTAATGCCAATCCACCTGAAAATATTCCAAAAAATTGAAGAGGAGAAAATCCCTCCAAATTTATTTCTATGAGGCCAGCATTACTCTAATACCAAAACAAGGACACCACAATAAGATTACAGGCCGATAGCCTTGATGAACATAGACACAAAAATCCTCAGCAAACTGAATTCAACAATACATTAAAAGGATCATACACCACTATCAAATGAGATTTATTCCAGAGATGCAAGGATGGTTCAACATCTAATAAAGCAATTAACATGATACACCATATTAACAAAATGAAAGATAAAAACCATATAATTATCTCAGATGCAGAAAAAGTATTTGACAAAATTTAACATCCATTTATGATAAAAAGCCCTCAACAAAGTAGGTATAGAGATATAGGTATAGGTATTACCTCAACATAATAAAAACCATATATGACAAGCCCACAGCTAATATCCTACTTTTTTTTTTTTTTGCTAATATCCTACTTAATGGTGAAAAACGAAAAGCTTTTCCTCTAAGACCAGGAATAAGACAAGGATGCTCACTCTTGCCACTTTTATTCAACATAGTACTGGAAGTGCTAGGCTAAGCAATTAGGTAGGAAAAGAAATAAAAGTCATACAAATTGGAAAGAAAGAAGTAAAACTGTTGTGATTTGCAGATGACATGATTTCATATATAGAAAACCCTAAAAACTCTGCCAAAAAAGAATTCAGTAAAGCTACAGGATACAAAAATCAATATACAAAAATTTGTTGTATTTCTATATACTAACATGAATTATCAGAAAGAGAAATTCAGAAAAAATCCCATTTACAACTGCATCAAAAAGAATAAAATATCTAGAACTAAATTTAACCAAGAAATTGAAAAACCTATACACTGAGAACGATAAAACATTGACAAAAAAAGTTGAAGAAGACACAAATAAATGGAAAGATATTCTATGCTCATAGATTGTTAAAATGTCCATGTTACCTAAAGCAATCTACAGATTCAATGCAATCCTTACCGAATTCCAATGGCATTATTCACATAAAACACAATTCCCAAACTTGTCTGAAACCACTAAAGACCTCAAATAGCCAAAGCAATCTTGAGAAAGAAGAACAAAGCTGGAGATACCATCATCCCTGATTTCAAACTATATTGCAAAGTTATAGTAATCAAAACAGTATGATATTGGCATAAAAAGACCTATAGACCAAGGGAACAAAATAGAGTAATAAACCCACGCATATATGGTCAATTAATTTACAATAAAGGATCCAAGAATATGTAATAGAGGAAGGACAGTTTAATATAGAACTACCATAGGATCCAGCAATTCCACTTCTGGATATTTATCTGAAAAAAAAAAATAAAAACACTAATTTTAATTTTAGTGTTTACACGCATCCTCATGTTCAGGGCGACATTATTTACAAAACAACCTTAGTGTCCACTGATGGATAAATGGATAAAAAATATGTTTTATATATATTTTATATATGTACATATATATACACATACATTATATATATTTATATCAAATGTGAAACTACTCAGTCATAAAAAGGAATGGAATCTTGCCAGTTGTGATAACATGGGTGGACCTTGAAGGCAACTACACTAAGAGAAATTAGAGAAAGACAAATACTGTATGATTTTACTTATATGTGGACTCTACAAAGAACAAAACAAACAAATCAAAACAAAACCAAAAAACCAAGCTCATAGATGCAGAAAATTGGTGGCTGCTAGTGGGGTGGGCAAAATGGGTGAAAGGGGTCAAAAGTTACCAACTTTCGGCGGCCATCGCTGAGGCGCTCGCAGCCAACATGAAGTTCAATCCGTTTGTGACTTCTGACCGGAGCAAGAATCGTAAGCGGCATTTCAATGCGCCTTCCCACATTCGCAGGAAGATCATGTCTTCCCCGCTTTCCAAAGAGTTGAGGCAGAAGTACAACGTGCGGTCCATGCCCATCCGGAAGGATGACGAAGTGCAAGTTGTGCGGGGACACTACAAAGGTCAGCAAATCGGCAAAGTAGTCCAGGTTTACAGGAAGAAGTATGTCATCTACATTGAACGAGTACAGCGAGAGAAGGCAAATGGCACAACTGTGCACGTGGGCATTCACCCTAGCAAGGTGGTTATCACTAGACTAAAACTGGACAAAGACCGCAAAAAGATCCTTGAGCGTAAAGCCAAATCTCGCCAAGTAGGAAAGGAAAAGGGCAAATATAAGGAAGAAACCATTGAGAAGATGCAGGAGTAAAGTAACCTTATATGTGACTTTAAATAAAAACTTAAAATGAAAAAAAAAAAAAAAAAAGGTACCAACTTTCAGTTATAAAGCAAGTAGGTCCTGGGGATATAACACACAGTGTGGTGACTATGGTTAATGATATCATATTGCATATTTGAAAGTTGCTAAGAGAGTAAATCTTAAAAGTTCTCATCACACACAAAAAATTTTTTCACTATGTCTGCTGACAGATGGTAACTAGACTTATTGTGGTGATCATTTCTCAGTGTATACAAATACTGAATTGTAATGTTGTACTCCTGAAGCTATATGTTATATAAAGTTATAATATGTCAATTATGCCTCAGTAAAAACAAACAAATCCTTAAAACTAAGTAAGATCACCTGTGGTTATGTGAAAGATGGCCCCTATGCATTGGCTGCAGAGTGGTTATTTCTTCATTATAGGCTGAGAACTGTTAGCTCAAAAGCCTGCTGGTGCCAAACTCAAACTTTACACATCCACTTCTTTTAAACAGAGCCCAAATAAGTAATTTTTTAGACATTTAGGGTCCATCTGCTTTGCATACCTTCAGCATATACCCAGCATCTGCTGACCATTGATCCCAAGTCTTTTAAGTTATAAGACTCTTGGGATCCCTGGGTGGCACAGCGGTTTGGCGCCTGCCTTTGGCCCAGGGCGTGATCCTGGAGACCCAGGATCGAATCCCACGTCGGGCTCCCGGTGCATGGAGCCTGCTTCTCCCTCTGCCTGTGTCTCTGCCTCTCTCTCTCTCTCTCTCTCTCTCTCTGTGACTATCATAAAAAAAAAAAAAAAAAAAAAAAAACAGTTATAAGACTCTTGTCCTTCAGAGCAGTCAGATCCAGAGACTCCACCTAGACACAAGAGGGCCTTCTCAAATTCCCCTTTCCTTGGGGGTTCCCTTGCCCTCCTCTTCTGAGAAGTACTCCCCATGGTGTTGCTTCTAGATAGATTCTCACTGTGAAAAAACATCCCCTTCCTTGCTAACCTGTCTGGGCAGAACCACCACTCAATAAAGCATGTGGGTACTACTGCCACCTCATGGTCATATCTTTTTTGATCAGACCCCAGATCCCTCCAACACCTACACCTAGCAGTGTGTAGACAAAAAAAGGGAAAGGGTGCAACTGCTAAGCCTTGGAGTGCCATTGTTGTTCTAAACAATCACCTCAGAGAAGAGGAATGAGCAGCAGAGATGGGGGAAGAATAGCCAGAAAGATAGGAGGGAAATCAGAAGAGATAGTGTCCTAGAAGCCAAGTAAAAAAACTGTCGCAAGGAAAGAGGTCGACCATGTCAAATTCTGTCTGTAGGTCTAGAGGACCATTAAGGAGCTCTGGATTTCACTTTACATCTTTTGTTGCTGCTTGCTCCAAACCAGCTCTCTGCTGTGGCTGCTCCAAAGTGCTGCTCTCCTGGTTTCTTCACCCCCACAATTCCTCTCACCACTTCACTTAAATCCATGATCAGCATATCTTTTGGATGGCCACATAGCACGTATTTTAAGCTTTGAGGGCCACATGGTATCTGCCACAAATATTCAACTCTGCCCCATAGCACAAAAGCAGCCACCAACAGTACCGTTTTCCACTAAAACTTCAATTATGGGCACTGCAATTTGAATGTCATGTAAGTTTCATGTGTCACAAAATTATTTTTCTTACTTGTCCCAACTATTTAAAAATGAAAAAGAAAATTCATTCCTACCTGCTGCCTGAAGATCCTGCCACTAATCAGCCTGCTTCTAGGGGCTGATAATTCTCCCCTTTGAAATTCTCCCCTTTCGGGATCCCTGGGTGGTGCAGGGGTTTGGCGCCTGCCTTTGGCCCAGGGCGCGATCCTGGACCCCCGGGATCGAATCCCACGTCAGGCTCCCGGTGCATGGGGCCTGCTTCTCCCTCTGCCTATGTCTCTGCCTCTCTCTCTCTCTCTCTCTCTCTGTGTGTGACTATCATAAATAAATAAAAATTAAAAATAAATAAATAAGTGAAATTCTCCCCTTTCAGTATCCTTTGTGATACTGGCAGGTCTTGGCACACTCTCAATTACTGGGGACCACTCAGAACAAAGATGGTGGTTTAGATAATCACAAAGCCTTTTTTCTTTTGGGGGGGGAGGGGCAGAGGAGAGAGACCGTATTTTAAGCCAGCTCCAGGCCCAGTGCAGAGCCTGATGCAAGGCTCTATCTTACAACCCTGAGATCACAACCTGAGCTGAAACAGTTGGATGCTTCACCAACTAGCCACCCAGGTTCCCGACAATCACAAAGGTTTGACAGACAACCAGGAGCTCAGACTGAGCTGATTGGTGAGGCTTATCTCCTGCACAAGATCAATTTGTCAAGACTGAGAGAGATTGCTGTCATATCTAATATGCAAGCACCAGTAGAGTGAAGAAAAAATAAACCAGATGAATATGTTCCAAACAAAAGACCAAGATAAATCTCCAGAAACAGATCTTAATGAGACAGAGATAAATGATTTATTCTATAGAGTTCAAAATGATGGTCATAAAAGTGCTCACCATGGTCAGATCATGAATGAAGTGAGAATTTAAAAAGACAGAAAATATAAATAAGTACCACAAAGAAATCATTAAGCTAAATAATACAGTAAGTGAACTAAAATATTCAATATAGGGGTTCAACGGTAGATAGATCAGAGAGAAGAAAAGATCAATGAACTCAAAGACTGGGCAGTGGAAGTCATCCAATCAGAGGTGCAAAAAATTTAAAAAATGAACAAGAGTGAAGATAGCATAAAGGACTTATGAGACACCATCAAGTGGACAAACATATGCATTATCTGGGTCCCAGAAGGAAAAAGAAAGTGACAGAAAAGTTATTTAAAGAAATAATGGCTAAAAACTTCCCTAACCTGGAGAAAGAAACAGACATCCAGATCCAAGAAACCCAAAGAGTACCAAATAAGATGAACCTACACCAAGACACATTATAATTAAATTGTCAAAAATTAAAGACAAGGATGCTCTTAAGAGGAGCCAGAGAAAAGCAACTTGTTACCTACAAGGAAACCCTTATAGGACTATCAGTGGGTTTTTCAAGAGGAAATTCTCCTCATCAGAAGGAAGTGGTATGATATTATTCAAAGTGCTGAAAAAAAAAACAAAAACAAAACTGCCAATCAACAATACTCAATGTAATTAAGAATGCTTGGAGTTGCCCTTCAGAAGGGAAGGAAAAATAGTTTTCCAGACAAACAAAAGCTGAAGAAGCTCATTACCACTAGACTGGCCTGACAGGAAATGTTGAAGGGAATTAATTAAGCTAAAATGGAAGCTACTAATCAGCTAATTGGTAGTAACCTGAAAACAGTATAAAACTCACTGATATACAGTTAAATTCAGAACATTGTAATAGTGGTGGGTAAGTCACTTATAATTCCAGAATAAAGGTTAAAAGACAAAAGGATTAAAAATAACGATTCAGTAGTTTGTTAATGGATATACAATATGAAAAAAATCAATTGTGAAATAAAATTCACAAAACACAGGAAAGTAGTATAAACTATAGATCTTTTGTGTATGGATATGTTATCTGAAGGAAACAAAATCAGTATCTTGAAGAGGTAACTACACTCCCGCATTCACTGCAACATTATTCACAATAGGCAAGATATGGAAACAACCTGTCAATGGATGGATGGATAAATATGTGGTAGCTATACACATGGAACATTATTCAGCCATGAGAAGAAAGGAAATCCTGCCATTTGTGACAACCTGGATACTTGAGAGCATTGTGCTATGTGAAATAAACCAGAGAAAGATAATGTGTTACTTGTATGTAGAATCTAAAAAAACCAAACTCATAAAAACAGAGAGTGGAATGGTGGTTGCCAGGGGCTGAGGGGGTGGGGTGGGTACTAAGGAGACACTGGTCGAAGAGTATAAATTTCCAGTTATAACATGAACAAGTTCTAGGAATCTAATATACAGCAGAGTGACTATAGTTAACAATACTGCATTACATATTGAAGATATATGCTGAGAGTAGATCTTAAATGTTCTCACCACGAACAGAAATGGTAATTATGTGATAGGATAGAGGTGTCAGCTAAGGCTATGGTGGTAATCACTTTGCAGTATATTAAGTGTATCAAAATAACATGTCATATACCTTAAACTTACACAATGTTGTTACTGGTTTTTAAAAAATATTTATTTTAGAGAGGGAGAAAGAGTACACACATGACTGGGAGCAGGGGCAGAGGGAGAGAATCTTAAGCAGACTCCCACTAAATGCAGAGCCTGACTCGGGGGTTCAATCTCAGGACCCTGAGATCATGACTTGAGCCAAAACCAAGAGTCAGATGTTCAACCGAGCCATCCAGGTGTCCCAATTTACACAATGTTACATGTCAATTATAATTTGACAAAGGTGGGGGGATATGCTTCACACAATATTAGGGTACCTCTAAGCTACAAAATCATCTAATTGCCACCACTGTATATTTCCAAGATCCTAACCCAGTGAAGAAATAAGGTGGACATTACAAAATTTTTGTCTTTATTTTCTGATTGCCACTTATTAAAGTGTTATTTCACATAACTCTCCTGGTGGCTAGATGTTCAGAAGTCATACAATTATCCATTCATTTGCTCCAAAAATGAATATCTACTTTACAAACAAGACAAAAGCATCAAGTATTTTGCCAAGCTCTTGATGTGGGTGCACACACAGGAGTGTTTCTCAAGCAGTGGTCCCTGGGCCAGCAGCATCACCTGGAAACTTCTAAGAAACGCAAATTTTTTGCCCCACCCCAGATCTACTGAATCAGAAACTTTGAGGTGTTACACAATTTGGGTTTAATAAGCCCTCCAGGGAATCTTCGCACATACTAAGTTTTCAAGTTATTGAATTAAGCATCAGTCTTCAAAGATGAAGTAAATTTTATGCAAGAGAAAAAAATAATGCAGGTTAACACTAACTTTTGCTGCTGGCATATGAGTTCACAAGTCAACTCCAGGGGCAGCTACATGAATGCACAAGGCCTTGGTAGTGCAGACTTCCAGAATGAGTGAAATGAAATGGGACTTGAAAACTGGATGAATCCCAAGTAGGAGAGGATTCTAACAGCAACCAGTGGAGACCTGACACTACTGAATTCAGTCTGTGCACACGTGTTCTCCTTGATAAAACTCGACTGATTGTATGTGGATGATGACTGTTTACAAGGACGTGTTCAGTGAGGTGTCAATTTGGGCACGTTTTCTTCGACAGATCACATATCACAATCAGCTGAAAGCCAGTGAATGTGGTGTCACTGACCACATCATTAATGGAAATCAGACAAATCATAATAAGAAACACTTTTATTCTTTAAAAGCAATTGTTTTAAGAAAAAGGAATCAAAACTCTTGGTAATCACACTGACCATTATCAGGATAGTACATGCTACTAGGAAAATGTAATTTTTTTTCTGAGATGTTCCTTGCTGGATGATCTGCATCTATGCTATAATGTTGTGAACAACACACAGTATGAGCATGTTTAGTGAGCAAGACAAGAGCTGTGGCTTACTCTAAATACTTTCCTTGGCTGCAGTAGATGATCAAATTTGATTAAATGTTTTCAGAGCTTAGAAAGGCTAACCACCTAATCATGCCAGAGCTCAACAAACCAGCATTAATAATCACCAAAAAAGGCACTTTAAAATACATTTGACAAGGAGTGACACTAATGCAATGAGAACTGGTCTAAGCCCTGCACTAAACTTGTCATAGATCATACAGATAGTGCGTTGTTTCCATATGTATATATACATATATATATATATATATATATGTATGTATATATACCAACAACCACAAACGTGTGTGGGTGGGGGTGTAGCTCTGTAAGTCCCTGGTAGGGGAAAAAAACCTTCGCTGTTTCCTTTAATTCAATAGTACACAAAAATTATAGTCACTTGTTTTGAAACAAAGAATGAGGGGATGAGAAAAGTAACACAAAAAAGTACCCTACTACACCTTTGTGTATCGACAAAAAAAAAAGCAGTAAAATAAATACTCAGAACTTTCCTAAGTTGTCAACTATTAAAATAAAATTAAAAAAAAACCTAATGTTTTAAAAAAAGTTTATTCCACTGGAGGGAACAGGGAGGACATTTTTGGTACTGTAAATCTCACACACTCACACAGCCATATTGCTTCAGTTTAAGACAGTGGAATGAACACGAGAAATTTCTTCCACAGATTCTGGCTTTCAGTACCCAAGTTTTAGGTATGTTGTGTTATTCCACTTAGCTTAACATATAAACAAAGTCTTGTATAAATATATTTTTAGGAGGTCTAAATTCTCAAGATATTTTCAGAGTACTAAAAGTACTTAGAGGATTTTTGTGAAATAAACAGAATTGGCCATACATACCAGTCCACTGCATACACCCCAGACTTGGGTGTTTTGGCTTGATGTTCTGACAGACCAAATTTATCTGTGTCAGAGGTGGACAAAGGCTTACTTGTTCTTCCCAGGAACAAGTGTATAGACACATTCTTACTTTCAGAATATGAGAAAACGATTAGTAATGGCATTTAAAGTCAAATTACTAACTGTATAATGCCTGAGGACAAAAATCAGAGCAATTTTTGAAAGGTTAAGAGTCAGACTCTGGGCATTTCCGTTTTTTCGCTGCTGGCTCTTCAGTCTTGTTTGATTCTAAAGTGCTTGCGTTGGATTTGAGACTGGGGTCTGCTTTAAAGTTATCCATGGCAACAGTGAAGCCTGAGAGGAGGTACCCCCCACCTCCACTCATCAGTAGTTTGGGATGACTTCGATCTGGCAAAACCTAATCAAGACAGAAAGACATTCATGTTTTCCTAAGCAGATAAAGCACATGCTAACAATACACAGGCCATACATCTGAATTTAAAGGACAGAGATTCTCTTAAAGATTTAATCTGACCACTTCCTAAAGAGCTCCTTTCCTTCACCTGATAGTGCAGATGAAAGTGTAGAAATTGGCTTAAATGATTTTCTTTTGAAAAATAAAACTGAAGCTGTGGCTCTCAAACCTGAGGCGAGTCTCTGGTGGCAAATGAGCAAATGTTTTTGTAGTCCACTGGGCCTGTGCATATCTTTCTTTCTATTGGCTCCAGGAAGCTTCATGGCCAACGGTGGAGCTTGGGTCCATGGAGAAGTAGTTACTAGACATATATCCAGAGCTTCCTTTCCCTGATACCTTGTTAACTCTAACGGGCAGAGTCCGTTCAGGGCTTTGAGTATTCTGGATTATGTAGTACCATGTCCAAGCAGCAGGGCAGGGCCTGTGGCAGCCATGGAGGTGCTCCTTCAAGAGGGAACTGGCTGTGAGGAGTTCAGGCAGCAGAAAGCCTCTAGCTGCTGCTCTTTGGGATCCTCTGCAGCTTTAGACCCAGGGAGGCCATGGGCTGCTCCAAGTCGATTACTGAGCATGGGTACCCAGGACCGCAACATTTCTGCCCAATACAGGGCTCCTTTAATGGGCAATCTTTGCTCTAGCTTTCCCCATCATCCTGGCTGAGACTTTCTGAAGGCAGGGCTGCAGGCTCTTCCTCTCCATCTTCCTTTGTCTCCCTTCTTTATAGCAATCAGACATCTGCCATGGTCTGAGGGCTTTCCCATCTGATCCTGCTCCCTCTCCCCCCTCATCTTTCAGAGGCATCCTCCCCAATAAATCCCTTCCCACTTCTAATTTCATCTTAGCACATGCCTTCCAAAGGACCTGAACTGACATGGAGCCCACCAGTAAATCCTGAAAACCTGCTACAAAGACATCCCAGCAAAGAGGAGAGAGTCATTTTCTTGTTGACCTAGGGATTTTGCTATTATCAGTTATTCCCTTCCACAGTGATCTCAAGGCCTTGGAGAAACAAGAACCATAACTGTTTGTGTTTCTGGACTGGAGTTACAGAGTGATAGACTCTGACATGAAAGGAGGAAAAAGGGTCAGGAAAACCCAGGGCACTTTCTCTGAGTTATAGGCAGGAGAGGATTTCATCTCTGTTGACAGAAATAGGGGTATCTCTATTTAACAACTTCTGGCACTACTGCAAAGAGCCAGAGCGACTCAGGAGAATCAGCTCTCTGGAACTGCTGTTAAGTACACATACCTGGTAATTCCTAAGCCAGGTTTCAGACAGCCTGAGGTTGATGACGCCTCCTCTTTCCCGCAGTTTTGTGTAGCATTCCAACAGAGGCTAAAGGCATAAACAGAGTTCTATTAAGAACGACTTCGAGGGCTGCGATTTGAGTATTAACATGCAGATGAAAGAACTCCCGTCCGTTCCATGTCAGCATTACCTCTTTATACTGACAGTAGACCACAAACGGTCTTGAAGGGGCCACGAAGTCCAGCAAAGACAGCAGTAGTGGAGTGGGATGGAAACGACTAGCTACAATTAAACTGCAAGGAAAACATTAGACAAATTACTTCTCTACTCGGCAAAGCAGTGCATAGATTTTAAAATGCACTTAAAACGATCATCTATTCATTTGCCATGACTCATACAGGGAAGACCTTTAAATACAATATTCTCCAAATTCCAAAAATAAATAAATAAATAAATAAATAAAATCATGAGCTATTACTTTCTAAGAAACACAAAATTAATTAAAAGCTCTTGTGGTCCTTGGCAACTCTAGGTAGCATTTAATGACATTCTTGATTATAAAAAAAAAAAAAAATCACCTGGAAACAAATCCAACACTGTAATTCTGGCTTGGCAGATCTCTGAGTCTACACCTCCTGTCAGGTTTTCCTTAGCCTTTACCTAATTAGCCATTAATACATCAATTTGAATACCCCACTCCTTAGATGTAGCAGGACTACACAGACCCATTTGATACACTGTCATTAGAGAAATTTCAAATTTATTCTAAAACTCTGAAACCAGCACAACCAATTTCCCCACCTCCACCAGATGCAGCCTCCTTTCTTTAAAAAATCAAGACAGAATCATCATCTCTGCTTCAGCTATAATCAAAGCAGACAGGCAGAGAATTCTAAGCTGTTTGAAGCAGAGCCCACGAACACCCAGATATCTGCATTCTTTCATCAACGCACCCATCTGCGTTTCTTTCACTCAGCAGAGCAGCAGCCTCTAAATGTCTTTTCCTTTGCTCTTCTTGTCTCCTTTGCTTTTCCTGAATCTTCAAGAAGAAAAAGAAAAAATTAATGTACTTAGGTCATTCAGTCAGGTTTATGGAAATGCTGGTCTGTCAAAACATTTCAACGTATTTATCAATTTGGACTAAAGCAAGAAGGTCATTCATGAGGAGGTTGAAAACACAAACCCATTTGTAATAGGACCATCAGAACCTGCCTATACAATGTTTCTGGATCCTAAAGCTCCATCCCAAAGAATACACCACACACGTGTGTACACCCACACACACTTTCTCCACCTGTTTTGGCATTTATTACCTTGGGCACTGATGCTCCAAAGCCAAACCAAATCTGTGCTTAAATGAAGTTAACTGAAACTCTGAAGGGAATATTATGAAGGTAAGGGGGACTCTTAACACTTACATAATCCTTTTTGTTTCCTCTCTCTTTAGGCTCCTTATATTCTGGATCTTGAGAGACGATTTCCATTGTTTCCTGTTCTGGTGGGTGATGGCTCTCTGGGCCTTCTGCTACACTGTCTTCATTGTCTTGTTCCGAAGTCTGTTTTTCCTCCAGAGTCCCATTACTTTCTTCAACTGATGCACTGTCTTTAGGCTCTGAAGCTAACATCTCCACAGAAAATGTTCCATTTAGGAGACTGTCCACTTTGTTGAGTGGAAACTCATAAAGACCACTGAGGAAAGATTTGGGAAATCCAAAACATGCTGTTGCTGCCCGAACAGGTCCACCTCCAGGGTACAACTGAATAATGGAACCAAAACCTGAAGAGATTAAAAAAAAAATCTGCTTGATGGAGGTGACTCTAGACTCTGCAAATACTCAAGAGTCCTCCACAGAATGGAGACTGAAGGTCTCTACTCTGTTCAGGGGCTATAGGATGATGCAGCTCCTCTGCAGGTCTTTCCAGTATATGAATATTCCCAGTGAAGGAAATATCATCCCAAAACATATGAACCCCCACTTGACACTATGGTTAAAACCCTGAGATCACCCAAAATTTGGGTGTCACATGATTGGTGACTGGCTCTTAGCTTTCTGCCAATCCAATCCTCATTCAGAGCAGCTGAAAGTTCTCATCTGCCACAGGGTTAGAGGGAGGGCAGGCAAACCATGCTGTGTTGTGCTCTTCCCTTGTGTTCTTCTCATCCAATTCCCTCAATTCAGGCCAAAAAAATGAGCACCAGCTATCCAAAAATTTACTGAAATCACAGTCCTGGAGGTCTAAGCCAGCCAAAGGCTTCAGAAACATCCCCACTGATGTTGAAACTGGAAAGGGTAATTGCCATCCAGGGGCACCAACACAGCACTGGCAGGGAGATGTGGACTCTATGGGAAGGTCCCAGGGACTGGGGCTGTGTGGGCCCACACAAACCATGTCATTAATCTTGCCGGAACTCAACCTCACTCTCTGTGTGTTTGAGTTTTTAGGCCCTTCTACTCACATCATGGTGGTGCTTTAATGAACCTGAAAGTGTTACATCTTACCTCCCATCCGTTCCATCATTGCACCCAGCACCAAGCCTGCACAAGTTTCCATTACAATCATTTTATTGCCAGCACGGACATTTCCCAAGGTCAACATCTGGGCTAGTGTATCATATCTCATGTGGCTGAGGAAAAAAGAATGATTCATTTATTTTTAGCTAAGCAGAGTCAGCTACTCTAATCATTTTTTCAAGTTTTGTTTGTATGTTTCACAAAAATTATGTTGATAAGATTATAGATTGCTTTGGAGGCACAGTAAAAAGAACTTACAGTTTATGAGGTAGGAGGACACTTTATGCAGGTGAACAAGTTTTTCATTTTACTTAAAATCATGACTTTTCTTAAAGATATATTTTCCCCCAATTATATTTTTGAAAGGAAACAAAGCGTACTTAATTTTTCCAGGTTCTCTTGCATAATACATAATTGAAAGAATGCGAGTGGATGGCTTCACAACAGTAATGATGGCTTCATACCTGGAAGAAGAAAACAGCAGATGTTAGTTTTTAAAAACTGGCTTAAAAATATTTTATTTTGAAAATTTCAGAAATTTATAATGATTTGACACTTTCATTCTTTTCAAACAAAATCCACTTACTTCTTTTTCTTCTTTTTTATATATTTATCTTGAGCAAATTCTGTCTTGTCTCGGAATGTTGTACTATTTTCAATTAACTGCTGAACTATTTCCTACAAGAAAAGGAACAAGCGGATTTTCTGAAATTTTATTTCCACTGAAATGATAACTTCAGAGGTTTCTTACCCCAGAATGTATCCAAAGGTCTGATTTTCCAGTCCCTTTTCCACAGAAGTCCAAATGAATAAACCGCATTTCTTTTTACTCTATCTAGAATTTGTATAAAATACAAGTACTTTGTACCTGCACTTAAAATAGGGTTAAAAAAAACCCCACAAAACAG
Source organism: Canis lupus familiaris (assembly GCF_011100685.1). NCBI lineage: Eukaryota > Metazoa > Chordata > Mammalia > Carnivora > Canidae > Canis > Canis lupus. The sequence continues at coordinate 16,348,067 of NC_049245.1, read as the reverse complement.
AGATACATGATGAAGGGAAAAGGGGAGTAAAAGAACAGTCATTTCTGAAGACACTGGCTGAAAACATTACTGAAAATGAACCAAGTTAAGCTCTGATGCGCCCAAAATTATTAAATTCTCTTTTGCTAATAATATCAGTAATGCCACTCACTTAAATTCCTGCATATAAGAAATGAAATCTCCGATATATGGAATGGCATGTACATGTCAAACTATTTCTAATAGAAAAACAGTATTTTTATGTTTCACCTTAAGTAAATCCTGCTTTAAAAACCAAGCAATTTCCTCAATACCAAAAACAAAAACAAAACACAATGTCCTTTGAACATTACCTCTCCTTTAATGCCTTTGTCCTTTAAAGCTTTTATGTCATCTTGAGTAAGTTTCTGAGATTTCCCATCATCAATTATATTTCGATTATCAGTGCCTGCTTCTTTGGTCTCTAAAGAAGGAAATTGCTTAATGACACTTCTGATCTGAAGTTATTTAAGATCTTTCTTCCTCTAAGGTCATGTCCACATTCAGCACATCAGCCACTCAAGTTCCACTGTCTCCCCGACCCACCTCTCATCCACTATTCTTTGTTGCTGTGACTGTTCCACTCTCTAACTCATCTTTTTGCTCCCACTCTTGCCTTACAATCCACCCAGACACCTAGAGTATTCTCCTTGTAAAATGCAAACTGGCTCATCGAATCCTCCCATGCACAAAACAGTGGCTTCTTACAATTACAATACATTCTAAAGATATCTGCAAGGTTGTATATGTTCTGGCCCCTGACTACCTTTTCTAACTACCCCTGTACTTCAGCCACACTGCCCTCCTGTTCCTTAAACCAAGCACAGGCTCACCACAGGGCTTTGGCACTTGCTGCTCCCTCCACTTGGCACTGCTTTCATGACAGATCTCTGCCTAGGTCCTTTCCATCACTCAGGGCTGAGCTCATTATCTCAGCCATGTCTCACCCAATCAGCCTCCAGTATACCTCCCTGTTTTACCATCTTCACAGCACATATCACCATCTGCAAGTATGCTGTTTGTCTACTCATTCTTGGTGTTCCCCACTGCTCAGTACACTTAATAAGATGACTTGGACAGTGCCTAATCATGCCTGGACCATATTTAGTGCTAAATAAAAATATGGAGGTTAGAGTAAAAGCATTTTATTAACTGGTCTGAACCAAAACTTTGATTTGGTTAGTATTTTAGTTGTTTGGTTCTAAAAGCCAATTATTTTATTTTATTAATAAAATATTTCAGGTACATTTATTTTAACAAGTGTTATAGTATTTAATTAACAATGACAACTAAAATTATGAGGCCTTTGCTATAGGCAAAGCATGGTTAAGACCTTTCTATGTGTTACATGACTGAACACTGGCTATAGCCTTGACATAAAATGTATTTATGGCTCCATTTTACAGATGAAGATACAAGCCCTAGAGAAACCAAGTAACCTGCCTAAGGTTACAAGGCAAGTGATGAACTTGGAACTTAAACATAGTCAGTTAAAGTCAAAGCCAGACTCTTACTCCTACCCTACATGCTAACTGCCTGCAGCTGTTATGTAACTTCTGGGCACTGAAAGGACTCTACCTGTTCTAGCACCGAACTAGCAAGGATTCTTCTAGGATTAAAAATTTGGCCCAACGTCAGAAAGCCAGTTAGTGATGGGCTGGAGCCAGAATCCAGGGACCCAAAGCCAAAGGCAGACCTTGCTTCATTCCACCAAGCTACAGTTCTTAGATTATAAGTTTACATTTCTTTGGGGATAGCCTGGGTTAGCATTTTAAAATTGGGGTCAACAGGTTTCTGACTAGCCAGCTCAAGAGCACCTATTTCATATATCCAAAATAGTGTACCTGAAGTAGGCTCTTCCTTCTTCTTCTTAGGCTGAAGACTTCCTCCATTGGTCACTTCAAATGTGGTTCCATAGCTATGGCCAATGATGTTATCCAGATAGAACCACTGTTTTTCAAAAGTTACTTTTCTGGGGAAGAAAATGCAAATAGCTGAACCTCATTTGCATTCAGTATAGAAAAGATAGGCTCAATCAAGTTTATTTCAAAACTGGTCTCCATAAAGAATGATCAGCGTTATCTCTGAACATAAACTGACAAGTGAACTAGAGAGAACTGGGCTGGGGCAGAGACATAAAATTAGTAAGAACCCACAAAAACACTGAACTTGGAAGGAGAAACAAGGACAGAAGACATTCCTCTTCTGAGGCCTTGTTCTGACTCCAATTTGCACTGACAGGACATCCAAACTCACAGCTTTGTGGATCTCATGAATAGCATAAAGCATAAAGTCACTGTCAGGCCACTGGACACACAGTGTTAACACCCCTTGCAACTCTAGCGAGAAACTCGCAAAATTGAACAGTCATTGAGATGACAAGGATTTAACAAATTCCCTGGTCTAACTGGCTATTTTTTAAAAAAATTATCTAGTAAAACCAGGGTTAGTCAGTAGAGCATGAGACTCTTGATCTCAGGGTCATGAGTTCACATTGGGTGTGGTGACTACAAACAAATAAAATTACCCAGTAAAGGCAAATATATTTACAAATAAACATTACTGATATTCTATATGTTTGGAAATGCTGCCTAACACTGACAATGCTCTACTGAGGATCAGGCAGCCTCAGCTTTCCCCATTACCTGGATTTTTATCTTATTATCATTTAAAAGGAAAGTCCTACACACACATAAAAAGAAAACTAATATCTGCTGAGTGTTGACCAGTAGCTAGGCAGTACGTGCCAGCGTGTTTCATTTTTTTTTTTTTTTAATTTAATTCTCACAGTAATCCTAGGACATAGCTCTTCCCAGATGAACAATCTGAGGCTTAGGGAAAAGTATCTTGTCCAAGATACATCGTTAGAAAGTGGGAATCAGGATTAAAATCCAGGTCTGCCTGATCCCAAAGCCTGGTTCCTTCTACTCTACCACACAGTCTGCTCCAGGAAAGACCAATGGATCTCACGAAGCCCCCCTTAATTTTAGGATATGGCCCATGTCCACAGAACTCTGAATCCTGGAAGACACATACTGGTTAATTTTGTTTGTGCCCCACCCCACACCTTCTTTCCCTTTCTCTGTGCTCTAGGAGTCTATGACAGAACCCATAGATCACATCACCCAACCTCCCTTGCCAAAAGTTTCCCACCACTGATAGACCCCTGGGTGCATTCCCACTCTCTGTTGGTTCTCTAAATCTTGCCACATCACTGTATGTGTATGTGTCACATCTTCATTAAATCTCTTCACTTGAACCATCTGAGTGAACTCCATAAGATCCTAAGTGATCCAGATATAGGATCAATTCTGATTCTTTGCTAAGTGCCTTGTTTCTAAAACATAACAGAACATAACGCACTCTCCAAATATTTGCTGACATACATCCAGTCAATCCAAGTTGAAACTCAGTTAGCCCAGATATACATCCCATACTCTCATCCCTTGAGCATCCTGGTGCTAATGAAACACTGAGGCTGAGCTGGGTTGGATTTACCCTTCTGGTAGCTGGTCTGATATGGAAAGAAGAGTAGGTCACTCAAACTGATATGTGACAAGAGGTCACTGCCCCAATCAGGAAAATGGGGACCAGGCAGAAGAATGTGGTGCCATGTTTTCACTGAGAAGGAGTAAGATTTGCTAAGTCTCCTTCTCAGTGAGTCAGGATTGTTTCTGCTCAATCAGATGTGTACAGACTCAAAGAAGAGTGAAGGGAGAGTCTGCCTTGCAGTGTAGATGAACTCAGAGCGTCATTTATTGAATAAAATGGAAATTAATGTACTGGCTTCTGCCAAGAGAAGTAATGAAAAGTGTTTCCAAATAAATATGTCTCGTATGGTTACAAAGTACTTTTTAGAAATGAAGATGCTACTATTTGCCTTGTTGGTAATGAAAAAGCTCTTGTCTAAAAGAGCACATTAACAATCACATTTTAAAATCAAGCAACTTAAAAGGGCAGTATGAAAAAGGAAAGAAGACCAAAGTTTCACCCGTATGGCCATTGTACAGCTGTATAAACTCTGGAAGCATTCATCAAACTTACAAGGACTTTGCTGCACTGCTGTGCTGCACTGTTCAATTATAAAATTTAAATAAGTAGTATTGGCTCTTTCCAAAAAATACATACTTGAAGGCTGGCCCAGGCCCATATTTCTAATTGGAAATTCTAAAAAGAAAATGGTGCAGATATTACATTTCTGGACTAAAGGGAACTCCCCCCGCCCCCCACCACCCTGTATTTCTTTGTCTTTACTAAATTGATTCTCGTGCAATAAAACTTGGTTGTCACCAGTATGGTGCTTTGGGAACTGTTACTTGACTATTTTCCAATGATACCTGTTTCACTTTAAATACCAGTCAACAGTTTGATTCACACAGGAGTAAAATCATTCATCTCACGTGCACTCTTAGAAACTCCAAATCTACCACTACCAAACCTATGGTCTGCAGAAAACTGTTCTCCTTACACTGAACTCAACTTATTTCATTGTCAAAAGTACTATAATAAGCTAACTCAAAAGAAAGCTTGGTTGTACTTTTCAGATAACTAATTGAAATATCTCAACAGATTTTCAGCATGAATGAGCTGTTGGGGTTTAACAACCTCAACATCCCTGTCGTGAAGTCACGAAAAATTCCCACTTCTCTAATATTAAAACAGAGTTATAACTAACCAGTAGGCTCACAAATCAAGCCTAATTTCAAGTTTTGAGACCCTGAGCGAATTGCTTTTGGGGAATTTAACTTTCCTAGACCTCATATCCCTTCCCATAAAGTGAGGGAACCCTAGAGTGATCCTACGTGCTATGAGAAGTTGTTCTCCGATATAATTAGGTGTAAACAATTATTCCAGTTTGGATAGAGAAAAGAGCCTACGGGGCAGAAAAGATCGCAGAGGTTTCATTTTTGTGGGATTGATCCTGCCGAGGGAACAGGGTGAAAGGATGGTCTATGGGGAAACGGTAGGGAAGGGGAGAACCCTGAGAGGCAAGGATATCAGAGGATGATTGATGGGTTCTGTGAGATAAGAGGAGAGAACGTCTCACGGACCTGGAAGAACCCTGGACAGAGGGAGAAGGACGCGGGGGGAGGGGGGGCGGCGGGGAGAGCACCTGAGCATCCGAGGGGCAAGGATGGGAAAGGGGCCCCGCGGAACGAGATGGATGCTGAGGGCAGAAGGCCAGGCTTGAAACCAGGTAGGGGGCACTCTGCGGGAAGACAGGGGGGATAGGGGAGAATGGGACGCGGAGGGCCGAGAATGGGGCTTTGGGGGAAAAGGCCGCTGTGGGAAGACCAAGGGAAGGAGGAGGTTGGGGAACTAGAGAATCAAGAACGGGGCCCTGGCGGGAGATGCTCTGTGGGAAGACCTGCAGGGAAGGGGTATCTAGAAAGCGGGGACGGCGACCCCGAAGGCCAGCCACCTGACTTACTTTCTCCGCTGGACTTGCACCGCTTTGAACACATCTTCCCGTTTCAGCACCACGAAGTCGCCGTCACGGATGCGGTGGTCCCCGGGATGCGGTGGCTGTGGGTCCAGCGGCTCTCCTGAGTCCTCCATGGAGCTCAGCCGCTCTCCCCGCGCTTCAGCGCCTCTCGCGGCCCCCGCGCCCCGCCCCTCGTCCTCCGCGGCCGCCGCGGCCAGCCTCACTACCACCAGCCGAACGGACGTAGAAGCCTCCGGCCGGCACCGCCCCCACGTGCAGCGCGCCGCTTCCGCTTTCCGGTCGGACCCTCCCGACAGTTTCCGGGAGCCTCGCAGCTTCCGCCTGGCCGAACTCCTTGATTGGCTGCACTCCGTTCCCTCTCGTCTCGCCGCTCCTTGGGCGGAAGTTACGTCACAAAACGCGCCAAAAAAGATTTTGGAAGCAGGTGAGTTCCGCGTGAGTAGCTAAATATCTTCCCGAGAGCCTGCGAAGTGTCGTGAGGAACGGAGGTCTCCGAGCTGCTCCGACACGGGAGACTTGGCCCCGCGCGGGGACGTCAGAAGGACTGCGACGGAAGGGACTTGGGCAGGCGTCACCTGAGGACGTCGGACTTCAGTCTCTTCCTGGCCCCGCCTATTTCCTTTCCCCCTGGAATAAGGGAGAGCCAAGCGGAGTGCACCTGCTGCCACCCGGGAGCCTGCCCCGCTGAGAACTGAGCGCTTGGAGACCTATATCCTTTGCAAGTCAGAACAGCTTGAGGAGATGTAAATGAAGGAGGGTATTTAACGAAGCACAGCGGACCCACCCGTGGGTTCAGTTCTACAGTCCTTCTTGAGTTTGTTTTTGAATTCTTTACTAGGTATTCTCACTCTTATCCCATTTCTAAAAGGTATGGCATGTAGTCTTCTCAAAGTAGCGCTTCACGCGGGAGTCTGAAGACGGAGTTGGGAGCTCAGTACTGCTATCAAACAATCTGATTTTTTTTTTTTTTGGTAAGATTTTATTTATTCATGAGAGACAGAGAAAGAGGCAGAGAGAGAAGCAGGCTCCCCACAGGGAGCCTGATGTGGGACTCGATCCCAGGACCCTGGGATCATGCTCTGAGCCAAAGGCAGACAGACACTCAACCATTGAGCCACCCAGGTGCCTCTCTTATGTGGAATTTAAGAAACAAATGAGCAAAGTGGGGGGGGGGGGGTGGAGAGAGAGAGACAAACCGAGAAACAGACTCTTAGCTATAGAGAAAAAAACCCCTGATAGTTACCAGAAGGAGGTGGGTGGTGAAATAGGTGATGGAAATTAAGGAGTGCACTTGTGGTGAGCCCTGGGGTTGTATGGTAGTGTTGAATCACTGAGACTTACTACACTGTATGTTAACTAACTGGAATTTAAATAAAAACTTAAAGAGAGAGATGGAAATAAGTAACTTAAAGTAACTGGAGTGTCTGAAGCTACACTGTTGCAGGCCTGTTTGTTAATCTCACATTAGAATATGTTAATTTTGTATTTACTATGTTACTACATTCTTAACACTATTTTCACTGTAATTTTGATGAGGATTTTTTTTTGGTCTTTATCTTTTAGAAAATATGAATGGAGACTATAGAGGCAGAGGATTTGGACGAGGAAGATTTCAAAGCTGGAAAAGAGGAAGAGGTGGTGGGAGCTTCACAGGACAATGGAGAGAAAAAGAACACAGATCTGATCTGAATAAAACCATGAGAAAACATACTTCTGGTAGAGGAGGTCAAAAATTGTTCAATTTTTTTTTTCCTTCATGAAGGAAACTGCCTGTCCTACAGAGAACAGTTTAACTTAGAGTCTTATATGATGTTACTCCTTAAAATAGTATTTAAACATTAAATCCAACGTTTTTACTGAAACCTCTAACTTTACCTGCAACTAGTAATACCATATCAATTTCTCATTGTTGGAAGGAGAAGCAAATTAGAAAAAATGTTCTATTTCTACTGAGCTAGTGCTTGCTTGGCAGCACATATACTATTTCTACTAATTAGTGTATTCTGTTTTCTTCAGAACAAACCTCACAGTCTTCGCTACTACAATCAACATTGGACCAGTTCATACCATATAAAGGCTGGAAGCTTTATTTCTCCGAAGGTAGAGTTAAAAGTGCAAAAAGTATTGTAAATTCTATTTTCTTAACTTGTCTTTGGATGTTACATCTCATATTATTACTATAATTCATTTGGCTTATTGATAGATACCACCTTCTTTAATTTTAATTCACTCAAACAATTAAATGTTGTTGTTTCAAGAATATTTTTAGGTTTTATATCAATTAGGAAAGCAGAAACTACATTAGGTATTTCAAAAAGGGATTTAATACGGGGAATTGAATATACAGATGGAAGTCTAAAGAGCAAAAGAGGAGCATTGAGATAAGCCCCCAGCTAATGGTAACTTCTGGAAGCAGCATCATTCTTATGGCTGAGGGTACAAAAGGTAAGAAGTTCTGAGGTTGCTAGGACCTAGGAATTCAGAGGAACAGCTGTTGCTTCAGCTACTGAGGGGCCCCCTCAAAGTAGTACTTGGACCTCTAAAGGGTACCCTTCTAATCTGTGCTCAGATCACTGCAGTGAATGAAGCTAGTTGTTGCCGGTAACTCCAGTGGGAGGATTGCACAGTTGATGCTTATAGCTGGAGGCTGGAACTGTAGCTATTTTCTGCAGCTGGAGAGATGCTGCAAAGAATTAGAAACAAAAATAAAATCCTCCTTTCTTGCCACCTTCCAGTCTTTAAAGTGGCTCCAGTTGGCAGAGCTTAAAAGAAGTCTGGAAAATGCACTGTGCAGATCTCAATTACAGCATCACAGAGCAGAAAAATAGGAGGGTGGGCTTGGAACTGAGATACCACCAACACAGGTTTGTGTAGAAACACACTTAAGGAATCTCCCCTTTTATAATCAAGAACATCAGCTAACATACACATATTTAGAGGTTTGGAGACTAGTTTTTTCTGGGTTTTTACAGTTTTTATGTTTATTATGTCTTATGAGTTATGGGTTATGTGTACACTAGGCTGTGTATTTTAAGGGCAAGGATCTTGCTCCATATGAAGCACTCAGTGTTCATTTGGTGAATGAATAAAGTGCTTTACAAATGTTTTCTGTATTGAGAGTCTGTTTCTACTATATACACAGATGTGTTTCCTAAGTGATATGTCTTTTGTTGCTTTAGAATGCCTTAGCTACCAACATGCAGTATTTCCCTGGCAGTTAGCCCAGAACACTAGAAGTGATCTTTAGACTGATCCTAAAGATGGAGTTCAGGAGATGCCTTGGGTTTAATCATCTCTACTTCGAAACTACTTCATGTTATTGTATCGCTGTGGAAGACCAATTTGAAAATGTTACAGAACTTTATAGTATAAAGGTTTTAGGACTGGAGTGAAGTAAGTAGTGGTCTGTCTCCACTGATCGCAGGATATGGCAATTTGGACTAGTAGAATTTACTTTGCAAAGACTGATTGTTGTTAGCTCTGTTTCTAAATAAGAATTTAGTTCATGTGTCTAGCTTTGGCTTTGTTATAGTTTTCATTTTTTAAGCTTTATTATGTAAGTTATTTGAACTACTAGGTCCTATTAAGTATCAGCGGTTCAGTCAAAGATTTCCAGATATTGGTGCTTTTATAGAGAGATACTTCTTATTTGCATTTAAGACTATGCAGACCTAAACTTGCTTTAGAATCTTAACTATTGGGATCCCTGGGTGGCTCAGCGGTTTGGCACCTGCCTTTGACCCCGGGGCATGATCCTGGAGTCCCAGAATCAAGTCCCATATCGGGCTCCCTTCATGGAGCCTGCTTCTCCCTCTGGTCTCTGCCTCTCTCTTTCCATGTCTCTCATGAATAAATAAATAAAAAAATCTTAAAAAAAAAATCTTAATTATTCACTCAGTACTTATGTATATTCTTATGTAAATGTAATCAGAATGCAAAGTAGTTAAAAGTCTTCTACCATGTATGTTAAGTGTTTCTTCCGTCTCATGAAAGATATGCCTGTACACATGTGATTATTAGTGCTAATGCCATTTTGTTGGATTAGTTTACAGCAGTAGCTCTCCTTTTATTCAGAAGATTCAAGCATTTGAAAATTTTTTCACAAGGCGTATTGATTTATATGATAAGGTAAGATTCCTATACAACAAAGCTACTAGTCTACCTTTATCTATTATCTTCTTGAACAATGTGTTTGAGATGCTATTAATCAGGAGATGCTGCAGCCAGACAGCCTTGATCCAGATCCCAGCTCTGCCACTTAGCTCAGTGTGGACTTCGGTGTATTACCTACATTCTTTGTACCTTGGTTTTCTCCTGTATCAGTTGGGCATAGTAGTATTAATACCACAAAGAGTTGTGAAGAGGCATAAATAAGTTAATATATTTTAAATAGTGTAAATATGTTTGATGTAAAGCTTATTATACCCATTGTTTTCACCATATAAACATATTCTTTTTCAAAGTATGTAATTGAATGTTTAGTTATGATAGTTGGCTCCAAAAAAGGCATCATTGTGTTCATGCCTTAATATTTTATAGGATGAAATAGAAAGAAAGGGAAGTATTTTGGTGGATTTTAAAGAACTAACAGAAGACAATGAAATGGCTGACTTGGTACCAAATATAGCAAATGAGTTAAGGGATACACCTGAGAAAACCTTGGCTTGCATGGGTCTGGCAATACATCAGGTAAATATTTATTTTGTGCAGACTTCTGTCAAAATTTTAAAGGAAGATTTTGCAGTAACAGTATCTTCTCTAAAAGATACTTAGTTTTTAACCAACAGATGTTGGCTAGGACTGAAAGCTTACAATCTTGTCTTAATAGATACCATTTATTTTATGTAGAATAGCTTATCTAAATATAGCATTTATTTTAATTTATTTGAATTAGTTTAGTCTATTGAAGATAATACATAAATTAAAGAGTTCCTTAGAAACAATTTCAGGGAAGATAAGACTAGGATCATATTATCTGTTGCAAACTTAGAAAGCAACTCAGATTTAGGTTCTGTGGCATGAGGCCAGTCACTTACACTTCCTGAGTGTCCCTATATATAAACTGAAAATAACAATATGTGCTGTGTCTGCCTGAGTTTTTCTCAGGATCAATTGACACAATATATGTAAAAGTATTATTTAGGCTGGCAAAGAGATAAATGCTTCAAGGAAAAGACTAGTAAATCTCAGAACAAGCACAGATAAAATACTGGCTGCATTCAGAGATAAAGAGTTATTGGGGAGAAATGGAGAGAGCTTAGAGGACTTTGTAGAGATGGTAGAGTTATTATGGGTCTTAAAGGGGGTACTGAGAACTGCACATAGAGCAGAGGAGGTAATGGTAGCCAGGAGCAGGAATAATTCATTACAAAGATGTGTCCACTGCTGGTACCTGAGACTGGAAACCTTGGTGTTGTCTTCAGTCTCCTCTCACTCATTAGTTCTCTGTATCCAAGTCACCACATGCTTGCATTTCTATTTCTGAAACATCTCTTAAATCTATTTCTTTTCCACCTTTACTGCCTCAGTCTTAAACCTTCATTATCTTTCCTAAACTATTGCTATACCTGATAAAACATGATCTGTCTTTGGAAACTGTAGTTACTTTTCTACCGAGTGAAATCTAAATCCTTTTTGTGGTGTTATAGGCTTCCATGATCTGATTCAACTTCCTCCCCACTTCCACTCACTACCCTTCAGCTTAGCTGAGCTCTCCTCAGGAGTCTTTCAATTGTCTGATCTCTTGCACATGCTATCCCTTAACCGTGGAATGCCCCTTGCATTGCATATCCAAATCTGGGGGGCCTGACACTATTGTCTCACCAGGAAACCTTTCTCATGACCTTTTTTTCAAAACTTGCATAGTATTTTGTCTCTAAATCTTTGTGGTCTTTATAGCAATTATAGCTGTATATGTACATCTCGTTTTCACTTTTAAGATTGTCAGCATACTGCTTTATATACAAGACGTTATTAACTATTTAATATCAAATGCCAAGGGAGTGCGTATTGGATATTTCAGAAGTTATCTCTATTTTCTCTACCTTAATAAATCACTGAATATGGAGAAGTAGAAAATATGTTATCACCAGAGCCTGTCCAAAAGTAATAGCTTTGAGGACTATTGCAAGGACTTTTACTATTAAGCTTAGTTTGAACATAAAGTAGTAGACAGGAATGCTGGAGTTTTCCATTCCAGACACAACAAAACCCCAGGTAAAACAATCCACTATAAGTAGTTACAATTAAATATCAGAGTTTTAAAGGGCTATTACAGTTTTGTTAATATTCTGCTCTGAACTGTTTATATTCATAAACTTCATATTTTCTAAAAAAGAGTTTTGCTTCAAGAGGGTATTTTGTTCCAACTTTTGAGTAAATACCTGTTTTGTTTAGGTATTAACTAGGGACCTTGAAAGGCATGCAGCTGAATTACAAGCCCAAGAAGGATTTTCTAGGGATGGGGAAACAATGGTAAATGTGCCACACATTCATGCCAGGTGAGGATTTGCTGTCATTAAGGTATTATTTAGAATCTGGCATTTAAGACTGTTTAAGAAGGAGAACCTCATTTTATAAAACCAAAGAAATCAGTAAAAAGGGTACGAGTTCTTTGCCATCTATTGGTTATCACACCTAAGTGAACCCACTGAGAATTCTTCAAAGAAATCATGACAAAAATAAACTTTTCCTGCCTAAAATGAGATGATTTCCTAACCTTCACATTTTGGTAAAGATTGATTATGGGTGTGTCCTTATCAAGTCCCTGCTATTTGAAAAGTAATACACTAAGTGCTTGATTATATTTTGTTAAAATTTTGAGGTTTCTACTAGACACAGAACAAATGGAATTTTGTTTTTCTTTAATTCATCTTTAAGATTTTAAATTCTCATTAGAAGAAATGAATAAGGTAATCATCAGGGTTTTGTTTTTCTTTTCTAGAATTTATAGAAGACATTGTGTAACGGTTCTTGAAAAAGAAATTAGAAACTGGAAGTCATTTTTTTGTTGCCAAAATTTTCCTGTTGGCATTTTTTTTCCCCTTTTTTCCCCATCAGAGAACAGCCAGTGAGACAAGAAGAAAAGGGGAGATTTAGCATTTTTTAATTTTTAAGGATGATTTAATTCTTGTGAAATTTCTGATATATAGGGATGATATGGTTGGAGAACTCCAGTTGCTCCTAAAAGGAAGTTGTGAAAATATAGATAATGTTCACTGTTGGTTCATTTGTAAATTCAATGATAAATACATTCTTGTTTTTGCTTTTAGGGTGTATAACTATGAGCCGTTGACACACCTCAAGAATGTCCGGGCAAATTACTACGGAAAATACATTGCTCTGAGAGGGACAGTGGTTCGTGTCAGTAATATAAAGCCTCTTTGCACCAAGATGGCTTTTCTTTGTGCTGCATGTGGAGAAGTTCAGAGTTTTTCTCTTCCAGATGGAAAATATAATCTTCCCACAAAGGTAAGCTATTCTTTAACTGAATTATCTTGGCAAAGAAGGCAGATCATTTTACAGAAAACATTTCCCAGTGTTTCTGTACACGGAGCTAATTTTTATTTTTAATTTTCAATTTTTAAATTATGAAGTACTTTAGGGAGGAGATCCCTGGTGGCTCAGTGGTTTAGCGCCTGCCTTTGGTCCAGGGCGCGATCCTGGAGTCCTGGGATTGAGTCCCGTGTCGGGCTCCCAGCATGGAGCCTGTTTCTCCCTCTGCCTGTGTCTCTGCCTCTCTCTCTTTCTCTCTGTGTCTATCATGAATAAATAAATAAAATCTTTTTTTTTTTTTAATAAATAAAATCTTTAAAAAAAAAAAAGAAATAATTTAGGGTATAGAAAAATAGGTAAAATATTTCTCCAGTCACCACCCAGAATGTACATTTTGCCAGTTCCAGATATATATATATTTTTAAAGATTTTATTTATTTATTAATGAGAGACACAGAGAGATGCAGAGAGAGGCAGAGACACAGGCAGAGGGAGAAGCAGGCTCCATGCAGGGAGCCCAACGCGGGACTCAATCCCAAGTCTCCAGGATCAGGCCCCTGGGCCAAAGGCGGCGCTAAACCGCTGATCTACCTGGGCTGCCCCCCAGATATATTTTTAAAGATATAAAGCATAATGATATAAAGATATAAACCGATATTAGTATCTCCTTGGTACCCCCTTGCTTGTACCATTCCCAGAGATCATTATCCTGAAGTGAATGTGTATTCTTTCCATTCATATTTTTATATTTAGACTTAATAGGTATACACGTTGTTTCCTTTACTCTGCTGCTTGAAAGTGATGTGTTCCTTTTTTCTTTTTTTTTTTTTAGACTATTATAGATTTTTTTTAAAAAGATTCTATTTATTTATTCATGAGAGATAGAGAGAGTCAGAAACATAGGCAGAGGGAGAAGCAGGCTTCATGCAGGGAGTCTGATGTGGGACTTGATCCCAGGACCGCAGGATCATGCCATGAGCCAAAGGTAGATGCTCAACCACTGAGCCACCCAGGCATCCCAAGATTATTATAGATCTTAAAGCCATAGAAAAGTGGAGAGAATATCTGTATATGCACCATTATGAGTTGACAAGTACTAATATTTTGTGATTTTAGCTTATTTTTTATTTTTTTAAAGATTTTATTCATTCATGATTGACACAGAGAGAAAGAGGCAGAGACACAGGCAGAGGGAGAAGCACGCTCCATGCAGGGTGCTTGATGTGGGACTCGATCCCAGACTTCAGGACCACGCCCTGGGCCGAAGGCAGGCGCTAAATTGCTGAGCCACCTAGGGATCGCCATTAACTTAATTTTTTAAACATAAAATATTATCAAAGTTGAACTCTCTCTGTTGCCCTCCCCAGTTCCACGCACTTTTTTGTTGTGCTGTTACATAAATAGTATGCTGAATGTAACACTCTGCCAACTCTTTTTTCACTTGGTTGTTTTAGACTACCTATTTCAATACATACCTGATTCTTTCATCTTTACCATTGTGGAGTATTCCATTGAATGAATAGCTACTATTATCCATTCTCCTAGTGGACATTTGTGTTATTTTCAGTATTTTACAGTTATGTGATACTGCAGAGAACATTCTTGTACATTCCTCCTTAGCAGAGGAATTTCTCAGTTGTGGGATATAACATTGTTAACTATTAGATGTTGCCAAATGACTTTCCAGAGTGTTGGTCCCAGCTTACCCCTCTGTTGGTAGTGTTAAATAATTGCCATTTCCCTGTATTCTCATTAACACTTGGTATTGTTAGACTTCTAAAATTTTGCCATTCTGATGGGTGTAAATGGCATTTCATTTTTAATATGAATTTCTGTTGCAGTTGAACATCTTTTCACATCTTTTTGGCCATCCAGTTTCCTTCTTTATTGAACTTTCTGTTTAAATCTTCTGCTTATTTTCCTGTTTATACTATTGATAGGAATTCTTTATGAATTCTAGGTACTAATCATTGATTATGTATATTACAGATATGTTCTCCCAGTAGTTGCTTTATCTCTTTGTGGTATATTTTTTGTTCTACAGTTTTACATTTTGACAGATTAAATTGATCATTTTTTTCCCCTTATGACCTTTATGTTTTATGCCCTGCCTAAAAAGCCTTCTTCATTTGAGCATTATAAACATATCTCTTACATTTTCTTTTAATACTTTTAAGTTTCGTTTTTATACTTGGATTTTTGCCCATCAGGAATTTAATCTTGGGAATGGCATAACACTAAGGACCTAATTTTGCTCTTTGAAGTGAAAGCCATTTGGCACCATTTATTAATTAAGTCCTCTATTATCAGTCCTACTGATGTGTATTGTTTCTTCTATGGTGCACTGTCCTATGGACATGTGAGTCCATTTCATTTTGCTGGTCCTGTACAATCCTATTTATATTGATCTCATTAAAGTTTTTGATAAGGCAGGGAGACTACCATATCTATTCTTCTTTTTTGGAACTGTGTTTACTATCCTTGGATTTTAATAAATTTTTACATTTATTACATTTTTACACTAATTGAAATTTGTAAGGTTTCCTTCTCTTCTAGGAAGAACAGGATGTGTGAGATTTGGCTATTGATTCTGAATAATCAGTGGTGTTGGTCAATGAGTGTCATCTACTCTTTGGGCTTAAGGTTCAGGCTTTGTCTTTAGTTCAGAGGCTAGAATTTCAATCCTGATTTATTGGATATTTTCTGTAAACTATATTTGGTCAAAGTATTCCCATGCTCTCCAATGTAGTGGGTAGTAATGCTGACTCGCAGGATGAGCATTAGTGTGAAATGTTCTGCATGTGTCTGAACTTGCATGAATTGAAGTGACAAGAAAGATGTTTGTTCAGGAGATCCATATTTTAGTCACTATTTTTGTTACTATATAACAAATCACCCTAAAACTTAGTGGCTCAAAATAACAGCAGTCATCTAATTCTTTCTCAAGACTTCTGTTAGTCCAAAGTTTGGAAGAATTGCTTGGCTGGGTAGTTACCCATTTAGATCTCTTAAGGAATTGTAGTCAAATAGCAGATAGAGCTGAACAGCAAGAGGCTGGAGTGGCTGGGGGCTGGCTGGGCATCTCTTCTCCATGTGTCTTTCTTGCCTGGTTTTGGTTTCTTGTACATGGTATGGCAGCTAAGGGTACTCAATCTGCTCACATGGCTGCTGATAGCTTCAAGAGACAGGTCCAGCTCTCAGGAAAAAATGGCTGCCTCTTTTGAGCTAGCTTCAGAAAACAGGTGGCATCACTTCTATTGGTTACAAAATAAGTCATAAGCCTGTCCAGATTCCAGGAGAGGGAAATCAGACTCCATCTTTTGATGGGGGAGTGGGAGGGTTCTAGAAAGGCTCATGGAAAAATACTGTTGCAGCCATATTTGGAAAATACAGTTGGCCACAATCTCTGAATTTACAAATGCATCTTGAGGTCCAAATAGCGGATAAGTGATTTTTAAAAACTTAAACACATTTACATTTTGAGGACTGTCTCTGTGGACTGTCTCACAGTGCAAAGGCAAGTGAGATAGGGGAGCTCGGGATCAAAGAAGACCCAGGAAGACTTTAGAAAAGGGGAGGATTGGTGCTGGATATTGTGAATGCGAGAGGGCATTCAAGATTCAAGGATCAGGAGACTGAATGTGCACAAAGGAAGGAATATGTGCTCAGTGTGAGAGGCTTGTGAGGAGCCTTGCACACCCACAGTAAAAGGAATAAGAGCAGTAATCAAGAGGGACTAGCTGGAAAAGTGCCTCAAAAGCTTGTAATATAGAATCAATGTAGAAGAAAGTAGTCATTATGCTCATACTGCATTTTATTATAACACCATTCTGTGACCAAGTAAAAGTAGTATTAAATGAAGCATTTTAACTTGCATTTTCCTTAGATGTGATTGTAGTTTATCAAAATGTGGATGTGAATTAATCTTCTTGCAGTGTCCTGTGCCCACATGTCGAGGGAGGTCATTCACTGCTCTCCGTAACTCTCCTCTCACGGTTACGATGGACTGGCAGTCAATCAAGTAAGCAGACTATAAATAAAACACAGGTTTTAGATCTCACGTTATAGATTTACTAGGCAGTAAATCTATAATATTCATATATTATATTGGGAGTCTTATCTGTAGACAATGGTAAAGTATATAGTAAAAGATTTATTTGTTTGAGAGTTTATATATTGAAATGATAATTGTCTTTATTTGAAATGTGTTCTATATCAGATTGCAGAAAGGATTTTAATTATAAGTATCCTGTCCTTTTTCTACTGAGGAATAGTTTATTTCTCATGTGATTCATTGAACTGGATGTAGACCAACAAAGCTGTATGATTTTCTTTCCATGAGCTGTGATAGAAATGTTGTCAGAAGTGTTAAAACAAAGAATGCCTTAGAAATAGATATGTTTCATTTTATATTCTCACTATCTATGAGGCATTTTACTATGGGGTTTTTTTTAAGCTGTTTTTTGTAGGTCATATGGTTTTGTGTGTGTATGTGTGTGTGTATGGTATTTTTAACCCAACAAATTACTGTGTTTTATCTGACCATCGTCCCGTAACTCATCCCTGAATATAAAATAATGGGTGGTTTGAAGTCAGAGTGCTACCCAAGAAACCTGGCTAAGACAGCAGAAGGTATTTAAAAAACCAAGAACCTAGAGAAACAGTGAGATGGATTGCTACCAAGCCCTGTCCTAGCTTTACCTCCTTCTGTTCTGCGAAAACTAAGACTGACATATATAATAAATGTACAATATGCTGAGATCTTCACAAACTCCATTTTATAAAATAAATGTTTGAGACTTTTACATTTTATTTAAAAAATTTTTAACTCCGACGTAGATAACCTACAATATTATGTTTATATATATATATATAATATAGTGGTTGCTTAGTGCCCATCACAATAAGTATACTCTTAATCCCGTTCATCTGTTTCATCCATCTCTCACCCACCTCCCCTCTGGTAATCAACAGTTCTCAATAGTTAAGAGTCTCTTTCTTAGTTTGTTTCTCTTTTTCCTCCTTGGTTCATCTTTGTTTCTTAAATTTCACATATGAGTGAAATATGGTATTTGTCTTTTTCTAATTGGCTTATCCCACTTAGCATTGTACCATATAGCTCCATCCATGTTGTTTCAAATGGCAAGATGTCATTCTTTTTTATGGCTATGTTAAAGACTCTTGAGCATGGTCTTGTGCTCTTTTAGTTCACAACAGTGTGCAAAGAAAGTGTAGGAGTTTCACCTCTGAAGAGAGTGATGAGGGCCTCTCAGGAGCTGCAAGGTTCACAATAGGGTAAGTTCACAGAAGGTCCAGGGTAATTCACTTAATTATACAAAATCTCTCTGCTTTTTTGGTAAAAATAGCGGACAAGAAAATAGGCTCAAATATTTTAGTTGGATTTGAATGATGATCTCTTGATATTAGATCAGACTTAGAAAGGGAGACCATTTAGGGGAGGCTGAGAGTGGCTCAGGCATTTAAGTGTCTGATTCTTGGTTTTGGCTCAGATCATGATCTCAGGGTCATGAGAATGAGCCTAAACTTAGGCTCCATAACCAGGAGGGGAGTCTGCTTGAGATTCTCTCTCTCTCTCCCCACCCCGTGACCCCTCCCCAGCCTCTAAAATAATAAACAAATCTTAAAAAAAGGAGAGGGGAGGCCATTTAAATCCTTTTCTTGAATCTTTAAAAGTAAGATATTGCTAAAGTTCATTTTGAATGAGTTATAGTAAAACTTTGTTAGTACAATATTATCTTACATTATTGTTTTATTCTACCAATGTGTAGATATATAAAATGACTATCTGCCCTAAGTGAAAGATCTTTGGGCTTAGATTGGAATGTTCATAAAGAATTTAATTATTTTTTCTCAGCTAGTGCTTTGAATAACTTGAATGCATCAAGGTGAAAGCCTTACAATGTATATCAAAGGCCTTGCAGTTGAAGCAGTCCCAGTTTTAGGGGTTTACTTGATGAAAACAGTCACAATATGTGAAGAAATAGCTTGCTGAAAGTATGTTTTCACTGTGTGTGTGTGTGTGTGTGTGTGTGTGTGTGTGTGTGTTTTAATGGGGAACAGCCTAAACATCTGAAGAAAATATTGTAAGTAGGATGGTACAACGGATTATTGTGTAGCCACTAAATATGATGGTGCAGGAGAATATTTTGAAATGACATAAAAAAACCATGTACAGTGTTTCTAGTGACAAAACTGGCAAGAAATACATGTTAAGAATATACTCTCTAGGAAGTGAGATTGGAGTTGTTTTCTTCTTTCTGTTAATCTGTTTTAATAAGAAAAGTATTAATATCTAATTTCTTAAAGCAAGACATCCTTAGCATGTTGTGTCATTCTGAGGCTTCTCATTGCAGTCTGGCAGTGTTTTGAGTGTGCACGGAGGGTGAAGGTGGAGGGTTGGTGGTGGTGAAGAAGGAGCAGGGTTTGAAGTAGTGCAGGTTAGGTGGATACCTGGCTGTGACCTCAGAGGAATTGAGAGGCTTACCTAGATGTATAATGAATGTATTCCAAAGTTATTATTTTAACATTCAGTGATTTTTACTTACATTCTTTTTTTTTTTTTTTTTTTTTTACTTACATTCATTATTTAAAGAAGTTTTAAAGACTTCAAGGGAAGATGGCAGAGTAGGAGGATCCTAAGCTTACTTGGTCCCACAGATATAAGTAGGTAATACCCACATCAGTGTAAATAACCCCAAAAGCAACCTGAAGACTGGTGCAACAGATTCCACAGCTAAATACAGAGAAGAGGCCACATCCAAGAGGGTAGGAAGGTGGAGATGTGGTTAGGAGCCAAACGGATCCACGCGACTGTGAGAGGGAGAGACTTAGCAGTTGTGGGGAGGGGAGAGAAGCAAACCTCCACAGCAGGCACCCCAGGCACCGGGAACCTGCATGGGGAAGGTGACGACCCATAACATTTGGCTTTGAAACCAAAGAGGCCTAATTTTGTGAGTTCTTCCAGCCTGAAACTTGAAAAAATCAGTGGCTCAGCTCTAGGAGAGTTGGTGGTGAGAGAAAACGGAGTCCCTGCCCTTAAAGGGAGAGCACAACAAACAGCTCTGCTAAGATACAGTATAGAAGCAGCAGTTTGAAAAATGCCTAGGGTTTACATGAGGGAAATTTGTTGGCTAATCTCAGAGCATGTACTAGACTGGAGGGGCAGGGCTTTTTCAGAGACTTCTCCAAAACAAAAGAGCTGATTGGTGCTGTCTCCCCTCCGTGGACCCCCAGCCTAGTTAAAGGGACGCCTGTGGGAACCAGGACAGTAAAATACTCTCCACTTCCACTTAGCTTGCTAATGGACACCACACCCCTGTACTTTTCTGTACAGGAGTTTTCCCAGCAGCTACAACTCCCCTCCTACAGCCAGCTGGTGTGGACCTTGCTGGTACTGTGCACATTGCCCCTACGTTCTCCTGCAGGAGTCCATCCAAAGTGGCACCACAATAATGGCAGTGAGCAAGCAGCCCTGACAGAGGTCAGCAGCACTCCAAAGTGACTTCTACTCTGGGGAGAGGGGAAGATAACCACTCAGCCAATCCAGCTGTCTCTCTGCAGTGGGCTGGGGACAGACATCTGGTCTGACTGTAGGCCCTGTCCACCAACAGAAACTTCTCAGGGTATAATACAGGGAGGGCACCCTGTAGTTTGGTGCTCCTGCAGTTCTGGCAAACACCTGGCGAACTTCCCTCAAGCCTAGGGCAGCCCACACTGGCCCACTAACAACATAGGGACCAAACACTGCCCACAACAGGCAAAGGGAACCATTAGAGACGACTAGACTGAAGACAGACATGTCTTAGCCACAGTAGTAGGGCACATGCAACACACATACGAGACACCCCTGAAGCGCCAAGGTCTTAAGAATAGGAGACATTGCACTGCAAGGCACTATAGGACCTTCATAAGGCTACTGCTTTCAAGAGAAGGAGACATGGCTGACTTTCCTAACACAGAAACAGACATGGAGTGTTCGTCAAATGAGACAGGAGTATGTCCCAAGTGAAAGAACAAAAAGGACAAAATCACAGCAGGAGACCTAAATGAAATGGAGATAAGTAATATGCCTGATAGAGAGTTTAAAGTAATAGTTATAAAGGTACTAGATAAACTAGGGTGAATAAATCGAAGACTCGAAGAACAGGTCAGAGATCTGGAGGACAGAGTAAAGAAAAGCCCGCTTTTACTTTTTCCCCTTCTACCACTAGATTTCTTTCAGCCAAGATGTGAATTTTACATTGTCAAGGTTTATTTCTCTTTTCCAGTTATAACTGTCTTCCTTGTTTAATTTATAGGTCATATGTAACAAAAACAAGAGCATTTATAATTTTATCTTTGTTCCACAAAGTAACAAAGAAAGTGATCAGATGCTTAGAAAAGGAAATGTAATTTATGTTACCATGTTGTTTTGTTTTCTGTCCCTTAACAGAAATGATCCAAGTCTCAAAATCAAAATGAATTCTCTTCTACTCCCTTGAATTCTCCCGTTTTATATGCTTCGTATTTGGACTACAGCTTTGTTGTTTAGTGCTTTTCCTACTTTTTGAAATCCTTCTATAGTGTTCTGAATAGTGAGAGTACATCTAAACGTGTCTTCATCCTGTGTGACAGTGATCAGTCCTTTTCTTCTGGTGTTGTCTTGGACTCCCGAATATCTCTTTTCTCTCTTTGAGCTTCCAATCACATACATCCGTTGGACTGTTCATTCGTCTTTTAACTTGTTTTCACCCTTTACTTTCTGTGTGCTTTTTGTGTGTTTGTTTCCCTCCTATAAATATTTGATTTATATATATATGTATATATATATTTAATTTTCCCGATCTCACAGTTTTCTAGTAGTTCCCTTTTTATAGCCGCTTATTCTTGTTTTTATGATGGTAAAGTTTTCTCAAAAACTCTTCAGCAGGTTTTGTTTTTAATGCCCTTCTCTTTCCTGAATTAATGCCATTTCATCCTGAAATATCTGATGAACACTGAGAAATTATCTGGACTCCTTTGATAGGTTTCCGTTGCTATTTTATAAGTAGGAGTTTTTCCTCATGAGGCCTCTCTCCCTCTTTTGATGATCAGATTTTGCTATATGAATATGTTTTTTTTTTAATTTTTATTTTTTTATTTTATTATTTTATTTTTTTAAAGATTTTATTTATTTATTCATAGAGACAGAGAGAGAGAGAGAGGCAGAGACACAGGCAGAGGGAGGAGCAGGCACCATACAGAGAGCCTGATGTGGGACTCGATCCAGGGTCTCCAGGATCACGCCCTGGGCTACAGGCCCTAAACCGCTGCGCCACCGGGGCTGCCCTATGAATATGTTTTTGAATTGGAGTTGAACTTCTCAGATGCCAGAATGAGGAGACTTTTATTCTGGAGCTCTGATGCCTTCATTAGATGCTGTAGCTCCCCTCACACAGTGGATGGATCCATTTCTCTAGAACAGTGTTCTGGTTTTTGTTAAACAGTAGAGCGTGGTTTGGTGGAATGCCCTCTTTCTTCACCTACCCACCTATCCACCCACCTACCAAAAAGTTGAACAGCTATTCTGTGACTTATCTTTCAGTTGATTATCCTGTTTCCTTTTAGCCATCCACCGAAATGAGGAAAAGTTTCACCTGTGTAAGAAACCAAGCATCCCTACTCTGCATTCCTACCAACTCCAACCTAGAAGGCTCTCAAGGGCTCTGCTGAAAATACTGGCCCTGGGATCCCTGGGTGGCGCAGCGGTTTGGCGCCTGCCTTTGGCCCAGGGCGCCATCCTGGAGATCCGGGATCGAATCCCACGTCAGGCTTCCGGTGCATGGAGCCTGCTTCTCCCTCTGCCTGTGTCTCTGCCTCTCTCTCTCACTGTGTGCCTATCATGAATAAATAAAAATTAAAAAAATAAAAAGGTCTTTCCAAAAAAAAAAAAAAAAAAAAAAAAAAAAAATACTGGCCCCCACTTCTCTTAGATCCTTGTAACTTTTTCCTGTGTGTATTTTGAATTTCATTTTGTTCTATCCATCAGTATTTTTCCACTTCCTGTTTTCTGAACTTTTAAGAGCTTGTGTTTATTGATAACACCTCTGCACACCCTATAACCTGTCTTATTTAGTGGCTACCATTTTGGCGGACATTTTGGAGAGAGGGTAGGCAAATGTACATGCTCATCCTGCCATTCTTTTTTTTTTTTTAATTTTTTTTTTTTTTATTTATTTATGATAGTCACAGAGAGAGAGAGAGGCAGAGACACAGGCAGAGGGAGAAGCAGGCTCCATGCACCGGGAGCCTGACGTGGGATTCGATCCTGGGTCTCCAGGATCGCGCCCTGGGCCAAAGGCAGGCGCCAAACCACTGCGCCACCCAGGGATCCCAATTTCTCATCCTGCCATTCTTAATTGGAAACTACTGAAGTAATATTAGATATACCATTGAAATTTTTTTTTAACTAATCTGCCTTTTAGCTCTGTATCTTGTGGGTCCTGAATAGTTGACATGTTGAAGAAATAACTTAAAGTCAGTATATGTACTGACTGAAAATTTTTTAACATTTTAGAATCCAGGAGCTAATGTCTGATGATCAGCGAGAAGCAGGTCGGATTCCACGAACGATAGAGTGTGAACTTGTTCATGATCTTGTGGATAGCTGTGTCCCAGGAGACACAGTGACTATTACTGGAGTTGTGAAAGTCTCAAATGCTGAAGAAGGTATTGTATAATTCTTTTCTTATTTTGATTGTTTCTCAATAATTTGTCAGGATTCATCTTTTTTCAAAGTACTTTTGAATTTCCACAGATACAGGGAATTCCTTGTTTCTTACATAGGTGAAACTTTTCCTTTAAAATACAAGTTTATATGTATTTTACTGTGCCTTTCTTTTTCATGGTATTTGAGTCTTTGTAGGGAAAATGAAAATACCAATTATTATATTTCATACCTTGAAATTTACAGGTTCTCGAAATAAGAATGACAAATGCATGTTCCTTTTGTACATTGAAGCAAATTCTGTTAGTAATAGCAAAGGACAAAAAACAAAGACCTCTGAGGATGGGTGTAAGCATGGAGCATTGATGGAATTCTCACTTAAAGACCTTTATGCTATCCAAGAGATTCAAGCTGAAGAAAACCTGTTTAAACTCATTGTCAAGTATGTATGAGGTTATCTGAAGTTTTATTATGTATATGCAGGATAGGGGTGCTCTTGGCTACAAGTAACAAAAAATTAGTCAAAATGATTGCAAATTACAGTTCGCAGGTCAAATCCAGCTAACTGCCCATTTGTATATGCCCATAAGCTAAAAATGGTTTTTACATTTTTTTAATGGCTGAAAAAAAAGAATATTTCATGACACATAAAATTATATAAAATTGAAATTTCACTTCCTGTAAATAAACTTTTATTGGAACATAGCCATAATCATTTATTATGTAGGCCTGGCTGCTTTCCATTTATGTAGTGCCAGTGCCTGGCTGCAGTGGCAGAGCTGAGTAGTTGCAACAGAGAATAATAGCTCACAGATATTTACTGTCTGTACCTGTATGGAAAACTTTGTTGATGTCTAGTTTAATCTATAAAGAAAATTTACTATCTCACACTAGAAGTTGGTTACTCAACAAAGAGTGATGGGACTGTGAATTCCAGTCATTTCAATTAGTTGTATGTAGGGTGTTTACTTTTATTTTATTTATTTATTTTTGGGTGTTTACTTTTAAAAAACAAGAAGGAGATTCACATAGAAGTCACTTACATTCACTAAGTATTTCATAATATTCTTTTATTTTCATGTTATTGCCATGCAGTAGAGAAGAAGCACAGTAGAGGCAATTTTTGCTTTAGTGGTTAAGAGCTTTTTTTTTTTTTTTTTTTAAAGATAAGCTAAGTTAGAATCCATCCCACTTCCAATGAGGTTGGGAGCATGTTACTTATTACCTCCTTCATTTTTCTCAAAATAGAACTAATTCTTGCCCAGAAGGTTGTCCCAAGATTACATGAAATTTAATAATGTATTTAACATAATTAACACAACATACCATTATTTTAAAACCTTTTAAACAATTTTTTGGATATTTTGAAGAAATAATAGGAAAACAAGAGAGACTGAAAAGTAGATGTACCTAAGAGTAGTAAAGAACTGAGGTTTTGAAATGCATTGTATTAGAACACTTAACCCTGTCGTGTTTCCTTTATTTAGGCTTTGGGCACTAAAAGAACTTGACTGTTTCTGCTTTTAATATGTTAGTCAATTGAGAAAGGATAGAGTTCCTCAGGGAGTCTTTAAACCCTCAGAGACTTCTGAATAGATAGCCATCCATACCTACCCTGGGAGAAGGGGTGCTCTGAGCTAGAGTAGGGTTGTGATCTGTGGATTAGGGACAGTGTGATGAGTGGGCTGTGAGCAGGTAGGGAAGAACCACCTGGTTGAAGATCAAAACACCGCTTTGGTTCCTTTACCTGTTTCAAATAAGAATGAACCTGTACAGTGGTCCTTCTGCCATACTAGAAATGTTTTCTTTTCAGAGGTTGTTCTTACCCTTTAGTCCTAAATTTGTGATTTCAACATTAAAACTCGAATTTTTTATGGTCGTCCATTATTAATCTTGCAGGGGTTGGCAGGCTGCCTGGTTTTGTAAATAAAATTTTATGGGAATACAGTGCCATCCATTCATCTACATAATTGCTTTTGACAAGTTGGGTAGTGTGACCCAGACAGTAAAACTGAAAAGATTTACATTCTGGCCTTTTAAGAAAAAGTTTGTCTACCTTTGCTAGGTAGAAAAGGTATGAAAGGAGAATGGAGAAGACAATGGAAGGTTATGTTTTAGTTTTGGTTTCTTTAGAAGCAGTAATTTGGGTAAGCATTTGTTTGGGAGGTGATCCCAGAAATACTGGTAAGGGAATGGGAGAGTGAGAAGGGATGGTAGTCAGTGTATGGTGCCTCAAAGAAGAGGTTACTACAAGCATCTGAGGCTTAATCCTCTTGAGGCCTCTAGAATACTAGATTGTGTAGAACTAGCCTCAGTATTTTTCCATCGAAGGGCCTAGTTTTACTAGGTGGTACTTTCAGCCTGACCCGCCTGCCTACTGCTGAGGCTTCTGCCTCCAGAAAAAGCCCTTCAGCAGACAGGTGCAGGTGTGTGATCAGGAGCCACTAGAGATTATGTGGGAACATGCTTAACACTGAGTACCAAGGGATGTGGCAGGACACTATCTTCTGTCTTTACAGATATTAAAAGGGATAATGATCAAGCCTTTTTTGCTTGATCCTTGTTTTTATAACTGATAAATGTAAATATACTCACGTATTCATATATGATCTTATCCTGATCCTTTGAATTAATGTGAAGTAATGACATTTTGTCTCATCTTAAGATATTATTTACTCAGTTCACCTGTTAGCCTCCTTTCAGTGACTTGGCTACATAGAAAATGTGTGTTTGTGTAATATACAACATAATTCTGTATCCCGAAGGAGAAGACAATGATTATGAGGTATTTTAAATGCTTGTGATAGATAACAGTCTATTTGGTTACTTTAAAATGCTTTGCAAAGGGGCGCCTGGGTGGCTTAATCAGTTAAGCATCCAACTCTTGATTTGGGCTCAGGTCATGATCTCAGGGTCCTGAGATCTAGCCCATGTTGGGCTCCATCCACATTGGGTGTGGAGCCTGCTTAAATTCTCTCCCTCTCCTCTGCCCTCCCTGCCCCTGGTCTTGTGCTCTCTCTCAAAAAAATGAAAATAAAATGCAAGTATTTCGTCTCCTTTGTACATGTAAAATTTTTTAAGTGTTCTTCCCTTTATGGATTAATCAAGAATTTTGAGAAATTTACAGAGTAAAATGTCTTGAGTTGTTTGAGGGATGTAAATTTTATGTTTGTCTTTTTCTTTTTTTGATGCTAAATAAAGCAAGTTAAGCAAGTTGTAATGTAGATCTTCTAGTGGATTGATGAAGCATAAATAGGGATTTATAAATTGTATTCTGTTTTTCAGCTCACTTTGCCCTGTCATTTTTGGTCATGAAGTAAGTACTCTCCTTCATCTTTACTCAAAAACATATAAAGTTGGCAAAAAGCTAATTGTTAGCCAGTTACTTGTATTTTAATATGTCATTATTCTCCATAAATGATGTGAAAGCCAGATTTCAGCTCCTTGTATGAACGATCTGCTTACTAATCTGAGCTAATAGGAATGAGGTACTCCTACAGTGACTTTGGGCACTAAGTGCTAAAGCGACAGCTAGCAGGTTATTTCCCAGTTTTGTGGAGTAGATTCATGCCTTGCAATGTAGGTCTTTACTCAGTGACTTTAAAAATACCTCTATGATTTTATGTGCTTCCTAATTTTTGCTTTTTAATCATTTACATTATGGAAGTTTATATTTTAAGTTAATTTTCTTAGGGGAAAAAAGTTCAATCATGCTTCAAAAAAAATTCTCAATTAAATGTAAATATAGAAGAAGCATCCCTTTTTTGCTAGTCATCTTTATGTTTTTCTCACTTTTGAGGTTTTTCTTCCCCCTTCCCCCCTTTTATACTTGAGCTTGTTAAAGCAGGTTTGGCATTAGCACTCTTTGGAGGAAGCCAAAAATATGCAGATGACAAAAACAGAATTCCTATTCGAGGAGATCCACATGTCCTTGTTGTTGGAGACCCAGGCTTGGGAAAGAGTCAGATGTTACAGGTAGGAAATTTCTCATCTAGTATTTGATGTATTCCTTATGAAACATATAACTGATTCACAAGTGAATTTTCTTAAACCATGTAGTATTTTTATTCCAGAAGAAATAGTTGGTATGGGGGTAGAAGTGAATCGGGGTTTGTTTAAGTAATATGTCACTTCTGTCCAGGCATCCTTTCAAATAGAGCCTATTTTCTGTTCCATAGACTGTGCAGACATACATGATGGTCTGTTGAGATGTCAACCATTGTGAAATGTTAACCATTTCTCTAACCCCCTTTTTCTTTGGTATCAGCTTTGCTAGCAAAGCTAGGTGTTGTGACTTCACCTATGAACAAAATAGTTTGAGAAAGTAAAGAGCAGGGAAGCAGGTGTCCACACATCCTGTCTTCATACAACTACATAAACATTGTACTGAGCTTTAGGAACAGTCTGATAAAGGTAAGAGATCTATCTGTATGCATCTCCACTGCTGCTCTCTGATTTTAAAGCAAGGCATCTTCTTATGACCGGCTTCTTGCTGGTCCTCAAGAAGATTCTGCCTCTGCCAGTAGAGCCTAGTGGTTCTCCTGTCCAGGGCTTATGATGGCCCTAAAAGGTTTTGCCTGTTGGAGTAGTTGTGGTTACCTAGGGAGTGACACTTGGTAAGCCAGTCATGGTGTCCTTTCAGAGAATGCTCATATGTCCTATTCCCCACCCCCCACCCCCGTGTAGACAAATGTGACTAGACCAGGGGTCTCTTTGGCAAGTTGTAGTCCTGTGGCTACTGAATCTTTGTCCAGGGGTTAGACCTTTGGCTGCATATCAGAATCACCTTTGGGACTCAAAATCCTGAGGCCTTCCCTAGTCTAACTGAACTAAGAGCCTCTGGATTAGGGTCCTAGTGTCTGTGTGTGTATAACCTTCCACAGGTGATTGTGCTGTGCAACCAGAATTGAGAACCGCCTTGACCTAATGATTGCATTATAAAACCACTGTCTTTCACGTCAGAGTTACTATTTATTCCTTATGCTTTATTGTTAAATCAGTCATCATTTTACTTCTACTCTGACATTTCATTTATATTTCCATGTTCCTTTGGACCAACTGGACCTATTTAAAAAAAAAAAAAATTCAGTTCTGAGCCCTTGCTATAAGCCTGACAACTGAGGCACAGAGCACCCAGTTGTTAGGGAAACAATTGATAATAATAATGAAAACTGGATACCTAGCCAGATTGTGCATGTAAAAGGTACATGTGGGGACCTGAATTGTTATAGCTTTTTTTCCTCTCTTTTATGTCCTTGCATATGTGTTTGACTTTTTAATTAGTGTATTATAGGTAGAAGCCTGGTTTAACCTCCACAGTATTTGATTATCTATACAAATAAACTTCTATTTTTCTTATTCCTTTTTTTTAAGATGTATTTGAGAGAGTGCAAGCACATGTGCACATACATGTCTGTGACTGCTAGCACAGTGAGGAGGGGCAAAGGGAAAGAGAGAATCCCAAGCAGACTCCTCACCAAACATGGAGCCTGATGTGGGGCTCAGTCCCACCACCCAGAGATCATGACCCAAGCCAAAATCAAGTCAGATACCCAACTGGCTAAGCCACCCAGGTTCCCCTTTCTTTTTTTAGTTTAAGAAATAGATCTTGGCAGATAATGGTTTCAAAATACATTTAATAGTAGTGAAAAAAACTTAATACCAAGAAATGACATTGGCAATTTTTCATGTTTTTTAGGCCTGGAATAATGGCATTTATTCTAAAAATAAAAGCTGTAATATTAGCAGAAATTAAATGTTGTAAACAGTGGATTGTATTGTATGTAAGTCTTCTAGCCCTGCTAAACCAGTTTTTAAAAGTTAGGCTAACACTAACAGTTCTGAATTATTCACGTTTATTATTATTATTATTATTATTATTATTATTATTATTATTCACATTTTTAATCCTGTTTTCCTCTGACCATTTTAGTAAGCCATCATCATCCTCCTAGACTAATAAGGAATTATAAATAACAAAAATAACGACAGCTACTGTGTATAAGCTCAGCACCATAGGTTCACTTGGGTTAGGCACTGCACATGTCCAGAGTGCATTGTCGACATAGCAGTGTGAATATTGTCTCCTGCAGTTGTGCAGTGCACTGCATACACAGTGGCCTTGCATTGGGCACTTATTTGTGCCAGGTACCAGATTAAGTGCCTTATATACATAATCTTATATATTTCTCAGGGATATATGTGATAAAACATAAAGAAGTTGAAGCTCAGAGAGATCTGAGAGCAGCAGAGCCAATAAAGGGTAAAGCCAAGATTTAAACAGGTCTGCCTGACTCTGGAGGTCCATGCTTTTAATTCTTGTGCTATTTAACCACTATTCTGACCTGCCATAGCTTGTTTACTCACAAGGAATGCATTATTAAGCCATCTTATTTCCTGATGTATATAGAAGCATTGAAGCCTTTGAGATTGATTGGCATTCATGTTTTGTCTGTTTGAACTTGGAAACAAAGCATAAAATGAAACTGTAGTGTTCACATGATCACAGGCATCAGAGGCAGGCTGCCTGGGTTTATTTGAATTCTCACTTCATACTTTCATAGCATTGTGAGTTACTCTGCAGGCCTTGTTTTCTATGTCACTAAATGGGGATGTAATAATACCTTCCTATTAACTGTGGTAATGAGGGTTGTACAGTAAAGCTATTAGAACAATATTGACTTGGCATATAGCTGACATTTGTGAAGCAGTCACTATTTATCTTTTCCCTTTTACTTTGGCTGATTCTTTTTATTATTTTTTAAAGATTTATTTATTTATTAGAGAGAGAGCACATGGAGGGGGCCAGTGAGGGCCAGGGGGAGATGTAGAGAATCCGAAGCAGACTCCATGCCTAGCATGGAGCCTGACATGGGGCTGTCTTACAACCCTGAGATCATGACCTAAGCCAAAACCAGGAGTCTGACGCACAACCAACTGTACCACTAGGTGCCCCTGGCTGATTCTTTTAAACCTTTTGTTTCTTTAGGCAGTATGCAACGTTGCTCCACGGGGTGTGTATGTTTGTGGTAATACCACAACTACCTCTGGTTTGACTGTAACTCTTTCAAAGGATAGTTCCTCTGGAGATTTTGCTTTGGAAGCTGGTGCCCTTGTACTTGGTGATCAAGGTAAGAGACCAAATTCTCCACTGTTTATAATATTTAATTTCCATTAATATTACAGCTTTTATTTTTAAATTGAGCCAAGGGTTTTAAAGGAATTATTCCAGGTCAAAATAATTAGTAATTCTGGAGCTTTGGAGTTTTGTTTTAGAGCCTTTTCCTTTCTAAGTAATTTCTTTACATTCTGTTCAGATAGCACTGCATCAACCAGTGAGTTGAGAGTGAATGCCAGAAAAAAATCACTGGAAATACAGGTTATTACCACAGAACTGAAACTGGTACTTATTGTCATTCATTTTCAGAATCTTGCAACAGGCACAATTATACATAAAAATCAATCAAGTCAAATAGGTATAGCTCGCTCCTGTACTTCCCATTTCATAACCACCATCACATTTTGTGATCTTGTTTTAAGCCTGTTTTAAAACTTTACAGTAAGTTCTCTGTGAGATGGGATTTGGTCATCCTGTTGACTGACATATTCCTATTGCCTAATACATAAGGTGCATAGTAAATACTTGCTGAATGCATTGCTATTACTTAGCCTACAATAGTTTTAGATGCCTTGGAACTGAAAATAAAGTGAATGTTATCCTTTTACTCTCAGAGGATTTAAAATAAGAATTTAGAGCTATTACTTTATAATTAGAAGTTTTGCTATATTTTAACCCATCTTGTTGGATATTTTTCAGGATTTGACTTACAGTTTATAAGAAATTGAGTTGAAGGGCTCAGCAAGAAGGGATTTCTAATTAAGCTTTGCTACCTTTGTGATGCTATAACCCTACTGGAAAACATGTTCCTATGTATACATCAGGCAATGCCCAGATTACAGTTCAGTTAAGGTCATTCATTCGTTTGTTTGCCAGTGACCTCCACTTCTGAATCCAGATCCTCTTAGCACCTTCACCTGCCCCCTTTCCTTGATACCTTCCCTCTTTGGTTTCCAGGACATTACACTCTTCTGGTTTTCTTCTTACTTCATTGACTGGCTTCTCATTCTTGTTCTTTATCTCCCCAAACTTAACTGATTGGCACCTCTAGGTGCTTCATTTATGTACCTTTTTTCTTCTTAGTCTATGCTTACCTTCTTGATGATCTTCTCTAGTCTCATGAATTTGCCTATTTGCTGAAAATTTCCAAATGTATCTCCCTTCTTCCTTAAACTCCAGGCAGTGTTTCTTATTGCCTGTTATTTTTTTTAATAATAAATTTATTTTTTATTGGTGTTCAATTTGCCAACATACAGAATAACACCCAGTGCTCATCCCGTCAAGTGCCCCCCTCAGTGCCTGCCACCCAGTCACCCCCATCCCCCGCCCTCTTCCCCTTCCACCACCCCTAGTTCGTTTCCCAGAGTTAGGAGTCTTCCATGTTCTGTCTCCCTGTTATTGCAGTATCTTTATAACTTCCTCAAACTTAACATGTCTAAAACTGAAATCCTGATTTCCCCTTCAAACCTATTATCATCTTTCTCATCTCAGTCAATGATAATTCCATCCGTTTGCTCAAATCAGAAAATGTGCAGTCATCCTTGACTTTTGCTCATACCTCATATCCAGTCTATCAATAAATATTGTAGGCTTTACCTTCCATTTATATCCAGCATCCAGCCACTTTGCCACTGCTGCTATCATCTTTTACATGGATTATTAATGTGATCTCATAGTTGGAAGCCTGGGACCACCCTTGCTCTATTGTTCTTAACAAGGCAGAGCAATCTTGTAAAAACTCAGATCAAGTTATTCTGATCAGAACCCCAGTGGCTCCCTATCTCACTCAGAGTGAAAGCTCAAGGTGTGTGTGTGTGTGTGTGTATATATATATATACACACACACACATTCTCTCATCTGTTTGAATGTAAGTCTTTAAGCTTTTTGAGGTTCACTCTCATGTCTTCATTTTTTTAGCCCTCACAACACAGTGCCTTGGTTATGGAAAATGTTGAATGAGAAAATATTACATAAAAGTTAAGACAAGTACTTTATTTGCTGTAAAACAAGCACAAAATCACAACTGTATGACATTTTACAATTTTAACTGCTAGAAACAATTGTAAATAATTCTTTATTATGGAACAGTTTTCACCCTGTAAGATTTGGAACTCGATCAAAGAAAACTTTCTGTCTGTATTATTTTACTGTGATTGTAGGTATTTGTGGGATAGATGAATTTGATAAGATGGGGAATCAACATCAAGCCTTGTTAGAAGCTATGGAACAGCAAAGTATTAGTCTTGCTAAGGCTGGCATGGTTTGTAGCCTCCCTGCCAGAACTTCCATCATTGCTGCTGCAAATCCAGTTGGAGGACACTACAATAAAGCCAAAACAGTTTCTGAGAATTTAAAGTAAGTCTCTTCAGATATTTATACCATAAATCAATAAGAAAAAGATAACTGAGGATATAATAGTTCACAGAAATTATAAGTTCCAGTAAATGTACAAAAACATGTTTGAGCACTACAAATTAAAACAATGAAATACTATTGATAGCTACCAAATTGGCAAACATTTTAAATATTAATGATCATTTTGGCACAGGGTTGGGGAAATGGATTCTCACATGTTCAGGTTAGTATATTGAAGAACAATTGACATGTTTTTCACCTTTTTTTTTTTTTTTTTTAAGAGAAAGAGCATGAGCAAGTGGTGGGGGGTACAGAAGGAGAAGGAGAGAGAATCTCAAGCAGGTTCCATGCCAAGTGCAGAGCCCAACTTGGGGCTCAATCTCATGACCCTGAAATCATGACCTAAGCTGAAATCAAAAGTCAGATGCTTAACCCACTGAGCCACCCAGGTGCCCCCATTTATCACTATTTTAAATGTACATTCCATTTGTTTTTAGCCAGTTCTACTTTTGGGAATCATACCCACAGAAATAGTCACACAAGTGCACAGAGATATATTTACAGGTTGGGTATTATGGCATTGTTTATCACCCACCAAAAATTGGAAACAACTTAAAATGCCCTTTGATAAGGAAGTGGTTAAACTATGGCAAGGCTGTATAGTGGAAAGTAGCAATTACAAAAATGGAAGTAGCTTCATATGTGCTGATAGCTCTGTGCTTTACTGTTAAATGAAAAGAGCATATTATATTCTTCTAAATGGGGTATGATCACACTTTTCCAAAAACAAAGTTTGTATTTGTATGCATGTATGCTCTAATTTGTTCTGTATAGATTGGACAAAAGGTATAGGAAGGGGGAAATAAATTGAAGTAATGCAGAATTGAGAAAAAGACAAAAGAATGCCTCGTGAAAAATTGGGAGCTTAAATTCTAGAGAAAAAAAACAAATTTCCTAATGTTTGATAATGTGTACCTTTAATATAGAAACGATGCATAGGAAAATATATAATTGTACTTGGAGATGCTATACCACCACCACCAAAAATGTCAATCTATCAGTTTTTCTTAGTAAAATGAAAAAGTGCTTTATTGGAAAGATCAGAAAGAGCCTATTGAATATGGACTTGGATTCTGGTTTTTAGTGGTACCCAAACCTGCTTTGGGGCCTTGGCCAGATTCTTGAGTCACTCTGGATTTTAGTTTTCTTGTCTCAAATAGAAGGATATTCTGATTGGTGGGATCAGGGAAGATGACTAAGTAGAACATAGCATTTTTATTATAATGATTATAATGACTTATTTTTTTTTTTGAAGAGATGGAGAGAATGGGGAGGGGAAGGAGAGAGGGAGAGGGAGAGAGAATCTTAAGCAGGCTGCACACCCAGCACAGAGCCTGATGCAGGGCTCAATCTCACAACCTGAAATCATGATCTGAGCTGACACCAAGGCAGGTGCTTAACCAACTAACCCACCCATTAACAATGACTATTAAGAAAAAGTGAGGTTTCTAAGTGATCATATATACATTGAGAGACTGTGTTTTGGTGAAAGAAAACACACAAAGGGCTAAAACCACCCAACTAGACAATTTCTGATGAATCATATGGCATTTGTTTTAAAATTCAAAGTCACTGCAAAGCTCACCATCAGGTAGTAACATAGAACACAGAGATGGTGTAAGAAGGGGCCTTATTCTCAACCTACCAAAGGTAGGTGCATATATTGCTTGTTCACCTGTTGAAGGGTGTGTGGCCTGGTGTCTCTCCAGAATTGAGAGTTGGTGGGTGTATTGAATCCAAAAGCTGTTGCTTGTTACTTTAACCTAAACTTTATTTTTTTTAAAAGTTCTACATGGAACTCGAGTAGTAAACAAGTGAGGAAACGGTTTTCTATTTGTTTAGATTCCAATCATTGTTGCTTCTTTCTTTTATGCCTCTTAGAATGGGGAGTGCCCTGCTGTCCAGATTTGATTTGGTCTTTATCCTGTTAGATACCCCAAATGAGGATCATGATCATTTACTCTCTGAACATGTGATTGCAATAAGAGCTGGAAAGCAGAGAACTGTTAGCAGTGCCACCATAGCTCGTATGAATAGTCAGGATTCAAATACTTCTGTACTTGAAGTAGTGTCTGATAAACCATTATCAGAAAGATTAAAGGTAGGTTTCTGTTTCTTAATCTTTATTTCTGTTCTATTTGAATGTCAGTTCAGTATGTTGCTTATTGTAGAGCAGTAATATATAGCTTTCATATCAAAACCTTTTATATTACAGTAGTAGGCTTTATACAAAAATTTATACTATTTCATTTGAAATAATCTAAGTCGGTTAGACTCAGAGCTCGAACAACAGTGTTTTACTTATTTGGAAAGTCTTTTAGAATTTTATATGTATCTAAAGTTATTTTAACAGAAAGACTTTATTTCCCATCCTTGTAATCTTGGGCTTTTTTATCCTGCTTTAGGTAGTTCCTGGAGAAACAATAGATCTAATTCCCCACCAGCTATTGAGAAAGTACATTGGTTACGCTCGGCAGTATGTCTATCCAAGGCTATCCACAGAAGCTGCTCAGATTCTTCAAGATTTTTACCTTGAGCTCCGGAAACAGAGCCAGCGGTTAAATAGCTCACCCATCACTACTAGGCAGCTGGAATCTCTGATTCGTCTAACAGAGGTTTTTTTTTTTAAGTTCATGCTTTTTTGCCTTAAAAATGGGAGCAAGAAGTGATATGATTTCTCTCAATTTCCTGCATAATTACCTTGATTTTTCTTCCAACTGAGAGACATTTGAAATGAATGTAAAAATTTTTAAAAATTGTTTGGACATATCTGTATCACAACCAAAGTATAGCTACTTCTTTCTAAGCACAGGACTAGTTACTTATCATGCAATGTTTTGTCCCCCTTTTACTGACATTCAAGCCTCCTGGAGTGTGACAAGTGGTTAGGTTATTTAAGGATTCTGAGACTCTAAGTTGAATATATGGGAACATGGAATGTGTCAGTATTTGATTTGATATGACAGGTCTATAAGGATAGTATGTATTTTTCTAATAGTAATAACATTTATTCACAGGTTTGGAATGCAAAAAGAACTCTGGCAGTTAAAATTAGCTGGAGCTTGGGCTTTTTGCATTTAAAATCAGGGCAGCCCAGGTGGCTCAGCAGTTTAGCGCCGCCTTCAGCCCAGGGCGTGATCCTGGAGACCTGGGATCAAGTCCTGCTTTGGGCTCCCTGCATGGAGCCTGCTTCTTCTTCCTCTGCTTGTGTCTCTGCCTCTCTTTCTGCAGCTGTGTCTCTCATGGATAAATAAATAAAATCTTTAAAAAATAAAAATAAATAAAAATAAAATCAGATTAATCCTTCAATGTTGTTTTAACAAAATGGTTAGGCATGATTTCCCGAAAGTAAAAGACAAGGAGAAACCATAACCAAGTTTTCTGAAATGAACACTCCAAAAGATGTATGTTAGTAGATACAAATAGGTTTTCATTCATATTTTAAATGAGTGATTATTTTCTTTTCTTTTTTTTTTTTTTAAAGATTTTATTTATTCATGAGAGAGAGAGAAAGAGAGAGAGAGAGAGAGAGAGAGGCAGAGACACAGGCAGAGGGAGAAGCAGGCTCCATGCAGGGAGCCCGATGTGGGACTCAAACCTGGGTCTCCAGGATCATGCCCTGGGCTGAAGGCAGGCACTAAACTGCTGAGCCACCCAGGCTGCCCGAGTGATTATTTTCATACTCAAGTTTTCAGATAATTTTTATTCTTTTTGTGTTACAGTCCCCTTTCCCCCCAAAATCAGATTTTATGTAAAATGAATAAATGAAATAAGCTTCAACATTCCATGCCCTCCTCAAACAATGTTAAATATACCTACTTTTGTTATCTAAAAATGCTTCTTTTTTCTTCCAAGGCACGAGCAAGACTGGAATTAAGAGAGGAAGCAACCAAAGAAGATGCTGAGGATATAGTTGAAGTTATGAAATATAGGTAAGATTAAATTTTAAATGCTTTTTTAAATGAAATACCAGTCCTCTTTCCATCTCAAATTATAAATTTAATTAGGCCAAGTAAAATTATTTTTACTTAGTCGATTTGTTCTCTGAATAAACTATACTCTTGGTTTAAAATATTTGTATGCATAATCTTTATATTAAAAATGTGTTTTCGAATGGGTAATACATTCACATAGTTCTAAACTCAATTCAGAAGTACATATTTTGAGAATGTTCAAAAGCAACAGTCTCATATGGGTAAAATCATTAACACTTGATGACTACCAATCCTTTCAATCAATTCCTAACATTACCTTTTGTCTATTGTATTGGTTTAATATTACACAGAGCTTGGACTATCAGTTTTCTCTTTTACATGATTCAGTACTAGGGTTTGTGGGGTCTTGTGGATGAAATTTTTACCACGCTGGCATCATTCTCTCCAACTGACTTCATTGTGTTGGAGACCCTTCAGTTGCCATTTGTAAGCACCCAGATAACCTAGGAATGACTGTCTCAACAACATGCTGCCAGGAGTTCAGTGTACTAGCATATGACATAAAGGAATGGCCACAAATAC
The DNA here is from genome assembly GCF_011100685.1 of Canis lupus familiaris. NCBI lineage: Eukaryota > Metazoa > Chordata > Mammalia > Carnivora > Canidae > Canis > Canis lupus. Next base: position 16,310,354 of record NC_049245.1, on the reverse strand, counting down.
CAGTTGTCTGCCTGACTTCTGGTAAACCAGACTAATAAACCTAGAGATTGCCCCAATAGATACATTCTTTTCACTAGAAAACTAAGTCAGTGAATCTAACCAAAATTCCGGATTCTAACTTTTTTTCCCCAATTAAAACCAAGGACCAATAGTAAGGACTTCTTGTTTAATGACAAAAAGTTGCCACTTTGTTTACAATCTTTCTGAGCATCTTGCTCTTAAACTCTCCATCTTTGAGGGTGGAGCTAACATTGTTACTCCTGGTTTCCTTTTCCATTTAACGATCTCTCACCCTTTGGGTCTTCTGGTGCCTGGCTTTACGGAACAATGTTGTATGCACTACACTTTGGCTCTCTAGCAAAATCAGGGATCCAGTTACCTTGTCACCCTCTCTTACCTGTAACATTCTGTTTTTGAAGCTTTACCCTTACTTACTTCCCCTAGGCCTCAGATCAGGCCCTATACACCGACTCAAGCAGTCATCTGGTATTTCTCCACAATAAGTCCACTGGTCTGATTTGTTCTCATATCTGAGCATTATGCTTAAGATAAATTATGCTTTAAACCATTTCAATAAAAATCTTGTATTTCTCATTTATAATTGGTTCTGTGTGTCTGAAATCCGGACATCAGACAGTGTTTATATATACTTTTCCATCCAAGAGGAACTCTTCAGCATTTCTTGTAGAACTTTGTATTTGTTTCTACTGCTTCTCAGAGTTGCCTTGCTTGTAACTGAATTAGGCTGTCAGTTTACTTCTGGGCTTCTGAAAAAAAAAATCTCATTGTTAAAGTATTAACAGTGAGATATGAATTTGTTTCCATGAATTCAATGTGCTTTACTGGCTTTCATAAAAATTTTCAGATAATGAGAATAGGTTGATTCCTAGTGATTAGAATTACCTGCCATTAGTTCCATAGTAGATTTCGAGACCCAGTTAAACACGTTGAGACTAGATTGTGAATTATTGTTTGTTACACTTACCATGCTTTCTGACCTTAGTCTATACTCTGTGAGTATATACTCTGTGAGTATACCAGTATACTTCCAGGATCCAGGATCATACTTTTTAGCACAGTATGCCCTCAGTAAATGTACTGCATTGATAGTAAAGTTGACCTTTAGTAATCATCTTTTATTTATTAACTCTTCCATTTCAGAGTTTCTTTCTCTTGAGTTTTTGAATGTTTGCCCTTAATGTGGTTTTGGACCTGTAAAATTACATTTTAACTTGGAAGCAGAGCCAAAATAAGAAAAGTCAAAACTGTGAGATACAGTTCATCATAGTTAGTAAAGCACATAGCTATAAAAGCTAAATATTTATGAGCAAGGGTAAACATGTTTTCTTTAAAATTAAAAATATACCAGGAAGTACAGGAGAATAGATCCACCTTCAAAGATGAAAGATAATTGAGTTTTTTCTCTTTTAGGAAAGTGGCTCAGATATTTATAAATCTTCACATCTGAAGCCATATAGTTGAGATTCAGATCCCAGATATGCCACTCATTGGCTGCATAACCTCTGGCAAGTCACTCACCTTACTAGACTTTGCTTTTTCATTTGTAAAATGGGAATAAGAATAGTCCCTACATCAGGGGATTGTTGTACTAAATGGGATAGCATATGGTGATTACGGTAAATATTAGTTGTTAATAGTTAACTTAGTAGCTTAAAGCATTTTTGAAAAAGTAACTTAAGAGGAATAAGCTCTTCATAATATTTATTTACATTAATTATATTAATTATTTATTATAGTCTTATTTGGATGACTCATTCCTATTTGTATAGCTTTCTCTTTCATGTAGGCTCTTACTATTCACGAACAAAATGAAGCTGATTTTAGTAATTCTGTAAACTCATTGCCTTAAGCTCCTTAAGGGCAGGAATTATTACTGTTTTATTCACCACTACAAGTCTATTGCCTAGCAAGTGACCAATTTATTTTGATTAACCAATTCCTGATTAAATAACATCTTTGCCTGTAAGCCTTGCTATGAGATTGTATCTGTTCCATTGTACAGGCAGGGAATCAGCCATTAAGCTGGGTTACAGATGATGACTAACTGTATCTCTGGTGTTTTCAGACTTCTGGCTAAAATCTACTACAAAGTACATATGTCTTTCTTTGATGATATTGTGAAAATAAGATTAAGCAGAAAAATGGAAATAATAGGTAGATCCTTTCATCATTACTGCAAGTCTTCTAGTTCATTCCCACAGTATTTTTAAACATCTTTGATTTGTCAGATGCTACACTAGGAGCTGGGAACATACCTTTATCCTCTAAAGCCTAGATTTACTATGTTTAGAATTTCATTTTTTTTTTTTCATGAATCAAAAAGAATGCTCCAGGTATTTATACCCTAGTGTATCAACTTTGTATTCTTTGGCCTTTCTCTTCTCATATGTTTCTTAAAAGTGGTAACTGTGTCCAAAAATGTTTTTATCTCCACATAGTTCATACCATAGTGAATTTCATAGTGGCCATTTAGTGAATACATGTTTAAATCTTTGCTATATGAGAGCCTCATGGTTACTTCCACATTTTTCTTTTCATAACCTGGAACAAAGATTTCTATAGCCATGCCACATGGGGTAACTTTGTTTTTCTTTCTTTTCATTAAGCATGCTAGGAACTTACTCTGATGAATTTGGGAAACTAGATTTTGAGCGATCCCAGCATGGTTCTGGAATGAGCAACAGGTCAACAGCAAAAAGATTTATTTCTGCTCTCAACAACATTGCTGAAAGAACTTACAATAATTTATTTCAATTTCAACAACTTCGGCAGATTGCCAAAGAGCTAAACATTCAGGTATGGTAAACCAAATACTTAATAAATCTTTTTTATGACAATTTCACGAGGTCTTATATTAAGTATAGAACTTCTAAATATCAAAAAGATTTGGGTGACTATGGAAAACAGTATGAAAGTTCCTTAAAAAATTAAAAATAGAACTACACTGTGATCGGGGTGCCTGGGTGGCTCAACCAGTTAAGCATCTGCCTTTAGCTCAAGTCATGATCCCAAGTCAGGCTCCCTGCTCAGTGGGAATCTGCTTGTCCCTCTCCCTCTGCCCCTCCCTGCCCCTTGTACTTTCTCATGTGTGCTCTCTCTCTTTCCAATAAATCTTTTAAAAAAATAGAAAAGAATCACCCTATGATCCACCATTCACACTACTGTGCAGTTACCCAAAGAATATACAAACACATTCAATGGGATATATGCACTGCTGTGTTTATTGCCCCATTATTTACAATAGCTAAATTATGGAAGTGACCTAAGTGTCCATCAATAGATGAATGGATAAAGAAGATGCAATAAACACACACACACACACACACACACACACTGGAATATTACTCAGCCATTAAAAAAATGGAATCTTGCCATTTGCAACAACATGGATGGAGCTAGAGACTATAATGCTAAGCAAAAGAAGCCAGTCAGAGAAAAATAAATACCATATGATTGCATTCATATATGGAATTTAAGAAAACAAACGAAAAAAAAAAAAAAAAAAAGAGACAAACCAAAAACAGACTCTTAACTATAGAGAACAAACAGTAACCAGAGGGGAGGTCAGAGGAGGAGATGGGTGAAATAGGTGAAGGGGATTAAAAGTACACTTTATGAGGGATACCTGGCTGGCTCAGTTGGTGGGGTATGCAACTCTTGATCTCAGGATTGCAAGTTCAAACCCCATATTGGGTGTAGAGATTACTTAAAAAATAAAAATCTTTAGGAGTGCCTGAGTTGCTCAGTTGGTTAAACATCGGACTCTTGATTTTGGTTCAGGCCATGATCTCAGGGTCCTGAGATTGAGTCCTGCATTGGACTCTGCAATCAGTAAGGAGTCTGCTTAAGATTCTCTCCTGCCCAAGATTCTCTCCCATGTGTGTGCTCGCACACATGTTTTGTCTCTCTCTCTAATAAGTAAATCATTAGAAGAAAAAACCTTAAAAAAAAGAGTACACTTATCATGAGGAGCACTGAATAATATAGAGAATGGTTGAATCACTCCATTGTACACTTGAATATAACACTTAACTATACTGGAATTAATAAAATGGAGATTGAAAAAAATAAAGATTTGGATGAAAAGGTTGGAATAGGCTTTTCTGGAGTATTTCAAAATACAGCAAGATTCACTTTCCATGTTTTTCTGACAATCCCTTGTGGGCAAGTCATCTTAACATCTTTGTGGGGTTGTTTTGTTTTTACATTTTTAAATTTAAATTCAGGGCAGCCCCGGTGGCACAGCGGTTTAGCGCCACCTGTAGCCCAGGGCGTGATCCTGGAGACCCTGGATCGAGTCCCACGTCAGGCTCTCTGCATGGAGCCTGCTTCTCCCTCTGCCTGTGTCTCTGCTACTCTCTCTCTGCATCTCTATGAATAAATAAATAAAATCTTAAAAAAACAACAACACTGAGCATACAAGGAAGAAATTATTTAAAAAAATTAAATTAATATATATAGTGCATTATAGTTTCAGAGGTAGAGGTCAGTGATTCGTCAGTCTTATATAACACCCACTGCTCATTCCATCACATGCCCTCCTTAATGTCCATTACCCAGTTACCCTATACACCCACCCCCTTCCCCTGCATCAACCCTCAGTTTCTCTTATGGTTTATCTCCCTCTCTGATTTCGTCTTGTTTTATTTTTCCCTCCTTTCCCCTATGATCCTGTTTTGTTTCTTAAATTCCACAAATGAGTGAAATCATATGATAATGGTCTTTTTCAGATTGACTAACTTCACTTAGCATAATACCCTCTAGTTCCATCCACATTGTTGCAAATGGCAAGATTTCATTTTTTCGATGGCTCAGTAGTATTCCATTGTGCGTGTGTGCGCACGTGTCTGTATATATCACATCATCTTTATCCATTCATCTGTCGATGGACATCTGGGCTCTTTCCATAACTAAGCTATTGTGGACATTGCTGCTGTAAACACTGGGGTGCAATTACCCCTTTGGATCACTACATTTGTATCTTTGGGGTAAAACCTAGTAATGCAATTGCTGGCTCATAGGGTAGCTCTATTTTTAACCTCTTAAGGAACCTCCATACTGTTTTCCAGAGTGGCTGCACCAGCTTGCATTCTAACAGCGTAAGAGGGTTCCCCTTTCTCCACATCTTTGCTGACATCTGTAGTTTGCTGACTTGTTAATTTTAGCCATTCTGACTGGTCTGAGAGGTCATAGCTCATTGTGGTTTTGGTTGTATTTTCCTGATGCCGAATGATGTTGAGCATTGTTTCACGTGTCTGTGGGCCATCTGTTGTCTTTGGAGAAACGTCTGTTCATGTTTTCTGCCCATTACTGATTGGATTATTTTTCTTTGGATGTTGAGTTTGATAAGTTCTTTATAGATTTTGGGTAGTAGCCCTTTGTCTGATAAGACATTTGCAACCATTCTGTTGGTTTTGTTTTGGTTTTGTCAGCTATTTCCTTTGCTTGATGAAGTCCCAGTAGTTCATTTTTGCCTTTGTTTTTCCGTTGCCTTTGGAGACGTGTCTAGCCAGAAGTTGCTGCAGCTGAGGTTGAAGAGGTTGAAGAATTCGCTGCCTGTGTTCTTCTCTAGGATTTGGATGGATTCTTGTCTCACATTTAGGTCTTTCATCCATTTTGAGTCTGTTTTTTGTGTATGGTATAAGAAAATGGTCTAGTTTCATTTTTCTGCATGTGGCTGTCCAATTTTCCCAATACTATTTGTTGAAGAGACTGTCTTTTTTCCATTGGATATTCTTTCCTGCTTTGTCGAAAACTGGCTGACCACAGAGTTGAGGGTCCATTTCTGGGTTTACTATTCTGTATCATTGATCTATGTGCCAGTCCCATATTGTCTTGATGATTACAAGTTTGTAATAGAGCTTGTAGTCTAGAATTGTGATACCACAAGCTTTGGTTTTCTTTGTCAACATTCCTTTGGGCTATTTGGGATCTTTTCTGGTTCCATACAAATTTTAGGATTATTTGTTCCAACTCTGTGAAAAAAGTTGATAGTATTGCATTGAATGTATAGATTGCTGTAGGTAGCATAGACATTTTAACAACATTTGTTCTTCCAGTTTATGAGCATGGAACGTTTTTCCATTTCTTTCTGTCTTCCTCAGTTTCTTTCATGAGTGTTCTGTAGTTTTCTGAGTATAGATCCTCTGCCTCTTTGGTTATGTTATTCCTAGGTATCTCACGGTTTTTGGCATAATTGTAAATGGGATCGACTCCTTAATTTCTCTCTTCTGTCTCATTGCCAGTATATAGAAATGCAACTGATTTCTGTGCATTGATTTTATATCCTGACACTTTGCTGAATTCCTGTTTGAGGTCTAGCAATTTGGGGGTGGAGCCTTTGGGTTTTCCACACAGAGTATTATGTCATCTGTAAAGAGTGAGAGTTTGACTTCCTCTTTGCTGAATCGGATGCCTTTTATTTCTTTTTTTTTGTCTGATTGCTGAGGCTAGGACTTCTAGTACTCTGTTGAACAACAGTGGTGAGCGTATATATCTGTCGTGTTCCTGACCTTAGGGGAAAAGCTCTGCATTTTCCCCATTGAGAATGATATTCACTGGCTTTTCATATATGGCTTTTATGATATTATGGTATATTTCCTCTACCTCTACATTGTGAAAAGTTTTAAGAAAGGATGCTGTACCTTCTCAAATACTTTTTCTGCATCTATTGAGAGGATCATATGTTTTTGTTCTTTCTTAATGTAGTGTATCACATCAGTTGATTTGTGGATGTTGAACCACCTTTGCATCCAGGAACAAATCCCACTTGGTCATGGTAAATAATCCTTTTAATGTATTTTTGGATTCTGTTGGCTAGTATCTTGGTGAGAATTTTGGCATCCATGTTCATCAGGGATATTGGTCTGTAATTCTTTTTGGTGAGATCTTTGTTTCGTGTTGGGATTAAGGTAATGCTGGCCTCATAGAGTTTGGAAGTTTTCCTTCCATTTCTATTTTTTGAAACAGCTTCAGTAGAATAGGTATAACTCTTCTTTAAATGTTGGGTAGAATTCTCCTGGGAAGCCATCAGCTCTGGACTCCTCTTTGTTGGGAGGTTTTTGATTACTGCTTCAATTTCCTTGCTTGTTATGGGTCTGTTCAGGTTTTCTATTTCTTCCTGTGTCAGTTTTGGTAGTTTATACATCTCTAGGAATGCATCCGTTTCTTCCAGATTGCCTAATTTTTTGGCATATTGTTGCCCATAATATGTTCTTAGAATTGTTTGTATTTCTGTGGTATTGGTTGTGGTCTCTACTTTTTTATTCATGATTTTATTTATTTGGGTCCTTCCTCTTTTTGATAAGTATGGCCAGAGATTTATTGATCTTATTAATTCTTTCAAAGATCCAGCTCCTAGTTTCGTTGATCTAGTCTACTATTCTTTTGGTTTCTATTTCATTGATTTCTGCTCTAATCTTTATTTCTCTTCTCCTGATGGGTTTTGGCTTTCTTTGCTATCTTTCTCATTTAGGTATAAGGTTAGTGTACTTGAGACCTTTTTTGTTTCTTGAGAAAGGTTTGTATTGCTATATATGTCCCTCTTAGGACTGCCATTGCTGCATCCCAAAGGTTTTGAATGGTTATGTTTTCATTTTCATTTGTTTCCATGAATTTAAAAAAATTCTTCTTTAATTTCCTGGTTGACCCATTCATTCTTTAGTAGGATGCTCTTTAACCTCCCATGGATTTGAATTCTTTCCACATCTCTTCTGATTGAATTCAAGTCTCAAATAGGCAGGAAATGATCCCAGTCTCTTGCTATCAGTTGAGACCTGATTTGTGACCAGTATGATCTATTCTGGAGAATGTTCCATATATACTCAAGAAAAATATGTATTTTGTTGCTTTAGGATGAATGCTCTGAATATCTCTGTGAAGTCCATCTGGTTCAGTATGTCATTCAAAGCCCTTGTTTCCTTGTCGATCTACTGCTTAGATTGTCTATCCATTGCTGTGAGTGGGGTGTTAAAGTCCCCTTCTATTATTGTATTATTATTGATGTGTTTCTTTAATTGTGTTACTAATTGGTATATATAATTGGCTGCTCTCATGTTAGGGGCATAAATACAATTGTTAGATCTTCTTGTTGGAATAGACCCTTTAATTATGATAGAGTGTCCTTCCTCATCCCTTATTATAGTCTTGGGTTTAAAATCTAGTTTGTCGGGATCCCTGGGTGGCGCAGTGGTTTAGCGCCTGCCTTTGGCCCAGGGCGCAATCCTGGAGACCCGGGATCGAATCCCACATCGGGCTCCCAGTGCATGGAGCCTGCTTCTCCCTCTGCCTGTGTCTCTGCCTCTCTCTCTCTGTGACTATCATAAATAAATAAACATTTTTTAAAAATAAATAAATAAAATAAAATCTAGTTTGTCTTACATGTGGATTGCTACTCCAGCTTTCTTTTGGTGTTCATTAGCATGGTAAATGGTTTTCCACTCCCTCACTTTCTATCTAAAGGTGTCTTTGGGTCCAAAATGGGTCTCTTGCAGACAATATATCCATGGGTCTTGCTGTTTTATTCCAATCTGATACTCTGTGTCTTTTGATTAGGGCATTCAGCCCATTTACATTGAGAGTAACTACTGAAAGATATGAATTTAATGCCACTGTATTACCTGTAAAGTCACTGTTTCAGTTATTATCTCTGTTCTTTTCTGGTCTATGTTACTTTTGGGCTCTGTCTTCCCATAAAGGATCTCCTTTAATATTTCTTGCAGGGCTGGTTTAGTGATCATAAATTCTTTTAGTTTCCGTTTGTCCTGGAAGCTCTTTATCTCTCCTTCTATTTTGAATGATAGCCTTGCTGGATAAAGTATTCTTGGCTGCATATTTTTCTCATTTAACACCTTGAATATATCATGCCAGTTCTTTCTGGCCTGCTAGGTCTCTCTGAATAGACCTACTGCAGTCTAATGTTTCTACCCTTTTAGGTTACAGACCTCTTGCCCCAAGCTGCTTTCAGGATTTTCTCTTTGTCTCAGATTTGCAAGCTTCACTATTACATGCCGAGGTGTTGACCTATTTTTGATTTTGAGGGGGTGGTTCCCTGTGCCTCCTGGACTTGAATGCTTATTTCCTTCCCTAGATTAGGGAAGTTCTCAGCTATAATTTGCTCCACTGTACCTTCTACCCTTCTCTATCTTTCCTCTTCTGGAATCCTCTTCTTCTGGGATTATTCTAATATTATTTCACTTTATGGTATCACTTATTTCTTGAGTTCTCTCCTCGTGATCCAGTCGTAGTTTCTCTTTTTCTCAGCTTCTTTATTCTCCATCATTTTGTCTCCTAGATCACTCTCTCTCCTGCCTCATTTATCCTAGCGTTTAGAGCCTTCATTTTTACTGCATTTCATTATAGCCTTTTTGATTTTGACTTATTTTATTTCTCCAGAAAGGGATTCTCTAGTGTCTTCTATGCTTTTTTTCAAACTCAGCTAGTATCTTTATAATTGTTATTCTGAACTCTAGTCCCGACATCTTACTTATATCCATACTGATTAGGTCCCTGGCAGTCAGTACTGCCTCTTATTCTCTTTCTTGAAGTGAGGTTTTGTTTTGTCATTCTTGCAGAAACTGGTTGCTTTTCTATTTGTAGAATTGCAGTTCTTTTCTTAGATCCCTGGCTGAGTTCACAGGTGTTCAGAATGATTTGATAGCTGTAATTCCTGGGGCCAGACAGCTCTACCTACTTAAAAGTTTTAGTGAAGATGGATGTAATACAACTTTAAGCATGTAAAAGTTTATATGGAAAATTGCCTAATAAATTTCAAAATTGAAGCTACTCTAATTTTGTTTTTGAAGCTAATCTAAAACAAATACAAAAAATACTCTGGATAATGAAGTTTCTGCTTTTTTTTTTTTATTAGCTCAGCTAATCAACTAGAATATAATCATAATAAAATTAAAGGCTTATATGTAAGCAGTTTTCTCTATGAGGAAGTACAAATAAATGTATTTGCCCAAGAAACTTGAGAAATGTTTATTTCTGTTTGAGTGATTCATTTTATAAATCATATTTTTGCATATTACTTAATGGGCTGTTTTTTTGATACTTTATTCCAGGTTGTTGATTTTGAAAATTTTATTGGATCACTAAATGACCAAGGTTACCTCTTGAAAAAAGGCCCGAAGGTTTATCAGCTTCAAACTATGTAAGTGGACTACCGAACCAGGACCTCCTAGGATTATTAGCAGTTCAAAACCATCTCATAAATAAATAAATAACCAAACAAACAAACCATCTCATTAATAAACAATATGTTAAAAAAAAAATACTGTTCTCTGGAAAATGATGTCCTAAAACTAATGTAATACGAAGAGACTGTTGATTTTTAAGAAGTGATAAAGTTAGGTGTTTATTTTTTACAGCTCCTCTGAAAGATTAAAAATGTTTATATTTTAATGATGTAAATATATATTATTCATATTGTTATTTTTGACCTCTTTTATTCTTATAAATATTTCATAGTTTTTCATATTAAATGTCCATCTGGGTAAGTATTTACAAAATTACATCTTAATGTTTAATTAGTTCTGATACACAAAAACTGAATACCTTTAGAAATAAATTGAAACCAACTTTCAGTTCCAAAAAAAATTGGAGATAATTTTTATTGACATATTTAACATCTTAGCTACTAAAAAAATTTTAAACTATATTATGTTGTATTACCAAAGTTAAATATGTACTTGTTTTAAGTCAATAGCTGTGCAAGACTTATATAAAACTAAGGAGGGATCCCTGGGTGGCGCAGCGGTTTAGCGCCTGCCTTTGGCCCAGGGCGCGATCCTGGAGACCCGGGATCGAGTCCCATGTCGGGCTCCTGGTGCATGGAGCCTGCTTCTCCCTCTGCCTGTGTCTCTGCCTCTCTCTCTCTCTCTCTCTCTCTGTGACTATCATAAATAAATAAAGTTAAAAAAAAGAAATTAAGATTTAAAAAAAAAAAAAAAAAACTAAGGAGCCTCATTAACTTAGCACACAGAAGGTGAGATGCTCTTCTTCTCTAAACCCTCTGCACACGTGCACACACACACACACTTTCCCATTTCATTCCAGTTTAGTTATATGTCTTGGTTTTCATTAAATCTATATTTAGCCGTAACGTTATTATGACTATTGAATATTACTCATTTCCTTTCTGGTACTGGACTTTTGTTTTCCTTAGAGTTAATAATTAATTTGTTTTTCAGCTATTTAGCTTTCTCTGTATCTACCACTAATTTGGTCCTGAGGCTCCACTGTACGTCTAAGTCTCCTCTCAGAACATGCAAACAAATCAAATCTATTTTAACTTCTTTGAAACCTCTTCTGGATTTCTCTAGCATTTTCCAGTCTGAACTACACAGCTATCATCTTGAGACTTCTCATTTTCTGTCCCATTTCCTGGCTTTTATGTCATCCTCTTTCTTGTTTCACTGACTCCTTTTGGTAGAACCCATCTTCTAGTAGCTTCCTGAGAACAAGTTCATAAGGCAAATTCTACCCTTACCCCTGAATTGATAGTTTGGGTATAGAATTTTAGTTTGTAAGACTAAAAATAGATGTTGCTCTATTGTTTTTAGTTTTCAGTGTTGCTGTTTAGAAATCCAAGGCCATTATGATTTTTGTTCTTGGCATGTGAACTTTTTTCTCTTCTTGGGAAGGTACTTGGATCTTTCTTTTCCCAGGTATTCTGAAATTTTATGTTTAATAACTATCCTGGTGGTTTCTCATGCCAAAAATATTGGTGTTATCTTTACCTCTTTTTTTCTTTTATCTTCTTATCAGTCCATCAGCAAATTCACTCAGCACTTTTAGTTACTTCCAGTTCCATTACTCTGGACCAAGCTACCATCTCTTGTTCTGCCTTGTAAGGACAAAGATTTTGCTTTATTCTGCTGCTTCTGTCCCAGCAGGTAGGACTGATTTTGACACATACCCGTATGCTGGATACACATACAGTGGGTGATTATACCACTTATAAATGGGGACACAGAACTTAAAGTAGGTAACCAACTTTATTTAAGAATACGAAAAATAGGGATCCCTGGGTGGCGCAGCGGGGGATCCCTGGGTGGCGCAGCGGTTTGGCGCCTGCCTTTGGCCCAGGGCGCGATCCTGGAGACCCGGGATCGAATCCCACGTCGGGCTCCCGGTGCATGGAGCCTGCTTCTCCCTCTGCCTGTGTCTCTGCCTCTCTCTCTCTCTGTAACTATCATAAATAAATAAAAATTTAAAAAAAAAATACGAAAAATAACAAGAGAATAAAAGGTTTCTAGCAACAAGATGGAGGCATTCTCCCCTTTCGCTCCTGTGAAGTTGCTCAAAACTAATAAGGAAACTGAAGGATAAAAATATATAGTGCATCTTCTATGAACCAGGAAACAACTGAACCCCCAAACTCTAACATACTAGGAAAAGCTGCCAAAAACTATGAGGATGATCTAGGTAGCCTTACAAGAGGGAAGAGGCTGAGATGATGTCTGGTGGTGAATACTGTAGAATAAACCAACAAAGTATTTCTCTTAAAATAAGCTATATACTCCATTTGGGGCAAAAAGTAAAACCCTGTGCAATAGTGTGAATATGGCATACAGGTTGACAGCAGCAGCTTCTCAGGATCTTGCTGGAGTACAGAAACAGAAGAGAGGTTCAATGAGAAGTCACACAGATAAGCTACCTTGAAGGAGAAAAAAAAATCTGGCTGTTCTCAAATTTCTCTAAAGCAATATTTATCAGTAAAACAATAGAGCAATGCCTACAAGGTTTTTAAGAAAGAATTTATACCCAGATGTTTTAGTCAGATTTCTTAATTGCAAACCAAGAGTCCAACTTTTTCTGTACAGGGCCAAATAGTGAAAATTTTGGCTTTCTGGGCTCTGGTCTCTGTCGCAAATACTCAGTCATTTTAGCTCTAAAGCAGCCATACATAATAAATGGGTGTGGTTGTGTTCCAATATAACTGTATTCACAAACATTGAAATCTGAATTTCATAAAAATTTCATTCTGAGAATGCTAAATATTCTTAATTCTTAAGAATTACTTAATAGGTAGTGGGTCAGACTTGGCCCACTTGGCTATAATTTGCAGCATCTGGGTTGCAAACAACAGAAACTGACTGACTTGATTAAGCAGGAAAATGAGGGTTTTTTTTTGTTTTATGGTTTTTGTTTTTTTTTTTAAAGAATTTTGGTTAGCTCACAGAATTATTGGAAGATTGGTGGACCAAAATTCTATGCTGCAAGGAGCACTTTCTAAAACCATGCCTTAGAACTGACCTGAAGAGGAAGCCACTACCACTCTACTGCTGCACACCCTAGAGGAAAGTACTGTGCCTCCACAGCCCACTGGTGCCACTTCTATACTAGAGACACTGGGAAATGACTGCCCCTGCAGAAAAGTGGAAGAATGTCCCCCCCCACACACACACCAAAAGAGCAACAAAGTGTTCTTCATGGGGTCTCCTTAAATTGCTGCATTTGAAATAGAAATCTCATTTAGAAACATCTGATTGAAGAAGGCTAGATTAAATGTCCCTTCCATAGAATGCTAGGGAAGTTTTTGGGTTCTGCTTTAGTGAGGCAAGACCAATAAAACCAAGCTTTCTCATTTGTTAGGAGAGTGTTCAAATGGTACTCGATTGCCAGACAAATACCATTCATGTATAAAGCCAAAAAACACTTCCTAACATACAGGAACTCAGAAAGTGAGCCATTCTTGTAGAATCTACTAAAATATGACCAATAATAGCAAACTAGATGAACAGGAAGAAAAACCGGCAATGTACATTGTTTATCTGTCAGATAAAAACTAGATAAATGTGGGAATGATTGCCATAGAACATAATGTAAATATGAGTCTGAAAAAAAGGAGGGAGAAAATGGTATAAATACGATTTCATCTTTAAAGGCTGGGGTGGGGCTTAAAAGATACATAAAGCTGATAAATCTATTAATAGAATTAAAAGCATATTTCACAAAAGACAGAACATCAAAATAAAGTGGTAGATGAGACAGGACAAGGATATGTAATATATAGTTTGTTCATGTGTGTGTGTATATATATAAAGTATAAATATATTACATTATATTAAAGAAGAAAACTACTGTTTAAAAACTCAAAGGTTATAACAACTATATAAAATTATAGGGAAAAAGATGATAATAAATTATCAGGAGAATCTCTTCCAGTTTTCTTCCATATTGGGTTGTCTATTTGGCCTCCATTAATCACAAGACCAAACTTATTTACATCTCCTCTGTGATCCCAGCTTTTGCAACTAACCCTCTAACCACAAACCCCAACATTTTTGTTTCACTTCCTGCCCAGTAGGGGATATCCCCCACCTAAATACTTCCCACAACCACAGCAATAAAGGCCTAGCGTTCCCCTCCCTCTTGCCTCCTGACCAACCTGGGTGCTTCCCCATGTGGTCCTTTGTGGAACAGTATGCCCCCTTCCGTTGGTAAATATAATTAATGCTTTCAAAAGCAATTGTCTTGTGTCTGTGAACTTACCATACCTGATTAAAACAAATCCCAGGTACAAACTTTAGAAAAGAAACAAAAACAGAACAAGAAAACATTACATCAGGAAAAGTTTTAAAATAGCCCAACATATTCACGACAAAAGTCACCTTAAATATGTCACATTAATAAATGCAAATGGACTCAACTCATCTATTGAAACAAAAAGACTCAGATGAGTTCACAAACTGTTGTATGCAAGATACGCCTAAAAACAAATGTCATGTATTACCTGTGAGCTAACATGAATCTCAGGAAACTCAGAATACCACTGTAGATTAGAGCTGTGTGGAGGTGGAGGTGGGTGAGTGGGTGTAGCTAAGGGGAGCAGCTACTAAATAGAAAAATGTCTTTCACACCTTTTCCCATGTTCACACTCTAACCTCAATTCTCACTGCTCTCATGTTCCTCAATCACTCTGTTTCAGCCACACTGGTCTCTGCTGGTCCTAAAACATGCCTGGCATATTTCCTACCTGAGGTCCTTTGCACATGTTTCTGCCATCCAACATGCTTTTCCACCAGAGAGCCACATGGCTCATCCTCCCAACTCCTTTGGGTCATTACTCAAATGTCACCTTCTTAGTGCCATCTTTCTTAGACACTGTTCAAAACTGCACTCCCCCCAACTCTATCATCCTTCCCTGCTTTCTCTGTAGCAAACAATACAATCTAATATACTAGGTAGTCTTTTTCATGCCCGTTTCCTTAAGTCCCACTAGAATGTAAGCCGTAGGGATGGGAATTTTTTTTTTACTATCATCTTCACTGTTAAATCTCCCATTCCTATAGCAGTACATGGCATGTAACAGGCACACAGTAAATATTTGCTGAGTGAAAGTCAGTCTGGGGAAGAGGCGTGTGAATGAGCTTCTCAGAATATGCTCTGAGCATGAGAATATCTCAGTCCATGTGAATGCTCACTAAAGGAGCATTGTAAAGGAGCTTCACAATTCAATGGATTCACCTACTCCATGAATGTCAGCTAGTCATTTTCTCTCGCCTCCCGAGTCCTTGCTCAATGAATTCATGAACATAGTGACCATGAGGCCAAGGTTGGCTTACGCTCACCAAGCCTGAACCTCCCCTCACCAAGGGTGACATATACTATCACCATTGCTGAGTATCTAATCAGCCAGTGGAGCAATCTATCCTGAAATAACAGTACCATGCTTCAAGGGGACTAACTTGCCACTTGGTGTTTGATCAATTACACTGGGCCTCTAGGAGGCAGCAATTTGTTTTCACTGGGGGTGAGCAGGGAGCTTATTTTGGATGTCCTTCCTGCCTTGCTTCTCTGAACAATGCCATATGTGAATTTATTCAATTTATTCACCACCATGATATCCCACATAGTATTACCCCTGATAAAGTCACTTTACAACTGAAGAAATAAGGCAATGGGCTGAAGTTCATATGCTACTGTCTTTACTATGTACCTCATTTAACCAAAAGCATCTGGCCCTAGGGAACATTGGAACAGATAATGAAGATTCTGTTATCATGCCAGCTAGGTGCAACACCTTGTAAGTCTGGGGTACTGTTCTATGTGAACTTCTCCAAGCTAGTGACCACTCTATGGTTGTTTCTCCCACAGCCAGAATACGTGGGCCTAGGAAACAAGATGCAAATTTTAGAACAGTTTCACTGTTCTTCTAATGACCATTCATAACGTTTTTGTTTTGAATCCCCATAAAATGGGGCTTTACTAGCTAGAGGTCCTTCTATCTAAAGGAGGAATACAGGGATCCCTGGGTGGCGCAGCGGTTTAGCGCCTGCCTTTGGCCCAGGGCGCGATCCTGGAGACCCGGGATCGAATCCCACATCGGGCTCCCGGTGCATGGAGCCTGCTTCTCCCTCTGCCTGTGTCTCTGCCTCTCTCTCTCTCTCTCTCTCTCTCTCTGTGACTATCATAAATAAATAAAAATTAAAAAAAAAATAATAAAGGAGGAATACATCTGTCAGAGGACACAGCAATGCCTGCACTGAACTGGGAGTTGAAACTGCCACCAAAACATACTGGGCTCTTAAGCCTATGAAGAAGAAAAAAAGAGGATTAATGCCAGACCTGAGAATGAGGGGGGGGAACTGAGTCACTCCTACAAATAGAGGCAGAAATCTCTAAGATTTCTGAATCTTAAAGAATCTTCTGGGGCAGCTCTTACTATATACACGTCCACCAGCAAGGAGTGGTGGAAGGCTATAGGCATGATCTCTAAAGGCTCAGACTCCTCAGGAATGAGGCTTTGAGTCACTCTATCAGGTAAAGAATCCAGAGCAGCTGAGATGGAAAGGGAGTAAGGAATGGGAATGGAGGAAGACCGTTTTAAACGTTAACAACCTCATGTGCAGTTGTGGAGAGGCCTGCACTGTACATTACTCAATTTGCTTCCCACCCTCTTATTTTCCTCTAGTGTTTTAAATGCATCGGTGATAATTAACTTGATAATTTAGTCCTTTGGAAGAGGTTATCAGGGTGAGAATGTAGCTGAAACAGAAGAGGAATATGCACCACACAGTGATGGGCTTGCACAAACAACTCTCCTTTTATAAAGGAGAGAAATGTGGTTCTTGCATGAACCTGTTGTAGTTGCTCTTGTTACACAGGTTATGAATCGGTAGAATTTTGTAGATGTATATTGCCTAGCCAAAGTGATGAATGTTGTAAATACAGTGATTTGATACTAACTTTCATTCCTCCCTCCTCATGTATCTGCCATGCAGAGCCTGGGAAGCAAAGGAATGACACTTCCCAAACTCCTTTTGCAGCTGGTGTTCTGAGTTTGAGTTGGATTGCAGGGACTGGACATCCTTTGTGAGATTTGGAGGTGGATGTGAAGAGAACAATCTTCCCCCTGCCTGTTGTTTTCTGGTGGCATGTGTAGTTGAGGAGACATTTAGTTTCTCTGCAGCAGAATTCTACCAACCATTGAGAAGCAGCTGTGGTGTGATGGCAGCACACCCCATTCTCCACCTTTCTCACTGCTGTGGGGGTAGAAGCTTCTGTGGCAAGCCAGATCTGCAACATTTTTCTGAGAGTCAGTTCTGGAGACCCACCATGAAGCACCCACTCCTCCGGCCCTTCTGACAATATCACAAGCACCCAATTCCATTTTGCAATCCTTGTTTTTACCGCGGCTACAAGGGATTTGTATTTCCTGCAACTAAACCCTCATGCATACATCCTATCCAAAGCACTCCACCCAGATCATATACAATACTTCTAGTTATGAGTATAGATACTTATAGTGAATTCACAAAAACTCCATACTGGGGAGCCGGCCTGAGATAATCAGAAGGAACATTAAAAGTGGCAGAGGGAGGCAGGAGGGGGACAGTGTCAGAAGATGTGACTGCAGGAGAAAGGGCTCTTGGGCTACAATCATCATCCTTTAAAATTTTATATGAAATTTGTGTTGCATATTTTTTTAGAGTTTTCGCCAGTTTATATAGGAGGCCTGGAAAACATCTCATGGAAGGCTTTTTTTTTTTTAATCTTTTAGGGGCTAGGGTCCAATAATGTAAGTTTTCTGAGAATAGAGACATGTGCAGATTGCCTAGAATCTAGTACCTGGCTGGCATATAACAGTTTTCTAAGTATTTGTGGGAAAAAGGGAAAGAACATATTTAATCTAATTTTCCTCCCAGGAAATGGACTTGGAATGGACAAGAACAGAAGAGAGAGGGTGGATTTATTTTTTTTTTTAAGATTTTGTTTATTTATTCATGAGAGACACAGAGAGGCAGAGGGAGAAGCAGGCTCCCTGCAGGGAGACCAATGTGGGACTCAATCCCAGAACTCCAGGATCACTCAGGATCACGCCCTGAAAGAAGGCAGGTGCTCAACCACTGAGCCACCCAGGCATCCTGAGAGGGTGGCTTTTGTACCAGAAAATCCATCCCAAACTCTGGCTGACAGCTATACAAGCTGACCCTACTTTGGTAATACCTAGTTCTACTGAGTAAAATCTCAGTTTTAATGAGAAAACAGTGAAAAATATTTCAAAAGGGATCCAGCCCTTTACTTTTGCTCATAACGTCAGAAGGGACCTAGTCTGACTCCAATGTTGTCAGGAAACACAACTATGTTTAATGCTATCAGTACCAAGCTGCCCAGCATTACACCCTCTTTTCCTATGTATCAGCATGTTTACCAGAAATAACATTATTAAATAACTTGATTTAACTGAAAAAAAAAATTAATGCTGAGCTGTATGGAGACATGGTTTATACAAATATGAACAACTCTGCTCAATTCTTAAGGAATATGAAGTGTGTGTAGGAAATTAACAGCTGAAGAGTATGCGTCATATTCAGAAACACTATTTTTTTAAGATTTTATTTATATGAGAGAGAGAAAAAACTATTTTTTTAAAGATTTTATTGATTTATATGAGAGAGAGAAAAAGAGAGAGCGCGCATGTACCGAAGCAGGGAGAGAAAGAAGCAAACTCCCCACTGAGCAGGGAGCATGATGTGGGGCTCTATCCTAGGACTCTAAGATCATGACCTGAGCTGAACGCTTAGCTGACCAAGCCAGCCAGGTGCCCCCCAAAACACTTTAAAATATAAAACTCTCATACTTGCATTCCATTTTCGGTAATTACATGAACCCCTTTATTTTTTTCTTATATAATCTTTACACACAATGTAGGGCTTGAGCTCATGACCCCAAGATCAAAAGTCACATGCACCACCAACTGAACCAGCCAGGTGCCCCTATGTGAACACTTTTAAAATTAACTAAGGTGCTTAGGATTCTGTGGAGGAAAAAAAATTGTACTCACATTTGAAGGTTTCTCTCAGAAGTAAAGCACTGAAGGAGTCCACAGCATTGGTTTAATTTTTTTCCAGTGGGGAGTGGGAGTGATTTCTCATTTTCCAAAATTCAGTCACTTGTCCTGAAATGGAAAGGATAGATAATAACATTAAAACAGCATTGTGATCACCAGAAAGCTGCCAACAACAGGTAGCTTTGTCTCTAAGCTACAAAAAGGAAAAGAATCTTAAATTTTTGACAGCAAAGGGGAATAGAATGGAAAATAAAACAAGTCATACACTAATATTAAAAATCCCTTTGTTACTTTAAAAATATTTATTAAGGGCAGAGGTTTAAATATATTAAAACCATTATTACCATATATTAAAACCATTTTACTCCCTTATTTGTAGATAATGCCTGCCTACGTGAGCATTTTTATTTCTTTTAGAGGTTCCTACAAGAATGGACTGCATAAAAATTCTTAGGTAAAGACTTGATAGTTCATATATTCTAGTACCAGCAGTACTCTTATTGGGAGGAATGAGGAAAAGTTGGCACTAGAAGATGACGAAAAAAGAATTAGTTTAGATCTCTTAATACTTTAAACTCTTAGTAAGTTAAAGAGTAAACTAAATTATAGAGTATAGGTGGAGCTAATCTCTGCAAGTCCTGAGGAGCTTTGCCCTATAACAAATTCCCTCTCCTGTTCTGAATCTAAACCCAATCATTTTATTCCTTCCTATTTAAGGCTGTTGGTCTATCAGTTACAAGGATTTAAACCTGTACCTTATTTAAGTTACTAGTTACTGGCTTTTTTGTGTCAATGATTATGGCTCACTCCTACAAAGTTTAACTTGATTCCTAGAGAAATAATGTCAATTTTCTGGTTTGCTTTAACTCCCAATCATTATTACTTATATGAGATCCATTTGCAAAGCTACTTTGCATTATCACTATTTTCTTCTGGTCTCAAGAAACAGAAAGTGACTCAAGTTTAGTGTGTCCCACACTGAAAACTTATAAATAACAAACCTATGCCTCATTGTATGTCTGATATATGAGGAGACAAACACGTTTCTAGTTTGTCAATTTATCAGTAGAAAATAATAGACTTGGCACAGTTTTTTTTTTTCAAAAAGCTTATGCTTCAAATAGAAGTGACAAGTGAGAAAGAATGGGTTGCAGAATTTTCAAAAGCCTAAGATGTGTTGATATTTAGCACAACCAGACCCTTCAGTGCTTTGCAACTTACCAAGGAAAGCATAAAAGTGGCAAGATATTACTACTCTCTATGGGTGGGATTTTTATTTCTAACAACTTCCTCAGCAAAGAATCAATTAAAGGATAAGGAACCAAACACAGTATAGCTGTGATTGCACAATAGCTATTAGTGGCTCTAAATGGTATTTACGTTTTCAAAGCACTAAAGTACACTGTCAACTGGCTAATTATCCAAGGTTAATTATTTACAATCTTTTTTCTTTTCATATTCTTTTGTTCTCTTAATATTAGCACTTACATGATTG
Organism: Canis lupus familiaris; assembly: GCF_011100685.1. Lineage (NCBI taxonomy): Eukaryota > Metazoa > Chordata > Mammalia > Carnivora > Canidae > Canis > Canis lupus. Next base: position 16,289,538 of record NC_049245.1, on the reverse strand, counting down.
ACTAGATTACTTGGGATAAGATACCTGACTAGTATATTTTGCTTTTTAAAAAAATTATACTAATAAAAAGGGTAGAGATATAAAAATTCGAAATTAATTTCAAGCATGAGACCTAAGAGTTTACTTACGGATTTTTGAAAAAGATTTTATTTATTTCAGAGTGTGCATGCAGGCGTGCAAGCATGAGGGCGGGTGGGGAGAGAAGCAGACTCCCCGTTGAGCAGTGAGCCTGACTCACGGCTCCATTCCAGGACCTCAGGACCATAACCTGAGCTGAAGGGAGACGTTCAAATGACTTAGCCACCCTGGGGTCCCCTACATATGGATTTTAAAAAAAGATTTTGTTTATTGATGAGAGAGAGAGAGAGAGAGAGAGAGAACGGGCAGGGGGAGAGGCAGAGGGAGAAGATCACAGGACCCTGAGATCATTACTTGAGCCAAAGCCAGGCACTTAACCAACTGAGCCACCCAGGTGCCCCTACATAATGAATTTTTATTTTTATTTGGATTTTTGTTAGACTTATTTTTCTAATTATTTTTCCCAAATTTGGGACAGTTCCAGGGATAGAGATTCCCAATCCCCTCAGACATGTAAGCTGCTCATCTATTCATCCCATTGGTTAGAAATGAACAATTACAGAATTTATAAAACAGAAAATGAACTTATTATAAAACAAATACTATCTGTAGAATTTTTAGGTTTCCTCTGCCCTCCTCCAAACAATGTTAGGAAATATAGTTATACTCTTTATTTACTATATGTACCTAATATCTTATATCTGGAATTATTTTCCTGGGTTTCTGCATTTTCTCCATCCTTCATCCCAGATTATCCTGTTCATTTATTGACACCTGTCACGTTCTAGAAAATGAAATCGGACTAATATTTGGATATTCTCCTGTCTGAAAATGTTAGGGAAATGCATTGCTAGAAGCACTGTTACTCATTATTTTTTGTTTATTTTTAAAAGATTTTTAAGCAATCTCTACACCCAATATGGGGCTCAAACTCACAACCCCAAGATCAAGAGTCACACACTCCACTAAGTCAGCCAAGCACCCCTACTTTCCAGTTGTATGTATTAAGTGGTCATTGTCTTTTAGGCCAAAATGCCAGATACTTTACCGTCCTACTTTATAATAAGCTGTAATATCAGTAGTCCATAGTAAAGGTGGCTTTTTAAAAATATATATATATATTAGTTTGCTATATTTTATTAAAATTTTTCCAGCTTTGAGCTATGATTGACATACATCATTGTGTATATTTAACTTGATGATTTGAAACAAGTATATATTGGCAAATGATTACCACAATAAGAGAAAAGATCGTGTTATACCAACTACTACAGGCGGATGCAGCAAGAACATCTGTGGAGCAGAGAGAAGAAAAATCCCAAGAAACAATGAGAAACTGTTTTAAATTGGTAAGAAGTGCAAAGAGTGAATAAAGGCAATTCAGTGAGTGGAAAGCAAAGGAGAGGCTGAAATACTGCCTATTCTCTCTCACTTGACAGGATTATCCGATGTCTGTGTATGAGAACTGTAGATATTTGGTTTCGAGATGATTAAAAAAAATTAATCTTTTTACATTGCTGGTACAAAAAGTCTAAGTTTCAATGTCGGTATTTCAGCATATGCATGAGTAATTAAAGATTTCTTTTGATAAATACTCAGATCTACAATGATTCTCAAATTCAGTTGGTCTTTTCCTCTCCTGAACTAAGAGTTTAAGGTGGGTCTGTCATCACAGACGGGGGGGGGGGGGGGGGGTTGGGATGGTGGCGAGGCCGCAAAAACCATTCAAATCCAGTTTGACACAGAACTCAATTAAGAAAACAGTTCTGCAACACTGCGATGTTAATGCATAATAATACATCAGTAATTAATATATAATTGCAGTATTAATGTATAATGATACTAATCAGTCAACAACGAACTGATTCTTAGTTATTCTGCATATTCCTCTAAGAAGCAAGTTTCTTAACCTCTCTAAGCCTCAATTTCCTTATCTGTGAAAGTAAAGGTAATAGGGCAGCCGGGTGGCTCTCCGCTCCGGTCTTGCTCCCCGGGTCCTGGGATGGAGCCCCGCATCCGGCTCCCCCAGCGAGCCTGCTTCTCCCTCTGCCTAGATCTCTGCCTCTCTCCTCTGTCTCTTATGAATAAACAAATTTTTTTTTTTTTAAAGTAAAGGTAATAAAAAGGAACCTATTTTGGAGTTGCTGGGAGGATTAAATGGGAGAGTGCACTAGAATCTAGCTGTACGAAGCACTTTCCTGGCACACAATCCGTAATCGCCACTACTGGCATCTCCTAATACCCGTCTTTGGTTTACGAAACGTCCAGAAGAGGCAAAAGGGCAGGGAGCCTGTATTAACGACCTCACTAATATTTAACGTCCCACGAGGGCCCCGGGGCGCCCCCCACACCTCGGAGGGGGCCGTTCTGCAGGAGGGCTTCAGCGTGAGGCCCGAGCCACATGGGGCCGCGCCGCCGCCCCGCCCTGCTAGCCCGCACCGACCTCAGCTCACCCCCGCGAGCCGAGAGACGCCCACGCCGCCGCCGACCCGCGGCTCCCGGCGCACCCCAAGGCGCCTAACGGCACGCGCTCCCGCGACCGCCGGGGGCGCCGGGAAGTCCAGCGCCGACGGTGTCGCAAAAGCGTCGCGAAGCCGTCGGTCCTTGGCGGCTGCTGGCCACCTGTATAAGCGAGGCGTGCTGGGGTTTGAAAACTGCCATGGAGGCTCCCGAGCTTCTCCGACGCTGCGGAGACTCTGCGGAGCGGGGACTCGCCGGCGCCCCAGGCTGCTGAGCGCTCGCCGCCTGTGTCCTCGCGGCGCGGCGGCAGGGCCATGCTGGCTTCACGCGTGGCGCGCGGCTCGTGGGGGCTCCTTCGCAGCGCGGCCTGGGCGCCGGGGGCGCGGCCGGGCAAGGGGCGCGCCCGCGGGGCCGTGCTGCGCTCGGGGCCGGGCTGCCGGGGCTGCCTGGCGGAGCGCTGGTGGCTGCGCCCGGCCGCGCTCGGCCTGCGGCTGCCTGGCGTCGGCCCACGGGGCCACTGCTCCGGCGCGGGGAAGGCGGCCCCCCGGCCCGTGGCGCGAGGGGACGCCGCCGCCGAGGCCCGGGGCGGCCGATGGGGCCAGGCGAGCGCCGCCAGCTTGGTAGGTACCGGGGAGGCGCGGAGGGGCATCCCCGGGTGGGCGCGCGGGCCCCCGCGGGGGGATCGGACTCGGACGCGAATAACGCGCTCTGACCGGCCCAAGTCGGACGTTTCGGTTCCAGAACCTGTCGGCCGTGCCCTGAAGAGAAGCCCTGGGATGAATTTCAGGGGTGCCAAAGGAGGCCACCGTCAGCCTCGGCGGTCGGGTTAGAATCCCTCCTCCCCTGACTCCCCTTTCCGTCCGCACCTTTAGCTGGACCGGCCTCTGGTTATTGCATTGGTAAAAATAGCCTTCGCTTGTCTTATTAAGTGTGTTTTTGATTCTCTGAAGCCATTCCTCAACGTTTAGGACAAGTCAGTAAGAATTTCTAGAAAAGGAGACAAGCCTCTTGGCTTGTGTATTGACTGTCATTTGACCTTTGTTAACCTTATGTAAGATGAAGGATACTTGAATAAGTCCTACTACTAATTCTTTAATCTCTAATTATAGAAAAAGATTACAACTCTCCTCTTGAGGTAATAGAACAAAATATTTCTCCACTTACCTGTTGAAGTACTGCCCGAGCAGAAGACCCCGGAGCATGAATGTGGGAGAGGTTTTGATGTCATGTTAGCAGGACTCATGCAATTATTACATCTTCAATTGTTAGGTCTTCAGTGGGCCCTTGGACCGCTTTCATCAGTTGTACAGCATGGGTTGAGGTGGCCACATCCTGGCAGGGGTCTCAGCTCCACTAATAGCTAAAGCATGTCAGGGTTTGAATGCTGGATGCTTTGAGGTTGCCATATCGTGGGTGAAGACCTTCCCAGAACGGCAGTAGTTGGTCGAGTATGCCACAGGTTATCTGGTTGGGTAATCTGAGATTAGCTCTCTTAATTTTAATGTAGAAACTTTTACAAATTTAATGATTAGAAATTAATGAGGTGCTTTAAAGTATTTTATGTGGAGCTAAAAAGAACTTTCTTTCACGGTTCCGACAACATTATAGTTCTGTCGATTAGTTCACCAGATGAAGCGATCTGGCTGTTTGCACCGTGTCTTTTAATTTTGCCCTATGGATATTTCTGACATTCATCGGGGGGCTCTCTCCTGACCTTTTGCTTTGTGATTCGTGTTTCTCAGTCACGAACTATGTGTTTTTCTTCCAAGTTGCTGCAACACTGGATCAGTGTTTGACTAGCTCTGTACCACGTTATGGTAAACAAACTTCTCTTTTTCTCTGGATTCTGAGACACTCTGGCCTTTGAACTTCAATTTGGAACGCGTTCCAAGAATGTTACCATTTAATTACATAAGGTGGCCTACTTTCAATACAGGGTCCCTGAGTAGAAGTTTGTGCTGCTTCTTGTTTAGTGATTGTTTCCCGCAGAATGTGAAGTTTTCCTGTAGCTTTCCGTGGCAGTATTCTGGCATCTGACCTCAACAGTAACCTCCAAAACTAAGCTGAATGTTTCTTGCCAGTTTGTTTATACACACAAATTTAGTATCTATAGAGAACTGCTTTTTCTTATGGGATGGTTCATGGAATTTTAAAAGATTTCTTTAGAAATAGAAACTGTCACTTAACTTGAACCTCGACGCTGAATTTTTTTTTTTTTTTAATTGATTAGTGATTAAGAGTAGGGTTAGTCTTGTGAGGAGATAGTCCCATGGGTTGGCAGCCTTCACCAGTGGAGAAAAAGTCCAGGCTTTAGGGAGACATTTTCTTGTAATTATTTCTGTATCCTGTTGGGCAGGGTATCCTAGCTCCACTAGGGCGAGGTTTTTTTAAAATTGAAATATCCTCATGAAACAGATTTTGTTTGGCAAGGAAGTAACGTTTTTCATAGTAGCTGCCAAAGAGCCCTTTTGTTAGTGCCAACTTCAAACAGCTTGGCTCCAAATGAAGTTTCAAGGAATCCTAAAACCCTCAGATTTTAGGTGGGAATCTTAACATTTCATTTTCATGGCTATTGGGAACAGATTTACATTTCTCTTTATTTCCTAAGGCTCTCAATCCCTATTTCTAGTTCCATTTTCTTCCACCAGTTATCCATTTAGCCATGAGATTATGGAATTAAATTATTTTTCCTCTTCAAATGTCCATACACTGTATATAGCATTTAGCCTTCTTTTGATGGGTATGTGCTGAGGAGAGAGGGAGGTTATTTGCAATAAATGTTTTAAGCCAAAATGCCTGGGGTTGATAATTTGCCTTGTTTTTTTTTCTGACATTTCCATCTAGACTGTCTACTTGAAGTATAAGATCTTGAAGTTACATTTTTAAAAGCAGAGTGTTATAAAGTTTGAATTCTAATCATAAAGTCCTATATTAATGCCTTGACCTATATCGTAAATAATACATCTTTGTTCTTTTCTCTCTTTGGGAAACATGTACATATACTCTGTTCTCTATATATGTGTCTCTCCCCACCCCACCCCCGTATACACACACACACACACACACACACACACTGTATATACTGTCTATATATAGCAGATACTTTAGTCTGTGGACATATGACATATCTTCATCTTTTGTATTCTGGACAGTTTTAGAGCTATGGTCTGTAAACAGTGGATTTTAAAACTCAGAGTACTAAATTTAAAGTTTATGTAGCTTCTGACTCCTAAGTTGATGTATTTTTCTAATAAGTTACCATTTAATATAAATTTTGTTGTCTTTGTGTTTCAGTATGAAAACCCATGGACAATCCCAAATATGTTGTCAATGACGAGAATTGGCTTGGCCCCAGTTTTGGGCTATTTGATTATTGAAGAGGATTTTAATATTGCACTAGGAGTTTTTGCTTTAGCTGGTCTAACTGATTTGGTAAGTTGTAAATGTACTCTCCCCCCCCCCCCCCCCCCCCGCCCCGTTTTGCTTTCTTTTCAAATCCCAGGGTCTCTGGTACACTGAAATGGCAGAGACTTAGTCTGTTTTTTCCTAGAAGGAAATCCTCAAGATAAATTTAACCTAGTACTTTGTATAAAGACTTGTCTTTAGCATCTGTGTGGGACTCCAATTTTTTAAGTGATCTAAGGAAGGAGGTGAAAGTTGTTGGGAGGCATAGGAGGGGCTGCTTTTTATTTTTGGTTTTTAACTTTTTTGTAAAAGAAAATTTGCCTTTAGAAATTCCCAGGGAGCCAAGTGTTTGCTTTAGGAATAGAAATAAAGGAGAAACGTTGTGAGACTATTTTTCTACTTATTGTGATAGAAATACTCTGATCTGTAACAACACTTAGTTTTACTGGTGGAGGGGGAAACAGTGGGTCACCTGTGACCACGGAGCTTGTAGAAGTCAGAGCTCTACTCAGGTTTATGCTGGTAGGAGGCTATAGGCACACACAGGATTTGGTTTCTGATCCCGCCTCTGCACCCCTCTGAGTGCCTAGCAGAAGGTCCTGTCCTGGGTCAGGCCTTAGGCATCCTTCCTTCTACTCTCCCAGTAGATGGAAAATGAAAAAAGAACCCCTTTATACCACTTTGTCAGTTTTGAGAAAGGGAAGTATTTATTCAGGTTATATCAAATTAGAACTTGGAAAATAATTTTATAGCAGAGGACAAAATACGTGTGAAATAGGCTTTTGGGGCTAACCAGCCATCAGTATGTATGACATTACTTGTATTTATCACCCACCTTGTTGCATAAGGGATTTGAAATGGTTTTTAAAATTACATGTCCTACAAAAACCCAGTAAAGGAAACTGGTGAAAATAAGGAAGAAAAATTTAAAATCAGGGCAAAGTTAAATTGTAGAAATAAATACATTATATCCTCATACAAGACTGGTCTGAGATCCATGTGAGCACTCAGACAGGCAATAATGATTTGGTGCCTCTTCAAACTGATTTATGTTTTAAAAGTATTGCTTGTGATACTTATTTAGTGAGAATGAAGATTAAGTTTCTGTAAATTACAGTTGTACAGTATCTGTAATGTCAGCTATTCCCTTTGAGGTTCACAGAAACAAAATTCCACTCTCCCATTAGCATTGGTGAGCAATATAGAAATAGTGAAGAATTTGCAGGGTAAACAGAGGAGGACATTTGCATTATTATATAGCATTTCCAAATATGCTTTAAAAATAGTCTCTCAAAATAGTTCCCACTTCTTTTTCCAGAGTTTAGCTTCTGTTTGTTACTATTTCTCCCCATTTTCACAGTCTTTCTTTTTTTTGGTTCCTCCTTTTATCTCTTCATGAAGCCTGAAGGCCTCCACTCAGACACACTCCAGGTCTGTCAAAGGCCATTGTATTGATAATGGATTTTTTTTTTTTTAATGTAACAAGATCTTTTTGTTACTGGATTTGCTCTTCTTTTGTTTGTACCTTTTTTAAGCTGCCACAGGAGACTGCAATATTCACCAAACTCAGGCCTCATTTACATTTTTCAAAATCCGTGTGGCAGTGTATGTGAAAACCTAAGTTATTTGGCACTGTATTTCACATTTACTTCATGGAGGTTTTGATGCCTCTAGATTGCCCACTGGGCAGATGGCTGGAGTCATGGAGGGTTTAAGCAGGGGAATGACCAGGCCTGATTTATGTTGTAAATGGGAAAGAAGTTGTAGGAAGGCAAGAGTGGAAGCAGAGAGGCCAGTTAAGGAGCTTACAGTTACATAGGGGAGTGGCAATGATAGTAGCTTGGACTGGGGTGGGAGTTTGGGGAGAAGTGAATGAATTTGGGATATGTTTTGAAGATAGAGTTGATTTGTCAATGGATTGTTAATGTGTAGTGAGGGAATTATGTCTGATAGGCTGTTACTTTTATTTTTTAACAACTGGTGCATGAAGGTAACAGTTTTGTGATGAACAACACTCTGTAGGACAGAGTTAAAAAGTACCAAGCGTTGTTGTGCCTGTCGACAGAGAGAGGTATTAGTTGGGTAGTAGTAGTTTGGAGTTGGAAGAAGTCAGGGTTACAGATAAATGTGAGAGTTATCAGCTGTGGATGGTCAAGTCTGGGTGAAGTCAGGCCGGGTTACAGAAGAGACAGAGTCAGAGAAATGAGCAGTTAAGTGGAGCAAAAGTAAAGGAGCCAGTAAAGGACACTGAGAACAGCTGGTGAGAAAGGAAGAAAATTAGGCCATCAGGTGTCCCAGAAGTTAAGTGAAGTCATTGCTTCAATTGTGTTGAGGTAAGGTATGCTAAAAGTGTAGAATTCATTGGTGATCTTGATGAGAACCCTCTTGAGGAGTAGAGACAATCAGAGTGGTTGGCAACAAACGTGAGGTATAATGACAATTATAGATTTCAAAGATACTGTTTTGAAAAAGCTTTGCTTTGTAGGGATATAGGGAAGTAGGGTCAAGGAAGGCTAGTTTTTAAAGCTATATATCCTGGGGAAATTTTTGTTGTTAATTAACTGGTTAACTAAATGATCAAATAGAAAGGAGGAGCTTGATGCAGGAGACATGGGGGAGAAGAGAGGCAAATCACAGAAGGTGAGAGGGCCTGCGATCATGAATCAGGGAAAGGCAGAGAATGTGTATGGATGCAGCAGGTAGGCGGTGGACTTGTGGGTGGGAACAGTGCTGACAATCTTGTTTCTGTTTTTCCAGGAAAGTATAGATAGGATCATAAGAGTGAGAGGCTTTGGGAATGAAGGAGGAGTAGGCTTGAAGTGAGAACAGACAGTGTGAAAAGAGAAGGTAAACAAGCAGATGTGGGATTGCCAGGCAGTGCTGAGTGCCCATGGGAGATTTATAGTCTTGAATTGGAAGTGAGACACCCACTTAAGTATTCTTGAGCACTGGTCAGTTGATTAGGTGCAGGCCTGGAGTTAAGTACATGGATAGCTGTGTGTAAGCAGGGTGGATGAAGAGTGAAGTAAGGGAGTTACAGATATTTGCAAAGGAGCAGTGATGTTGATGACCTTGGAATCTAATGTAGGTAGAGGAACAGGGAGATCCAGATGGGAGTGCTAGTAAAAAAGTGGAAGGTGTTGACGTTCTTTGAGATCAAAAACTGAACTGAAACCTGGATCTACTAAGGCCCTGATGCCAACCAAGTTCCAGGTACTTTCTGTTAGACATTGTTACATGTATATTTATAAGAAAGTAGGTTCTTTCTGTTGCTGTAGTAATAGCTAGTTAAGTGCTCTTGAGGATTTACTAAGTACTAAAGAAGTATTAATCCCATTATGTCCTGAAGACAATCAACCCTTTGAGGTGGGCTATACAGATGAGGAAAGGGATGCTTAGGCCAAATAATTTCCCCAAGGTCATATAGTAAATGGTTGAGCCAGGACTTGAACCAGTTATGTTCTGCTGCCAAAGAGCAAGTTCTTAACCATAGTTCTTTAGTACTACTATCTCTAACTCACTACAATACTTACGATATGGTTCTGTAGTACTACTATCTCTAACTCACTACAATACTTACGATATGGTTCTGTAGTACTGCTATCTCTAACTCACTACAATACTTAGGATATAGAGGACTTATTTATCCTTTAAAATGCACATGTTTAATTATGTCTAAGTTACTTTCTCCTTGGAAATAGGACTAGAAAATTCAAACATTTGTTAAAGCTTGAAGTTAAATAAAATGAATAAAAGTCAAGTAGAGACTTGGAAAGCCAGAAAATAACCCCCCTTATTTAATGGGAATAGGTGATAGATACTTGGTTTCAATTCATCTGTGGCCCCAGGTGATTGGCTCTTTCCATTTCTCAAGTGAAGCTAGAGATCTGGATTTTTGTGGTAAGACTGTGACTATTTAAATATTGGCAACTAATTTACATTTTTAAAAGCTCTGGGTGGGTTAAACAAAAAGCTACTGCCAGGCCCCAATTGGCCCATTGGTAACCATGTGTGACCTCTGCTTTGAGATATAATTTATTTCCAGGAATAGTGAGTAAGCAATTTGCGTATCAAAATTTTTAAGTAGGCCAGGTACAGAAGACTGATTTTTTTGTTTTTAAGAGATTTATTTATTTATTTATTTATTTATTTATTTATTTATTTTAAAGGAGCGAGAAAATGCGCACATGCCTGTGAGGGGAGGGGCAGAGGGAGAGAATCTCAGGCAGGTTCCTCAGTGAGCCTGGAACTGAATGTGGAGCCTCTGAATGTGGCTTACTCTCATGACCCACGAGATGATTACCTGAGCCAAAACCAAGAGCTAGATACTTAGCTGATTGAGCCACCTAGCTGCCCCCTGAGGATTGAGTTTTTTATTCACGTACAGTCAGACATGGAATTAACAGTTGGACTAAACAAAAAAGAAAAATAGTAATAGTGAAAACTTAGAGTATTGGGTCATATCTTAGAAAAGTAGGTAGGAGTAAAAACCAAAGTCTAACAGTTAAAAGGTAGGCCTCGTGAGCAAAAGCAGCCATTTTGGCTGTAGTGAAATAGCCCAAGGAGGGGCTCCTAATCCATGCTCCTAATCCATGTCAGCCATGCTTTCAGTGGGATTTTTTTGGGTTCCTTAAATCTCTAAATTTGTGTTTGGGTTCAACCCACAAAGAGGCCTTATGAAAAGAAAAGAAATACCGGGAGGCCTTGAGAAAGAAAAGTACTGTAGAAAAGTGAAATTATTTATAGACTATTTGGCAATTTGAAAACTAAACATATACCAGTAAAAGAATGAGAAGATTTGGGGGTAAGAAATAGAAGAGGTTTTATTAACATTTTAAAACAGAGTTGTTATCCTGGTATCTATTAACCTTCAAAATATCTACTTTGTACCTATTATGACATTTATTAAAAAAAACTTCTATTTTCAGTTGGATGGATTTATTGCTCGAAACTGGGCCAATCAAAAATCAGCTTTGGGAAGTGCTCTTGATCCACTTGCTGATAAAATACTTATCAGTATCTTATATGTTAGCTTGACCTATGCAGATCTTATTCCAGGTAAGAACGCCATCATGCGTACTTTTAAATAGCATAGCGAAGAATGACATTAGTCAGTTTAGGATTTTTCTTGATTGAGAGATGTTTAATTTTTGTTCCAAAAGTATATTTTTCAACTTTAAACTGTTTCCCTAATTTTAAACTATTGAACTGTTTTGCTTGTCAAGCTGTTATTTTACTTTAGAATTTGTGTCCTTGTTTTATTAGTAGAATCTGTTGTTTTCTTAGATTGTTTAAATTTAAGCAAATATTATTTCACATTACCAATTCATATTAGTTTAGAACTTTTTGAAACCATAAGTTTATATTCTTAGTGCCTGGCTTTTTGAAAGCAATTTAAAGTTTTCTTAAATCTATTACTTATTAAGTATAGTTTCATCATAAAAAATGAGAGTTCTGAAATCCTGAAAATGTTTATAAAATTCTACATCACTAGTTTTACTTAGAAATTATTACACAATTTCAAATCATAGATACAGTTTGTACATTATCTGAATACTCTTAACAAAATTTTACGATCTTCTGCTTTGTATTTTGCATGTACTTTTCTGGTGGTTCATTTTATACTTAAGCTGTATTTCTCAGTTTTTCTCCCTTTGTTTAGATTAACCTGTTAATTTCCAAGTATTAGAAATAGAATCCGAGAATAAAGCAAATGCTGCCACATGGTCTTTCAATAGCATGTTATTATTGTCATTTGATAGGAAGAAGTGTAATGGGGTTTCAGTCTAGTCTCCTCAGTCTACAGGTTCTTTTTCTCGTTTACTTTTAGGCTTTTAAATTCCCATACTAAATTTAAAAATTGGGTTAATGTTTCTTTCCTTTGAAAGTCAGAATTTTGGTGTGTATATGGTTGGGGGTGTTGAAGGGGCAGGGGTACTCTCATTCTAATATAATTTGTTGGGGGGAGAAAGGAACCTAAAGAGCATTCTGTTGACATTATTCAAAATCCAAATGATCTTGTATGTGTGTGTATATACTTTCCTGCCTCCAGTTTTTTGAGTTATTTTGTATTTTGTTACATTATTATGCAAAGGTTGGTCAGACATTTCCCTTTTGAACAAAGAAACTGTATCCAGGTTTTAGTATAATAGATACTATTGCTGTGAGATTTACCTAAATAATTGGTGTAGGTTGCTTTGCAAGCTGAGACTTTTCTTTTGCTATTATTCTGGAAATTTCTGTCGTCTCTCTTCTGTGTTGGGTCTATTTTTCTAAAAGCTCCCATGGCTTCCTTTTGGTGGAGTGCGATCTAGTTTCCTGTGCAAGGATGCAGCGTGGCAGCCAGAGTTTTAGAGTCCACAATGTCTTTATTCTAAAGACACTTAAAATGTGTTTATTCTACCTCCATACTTGATTGAGATTTGAATTGGATGTAATTTTCGATTGCAGATCATTTTTACTCAGGATTTTTGAAGACCCTGTCCTATAGACTTCCAAATTCCATTTTGCTGTTGAGATGTCTCATGCCATTCTGGTACCTTTTCCTTTATATGTGATCATGTTTTGTATTGGAAAGTTTTCAGAATTTCTTTTGTTGTTTACATTTTTCTAGTTGATATTTTAGAAAAAAATTATCTTTCCTAAAAATTTTCTAGCTATTTCTGTGGGTACCAGATTATCCCAGCACTTTTTTTTTTTTTTAAAAAAGATTTTATTTATTTATTCAAGAGAGAAAAAGCAAGCAGCTGGAAGGGCAGAGGGAGAGGAACAAGGAGCTTCTGTGCTGAGTGTGAAGCCTGATTCAGGGCTCAGTCCCACAACCCTGAGATCACCACCTGAGTGGAAACCAAGAATTGGATGCTTTAATGACTGAGCCACCCAAGCACCCCTATCCCAGCATTTTTTATTGAAAAATCTGTACTTTATAAACTCACTGCAATGTCCATATATACATGGGTTCATTTCTGGGTTGTCTTAGTTGTTCCCCATTGAGTTGTCTACTTTTGCACTAGTACCATTGTAATTATTACTGCTTTGCTAAAAGTCTTGATATCTAGTAGAATAAATTCTTCCATCTTTGATATTCTTAGCTGTTTCCATTTTGTGTACAAACTTTATTTTTTTAAAATAACATATTTTAAGTTTATTTCAGCAATCTCTGCACCTAACATGGGGCTCAAACTCAGGACCCTGAGATCAAGAGCTCCATGCTCTACCAACTGAGACTGCCAGGCGCCCCTGTTTGTCAATTTTAGAATCAGCTTTTCAAATTCCCCAAAAAAGCCTGTTGGAATTTTAATTGGGATTGTATTGAGTTTATAGTTCTACTTGAAAGAATTGATATCTATACAGTATTGATCTTCCAGTTCACAGACATGATATATCTACTCTATTTAGTCTTTTTAAAATGTCAGAATGTAGGGCATCTCCGGTGGCACAGCGGTTTGGCGCCGCCTGCAGCCCGGGGTGTGATCCTGGAGACCCAGGATCCAGTCCCACGTCGGCTCCCTGCATGGAGCCTGCTTCTCCCTCTGTCTGTGTCTCTGCCTCTCTATGAATAAATAAATAAAATCTTAAAAAAAAAAAAAAAAACCAAAAAACTATTTAAAAAATAAATAAATAAAATCTTAGAATGTTTTCTTTGGAGAGGTGGAAACCAATTTATTAGTTTTATTCTGTGTTGCTTGTTAATTTTGATGCTTTACTATTTCATTTTGTAATAACTGCCTGTTGTTGATAGGATAAAAATCCTTTCTATTTCTGATGTTGATTTTTGTGTCTAGCAAAACTTGTTAAACTCTTACTCTAATATAAATATAAATTCTCTTGGATTTTCTACATCCTCAATTATATAATATCTGTAATTAATAGTATATTTCTTCTTTTTCAATTGTTTTCTTTTCCTTTTCTATACTGCACACTATAGTGTTGAATAGGAATGGTGTCTGTTTTGTTTCCAGTTTCAAAAGGAAAGTTATCAACATTTCACTGTTAAATGTTTCCTGTAGGGTTATATAGATATCCTTTTTTTAGGATACAGAAGTTCACTTCTATTTGGAGTTTGCTAGGCGTTTTAATTAGTAGTAGATATTAAATTTTATCAAATTTTTTTCTTCATGTATTATGAGAGTCCTGTTTATTCATTTTGAGCTGTTAATGTGTGGTGAATTATGTTATTGATTTTTCTAATGTTAAAACAGTGTGAAATTCCTGGTGTAAATCCAATTTGGTCATGACAGATTACGAAAATATTGCTAAATTTGGTTTCTACTATTTTGTTGAAGATTTTGTTTCAATATTTACAAGATGGGCCTGGATTTTTTTTCTCTGAATATCCAACAGGTATACTTTAGGTTTTATTATCAAATATATATTAACCTCATAAGAGTTAGGAAGTCTTTTTTTCCCCCATTCTTGGGAAATATTTGTGTGAAATGCAGTATTCCTTCTTTAAATGTTTGGTAGAACTTATTGAAGCACTGAGGACTGGAGTTTAGGAAAGAGTTTTCAAATAGGTGATGCCTATTTTTTTGTTATAGGATGATTCAGATTTTCTGGTTCATCTTTTGTCTATTTGGTAAGTTACAGTGTTTTTCTAAGAACTTGTCCATTACAACTACGTTTATAAAGATTTACTAGCAACTCTTTATGGTATCCACATTAACTTTCTGATATCTGCAGGATATGTAGTAGTGTTCCCCTCTTCATCCTGATTATTAGTTTGTCCTTTCTTTGTTTTTTTCCCTTGAATTGTCTTAATAGAAATGTGTCAGTTATGAATCTTTTCAAAGAACCAACTTTTTCTGATATGCTTACTACTTTGTTAAATATTGCTCTTTTCTTCAGGTTTCCCTTGCTGTTCTTTTTCCAACTTCTTTAGATTGCATTTGTTTAGTAGAAATATAATGGGAGCCAAATATATAACTTAAAATTTTCTAGTAGCCTATTAAAAACAAAAGGGAACAGGTAAATATACTTTTAATAACACTTAACCTTCTAGATCAAAAATATCATTTCATTGTGTAAACCATAAAAAATTAGTGAATTTTTCTTCATACTATGAACTCAAAAGCCAGTGTCTAGTTTTCACTTACAACACCTCTCATTCAGACCAGCCACATTTCAGGTGCTTTATCTTCCCATGTGGGTAGTGGCTGTTTTATTGAACGGCACAGCTGTAGATGAATATTTAACTCATTCCTTTAAGCTTTTCTAAAGCTGGCATTTAGGGCTGTACATTTTGTCTTAAGTATTCCTTTCACTGCATCTCATATGTTGGTAAAATATGCCGTTGCCATTATTGAGTTCAAAAGAATCTATTTTCATTGTAATTCTTTCTTTGACTTAAGGGGGTTAATAAAAGTTAATTTGTGGACTTTTCTAGGTATCTTTTTATTATTAATTTCAAGCATAATTACCTTATATCCAAAGAACATGCTCTGCTTTTAGCCCTTTGGCCCAGTATACAATCATTTTATAAACATTTTACATGTGCTTCAAATGACGGTGTATGTGGTAGTTGGGCATGATGTTATTTATATATTTATTCATTTGATCAAATTTTAAATCCTGACATTTAAATCTTTACTGACTTCTGTTTGGTCTACTTGTTCAGTTACTGAGAGAGAGAGTAGGTTAGTTTCTCACTAGTTCCTACCTGTGTAGTTTTCCATTATTTTTCTTTGTGTCTCATTTTTGCTTTGTGTCTTTTGAAGTCATGCTGTTAAGTGCATACGAATTAGATTTCTTTGTCTTCTTGGTAAATTGAATGCTTTATTATGAAGTGTGGCCCTCCATATCTTCAGTAATGATTATTGCCTTAAAGTCTTGTTGAATATTGCTAGAACTGCACTAGCTTACTTGTGGTCAGTGTTTGCCTGATAGATAAATCACTTTCAACTTCTCCATATTTTTATATTTTAGATATTTCTTGTAAATAGCATAAAGATAGATGGGTTCTCTTTATCCAGTCTAAAAATATTTTCTTTCAACTAGAACATTTAATCCATTAACGTTTACTGTGATTACTAATGTTTGTGTAGCAGTCTTCCATTTTCTGTGTTTCATTTGGCTCATATGTGTATTTCTACATCTATATAGATTTTATCATTATACTTGTTTTCCCTGTGTGCCAGTTGGCAGTGTTATATACTGTTTCCACTTAGTTATTCTCAAAATTATATCATTCATCCTTATCAAAATTCAGTGTTAATGAATCTGCACCATGGGCCCCTGCTTTACCTCCATTTATTCTTTTCTCAACTTAGGTTATTGTTGCCGTACTTTACTTTTATATACTTCTTAAACTCACATGATACTGTTTTTCCAGTGTTCATTTAGATGTATCTTCATATTTACTTTTTTTCTGGCTTACATTGTTTGGTGTATCTCAGACCTTCCATCTAGGATCATTTTCCTTTTGTCTAAAGTCTATCTCTAGAAATCTCTTTAATATTGGTCAGCTGGTGGTAGGTACATTCCTGTCTTTTGTGTCTCTGAAAATATTTTTATTTTACCTTTATTCTTTTGTGTATATGAGAACATTTTATTCTTTTGTATGTGTGAGAATATTTAAGTTCCAGTCTCCTAGCAGATTTCAGTTAATACAATACAGTGAAATCAACTCTAGTCACCATATTATACATTAGATCCTCGGACTTTATTCATCTTAAAAGTGAAAGTTTGCACCCTTTTATCAACCTCTCCCTATTTATCTGGCAACCACTTTTTTACTTGCCACTCTGGCAACCACTTTTTTACTTGCCATTTCTATTTCAGATTTTATTTTATTTTTTATATTCCACATATAGGTGATACTGGGCAGTATTTGTCTTTCTTTGATTTTCCCTTTGTTCTTAAAGGATATTTTTATTGAGTGTAGAAGTCTGGGTTAGTAGTCATTTCAGCATATTTAATATACTGTTCAATTTTCATTTCTGTTGGTATATAAGAAGCCAACTGCTAATCCATTTCTATTTTGAAGGTAAGTTTTTTTTACTCTGGCTGCTTTAAAGATTTTCTCTTGGTCTTTGGGGTTTTCCACAGTTGCATAGTGATATATCTTGGTATGAGTTTCTTTTTTATTTATCTTGCTTGGGATTTGTTGGGCTTTTAATGATATTGTTAATCAGTTTGAATTAAAGTAGCTCTTACTAATAAACTTAGAACTGGGAAATTTGAGTTCTCTTCCCATTCTCTTTGTGACTTTTTCTTTTCATTCCTTCACTGTCATTTTAGAAGGGTTTTAGGGGAAGAGATGGTATATATGCTGTCTTGCATCTTATTTTTATACTGCTTGCATTTTTGTAAAAGTTCCATCCACCTTGATTTGGATAGCTTTGTTGTCTTCAAGAGTAAGAAATGTGCTTTCTTCCTCAGCTAGGATAATAAACAAGTCTGCTTTTCTCTTTGCTCTTTCTATGGGAGGAGAGATAAAGATGAAAATAACTTATTTCATTTGTTATAACAGTCTGGATGTGAGCTAAGTTAATTTTTACTTATGTGCGTTTGTTCTGCTATATTTACTAAATTACAGTTCCTTTCTATATCTTGTATTATTTTTGGTTTACTGTATAGCAAATTCTTATTGCTGATTTGAATTGATTTCTGGAATAATTATTGTTATTTTCAATGTAATGTATGATATTGATAATGACCACTTGTAATATGTAAAAGTAACTTTGTCTTATTAATTTCCCTTGAATGCTAATAAAATTTGCCTGTAATGTACTCCTTTGTTGCAGACATTACCTATTTCAGATAGGATTAGCAAGTAGGGAGGAAAACCTTGGGGCAATCCTTGACACATTTTACACCCTTCTACCCTCACTAACACACTGACATACTCTGATAGGCAAAAATGAAAACTGTTTTAGCCCTGGAAATAAAGGGAAGGGAAGGCTGGAGAGAAAGGAGGAATAGTTAGAAGATGCAGAAGCCAGGGAACTGAATAAAATTGTCCAAAGGACCAAAGTAAGAACCTGCATATAATACTGTCAGTTGGCAGAGGCCTTAGAGAGCACCTGGTGAGGCAGGGTCCTAGCCTGGCTCTGCATGCGAATCCTCCAGGTAGGTAGCTTCTTTCATCTGTGCTTCTATGATGCTCTTCCAGAGTGATTGTGTGGTGGGCAGTCAGTTTGGAGAACACTTCATTTCTGTTAACAGTTATTTCTACCACCAGACTGTTACAGATGGTAAGCTGAGTCCAGAGATGCTAATCGCAGTTCACACTGCTGGTTTGAAGCCTCATACACTGACCAGAGCATAGGCTATGAATTCCTTAGACCTAGGTTCTATTCCTAGGTTTCTGGCTATATGTACTACTTACTCTACTGTACTGCTGTACTACTCACTAACTGGTGACCTTGGCCAGATTATATAATCTGCCTAAGGCTGGTTTTCCTTATCTGTAAAATGGGGGTAATGATGGTCCCTGTTTTGTGGAGTTGATATATAGATTAAATCATATGTATGAAATGCTTAAAACAGTGCCAGATAATAAATGGCAATTTGGGTTGTTGCTAGTTAGAAGAAGAACCCAAATCTTTGTAGTTTATTGAATTGCCTCATCTCTTTTGCAGAAACTTCTTATTTAGGATTAAATCCTAGCCTCTTTTCCCCTGTGACTAAATACACTAACAGGTGTTTTTTGTCTTCTAGAGTTATGTTTAGCAGGCTTACTCTATGTAATTTGCATGAGTTTGCTGCATCTTAAAATCTGATGGTTAGAATTTGCTAGCTAATGATTGCTGTAGAAAAGTCTGTTTTACAGACACAAAAATGCTTCTAAAAATCATAGCTGACTTGTTTTGTTACTTGGCTCAGACAGCTGTGTCTTTTGTGTGCTCCAAATGCCATGACTTGAGTGGTAGATAAGTATTTTCTCTTTCAGATAGTCATGTCATTAAGGATTGGCCAACGATCTATACTTACATCATAGCCATAACCAGTAGAGATTTAAATTATAATCTGTAATTAGAGTCTACTCAAGTTGCAGAATGAATAGAATGTCAGAACTGGAGAGGATCATAAATATGATCTCAAAAGTAATTCATAAAAGAGCTGTTTGGAAGTATTATGGAAGGGATACACATAACCCTCTTTTAATTTGAAGCAATTTGAGTGTCAGGACCTTTTTCTTTTTTAAGAAATATTTTTTCTAATAAAAGTAATGTATGTTCATATTTAAGACTTCCTACAGTGTAGAGAATGTGAAATGAAACAGAACCTCTGCCATCCCATTATTATTCAGCAAGGGAGCAGGGGTTCTTTGGGTATCAATCTAAAATATTTGGGCAGCCCAGGTGGCCTAGCAGTTTAGTGCCACCTTCAGCCCAGGGTTGTGATCCTGGAGACCAAGGATCGAGTCCCACGTCAGGCTCCCTGCATGGAGCCTGCTTCTCCCTCTGCCTGTGTCTCTGCGCCTCTCTCTCTCTCTCTCTCTCTCTCATGAGTAAATAAATAAAATCTTTAAAAAAATAAATAAAATATTTTGCTTGCTCTGGCTTTGGGGCCATGCTATAGAATGTTTTAGGGGAGGTAAGGAGGAGCTGAGGGAAAAGGGAGAGAGAGAATCTTCAGGGCCTGGATCTCATGACTCTGAGATCATGACCTGAGCCAAAATCAAGAGTTGGATGCTTAACCAACTGAGCCACTCAGGCACCCCCAAGCTATAGAATCTTAAGAATAATGAGAAAACTATCAACTGATTGAATTCTTTTTAAATTAAAATTCATTGAATGGCGGGATCCCCGGATGGCGCAGCGGTTTAGCGCCTGCCTTTGGCCCAGGGCGTGATCCTGGAGACCCGGGATCGAATCCCACGTCGGGCTCCCGGTGCATGGAGCCTGCTTCTCCCTCTGCCTGTGTCTCTGCCTCTCTCTCTCTGTGTGTGACTATCATAAATAAAATAAAAAAAAAAAGATATTAAAAAAAAATTCATTGAATGGGGTAGGAGAAAAAAATAGCAATTTCCTGGATAGGAACTGGCCAGACAATAATGAAAATGTCCAGCTTCTTCACAAGTGTTACATATAGCAAATTTTACTACATGTAAAATAGTCTGGAAGATAGAAGCCATTAGAGCTCCTGAGTCAGCATGATTAGAGTCTTCCATTATCTTTTCTGATCCCTACTGTTTCATTCATTCCATGTGAGCATGGTGATCATTTTTCCAAATGCACAAAGCTGAAGAGTAACAAAGGAGAAAATAGTGGCTGAATTGAGCTGACACTAATACTAATAACTACAGCTTAAAAACATGGGTAAGAAAAAAAAATGGGTAAGAAGGAAAGCAGGCAAGAGGATAGACATTCTGAAAGGCAGGCTTAGACTTTAAAAGCCATAATCTAGGGGGCATGGGGTAACTGGGTGATGGGCACTTGATGGGATGAGCACTGGGTGTTATACTATAGGTTGGCAAATTGAATTTAAATTAAAAAAAAGGAAAAGCCATAGTCTTTCACTTAGAGGGTAGGTTAAAGATGAATATAAAAATCAGTGGTTCACTCTAAGGACCCTAAAACATCAATAAGTATTTTGTTAAAACATTTTTACTTATGTGAAACACCAGTTCATGATAAGGCTGAATGTGGCTTTATTGTATATGTAATACCAGTAATTTTCTAAATCCCAATCAAAATTATTTTACATTTGATTTTCAGTTCCACTTACTTATATGATAATTTCAAGAGATGTAATGTTGATTGCTGCTGTTTTTTACGTCAGATATCGAACTCTTCCAACACCGGTGAGTCTGTTTAAAAAAAAAAAAAAAAATTCTTTGGATGCCTGGGTGGCTCAGCAGTTAAGCATCTGCCTTCGGCCCAGGGTGTGATCCTGGAGTCCTGGGATAGAGTCCCACATAGGGCTTCTTGCATGGAGCCTGCTTCTCCCTCTGCCTGTGTCTCTGCCTCTCTCTCTATGTCTCTCATGAATAAATAAAATCTTTTTAAAAATTAATTAAAAAATAAAATTCTTTTATTATTACTTATAACTTAATGTTAAAAGAAAAACCCACTCTGTTGTATCTTGAGTTTAACTTTATGAGACTAATTTATGGCCATTATTTTTTATCCTTTTTCCAAGAATTTTTAAAAACCATACATAACTCTCATCTTGCTATTTAAATCACCCACAATGGTTGTTGTTCAGTGAACACATAAATGATCAGTTTTGAAAAGGCATGTTTATGAGTCAAAACCTTTTTAATTGACAGCACATAAAACCCAGACCAACTTGCCCTATCCATAGTAGCAAACTGTTAGGAGTGGTTATGTAACCAAGCCTCTTTTGCTGCCTGGTTTAGCTTCTACTGTGGACTGTCTGGAACTAGTTTTTAAAATCAAAGTTGTATGAGCACATAATGGTTTGTTTGCATATTAGTTCATTGCTCTACAGATACTTGAGCATTTAGGGATAGCATAATAACCTCCTCTTTAGTTTCTCAGTCCAGTGAAAATAGCAGGATTTGATTCATTTCATTTTTTCGTCTATGAAAGAAAATAACAAGGGAGATTTATTGAGTTTATTTAGAAAATGGATGTGGTCACTTCAGGATAGTTACTGTGTTAGATTTTTCTAGGAATTGAGTAATCTATAAATTAAAATCTGTTTTCAGTAACCTGTGTATGATTTGAAAAGAATATAGACACTGTTCCTTTAGGGTATTAAAAGAAGGTGCAGATAAAGGGCTTGTCTAGCATAGAGCCAGGCATGCAGTGAATACTCAGTCACTATTTATTACATATAATAACAAAATGTTTGTTTTAAACTTGAATGATAAATTGAATAAACTTTATCTTTTTGTCCTCTGCCAGCGAACACTTTCTAAGTATTTCAATCCTTGCTATGCCACTGCTAGGTTAAAACCAACCTTCATCAGCAAGGTAAGAGACACACACATGCTTTTAAGTTACTGCCTTGTAAATGTTTATTATAATGAATATAAACCTTAGTCTGGAGCAGCTGAAAATGAGACCTATTTCATGCACTGAGACTGTAGGAGATAGTGAGGTCATTAACCCAGTTCTTTTGTCCTTTGAGCTTTTGGGGTCTTTAAGCTATGCATTATGTTTTGCCTTTGATGGTCTGAATAGTTAAGTCTCTGCATGAGGTCTTAAGGTCACCGTTTAGGGAAGGGGAGGGAGTGGAATTATAATCTCATCTTGATTGAGATACAAAGAAATTATGGAGGCTCCTTTGTAGTTTCATTACCCTCCTTTCTGTGGTGTAAACACCATAAAATCAGGCTCTTCATTTTCACAATTATTACATGGAAAGGATAGGACAAAGTTTTACTTACTAATAAGCAGCTGCTACTCTTAGTTTTCCATCGAGTCTTACTGAGCCCTTTTCAGGACAGCACCTGTGCCACTCTTTGCATACAGAGAACACACAGTTAATGCCTTAAAGCATGTTTATTTTTCTAGTAGCCTTGGTAAGTTCATTCTAATCATCCTTTTGCCCTATCCTTTGTGACAGAAGTTTAACAGGTTAGGGACCCAGATCATCTTTGAGACAGAAGGGTTATTAGTATTATACCTAAAACTTCCTGGGGTGGACTTTTGCCTACATTTATGGGTTTGTTTGTTTTTTTGAGGTTCAAGTGACTTATATTTGTATCAAGTACAGTTTGAGTGTAGCACTGCTTAGAAAATGACCCAAAAAGGGCAAGAAGTTCTCCAGTTTTATTATTTAATTTTTTAAGATGAAGTGGAATCCTTGTCTTTAGTTGCAGAATGGACGATAGAGATGCTTCTGTGCACATTTCCCACTGCTTCATACTTATCACACTCTTCCCCAGTACGCTTCTCAGGATGAGTAGGCAGTCTCCAGTGCATTTTTGGTTCTGTGTTCTTCCTGTTCTCCTCTGTGGCTTGTAGGGTACGGAAACATGCTCATTTCCTCCAGAGCCTCTCTCATAGAGATAGATGCATTTCAAATTACTGATACCCTAGTGTTTGACCTTTAGGCAAGTGAGGGAGCACTAGATGAAGCGCTGGGTAACTAGGTTCTGGGTTAGGTCCTATAGCCTGCTATAACTACAAGCAAGTTACTTAACTCATTACATTTTCATCTGTGAAGCAGTAACTTTATTATTGCAATGTTCACAGGGCTATTTTAACAGAAAACTGAAAAAGGCAAAGAACTTTGCAACATTATTGAATTGCTATGGAAATTCAAGGTAGTAGTTTTTTCTGACAGATGCCCCTATCCTCACTGTAAAGGGCACCTGTGTAGACAGATGAGTGAGTCGGTTAGTGAAGTTCACATATTACAACACCAAGCACGCTGAGGTTATGTCATGTTACAGCATTGTGGGCTGTGCCCTTGTCTCTTGAGCTTGCAACAGGATCTCCTTGGTACCACTCATTTATGCCTTTTTTTTTTTTTTTAGGTAAACACAGCAGTCCAGTTAATCTTGGTAGCAGCTTCTTTGGCAGCTCCAGTTTTCAATTATGCTGACAGCATTTATCTTCAGATACTCTGGTAAGCTAAATGTAGAATTACTCTCTGAGAATGTCAACAAAATGTCTTATTGTGACAATTTTAGAATTAACTTGGTTCTTACCGTGTTTATTGAGCACTAACTGGGTAAAGCTGGGGGGTATATTTTATGACTGATACTCTTCTGAAGTTTACTATCAAGCATGGGATATAGAAATTACAGAAGCTTTCATGCAAATTAAAAGTGATGAGAGGTATGGATAAAGTATTGGGGTTTGGGGGGAGGGAGGATACTTGTTTCCAGGTAGGGAGAGAAGGGAAAACTTCAGGAAGAAGTGCCATTTGGGGTATATATACAGGGAGAAACTGGGGTAGGCCACTGACGTGAAGATTGGCCCTGAGTAAAGTCCGGTGTAGGAGAGTAGGTTAGGGGAAAGTGCATCCAGCATAGTGGCAGAGGGGCATGGTGGGAGGGAAACTTGGAGAAAGTAGTTTTATTTTTATTTTATTATCCTTAGTTACAGCTTTGAAATATATCACCTTGAAATCGTGTCAAATTTAAACTTTTGGAGTCCAGATGTGCCCCGTTGAAACCAAAGCACTATGTTTTAGTATACTTTAACTAAAACCTTGCTTGATGCAGTCTGAGCCAGAAAATGGTTAGTTAACCAAAGTCAGTTAAGCTAAAGAAGCTTTAAAGATGATACACATGCTAAACATTTTATTTTCTAAAATACATGTGTACATTTTTTCTGATTCATTCTACATCTTTTGATAGAGGACTAATGCCTTTTCTTTAAGTATTGATCTGTCTGTGGGAGTGTTCTCATTCTTGACTAAACTATATCCATAGTACAACCTCTCTGATGTTTGTTTTCTGCTTCTTAAAAGTGATATAAGAACTTAAGACATTTGTAAAGCAATCTTACCTAGAAACTTTCTATATTTTTACCATTTTTCCAACCTTTCAACAATCATTGCCTATGTTGACAGTAGTTTTTAGCAATTTACCTTGTTATAAAGTATTTGCAAAATATCTCACTTAGTTCTCAGAAATAGCAACTCTCCCTACATGTATGTTTCATTGGTTCAGGTGGATTTAGATGATCAAACTGGCACAAACAGCTTTGGTAACAAACGAAAATAGTCTCCGGGACATCCCACTCAGCTGGTGGAAGCAGACATGGGTGCACTATAGAAAGTAAGCCCCTAGGCCACGAGTACTCAGCAAGCGATGAACATCACCCATGGAACTTCTAAGGGAATCTGGTTAATTGGCAGTTCACTTAAGGGAAAATCATTAAAACAAACAAACAAAAAACTGGATTTTATTTAAGATGACTCAGATATTCGAATTTTGCTGGGTATTAGCCCAATACCCTAAGCAGCATAGGGCAGTGGAAAAAGCACATGGGCTCTAGAGTTGGAACCATGCCAGGCTCAGACAAGATTCTGTGGCCTGTAGCTAAGTTCTCTGGGGATCCATATGCTGCTCGGTAAGAGAAGGTTGTTGTGAAAATAAGATGATGGCATAAGACACCTAGAATAACGGCTGGGTAAAAATGACAATTGCTAGGATTACCTTTTTCAGGCTCATTAACTAGATTCTATTTGACATGACTAATTCACATGAAATCTTAAAAGCAGTAGCTTTAGCTTCCTATAGCTAAAAGAATTACGCCCGTAGTGTTGTTGCTTATTAAATAGTTCTTACTAAATGTATTTTTTGTGATTCTCATGGTTACTGTGTTTTTGACCTGACAACTAAATTTTTGTTCTCTTCCATAAAAGGTGTTTTACAGCTTTCACCACAGCTGCATCAGCTTACAGTTACTATCATTATGGTCGAAAAACTGTTCAGGTGATAAAAGGGAGATGAAAGCCATCTATCATCATTAGCAAGGAAGCAATATACATCATTGGTGGCAGGGCAAGTGGAAATCTACAGGAGTTTCCGTATTTCGGTGTTCAGCTTGAAAAAGGACTTGTCAGAACAAACCATGTCATCAAAATTTAAGTAATGTGCATTGAAAATAAGCTTGATCATGGGCATATGCAGAATTTCCAATGTATTTTTAAATACAAATAAAACTATAATTTAGAGTTTTTTATCTTAGGTTTCTTGATTAATTTATAAGGTACCAATTATTCCAATTATCATCAGTCACTTTTTAATACATTTTTTAAAAACATAGTCTAGAGCATGGAAACTGGAGTCGCCACTTCTGTTTAACAGAGTTTAGATTGCTTACAAAGCACTAGGGAATTTCTTGGGTTTAAGTATCTATCTTACACAACTTGGCTACATAATCTTATGTTTGATATTTAAACTGTGTACACATTAATAGTTCATTTGGTTAATATTTGATCAGTTAGGATAATGACAAGGTAGCTTAGCTATGGATGAAGTAAACTTGTAAAGAGATTGAAAATGCAGTAAGTTTTGAAAATAATTAAGATCACAACAGAAGGTATTGAAGTTCATGTTCAGTAGTCTTCCAAACTCTCAGGTGCCTAATAGTTTATGTACTAGGATACCAAGCGACCAAGGTGGTAGAAGTACAAAACCATGTCCATTAGCCTACACCATCCAGGAAGCAGTGAATTATATTATATCTTCCACTGTTTCTAACATAGCAATGTTTGTATGATATTGGAGCCTGTACTCCCATGTAAATAATATGAAACTGTATATTTTTCAAAGGTTTTTAAATTTTTGGGGTATCTTTTGTTAAGATATTAAAGGAATAAAAGAGCTGGAAAAGTACCTTCGGTGGTGGTGTTCTGTATAGCATGCTGTGGTGCTTGCTGTTGTGTTAAGTTTTCTGATTCATAAAGTTCATTCAGATACATCACTTGCAATTACATTGTAAAAATAATTTGTTTGGGACCATCTGACAAAGTCCTGACTGACTACACTTCAATATTTGAAAGAGTGGGAGATGCAGAGAGAGGGAAGAGGAAAGACAATGGCTGTTGCTGGTTGCTTCCTCTTAGCAGTGGAGGCCAGCTGCTGCCAACTGTTGGTATACAAGTGAAAAGAGGATGTAGTAAGACATAAGTGTAATATGGAATGATGCAATGAGATTATCCAGACAGCTTGTTGAGCTGTGTTAAATTAAGATGGGAGTTATAAGAAGCAAAATGCATGCTTCTTGGCAATGGCATCCTTGGATCAGTATGCTCCTTTGTTGCATTTGGTCTTGACTTCCTTGTTCCCAGGCTGGCAGCTGAGTTGCCCTTGGCTTGAAACATACTGAAGCTTGCAGCCAGGGACACTGTCACCAAATCAGACGGAGGGTGGTGTGAGGGAAGAAAAGGATGGCCTCTAGCAGCTGGCCAGTCTCCCTTTCTGGAACCTCCTGTGTAGTGTCATAACTTGGGAGGGAGTAAGGCTGGAGGTGGAGTTCCCACCCAAGAGACACATTGAACATGTCTTGGCACTAGCAAAGTGGGAGCACAAAAATGTTTTAAAATGAGAGAACTCGAGATAGAGTGATTATGGGAAAAATTAGGATTTTGCACTTCATATGTTTATTTCATGGTTTAGTGTTGATGCTGTTTGGAGTTACTTATGTGTTGGACCCAGAGTCTCTTTAATATGAAGGTCTTCATCTGGCTCTGGTTAATAAACCTCAACCCTTAGAAAAAAATGGGACAAGTTTCTTGAGGGTTTTGGATATTGGACAGTTGTAAAACATGAATTGTGCTAGTTTGCAAAACACTGGAATTCTATTAGGCATGTTTGAGTGTACATTCATGCATACAGAGTCAAGCACAACAAATTTCATTTTGGTGCCTCCTTTATAAAATAGGATTCGGTCCTGATAGCTAAAAAAGGCATTGAGAGGATTACATGTCTGGAGTCTATGCTAGTCACAATTTTGGCTTTTGCTTTCCAATTTTTAATCACGAGCTGGTAGGTATCTTAAAAGATTGCTTAATCCAGTTCTCATGGGTTACATATGTGATGAAACTTGGAATCACCTTAGAATTTTAGAAAGCCTTTTCAAAACTTCAAATACCTATTCAGGTCAAACCTGGATATACTGAATTTCTGCAGCATGTTTTTTTTTTTTTTTTTTTTTTTTTTTTTTTTTTTTTTTTTTTTGGTGCTACAGCACATTTTGGAAGCAAGATATGTGAGAATCAAACTTGATTTTTTTTTTTTTAAACAAATAAATGCTGGTTGGGTTGAATTGTGTCTCCCCAAAAGATATGTTCAGGTTCTAAGCCCTGGTACCTATGAATGTGACCTTATTAGAAATGGAATCTTTTCAGAAGTAACCCTGGATGATAAAGTCCTATTGGATTTGGGTGGGCCTTAATAAGATGAGGGAAGTTTGACTTTGGGTATATACTGGAAGAAAATGAAATCATCTTGAAGAGGAGATCTGCACCCTTATGTTCACTACAGCATTATTTATAATAGCAAAGACATGGAAATAACCCAAGTGTCAATGGATGAGTGGATAAAACGTGTGTGTGTGTTTATAAAATTTATGGCTGAATGTTACTCAACCTTAAAATGGAAATCCTGCCATGTGTAATGATAGGGATGGAACTTGAGGGCATTATATCAAGTGAGATAAGGCAGAAAAGGACAAATTCTGTTTGATTCCTCTTGTATATAGAATCTAAAACCAAAACCCAACTCCTAGAAACAGCAGTAGATTGGTGGTTCATGCTGGTGGAAGATAATGGATGAATGTGATAAAAGGGTATAAACTTTCAGTTACGAGATGAGTAGGTTCGGGAGATTTAATGATCCTCAGAAGACAGCATGATGATTATAGTTAATGTATACTTGAAATTTGCTTATAAAGTAGGTCTTAAGAGTTCTTAGCACACATCAAAGTAACCATGTGAGTTGAAGGATGTGTTGACTAAGTATTTTGTAATCATTTCCCAATATATAGGGGTATCCAGTCCTTACACTGTATACCATAAATGTACACAAAGTTATATGTCAATTATATCTCTGGAAAGATGGAGGGCAATAATTTTTAAAGAGGGAAATTTGGACACAGAATGCCATAGACAATGATGGCATAGAATGGATTTATCTGCAACCCAGGGAACACCAAGGATTGCCAGCAACCAGGACTGATATGGAATAATTCTCAAGATTCTCCAGAAGAAACCAGTCCTATGGATACCCTCCGTTGTGGTTTTCTTGCCTGGACTGTAAAAATAGATCTCTGTTGTTTTAAGCCACCCAGTTTGTGATCATTGTTATAATAGTGACAGAAAAGTAAAATAAATGCTAATGTAGAAAATTAAAAATCTGGAGCCACATAATTTTTATAAAATCACTTTTTTAAAGTTGGTATGCAAGTGAAAAGAGGATGTAGTAAGACATAATCCATACTCAGATACAAATCATGAAGGCACTGTTTGATGGAACTGAGAGCAAAATGCTTTGGCCTCTAGCTAGAGCCTTGAGGTTCTTTTTTGTTCATTTCTTCTCTTAAAAAAAAAAAAAGATCCTGAAAGTCACCTTATTATGCTTTGTTAAGAAAAGGAGTTCATAGTTTCTTTGACCACTTAGACTGTGGAGAAGTACAGTAAACTGACTTCAAAAAGGACAGCTTATCCTTGCGTTTCTCAGATGCTCCCAGAAGACTGCAGGAAGCTTGACCGGGACCAGGACCCTACTTCCCTGCAATGACCTGAGAATGTCACCTCGAATGGCCAAAGGGGCTGAACTGCACGAACCGTTCCGTCTCCTCCCACTTTCACACCCAGTCTATCGTCGCCGACCCGGGGGCGTGCGAGCTCCAAGGTCTCCGGAGGAGCGGGAGGCAGGGAGCCCGTGGTTCGTCGCCCGAGCCCGCGCGTGGCCGGCTCCCCGTGCGCCCCGGGGCGCGGGCCTCGGCCGGCCGCAGCTCCCCAGCCCCCCCGCACAGGCGGCGCGAGGCGGGCGGGAGCAGGGCGCCGGGCTACGAGCGGCTCCGGGGCTCGGGCGGCGGCTGGAAGGCCGGGTTTCTGTAGGCCACCAGGTGCGCGGCGCGGCGCGGCGGGCGCGGGGCCCGGCGCCGGCGGCACAGACACAGCGCGAGCAGCAGGCTGGCGACGAGCAGCAGGCCGCAGGCGGCGCACAGCCCCGCCAGGACGAGCGCGGAGCTGGGCTTGGTGGTGAAGGCGGCGCAGGCCCGCGGCCGGCCCAGGCCCGAGGCCCGCGGCAGGCTCAGGCCCGCGGCGTTGGCGGCCAGGACGCACACGCGGTACGCGGTGGCCGGCGAGAGCCCGTGCAGGGCGTGCTGCCGCGCCGTGGCGCAGATGCCGGCCACCACCGACTGCGACCGGTTCCCCGCGCCGCCCTCGGCCGAGTAGCGGATCTGGTAGCCGCGCACCGCCGAGTTGGGGGCGCACCAGCGGACGAGCGCCGACGTGTCGCCGACCTCGGTGACCGCCTGCAGCCGCGGCGGGTCCGGCGCCGTGTCCTCCCCGCTGAGGCCGGGGCACCGGCACCGCCAGCGCCTCTGCAGCTCGGCGCACGGGGTCTGCAGGTGCCTGCAGGGGTGGTAGTCGCAGGGCGCGTCCCGCGGAGGCGCCGCCGCCGGCCCGTGCTGCCCCGCCCCCGCCCCCGCCCCCGCCCCCGCCCCCGCCTCCTCCTCGCTGGAGTCGCCCAGCAGCAAGACTGGAATGGCGCCCTCGGAGGGACCCGGCTGGGGAGCCCGAGGGGGCGCCTGCGGGCCGCGGGAGGCGGGGGGCAGCCCCGGGGCCTCGGGGACGCCGCGTCCGGCTCCCGCAGGCCGAGCGGGGCGGGCGGTGCTCCGTGGGGCGGCGGCGCGCGGGGCCGGCGGCGCGTGGGCGAAGGGCCCAGGGGGACGCGTGGCCTCGGGGACGGCGGCGCTTCGGGCCCGGGGGCAGGCGGCGGGCAGCCGGGACAGCGGGAGGGGGGCCGCGGAGACGCCGTGGGATCCCGAGGCTGGTGCGCACGCCGTGTCTGCTGCCCTGGAGGGGACGCCAGCAAGTTAGGAGGTACTTGGAGGCGGGGCTCCTCGGGTGCTGGGCTTTGCGGGCGCCACATGCTACCCACGGGCCGCCCTTCGCCTCGCTGACCCTAGGGGCAGCCTGTGGAGGAGGCGCCCCTCATCATCCCCGTTGGGCAGAGAAGCTCAGCAAGAGGAACTAGCTGCCCAGGACAGCCGCTGGCGGAACCCAAACCCAGGGCAGGCCGGGGGGTGGTGGTCCCCATTCTCCGAGGCAGTCTGCCGTTTGGTGGCCGACCATCTGCTTCCTGGCTGACTACTAGTAACAATACTCAATACTAGCTAACATTTTCTGAGCGCTTGTATTGTATGAACTAATTTAATCCGTATGACCCTATGAAGTAGCCACTATTATCCCATTTTACAGATGGGGAAGTAGAGGCACAGAGTGGTCAAGCAATACAGCCGAAATCAACAGTGGTAAGTGGTGTGAAGAGGCAGCACTCTCAACCTCTTCATTAAAACTAGAGTGAGACCCTTCACTGCAAAGGATCTGGGTCCTTCGGAGGTAACATGAAGGGGATGGGAGCCCCACTTCACAGCTGGGTTTGGGTGGGACGTGAAAAAACAACCA
The DNA here is from genome assembly GCF_011100685.1 of Canis lupus familiaris. NCBI lineage: Eukaryota > Metazoa > Chordata > Mammalia > Carnivora > Canidae > Canis > Canis lupus. The sequence goes on along the minus strand of NC_049245.1, from coordinate 16,258,575 downwards.
CACATGATGCGGGGAAGGGTCTCCTGAAGTGAGCTGCAAGGAGGAGAGGTTTGCTTGTGGAGCTGGTGTGAGGGTTCTCGTCACCGGAGGTGTCCCTAGCTGCCCCCATTCTCTCCTGGTGGCCAGTCTGGGCATGGCTCCCCACTGCAAAAACAGCTCATCTGGCCAACACCCAATGGGAAGTCTTTGAAGGACTGCTTTTTCCCCTGGTCCACAAGAGCTCTGTAAGCCCATTGGCCTTAGACTGAATGATGCAGGAGACCAGCTGCATCTTGGGGAACTCACTAGGGGGGCCCAGTGGTTAAGAGCACAGTTTTGAAGGAAGACACATCCTGCCTCCTTCATCCAACAGCTGCTTGACCCTAAGCAGGCACCGCCCCCTTTGGGCCCCAACCCACTTGTCCATAAAATAGAACAAAGATAAAACTATCTTGGCAGAGAGGATATAGCTGTTCACTTAGCCCATTTTTCCCCCTACTGGGCACAAAACTAGACTATCTTTCCCAGCCTCCCTTGTAGTGGACGTGGCCTGCTGACTGACATTGAGCCACTGAGGTGAGAGTGGAAGTGATGAGCCCCACCTCCTGGCTTTGCCCCTTTGAAACTGCCATGTCTGTTCCTTCCTCCATGCTCTGAGCCACTCTGGCTGGCTGGAATGAAGAGCCTCCCTCACTGGGGGGCCCTGAGTGTGACTACATGGGGGATGGCCACCCTGCCCAAGATGAGCAAGACATAAGCTGTGAGAACTCAGCTCGCCTCTTAGTCCTCTGCTTTGTAAATGTATTACCTGCTTAGGATGGTCCTCTTTGCATCCCTGAGGAGCCAGGACAACTCACAGCTGCAAATGAGGGGGTTGCCAAAGAGGCTGATGGATAGGACCTGGGAGGAATGCAGGTTCCAAGGAGGGAAGGAACTCAAGTTGCAGCTGAAACACAAAAATTAATTAAGTCAGGCCTTAAAAATCAAGTCAAAACTACTCCCAGAGAGCCATGGTGGTTTCACCGCAAAATCATTTTGTTAGGGGTTAGATGACACCACTTTGGACAAAACTCTTTAAAGACCTTAGACTTCACTTATCATCTGTCAAGATACCAGCCCAACTCAGTCACTATCACCCCTCCTATCAAATGGAGACAATACTCCCCTGCCCGTTTGTTACATCAGAAAGAGTCTGTGATAATGAAACTGCTTAAAAGTGTAAATCTCTACATAAAAGTGAGATACTGTTATTATAGACCAGTCACAAGAGATGGAAGAAGTTGTTTATTAATGAGAACACTCTTGAATATATACTACGGCAGTTGAACTGAGTGCTGATGGCACTCAGCACCAGTCCTTTGGTGGAAGATGCCTCACTGAAGTGTATCAGTTAAGCTCTGGCTGAGTAGAAATTTCCCCAAAACTTAGTAGTTTTAAATAACAAATGTTTGTTCTTAGGAGTCTGTGGTTCTTGTGGTCTGGGTCAGGTCAGCTGGGGCTGGAAGACTAGGCTGGCCTCATGTCTATGGAGCCTCAGCTAGGTTTGCTGGGGCCCCTTCCATGTACTCCTCATCATTCAGGAGGCTAGCCCAGGCTAGTGTACATGGTGGTGGTGGTGTGGTGGGGGTCCCCACCAGCCAGGAAGGGAAAGCTCCAGTGCTCAACCACTTTCAAGTCTTTGCTTATGTCACGTTTGTTAATGTCTCACTAGCCTAAGCGAGTCACATTGCCACGTCCAGGTTCCAGAGGTGGAGAAAAGACTCTACTTCTTGATGGGAGGAGCTGCAGTCACATTGCAAAGGGTGTGTCCGCAAGGATGGGAGGAATTCCTGGGGCCATTTTGCAAAGGGTCTAGCACACTCAGCAATGACAGGGCCCCTCTCAATCCTCCGTTCTTTCTTCCCTAGAGTCTTACAGAGCATTTGGCCTGAACTTTCTCAATTCCTTGAGTCTCCTGGCTTCTTTTACACATACTTATAATTCATCTTGAGCTACAGGTGCTGTACTTGACTTTCAGGTTTCTTCTGACTAAAGGCTGGCTTTCTCCACCTGCCTGGGAACCTTCTGCCTTCCTCAACTACTCTGGGGAGAAGCTCATGTGCTAGGTGAGTAAGGACCGACTCCTCAGATCTGCTCTAACACTCCAGGGTGATGGAGACCTGACACTTGTCCCCTCTGGAACACCAGATACATGTGTGTGCTATTTATATTGATTCTTAATGCACATATATGAGTATATACATATATGCATGCTTGCTTTCAGCAGATTTCACAGAGCTAGAGTGGAATCTTAGGATGAGAGTTTACTTAGTACTTCAGCATGCCAGGGAAATATTTTTCTTTTTGCCTGAAGGGGGAGAGGGAAAGGATTACCATATTTTTGAACAGGTAACATTGCCCAGTACTTTACATTCATCATCTCGTTGACATCATTCTGACAATATAGTGACATAATAATATTCTGCTCATTTTTCAGGTAAGGAAAATGAGTCCTTTCCCTATCTGGTGGCCCTTTCTGCCACCTGTGCAACTTGCATGTGATAAAATCAAGTTGAATCACCACCTACTTGGGGCTACAGGAGGGCCTGGCTCACATCCTGGTGTGTGTTGCATGTCTCTCCATTTGAACTACAAAGACCTAGTGTGAAAGAAGTTTTATTTGCTCTCCCAAATAACCTCTTTTCACTTCTTTGCTGAAATACTGCCCCTCCCTCCTGCATGTCAGAGGGGACTGTTGGAGGGCTTTGGGCACACTGGGTTGGCAGAGCAGCCAGGGAGGTGGCCATCTCCTCACCAGTGGGTGCTAGCTATGCTAGGGCAGCCAAACATGACTGGGTATTTAGAACAGCTTCCCCGGGGGAGGGGGCGGGTGGGCTAAGGAGAGCCAAGAGTAGGCCAGGCTGAGAAGAGGGAGAGAGGGCCCAGCAGGGCCGATGGAGAGACTTGAGAGCACAAGAAAGCAAGTGGCTCCTTCCCCCACGCTGGAGCACAGGTGGTAGAGTTGGGGGGAGAGGGGCCTAGGATGAGCCAGAAGGGGTTCAACCTTCTCCTTCAGGCCATGGGAAGCACTGCAAGGTTTTCACTTGGCAGGAGGCTCAATCAAATTATGATTTAGACCGACCTCTTGCCTCAATGGAGTGACAGGGTTACAAGTGTTCTTAACCTGGGGTCTGCAGAGACTGTGAAAGTGGATGGAGTCAGGATTTGAGCTGTGGCTCCTCATCTGATACCTTATCCACAAGTCTGAAGCTCAGAAGAGGAGTCAGAGCCAGAGAGGATATCACTCTCACCAACATCACCACCACCACCACCATCATCATCATCACGATTACCATCACTATCACCAATTCACCATGACTACCAACATCAACGCCATTACCACCATCACTGTTGCTGCCATTATTCCCATCACCTTCTTCACAGCCACCATATCATCTTCACGAATGGTAGAGCACGCACCATGTGCCAGACACTGAGCTAAGTGCTCTTGCATGTTCTGTTTCCTTTTCTCTCATGACAAACCTCAAAGTGAATATTCTGGTTGTGGCTGGAGCTAGCAGAGAAAAGAAAGAAGTGTCTACACTGAAAGTGATGATGGAGGCAAAGGTGCTTCCCAGGGCCCAGATACGGGCTCCCATGAAAGGAGGTGGCTTGGGGTCATCTGCAAAGGGATTCTGCTTCTCCTGTTGAAGTCAGGACAGTAGCTGCTCTTGATAAGGAAGGTATATACAGTGACACTCTGGACAACCAGGCCTGAAAGGACTGATCCTGGGTCCCAGCTGCAAGTAGGACCTTTCTACTCCCTCACCTTTCCTCCCTAGACATGTTCAAACCTTGAAAGGGCTGAATTGCATAAATACCTGGGGTGGCAGAGGGGAGGTGGGGGGAGGCAAGTGGATCCAGAAATAGAGAAGAACCTGATGCTTCATCCCCTCTTCCCCCAGCAAGTTTCTCAGCCTGGGCTTAAAGGAAACTTTACATGCATGAGAGTTTGTTGCACAGTTATTAGGCCAATGTACTATCTGGTACCCGACCAAAATATCACCCAAAGCACGAGGAAGCACAGAAATCCAGAGAGGATGCGAAGGAGCAGAGGGAGAGGAATTAAGGTCTGGTTAGTGCTATACAATGCTTACACGCGTTCAGCTTGGTGCAATGGGCAGAAATCAGTTATGTGATTCACATGTGTTTTAGAAACACTTACTTCTGGAGTAGAAGGACCTGTAGGCAAGGAGTGTCTTGGAAGATGTGCGTGTGGACAGAGCTAAGTGCTGAGGAGTCTTGACAATCCAACTGCCGCAGGTTTGGGTTCATCTTGAAAATGTCCCCCTCCAGGATTCTCAGCCTGGGCATCTTCCTCAGGTAGAGAGATGTGAGGTTTTGCAGGTCTTTGATCCACCCTGACTGCACTGAAATACAGAGGGGAAACTGCCCACTACCCGGGAGGGCACACACCCGAGAGGCTGACACAGCATTACAGAAACGATGAAAGGGACAGGGTGAGTTGTAAAGGCCATTGCTGAGTATGGGCACAGTTAGCAGCTTTGGGAAGCTCAGGAGCATGGACCACTTAAGCTGGAAGAGCCCTCAGAGGTGACCAGTCTGTCCTTCCTTCCAGCCCCAGAGGTAGCCAAAGTCAGAGAGGAGAATGACAGGCCCAGCGCCACACAGCTGGGAAAGGATGGAGCGAGGACTTGAAACCCAGGTTAGGGTCTCCAAGGCTTCTCCTACCTCATCCTCTTGCTGAACTCCACAGTGAACTACCCCAGGCTTCACTCTAATGGCTACTGAAAGTGGTGACATTTTTGAGAGAGGTAAGGAAGGAGCAGAGGAGAAGCAAGGCTGGATGAGGCCCAGAAACCTAATTTTGTGGCTCCCCTAACAAATGGAGGATGTACCACTTCCCCTGTTCCCCATTCCCGCTCCTCCTTCTGTCTGTAGTGGAACAGGTTATTATAGGCACGCGAAGTGTTTTTTAAAGAAGTAAAAACCAACCTTGTGAATCAGTCAAAACGTGCCAGGTACAGGGGAAGTGGTACTCCCTTCCCCCCTGTGTCTTATTTGAAGACTCAACGTTCACAGAAACAATTTGGGCCAAAGTAGAAAAATCCATGAATTCATCCTCAGGGCACCTGTTGCTTCAGGCTAACTGCATGCTTGGTGCCAAATTCATTCATTAATGGGCCCCAAAGCCATGCCTCCCCCCCCCCCCTCCTGCCAGCACTTGCGCGCTCTGCTGGGTAGTAGCAGAGGAGCAGAGGCTCAGGCTGGGCTCTGGACCCCGGATGCCCGGTTCGAGCTGGAGCGGCGAGACCGCGGGCCGGACACTCATCGTTCCGTGCCTCGGTCCCCTCCCCTGCAAAGCGGCGACGAGGAATCACAGTCCCCACCTTCGAACAAGGCCCGCTGCGCCCCAGAAATCGAGGTGGGGTTATTTTCGAGCCGCAGCGCGAGCGAGGAGCCCGGTCGCCACCCTCTGGGGAGGCCCCCCGCACCCCCCGCACCCCCGCCCCCGCCCACCGGGGGCGCCCTCCCAGCCCGGCTGCGAACTCACCGCGCTCCAGGAACGTGCCGCTGAGGTCCAGGACCTCGAGCGCGCCGCCCGCTCCCGCGAAGGCCCCGTCGGCGATGCCGGCCCCGGGGTCGCGGCCCAGCGCCGTGCTCGACAGGTTGAGGAGGCGCAGCGCGGGGAGGCAGGCGAAGGCCCGCGGCTGCAGCGCGCGCAGCGGGTTCCCGGCCAGCCCCAGCGAGCGGAGGCCGGGCAGCGCGGGCCCGGCGCACGGCGGCAGCGCGGCGAGCCGGTTGTAGCTGAGGTCCAGCGTGTGCAGCGCCGCCGGGCCGCCGGGGCCCCAGCGCAGCGCGGCGATGCGGTTGTGGCTCAGCGTGAGCGCCCGCAGGCGCGGCAGGTGGCCGAGCTCGGCGGCGCTCAGGGCGCGCAGCAGGTTGCGGCTGCCGTCCAGGCTGCGCAGCGCGGGCGGCAGGCAGCCGGGCAGGCGCTCCAGGCTGCGGTTCGCGAGGTTCAAGGTCGAGGCTCCCGCGGCCGGCAGCCCCTCGCAGGCCGAGGCCGTGGCGTTGCCGGCCCCGCTGGCCCGGGGGTCCTGCGGGGTCGGCCGGAAAAGGGGGCCCCTCTCCTGGGGCGGCCCTGCCCAGCCGGGGCGCAGCGCGGTGGGCAGCAGCAGCAGCAGCAGCGGCAGCGGGGCCCACCACATGGTGAGCGGCTGGGGAGACAAGAGCCCCGCAGCCTCGTGAGCCCACAGAAACCCTCCCCGAAGGGGCAGGTAAGCCCCTCTACTCTCCTGCTCCGAGGGGCTGTGCACAGGCCCTGGATGTTCCCCGAAGGACGCGGGACGCTCCTGCCGCACCTCCTGCCCTTCCTGCTCCCAGTGATGCCTTTCCCTCTCATTCGCCGTGGGCTAGCATCCACAGGTGACGTCTTGCAGGAGGCCTCCTCCATCTGTCCCCTCCTGCCTGAACCTCCAAGGAACCTCCTCCCTTGTTCCCATTGCATGAGCTTCTGGAGCGAAGGGACCGTGTCCCTTATTGCTCTAAACTTTCCCCAGGTGCCCAGATGCTGCTCCAGAAACATCTATTAATAATGAGCCAGTGAATGACCTCAGTCGGGAGAAGCTCTGCCGGAATAGAAGCATGGGACTTTCAGAAGACTTTGACAATTCCAGCAAAACTCACTTGCCCCCGTTTTTCCCCTTAGAAGGGTTCAGCCACAAGTGAGTCCCATTTGCATTTGACCTGGTTTGCAGGTCATATTTTAAAATGAATTCAGAGGGCAGAACTTCCTCTTGAGAGGGCACTCAGGGTTGCCTTTGGGGAAGAAAAGAGCCCCCAGAAAATTGTGAGGCATGGGAACCCAGAGTCCAGCGTTTCCTGGTCTCATGCTGGTTCCAACGACAGCCAGGACCCCTGAGGTCAACCTTGCCCTAGGGGGGTGGCTGCAGGCTCCTAGGTGTGGAGTTTCTAGAGCAGCTGGGGAACCGGAGAGGGGTAGATCACAAACCCGGGGGCTGGTTTGGGAGCGGCAAAGCTACTTCCCACCAGGCCTGGCCTTGAGGTCACTGCTCCATGTGGCCCCAGTTCTGCAGGGTCGTATTCCCCAACCCCACTGTCTCTGCTGACCACCGGGTTTCTGAGCAGCCACCCAGGCTTCTCTCTTGCCAGTTGAGGGTCAAGGTGATGGGAAGGATCCTGGAAACTGAGGCCAGGAGGCCACGGGTCTGGGAGAATGTCATACTCACCCTAAGCTGCTCTGCGGGAGTATGGCACCCCTGGATGCTCTTCACAGTCCTCTGTCCTGTCTTATGGATTCCAGAGGTCGGTGACTTAGACAGCCAGCCGTGCAACTCTGAATTCCAGAGAGAGGCCTGTTTCCCAGGTACCCCTGCTCCTGGCCCCACCTACTGAGAGAGCCTGAGCTACTCCAGTCCCTGCAGCCCCTCCTTCCCCACCAAGACTTTGTGGTCCTTAGCCAAGGCTCTCACTGCCTTTTTCCCTTCTCCCTGGTGCTGGGCCTGGCACCTCCTTCCTGCTCTCCACCATTGTTACCTCTTCCTGCACTGCCTTTCCAAGGCCTGACAAAGGGAGGGAGTTGGCTGGCCAGAGAGAAGTCTGAGGGCTAGTGGGTGCAGTGAGGCAAAGGCAGCACTCTCACCTCTGAGGAATCTGAACCTCCTGCTGGGTGATTCCCACTTCCTGGGATAGTTGGAGGCTGAATGATGAGCTGGTATGAGGAGGAAGCCCCTTTCTCCAAAGGAGGAAGGCACCTCTGTCCATAGGAAGGCTTGCAGGACTTTAGAGGAAAAACTGGCAGGAGAGTGGGTCCTCAGAAGAGTCTGGAAGCAGGGCCAGGCTCAAACTGTTAGGAGTTAGTTGGACAGTTCGGTAGTTAGGGCCGGGGTCCCCCACAAGAAAATACCAAGTCAGGACAGCTGAAAGAAAACAGCACTGACACCCTGTTTTGCAGTTTAGACAGGACCAGATTGACATTCTTTTTTTGCAGCCTTTGCAGAAATGACTTCTATCCTGAAATAAGACAATGAAGCACAAGGCATTTGTCCCTATCACAGGGAGTGGGGTGGTTAAGACCTAAGCCCCCAGGTGTCAGCAAAAAATGACCATCAGCACAGAGACACTAACCTAATAGGCAGACAGATAACGTAAACAAAGCCCTGAGTGGTACGACTCAGCACCCCAGGATTGCTTACGATAGTTCTGCAAAACAGCTTGCAAAACTCGGTGAACTTAGAAACTCCGGGGTCAGCCCTCTCTGGCCTCCCTCCCTCTCCAGGAGCTTCATACTCATGCTTGATAAACTTTGCTTTGCTGCTGCCACTTTCCTCTGGTCCACCTCTTCATTCTTTGAAGCGAGAACCGAGAACCGCAGGCACTAAAAGGCAGAGTAATCCTGCAACAAAACCAAATCCAGGAGTCCCCAAGAATGGGTTTCGCTGGGGTGACAGAGTGGATATTTGTCTCCGTTTATCTTGTGAAGATAAGTAAAGGGGGCGGAAGTGCAGAAAGAACATTGCTGCCCCATGGCTGGGGTGGTGGATGCGCATTACTAAGAGCAGCGATGATATTAAATACACTTTGTTTACAGCTGACAGTGCCCTTCTCTCCCAGAGTTCCAAGACTAGTCATCTTGTCTGAGAGGCTTTGATCTGCATCCCCCACCTCCATCCCCTTCCCACTGCCGCCCCCAGGCTGAGGATTAATCATCCCCAGCATTGTGTATACAGACAAGGACCAGAACTTCATGGATCTTTCCTCCTGTCAGTCCTTATCTGAGCAGCCCTGAGGAATTCCAGGACGCCTTGGAACTGGTGTGTTGTGTTAATTGGATAATTGCAAGTCCCCTGAGATCTCCTTTGAGGCCTTCTCAAAAGCCTCAAAATATCAGCCTAAGAGCCAGCCTGGGGCCTTGCCGCTTAGAAGCATTCCTTCATCTGCCTCAGCTGGCTGCAGGAAGAGGCCTGTTCTGTACAACCCTGTCTGGGGCAACGCAGTCACTATCCAGGGGGCCCAGGGCCCAGACCCCAGAGCCCCTCCCTGCCAACCTTCTCACAGAGTTAAACCAGCCAGGTCTACTCTATAGGCCAGGAGAGGTTTGAGGAGTATAGGCAGGGCTCCCCAGATGAGAGGGGTCAAATCTATTGAAACAGCGACCCTGAAGAGGAAGTTGGCCCCCCATGGAAGCCAATAAAAGAGGATCCCAGGAAGCAATGTTGGGTGCTCTTCTGCACAACAGTGGGGCAAGGAGGCTGAGGAACCCAGCTGAAGTCATTGCCCTGTACTTACCCAGAGCCCCAGGCCTTTTGAGCCAATATCTTGTCCTCACTGCTTGCTGGCTAGCTCACCAATGGCGGCCTGGACAGCCTGGCCTGGACAGGATGACCCAGTGTCTGAGCTTGGCTGTCTGGTTTGCTCTTGTCATGCCCAATCCAAGCAGACACACCCTTGGTGGGCTTCCCAGTTGGGCTTTTGAGTTGGGGAGTCTGATGGTAAATACTTCATGGCAGAGTTTGCTTACTGGTCTTGCCCAGGTGGCTGGTTGGCTTTGCCCCAGTGGGTGTACTCAGCTTGTCACCACTACCACCTTTTTTAAACCAAGCATCTACTATAGTCAGAGCCTAATGCCGTATGTATTATCTCATTGAGTCCTCCTCAGGTACTATTATTCCCATGGTACAGATAAGCAAATTGGGAGGTGACCCTAAAGAGCATGGAGAGGGATTAGGAAGTGAGACAGGGGAGGGAAGGCACCGCGGCTGTGTTAATGAGCAGGTCACTCGATCCCGTTGGGACCCCGTGAGACTCCGCGAAGCACACCTCAGGATGATGTGGTGAGGAATTGAGAGTTTTACCCACCAGCTTCTGCTTCTCATTGGCTTGAGGTTTCCTCCTGTGGTTTAACTCCCTGACACCCCTGGCCTGTCCTGAGCATGCATCGAGCAACGCTGATAGGAGGGGGCATCTATAGCATCAGCAATAGCACCCTTCAAGATTTTGCCCAGGCAGGCCTGCCCTTGATGTTCTCTCCCAGGTGACCCAGGCTAACTGCCATCAGGTGGACTGGCAAGGCTTCTCCTTAATGAATGGATTCAACTTCTTTTTTTTTTTTTTTTTTTAAGATTTTATTTATTTCTCCATGAGAGACACACACACACAGAGGCAGAGACACAGGCAGAGGGAGAAGCAGGCTCCATGCAGGGAACCTGATTTGGGACTCGATCCTGGGACTCCAGGTTCATGCCCTGAGCCAAAGGCAGGCAGACGCTCAACTGCTGAGCCACCCAGGAGTCCCTGGATTCAACTTCCTAAGAACTGGGCCACTTTGTTTTTCTCAGTATCCCTTGGGAGAAATGTTCAACAAATGAATGAGAAGAGGACGCAGCAAGTCAATGTCCTCTGCAGTGCCCAAGAGTGGATGGGGCAGGACTCAAAACCATAAACATTGAATTCTCAGGCCCACCAGCATCACAGCATTGAACAAGATCAGGTGGGGGTGGACAAGGGGTATGGGGGGTGGGGTTGGGGTGGAAGTGGAAGGAGAGAAATGAGTCACAGAGAAATTTCCAACCCAGATTCCCAGTACTTTCATGGATTTGGAGGGGAATGATCTCATGGAAGAAGATCACAAGGTCAGAGTGTTTAGTAAAACCAACGCCTGCAGGGGAAAAAAAAAAAAAAGCACCAGCAATCAATTATATACTTGGCCATACTTCTTTTCTGAACTTAGATCAAAATCCAACTTGTAGATTCTTCCTTAAAAGTGACTTTACAACTTGTCTGGTTCCACCCTTCCCTGTCCACTTTAGAGGGAGAACAGTGGTCCCTAAAGAGGAAAATTGGCTTGTCTGAGGTCACAGAGGTGAATCCTAGTAATCTAGTGGGAAGGAAAGGTGACCTGATTCTCATTAATCTATTCTGGGCTGTAGGCTCTTTTGCCTAGTTGATTAGGTCTCTCCTGCCCTGGCATCAGCACTGTAGGTCTTTTCCCGTAGGTACGGCTAAGTAAACATACCTGATGAGCATCAGGTCACTGGGCAGTCTCCAGGGGTTCTGACTCTGGCTCTCCCCCTCCTATCCCCAGAACTCCAGAAAGCAATACCCCTAATATGGGTTGTCCCCGAGAGACAGAAGTGGTGCTCCCCCAGGGGGTCTGTCCAGCTCTGTTCGCAGTTGTAGCAGCCTGGGACGGGCTGAGGACGGCTGCGCTAAGCGGCAGGTGGTTCTCCAGCCAGATGTCCTGGCCCTGGCCCTGCTTTCCAAATGCCAGAAGGCTCTGCTGAGGGTTCTTCCCCTAAGTGCTGGAGCCGGAATGCACAAGCCTGAGGCTGCATTCTTCTCTGACAGCAGAGATAAGCTGGAGGAATGGGAGGGTGTCTGGGGGAGGAGTCGGTACCAGGTTGTCAAGTCTCTGGGCAGCCAGCTCTTGGGGAATGGTATGCAGAAAAGAGGCCTTCAGGTGGTGGGGACTGAGATGTCTGAGTGGGCTCCGCTGACGTGGCTGACCTGCCTGTGAGGAAGTGATCCTCAGGGAATGAAATAGTCATGGGTTGCGACTCATGGTATCTTCCTCTTGAGGCATCCCTCAATAGCAGTAAGTTTTCAGCATAATGATTTGTCAAATGCATAGAATTTGAAAAAACACCACTTGAGATTCTGTTAAAACCCATAGTGGGTAAGATTCAAACTGAAATGAGAGGTCGGGGCAGCCCTGGTGGTGCAGTGGTTTAGCGCCTGCCTTTGGATCCTGGAGACCCTGGATCGAGTCCCTCGTCGGGCTCTCTGCATGGAGCCTGCTTCTCCCTCTGCCTGTGTCTCTGCCTCTCTCTCTCTCTGTGTCTCTATGAATAAATAAAATCTAAAAACAAACAAACAAAAACACTGAAATGAGAGGTCGGACTTTAACCCACCACTTTATTTTGCATGTAGGAAGTGGGACAAAACAGTATGTGGGCTTTTTTTTTCCAAGGCACAATCTGGAATTTATTACAGACTGCGGCAGTGCGTGTTAGTAAAAAGGTCCCAAAACTGGGACAAGATATTGGGTTTGCATTTTAACACTGCCACTTTTTAAATTGGGTATAATATCTGTATTCTTCAGCTTCGCTTTCATATTTTTCATCTGTAAAGTAAACACATTGGTTCAGCACACACATCCTGAGAAGATGCAGTGCATGCCCCAGGTGCTGAATATATAAAATGGGGATCCAGAAATGAACGAGACCTGGACCGTGCCCTTCAAGCAGTTCTCAAGTCTAGAAGGTGTGGAAGACAGGGAACAGTCACCAACAGTGTGAGCCTACTGTCTTGGCATATAAGGCTGAAACACAAGCTCTGTTAGGCCAGGGTGTGTGACTAGCCTGTTTTGCTGCTCTATCCCAGTGTTTGGTGGCACCTGCCTACAATGCGTGTTTTTAGGAAATATTTGCTGAGTGAATGAGTGTTTATGAACTGTATCCTCCCCTTCTTTTGTTTCTGATCAGTTGTATTTCCTTATTTGGGATTTTCCACGGAGCAGTGACAGTTTGCCTGTATATTTATTTAGATTTTTGATATGTTAAAGAAAATTCTTCCCAAAGCAAAAGCATTCAAAATGTACAAACAAGATGATGATTTAGAGTCTTGTAGAGCTTGGATGTTATTTATTCCTCATTGCCACAGTGACTTGCACACACAATAAGACTTTGTTGAAGGAAAAAATACATGCTATCCAATAAGCATATGAGCATGTACTTAATGTTATTACTTCCCACGGAAGTACAAATTCAAACCACAATGAAAAACAACTATGCCTCCACTGGAATGACCAAAATTGAAAAGACTGACAGTACGGAGTTTTGGGAAGGATGTAGAGCAATAGAACTCTTATACGCTGTTGGTAGGAGTGTCAAATGGTACAATTCCTTTGGAAAACTGGCATTTTGATGAATGCTAAGCATATACCTATGTAATGGTTCAACAGATGCACTCTTTATACTCAAGAGAAATGAGCATATATATCCGCCAAAAGAAAGTTTATAACAACTTCATTCATAAAATCCTCAAACTGAAAATAACCTGAAAGGCTAAAATAGCAAAATGAGTATATAAATTATGGTATATCATAGTATAGTCACACAATTGGCTACTACACAGTCACAAAGCAACAACAACAACCCAGATGAATCTCATGGACACTGTGTTGAATAACAGAAGCCAGGCACGAGAGTACATATTATATGGCTCAATGTATGTAAAGTTCAAGAACAGGCAAAACCAATCAATGGTCAGAATAGTGGCTATTTTTGGAGAACTTACCAAGTAAGTATATGGCCCAGTAAATGTGAGAGCTGGAGGTATGACAAGACATGGTGCGTTGAGGAGATGGGCAGTTCATTATGGCGGGAGGTGTGTGGTGGAGGAGTGTAGGGAGAAGACATTGGAAACATTATTTGAGATCATTTTGTAAAAGGTCCTGTGGTGGTCATTAGAGCCGTTTGCCACATATTCAGCTTTTCTCCCTCTGGTCACTCAGTAAGATTGTACTTTCTGGCCCCTTATGATTGAATGTTCCACATTTTGTTCTGACCAATGAGTTGTAACAGGAAGCCATGTGCATCACTTCCAGACATTGCATTTAATTGCTGATGTCAGATCCTCCAGGGCTCTCCCTTCCCCCTCTGGCATTGGCAGTATTTTGGAAGGTGGGTGCTATCAGCCTGGGTCCCTGGGAGTGCCAGAACTCCCCTGATGTTGCTGTGCCTGTATTGGTGAATAGAAATAAGTAAATAAGTGAATAAGATAATTGCAGATTGCAGTTAAGAATTAGAAAGGAAATAACAGGCTGATGTGATATATAAAGGAATTGGGGAAAGATCTAAATGTGAGACAAGATTCCATCAAAATCCTAGAGGAGAACACAGGCAACACCCTTTTTGAACTCGGCCACAGTAACTTCTTGCAAGATACATCCACGAAGGCAAAAGAAACAAAAGCAAAAATGAACTATTGGGACTTCATCAAGATAAGAAGCTTTTGCACAGCAAAGGATACAGTCAACAAAACTAAAAGACAACCTACAGAATGGGAGAAGATATTTGCAAATGACGTATCAGATAAAGGGCTAGTATCCAAGATCTATAAAGAACTTGTTAAACTCAACAGCAAAGAAACAAACAATCCAATCATGAAATGGGCAAAAGACATGAAGAGAAATCTCACAGAGGAAGACATAGACATGGCCAACATGCATGTGAGAAAATGCTCTGCATCACTTGCCATCAGGGAAACACAAATCAAAACCACAATGAGATACCACCTCACACCAGTGAGAATGGGGCAAATTAACAAGGCAGGAAACAACAAATGTTGGAGAGGATGCAGAGAAAAGGGAACCCTCTTACACTGTTGGTGGGAATGTGAACTGGTGCAGCCACTCTGGAAAACTGTGCGGAGGTTCCTCAAAGAGTTACAAATAGACCTGCCCTACGACCCAGCAATTGCACTGTTGGGGATTTACCCCAAAGATACAGATGCAATGAAACGCTGGGACACCTGCACCCCGATGTTTCTAGCAGCAATGTCCACAATAGCCAAACTGTGGAAGGAGCCTCGGTGTCCATCGAAAGATGAATGGATAAAGAAGCTGTGGTTTATGTATACAATGGAATATTACTCAGCTATTAGAAATGACAAATACCCACCATTTGCTTCAACGTGGATGGACCTGGAGGGTATTATGCTGAGTGAAGTAAGTCAGTCGGAGAAGGACAAACATTATATGTTCTCATTCATGTGGGGGAATATAAATAATAGTGAAAGGGAATATAAGGGAAGGGAGAAGAAATGTGTGGGAAATATCAGAAAGGGAGACAGAACGTAAAGACTGCTAACTCTGGGAAATGAACTAGGGGTGGTAGAAGGGGAGGAGGGCGGGGGTGGGAGTGATTGGGTGACGGGCACTGGGGGTTATTCTGTATGTTGGTAAATTGAACACCAATAAAAATAAATCTATAACTTTTACTTATTACCTCGATTGAGAAAAAATGAACAGAAAAATGGGATTGGCAAATAAAACAAATATTTTATTTTATATGTCTACAAGCTTCTTTCCAAATTGGTGTACTTTGCAATGGAGAGCAGATTGGGTTATTAAAAGTTGCCTACTAAAAAAAAAAAAAAAAAAAAAAAAAAAGTTGCCTACTGCTAAAAAAAAAAAAAAATCTAATAACCTTGTATTTCCTTAAAAAATTAACTACCATATGTCAAAACAAATATCATCCAATATCCAATGAGTGTTTCAATTGTTTAATAAACTTTTATTTTACTTAGGAAATAAAAAAGGAATTGGGGAAGAGAGCAGGGCTGGTCTTGGGGAAAGATTGCTTCATTTGCATGGAGGCCTAGGGATGAGATGGAGTTGGCATGCAAAGGGCCATGGAAATAATGTTCCAGGGAATAGCACGGGCACAGATTTGAACCCAGGAAAGAGCCGGCTGTATATGAATCACAGAAAGCACATCTTTGTGGTTGGAGGATAGTGGGAGAGGGGAGAGGTGGGCAGGGACGTGATTATGCAACGAGGTTGTGTTAAAGGTCCCTCTAGTTGCTTTATCTATTGTAGGCAAGAGCAAAGCTAGAGAGCTACATTAGGGGGGTGTTGAAAGTGTTCATGGGGGAGGAAATGATGCTGATTCAAGAGTGATGACAGTGAAAATGGAGATAATTGTTCACATTTGAAATATGTTGTGAAAAAAAAAAATGTTGTGAAAGTGGAATCCACAAGATTTGTTAATGGATTGGAAATGAGGTGTGGTTGGCTGAATAATGGGCCCCCAGTGATACACATATCTCAATTCCTGGAACCTGTATATGTTACTATATTTGGCAAAAGGAATTTGCATATGAGATTAAGTAAGGATCTTGTGATGGGGAGATTATCCTGGATAATCTGGGTAGACCCCGAGTGGAATCACAGGTATCTTTATAAGATGGAGGCAGAAGGAGAGTTACTACAGAGAAGAAGGTCATGTGGAGACTGAAGATGCTATGCTACTGGCTTTGAAGATGGAGGAAGAGGTCTAGAATGCAAGAATGCAGCCGTGGAAGCTGGAAAGGCAAGGAAATGGATGGTCCCCAATCCTTCCTGAGGGAGTATGGCCCTCCTGGCACTTTGTATTTGACTCAAGGAAACTGATTGCAAAATTCTCACCTCCAGAACTCAGAATAAATGTGTATGTCATCAATATTTTTATTGTGGTACAGTATACATAACAACATGCATTATTTTAAGCCCTCCTAGGTGTACCATTCAGTGGCATTAAATACATTTGTAATGTTGTACAACCATCACTGTTATCTATGCTTGAAACATTTTCTTCATCACAACAAAAACTCTACCCATTAAATAATAACTTCCCTCCCCCACCCCAACTCCTGGTAACCTTGTTTCTATTTTCTGTCTCTATATTTGTCTATTCTAGATTCTTCCTATCAGTGGAATTGCATGATATTTATCCTATGTTGGGCTTATTTCACTAGGCATGATGTTTAATGCCAATGTCCATCATACATCAAAATTTCATTCCTCTTTATGGCTGAATAATATTGTATGTTGTTTTAAGCCGCCAAATTTGTGGTGATTTGTTATAGCAGCCATAGGAAACTAATACATGAGGGAATAGAGAAAAGGTCTCAAGGACAATCCCTAGGCTCTTGGACCTGAAGACTATTTACTGGGAAAAGAGAAGTCTAAAAGAGCAACAGATTTAGGGGAGGAAAATTAGACTCTGTCTTGGTCATATTAAGTTTGAGATGTCTGTTAGACCTACAAAGAGATGCTGAGGGAGATAACTGGACATCCAACTGTGTCATTGTGGGAAGAGGTCAGAGCCGGAGAATTACATTTGGGAGGCATTATCATACAGATGGTACTTAAAGCCAGCAGACTGACTGAGGCTACCTAGGACAACGGTGTAGAGAGGGAAGACAAGAGGAACAAGTCAACATTTGAAGGTAGAGCAGAGCGAAGAGGAATCAGCCTCGTAGGCTGAGAAGGAGCAGCCACGGAGGTGGGAATAAAATTTGGAATCATGGAAGTTGAGAGAGAACAATGTTTAATTAAGGAGGGCACAGCCAGCCAAGTTTTAACAGACTGAGTAATGGTGGATATTTATGACCTGGGCAAGAGTAGAGTTTAGGGAGGGGAGGGACAGAAGCCAAAGAGGAATGAGTTAAGGGCATGAGAAAATATATATAAGCCTTCTTAACTATTTGGAGAGCTTTTACTGTGAGCAGGAGCAGAAAAATGGGGCAAAGTAGAGTTCAAACCTTTTATAAGGCGGGAAATATTGTTGTAGTTGTCTATGGTTACCAATAAGTATCCCCAAAACTTAGTGCCTTAAAGCAATGGTTATTCTATTCCATGATTTTTGAGGGTCAGGAATGTGTCATAGAGGGGCTGGATGATTCTTTTGTTCCATATAGCACTGACTGGTGGTCAGTATTCACTGGTAGTATTCAGCTGTTAAATGGGCTGGTTTTGAGGCTTCAAGGTGGTTTGACTCATGGGTCTGGCACCTGGGTAAGGCTGACTAGAGGGCTGGGTTCTGCTGAGACCGTCAACTGGAGTGCCTAATTGTGGCCTCCCTAATATGGTGGCCTCGGGGCTCCAAAAGGGAATATCCTGTGAACAAAACAGAAGCTACATGGCCTTTGTGACCTACAGTTAGAAGTCACATAGCATTATTTTGCTGTCCTCTATTGGTCAATCCAGCCACAAGCCTACTCAGGTTTAAGGGATGGGGACATAAATCCCATCTCTTGATGGTAAGACATCCAGAGAATTTGTAGCTATGTTTAAAAACCCGCATAGACAGAGAACATGTTTACAGTCTGGATAGGAATGTACCAGGAGATGGGGAGAGGTGAATGATGCCAAAGAGAGGAGAAAAACTTCAGGAATCAAATCCTTTGGAGGTCATGAAGGGACTCAGAAGGCTAGGGATTGGGCATTTTTCCACCTAGGGCAGAAGGGAAGAATGACATCATGAGAAGATGAAGCTCTTCCCATCTGGTGACATCACTGTGCTCAGTAACTAACGTACAGGTCATTATGCTACAAATCATCAGCTCATGGTAGGTGTTGAGGCAGGTTGAGAAGAAAAGAAGGTACAAAAATAATTTCAGAGACTTGGAATATTAAGTATTTTTTTGAAAAGCAAATTTTAACAGTGATTGGCTTTTTGTCATCACCAAAAACAGTATAGATTTTAAGTACATGATTATAAATCCTTAATAATATATTAGTAACAAAATTGCCTTTTTACTTATTATTAATTATGCCAAGTGTTTATGGAATCTATTTGAGATCATCTAAATTCTAGGAAGTTGCTGACCAATTCTTTTAGATGGGAGCCACATAATATTATATTTCCATTTTGTTGCTGGAGGAACTAGCATTAATTTCATAAAGTAAGTCTGGGAAAGAACCCAAGATTATAACTCTGAGATCATTTCCTTTTTTAGGAGAGCTGAGAACATGGAAAATACTTGTTTATTTTACTTGAAGGGGATATTTGAATCATCAACTCCTGAGAATGACTTAAAAAAATTATCTGGCAAGGGTTGGTCTTGAGCAAAGTTAGGTAGTAGATCATGTCCTTTTGCAAATGATGCTTTCAGGTGTTGAAATCCGTTTGTAATTCTTGTTCTGGAATTGCTTTCAGAATAAGTTTTTTCACACACACAAAACAATCACCAGGGCTACTTTTGTTTGTTAAGTTGTTCACCAAAATATTTTATTAGTCACAATCTCATAGCTCACTTTATTTAGTCTTGGGTAGTTCCAAAAATTGAACCCCTTATGAAAGTACTGAAGATCTGTCAACAGCAAGGACATCCCAAATAAGACAAACTAGGCTTTGCTGAGAATTTCCAAAGGGTAGTTCTGAGGATGTTTAGAACAGCACCATTGCAAAGGTCCACACACATACTTCATAGAATTACACCGTGTCAGGAGAGATGGAGATCTTAAGGTCACTCAAACCAAACTTACCATCTATGCCCACTGATATCCCCTCTCTCCAGTATCCTTTATATTTATTTACTGGTTGGATTTCCATCCACTGTAGGTCAGGCTTGACTCTCTTCTCTGTTCCTCTACAAATTCACTTCTTTACTCTTCACCACAATCCGGAATATATTCAGCGGCAGGTTACAGAAAACTCACTTAATAGTGGCTTAAATGCATCTGTTTATTCTTCTATAACAAAGAATCCAGAATTAGGCAGCTATTGGTAAACAAACTTCTGTTTTTAGGCTCTGTCATCTTTAGTGTATTTCCTTTATCCTCAAGCTTGTTGTTGAAAGAAGAAATTGTTTTGGTAGGTAAATAATAGCATTGGCCACAATTGCAGTGTGCTGATTTTACTTCTGAAATGGCTCTCAGTTCTCCCTACCTCACTTTCCACTGGCTTAGCTCTGGTCCTCAGAGTCTTTTAATTTGGCTCTTGGAGGCAAGCACTGAACTGACCCATCAACTTCCAGCCCATTCTCCATCAGCTGCCAGACTAACACTTCTAAAATGCAAGTCTGATCATGGCACCCCAAGGATAAGAACTTTCACTGGCTCTCTCTCTCTACTAATGGCCCTTCTTTCAAGCTTGACTTTATTCCTGTCCTTCTCCCCACTCTTACTCATCCTTCAAGACCAAGTCTAAATGTCCCTTTCTCTGGGAAATCCTTCCTTCATTGATCTTGACTAACAAAAACTACTACTCTCTCCTTTTTGTTCTCATAAATCTTTTTAACATATCAAGAATAATGCCTGTTATATAATATTACAGAATATTTGCTCAGATGTCTGTCTCTTGCTGGATTATATTACCCTTAGCAGCTAGTGTAATACCTAGCACATAGTAAGTATGTGCTAGGCAGAAGGAGCTACTTGTTTCCTAATATCTCCTTATGGCAGAAGGAGCTACCTGTTTCCTAATATCTCTTCTCACCCTCTTTATCAGTAAAGGAACTCTAACTTTTAGTTGAGCCTATGGTAACTTTGAATAAGGACCAAATATTTCGATCTCCCTTATAGTTATTTGAAGCCATGTGACATAATGCCTAGAGCCAAAGCAGCCATATTGGATCATGAGATGACTTTGTGAATAGAAGCTGTGCTTAGTGGATAGAAAAGATAAAAGAGTGTGGGTCTTGACGTGGTATATAATGCTTTATTGGCCTAGGCCTGCTTTTGGAGTTTCAGGTGGAAGAGAGAAAAACCTCTGTTGTTTGAGCCACTATTATTTTCAATTTTCCATCATTAGTAGCTAAGCAATTTTAACTGGTAGAAATATATGTACATGTATAAGTTACATAATATAATATGTAAATAGTACTTAAATATACAATAAATGTAATAAATTATATCAACTATATGGCTTATATAATACAAAAAATATATATGTGTGTGATTGTGTGTATATGTGTGTTTAACTGAACTGGTTGAAACACTGTTGGCGGGAACCTAGCATGGCTTGACAACTGTAGGTCCATAGGCTACATTAGGTTCTCGGATATATTAGATATGCATTCATATATTTTAAGCTCTGTGAATACTAGGCAGGGCATACCTTCCAAACCCCTGTGGCCTCATATCTGACTGAGTGTGCCTGTGCACACTACCTACCCCAAGTGCATTAGCATTTTGCAGCCCGTTGTCCTAGAATGAACTTTGCTAAGCTTATAAGGAATGGATTATTCAACAGCTTCTTGCCGAGTATTTGGCTGCCCATTTGCTCTTCTGATGTCTACCTGATTCAAAGAACCATTTATAAAGGGAGGAAAAGGTCAGAATAAAAACATTTCACTCAGCCTCTAAAAACAGAGTTCAGTCCCTGAGGGAAAGTTGCCTCTCTCTGATGGAATTGGCACTAATCACTTACATGCAATGGCAGGACCAAGGCCAATCATTTGTGGGGTTGGGGGTGGATGGGGTTGTCTCCGGTCATGGGTTGGTGTTTCCTCTGCTGGGAAGAAGGCAGAACTCTCCCACCCTCCTGAATGCCACCTCTGACCCAGATGTGCAGTCAGATGTCATATTGGGCAAGTGGGCCATCCCACATCTTGGGATCCGAAGGTTATTTAGTAGAAATTTTCACTATTTTGACATTCGAAATCTGGTATAATGTAAATGAAGGAAAAAAATGTCTATGGAGTTTTGTAGGCCTTACCCAAATACGTTGGGGGTGGTGATGGAAATCACCTCGGGGGGTTATCAGAAATAAAGACAATCTAGGGCTCTTTTTTTAAAACAATTTTATTTATTTATTCATGAGAGACACAGAGAGAGAGGCAGAGACATGGGCAGAGGGAGAAGCAGGCTCCCTGTGGGGAACCTGATGCGGGACTCGATCCCAGGACCCTGGGATCATGACCTGAGCCGAATGCAGATGCTCAATCTCTGAGGCACCGAGGTGCCTCAATCTAGGGCTCTGGACCCAAGGGGCCTTGCCACTCACATTGGATTATCAAGAGCAGTGGTAAAGAGCACAGCTTAGGTCAGAAGGTCTGGGTTCAAATCCTTGCTTCCCACACTCTAGCTTGGTGACCTTGACAAGTTGCTTGACCTCTCTGTGCACAATAGATCTGCTGTGTGTTAGAGCTGGCTCATCCCTGTCAGAGGGCAGGGTGTTTGGATATCTTCCCAATTGTGTTCACTGATGCCATGCTGGCTATGGTGGGAGTTTTTAGACCAGTGAAACTGGCAAATCCAGTCTCCGCCTGCTAACCCTTATACCCTTATACCCACAGAGTATGAAACATTTGCCAGCAACCACATTTCCTAATTTGTACGGTGAGGCTGACAACACCTCTCTCCCAGAGGCTGAATTGAAAGGACTTATGGGAAGCACAAGTGATAGCCCTAATACAGGTTGGCATTCTAAGCTCTATTATTTTTGAGGATATTCTTTGGTCAGGGGCAGAAGCAAGATTTGACTTGATCTGGGACACCTGAGTGGCTCAGCAGTTGAACGTCCGTCTGCCTTTGGCTCAGGGCATAATCCTGCAGTTCCAGGATTGGGCCCTGCATAGGCTCCCTGCATGGGGCCTGCTTCTCCCTCTCTGTGTGTGTGTCTCTCATGAATGAATAAATCAAATCTTAATAAAAAAAATTTAACTTGCTCTAACATTGGTTGGCACTACCATTTAACCTCCTGGTATCTGTTTTGCCCCTGGGGCTTATTTGACTGTCATGACAGCCTGTCAACCTGCTCTGAAATTTGAGTTATAGAACTATGTGTTCGGACTTAGAAAATGGGCCAGTATTGACAGAGTGATGCCAGAGTTTTGGAAGAAAGGCATGGCATGATGCACAGGAGTGGGGGATGTACCTCAACCTGACTGTGGGGGAAAATGGATCACAACCAAAGAATGCTGGAGTGCAATGGGCTCTAGGAAATCATGCAATCCAAACCCTTGTTTTACATACAGGAGACCTACAACTCTCAGATGGAGGCTTGGGTTTTCCTCTGTTATTGTTCCAGTTTCCTCCCCCATCCCTTTTTTTAAAAGATTTTATTTATTTGAGAGAGAGAGCATGAGCACGAGTAGGGGGTGCAGACGGAGAGGGAGAAGCAGACTCCATGATGAGCAGGGAGCCTGATGCAGGGCTCGATCCCAGGACCTGAGCTGAAGGCAGATGCTTAACCAACTGAGCCACCCAGGCACACCTGCAGTTTCCTTTTTGACCAGGCTGATGCAATCACTGTCTTGAAGAGGTATCTGCATCCCCCTGTTCACTGCAGCGTTATTCACAATAGCCAAGATATGGAAACAACCTATTGCTGGGTACATGGATAGAGATAAAATATATGGGCAGCCCCGATGGTGCAGCGGTTTAGCGCCACCTGCAGCCCGGGGTGTGATCCTGGAGACCTGGGATCGAGTCCCACATCGGGTTCCCTGCATGGAGCCTGCTTCTCCCTCTGCCTGTGTCTCTGCCTCTCTCTCTCTCTGTCTCAATAAATAAAATCTTAAAAAAGGATAAAAATATATATGTGTATGTATATAGTGGAATATTATTCAGCCATAAAGACGGAAATCCTGCCATTTGCAACAACATGGATGGACCTTGAGGGCATTATGCTAAGTGAAATAAGTCAGGCAGAAAAAGACAAATACTGTATATTCTCACTTATATGTGGAATCTAAAAGAAACAAACTGGGGCACCTGGGTGGCTCAGTGGTTGAGGGTCTGTCTTTGGCTCAGGGTGTGATCCTGGGGTTCTGGGCTCGAGTCCCACATTGGCCTCCCCATGGGGAACCTGCTTCTCCCTCTGCCTATGTTGCTGCCTCTCTCTCTGTGTCTCTCATGAATAAATAAAATCTTAAAAAAAGAAAAGAAACAAACTCCTAGAAATAGATTGATGGTTGCCAGATGTTGCGGATGGAGGATGAAGGAAATAGGTGAAAGTGGGGGGAAAAAAGAGAAAGAAAATGTTTTAAAAGAGGAGGCATGATATTCCACATCAGAAGTTTTAAGCTGCCTTTGGGCAGAATAATCATGGCCCCATACTTTGCATTCAGCCAGCACTTAAATAGCTCCTTTTTTTTTCTCAGTAAATATCTCATGAATTAATTTCCATGAATATAGAATGACTTAATTGATATCATATTAAGATACAAAAACAAAAGCCAGCATACGAGATGGTATAAAGGCTGGAAAGACAAAGTCCGAAATGCCAAAAATGTGTGTCTTTGGATAGTGTTAGTAAGACAAAGCTGGCTTTGAATTCTGGTTTTGCTTACTGGTGGTGTGACCTAGAGCGAGTGCTTCACCAGCTATCTGATTCTGTTTCCTCCTTTGTGAAATGAAGAAGGCAAACCATTCCTGTCCTCCAACGGGTTGATGTGAGACTTGTATGAAGGCACATCTATAAACTGCACATCACTGCCTGTTATGGACTATCTACCACTAAATCAAAGAACTGTCCTGGACATTCATCCATCAGATCAGAGGCCCTCTGATGCTCCTCCACCTATGGATATTTCTTTGTTCTCTGGTGCTTTTTCCAAAAGGTACTGGGAAAAAAGAGCTCATGTCAGGAATCTAGGGATACCTTCAATGGGAAAGGAATTAAAGTGAATGGTTAAGTGAGGTTTCTAGGTCAACCTCACTGGAAAGAATGAGCTCAAATCTCGGAATTGTGAGGAAAAGTATGGATTAAGCCTGAAAGTTGCATTCCTTTTTCATGGGGGAGAAAATATTCACCTTTTTTCAGAGACAGCAGAGTGGAGAGGACACCACCAGACCATACTGAAATCTATATAAAGCATTTAATTAAAAAAGTCCTATAAAATAATAATAAATGCAGATTTCCCCATCTAGTGTAGTTAAGAAAGCATAGGAGGCTGAAAGGCACACATTAATTTAAAATTTCATCATATGAAGTCACATGACCTTTTGCACCCAATATAAAAAAGTCCTCAAGTTGCTCTTTGGAATAGCAGCGTTTAAGGTTTTTCTTGACACACTTGTTTATTCCTTTGGGATGTGGCAGTGTAGTCACGGGAGAAATGTTCCCCGGAAAGTTTGGTTTAAAACTCCTTTGAATGTTTTCATGGCAACGTCAGACAACCATGAAAAGCTAAGAGGGTCACACTGGAGGTCTAACTTTGGTAAATGATGCAGAGCTGTACTTGGTAGGAGATAGGTAAAATGTGACATCAAGGAGCATTATTTTGTTGTAGGGTCTGACATACTTGTAAAGACCTGACTTAGGTTGTAAAAATCATGGAGCCCAAGACTACACAGAAATGACCAACACCAAGTTGAACAGTATGCTCAGCACTAGTTTCCATACAAAACATTTCAAACTAAGTTCTTTATGATGTGGACCAGATTTTCCAAGGGCCTGAGTTGCCTTCAAGCTTTAAACGAGGCCTTGGAAGCTCACCTTGGTGCCTGGGGGGTTTTCACGAACATTTACCTCAAAGGAGAGTCTGAAAGAGGAATAACAGCTTCCAGCTCAGGGCCTGGGGTTCCCTAGACAAGGCTGTCTTAATGTGGCTCCTGGAGCTGTGAAGATCTCTCTTCTCAAATGTCTTTGTTGGAAAATATAGCAACAGATGATGAATGGGGGCATCTGAGCTCTGGCCAGGCCCCCAGAGCTTTTGTATCCTAAAGGATTTCAAAATGGAGATGGAGCCTCTGCTTTACCCTGGCAACCCAAGTCCTTTCTGTGACAGCAGAACGTTTATAAAAACATAATTAAATGCCATCTGATATTTCCCTCTACCCCCCATATCGCTTCTTTCCTTCTCAAATCCCACTCCTCCCAAAGCTGAAAAACTAAAGCAGAAAATGACAGGTGAGATGGCTCATGCTCATGTCTTGAGGTAGAGATGACAGAGCAAAAAAAAAAAAGCAGAGAAAACAGAAGTCTATCACTGGCTCCTGATTTGCAAAATGTAGACAGAAGTCAGTAGGGGAAACTGTTAGCCCTTGCACTTGGTGGTCTTTGAGAATGAGCTTGTTCTTCTCTTCCTGACCAGCTGGTATAGAGACCCCATGGTAAGCCTGGAGATGTGGGGAGGATGGTTTTTATAAACAGAGAGAACCGGACCCATCTTCTGGAGCCCCAGCTTAGAAGACAAGCAGCTGAGACATGCAGCTGGGTGAGGAATGGATTTCCCTGTACCTCTGTCACCTGTGTCATCAAGAAAGACTTTAAAGGTGGGTGACGGATCCCCAGGAATGGACTAGGACTTACAGTGGCAGAAGTGACCCAAGGGGACAAATGTCCAAGACCAGATGGGTCAGTAGTCACTTCTGCAGAAGTCACTGTGAGCTGATGACATTGAAAGCCACTGCTCTGACCCTTTGTCACCAGGTAGTACCAGTAACTCCATCTTCCCCCTCCCTACCCCCAGGGAAAAAGTATATGTGTATGTGGAGACTCCCTCTGCATGTTCACAAGATAGGAGCTAAAAGTGGTTCTGTTAGGAAAGACAAATTACTTTTTATACCTGAGTTGTAGAATAAGATATATCCTTGGTTACATGTGCTTTTCTGTCTTTTGCTGATTTAGCAACGAAGCAGAAAAACACACTGGTAACTTCTAGCCATATCCTTGTGGGTTCTGAAGTCATAGAACTGTAGCCACATGCTGGGCCATGGTGTAATCTTTGAGTACTAGCCTGTCTCCTACCCACGTGTTTTACAGAAAAGGCAACTGAGGCCCCTTCCATCACTGGTAGGACAGGGTAAAGAGAGGAAGAGGATATGCTAGGCAGTCTGTTTTGAAATGAGATGAGGATCTTCATCTGAGTGACCAGTGGTGAGCATATGTTGTCCATCAGTCTGCAGCCTACACACTGTGTGAGCCAACGATGCCATCTGTCCAGGGAGGACCACATTTGGCTCACCCTCTGCGTGTGGGCAGGTCTGCTTTGCTTCATTCCTGTCCACCAGTTAGCTTGTGGAACAGGTCCTCGTCGAGTGTCTCATTCTGGTCCTTAGACCGAGTGGACAAGAAAATGTAGCCACCAATGTATTCGTGCACGATTTTGCAATCGGCACTCAGGCAGGTGAACGCAATGGAGACATTCTGGTCAAATTCAATTGCCACCTGCAAGAGGAAGGCACAGGTAAACTCACACTCTGGTAAGGAAAATGGGGAAAAAACTGCCCTGTTACGGCCCCAGAGCTGAGGACTGCATAGGTGGCTTACAGATGATCTCCCTCCGCTGCCACCCGCCCAACAAAATCCACAAGAAACCCAACCCAATCACCATTTCCATTAAATGCTTACAGAAAACAAGTCTTTGCTCCCTGCGCCCTCTTGTGGTGTTACCTTTGCTGCACACCTAGCAAAACATTCTAACTCCCAATACAGAGATACTTTTGGCTGCTCTTGTTTAGATGTAGGAACTTCCTAAGCATTTCCTCTCTCAAGGGGCAGGGTGCTTCACAGACTTTTTCATGGAGAATAAAAGGTTTAGTCATAAACTCTAAACACTAGAAGAAACAGATTTCAGGGGTTCTCAACCTTGGTTGCCCATTGGAATCACCTGTGGTCCTTTAAAAATTGCTGCCAAGGCTCCCACCTCCCGAGATTGGGATTTTACTAGTCTAGTGTGTGGCCAGTGCAGTGGTGTGTGACAGCTCCCCAAGTGGTCCTAATACGCAACAAGGTTTTAAGGCCACTGCCATAGAGGTCACCTGATCTCAAGCTTCTATTCTATAGATGAGTGCCCACATGGTTAACAGCCCTGCCGAGAGGAATCCATGGTTCTTTAAAAAAAGGGAAGTCTCTTACCATCCCTCTAGGGTAGATGGCTTTCTACTGGAAAAATGAGAAAAAAAAGGAGGCAAGGTTCTATACCAGCAACATTGGAATGTTTTAAATCAGCTGGATGCTAAGGTGCCCCTGACTTGATCTAGAATTTCCCATGCTATAGCCTTGGCTTGAACTTAGCTCCTAGGGTTCAACTGATAGGAGGCAGAGGTTTTGGGGGTTCCTTAACTAAGGAGGCAAGGCTTTTCTCAGTCATCCCTGCTCATATCACTTGCTTCTCTTACCAGTTTTTCCCTTTGGGGACTGGAATGTTCTCCAGGTGGGCAGTTGAGCTGTTGAGTCCTCAACTAGTTAGACCTCTTGACAGCCAGTCAGATGAAGCTTTTTTTGATTCATTTTAGATGACAGTCCCATCTCACGTAATTTCTGCTAAGTAATTACTAGCCTATGTCTTACATAATCCCATGGTGAGTTGAAGGAAACTAATCAAACTGCTCAGCAATTTTAGAGTATGTAGAGTCTATATGGAGACTAAGCCAACTTGTGGTGTTAATTCAAAACCATTTGGCCTATACCTGTTAGTAAATTGTCCAGAACTGCATGTGATTATTTTAGCAGACAATTACCACATGCTTGTGGTTTCTGAGTTCTAAATACACGAACAGAGTAATCTACAATTCTGATGGAACACACATTTATAGCCTCAACACTGAAGATGCCAAAAACTTTCACTGTACCTGCCGGATTTCCCAGTTTACGTTCCACTGTTTCATATTTGTGAATCTCCAAGTTGTAATTGGAATCCCAGTGGTTGCATCAATTCTAATCAACCTATTATATGAAACTCCCAGAATATCATCTTTCTTACTTCCTTTAAATCTACAAAAAAAAAAAAAAATGAATTAAAAGAAGCAACTGCTTCCTATAATATGAGTTTCATTCATACACTATTTTTCATTCATACACTACATTTCATTCATACACTATTTTTTTTAAAGATTTATTTATTTATTTATTCATTCATTCATTCATTCATTCATTCATTCATTCATGAGAGATAGAAAGAGAGAGAGGCAGAGATATAGGCGGATGGAGAAGCAGGCTCCAGCAGGGAGCCAGATGCAGCACTGGATCCCGGATCCTGGGATCATGCACTGAACCTAAGGCGGACTTTCAACTACTGAGCCACCCAGGTGTCTCCATACACTACTTCTTAAAGATAATATGAACATTTCTAAATGATATCCAAAGAATGGACAGTGAGGGATTAACTTTCTACAGAAGGGCATTTTTATTGTGATATGAAGATAATATGAAGAATGGAGGGAATTAAGTCTGTCCCATAGACATCCTTTACCTGAAGTTGACATCAGAGTAAAGCAAAGTAAGAGAGGGTCAGGTCAATTAATTTAAAATCAACTGTAGGGGTTCCTGTGTGGCTCAGTTGGTTAAGTGTCTGCCTTGGGCTCAGGTCATGATCCCAGGGTCCTGGGATACAGCTACACATTGGCCTCCCTACTTGGCAGGGAGCCTGCTTCTCCTTCTCCCTCTGCATGCTGCTTCCCCTGCTTGTGGTCTCTCTCTCTGTGTGTCAAATAAATACATAAAATCTTAAAAGAAATAAAATCAACTGTGTATGCCAGCCACCCTTTTAGGCACAGGGAATATACACTAGTGACTTAATTGGAGAGCAACTATCTAATTCATGGAGCTTATATTTTGGGGGGGGTGGACAGGGTCATGAATAAGTGAAATATATATGGCAGATAAGATCATGAAGGAAAATCAAACATAGAAGGGAGCAGGGAATACTGCCAATGAGGTGGTGACAGTTTTAAAAAGGGAGTCAGGGAAGATTACAGTGAGAGAGGACATTTGATTAGAGATGTCTGTGAGGGAATGAGCCACATGGGAATCAGGGGAAAGAGCATTGTAGGCAGAGGGCACAACCAGTGCAAGGCTGTAGCTTTTTTTTTTTTTTTTTGGTGGCATACTCAAGGACCTGCCAGGAAGCCAGTGTGCCTGGGCACAGTGAAGAAGGGTCAGAGAATGTGAAATCCCCAAGCTAAGGTCTTATAGGGCCATTGTAAGGATTTGGCTTATACACTGAGTGAATCAGAAGGCTTTCAGATTGTTCTGGGAAGACGCCCACTCTGGTTTGACTCAAATCTTAAAAGGATCACTCTAGCAGCCAACTTGAAAATTTGGGGGAAGAAGGGGAGAAGCAGGGAGCCCAGATAAGTACTGAAGAGGAAGCGTGGAAGATTATTACGAGCAGCCAATGTGTTTGGGCCATTTGTGAGAGACCAGTTTTTTTTTTTTTTTTTAAGATTTTATTTATTTATTTAAGATAGTGAGAGAGAACACAAGCTGCAGGGAGAAGTAGAGGGAGAGGGAGAAGAAGACTCCCTGCTGAGCAGGGAGCCGGATGTGGGGCTTGATCCCAGGACCTGTGATTGTGGCCTGAGTCAAAGGCCGACTGAGCCACCCAGGTGCCCCAGAGGACAGTATTCTAAAATTAAAAAGAGTTCTACATTCTAGACTGAGAATAAATTGAGGTCCAAGAAAGGCACTTAGAAACACACAAAGTGAGAGAGGCAAGTGAACATTGTAATCACCTGACAAGGTAGTAGGTGAGGCCAAATTCAGGTAGTGATTGCCACGCCTGGATGAACCTCAGTTTGGCTTCGACCAGTGGCATCTGGGCCACATTCTGGTGGGCTTCTAGAATCCGGGCTGCCAGCTAAGAAGAAGTGGTAGACACTGAACCATCCTTAGCATACACGTACTATACTATAATCATCCCTTTAACTCAGACCCCCAGTGAGAAAAATAAATGCAAGGCCCAACTGTAACTCTATGAAGACAATTCATTTCCATTCATTCATCCTCTGTTCCTCTCTGTCCTACTATAAAAGACGTAAATCGCTGGGGAGAAGAAGGAGCAACACCAGCCAACACCTAAACTTCTAAGGTTCATGGAGATGGAGAGTTCTAGGTCTTGTTTCTGGGATCTGTATAGGGTCTGTGGACAATGGTTCTACTTATACCAGTTCATTTGCATAACTCCTAACCCCCTTGAATGGAAGTATAATTAAAATTTTTAATTTATGGGGACTAAGTAATTGTAATGAAGCCTGGGAATACTGCCATGTTCAGTTAGCTCTAACAAAATGTAGTCTGCTCTAACAAAACGAATGATGATTTCTTAACATCGTCTAATACCGAGTCCAGAGTCAAAAATCCCCATCAGCCGATTTTGCATGATGGTGGCCTTGATCATTTTAATTCATTTTACTTCAGAAAATACAGAATTTACTGCAAACCATTGCTCCAACAAGATTAGCAGTACCTGCTTAGACTTCTGTTTTTTTGCACATCTAGGTGACACGAAACATTCAGGGTTCATGTCCATGCTTTCAAGATTGGAAGCCGCCTGAGATGACACGTTTCGGTTTTTCATCCTCAGAAATGAAAGGATGTTGAGGACCTCTGGCTGATAGGAGCTGTCTGCCATGGTTTTGCCCTTCGATGCCAGAATGCAGGCAGCCATCCACTGGGCATACTGATTCTCCTGCAGCAAACATCAGGGGGCTGAGACACAAATTCAAATGCAAAGCCACCCGGCTGTGAACAGAACAGGATGTGGGCTTTCATCTCTACAATATACAAAACTGTCACCTACCAAGCAAGGAAAGATGTGAAGGGGCACATGTTTTAAGTGGCTGTCAATCACCTAATTTAACACCCAGCAAAAGCTTTTGAGTCCTGTGTTGAGTTTCTCTACACTAAGGGGCTAGAGAATAGGAACGTCAGTTGTCATAAATTCCATGCTGGGAACTTGGCATTGAAAGATGAACTGAGGACACAGGAGTGCATGGCACACAGAAAGGTGAAAACCCAAACTACCTGACAGCCCTCCTTGATACATATTTCCATTTTCACGTCATGTCTGATCTCTATTACAGAAGGAAAAGAGGCAAAAAATCATTAACTGATTTCTCATATTATGTCTACCCTGACCTATCCTTAGTAAAGATTCTAATTCCAAAGCAGAAATCAGGTCCACTGATGGGCTCTGAACCAGTCAGTGGTGGCCTCTATTGCTCTGTAATGTTTGTGTTCATTCTTTGCCTAGGGGAGCCAAGAGGAGTAGTCCTAGAAGCAGAGGGGATGCATTTAAAGAGTGGAATTCTAAAGAGCAACAGCAGGTATGGTACACTGAATTACTGGTATCAGTCTTCATCTTCCTGGTATTCACACTTTTTGCCATGTAATTTTACAATCTGTCTCATTGGAGCCAGAGTGTAATTTCCTACCTCTTGACTTTGAGCCCCACCATGGACTTCAGCCAAAAGAATGTGGGTGGAAATAACAGTGTACTACTTGCAAGCCCAAGCTTTAGGAGGTCTTCCATATTTGTAGTTCCTCTCTCGCATTTCTGCCATCACTATGAGCAGAGCATCCCCAGGCAGTCTGGCACCCAGAATAAGTGCAGTGAGCTTTACTTCCAGAAGGCCTAGTCAGACCTACTGCTAGAAGCAGGTCTGTCCAGGTGACACTAGGCTGGATCATCCAAGCCCCAGCCTACCCACCTGTGTTTCGGAGACAAATGTTTATTGATATAGGTCATTTGATTTTGTGGTTGTTTGTTACAAAGCAACAGCTGACTGATGAGTGCTCTGATTTGAGACAACATCTCAGCTGGTTTGTCCTTAGGCTCAATAAAGGGGAAAGGACTTAGCATTTTTGTGATTTTACTTACATGGTCACATCTCAGATACACTTCATTCATACCATCAGCAACCGGGATTAGTAACTTGATTCCAAATTTTCTCCCTGCTACATTGACATCTGGCACAACTTCACAGCCTGGATGATAAAAGGCAGGGACAAGACCAAGTTCTGAGAAATCTGTTATGTAAATCAGATGTGCATCTAAAAGAAACACTTTGAACATAAGCCCTTCAGATTTGGTTCTCCTCTGAAAAATTGAGAAGCAAGCAGACAACATTAATTAAAGGATAACTAAATAAGACTCATGAACAATTCGCTTGGATAACAAAAAAATATTTTCTGTTGTGGTTTTCTTAAATATGTCATCAATTGAATTCATTTTTCAGATCAATTTGGCTATGCTAACTCATAGTAACATGGAGTGATGAATATGAACTTTTAAATAAACCAAAGCAGAGGGAATTCTCTTACTGTCACAATGATAAGGGAATTGAGTGCACTGGTTAGCTAAATATTTCAGTTGATGGTGTTACCAGTACACTCATAGCCACTTTCAGAAATTAGAATGGAAACTAAAGTGACATTGAATTAAATATAACCATTCTGGAATTTAGACCAGACCCTACAATGCCTCATGTACTACATGGATGACACCAATTACCACCACTTTGTAGACTTGGACATACGGGGGAAGAAGGGACAGCAGAAGGCAAATAATCACAGTTATTGCACCACATTTCAGGTCCATGCTCCGTGGGGAAGAGGATCTGCAGGCAGGCTGCCATGTGGAAACCAATGAAATTGAGAGGTTCCTCTGGAAGTAAGCCCTGCTTCATTGGGTCTTGGTTGGGTCATGACAAGCCATACCCATACATAGGACTTTCTTACCTCTAAGATTTAGTTTTTCTATTGGTTCTCCTTGCTCAAGTTCCTTATTTTTAAAGTAGGCTATAGATGTGTCTTTAAAGATGAACCAATATTGTTTGAAAGCCTTTAGCATTAGCTTCTTGGGCCTGCAAATTAAAGTACAGTAAGCATTTTAACATCTAGAAGGCATCCAGAAATGTAGGGACACACTGCAGATTTCAAGGGGATCAAGATGCTCTAGAAAGCTATTCAAACAACATACTCTTTATTTTTGAAAGTAATTTTTAAATTGTGAACTCACTTCTAAAAACTAAAAGTGAGGTTTTTAATAAGAGATGTAGAAGTTAATGCAGAATCTCAGGATTCAAACCACTTTGGCTTTGCTACTGCCTAATATGTGACCTTGGGGAAGACACGTCATCTGCTTGGGCCATGTGTATTGCCTCTGTGTGATGGGGATAGTACCAGCCTCCAACTCACAGGGTTTCTGTGAGGATGAGAAGAGGTAATCTCTGAAAGTGCTTATCACAGGATCTGGCATAACTGAAGTGCTCAATAAATTATTATTATTATGATTATTGAAACATCCATGAATCTGAGGATCTCTGTAATTTCAGTATTCTTTTTGGATCTGAAAAAGCTGTCCATATGGACAGCACAGCTTTCAAAGTACCAGGCATAAAAACTAGATCTAAAAGTAAGCAACCTTTTCTATAGTTTCCTCTTGATCCTTAAGAGAAATAACCAGAGAATTCCCAGTGAATCATGGAAATCACAAAAACCAACAGCTAATAATCTATGTAGATTCTACTGTTACTAAAAAATGTTTTGGGGGAAGATCTCCAAAAGTGATATCTGTGGGGGCCAGAACACTTTGTACTCTGGGTTGGTGGTGCCAATGACAAGTGTTGGGTCATTCAAAATAGAAAACATGAGAGAGCTGGGGAGTAGGAAAGGGAATACAGCTGGGCAGAGAAAAGATAATACACGTTGTCCATGGTTCCATGGAGCAGTCCTGGCTGTGGGGATGAATCAAGGTATCTTATGCTAGAGCAGTGGATTTCTGCATTTGAGAACGAGAAAGAGAGGAAGCCTATTTTTAACCCCACTCGTACATAATTTGGGGCAAGTTTTTTAACATGTCAGTCCTAGACTTTTCTTAGCTAAAAATGCATTGTCCTTAACACATGTATAAGGGAGAAGATGTTCATTTAAAAACCAGTATGTTACATAAAAAGTATAGAATAAAATTGTAAAACATCATATGCAGTTAATATTACCAGGATTTAGAAAACCCCTGCATTTAAATAATATTTGTCATGTTGAAAGTTGTAGTTATGATCATTCTAAGGAACATATTTAGAAGGTTATTTGTCTAAGAATCAGATTCAGATTCTCCAAAATTAATAGTATTTTCTTTTCTTTCTTTTTTTTTTTTTTTTAGTATTTTCAAAATAAAATCTAAATACAAGCCTAGAATCAAAAGATAGTAAGATCTCCGTTTAGTCCTAGGTATTTAAATATTTCTATCCAGAATTAAGAATGAAACTCTTCATCTCCATTTCAACTAGACTTCAAGAATATTGAAAGATTCCCCCTGCTATCGTCTCCCAGTTTAGTTCATCTTTCAGGCTGCTTCCATTCATTCCCAAAGCTAATGATGATTGCTCCTATTCCATGTTGCAGAGGCTGGGGCAGGACAGGGTTGGGGAAGAAGTGGAGAAGGTGGCTGGATGGAGCGTGATATATCCAGAATGAGGCAGTCATTTGAATCTTAATGGAGTCCATAAGGTCAAGAGGGAAATGCACACATTAACTAAAAAAAAATACACCAAGTCACATGACAAGGATGTGTAGCATGGTGAGTTACAGAGGATATAGCATTTAAACAGAGAATGAAGGATGGATAAGAATTTGACTGCAGGAAAAGGGAAGAGAAATTTCAGAAGGTGGTAACTGAATATACAAAATGTAAGGTAAGTCAGAGCTGGGCACTCTGTGAATAAGAATTGGGTCAAACACTTCTTGAACACTGTTTCTCATACTGGGCACTGTGCTGAGCAATGGAAATGGGGGGGGTGCTTTTCTGTGACTGATGATGGGGATCAGGGATGATGGAGACAGGGATGGCACAATAAGGGTAGGGCCAGGGTGGGAATCTGAATGTTCTGCTAAGGCGTCAGACCTTATTTTCTAGAATGAAGGTTCTCAAACTCTGGTGGTTCATCAGAGCTTGTTAGACATACCCAAGCATGGCCCTAGTCCCAGAGACTCATAATTAGCAGGTCCAGGTTACAGCCTAGGGTCCTGCATTTTAAGTAAGCTTTCCTAAGGTGATTCCCGAGGCCAGTAATCTCCAAAATAAAACTGGGTACACCTCATCTTTAAAATGTTTTGAATATTTTAATATATAATGTTACTCATATGTATTATGTGACAATAAAAAATACCCATCCCCTAACATATTTATAATTATTTCTGTGTAACATTTGCAATATATATGTAAAACCTATATAAATATAGAAATTAAAAATTAATATGAAAAGTTCAATTTGGTTCAAAAAGGGAGGTTGTTACTCAGTGACATAAGCCCCAGATGAGGAAGTATGCTGTTGGCTATGCTCATGAAATCACAATGTCCATTGTAAGATGCCATCTACCTAGCTCTGGGGTTTTTTGTTAGAACAAAGCTACTGAGTTCCATTTTCCCCAGTGTCAATCACTCACTTATGCAAATCAATCAGAATAGGTTGCATTTTATATTTTTAATAAGTGGGTTTCAAATACAGGATTGCTTCATTTAGATGATGTTTAACACAGAAAAACCGTTTCCAAGTTTCAAAGGTATGCTGACAACCTTGTTTTATTTTATTATTTTTTAAACTTTGAAGATCTAATTGGCTTTATTAAGTGATTCATAAATTGGGCAGTATCCCATCTGGCAAGTAGAGGGGAGCTCTGAGGAGTGAGTGGTACAAATTGGAAGGTTGTCATAGGAAGGAAGGTGGGGTGAGAAAGTTATTTGCAAAAGAAAGGACAGGTTCAGGCAAGGTCACCTTCCTTGTGGGGAAGGGCAGGAGGTCTAATTAGGGGATTACCTCATCTTTTGGGAGATGGAGGGCCCATGAGACAAATGACCTCATTGGTGCTGATCAGAAAATTTCCTTCTGACTGGTTAAGACTAATTTCCGGGGGAAGCTGAAATTGCAATTAGTTAGGTGTTAAGCCCCAGCTTGGTGACTTGGTCTAAGTGATGCCTTTGGGGCCTATGGTTTTCAATAATTCCACTTCCCCCACCTTTTGAGCAGATTCACAGCTTAAAGGACAAATGTAATCAAAATTTAAGGCAAGAGAATATTGTTTTAGTAGGCAGTATCATTATTGGCAACACTGTGACAATGGAAACATTTCCAAATAAGTGCTTTTAAAATGCTCTCTTCACACCATTAGTCTCTTTCAAATACCAATTAGATTCTCACTCATTTCACAATTTCTTAAAGGAGAGGTTAAGAGTATTTATTCTTTTGAAAGCACTCAGAGGTTTACCACTGACGGCCACTTGCCATCACAGACAGGTCATAAATTTGGAACACGTTCTTTTGAAAAAACAAGAAGTGCATATTCCAGGTATTTTTCCATGTGATAACCAGGGTGTCTTAGGGAGATCAAAGATTTTCATGGTCACTCTCTTTTTCTGAAGTATCATGAAGATTCCACTGTATTTTGGGTGTCTTGTATTTATAACATGAATCTCAGTGATAATCTCCCATACAGCACATCGTGTAAATCGGCCTGGGACTTCTTTGCTACAGTAACTTGCCTCCTTGCCTATACTAACTTACCTGTGAATGAAGCAATGAATGAATTTTATGTGTGGCTTCTCTCCCTGTAATCCTCTAATGGAGCCGTTTTATTTACTCCAAAAGTAATCTCTCCAACAGTGGTCACACCTTACAGTTTGGACATAAATCATTCTTTTCATGAAGTATGTAATTTGGTAGTAGGATTGTATCTTGTCTGGTTTATATTTATGGGTTTGCATAATGTAGAATCTTGAAAGGCTGGTTGGGCAGAAAGTTCTAGATTGACTGTGATTTTCTCTTCATACTTTCAAGAGATTTCCTAGCCAACAAGAACTCTGCTCCCACTTAACTGCTTTTCCTTGCTAGGAAATCTGTCTTTTCTCTCTGATCTAAAGACTTTCTCTGATCAATGGTTGGCCTTAGTAAGATGTTCATTTACGGTGGTTTATTTTGCTTGGGATTTACATTTCCTGAGTTTAAGGATTTTTGTCTTCAACAATTATGGAATATTCTTAAGTTTTCTTTTTTTTTCTTTTTTTTTTTTAATTTTTATTTATTTATGATAGTCACACACAGAGAGAGAGAGAGAGAGAGTCAGAGACATAGGCAGAGGGAGAAGCAGGCTCCATGCACCGGGAGCCCGACGTGGGATTCGATCCTGAGTCTCCAGGATCGCGCCCTGGACCAAAGGCAGGCGCCAAACCGCTGCGCCACCCAGGGATCCCAAGTTTTCTTTTTTGAATACTTGCCTGTCTTCCATGTTTCTCTCTAGAACTCCTAGTAGATGTACATTGAAACTTTTCATCCTACCTATAGCATTTTCCATTTCTACCTTTTTGTGTTCTTTATTCAACTGAGTTTTTATTTTTATAACTTATTTTAATTTTTTTTGAGAGTGCATACTTGTGTGAGTGAGAGGAGGGGTAGAAGGAGAGGGAGAGAGAATCTTAAGCAGGCTCCACGCTCAATGTTGAGCCTGAGTTGGGGCTCGCTCTCACAAACCTGAGATTATGACCTGAGCTGAAATCAGGAGTTGGATGCTTAACCCACTGAGGCACTCAGGTGCCCCTTAACTGTGTTTTTCAACTTGACAATCAGTGCGCTTATTTAATTTTAAATTTCTACAACTAAGTTTTTAATTTCCAGAGTTTCTATTTGGTTCCTTTTTAATATTGCCTCTTCTCTTTCACGAAGATGATTTTTATCTTTTAATTTCCTTAAGGATTCTTTTTTAAAAAATATTTATTTAAATTCAATTTGTCAACATATAGTCTAACACCAGTGCTCATCTTAGTGCCCATCACCCTCCTTAAGGATTCTAAACACTGGGCAGCCCTGGTGGCTTAACGGTTTAGCGCCGCCTTTGGCCCAGGGCGTGATCCTGGAGACCTGGGATCAAGTCCCGCGTTGGGCTCCCTGCATGGAGCCTGTTCCTCTCTCTGCCTGTGTCTCTGTGCCTCTCTCTCTCTCTCTCATGAATAAATAAATAAAGTCTTAAAAAAAAAAAAGGATTCTAAACACTTATTTTATGGCTTTTTCAGATTGTTCTATTACCTAGAATTACTGAAACTACTAATCTTCTTGTTTGTTGGGTCTTCTGTCTTTCTTTTATGGTGGTTCATGAATTCCCATGGTTGGTAGTTTTTATTGTGAGCTCATTTTTTAGGGGGTTATTGTTTTCTCTAGAAGACCCATAGATGCTAGATTGTGAGTACTTCCCTCCAAGTATTTTTGTAATTACATTTGGTAGGGCTTCACAGGTTTTGTGGTCCTGGGCCAGTTTCTATTTTATTTTTTTCAGAATTCACTTATCATACAAGACATTTAAATTTAGTTCCACATTCACATGTGGCACAGGACTTGGCTCCAATTTCTCCAGAGAGACTTTTCATTTCCCCACATAGAATCCCATGCAAGGATGAACTTCCTTACGGCTTCCTGTGGCAGATGGACAGTTTTTATACTCCCTGTTAAACAGAGAAGGCGTCCCTTTCAAGTTCCTGCCTTGAGGCATTGGCCTCAGTCCTGTGTCACAACCTTACAATAGGCCCGAAGCTTCATCTCCTAGCTCTCCCAGGGATTAAAATCCCAGTCCCAAACCATGAGAATCTACATTGTGGCCCAAATCCTTCTGTGGGTTGGAGGCTTCATTTGTAGATTTAGATTCCCTCTGTATTTCCTGCAAGCTGGACTTTCCCAGTCTCACTTTAACACTGGTCTCTATTTTTACTTTATCTAGCTCTCAGACATATTTATAGCAAGACCGAAGTTTGGCTTAGATCAGATGCATTTAGATCAGATACTGGAAACCAAAGTCCATTGTTTATATTGTGAGTTCAATAGATTTTGTTTAGAAAAAAAGAGCTTCACTGTTAAAGACAGAAAGATCCATTAAAAACCACAGGACTAGCTCAATGCTTTTCTACTGGTAAGAAAAGGAAGCCCAAGGAAATGGAAATGAAGAGTTTTTAAGGGTCACAAATGCTGAGGAGAAGGAGTAGAACTCTAGTCTCCTTTCTCCTTCCCCCCTTCCTGTTTCCTTTCTTCTTTAGTTCTTCCCTCCTTCTCTTCCTCCTTCATTTCTTTCTTCCATGAACTATATTATCTATTAAAGTCAACATCTTCAGACCCTGGCAGATATAGTGACCACTGTGAAACATGAGGACAATTCTGTGGGTTTCAGCAAAGCAATCGCACCAGAGCGAAGGGGATGTAGGGCTTAACCCCAGAATGTCATCTCCTTCACTGAAAACATCTATATAAAGGGAACTGTCATTATTTAGTTTGTGAAGAGCCAGATTTCCTCTAGGCAGAGAATATGGCAACTTATTCTCTTCATCGAATGATTACTAGGGCACCTGAGTGGCTTAGTGGTTGAGTGTCTGCCTTTGGCTCAGGGTATGATCCCGGGGGATGGGGATTGAGTCCCACATCGGGCTCCCCACGGGGAGCCTGATTCTCCCCCTGCCTGTGTCTCTGCTCCTCTCTCTGTGTTTCTCATGAATAATAAATAAAATGTTTTAAAAAACACTGATTATTAAAAAATTATAAGGACGTATTCGTGCATTCAAATTACTACCGTTTTTTTTCTGTAGCTCTGATGATAACAGTATGTATGGTTGCAACCATTTATGCCACAAAAGCTAAATTAAGGATCCTATTGTATGAGACCACATTAAAAAAAAAAAAAAAAAGCAACCTGTAGTAACCCAGGGAAAAAAATTGTTACCTTTGGATGCTTGTTTCTCATTTATACTTTATTTACTGTTCACTCTTTCTAAGTCTTTCTTTGCATCATGTGTTATCAACAACAACTTGTGTTTCTTTTCAAGCCAACTGGCCTACTGAAGTGTCTGTTTGTTAAGAAAAGTCAACGAGCCATAAAGTGACCTGAGTAACTGATAGAACTTTAAAGGAGCCTTATTCTTTTCATCTTAACACACCCTGGCACCATCACAAATGTGGCAGTCTTTTCTTTCCAAGAAATAAAAAACTCTTCAGCCCTTTTAGTAGTTTCAGATTGATCTGATGTGACTTGGGTATTTATCAGAAACATTTTAACAGGCAAAGGTAGATAAACCGAGTTGACTACTCTGTATAAGCCCAGCACCAAAGTTCTAGAGACAACTGATTTTTAAACCATGGAAGAACCTTCACGTGGTGTCAAATCTTAAGCCTCAGGGATGACTAGTCTAGTCTAGCATATATGTTCACTAACTGCTGACACCAGCCATGTTTACACCACTGTTTATTGAGCACCACTGTTTACTATGAACCAGGTACCATGCTCAGTGCTTCATATATGTTATTTTATTCAATCCCCCCAATAAACCAAAAAGCAGGTATATCCCCCATTTTATAGTTCAAGAAACTGAGGCTCAGGCACATGACAATGCCCAAGGTAACTTAGCTAGTGTGTGTTGTCAAGCTAGGATTCAGCCCATTGTCTGTCTGATGCCAAAGACATCATGCTTGTTTACCTTACCTTTGAACCAGGAAGCTGTCTAGTGCAGGTTCAATTTAAATTCCTGGACTCTCTACCTGCAAGGCTTTGTTAAGAATAATTCCCTTCCCCTTTAAGGGTGACTTACCTAAATAACTTGAGA
This sequence comes from Canis lupus familiaris, assembly GCF_011100685.1. Lineage (NCBI taxonomy): Eukaryota > Metazoa > Chordata > Mammalia > Carnivora > Canidae > Canis > Canis lupus. Next base: position 16,217,787 of record NC_049245.1, on the reverse strand, counting down.
TTATCTGCAAGTTTAGGGATATCAGTAATGTCCTCCTAAGGAGAAATAGATAACATTTCATAAGCAGTTAATTAGGTGGTGTTGAGACTCTATACCTGCACTGTCCAATACTGTAGCCAGTCGCCACATGGAGTTATTAAAATCTGAATTAATTAAAATGAAATTAAATGAAAAACTCAGTTCCTCAGTTATACTAGCCAGATTTCCAGTAGTTGCCCCAGCAGGTGGTGAGTGGGCAGGAGTGAGATGGGGCACACACAGGGCTTTCTGGGGGACACGCAGAGTTCTCATTCTTGATTCGGGTGGTGATTTGGGTGATAATACACATTTGTTAACCTGTACATTTTTGTTTTATTTTTTTCCTGCTTTTCTGTATGTGTCATGTGTCATACCAATGAAAAAAGAGATGAAAAAAAGTGACCAGGCACTACCATTCAAGTTAAAAAGCTGATTTAGAAAAACTACTTTTATGTACAAAGTATTTTACAAATTTTGTCTCAGAGCCAGTAAATCTAGCTACATCTAGTTCACTGATTAACTTCTCAAAAGGAACTTGGCTCAAAGTTCATTCTGCAGTGTAGGTTGGTGCCTACTTTCTAAATGAAAAGCCTATTGTTTAGCATCACATGAAAATTTTGAAGAAGGGAGGAGAGAATTTTTTCATTTATTCTGAGAATATGTATATTCTCAGAGTATATAAATATTATATCTAGTTAGTGGAGGAAGTCAACAAAAGAGAACTCCAATTTCATGGGGCCTGTGTCTCCTATAAATGTGAGACAGGCTCTGAATTGCTATAGAATCTTGGCATTTAGTTTGTATGAAGTATTTGCTTTTGCATGACACCAACTTCCCATTTTAAGGAAATGAATCATAAGGAAGCAGGCATTAAATACATAGAATATAGTGATTCATTTTTTTCTCTTATTTATATCTAATTATAATAGATCCACCTATCTAATTCAATGTGGATTAAACTAACAGTGACTCCCACGAATCCCAAACAAAAGTATGGCACTCAAAAGATGACTCAAACAAGAGAGGCATTCCGATTATAAAGCCACCCTTTGGCCACATTTCATGGATAAGGAGATGATAAAATAGTTGTATTATTTTTGTGTAACTGGAAAGTTTTTGTCTACTTCCTGAAGTCAAAAAGGTGTCCCAGAATAAAGGCCCCCACTGTGTCAACCTTGCCCAGTTGTGGGGCATGACTAGGTCAATAGAGAATAGGCTTTATATCTGTGAAGCATCTTCTCCAATTCTCATAGCCAGCCATACAATAGACTGGGTGGTTCTCTTTGATCTGAGTGAAGGGACAACTTCCAGAATCCCTATGAGTGAAAAAAAAGCCTTTGGTGGTGGTAGTCTTTCCCTCATATGCCACAGCTTATCCCTAAGAAATACATACAAAGGTACTGTCATTAATAGCACTGAACATATCTCACAATCCCTTCCAGAACTGACCTGAGAAAAGCCAGTCAGTTCTTGTTAGCTGTAAGCTTGTGACAAGTATGTTTTCTTTTTTCAAAATCAGGTCAAATATTCTCTTATTTATGATAAAGAAGAGCTCATTTACATTTGTCAGAGTCCATCAGAACACAGCCACAGTTCTGAGTTACCAGAGAAGTTCATACCAAAGTGTTGTCCGTTTTTCCACCTTCTAGGGTCACTTCCAAATTAGAGAGTGCTGCTTCTACTTCATCCACCTCAGACTCATTTGTAAAATCCTGTGTTTCAGCTGACAAGGACAGTTTGCTAATGTGATACTACAATGTAAACAGAGGTTGTGGAAATGTTATAAACACAAACGCATCCATTAGCCCTTTCCTCTTTTTGCAGACAACTCCCCTGTAGTTCCAAACACCTCCTGGAAAGAGATTTCCCTCCTATGAAGGGGAAATGACATTTTAATCTGAATTATTTTGAGATCTATGGTTAGCCAATGTTCCAACTTGATTCTTCGCCATCACTGGTTGAACTGGTAGGGGGGATGACATAAGAATCACAATACCAATGCCTTATATAAGAGGGGCACCTGTGTAGGTTATGAAGAATATTTTAAATTTAAATTGGCTTCCTTCACAGTTCTTTCCTTGAAGAAAACAAAAACAGTATGAAGAAAATGAAACTTTCAGAAAACAAATTTGCTTTGTTTTCTTCCAGAGAAAGGGTACTGAAATTTCTATACCTGCAGTGCTGCAAAGATCAACATTTCTTCTTCCGTACAGTCAATTTCTTCTAAGAGAATGGCCCACCTGGCTTGTTCATAGAGTTGGTTTATTCGGACAGCGTCGTACTAAAGAAAGAAACAGGTAGATAGATGTGTGTTGGTTGGGAGCGGGGGCACATATTTATATTTCTCAGTACAAAAACTCTGCAATAACTGAAGCCATTCCTTGTTAATTAGATGCAAGAAACTTTGCTCAGGTAAGTGAAACAAACACCTATCTTTCCACTGCCCCAGCTCATTTTGCTTCTGAACTTAGAACTTCTGTTGTCAAAATATTTTCCAGAGCCTCTTCAAGAGGCCAAACAGATTCCATTGTTTCTTCCTCTCTTTTATCACACTTCCATTGGTAGGAAAAAACCATTGTCCCCACCTATCTACAGGACTCTCTTCAGTTTCTTGTGAAACTGTAACTCTGTACCCATTAAACCATAACTCCTATTTTTTTCCTCCCATGGGTACACAATTTACTATATCCTTAGGAAAAAAAAGAAAATGACTGTGAGGGAAATATGGAGGAGGAATAGAAAAATAGATTGTCTAAACAGATTTATCACGGGTTGGTTAGCATTAGTTTATTTTTCCTTTTGCACTAACCTTATACACACTAGAAAAAAGGTGAGATAAGGGGTATAAAGATCCACAGCAAGCCCAAACCAGCAAATAGCACTGCTACAAGGTGCAGGGGGAAATGGAACCTTCCATGGAGGCATGTTCCCTCTCAGCAGTGCTCAGGACACGGTCAAGGCAAGACAAATGCAAACTGAAATGTGTGGCAGGCTGGGAGCTGTCAGTCTAAGGACCTTAAGAAAGTCTGTCTTTGCTTTGGGAACTTTGCCAGGTGGCATGGCACCCCTCAGGAGCTAGCCCCACTAGCCTCCCCAGACAAACCCAAGCAGAACACACGTGAAAATATTCACAACAGCATTGTTCATGACAACTCCAAACTGCAAACATTCCGGTGTCCCTTGACTGGTGACCGGATAAATGGGGCTCATGCACAAGCGGATGTGGTGCAGCAGTAAGAAGGAGCGTGCTCCTGGGGCACGTGAGAGCACAGGGGGGCCTCAGAAACCTGCCCAGTGAAAGATCCAGATGTGCAAGCTTACACACTGTATGATTTCACCAATGTGAAACTTCCAGAAAAGGTAGGGCTGGAGACAGAAAGCAGAGACCAGTGGTGGGCTAAGGCTGGGGGCAAGGATTGACCACGGATGGGGTACGAGGAAATTTTTGGGGTGATGCAAGTGTTTCACAGTTGGACTGTTGCACAACCATATGAATGTACTACAACCATTACATTAGAATTTTATAGCATGTAAGTGACATGGCAATCAAGATGCAACAACTAAAAAAATTTACACCATACACACCAAAACCCACAACGCCTGCCCCCCACAAAGACCTCTGCTTCACAAACAGTTTAAAGACAACACCTAGGGGCGCCTGGGTGGCTCAGTCAGTTAAGTGTCTGCCTTCGGCTCAGGTCGCAATCCTAGGGTCTTGGGATCAAGTCCTGCATCAGGCTCTCTGCTTAGTGGGGAGCCTGCTTCTCCCTCTGCTCTTCACCCTGCTCATGCTCTCTTTCTCTAAAATAAATAAATAAATAAACTCTTAAAAAAAGGACAAAATCTAAATAGTGTGTGTGCTGCCAATAAAATCTGAATTGGCCTGTACTGTCTGTCTGTCCACCAGTGAGTCTATAATCCTCATTCTGTAGTTTTAGTGAGAGTAAGTTAAATCACTCGATAAGGCTTTTCTCTCAAAGGTACTCAGTAAAGATCTACAAAAAGTAATCGCTTCCACACCTGAACAAACCTAACTCCCCTGCCACCCCCCCAAAGCCAAATAAAACAATTCCTTGAGAGAGTACTGGTTAAACAAAAGTTACTTACATTACAAATTGACATGGGAGAACAGGATCTAGTACAAGGTGTTATAAAGGACAGGATAAACCTGGGCTCCCATGGAGGAACACTGGCTTTCTCTGGGGCAGCCAGCGGAGCTCTGCAATTTCTTCTTTGGGGCCTTCTTCACGTTCCCCCTGAGACTCTAGAACATCACGAGGTCCTAGGTTTTCAGGGGTCACTTATTAACAGGCATTCTGATAGGTTTTTTTTTTCTTTCTGAAAACTCTGTCAGTGGTTTCCCCAACTTAGAAACAAATTTTTCCCTTGGTGGGGATTGGCTCCTCTTCCCCTTCCTTAGCCCTAGATTTCTTTTGTCATCTGGTTTACTGAAAATAGAAATCCCAGACTGGAAGCACATGGTTTTTGCCACCTCTACTGCCTGAATCCCTGTTTCTCCTCATCCAGCCAATTCAGTAAACCCCTCTCTCCTTCCACCAACCAAACGAACAAATAACAAGACCTGCTTCCTATAACTCTCTCAGTAAAGAGTTATTTAGATCTAATCACGGAGGATTCCCTATTAGCTGGGAGGAAGCTAATTCAGTATTATATATAAATATATATATATATATATATAAAGTATATATACATATAAATATAAATATAAATATATATGTAAATATATATAAATCCAGTATTCTCTAGGACTCTTATTAAAACCAATGTGTCTGGGGCACCTTGGTGGCTCAGTGGTTGAACATTTTTTTTTACTCTTATAATTTTTTTAACTAAGTAGTCCCCCCAAACAGGAGGTAAGTGTTAGTATCCCCTTTTTACAGTTTTGTAAAGCTGTGTTAGGCAAATTCAGAGAGGTTAAGGAGCTATGGATGATCTCTTAGGGAATAAGAGATGGGTTTGAAATTAAAGTGACATTGGATCAAACCCAAGACTTTGCTCTTTGGCTTTGGTTGTGATCCCAATGTCCCTGGAATTGAGTCCCTCTGCCTGTGTCTCTGCCTCTCTGTGTCTCTCATGAATACATTTTTTAAAAATCTTAAAAACAAACAAACAAACTGATGTACCTTTTCTCTATTGAACTTTTAAAAAATACTATGAATTATTGGAGTTATAAAATTTTTTATTCATATATTTAAATAACAGATAATAGATACTGAAGGAATTAATTTTGAATGAATTCTAAAGAGACGAACGTATAATAAAAAGTCTCCTTCTCTTCCTTGTTCCTTACAAATGCTGGTTTCTCTATGGACTGTTTTGTACCTTGTTCTTTTTCATTTGATAAAACACCTTGCATTTGTTCTACATCAAAAGAAAGTTGATTCATTCTTCTTAGCAACAACACTATATATGTATCATAATGTATATAATCACTTCCCTATTGATGGATGTTTAGGGAGTTTCCAATTTTCTTCTTCAAATAATGTAGCAATAACTGTTCCTGGGTACAGACATATTGATCCACATATTTGAATGTAACTGTGGTATAAGTACCAAGGATTTGCTATGTCAAAGCTATGTAGAATTGTAATTCTGATAGATATTGCCAAATTGCCTCCCATAAGGATCAGATTAATTTGCACTGTGATCAATAAGCAGGGTATGAGAGCCATTTTCTCCACACTCTTGCTAAGATAGTGTGTGAAGCTTTTTGATCTTTACCAATACAAGGCTAAAAGCCATCCTAGTTCCTTTTCTCTTAACTATGTGTTCATATTCTTTGCTCATTAGGCTACTGGGTTGTTGGTCTTATTATTGATTTCTGGGAGCTCTTTATTAGGAATATTAGCCTTTTGTTTATAGTATGTGTTGCAAAGACTTTTTCACTTTGTATATAGTTTTTGGGTGTGGATAAAATTTTGATTTATGAATAAGTACCAATATTTTATGGATTCTGGGTTGTATATTTTTAAGATATATTATTTTTGAAATTTTGTATATTCTAGTATTTTGTATATCTGAGATTTTAATCAGTACCTGTAACCGGTGCTACAGCCTCCCTGCATCTCTCTTCTGAAAGGTGGAGAAGCTCCCTGATTCTACTATCCACTTTGGTTCCCATTTGTAGGATGTCTTGTCTGTTTTACAATGGCATTATGGGTGCTATCTTTGCTCTTCTTGATTTGATTGTAGATTCTATGAAAACATGAACTGCATCTTAAGTTTCTGTATTCCTCTATCTACTCAGCACCTAGTAGAAACTTGGAACTAAACTTGGTTATATTTATAGCATTCCATACTCTAGAAGAGAGGGGAAAGAACTCTAAAGTGGTTGGGGATCACTGTTCCTGTGCCCTAAAGCCATATCCCCAAAGCCTGAGTCTTCCTGTTACTTTTGGGTTGACAGCTTCTATTTGGCTATTAGATTCAAATAGGTTTTGTTTGTGAGCCATGTGGAGAGAACTCCTTACCAATTGAGAAAACATGATCATTCATAGCACCCTTGAAAAAAATTAAAACAAAACCCCCCTCCTTTTTAGGAGAAGCTGTAGTTTCTCCTGAAGGTTTTATCGAGGAGCCAAAATTTGCTCTTTTGCCATGATTTGGTGAAAGTTACATGCTCCAGTCACAAGCTAGGTCCATGGGTATTAAGGTAGATCTAAACCAAAGACTGGGAAGGAGCTGCACAGAAGTGACAAGGAATAAGGCTTATTTTGAAGAAGAAGCCAGTTGAGGAAGCAGTGCAACTTGAGATGTACCTTTGAAGATCATATTTAAAAATCAGGGTCAAGGAGAAGACAGTGCCATGAGAGGCAGAATCACTGTTGTGGATGAGAAAGGAGTTTACACAGAAGAGGTGGCCTGAGGCAGGCTCCTCAAACAAGTGCCTGGCAATGAATGGAAAAGAGCAACAAGCATATGGAACTGGGATAAAATCACCCTGTGCACTCGGAGGGCCTGTGGCTCAGTTTATATTCTCTGTATTTGGCCAGCTGAGTGCTGACTCACAACTCCACAAACTGGCCAAACAGGGGCAAGGAAGGGGCAGAAATTCAGAGGATTTATTTCACCACTCAGTTGTCCCAGTACACTTCAGGTGGCAGATGTGTACTTAATGAGAATTGATAATCAGCTGGGGTCCATCCTTTTTTATTTATTTATTTATTTATTTATTTATTTATTTATTTATTTATTATCTATCTATCTATTTATTTATTTATTTATTTATTTATTCATTCATTCATTCATTCATTCAGATGGTGCCTCTTTCTCATCTCCAAATCAGCCCTGTGATGGGGAGTGTGGTATGCACCATCATGGGGTCCTGGCTTATTCACAGAAACCTGCTCTTAACCCTGGCTCTGATGCTCCTTCCTCCCTAAGCATTAAGGATTCCAGCTCTCTGAGCCACTCTCCTTTTTCCTTTGTTCACGTGGATGGATGGGGTGGCACGAACCATGCTGGGCAGCTGACCATGCTTGTTAGAAACTAAAAGATGAAAATCTAAAGACAGTTTACATTCATTGGTCTAACCTTGCAGAGTTACACAAAAGATTACACAGATTAACCCTAATTCTGATAACTAAATGACTCAATTTTACGCTTCCAGGCCTTGACATTGAAAAAAGGAGAGAGAGAAGAGAGCAAGGATCTTACTTTGGGATTCAAGTCAAAGAAAGTGTAGTATTTAAATCGTAACAGCAGCTGCTCATCCTCCTGGATGCCTTGTTCCATAAGTGAACGTGAAGAGTCCAGCCAACTAGAAAACAATAGGATGACTTTTAAAAGTCAATCGATTTTACACACGTTATAGTATTACCTAATGTGTTTATATACATACTTATATACATATATACATTTATACACACACATATGTAAATGTAAGTGTGTGTATATTTCTTTGAACAAAGCCCGAGTAATATACCCAAAAACCTGTAAGGGGGAGGACTTGATAATAGCTTATATTTGCATTTTATATTATAATTTTTATGACGTTCCAAGTGCTTTTTCTATATATATTTTGTTTACATTGATTCTTTAACCCAGTTAAGAAGCCAATGCAGTTGGCATTTTCTCAGTGTTATGGGTGAGAACATGGAGTCTTAGTGACATTAAGTGCTGTGTGCAAGGTCATGGGCCTTGTCATGGAACCAGAATGAAAATCTGTACTTGTTGACTTCCTGCACTGCCTCTTGTCTACACCAGCTGGTCTGACTCAATGCTGTGTCTATCTTACTGGCTAGAACTTTCTGCAACAATGGAAATATTCTATATTGCCTAGTCCGACAGAGTACTCACAGTCACACATAGCTACGGAAGATTTAAATGCGGCTGGTGCCACACTTTAATTTTAATTAAATTCAAATGTATATATAAATATCCACCTGTGGCTAGTGGCTCCTGTACTGGATAGTACAGTTCTAGAGTTGAGAAATAAATACTGCATAGCGGGGAGGGAGTGGGAGAGGTGGGGAATAAGAGTGAACAACAGAATGAGGTGGGGATGAATGCCATCCAGTCCCATGGAGAAGATGGCCTGAATGTCCCTTCTATCAGGCCTTAGGGGGAAATAAGGATGACTGAGATACAATCACTGTCCTTAAGGAATGGACAGTCCTGTGAGGGGATGGTGAGCCTCATAGTAAAGGAACATGGTGTGGGAGCAAGTAGAGTGTCACAACAACTACAGGGAAGTGAGTCCTCTAGAATCCTGTTATCTGAGAAGGAGACGGATGCAACTGGGTCCTACAGGACAAGCAAGGGCCAGCTTGAGCAGGATGAAAGGAGGAGAGGCCTGGAGCAGAGCAAAGGTAGTGACAGAAGAGTGTGTGTGCACCAAGGGGGGATGGGGTATGTGAGCACACAGGACGGGGACATCTGCTGGGCCAGCTCTCACAGGGAGTGGAATGCTATGAACAAACGACTTTATTTGGTGAACGGGGGGAGTGAAAGAAATGGTGGTTTGAGAAGTGGTCTGGGTATATGTTCTAAGATGACTTCAGAGCTGAAGGACTCATTAAAACACTTAAAGGGAGATGTGATGTCCCCTTGGGGGATGTTGGCCCGGTGAGCCACCTGGATCTCCCCGCTGCCACTTATAACTGATCTCCATCCCACCAAATGCACTTTGCACATAGATAGGGACAAAGAATTTGTATTCACATACGACAATCCATTGAGTTACCTGAACACAAATGTCACACCTTAAATGTATGGCAATGACCAAAGGCGGCAGTTTCCCCTTCTATAGCTAAAAGCGGCGTTGACTTTTGCTAATCGTGTACAATCCCCAGGCGTGCTAACTTAAAAATTAAATAACCCCCTCTCCCCAACTTCTGTGGCATCTTCTTACTGTATCAACATCACTTCACAGATGCTGTGAACACAGAGAAGCAAAGTGGAGCCCCGTCCTTACCCTGCGTTAAGCTTGGCTTTGTCAACCAGTGACCGAGGCTGGTACATATCAGCCAGTGCTTCTGGTGACTGCGGGGGTTGGCTGAATGCCAGGATGCTGCAGTTTTGTTCTGTCAAAGGGCTGTCACTGAACCAAGTCATGGTGGATGATGCTGGCGTTCCACTGATGGGGTCATATGTGGGAGTCATGGTTTTACTGTATAAGCCAGGACTTACTGCAAAGGCGAAGGGAAGCATACACAATGAGATGAGGTTCAAGGCGAGGAATCTTTGGAAAAATAAGGACTAACATTGCCATACTAAAATGGATTTTGAATTTGAATTTGTGTACCATTTCAACTAAGGAGATGAGTTATGGCTGATGGGAGAGGACTCATGGAAGGGCAGAGAACTTACAGGCTGTAAAAGCTTATAAAAACCAACCCAGACAAACGTTGGGGACCATCTCCTTGTCAATAATTCAAAAATTTGGGATGCCTGGGTGGCTCAGCAGTTGAGTGTCTGCCTTTGGCTCAGGTCGTGATCCCTCAGTTCCGGGATCAAGTCCCACATCGGGCTGCCTGTGAGGAGCCTGCTCCTCCCTCTGCCTCTGTCTCTGCCTCTCTCATGAATAAATAAATAAAACCTTTAAAAAATAATTCAAAAATCTGTTTCAGCTGTGAGTTTTGGCACCATCAGAGAACAGAGGATCTCCCAAGAGTGTAGGTACAGACTATATTTTTGGGCAAATCCTTTCAACAAATAACAGTACTTGCCAATTTTAAGAACCCAGATAGTTGGGAGTTTATACACCATGCAGTCTGTGTAAGGAAAATGGGAAAAGTGCCCTTTATTCTTTGCATTGGAATATACTATGCAAGAAGACTCTTGCTGCAAGCAAGCTAGGGATTGATTTGCTTTTGTATAAAAAGACAAGGATTACGTCTTTCCAGAATTTTTACCTGCCCTCTCATTACATGCCCAATGCAAAATAAAATTGAATTCAGGAAAGAGTCACCTGAAGATAGAATCAAGAAGAGATCCAACTAATTTCTTTTCCTCCCAAATTCACGGCAAATTTCCCTAAAGTTTTGCATTCATCAGAATATAATATACAAGGTTAAAACAATGAGGTATACAGTCAGTAGAGTCTGTGACTCTTGATCTCAGGGTCATGAGTTCAAGCCCCACGCTTGGCATGAAGCCTACTTAAAAAAAATAATGAGCTACAAAACAAACCTAATTTAAAAAATTCTGTGAGTTCTAAAATTAATTGCATATCCTTTCTTCATCACAGAAATCCTGCAATTTTAGTCTTTTTTTGTTTGGGGGCGTGGGGAGGGGAAGAAAAGGGAGATGAGGGAAAGAGGAATAGAGGGGAGGGAGATTTCTTGGGATTTAAAAAATCCTTGGATTCAAGAATGAAACACAACAATAAAACATCTGTCATGAATCATACCTGGTGGACCTACAGTCGTTGGAGAACACTCCAGGTTTAAAATATCTTCAATTATGGGCTCCTTGTTACTTTTGTCTTTTTTTTTCTTCTTTTTAAAATAGTCACCAGAAGGCTTTAACAAGGAAAGTTCTTCTGATCTTCTAATATCTAACAAACAAATAAATATAAAGAAGAATGAAAACCTATCAAAAAGTAAAAAAGAGGGAGTGCCTGGCTAGCTCAGTTGGAGGGGCATGTGACTCTTGACCTCAGGGTTGTGAGTTTAAGTCCCACGTTGGGCAAAGAGATTACTAAAAATAAATAAAATAAAACTTAAAAAAAAAAGTAAAAAGTAAATTACATCTAAGACTCAAGAGTCATGCTAGGCATCTGAAATGATTGCTCAGGAAATTCCTGAGAAGTAAATGTTACTAGATTACATCCCTTTGGTAGAAATAAAAGGGGAGGGATGTTTGGGTGGCTCAGTGGTTGAGTGTCTGCCTTCGCCTCAGGTCATGATCCTGGGATCCTGGGATCAAGTCCTGCATCAGGCTCCCTGCAAGGAGTCTGCTTCTCCCTCTGCCCTATATCTCTGCCTCTGTCTCTGTTTCTCTCATGAATAAATAAAATTTAAAAATCTTAAAAAAAAAAAAAAAGAAATAGAAGAAAAAGAAACAGACCAGAGACTCCTAAAACGGTTGTGTGTGTGTGTGTGTGGGGGGGGGGGGGGGGGCAGTGGGTGTGTCAAAGAGTGGAGAAAGCTTTAGTCCAATAAAATTTCTAGTTGTTTTTTTAATTTATCATGAAAATATTTCAAAGATACCCAAAGCAAAGAGAATGGCCCCCTCATGTTTTCATCACCCAGCTTCAACAACTACCAGTACTTGCTGTTCCTAGTCATCTACTTACTACCAGTTTTTCCCTCTTTTTCTTTTTTAGTTTTTTTTTTTTAATAACAATGAAGAACCCCACCTTTTTCTTTATAGATCATAGTTCCTGAGACCTGTCTCTTATACTGTGCCCAATTGCTAATTTCATCCCTGTGGCAGACAGCACTGGTGCCCTGCCCATCTCTTCTTGGCCCTCACCACTTCAGTGTACCCTGATCCGACTTCTAGAGGCAGCTAGGACAAGTGTCTTTCTGACCGAGGGCTTGCTCTGGATGCCACAGTCTGCACTACCCAAATGTTCATGTAACAGGCGAAACAAGTTCAGAGAATTAACATTTCCCAAGAGCAGCCCTCCATGACTGACAAGACTCCTGCTCCCTCACCCCCTGGCAGGGAGAGCTCTGAAGCATGTTTACATCATCTCCCAGAGGCCCCCGACTGCCCCAAATGCAACTGGATTGGTGATACTCTCTTATTGGTGGCCTTGTCTTTCCAGTCTTACTTCCTCACCCCCAACCAGTGTTTTCTGGAATCACCTCCACACCCCAAAATAAATGTTTGTACTTGAATTCTTTTTTTTTTTTTTTAAAAGATTTTATTTATTCATGAGAGACACACAGAAAGGGGCAGAGACACAGGCAGAGGGAGAAGCAGGCTCCCTGCGGGGACCCTGATGCGGGACTCAATCCCAGGATCCTGGGATCACGCCCTGAGCCAAACCAAAGGCAGACGCTCAACCACTGAGCCACTGGGTGTCCCTGTGCTTGAATTCTTGTCTCAGGGCCTGCCTCTGGAGCACTCAAACCCAAGATAATTCCCATTTTTCCCATTCATCAGATATGTTTATAACTGCCATTGCCAATCAGAATTCCTGGTAACCATTAACCACACTGGGCTGCTTTATGATTCCAAGTAAAAGCCAAGGAAATGTGGATGTTAGTCTGAAAGCAGCTTTCCTGGAGGCAAATGTACTGATTCCATAGGTGCTGCCATTTTTCAGTTTAAATACTGCTTAGTGCTGAGGCTGAGGCTAGCAGTTTAGCTCCATCCTCTTCCCCTGTAACCAAGGATGCTCAATTGTCAGGTTGCAGTACACACCTGTGCCCATTCCAAATGTATAATTTATGTATGAGACCACGACATGAATCAGAATTTCCAGCAGGAGCATTAGAAACAAAACAACAAAACCAAACCAAACCTGCATCTCCAAGCCCAAGATTTGTGTCTTGTCTTCTCTTTTTAAGAAAATCCATCATATTGCTAAATTTGATTTAGCTTCCGTTGAATAGATGTAAAAAAAAACAAAACAATGACTAGCAATGCCAGGTTGAGGGGCACTGGGGTGGTGAGCTCTGTAACAGCAGGTTCCATTCATTTGTTCACTTAACAATTAATGAGCAGTGAATGTGTGCCAGGCATTGTTAGGAACACGGGCATGCTCAATTAATGGTTTCTGCCTTCACCCTATTTCATGCCATCACAGTCTCCATTGCCCAACACTGGAACTCCTAATCCTGCGTATACTATTAGAGCTTTACTTTTCTTTTCCTCTGCCAAATATCTCCTTTTAATATCTTATTTTTCTTACTTTTAAATTATTTTTACATTCATTGTTTATTTTCTGTCTCTGCATCCTAGAATGTAAGCTCAAGAAGGGAAGGGGTTTGGGACTATTTTTATTGCTAACCAATCCCTAGCACTTGCCACAATGGCTACATAATCAATATATATTTGTTGGAAGAATGAATGAAGAGTTGATAGTTTAATGGGGAAGACAGATTACTCACTCGTATGTTGTAAATACTGTATTCAAATGCCAAATCTTTGTCTTGGAGCCAGAGAATGTGCCTACACACTTTCAAAGAATATAAAACAAGAAAACCTTCATGACACAGCGTTCACTTCCATTATAGAGGTTCCCCAGATAAATGGTTTGGGCAGTGTTGTCCTTAATGATTGTTAAAATCGTAAGAATTAGTTTTCAATCCCTAATTAAGTGTTCCTTCCTGCTTAAAATAAACTCCTCAAATAATTTTTGTGGATACGGTATTTACTGTAGTGAAGTGTTTGTAAAGCAATTAAGACATTGCAACACCATTATCTCAAAAACAATAAAGATACATCAGCTCTATGGTGATGACGATTTAATAGAACTTCTTATTTGTCTTAAATATAATGATATTAGTATGGCTTAGAGGAATGATTTTTTTTGGGGGGGAAGTCTTAATGAGTTTGTTTTTTCTGTCTACAGATCTGTTTTGAAATAGTGTTAAGCTGGGGCACCTGGGTGGCTCAGTGGTTGAGCACCTGCCTTTGGCTCAGGTCGTGATCCTGTGGTCCTGGGATGGAGCTCCGCATCCAGCTCGCCACAGGGAGCCTGCTTCTCCCTCTGCCTATGTCTCTGCCTCTCTCTGTGTCTCTCATGAATAAATAAATAAATAAGCTTAAAAAATAGTGTTAAGCTCTGGGGAAATGAATCTGATTTACTCCAATGATGTTCCATTTGGTTTAACTCTACTTACATGGCTGAAGTCCCCAGAACTGGGCTTGAAAAGTATGCTTACTAGGGTAAGATAAGTGTCCTGTAAAACCAACCGCCTGTAGGCAGAAAGCACATATAATTTTCCTGTCCTCCCTTACTAACAGTCCAAAGGGCATGGGGCCTCTCCAGGGTACTCACTCAGGATTTTGCAGATATCACTGACAGCTTTAAAAACCACAGCGGAGAAGCTGACTCGCAATCGCACTGTCTTCACATTCGGCAGGCGGAGGCGAAGTATTTTGTGCTGAGGGGTGAAGAGAAGCTTTGCATCTGCCTGGACTCCATATTTGTCCAGAGTCCAGTGCGTTTTCAGAAGCCAGCAATGTTTCTGTTCCCACCAAAGGGCAAAGTCTGACCAGTCTTGGGATATTTCTGCAAAAGTGGAAAATACGATGAAGTGAAACAAGAGAGAACTCTAGGGTCCATTCCATTGTGTGTGAGAGCTGAAACACAAATGGTCTTCGGCTCCCTGTCTCCTTTGACAGTGGGCTCTCTAAGGTGGGGCAGGTAGAAAACAGAGGCTGAACCTTCCTTATCATGACTGTATTTAAATACAGTGAAAGAAACAGACACAAACACATTTTGTTCTTGTTAAAGTAGCCTGAGTTCTTTTCCCTAAGGCCCTTTAGTGCCATGGTCCTTTCTAGGAAAGCCAGGGGCATTTGACTTTAATCAAGATTATTTCTCCACTAGAAACAAATCCTTCCACGTTGGATCACAAAGGACTATCAGTAACTCCCAAGGTGTGCACAGAAGGACTTTAAAGTTGACACTTCCCCCTCTCTATAATGTCCAGCTCTTTTATCCCAGTACCACCCGATTCCCAGTTTCCAAAGTGTCTACACCGAGATAAGCTGAATATTTTCTCTCTCTTGATGTCAGCATCAATTCTTTTCTCTCCTTCAATGCTGACATTGAAGTTGAATCTTTTCCTTTTGTCAATGTTGGAACCAATATTCAATCTTTTATTTGTTTTGTAAAAAAAAAAAAAAAGTTTCTCTTTTTCTCACTTTATGTCAGAAAACCTTTCTTTCAATGCTGTTAGAAGTATAAATGCTGTAACTATTTTAGAAAGTCCTATTACACAGTCATTCCTCTCTGAGCTATACCCCAACAGCAATGCCTCTATATACTCACCAAAGACATGCAGTATAGCAGCCCTATCTGTAGGAGCCTGAAAATGGAAACAACCCAAATGCCCATCAATAGGTAAATGGGTAAATTGTGGCATAATCATATGATAGAATATCACACAGCAAATGAAAGTAAATGAGCCAAAACTTTATGCAACAATATGGGTAAATCTCACAGACATAATGTTAAGTGAAAGAAAGCAGATGCATTAAGAGTATATCCTACACGAGTCCACCTATATCAGTTTAAAAACAAATAAAATTATTCCTGTGGTGTTAGAATTTAGGATAATGGTTTCCCTTGGTGGGGCAGTGACTGGGAGGGGTCAGAAATGATACTTGGGTGGGGGAGTCAGTAATATTCTATTTCTTTTCTTTTTTTTGTTAAGATTTTGTTTATTCATTCACTGAGAGACCACAGAGAGAGACAGAGACATAGGCAGAGGGAGGAGCAGGCTCCCTGCGAGGAGTCTGATGTGGGACTCGATCCCAGGACCCCAGGATCATGCCCTGAGCCAAAGGCAGACGCTCTGAGCCACCCAGGCATCCCAGTAATATTCTATTTCTTGATCTGAGTGGAAGTTACATGACTTTGAAAATTTGTTGATTGGGACACTTATGATAAGTACACTTTTCTGCATACATATTATACTTCAGTGAAGACTTACTTAAAAAATCTCTATCTCATTAGTGTAAATGAAAAGTCAACATCTGGACAACCTGAGATAGAAGATAAAACAAATCAGAGAAAATAGAACACTACTAAGTTCCAGGTTAATCACGTTGATTCCTGATGTAAAGACTCTGACCCTTAAGACTTCTCTTTCTTTCTTTATACCGAGAGAGTAGTGCATAGTGGATATATGGTAAAAGACCCATTAGCACTGAACTGACTTTATCACTGAAAAATCAAACATTAACAAGAGAATTGACACAGCAATCGAAGGCCGTGCCACCTGAAGTCACCTTAGATGTCACCAGGGGGATAGGGCTGTCGAAACATGGTTTTATACCCACTGGGGAGCTTTAGTTTGTCACCAAAGACTCAAGTTTTTACAAGAGTGGTTGGGAGGCGGGGTTCAGTTTATGGCTTCTGCAGGATCCTCTATTTTTCTTTCTCCTGTGGGAGGGGGCTTACTCTCTGAGCTATTACAAGAATCATAAGCAGAACAACTTAGATGGTCAGACAATCTGGATCAGCCATTTACTGTTAGCGATAGAGAGGTTTTTAAACATAGGGAAACCATAAATAAACAGTAACTTACTGATCTGTTCTACTAACTTGAGCATCACTCCCCCAACATGCAGGTCTCCGGACACTCTCAGCGTGACATCTTTCTGCTCCTCCTCATTTGGATCGTCAACTCTGACAATGAGCTCCCAAGAAGCAGATACAAAGTCGCTGGATGAGAGCATCGTGGCAAAGGCGGGTATCTGCCACACAAAAAAAGCAGACACAGATTAGAATGTGAGAAGGAAACTGGAGCTTGTCAGTAGATATTAAATTTAACATCCTAACTTTAAAGACAAAAAGTCCTATAGAAATGGTCTCAGGCCTTCCAAATTAACGTGACTTTATCTTTCCATTCCCCCCAGGAGCACTGGCCTATTGATTTTCTGTGGCTGCCCAATCAATGCCTCAATCTTTGCTTTGTGTCTGTCTACTTCTCTTGGCTTTCTCTGAACTACTATTGTGACAGCAGGTAACAAATCATGGCAATCCTTGGTATCTTAAAAAACATCAACTTCACTGAAGTGTAATTTGTGTATAACAAAATGCATAGATTTTTTAAGAAGTAGGCTCCATGTTGGGGGCTTGAACTCATAACCCTGAGATCAAGACCTGAACTGAAATCGAGTCAGGCACTCAACCGACTGAGCCATCCGGGTACCCCTGCAGAGATTCTTCTTTGAGTGTAGTTGACACACAATGTGACATTAGCTTCAGGTGTACAATATAATGATGCAACAACTCTATATGTTATGCTGTGCTTACCACAAAGATGCACAGATTTTAAAGGTATAGTTTGATGCCTTTGTTATATGCAAATTATGCCTTGATAAAGTTTACTTTGGAAAAGGATGCCATTAATATCTTCCTCTATTTTATTATATTCCTTCCATAAATATTGATGACATCTGATATGAAAATTCAAACAATGGAAGTATAGCAAAATAGTTTTCTTTTTTTTTTTTTTTTTTTTTTTTTTTTGCAAAATAGTTTTCTATTTCAGTCATATAATATGTAGTTTTACATATGAAGATATAGGGCATTAATAATTATTGTCACGTATTTGACTTACTTGAGCTATCATTTTATATCATATCAAAGTTGATAAATTAAGTGCATCATTTAAGGTTTCAGACATACCTCTGGCAAAAGATTTAAAATAGGAGTGACAGACATACAAAGCCCACTCTTGAAGATACAGATGGGGTGAGAACTTCAAAACCAGAATTTTCCTCCTATCAGAGGAACAAAAATAAAACAAGCTAAGCAGTATGAAAACTGAAATGTTTCAAGGATTAACAGGAACCCTGGAATCCAAAATTGGCAGAACTTTAAATGATGGCTCGGTGTTACTTTTAAAAGGAAGCAAATGATACTACCTCTCCTATTTTAATATTTAAAATAAAAATCGGCCATTTAAATGATAATAACACATCCTTTTCACTTTACTATGTAAAGACAGCTTATGAGAAATCCATGTTTTCATAAGGCCTATTTTTGAGAAACATCAGTGCACTCAAACTCCTAAGAAGGGCCTTCTCTGATGGAAAGTGCATGAGTCCCTTGGGGATCTTCTTAACCTCAGATTCTGCTCAGCAGGTCTGCGGTGGAGGTGGAGACCCTGCATGTATAATAAGCTCCAGGTAACACTGATCTATGGCTCACACTTTTGAGTCTAAACAGCCATGTGAAAAATTGACTTCAGAACTCAGTTCCTGCCTTCCATCTACCCAAATCAATATTAAGCCAGGGACTGTGGTGACACCTGAGGATCATTATTTTTAATAATCAATAATTACACCACCAATGTCATACTAGTTTTGTGCGCATTTGAAACTGCTCACATTTGAAAGCATAAGAGAATCTCAAAATATACAAAAAGATACACTGCAAATCTGAATGGGCTCAGGACAGACTTTATTTGTTCAAATCAAATTCAAGGTTCAGAAGTAGCTCCTTGTGTTTGTGTGAAGGATGTAATGCTTGCACCTCCCCAAGCACAGAGGCACACTTGGAGACCTGCATGAGCAGTGAATGCTACTTAATGACTATATGGGGCCTACCCACTCGCTTTACTGTCATCATCAGGCTCAAGTATCTTGTTATGTTATACACTTAGCTGGTGCTGTGGATATGAACCACTAATTTGTGTTATCTCCTTCCTCGGCTCAGCAATCCCATTAGAAATGAGGAAACTCAGGCTGAGAGGTTAGGCAACTTGTTGGAAGTCATGCAGCAAGTTATATGGTGGAGCCCAGACAGAAATCCAGGTCCTTCTAACTCCAAACTCTCCACCATTACATTGGGACATGTCCTTGATAAAACTGCAACACCAATCTGAAA
Source organism: Canis lupus familiaris (assembly GCF_011100685.1). NCBI lineage: Eukaryota > Metazoa > Chordata > Mammalia > Carnivora > Canidae > Canis > Canis lupus. Next base: position 16,198,778 of record NC_049245.1, on the reverse strand, counting down.
CAAACCTCTTCAAACCGCATGAGCTAAACTCTCTTAGCATTTCTACTAATATCTTTCCCAGTGAGGAAGCAATAAAGATAACCCCATAATGTGGCACTGAACTGATCTGACTTTAAGATCCTCACAATTTCTAAAATGCTATGCTGTGAGGTGTAGCTATTTAAAAAGTTTGTACTTTAAAGTGACTCCTTCCTGGGTCAGACATTGGTTTTTTCCTAACTTGGGCAATCAAAACACTTCTCTGAAACCAAAAACCCCCCACTTCTCATGTAGGCAATATATAGTGACTCCCTTACAGCGAAATTCAAGCTAAAATTAGACAACCTGGTTTCCCCACATTCCTCTCCTATCTTTCTGCACCTTCATTTCTGAGTGAACTTCTCATTCGCAGCAAGCTGTTACTTGTTGAGGGGAGCAGCGAACTGCAACCCGGAAAGCACGTCGAAGGAGACCAGAACAGAAAGCAAAGCGCACCGGCCGACCTGCCTTCCCTGGGGGAAGCCCAGCCGTCCACCTCCTCCTGTCCTCCCGGCCTACAGAAAATGCAACAAAGGACAGACAGAGAGACAGGCAGCCAGACAGCCAGACAGAAGGAGGAGGGACACGGCCCCTGACGCTTCCCCTGGAGTTCAGAGAGTCTGTCAAAGGCCGCCCCGCCTGTCCCTGGCCAGTTCTGCAGGGTCCTGGGGCCAGAGGGAGTGAGGTGGGTTGGACCGAAACCTGTCCTTGACCCCTAAGGGCAGCCCCGGAGGCTAACTGGAGACTATTTTGCAAGGCCAGACAGGTAAGGCCGGAGAAAGCGGCCACACGCCGGGGACGTTATTTGCATTTCAGCAGCTATTCACGTGCAGGGCGCTGCGCAAAGGAAGCCGCAGGGAGCTCCAGCCCCCCGCCCCCCGCCCCCCGCCCCCCAGCCCCGGCACCCACCTGCTCTCCCGCGCCCGTGGCCCGCAGCCTCGCCGGACGCCTGCGCCCCCGGAGCCCCGCCGAGAGGCGCCCCAGGCCCGGCGCGCGCGAAGCGGGGTGCGGGGTCCGAGCTCGCGGCGGCGACGGCGCTCGGCTGGGCCCGCGGGGCTGCGCGCGGCCGCGGCAGGGAAGCCGCCGGCTCCCCGCCCCGCCCCGCCCCGCCCCCGCCCCGCCCGCCGCGGTCTCCGCCCCGCGGGGGGTGAAGGCTCGCCCGGCCCGGGCCTGCCGGGTCTCGCTCGCCCCCGGGGAGGAGGAGCGCCCCGCAGCGCGGAGAGCACCGGCGGGGCCCGAGGGCTGCGGCCGGGAGAGCGCGACCACCTGCGCGCTCCGCCCGCGCCCCTCCGGCGACCCCGGCACCCCGCCCCTTGCGGGCGCCTCCAGAGCCCGGGGTCCCCGAGGCACTTCGCGCCCTCCCCTGCGGGAACGCCCGTCACCCCCGCGCGGGGGCCTCTGCCCGGAGACTCCCGCCTCCCCTTTAAGGAGCCTGGGGGCGGACACGCCTGGGGGGCTCGGCGCCGAGATCGGCCTTGGCCTTGGCCCGGGGCGGCATCCCGAGGTCCGGGATCCAGCCTCGCGTCGGGCTCCTTCTGGGGAGCCCGCTTCTCCCTCTGCCCGTGTCTCTGCCTCTCCCCGTGTCTCTCATGATTAAATAAAATCCTAAAAGGTAAAAAATAAAGAGCCCGGGGGACCTGGGACGGCCAGGTGGAAGAAACAAGAGCGGCTCACCTCTGAGTAAGAGGGTGATGTCAACTCCCCCGCCCCACGCTACACCCATTGAAGACCCGGGCAACGCACGGCCACGCCTAGGCCGGCATCCGGTGGCTCACCTCAGGCTCACAGCTGGTGTCCCAGGTGGCCCTCCGGTTGGATTTGCTCCCAAAGAAAGCTGGGCACCCTGGAAGGATGGGTGACTTTGGGCAATGTGCACAACCTGTCCAAGCTTCCTTGGTTCATGTTACACATACCTGTTGAGTGTTCACTACGTGCCAGGCATGGGGCTGAGGTCTAAGGATGCAGGAGTTTAATGAAACAGTCAAGGCAATGATAGTTTCCTCATCTGTGAAATGGGTGGAGAGATGGAATGTCCATCACCATTCCAGGTGGGATTTCATTCAGCCCATGACAGAATTTCATGCAGTGTAATATATAGGCTTTAGCCCTTTACACCAAGTATGTAAAGCTTGTGATGACTTAATTTAAAATGGAATCAAATTTAGAAGTGGAATCCTTCTTTTTGCTTGAACATTAACATATTCAGCCGTTATAACGGTTTTGAAAGTATTTTACATTCATTTTTTAAAAGGTCAGTTGACTGGGACGCCTGGGTGGTTCAGTGGTTGAGCGTCTGTCTGCCTTTGGCTCAGGTGGTGATCCTGGGTTCCTGGGATGGAGTTCTACATCCGCTCCCTGCAGGGAGCCTGCTCCTCCCTCTGCCTATGTCTCTGCCTCTCTCTGTGCGTCTCTCATGAATAAATAAAGAAAATCTTAAAAAAAAAAAAAAGGTTAGTTGACACTGATTTCAAGGTTGTAAGTTCAAGCCCCACATTGGGTAGAGAGATTATGTTAAAAAAAACCTTTAAAAAGATCAGTTAAATAGTTGTTAGCAAATGTGGGATTTTTTTCTTTTTTTTAGTTTGAATTCCAACTTGCCAACATATAGTGTAACACCTAGTGCTCATCACATCTGTGCCCTCCTTGATGCGGGTCCCCCAGTTACCCTGTCCTCCCCCTTACCTCCCCTTCAGCAATCCTTTGTTTCCCAGAGTTAGGAGTCTCTCATGATTTGTCTTCTTCTCTGATTTTTCCCCACTTAGTTTCCCCTCCTTCCCTTACGATCCCTTGCACTATTTCTTATATTCTACATACGAGTGAAACCATATAATTGTCTTTCTCTGATTGACATATTTCATTCAGCATAATACCCTCTAGTTCCATCCACATCAAAGCAAATGGTGGATATTCATCCTTTCTGATGGCTGAGTAATATTCCATTTTGTGTGTGTGTGCATATGTGTGTGTATATGTGTGTGTGTGTATATATATATATCACATCTATATTTTTACCACATCTTCTTTATCCATGCATCTGTGGAAGGACATCTCGGGTCCTTCCACTGTTTGGCTGTGGAAATTGCTGCTATGGACATTGGGGTGCATGTGCCCCTTCATTTCACTGCATCTGTGTCCTTGGGGTAAAGACCCAGTAGTACAATTGCTGGGTCATGGGTAGCTCTATTTTTAACTTCTTGAGGAACCTCCACACTGTTTTCCAAAGTGGCTGCACCAGCTTGCATTACCACCAACAGTGTAAGAGGGTTCCCCTTTCTCCACATCCTAACATTTGTTGTTTCCTGTCTTGTTAATTTTCACCATTCTCACTGGTATAAAATGGTTTTGATTTGTATTTTCCTGATGGTAAGAGATGTGGAGCATTTTTTCATGTGCCAGTTGGCCATGTGTGTCTTCTTTGGAGAAATGTCTGTTCATGTCTTCTCCACATTTCTTGACTGGATTGTTTGTTTTTTGGGCACTGAGTTTGACAAGTTCATTATAGATCTTGGAAACTAGCCCTTTATCTGATACGTCATTTGCAAATATCTTCTCCCATTCTGTGTGTTGCCTTTTAGTTCTGTTGGCTGTTTCCTTTGCTGTGCAGAAGCTTTTTTTTTTCTTGAAGTCCCAATAGTTCATTTTTGCTTTTGTTTCCCTTGCCTTTAGAGACGTGTCTTGCAAGAAGTTGCTGTAGCTGAAGTCACAAAGGTTGCTGCCTGGGTTCTCCTCTAGCACTGGAACAGAATAGAGAACCCAGAAATAGACCCTCAACTCTATGGTCAACTAATCTTCAACAGAGCAGGAAAGAATATCCAATGGAATAAAGACAGTCTCTTCAATAAATGACTTTGGGAAAGTTGGACAGCCACATGCAGAAGAATGAAACTAGACCATTCTCTTACACCATACACAAAGATAAACTCAAATGTGGGATTTTATAATTAAAACAAAATAATTAAAACTTGAAACTGAATTTCCTAATTTGATAAAGTTTGTCAACTATGGGACTGGTGTCAACTGTCATCTGGTCCCACTTCCGTATGTGCACAATACCAACTATGGAATTACGTTATCTTGGGCAGAAGGTGTCTAAAGGCTTGCTTTGTGGAGACTGCTTATGGCTGCTTAAAACACAGACATTCTTTAAGATCTCCTGTGTGATCCTAAAGTAGTAATGGCTTTATTTATACCAAATTGGTATCTCATATTGGTTGAAAGTATCTGGATTTTGCTGAAGAATGTAACTGGCTTTAAGCTTTCTGCTTGGTCTGTGTTATTTTTTAAACTTTTAATTGAAATATTATATACTTTATATTTATATTTAAGAGCACAAATCATGAATATATAGATGATGAATTTTTACGTACTGAACACACCAGTGTAATGAGCATCCAGATCAAGAAATAGAACCTTATCAGTCCCCAGTAGTTCCCTAGTCCCCTCTTTTAATTACTACCACCTCCCCACCAGCAGCAGCCACTGTCCTGACTTTCAACTCCTTACATGGGTTTTGTTAATCTTTGTACTGTATATAAGCAGTACCAGACAGTACGTGCTATTTAATGTCTAGCTTCTTTTGTTCAACATTATGTTCATTCTATTTTTGAATTTCATCCATATTGTGTGTCCTAGGCCTTTTTTTTCTTACTACTTGGTTATTATCATTCTTTTTTTTTTTTTTTTTTGAGAGAGAGAGAGAGAGAGAGAGAGAGAGAGAAAGTGACCAGAGTGAGGGGCAGAGGGAGGGGGCTCAATCCCAAGACCCTGAAATCATAACCTGAGCCAAAATCAAGAATCTGACGCTTAGCCAACTGAGCCACCCAGGCACCCCTGGGTTATTATCATTCTTCTAACACAGGTCTAACACATCACTTAAGGACCTGGGTTAGAAATGAATTAAAAAGTGTATTCTGGGGATCCCTGGGTGGCGCAGCGGTTTGGCGCCTGCCTTTGGCCCAGGGCACGATCCTGGAGACCTGGGATCGAATCCCACGTCGGGCTCCCGGTGCATGGAGCCTGCTTCTCCCTCTGCCTGTGTCTCTGTCTCTGTCTCTCTCTCTCTCTCTGTGTGTGACTATCATAAATTAAAAAAAATTTTAAAAGTGTATTCTGGACTTTAAAATTTCAGATATATATAAATAAGCAATACTCTCCCTTTCTCTCTCTTAAAAAACAAGCAGAATCAACCCTTTGAATCAGTTGTTTAATTAATTTACACATATTAATTAGGTAGTGAATTAGTTTTTTAATTCATTCAGCCATTGTATTACTGTGGGCTAGACACTGTGACATGTGTGGAAGATACTCAGATTATCTAGGCACAGACTTTATCTTCAGATCATAATTATGATGCTGGGGAATACAGAAGAGGGGTATCTACTTCACCCAAGTTTGCAGAATTGGGGGAAGTGTGATAAAAGATTTTGGAAAGGAGGTGATTTTTGAGATGGACTTTGAAGCATAAGATAAGAAAGTGATTGTTGCCTATAATAACCTGTAGTCTCTAGAAAACTGCTTTAAGATATTTTTAAGTTAGCAGATTGTTATTGGTAGCTTCAGTTGTCAGAAGGTGGAGAATAAAGAGGAGCTGTATTTCCTGACCTCAAAGTATTATGTGTTCATGGTACACATAAATATTGAAACAATAACTGTTATCAGACTCCCATATGCTGAAAATCTGACGTGAGGATTAGTATCTTCCAGTTATACGTTAGTCATGTCTGCATTATCATATGGAATATGAGTGGGTTGGACTGGGTGAGAGCTGTGACCACGTTCTTATTCACTGAGCAGGAAAAGGAAGTAAAGAAGTAAAGGATCTCTGATAGTCCTAGTTAGCTTGTTAACCACTAGCAACTTTCTTCCTCTAGCGCCTTTCCATTTCCATTAGATGAGCTCTCAGAGCTTAAAACAATTTCTACATAATTAATTGAGAGAGAATGAGAAAATGCTGCTGGGAATAGAAAGAGGGTGGGATTTTCCCTTGATTGGTGGTTTTATTTGACCAGACAGAGTGTTGTACAATGTAAACTTCTTTATTAAGTATTAGAAACATGCTAAATGTCTAGCAACTAAGTTATGACAACAGATACCTAAAATGTATTTTTATTTTCACCCAGTCCTCAGGACTCAGGGGCTGTGTTCATGTTTGCTGGCGAACATGTTCTGTTCAGTGCAAAGAAGCCGAATGTGCCTATTAAAGCTACACCCTCCTCTCCAGCTGGATGGATAATGAGCACTTTCTATGCCCAGGCAAGTTCTATAATTTTCTCTTTGCGAGGGTGGAGAGGGTGTGTCCTGATGTATCTAGAGGCCCTCCTATATGGAGAAAGAAAAGTTAAGAAGGTCTTGCTGGAGACCACACTAGGGCCCACCATTGAGGATGAGAGGAGCAAGAAAGATGGTCATCCTTCCCTCATACCCTCCTTCCTCCGCTTTCCCTCCTTTCCTTTACATCCCTCTCAATCAAAGGGTACAAACGAATATACACTGATAATCAAGTCTTCCTCCTCTTTGATAATAAAGTTCCCTTCCCCAGAGAAAAGGGTTACTTATTTCCCCTAGAACCTTCTGGAGATAGTCTCTGCATGTAGGCTATTTTTGCTTTTTATACAAGTAGTTGTATTCTATACATATTCTGTGTTTTTCTTCTTCTCACTATAAAAAATAGTTGTGGTTGTAGTGGACGTCATGATTACCTACCATCCCTGGAAAGCGCTCTTTATGTTTGTAGAAATCCTTATGTTAGTATCCCAGTCTAGAAATCAGAACTCAAATTCCTCACCTCCTCTGCAGCTGGGGCACAGGCCTGCAACCTGCCCTCTGTCACTTGGATACACACAGAGAGACTTATTTGGAAGTGAGTGAGATGTGGAAACAGGATGCCCTTGGGGTTTCCATTGAATCATCATAGCCAAGAATCACTGATAGATAAAAAATTAGTGAGTAAAAAGATGATGAGAAACAGGATATTTGCAGTTTCAAGGTATTTTCCTGCAAAGTATTTGTCAATGACCTAGAGAAAGATGGTAGGAGCACCTGGGTGGCTCAGTGGTTGAACGCCTGCCTTTGGCTCAGGTTGTGATCCTGGAGTCCTGAGATCCAGTCTCGCATTAGGCTCCTTGTGAGGAGACTGCTTCTCCCTCTTTCTATGTTTCTGCCTCTCTCTGTGTGTCTCTCATGAATAAATAAGTAAAATCTTAAAAAAATGATGGTAACATTAGAATGGAAAAAACTGGCAGCCATCCCCTTAACCAAGTGATCAAAATGAACATCATTGGTGATAATGCATGTTGACCTCACACACCTCCTGATGTGATACAATGAGAAGGGCACAGCATCACTTCCATAGTATTCTTGCTCAAAATGTATAACTTCTATTTAATCTTTAGAAAATATCAGACCAACCCAAATGGGAGGGCAGTTTACAAAATAATTTGCTAGTATTCTTCCAAAGTATCCTGGTCATGAGAGCAGACAACCTGAGGAGCTGTCTCAGGTCAGAGGAGACTGAAGAGACTTGGCCACTAAATGCCATGTGAGTTCCTGGATGGAATCCTGGAGCAGAGAGAGGACAGCAGAGGGAAAATCTTTGAGGTTTGAATAGGGCAGGAGATTAGTTAATAGTATCATTTCAACACTCATATCTTGGTTTCTGTAATTGGACTGTAGTTATGTATGATGTTAACAAGAGGAAGCTGGGTGAAGAGTATAAAGTTCTCTTTGTGTACTATTTTTGTGACATTTCTCTAAGTCTAAAATTATTTAAAACCAGGAGGAAGAGGAAGAGGAGAAAGGAGAGGAGGGGAAGGATAGGTGTATGCCCTGACCCTGAAGCAACTCACTAAGAGGGTAAGGCAGCTTGGGGGTACCGGAGCCAGCCATGACCTTCCAGTGAGTAGGGGGAGGGGAGACTATGCACAAAATGATTGTTTTTGAAACCCATAGTTTTCAAACTCAGTAGTGGTTTGGAGACCATGTCTAGTATTCTTACACCTGACAGTGACTTTTTAACATGGTGGTTTAGGTTTTGGAATCTAACTTAATCTGATTGATTTTTGGTTAAAGACGGTTGATTGGCGGGAGGCCTGTGTTGTGCCCAAGATTGCGAATCTGAGAAAACCACCAAGGAGCCGACACCGATGCAAGTACATGAGGGTTTATTAACAAGCTTGAGCTTGGGTCCAAGTATACCTGACACAGCAGAGCAGGGACTTGGACCCCGAGGTGGATTACAGCTGGGTTTTTATTTTATGGGCTGGTCTAGGGGTAAGGTGGGGTTTTTCAGTAAGGGTGGGGGTGTGAGAATCTCCAGTAAAGAGGTCTCACAAGCTCTTGCTTCCTTATTCTGATAAGGGTAGGCTTTGTGTTTTTTCTGTAGCCGGGGTAAGGTAGAGTTCAGTACCTGGTCACAGTGGCCTGGTCACAGTGGCCTGAGATGGCTACTGAAGCTGCAGTGGCTGTACTTGTGCCAATGTTAAACTTGAATGACCCTAATTTTCTCGGCCCTCACAGCCTGGGTGGCTCAGCGGTTGAGCACCTGATCCTGGGGTCCCGGGGCCAAGTCTGCATCAGTATCCCTCCAGGGAGCCTGCTTCTCTCTCTGCCTATGTCTCTCTCTCTCTCTCTCTTTGTGTGTGTGTCTCTCATGAATAAATAAATAAAATCTTAAATAAAAGAAGATGGTTGATTGGTTACTCCTATTTATTGTTTCTCCCTATTGAGTTCCCTGCCAAAATAATAGTATAGGAATAAAAAGATATAAACCTACCATGACAAAGGTTAACAAGACAAAGGCCATAAGTCAATGAGAGATTTAAAGGATTGGAAAGGTAGGAAAGAAAATTGAAGGAGAGGTTGGTGATGAGAAGAGTAGTGTAATCCATAGTCTAGAAGTATGATGTCCTCAGAGACATCCTGAGGCCTTCCAGAATATTTTCGGAGAAACATAGGACTTGGAAATGCCAAGCATGACAGACAGGGGAAGAGAGATATGTTGCCAAAAACAAGGGAATAAATAGAATGTCTCTCCACAGGACAGTCAATCTCCCACTATCATATTTAGGCTCAGAGTGTGGATGCCACATCTCCACCCTGCTCACCCAAATCCAGAGGGCTCTACTCTTAGAAGTTAAATGTCTCTTTTGAAAGGTTACCTGGTTTAAAGGCTAAATGTCCACTCACTTACCCTAAAGCAAACATTATTGGTAGAACCTTGGACACTGAGCTTCCAAACAGCTCTAAAAAAATATCTCCTGGGTAGCCTGGGTGGCTCAGCTGTTTAGCGCTGCCTTCAGCCCAGGGCCTGATCCTGGAGTTGCGGGATCTAGTCTCATGTCGGGCTCCCTGCATGGAGCCTGCTTCTCCCTCTGCCTGTGTCTCTGCCTCTCTCTCTGTCTGTGTCTCTCATAAATAAATAAATACAATCTTAAAAAAAAAACCTCCTGATTCCCAAACATTATCAAACATTTAAGGAAATCCTCCAATATGCAAGAGAGACAAAATTTTTTTTGAGTCTTTGTTTTACTTTTTTTCCAGTTTTATTGACTTATAACTAATACGACAAAATATAGCATACAACAAAATGAGTAAAAGGATGAGAAACCTGGAAGATTAATATAAGAGAAAAGCAAAATAGAGTAGAATAAATTATTACAGAAATAATATGAGAAACTGCCCAGAGATAAGGAACATTAATCTCTAGTTTAAAGTGTCTTCTGGATAATCAGCAAATGAATAAGAACAGCACTGTGAAATGTAAGATCACTATGGAAAAAAAAATTCAAAAGCTTTTAGGAAGTAAAACCAGGTTACTTACAAAGGAACACAGATCAATATCCTATACCCAGACAGTTTGTTAATCAGGATATTTTTCAGCATATGAGGACTCAGAAAATTCAATCTCACATTACCTGCCTTAGAAATGTTTTCAAGGATGAACTCTAGAAACCAAGCAAGTAAATCAAGAAAGGGGAATACCCAGGAAACAGTAAATCCAAATCCAAAAAGAGTAGAGTGGGAGAACTGAGGACCCTCCAAAGAGGTCTCCAGGGCAAATAAGACTCATAGAAAATCTGGTATTATAAGAAGTTTGGGAAAAAAACCTAGTGAAAGGAAAATTCAGCAAATAAAATAAAATAAAATAAATAAAGTCAGAAAATTCAGGAAACCAAATGGCTGTAGAAAAGGAAATAAAATGATAACCCTTTCAATTTTAAAATTAATCTATAAACAAAGTAAATATGAATTATAGTTATGAAACAGTGTAAGCATTGTCATTGTGGTATAATAAGGAAGATTCTTGGTCTTTGGCTGGTTCCTGACACAGAGCTCCTAAAACCCTTGGAATTTCCTATATGGTAAAAGTGGCAGGAGTGTCTCTTGCTCTAAGGTGGTGACTCTCTAAGTGGCAGGGCTCTGGATAGCTTCAGGATGGGGGCTGGTTGCCAGAAAGACTAGACCTTGATTAAAATCCTAGAACTTTCAGCACCGCCCTCTCATCTCTGGGGAGGGGAGAGAGACTTCACATTGAGTTAATCACTAACTGCCATAATCATGCCTCTGTTAAGAAACCTCCTAAAAACCCTTAAACTGTGGGTTTTGGAGAACTTCTGAATTGGTGAACACATCCACATGTCAGAAGTGGGGTGAATCCTAACCCCAAAGGGACAGAGGTCCCTGCCTTTGGGACCCTTCTGGACCTCACTCTAAAACTACCTCTTTCATCTGCCTGTTCATTTGTACCCTTTATAATGAACTGAAAGAGTAAATACAGCATTATTCTGAGTTCTATTAGTTGTTCTAGCAAATTATCAAGTCTTGAGGCTCGGGGAACCCCTGACTTTGTAGCCAAATCAGAGTATAGGTGGTCTAGGGACACAATTCTTGCAAGTGACATCTGAATGAATACCCTCCCTCCCATGTCAACAGGCAGAATGGGAAACAAAATAAATTTTTAAAATTACACTGCATAAATCTTGCTTAGTTAATATAGTGAGGATACATGTATTTCTATAATACTGAACATGATTGCAAGCTTTCTATTATTTGTATATACATAATTTATTTTAACCCATTAAATCTACTGTTTTGAATTGTCTCTATTTTTCCCTAACTTAAGGCTGTCCTTGGACATCTTGGTAAATTGTTGTGCATGTGCACAAAAATTTAAAGAGTATTTTTCCAGAAAGAAAGATTGTACCCATCAATATACTTTCCAGGAATATTTCAGAGTTCCTCTAAGATTATTATTTATTGTTATCAGGCACTGTCTTGTGTTAGTTAAACTGTGCTAAGTGCTTTGCCAGGCCCTTAGGATACCTGCCTTTGACACAGAAGTGAAACAGTGACGGTGCTTATGGCAAACAACTGTGCAATAATGAGAATGTATGTGTTTATTGCTGTAGAGTTCATAAAACATTTTCATATGCCTTTGTCCAAGGCTTCTCAAAGTATAATGTGCATACATGTCACTTGGGTTTCTTGTTAAAATGCAGATTCTGGTTCAGTGGGTCTGGGTTGGAGACTGAGAATCTGCATTCTAGCAAGCTCCCAGGTGATGCTGATGTTATTGTCTCCAGACTACATTTTGTTTCTTTTCAAATTTTTATTTGAATTCTAGTTAGTTAACATACAGTGTAATATTGGTGTCAGGAGTAGAATTCAGTGATTCATCACTTACAACACCCAGTGCTCATCACAACAAGTGCTCTCCTTATGGACCATCACTCATCTAGCCTACCCCCCACCCTCCTCTAGCCCACCCCCCACCCTCCTCCCTCCATCACCCCTCAGTTTGTTCTCTGTCTTTAAAAGTCTCTTATGATTTGTTTCCCTCTTTCTTTTTTTTTTAATTTTTATTTATTTATGATAGTCACACACACACACACAGAGAGAGAGAGAGAGGCAGAGACAGAAGCAGGCTCCATGCACTGGGAGCCCGACGTGGGATTTGATCCCGGGTCTCCAGGATCGCGCCCTGGGCCAAAGGCAGGCGCTAAACCAATGCGCCACCCAGGGATCCCTGTTTCCCTCTTTCTTTTGTCTGTTTTTCCTCCTCTCATATGTTCATCTGTTTTGTTTCTTAAATTCCACATATGAGTGAAATCATGTGGTATTTGTCTTTCTCTGACTTATTTCACTTAGCATAACACACTCTAATTCCATCCACATTATTGCAAATGTCAAAATCTCATTCTTTTTGGTGGCTAAGTAATATTCCACTGTGTGTGTGTGTGTGTATATATATATATATATATATATATATATATATATATATGCCATATCTTCTTTATCCATTCATCAGTGGATGGACATTTGGGCTCTCCCCATAGTTTGGTTATTATTATAATGCTGCTGTAAACATTGTACCCCTTTGAATCTGTATTTTTGTATTCTTTGGGTAAATACCTAGTAGTGCAATTGCTTGATCATAGGGTAGTTCTATTTTTAACTTAAAAAAAAAGATATATTTATTTATTTGAGAGAGTGTGTGAGTGAGGGGAGGTGCAGAGGGAGAGAACCTTTCAAGCAGACTCCCTGGTGAGCACAGAGCCAGATGTGGGACCTGAACTGAAACCAAGTGTTGGAGGCTAAACTGACTCAGCCACCAAGGCACCCCTATTTTTAACTTTTTGAGGAACATCCATACTGTTCTCCAGAGTGGCTGCACCAGTTTGCATTCCCACCAACAGTGCAAGAGGGATCCTCTTTCTCCATATCCTCGCCAACACCTGTTGTTTCTCGTGTTGTTGATTTTAGCCATTCTGAAAGGTATGAGGTGATATCTCATTGTGGTTTAGATTTGTATTTCACTGATAAGCGATGTTGAGCATCTTTTCATGTGTCTGTTGGTCATCTGGATGTCTTCTTTGGAAAAGTGTCTATTCATGTCTTCTGCCCATTTCTTAACTGGATTATTTGTTATTTAGGTGTTGAGTTTAAGTTCTTTATAGATTTTGGGTACTAACCTTCTATCAGATATGTCATTTGTAAATATCTTCTCCCATTCTGTAGACTGCCTTTTACTTTTGTTAATTGTCTCTTCCACTGTGCAGAAGCTTTTATCTTGATGAAGTCCCAATAGCTGATTTTTGCTTTTGTTTTCTTTGCCTCTGGCGATGTGTCTAGTAAGAAGTTACTACAGCCAAGTTCAAAGAAGTTGCTGCCTGGTTCTCCTCTAGGATTTTGATGGTCTGTGTCTCACATTTAGGTCTTTCATCCATTTTGAATTTATTTTTGTGTATAGTCTAAGAAAGTTGTCCAGTTTCATTTTTCTGCATGTGGCTGTCCAGTTGTCCCAACACTATTTGTTGGGGAGATTTTTTCCTTTGGCTATTCTTCCCTGCTTTGTCGTAGATGAGTTGACCACATAGTTGTGGGTCTATTTCTTGGTTTTCTCTTCTGTTCCATTGATCTATGTGTGTGTTTTTGTGCCAGTACCATTCCATCCAGAATACATTTTGAATAGTTAGCTTTACTGCATCTTAACTCCTGTAATTCCCTAGCAACGTAAGTTTTAGCATTCCCATTTTAGTGATGAGGAAATTAAAACTCAGGTTAAGTAATTTGCAGCACTAACAAAAAAAAAAAAAACTGGTTTGGAGCTTGTTGCTTTCATTCATTTGTTCATTCTCTTATTTATCCCCTCTGGCACTGGGTTCAGCAGTGAGTGAAACCAACCCCTTACCTTTGTAGAACTTGTCTTCCAGTGGAGAGGGCTGACAGTGGGTAGGTAAATGAACACAAATAAGGCATAATTTCAGGTTACAGAGGAAAATAAAGCAGGATAAGGGACTGATTTTAAACTGAAGGAGTCTTTTCAATGGAAAGTTTACTGCTTGATAATCCTCATTTGGAAATATGGGCCTTCATTAATGTGTAACACTTTGTAGCTGATGTTTTCTTTTAAAATCTTTTCCCTCTATTTGTCACAATAGCCCTGTGATAAGCTTAGGCAAGAATTCAACACAGTCTAGCTGGTGAACTATCCAAACTTCTTGAACTAAAATAGAGAGGGAGAGAGATGCCCTTATAAAAAAAGTAACTTGGAAAAGCCTTTTGTTTTCTTTTTTTTTTAAGGTTTTACTTTTTTAACTTTTAATTTTTAAAAAAGATTTTAATTACTTATTTGAGAGAGAAAGAGTGAGACAGAGAGCATGAACAAGGGGGAGAGAGAGAGAGAGAGAAGCAGACTCCCCACTGAGCAGGGAGCCCAAGGCAGGGGCTCGATCCCAGGACTCTGGGATCATGACCTGAACTGAAGGCAGACACTTAACCAAGTGAGACACCCAGACACCCCTTTTTTAAGTTTTTAAATTTATTTAAATAATCTCTACACCAAATGTGAGACTTGAATTCATGACCTGGAGATTAAGAGTCACATGTTCCTCTGACTGAGCCAGCCAGGTGCCTCATCCTTTGGTTTCATTTAAGTTGACAAAGAAACCCCTTGGCCTCTTCTTGCTAAGCTCACTCTTCAAGGTCCAAAGGGAACGGAGGTGGGAGAAATGACGCTGTGTGTGTGTGTGTGTATGTGTGTGTGTGTGTGTATGTCTGCCCCACACTCAGCCTTTTTGTCTTTAAGGATTGGGTTCAGCTGTTAGCATACTTTGGTTGTAGGCAACATGAACCATTTCTGTCTTAAAAGGGTAAAAGGACAAAATTAAAAGGAGTTTATGGTAAGGATATGAAGGTATAGTTCATTGAATCAAGGAAGGAAAATCTCCCCATTAGACTTTGGAAAACATAAGGACCAAGTCACATCAGGGACCCAGGGAGTCTCTTCAGTTCCTCCCTTTGGATGAATGAGTTCCATATGGTTTTAGACTTCATGTCTATTATGGATTGGATTGTGTCCTTCCCCAAAACATATGTTGAAGTTTTAGCACTCCATACCTGTGAATGGGATCTTATTGGGAAGAAGGATCTTGGCAGATATACTCAAGATGAGGTCCTGCTGGAGGAGGATGGTGATCCAGCATAACTAGTATCCATACAGGGGGAGAGACAGAGGCATGCAAGGGGAAGATGATGTGATGATGGGGGCAGAGACTGAGTTGATGCATCTGAAACCTAAGGTATGTCAAGGATTGCCAGAAAACACCAGAAGCCAGAAGAAGCAAGGAAGAGTTCACATGTATAGATTTCAGAGGGAGCATGTAGGCCCTGCCTAGCTCCTTGATTTTGGAATTGTGGCTTCCAGGATTATGAGACAAAAAGTTTCTGTTGTTTTAAGCCACCCCATTTGTAGTACTTTGTTATAGCAGCTCTAGGAAATGATTAGTGTTCTTCTGCTCCAGGTTCAAATTCCAAGGGGCAAACATCTGGGTAATCCAGCTTATGTCATGTGCCCACCCATGAGATCATATTTGGAGGAGGAAGTAATTCTTCAAAGGGTGAAGAGATGCTATTGCCAGGAGTAGGGAAAATGGTGAGGATAGCAAAAACAGGAGGTGTTCCTGGCACCGACCCATGTGTGCTGCTGGAGCCTCATGACCTGGGATGACAGTTTAGCAAAATGCAGGCCACTTCCTGGCCGTGGGCTGCTCCAAAACCTGCTGGTATTTCTGTGATATCTTCCTGACTGGAGCAAATTCAAGCCTCTACAAACTAAACTTTATTATAAGTATCCTGGTCACTGTACTGAAACTTATCATTTTATTCTTATTTTTTAAAAAGATTTTATTTATTTATTCATGAGAGATACAGAGAGAGGCAGAGACACAGGCAGAGGGAGAAGCAGGCTCCCTGCATGGAGCCTGATGTGGAACTTGATCCTGGAACTTGGGGATCATGCCCTGAGCCAAAGGCAGATGCTCAACCACTGAGTTACCCAGGTATCTCTGAAACTTAACATTTTAAAAATCACCCACATAAGCTCTAACCCAACCATGCATCTATTCATCCACTCATTCATGTCCCATTAGCCTATCCCACCTTCTACCTGTCCATCCACCATTAACTCACCTATACAGTTATCCACTCATTTATTCCACCACCTGTTTATCCATCTAACTATTCACAAATGAGGGCCTACCATCTGCCAGGCAACATTTCTAGTTTCATTCATTTATTCATTCATTCAATAAATTAATACTTGTTGAGTGCCTCCTAAGTGCCTGTGCCTAAGTGCCACTCTTCTAGGTGCTGGAGATAAAGCAGTGAATAAAAAGATATGGCCCCTGTTCTTATGGAGTTTGAAATATACTGGCAAAGGCAGATTTTAGACTAATAATTAGGAAGATAAAATCTGAAGCAACTTCTTTTCTGCTAATGCCTTTCCCCTCGGTGCCTTTCTTTCTTCAGTGTGTGCTGGAAGTTTTGATTTTGGAAAATTTGCAGAGCATTTAGCATAGAAAAATGACAAAAGGAAATCATGTCTAGAGGTGGGTGGGATTTAAGTCCACTAGACTCTCAGCTCCTGTATGGCAGGAAGAGTGTGTGTTTTAATTCATCACTTTCCCCCAGGGTCTGTCATATAGAAAGCACCAAACAAATATTCACTAAATGATAAAGAGGGGTCAGACTTGAGTTTTTATCTATTGAAATGTTTAAAGAGAAAACTTTTAGGGCAGCCCAGGTGGCTCAGTGGTTTAGTGCCGCCTTCAGCCCAGGGCGTGATCCCGGAGTCCCCAGATCGAGTCCCACATCAGGATCCCTGCATGGAGCCTGCTTCTCCCTCTGCCTGTGTCTCTGCCTCTCTCTCTCTCTCTCTCTCTGTCTCTCATGGATAAATAAAAATAAAATTCTTTAAAAAAAAAGAGAAAACTTTAAAAAATTTATTTAGAAATTAGAAGACCTTAAGTAATATCTTTATAGATTTCACAGCTGTCCTGTGCCAGCTGTTGTGGAGGGAGGAATTCAGCCAGGAAACTGAGAGGATGTGTAGACTAAAGAATCCGGAACAGATGATTCAAAGTTGATTGAATTTTAAGGACTCCCAAAGAGCAAAAACAAATGCTAGGGAAAAAATATTCTCAGCACCACGAAGTTTGGCAGGATGCAAACCACTTCTTCCAGTATATTTTCAACATATGTTTTAATGCTTTTATTGAACAAATATTTGCTTTTAAAAAGCATTTTTCTCTATTATAAGATACATGCTGGTGGTAGAAGATGTTGGAAGGAGAGCCCCTGCGTGGCACCTCACCCTTTTCACCCCAAAGGACCATGAGAGTTCTTCCACATGGAAGAGCTCCCTAGTGAGTGCCCCTCTGACAATACTGCAAAGACACCAAATGGAAGTAAGATGGAATTTTATGGCACCACTGGGAGCCTTCAGTCTAGCAACTTAGGACCTATTGGGAGACCCTGGGACGGGTGGCCACACCAAGGGATATTAATAAGTCTATCTATCAGGGATCCCTGCACAGAGAGGAATGGTGCCTGGGACTGCCCTTCCTCTGCAGAGTGGATCTGCCACAAGTGTCGGCACCTTTAGGTCTAAGGGCAGAAGGCCCTCACTTTCTTCCAAACTCTATTTTACTCCTTCCCCTTCCTTTCTTCTTGCACAGCCCTTGCATTATTTCTAAGGGACTTTGGGTTTGTTGGAGGAAGGAAAAAGTAATGATCACTGGGGACAGAACATGGAAGTAGTCTGGGGAGTTTAGCGCTTGCCTTCGGCCCAGGGGGTGATCCTGGAGTCCCGGGATCGAGTCCTGCGTCAGGCTTCCTGCGTGGTGCCTGCTTCTCCCTCTGCCGGTTTCTCTGCCTCTCTCTCTTTCTCTCTCTATCATGAATAAATAAATAAATAAATCTTAAAAAAACCCCAAATCTATCTATCTATCTATCTATCTATCTATCTATCTATCTATCTATCTATCTATACTGTTTTGTATTGGTATAGCAATAAAATAAATAACACAAGATAGCATTAGAAGAGTTGACATTACAATTTAAGGAAGAATGTTGACTTGACATTATCTCAGCAGCATTGTTCATTAAATGATTCTGTCTCACAATCATCATCTGTCTCCACATCTACAAGACGAGAATGAAGATTAAAAATAATACCTTCTCTGAGAGGTTGTTTAGGGGGTAAATAATAATAATAAAATAATAATAAAAAATAATGATAGTCATGGTAATAGTAGACACTTCTATGGATCTTACCACGTGCTGGGTACTGTTCTAAGAATTTAACGTACATTAACCAACCAAACATTATGGCTGCCTCATGAATAAGGAACTATGATTATCCCCATTTTACAGATGAAGAAATTGGAAGCACAGGGAAACTAAGTAACTGGCCTAACATCATACAGCTAAAAAGTGGTGAAAGTGGGATTTGAACTCAGGCAGTGTAGCTCTTATCTTGACTATGCATCTGAAGGAGGCTTTGCAATTGAGAAGTCCACAGGTGGGACGCCTGGGTGGCTCAGTGGTTGAACTTCTGCCTTTGGCTCAGGATGTGATTGAACTTCTGCCTTTTGCTCAGGACGTGATTCCAGGATCCGGGATCAAGTCCCACATCGGGCTCCCTGAGGAGCCTGCTTCTCCCTCTGCCTGTGTCTCTCATGAATAAATAAATAAATAAATAAATAAATAAATAAATAAATAAATAAATAAATAAATAAATTTTAAAGAGACGTCTAGAGGCGTGGCTAGGTGCAGGATTTCACCAGAGCTCTGCCTCTTTCTCATCATGTCTTGGCTATATTTTCTTCTGCAGTGGTGTCATTCTCAAGCTGACTCAACATGGTGAAAGGATGACCTTCACCATGTTCATTATAAAAGCACGGTTGGCAATGCTGAATAATTCTAACAATGCCCTGGGAAGGCTTCCCATCAGCCTTGCTAGGGGCATGTGCCTGCTCTTGGGAGGGTAGAACCAGTCTCAAGTGAATCACATGGAATGAGGTGGATTCCTAGGGAATGGGAATGGGATGGGTTCTCTAAGAAAATGGAGTGCCAGGCAGCTGGAAATCGTGTCTGCTACAGCCTTGCTACTTGAAGCAGCAGCACCTGGAAGTTGTTAGAAATGTATGTTCTTGCTTCCCCTTCAGACCCACTGGATCAGAATCTGCATTTTGACAAGTACCCA
The DNA here is from genome assembly GCF_011100685.1 of Canis lupus familiaris. Lineage (NCBI taxonomy): Eukaryota > Metazoa > Chordata > Mammalia > Carnivora > Canidae > Canis > Canis lupus. The sequence goes on along the minus strand of NC_049245.1, from coordinate 16,179,718 downwards.
GGTGATTCCTGTGCACAGTGAAATACGGGAGGAGCTGTACTCCAGAGGGCTTTTAGAAAGGGAGGTATGGTCGATCTCTCCCACTCCTCTTCCACATTGATGGTATGAATGCTTAAACAGTTGCTGCAGTCATGATAATGGTCCCAACTGGGAAATGTGGGGGGAAGGAAGTACAGGTAAGAGCCACAGTACCCTTAAATCTTGGAAAGAGCTCCCTTCCCTCCCCTATGGTTCTCCTTTGGCTTCTCACTGGCTGAGGAGTCCATGGAGGCTAAGAGGAGTGTCCTTGGAGTCTCCCTCTGCCCTTGTAGACCTTGTTTTGGGTACCTGAGACTCAGGAATTCTTTGTACAAATGATCCCAAGCATGTCTCTGCATGGGCCTCTCCTTTAACCATCAGACTGTGGGCACCCAGGTTCCAAAGGATCTTCAGCCCGCAATGGGGTACAGGACCCCAGCACAGAGAGGAATGGTGCCTGGGACTGCCCTTCCTCTGCAGAGTGGATCTGCCACAAGTGTCGGCACCTTTAGGTCTAAGGGCAGAAGGCCCTCACTTTCTTCCAAACTCTATTTTACTCCTTCCCCTTCCTTTCTTCTTGCACAGCCCTTGCATTATTTCTAAGGGACTTTGGGTTTGTTGGAGGAAGGAAAAAGTAATGATCACTGGGGACAGAACATGGAAGTAGTCTGGGGAGTTTTGAATGACTACACCCCTAGGGTCAACATCATAACCTACCTGAGTGTTTTTCTTTGTCCCTATGAACAAATATCCCTTGCCTAGATTTGGTAGTCTCCTACCTGCATGAGTTTTTTCTTTGGCACTGAATCTCCAGACACTTCATTTTAGAAGGTTAAGAATAGCCAGAATCATTTTCTTTACCTACCCTGTGTCCAGGACTTGGCTAAGGTGTGTACACATGAGGCCGTTATGGTGTGGAATAGAGCCAGGAGAGGGAAAAGAACACAAGTGGGCTGCTGGCCTGGGCCCAGAGATATTAATCCATAATAGGTGCTCAATAAATGTTTAATGAGTGTGGCTCTCTGTGCTTGCTTCCATCTGCAGCATTTCTTGGTAGGTACTTGAGGTGCCCACTAGATGTCCCTGTTGTCATGCTTGCAAATCCTGTGTCGCTTGTATTCCCTCTACCCTTCCCCCATCCGGGTTTGATTTCATTAGAGAACGCAAGTACGCCCAATTTTAAGTTAGAAGGCAGATTTTCCTCTATAAATGATTGGAATCGTTGCTTTATTTGCATGTTGTCACTGACTTTCCATTACGTTTGTTGTTTTTCTTGCTTATATTGAAGGTCTCTGTACCAGCAGGTGCTAAACAAAATTTGAATTGAAAGAACTTTGAGGAGATAGTGTCCTACTTCAATCTACTGAAGTACTATTTCTTTATTTATCAAAAAGATTTTTCAATTAATTTTTTTATGGGAAAGGTAGGAGCAGAGGGAGAGGGACAAGCAGACTCTGTGCCGAGCGTGGAGCCCATTTGAGGCTCAATCATGGGACCCGGAGATGGTGACCTGAGCTGAGATCAAGAGTTGGATGCTTAACCAACTGAGCCACCTAGGTGCCCCCTATTCATTTCTTTTAAATTAAGTAAATTCCCCACCCCCCCAAAATAAATAAATAAAGTAAATTCCTTAATTCTACCAGGGTCTTAACCAGATCTTAAGCCAAATTTGGTGTGGCTTTTGAGTAGGAAAAAAAAAATGACTAACCTCTAACAGAAAAGTAGCATTTCCTTTAAGTATAAATGTAGGCAATGAGCCATAGTGGCTGTACTACCTAGGACTATGTCACCAATAGAAATCATTATTTTTATAATATATGATTGCAGATGATTTTGAAATAGCACATATACATCATCTCCACTTTGAAATTAAGATAGTTACTGGATTCACCATTAGATCTTATAATGTGTTAGGAAAGAAGCACATGTATTACTATATCACACATTTGTTTTTAAAGTATTTTGATAATCATATTTAGTGGGGTTGGTTTCCTTTGTAGTCATATGTATATTACTAAATGGCTGTAAAAGCATCATCCTGAGAGGGGCTCCATGGATTTCGCCAGACTGACTAACAGTAGGCCAGAATAATGTCTCCCCAAAGACTCCACAACCTAATCCCTGGAACCTGTGAAATATCATGCCACAATGCAAAGGGGGAATTAAGGTTGCAGATAGATTTAAGGTGGCTAATCATCTGACCTTAAAATAGGAAGATTAGCCTTAGAGAGTCCAGGTGGGCCCATTGTAATTACAAAGGTCTTTATAAGCAAAAGAGGGAGGCTGACTTGGAATCAGAGTCAGGAGGGAATGATTTTGTGATTGTGGAAACAGAGTAAAGGGATTGCTTTGAAAATGGAAGGAGCCGCAGGCTGAAGAATGTGAACAGCCTCTAGAAAGTGGAAAAATTAAGGAAACAGATCCTTCCCCAGAGCCTCTCTGACACCCATGCTGGAAAAATCAAGGAAACAGATCCAGTCAGAAGAGTCAGGCAATGACTCTTATTTTTTTTTTTAATGCACAACAATGATCATTTAATATTTAAAAAATCTTAAATTCGGCTTATGCTATTTCTGAGCAGTAAAACATACTAGTGGGATGACTGAAGACCCTGAAATTGCAGTTACCACAGCACGCCACAGGCATTCCAGTAAAGCCAGGGTTTCAGTCCCAGACACTATTAATTTTGGACCAAACATATTCAGGAGGACAAGGATAAGCAAGACAGGTGTGTAGGACAAAGGGCGGCAAAAAGAAGCTTAGCGAACCTCACGCGCGGCCTGAGGACTCAGGAGGCATGCCTCTCTCGGCAAAGAAACAGATCTTCCAAGGGTTTCTGCACTGCCATTGGCTCAGGCTCCAGCCAACAATGGGAGCAGACCTGGTGTTCCTCAGGACAGAGAAAGCAACAGCCAGAAAGAGCAGAACAGAGCCCTTCCTAACACCATCACTCTTCTGGAACCTCCCTGACACCCAGTGGAAAAATCAAGGAAACAGATCCTTCTCCAGAGCCTCTCTGACACCCAGGCTGGGGAGAAATAGAAGTCGATGTGGAAACCATATTCAGAGAGATTATCACACAATATATAAAAGTTGGAACTGGGCTTCCACGCTGGCCTGTCTGAATCCAGATATTGAGCTGCTAACCCCCTGTTTCCAGAAAGAAGCAGCATTGCCTACACATTGGTTTTAGCCCTGTGAGTTCCATATGAACTTTGGACCTCCAGGACTGTAAGGCAATGCATTTGTATTTTTTTTTAAGCAATTAGGTTTGTGATAATTTGTTACAGCAGCAGTAGGAAGCAAATACAGTGACAAAGAGGTCTATAGCACAAAAGAATCTAGGAGGCCCTGTGTCTAGACTAAGGGTCAGTTAAGGACAGTTCTATCTGTGGTGGAGGTGGGTGGTGAACCAAGGAGTTGTCTATTGCTGCGTGACAAATTACCCAAACCGTAACAACTTAAACAATAAGCATTTATTGTAGTTTCTGTGGGTCAGGAATTTGGGGGTGACTTAGCTGGGTGGTTCTGGCTCTGAGCCTTTCATGAATCTGTGGTCAAGATGTTGGCAGGGGCTGTAGTCAGCTAAAGGCTGAACTGGGAAATCTAAGATGGTGCATTCACATCACAGTGGGTGGAAGGCCTCAGTTCCTAGCTGCATGGACCTGCTGATGGTGCCTCTAAAGTATCCTCCCAACACGGTGGCTGGCTTCCTTGAGAATGGATGATTTGAGAGAGAGAGAAGAAGAGAGAAAGGCAGAAGTCACATGCCTTTTACAACTTGATTTCTGACGTCACACCATCACACCTGTCACATATATTCCTTAGAAGTGAAGGGGCAGGAATTTGTTCCACCTCATATATCAAAGAATCTGGATTTATTTTAAACTACCATACTACTTCTGTCTCTTTCTTTCTTTTAAAAACTTCCATGAACAGATCCATACCAGGAGCTGAAACCAGGAAAATTGGGATAAGGAGTGTAAATTACTGACAAGACCATGTATAGAAAATTTCATTTTAATTTATTTATTAAAGCCCTAATTTAATCATATTAATGGTTGAAGTCATAAGCCAAAGAAATAGTGTCTTTCCTTGTAGAAATTCTGTTACTACCAACTTGGCCTGGAATAGTATGTTTCTTTTAAAAAATAAACTTGATATTTTAGAATAGTTCTATGATTACATAAAAGTTGCCAAGATAGCACAGAGAGATCTTGTATAGCCCTGCACTCAGTTTCCCTTATTGTTAATATCTTACATTACTGAGGTACATTTGTGACAGCTAGTGAACCAATATTGGATCTATTGGTTCAATACAATTATTAACTAAAGTCTGTAGTTTGTTTTTGTTTTGGATTTCCTTTAGTTTTACTTAATGCCTTTTTCTCTGAGCAGTACATTTTTGGGTAGGTTTCTTCCCTGTGTCTCTGGTATCTTACTGGTACTAGCCCTTTTGGAAATGGCAACAAAAACAAGTAGGTATGGTGAAGAGGACAGAAACTCTAGAGAGGGATTTGGATTTGAATCTTGCCCGTATTATGGGCTGAGGGTCTCATAAAATTTTCCTTCATGACCTCAGTTTCCTCATCTGTAAAATGGGAATGATTCGTCATAGGAATGTTGTGAAGATTAAACAAATCCATTTATATAAGCACTTTGGATAACATTTGCCACATTAGCTATTTGGGGATAGCTATTTTTATTGTTACTATCATTACTATTTTTAATTTGGCATTTTATCAGGTAACCTGACCCAGAAGAAGGTATTTCTTATACAACATGGGAAATGCAGAGTCCCTGTTAGTGTTTGGGGATGCTTATAAGGCCTTCTGCAGAAGTGATTTGAATTGAGTCTTCAAGAATGCGAGGTGTTGAGCACCTGGGAGGCCCATTAGTTGAGCATCTGCCTTTGGCTCAGGTTGTGATCCTGGGATTGAGATTTGCATCAGGCTCCCCACCAGGAGCCTGCTTCTCCCTCTGCCTATGTCTCTGCCTCTCTGTGTGTGTGTCTCTCATGAATAAATAAATAAAAAATCTTAAAAAAAAGGAGGAGTGTTGGTGGAGGAAGGGTCCACGAGATAGGAAGAAAGATTTTTGAGGAGGAGGGATTGTGGCATGATCCTCTGTGAGGTGGTGTGAGTCAGCTGGGGCAACTTTAGAGAAGATGAGCAGCTCTGTGTGTGAGGAGTGAATGGCCAGGAGCTGGGTCAGGGAGACTCATAGGCTGTGGTGGGGAATGTGGATCTTTCTCTTTCCTGTGGGCAATGGGGAGCAAATGAAGGTTTTCAACAGGTGAATCACTCAGTCAGATTAGGGTCTTATAGAAATGGATTTGATAAGAAAGCAAATTGGAGATAGGCCATCTACACCTTTTATGTATCACTGTGTGTGTGTTTTCCTTCTAGTAGGCTGGTTGGAGTGGCAACCACCCACAAGCAACTTTTAGAGACTAGATGTTGAAGATGGCAGAGAGGAAAATTATTGACTCCCACCTCTCCCCTGCCCAGGAATCATTGCTTGGAGTAGAGATTGATGAAGTTCTGGAATATAGAAGAGGTCTAGAGCCAATGACCAAGAAAAAATTCTTGAGACATCTTTAGTGCAAGATAGTGGTTTTATTAAAGCATGGGGACAGGACCAGTGGGCAGGAAGAGTGGCTGCCCCGGGCCTGTGAGGGGTGGCTGATTGTATACTTGGGAGTTGGGAGGGACTTGAGGATAGAATACTCTCTAAGGAATTTTGGAAGCAAAGTTTCCAGAACCTTGAGGGGGCTAGCTGTTGTTGGGAAAAGGTCATTTATTACTGTCTAATAAAACCTGTCATGAGACCCTTCAGCTGTATATTGGTGGGCCATGTGCTTGGGGGATGATTGCCAATATGTATCTTGGGTGTTTAGAGATAAAGGAAATTTCGTTCTTTTTTTTTTTTTAACGTATTTTTTAAAAGATTTTATTTATTCATGAGAGACACACAGAGAGAGAGAGAGAGGGGGGGGTGCAGAGACACAGGAGGGAGAAGCAGGCTCCATGCAGGGAGCCCAACATAGGACTCGATCCCGGTACTCCAGGATCATGCCCTGGGTCAAAGGCAGGTGCTAAACCGCTGAGCCACCCAGAGATCCCCAACAAAGGAAATTTCTAAAGGAATTTTTATATGTTAAAGTAGACTTACAGGATCCTGGGGGTCGGGCTAAGATTGCCTTTTGCCCTTAGCAAAGTATGAACATTGAGGCAGTTGAGTGTAGAGGAATATTCCTCTGCCGATTTCAAGGACTTGTTAATGTGCTTCCCTGGGCTTGTGCTTTGTCCTCAGTCCTGTTCCCCAATCAGAGATGCTTCATAGTAGGAAACACTGTTTTTGGAGTTTACATAAATGAGAGATACTTATCTTGTGTTCAGGCACTGATCTTTAAGGTTATTTGTTACAGCCATTAGCCTACCCTGACAAATACAGCCACTATGGATAGATCATATGGCTGGGAAGAGTTTCAAATGCTAATGGACTCAGGGTTTTAAACTTCTGACATAAATGTGTAAAACTCTGGAGGTAGCGTCACCTGGCCTGTTATATAGGTCTATAAAGCAAGCCATGGTATCTGCAGGGGTGATCACAGCTGAGTAATTCTAAAGCATTTTCGACTAGAGAGAAATGAAATGCAGAGGCTTTATGTTCAAGCCTAATATATATTTCATCAAAAAAAGAGACTGAAGTACACTGAGTCTTCCTTGAAAGAAATTGAAGTATAGAAAGAACCTACTTCCTTATAATAATAAGGATAATAAACTTAAGAAAGATCACTTAAAGAGACAAGCAACAGATTTATCAGACCCAAAGTCACATCTTGAGGCTCAACTTTGCTTCACAAGTGGGCAGGTACATACGGTTTACAGAAAGCTTATTTGATTACTTATTTACAAATCTAAATTTTTAAAAAATATTTTATTTATTTATTTATGTGAGAGAGAGAACACATGCTCTTCTTGCACAAACAGGGAGGAGTGAGGAGGGGAGGGGCAGAGGGAGAAGCAGACTCCCCATTGACCAGGGAGTTCCATGTGAGGCTCCAATCCAGGACCCTGAGATCATGACCTGAGTTGATGTCAGATGCTAAAATGACTGAGCCACACAGGTGGTCCTCAAATCTTAATTTTTTTAAGAGTAAGATGTTTTGTTGGTGTTTAGAAATATATTAACTTAATATTTGATGTCCTAATTTTAATATCCTCTCCTTTTTATAAAGAAATGCCTTTTGCCCTAGAGTATAGAAGCAGAGTATAAATATAGTAAATATAGTATAAATATAGTAAGCTATAACATTAGTTAAAATATAAAATGTAAGTATATAATATAAAATATAAGAATTATAAATAACATTAATATATAAAAATAATATAAAAATATTTTTAAAATTGAAGTATAATAATAGAATATCTTTTTTTTCCTGTTCATGAAGTTACTTCATTACTCACTGTAGTAATAATTTAATAAATGCTCTCTACATGAACTAAAGGAAAAAAATGCTTTTTACCATTATGTTTTCTTAATTCTGTGTCCTGTCTGATGAGGAAACTTACTGAAATCTATTACTTCCTGTTTACTGACTTTTCAAAGCAGGAAACAAACTTCCTGACAAAATACATCCACTAAAGCTTGTAAATATATGTTAACTTTTGTATATGATGGATCTTTTTGGGATAACATATGTAGAAATGAATGAATTGTGTGAAGTCTGAACAAAAAATTTTTTAAGGTGGCTATTTAAAAGCTAATCTACCTTATGCAACTCACAATTTTTCCTGTGCAATTCAAAGTTTTAGTTTTTGACCTTATTGTGTATTTTTTATTTCCCTTTTGAAAACATCTTGCTGAGAAGATTTTAACTAAACCTTCCTTTGAAAAATACTTGAGCAAAATTTCCTTTTTAGTATCTGAAATTGTAATAACAAAAAATAAAATAAATTATAACAACAAAATAATATGGTGTAGGAAAAAACCTGGAGAATGAATAAAAGATCCCTCTAGCCTTTATTGGCTGTTAAGATGCCATATAGCCCCATTACCTTTCTAAACTCTCGCATTACCTTCCTGGAGTTCACTCTAGTCTAGCCCATCCCAGCTCCCTTGCTTTTCTCTGAGCATACCAGCCCCACACTTGACTCTGGACCCTGCCTCTGCCTGGAAGTCTTTTTCTCCTAGTCTCCATATGACTGTCCCTATGAACATTTTTGTCTTCGTCTGTAAAAGGCCTGTCAGATCTCTAAAGGCTTTCCAATCCCAAACCGCTAGGATTTTGGGACTTTTCTGGTGGCGCATGTAGCTTCCAGGGTACAAGTGATAAGAGAGGGGTCTTGGCTTGTTTTTATTGTATCTCACAAATCTGATTATGAAGAATTCATTGGTCAGTATCTTTTAATGTACTTCTTTAGCTCTTGAGTATTATAGTTAGTGTTCCTTGATTAAATGGTTCGCTTTACCATTTTGTTGGGTAAAGTTGGTGCTGGTTTAATCCTTGGAGCTTTAGTGAACATGCTCTTCTCAGCTCTGCCGATTACATACTGTGTGGCCTTGGAAAAATCCACCTAACTTCTCCTCTGAACAATGAAGGGGTTATTTAGAGTTTTTCTTTTTTAAACTTGGACCCTATTGGAGCTCCCAGGGTACTCAGGGGTAAATACCATAACAACTAAAATTGTAAATTGTATGTTCTGTCCACTGCTCCCATGGTGGGAGCTGTTTTTAAGGACATAGTCTTGAGAGAGCAGTGTCTTGGTAGCCAGCAAAGTCTCTTTATGGAACACTGAAATGTCTCTACTGAGAAAAGCTGTGCTCCAAAACAGAATGACCTTGGATGTTATTATTGTCTTGAGAGGAGGCACGAATACCATTATCCAAATAGAATGTTGTGTGTTCATACTTGATGAGTCTGCTAGTGTATCATTTTTGTTAAATTACATTAGGACACATGTGTATACTCTGAGTGATCCAGTCCCGAGCCCAGGGGATCTAATAATTAGTGGTTCATTGAAACACTAACAAATCAGTGGTTCAGATCATAGGGCACTTGGTAGAAAATTGTTATTTGTTTTAGGAATCACTATCTCAGTCTGTGTTTTTTTCTTGCATATGTGCCCATATCAATCCAGCGCAGCCGGATCGCTGCCAAAGGAACCACCTCCATGCTAATAAAACTGCTTGCTGACCCGCAGGGCACAATGTGGAAGAGGGGGCATTTAAGATTGTAAGAGCAGGTCATGAGAAGTAGAGTGTTGGAGGATATCATTGAAAGGACATGACTGCTGGTTCACTTCCACAGATCTACCGAATTAGAAGCTTTTTGCCCTGACCCTATCCTGAAATGTGTGCCCACTCACGGTGGGAGAGAGAGAAAGAGGCAGAGACACAGGCAGAGGGAGAAGCAGGCTCCATTCAGGGAGCCCAACATGGGACTTGATCCCAGGTCTCCAGGATCACACCCTGGGCTGAAGGCAGCGCTAAACCGCTGAGCCACCTGGGCTGCCCTATTTTCTTGTTTTTTTTTTTAATTTAAATTCAATTTGCCAACATAGAGTATAACACCCAGTGCTCATCCCATCAAGTGCCCTCCTTAGTGCCCATCATGCAGTTACCCCATCCTCCCACCCACCTCCACTTCCACAATCCTTTGCTTGTTTCCCAGAGTTAGGAGTCTCTCATGGTTTGTCTCTCTCTCTCTCTGATTTTTCCCCGTTCAGTTCCCCTCCTTTCCCTTATAATCTCTTTTCATTATTTCTTATATTCTACATATGAATGAAACCATATGATGATTGTCCTTTTCTGATTGACTTATTTCACTCAACATGATATCCTCCAGTTCAATTCTTGCATCATTTATTTTGATGCTCTATTGGTAGGTATATACACATAAAGGATTGTTATGTCTTCTTGGAGAATTGATTTATCATCGTGTGATATCCTTTATCCTTGATACTCTTCCTGGTTTCAAATTCTGCTTTGTTTGAAATTAATAAAGTAAGTCCAACTTTCTTTTGATAGTGATAATGAGATGGATCTTTCTCCAAGCTTTTACTATTTATATACTATCTGATTTTGTGTTTAAAGTGGGTTTCTTCTAGAAAACATAGTTGGGTTGTATTTTTATATCTGTTGTGGCCATATCTTTTACTAGGTGTGTTTAAACTGTTCACAATAACGATTATAATTTGTTCAACATCTATAATCTTTGTAATATTTTCTTAATTACATTTGTTTTTTGTTTCTTTCCCCCTTCTACCTTCTCTAGTTTTAGCTGAACATTTTATATGATTCCATTTTATCTCCTTTCTTAGCATATCTTTTATATTTCTTTAAAATTTTTTTAGTAGTTACCCTAGAGTTTACAATATACAGTTTTAAATAATTTAAGTACATTTTCAAATAGCGTTATCCTGCTTTACAGGTATTCCAGTTATCTTAGAGTATCCCAATTCCATTCTCTATCCCTTGTGTCATTGCTGTCATTCATTTCTTTTATCTAGGTGCTTAAAATTACCAAATATGTCATTACTGTTATTGCTTTAAACAAACTATTTTAGATCAATTAAGAATGAAAAAAATAGTTTACTTCATTTGTTTCTTCTCTAACACTCTTTCTTTCAAGAGACGGAGAGGGCATGAGAGACCGAGCTGAGGGGAGAGACAGTGAGAGAGAGAGAGAGAATCTTAAGCAGGGTCTACTCTCAATTCAGAATCCAATGAAGGGCTCAATCTCACAACCTTGAGATCAGGACCTAAACTGAAATCAAGAGTTGGATACTCAACCCACTGAGCCACCTAGGCACTTCCTATTTCTTTCTTTATGTAGTTTCTGATTGACATAATTTTTCCTTTGCCTGAAGAATTTTTGTTAACATTTCTTGCAGGGAAGGTCTGATGACAATAATACATTTTCTCAGTTTTTTTTTTTTTTTTTTTGGTCTGAGAAAGCCTTTATTTCTCCTTGCTTTGGAAGGACAGTTTTGCTGGATATAGAATTTTGGATTGGTGATTATTTCCCCCCAGATTTAAAGATTTCACTCTTTTCTTGATTGTTTGATTTCTGATGGGAAGTCCATAGTAATTCTTATCTGCATTCCTCTATATGTTAGTTTCTTTTTCTTCTTCAGTCTTCCTTCAAAATTTTCTTTGTCTTTTTTTTCTGCAGTTTGAAGATAATTTAACATAGTATATAAATTTTTATTTTGTATTTATCTTATGTAAATACAAAGCTTCCTAGAGCTGTGGTTTGGGGTCCATCATTAATCTGGATAGTTTTTGGCTGTTATAACTTCAGCATTTCTTCTGCTCCATTATCTTTTTCTTCTTCTACCATTGGAATTGGATTGGAATACTATTCTAGTTTACTTTTATGTTATACCTGTTGAAATTGTCCTACAATCCTTAGATGTTTTGTCCTTTTTTTTCCCTACCTTTTTTCTCTCTGCATTTCAGCTTGAGAAGTTTCTATTGACCTATGTTCAAGTTCACTGATTCTTGTCTCTGTTGATGCTATTACATTGTTAGAGACATTCTTCATTTAAATATTTGTGTTTTTGATTTTTAGCATTTCCTTTGACTTTTTCCTAAGAGTTTCCATCTATCTGTTTACTTTATCCATCTTGCATGTTGTCTTCCTTTTTTAAAAAAAATATATTAAAGCCCATAATGTATTAATCATAGTTATTTAAAACTCCATGTCTGATAATTCCAACACCTGTGTTTTATCTGAGTCTGGTTCTCGTGATTGCTTTGTCTCTTTGGACTGTGTTTTTTTTTTTTTTTTTCTTGTTTTTGAAAGCATTATGGTTTTTATTGAAAGCTGAGCATATTGTATTGGGGAACAGAAACTGAAATAAATAAGCTTTTAGCATGAGGCTTAATGTTGGTTGGGCTGGGATTTGGACTGTGTTTAATATTTATTGTAGCTATAGGTACCAGAGACTTCAAATTCTTCTAGTGTCTTTTTTTGTCTTTTCTCTTGGCTTTGGAGCATGTTTATGTTCATTCAGAAAGAGTCTGTGTCTTATGGCTCTTTCAGCTGTAACCCTCTTGTTTTTACCTGGTAAAAGGTTGTAGCAAGGAGAATTTTCTATTATCTGGTGGGAATTCTCCAACTTCAGTGGGCTTGTGGTCCTTTTACAAATATGACCTGCAGAAGCATAGCCCCCCCACCTACAATGTCCCCTAAGTCCTTTCATGGGGCTCAGCAGCATTCCTGATCTATTTCCCTGAAGTCCTAGGCCCCGTTGACTATGGTCCCCCCACTCCACTTTTGAAGAGACAGGGGAAGGAGGGTCTGGAGTATGATGCAGATGTCTCTGAGTACATTTCCCTATCATTACTCTTCCCTCTGCAGGGGCCACAAGGAGGTTCTGCTCAGATCCTCAGTCTGAGAACCTGGTGAGGTTCCCGGAGAAAACCTCATGGCAGTGTAGGGGTCCCCCCTGCCTGCAGCTCCAGCAGTTTCTTACTTTTACACTGGTCCACACTCAGTCTCCAGATATTCATCACAACTGTCATTTAAATATTCCTACCAGTTTCTACCTCCATGAGCTTCTGATTCAGTTAATAATCTCTCAGTTGCTGTATTTCTCTTGATGTGTCTGTCTCTTCATTTAAAAAAAAAAAAGATTTGATTTTTTAAAAAGTAATCTCTACATCCAACATGGGGCTTGGACTTCCAACCCTGAGATCAAGAGTTGCATTCTCCACTGACTGAGTCAGCCAGGTGCCCCTGTATCTTCATATTTTGAAGTGGTAGTTTGCCCTGTGACTTCAGTTTCCTGAGGAGTCTACTAAAAGTGTTGATTTTCTATTTATCCAGCTTCATCTTGTAAGAACAGGAGTGATGTCTTTCAAGCTCTTTACATGTTGGGGCTGAAATCAGAGCCACACTAAAGTTTGAGCACATCAGGTTAGACATTTAGGTTCTAGGAAGAGGGTGGTCTAATGCACACACTGGCAGCATCTCAGAAGACTGGGATCTGGCTTGAAGGAGCTCTTGCTACCTCAAGGGCCATAGTTTCCTTATTTGTTAAATGGGAGCAGTTCCACCTGCCCCCAGAGTGCTGTGAGAGGACAAATGTGGCAGCTGAGAAGTGTTGCAAGGTCCTTCTGTCAGTTTTAAGACAGCCACACTCCACTTGCCTGGAACCTGTGGCTCTAACATGTCAGAAAGGAGACTCAGCTTTATGGAGTATTTGCTTTCTCTGATGTCCTTCTGTCTCTTTTGACTTCTTGACTTGCCCCATGTTTATAAAACATCAGGCTGAGACCTGGTTTCTCTCAGCCTGCTTCTCTCTCTCTCTCTCTCTCTGTCACACACACACACACACACACACACACACACACACACACACACACACACCCTGCTCCAGCACTGGCAGGCCTCCAGCCATCAGAAACATGCATCCTGTCAGTTTAAAGGGGAGTTGGCAGGAATCATTGGGAAAACACACTTGTTCTGGGATCTGGGCTCATTGGAATTTGCTCCTGCTGGACATTCCCTGGCCCCGGAGCAATGCCAACATAAGGCAATGCCACAAGCCTCCTCTCTTTGCCTGACTTTTTCTTACTTCATGCCTATGGGCCTTGGAGAGCAGCTTCAGGGGACTGGTTGACCTCCAGAGGCAGCTCCTGTGAGCTAGCTGCCAGGGAATTCTCTCAGATGGGGGCCTTCTAAGGGATGGACATGTTTCTTGGTCCTAAAGCAGAGAAATTAGAAACAGAAAGAGATGTGGAAAGATATTCTATTTAAAATAAGCCCCCTCAGTCTCCACAGACAGTTGAATAAAAATTCTTTCATTTGGGTATATTTTATTTTTAAAAGTTCAATTTAATAGCTTTGAAAAACAAAGTGGAATAGGTCAGAAATTTGGAGGCAAAAAGACAGTGGGATTTTTTTTCTACAAGTCCTTCCTGGTGAGGCTGCTCTTTGAAGCACTTAGAGTTTCTCACAATTCTGCTTGGACCATCTTCCCAAAAGCAATAGCCCCCAGGTGACCCAATCACCCCCATTTCCTTTATTTTCTGCATTTGTGTCATTCTTCCCATGTAAACCACCTCAACTCAGAATAAGGGCACTAGGATGCCTCAACTGATGTCATTTAGGTGATAGAGGACTCCTTTAGGGTCCAGGCAAGAACATGAGATGGCCTCTTCATATGGTTTGGGAATAGGTATGGCCTTTTCAAGGTATTCTGTTTTGGGGGGAAACTCTTGACCAATTTTCTGGGAGGAGTTGGAGTAAGAACAAATCCCGTGGATGCTAATGTGACCCATCTACAATTATGGGCCTCCCTAGCTAACTACTTCTTCCAGGGGAAACATCATATGGAAGGAAATATGGCTTTCTTGCTGCATCTGCTTTACACACATGTTCTGAAAATCCATGCTGGCATCTTTGTCCTTTTCACTTACTTTGTCTTTCATGGAAATGAGTGGTCTTTATATATCTGTTTATGTGACTATTTTTTTAGGGTGTATCTCTCTTGTTCTGGGCCCAGTGAGGTCACTCACCATTACTGAATTCTTAGGGCCTACCACAGTGCCTGGCACAGAGTAAACTTAAGAATACTTGCTGGCATTATTATTTTTAAAAATTTTAAACTTATTTTTTAATTTAAATTCAAAAATAATTTTTAAATTTTAAAATTTTAAATTTAAAATTAATTTTAAATTCAAGCATAATTAACATACAGTGTTATATTAGTTTCAGGTGTATAATATAATGATTCAACACTTCTGTACCTAAGTGCTCATCATGATAAGTGTACTCTTGATCTCCTTTCCCTATTTTACCCATTCCCCATCCCACCTCTTCTCTGGCAAATACAGAGAACAAACTGGTGGTTAAGGTCTGCTTTTTTGTCTCTTTTTTTTCTTTGTTTATCTGTTTTGTTTCTTAAATTCCACATATGAGGGAAATGATATGGTATTCGTCTTTCTCTGATTATTTCACTTAGCATTATACTCTCTAGGTCCTTCCATGTTGTGGCAAATGGCAAAATTTCATTCTTTTTTTTATGGCAGAGTAATATTCCACTGTGTATACATATATATATAGACACACACACATGCACACACTGTATCTTCTTTATTCATTTATCAATAGACAGTGGGGTTGCTTCCATATTTGACTATTGTAAATAATGCTGCAATAAATATAGAGGTGCATATATCTTTTCAAGTTTGTGTTTTCATATTCTTTGGGTAAATTCCTAATAGTAGAATTACTGGGTCATGTGATAATTTTATTTTTAACTTTTTGAGGAACCTCCATGCTGCTTTCCATAGTGCTGAACCAGTTTGTATTTCCAATAGTGCATGAGGGTTCCCTTTTACCTACATGCTTCCCAACACTTACTTCATGGAATTACTTTAACTTAATCATCATCACAACCCTATGGATAAGCTCTATTATACCATTTGACAGAGGAAGAAATTGAGAATTTGCACAACTCATTCAAGTCCCCCAACTGGAAATCCAGATCTGAGTGATTGATTCTTAAGCCCATGCCTTTAACTGACATATTATAAATCCTCCTGCTAGGTGAAGGAGTGAGAAAGAAAATGAATATATGATGCATCTTACAAGAACTTAACAAGAAGAAAAAGAGGAAACATGCTTGAGGGACCTGTAAAAAGGAAGGTTAAAAAAATGTTTCAGGCAAGAACTCTCTGGAGGTGATTTTGAATGCCAAGCACTGGCTCTGGAACATGTTTGGTTGGACCAGTCTCATTAATGTTTGTTTTGGCAAATCCGGTCAGAAACTTTCTCTTTCACCGGTCATTGGAATTTGAAAAAAATTTCTATAAATGGATCTAAAAATTTGATAGTTTATTTCAATTAAATGACTTTTTTGTTTAAAAATGTGAGTAAATGACCTGTTTCAAATTTGACATTGAAATGATATCAAAATGATAAGTTACCAGCTAGAATATAATGTTTTATTGGGAAGCAGGGTTGGCACTACTATTTTTTTTTGAACATGTGTTTTATGGTTGGTTCTTCACACTGAGTCATATGATAGCACCTTTGTTTGAAGACAAGTTGTATCTCTTCCTTTGCTTTATGGGTCCTATAGTGGCCAATAAATGGCTGGGGTTGGGAGGCCTAGGGTCTGTTCTGGGTTCTGCCTTTATGAATCTCAGGTAAAGCCTATGATCTACCCAGTTTGCCATTTTGTCCTGACTTAAATGCAGGGGGATGGGTTAGACAGGTTATTAAGGGTTTTTCTGGGTTAAAAGTTCAATGAGTCCATGACTCCAGATGGGTGTTCTGGTCCCTCTTTTATAGCCCTCTCTCTTTAGGAAAAATGGAAGGGCCAGAGAGGCGAAGACACTGTTTAGCCAACACCTGCACAGCCTGTCTGACAGGTGGGTCCTGAGAATAAGCAGTCTCTGTGTGGTGGCCAAGTGCTGAGCCTGCAGCCTGCAGCTGGCCTCCTTGGCTTCTGTAGACCCCTTGGCTCCTACATTAGTCTTTGGAATCTCTAAGTCTCCAGCAACTGCTCAATAGTTTGCTTTTTCTCCTCCTAAGAGACAGTCAAGGGCATTAGGGGCCTTGTTACTTTGGGAGGTCTGCCACATTTACGAATGCCTTGTAACCCCTAATGAGTGACAGATTTATTTGACAATTTTTGATAAGTGGGTTGTTTGCGATTCACCAACGGAAGGAATGATTTGTCATCTTGACTTGAAAGGCTGACCATCAGAGCAATGACTGAGTGTACATATTAAAAGGTCATTCATCGTTGCCTAACATCCTGTCATATATCATCTTCTGATCTTTCTGTTTTTATTGTTTTGATCTCAAAAAAAAAAATCTGTTTTAAATGTGGAAGCTGGAAATTGGGAAATGACAGAACTATTTATGGTCCCCATGAGCAGCCGGCCCGTTTCGGTGACAAACGTTGTAAACATGTTGTGTTAAAATCCCAATCCTTTGCTCTTGATTTTAATTGCTTGGAATTCATTGAACTTGAGGCACCCTGGATTCTGTTTCCTGCTGAGATTCGGTAATGGTGACATTCTGACTTGGCAGAGGGAGCATCGCTCTGCTGAGTCACGGTTCTCTTAACTCTGTCCAGGTCTCCAGGAACTGAAGAACTAGAATGTGGTCACTTTGCAGGTGTATGGAACTGTTCCCAGTGCCTCTTGCCAAATAAAGAGAATGACTATAAACTTTTTGCTTTAAAGAAACGCAAAGCACTTTTTTCCTTTCCCATTAGGGCCACACCTCTGATAAAGTGGTCATTTAATGGCCTATACTATTAAAGATGTGTTCTGTGATTAGTTCATCAGTTGAACAACCAGTCAAGCTCTCAGCATTTTGTGAAGTTTTTCTCATTTGATCCTCACAATACTCTTTAGAGGTAACTGCTATTATTCTTCCTATTTTCAGGTGAGGACTGGTTAACTAACTTGGCTGTAGCCACTCAGCTAGTAAGTGACAAAGCCAAGATGTAACCCGGGGAGGTCTGATGCCAAGGCCTGTGTTGTTATTATCCATGATTCATTATAAGTAAGTGACTCTAGTTCTTGGCCACTTGTATCAGCAAGCCACCTGGGAGATGTGTAAAACTTGTTGTGGTAGGGGTAGGGGAAAGGTGTGACAGGTACTGATCAGATGGCAGAAAGGGAGCTACCCAGAGCAAAGTCTTCCAAGTTATAGAAAAAGAAACCAAATGACCTTAAAAAAAATCAGGGAGAAAAACTCACCAGTACATAGCATAATATTTGCAAATGATACACAATACGTTGGGGTTCAAAGACCCCCAA
Organism: Canis lupus familiaris; assembly: GCF_011100685.1. Taxonomy (NCBI): domain Eukaryota; kingdom Metazoa; phylum Chordata; class Mammalia; order Carnivora; family Canidae; genus Canis; species Canis lupus. The sequence continues at coordinate 16,161,901 of NC_049245.1, read as the reverse complement.
ATAATATGAATATCTTGTTCTTAGGAACAAATGGACAAAGGAAAAGGATGAAATTTCAAAAGTGAAAATTGGGGCACAAACAAAGACCAAAACTTTGAGAGACCATTGATATTGATGGTTGATTCTCTTCTTGAAAGATACGTACTTCTATTGAAATATATTTTCAAAGGCCTATGGCAAATAATGTCTGAGAAAGGAACAATGGAAAGGTAGTGATGAAAAAAAAGCACATCAATTCATGAGTTTACCAAAGGCAGCTAAAGGAATAATGTCTTGTGGGTATACTTGCTTAAAATGTACAATATTTAAAAACATACCTATAGAGCAGGAAAATAATGGCAGAAAGTTTATCAGTATTTTTAGACATGAAGTTGTAAGGAGCAAACCTGTTCAGAATTAAAGCAGGGGGTGGTGTCTGGGTGGCTCAGTCAGTTAAGCGTCTGCCTTCAGCTTGGGTCATGATCCCAAGGTCCTGGGATCCAGTCCCACGTTGGGCTCCCTGCTCAGTGGGGAGTCTGCTTCTCCCTCTCTTCTGCCCCTCCCCCAGCTTGTGCTCTTTTCTTTCTTGCTCACTCTCTTTCAAATAAATAAATAAGTAAAATATTTTTTTTTAAAAAAGAATTAAAGCAGGGTCTTTTGTAGTCTCAGAAGGAAAAAAAGAGAGTTCTACAACTTATTTTTTTTTCTCTATGATATATTCTAAACATCTATCCATGTTAGCACAAAAAAATCTGTGTGGTTCCTTTTAACTGCTGTATGGATATTCTACACTGTGGATATTTAGTTATCTTGTTACCTCCTTAGCAATAGACCATTGAGGCTGTTTACATTGTTTACTGGTGCAAATGATGTCACAAAGAGCGTTCTTTGTGCATGCCTCCTGTGGTGGCTATCACTCCTTAAGAAAGCCTGCTTCTGGTGGCATTGCTGATTGTCACTTCCAGCTGCCACACCTCTGCTTCCAGCCGGTGGCAATATGACAGAGGTGGTATACTTGCATGATGTAGGATTCCAAGGCATCTTTGGCTAAGGGTCTCCCCAGTGACCTGGCTTAAATTTTCTTAGAATTGCATTGTGGTCTGAGGATCATCCTATCCAAACCTTCCTTCCTTTTCTCCTTTCATAAATGTTAGAACTTTCATAGTTTGAAGGGTGTCCCTGCCTTCTGTCCCTCTCCCTTTATTCTTTACAGGTGTTTCCTCCAATAGATCTCTTGCATGTCCAATCTTGTCTTGGCATCTGCTTCTCAGGGGACCCAAACTCACTTACTCCTTGAACACACTGGTAAGCACTTTTCTAGGAAAACCTCAGAGAAATAAAAATTAGGCAGCCGTGAAGTATGTATATGTATTTGTATATCTGTCTGTTTTTACCTTTTATTGTTATGGTGTAAAGAAGGGCACATAGTAGCTTAAGGAATTTCACAAACTGAGCACACTCATGAAGCTAGTACCCTTATCAGGAAATTGAGCATCATCAGCACCTCAGAAGCCCCCTCATGCTCCTTCCAGTCTTCCCCACCTCCTCAAGGCTAACCACTATCTGACTCCTGACACCATAGATTTGTTTTGACTACTGTTGAGTTTTTGTAAATGGAATCACACAATATGTTCTTTAGTGTCTGCCCATTCTATTTGTGAGATTAATCCATGTTCATTTATTAGCACTGCTGTGTAATGTTCCATTTTATGGCTAAACCACAATTTATTCATTTGATTATTACCATAATTTCTAACTTTGGCTACATCAAAACAGTGCTGAAATGAAAAATCTTGTGCAAGTCTCCTGGTGAACTTATGTAGGCAATTCTGTTCAGTGTATATATAGAAGTGGAACCACTGGGACGCAGCGTAGACATAGATACTGCCAGACAATTTTCCACAGTGGTCATACCAATTTATCCTCCCTCCAGCAGTGTCTATGAGTACTAGTTGTTCCTCTTACTCTTTAACACTTAGTGGATTTCATCTTTATTTTAGCCATTTTAGTGGGTATGTTTTGGTATTGCATTATGGTTTCAGTATGCTTTGATCTGATGACTAATAACATTGAGCACTTTTTAATGTATTTATTTGTCATTTGAATATCCTTTTCTGTAAAGTGCCTGCTCAAGTTTTGCCAATTTTTCTATTAGAGCACTTGACTTTTTTGTATTGACTTTTTAGGAGTTAGTATTTTCTAGAAATGAAGGTATGTGTACATTAATTTTAACTTTAATGTGACTAAAACACATTTCAACATGATTGAAAAAATTAAAATGCCAAGAGAGATACTTTTCATTGTATTGGAGGAAGGCCATATACTGGGTTATATTGAATTAATGTAGGTTTTAAAGGAAATAACCTCACTTACATGGTTAACCTTGCCACCACAGTTTCTTTCTTTTTCTGATGAAGCCAATTCTTGTCCCCCTTCTTTCTGTGTGGTGAGCTTATGATAAAAAGAATTTTTGCTAAATTTTTCTCTTTGGGAATTAGAAACCAAAAATCTAAGCTCCTTACCCATACATATGGAGACAGCCATCCCTTGTGACATCTAAGTAGGGATATCTGATTCTCAGCTGGAGTAATGCCATGGTGACTTCTACTTTGAGTTACTTTGCTCAGTGAGCTAACATCACAAACTTAGGAAACTTCCTTTTTTAAGCATTTGCTCATTTATATTTCAGTGTTACTTTTAAGATGCCAAAACATGTGCCAATAATAATCCAGAAGGTGAGTGGAGTGAGATGAATTGAGCTTGCAGTTATGATGTTAGTGAGTCCATCTCTAGGACAGTGGTCCTCAATCTTAGACACACTTTATAATCACCTGGGGAGCTTCTAGATATCCTAATGGCAGGCCACAAGCCAGACAGACCAATTAAATCGATCTGTGATGGTACGACCCAGATGTCATAATTCTATAAGCTCCCCAAGTGATTCCCCATTGGATTCATTCTCAGTGTGTTGATTGAGCCTGAAGTAGGCTAAATGCCAGGCTTGACCTTATGAGATTCACAACGATCATGAGCATATCTCTGTGAGAACTTTGAGTGTAGAGCCAGACAACCTTTTCTGTAGACAGGAAACATATACTACCCAAACAATCCTATTGACTAGTCCCCGGAAAGACTCCATACCATTTTGTGTGATGTTAACCCAAACTACCTTAGCTAAACCACAACGCCCTCTCTGTGAGATTTGCAAGCAACTCTTGGCTCTGCTTTCCCAAATAACTGGACTGAATGGGTAGGAGGTGGGTAGGCTGGAGTTAGAGCATCAGACGGGGACAGGAAATGGGAGAGATGGTACATACTCTAGCCCTTGCCTATTGATCCTCTTTTTCCCCAGAAGAAGGGTGCCTCCGAGGCACCGTTCTCATTCTGAGGACTGGCGGACTGTTCTTCAGTTAGTTTCTCCAATCCAAATTGCAAAGGTGGATCTGAGCATTTTGTAGAACTTCAGAACCTCTTTCTGAGTCAGAAATTGTCCATTCCAGCTACCACATATCCAAGTTACATCCCACTTCAGCACTCTTTGTGGCTTTAGCCCCTCTGCATGAACTCTGCCTGTTGGTGCTAGGGTTGCTGGGCTGCTGGTTTTAACCCTTCATATGCTGCTGGCCTCAAGTCTCAATAGGAGGAGCGAATTTCTAGGCAGCCTTGAAGAGCAGAGGCAAATGTGAAAATCTTCACCAAAGGAGGCTTCCTAGGAATGTTCTTTTATGTGACACTAAAATATTCAAACAGGATGAGGAGATAGAGAAGGAGGGTGGGAGAAGAGGGAGAACAAATAAAAGTCCATCAAGACTTTAAAACCCAGTGACTGGGGGATCCCTGGGTGGTTCAGTGGTTTAGCGCCTGCCTTTGCCCAGGGCGCTCCTGGAGTCTGGGGATCGAGTCCCGCGTCAGGCTTCTGGCATGGAGCCTGCTTCTCCCTCCTCCTGTGTCTCTGCCTCTCTCTCTCTCTATGTCTATCATAAATAATAAATAAATAAATATAAAAAAAATAAAACCCAGTGACTAGTCAGTTTCTAACAGTATTAAGATCAAATTAGGCCAGGAAGTGAGGAATCCCCCTTTCAGTTGAAGTACAATGAAAAAAATGTCAATACAATTTCTATAAGATGGAATTCAGCCAGAGGCTGGACTTAACTGCTTCTAAACCTAAACAGATCTGCAAAGATTAGGCAGTCTAAGAAGACTGCATTGAGAGGATAAAATTGGGCATATAGAAAATGTTCATTGAGTTTGGAACCTGAACACCTTTTTCTCTCCAAAGTTTATCTATCTTCCAAGATTTCTTCACCTTATGCTTTACAGGTGACCTATGAACAACATGGGTTTGAACTACATGGGTCCACTTATATGTGGATTTTTTCCAGTAAATATATTGGAAAACAGTTTTTGGAGATTTGTGACAATTTGAAAAAACTTACAGAAGAACCCAATAGCCTTGAAATACTGAAAAATTTAAGAATATGTAGGTATTATAAGAATAAAGTATATAATACACACAAATATGTGTCAATTGATTCTTAATTATTGGTAAGGCTTCTGATCAACATTAGGCTCTTAGTAGTTCAGTTTTTAGGTAGTTGAAAATTGTACGCAGATTTTCAACTCTGTCAGGTCCCCCCCCCACCCCTCAACATCACCACTGTGCTGTGGCCTGTTGTCCAAGAGTCCCCTGTAGTTTGAGATGGTTCTATCTAAAATGAGAATGATGGCAGTTTGATTACTCCCTGGAGTTTGAAGTCTTCTGACACTAGGATTTCAGGCTCACACCCTGTGTGGCCTTTTTCTCTTCTGAAGAGAAATGTGAATGGTAGGCAAGTGAATGAAGAAAGTTGGTCTTTTGTGCTGAGTGGAAAAGAGTGTTTCCCAGTAGAGGGCATCCTTACATAATGAATTTCTCTTTACCCTTAGAATTATTTGCAGATACTGATGTGCATTAGGAAACAGAGTTTTCTTCTAAAGGCTTTACAGTTTAGCTTGTTTTTGGCAAGTCATTTATATATAAGGTGTTAAAGTGTTAAGAAGTTTTGTTCCAATATTTTTCTTAGTTGGGTAAGTGATAAGTTGTACTAGTAGTGATAGTAGTAGCAGATCATAAAATGGTTTAAATTTCTGCTGATTTTATTTACTTGTAAATCCAACCAATATTGATTGTGTACAAGGCAGAAGGATGGGGGTGGATCTACAGAGGTGAGCCTGAGTCAAACCTTCCTGGAAGAGAATTTATGAAATACAGAGATAATAAGACATAAATGCAGGAAGTTAAAATATAATACAAAATATTTATTCTTGTTTCAAATACTTGCTGACTTCTCTAATATTAATTATTGGTGGGTTTTAGAATTCTTTCCATTTCCTGTTGTAGATGGTGGCCAGAATATTCAAGTTGTTTTAAAATCTTTTAGCTTCTGCCAAAATTGATTTGTTCAAGCCTCCTTTCTTCCTACTTTTGAAATCCAGCTACATTTTAGGAGGAAATTAATCTGTACATTGCAATTCTACCCATGATTTTTAAAGTAGATTATTTGGAAAGACTTGTTCATTGTCTTGGTTTCCTCTAAAGTCTTTCCATTTCTAGTGAAAAAGGGGAATTGTTATAACTCAGCTCTCCTCGACCCAGAGGAAATCTAGAGTGAAATTTGGAAGTGGAGAGTTGCTTAACCTTTTCCTATCAGAGTGTTGGCAGTGGAAGGTTTGTTGAAAGTGTGTGGGTTGAATGATATGCTGTAGGCTTAAGACCAGGCCCCAGGTTCTGGGTGATTCATTTGATCCCTGCAGGCTGATGTCACTAGATGAGAAACAAGCCGCTCCCCCAGTTCAGATGCTTTCTCCACCTCAAGTATAGGACCACTCAACCTATAAAGAGAGCCAGACCAGCAGTTTCTGAAGTTTGTTATCTTAATAAAGTGGCTTCTAGAACCTTCCAGTGGTGGACAGAGGGGTACAGCAGAGCAGTCATGAATATGGAAATGCTTTTCATCTTGGGTTCCATGTTCTATAAAACCTCTAGAAGTAATACCTGGAACCCAGGCTGTAACATGGGGAACTAAGTGCTGGACCGTGGGACATGCTAGTAGTTTTGGGCTCTTCCAGAGAAAACACAGGGGCTGACAACACTTTCTATAATTGTCCTGTTTGGGAGAAACCAGAATGGCCCAGCGTGCCAGACATCTGCAGAGCACCATTTTGGAGGCTGGTTAAGGTTTTTCAGTCGTTGAGTCTATTTCCAGTGGCAACTTCTATGGTGTGCATTGTTAGTGCTTCATTCAGATCCCTTTTAATAGACTGTACACCCATCCCAGATGCTGTGAGTGTTGGCTGCAAATGACTCATAGCTATGTCTTTCTCTAGAGAGTTGTCTCTCATTGAAAAGAGTCACTTTGTCATAAAGTTTATGCCCCTTTCAACAATTCACAAACAATGACTGACTGAAATGGGGTACAAAAGGTCAACTTCCTTTTCTTAAAGTAGGAATCAACTTTGTAGTATGACTTATGCTTAGGGGCTCCCCATGGAATCAAGCTGTAGGAAATGTCTAGCTGAGATAGCCTCTTCCTTGCTTAGCAACTTTTCTTCCATCCTGCTTCCTTCACTCTCCTTTTCTAAGGGCATTCCTAAAGTAAATTATCTCAGGCTCTGCTTTTTAAATTTTTTAAAAAAGATTTTATTTATTTATTTGAGAGCTAGTGAGAGCAAGCAGGGGGAGCAGCAGAGGGAGAGGAAGAAGCAGGCTCCCCACTGAGCAGGGATTCAATCCCGGATTTAGGGATCATGACCTGAGCCAAAGGCAGACATTTAACTGACTGCCCACCCAGGTGCCCCTCAGGTTCTGCTTTTAGGAAACTTGCCTGAGACAACACCTCTTTGGACTTGGTAGCACAAATAGTCTTCTTTGCCCTATATAATGTGTTGTTTTCTATCAGTAGTCACTTCCTACTCTTTTTAAGAACACATTTTATTCATAAATCGGTGGCTGTGTGCTTCAGTTCACCCTAGTCTCCAAGGGTGAATCTTAAGTCCAAGCCAGTCATGATAGTTTCATTCTTCTTTCCAGTGAGTTAAGAACTACATGTGACCCTTAATCTATTATAAATGAGGCAAGAATATACAATAGGGGAAAAACAGTCTCTTCAATAAATGGTGCTGGGAAGCTTAGACAGCTACATGCAAAAGAATGAAACTGGACCACTTTCTTACATCTTACACAAAAATAAACTCAAAAAGGATTAAAGACCTAAAGGTGAGACCTAAAACCATAAAAATCCTAGAAGAGAATATAGGCAGTAACTTCTCTGACATTAGCCACAGCAATATATATATATATATATATATATATATATATATATATATATATATATTTTCCTGGATATATCTCCTAAGGCAAGGGAAACAAAAGAAAAAATAAACTATTGGGACTCCATCAAAATAAAATGCTTTTGCACAGCAAAGGAAACCATCAAGACAAAAGGCAACCTACTGAATGGGGAAAGATATTTGCAAATGATGTATCTGATAAGGGGTAATGTCCAAAATATTTAAAGAACTTATACAACTCAACACCAAAAAAACAAAAACAAAAACAAAAACCCAACAAAACAAAACAAAACAAAAAACACAAACCAATCTGATAAAAATGGGCAGAGGACCTGAACTGACATTTCTCCAAAGAAGACATACAGATGGCCAACAGACACATGAAAAGATGTTCAACATCACTAATCATCAGGAAAATGCCAATCAAAACCACATTGAGATATCACCTTACCCCTGTCAGAATGACTAGGATCAAAGAGACAGAAAATAATAAGTGTTAGTGAGGTTGTAGAGAAAAAGGAACCCTTGTGCACTGTTGGTGGGAATGTAAATTGGTAAAGTACTGTTGAAAACAGTATGGTAGGGATCCCTGGGTGGCGCAGTGGTTTGGTGCCTGCCTTTAGCCCAGGGGGCGATCCTGGAGACCCATGGTTGAATCCCACGTCGGGCTCCCGGTGCATGGAGCCTGCTTCTCTCTCTGCCTGTGTCTCTGCCTCTCTCTCTCTCTGTGTGACTATCATAAATAAATAAATAAATAAATAAATAAATAAATAAATAAATAAGAAAACAGTATGGTAAAATTCAAAAAATTAAAAATAGAAATAGCATATGATCCAATAATTCCACTACTGGGTATTTACCCAAAGAAAACAAAAACACAATATATGCACCTGTGTGTTTATAGCAGCATTATTTACAGTAGCCAAGATATGGAAGACACCGACATGTCCATCCATAGATGGATAAAGATGGATAAAGATGTAGTGTGTGCATAAAAAATGGAATGTTGTTACCCAGCCATAAAAAAATGAGATCTTGCTATTTGCAACAACATGGTTAGACCTAGAGAGTATTATGAGTGAGTGAAACATGCCAGACAGAGAAAGACCAATACCATATGATTTCACTTACATGTGGAATCTAGAAAACAAAACAAAGAAGCAAAAAGCAGAATCAGATCTATAAATACAGAGAAAAAACGAAGTTGCCAGAGGGCAGGGAGGTTGGGTGTGATGGGCAAAATGGATGAAGGCAAGGAGATACAGTCTTCCAAATACATCACAGGAATAAAAGGCACGGCATAGGGAATATAGTCAATGGTATTGTAATAGTGTTGTTTGGTGACAGATGGTAGCTACACTTGTGGTGTGAGCACAGCACAACACACAGAGAATTGTGGAATCACTATGTTGTATACCTGAAACTAATGTAACATTGTGTGTCAACTATACTGAAAAAAAAAAAAAAAAAAGGCACAAGACTTAGTTCTAGTCAATGGCACCTCAGGGAAGACTGTTGAATTCCTGCTATCACTCTCCTTCAAATTTCTTTCTTTTTTTAAAAAAATTAAATTCAATTAACATATAATGTATTATTAGTTTCAGCGGTAGAGGTCAGTGATTCATCAGTCTTCCTCTTAAAAGGACCTTTGTGATGATATTGGGCTCACCTGGATAATCCAGGATAACCTTCCCATCTCAAAGTCCTTAGCTTAATCACACCTGCAAAGTCCCTTTTGCCATGTACAGTAACATATTCACAGGCTCTAGGATATGGACATCCTGGTGTGTGTGGGGGCAGTATTCAACCTACCATGATTGTGGTAATATAACTAATGTTATCCAATATATGGCTCATCTCCATTGTGAAGCACATGAATAATTAAGATTCTCTGTCCCCTTCAAGTTAGGTATGGTGATGTGACCAGTTCTGGCCAATGAAAGGTGAGTAGTAAACATGAATTTCACCTCTGGATGGAAGCATTTAATTGCCAGTGCTTGACTTCCACTCTTCTTTTTTCTTGCTTGGCAAATCATGCAGACTTGTTTTTGAAATATGGCAATTATAAAAGAATGGTGCCTCTGTCAACTTGGGTCCCTGAGTGAGGACACAAAGCAGAGCCAGCCCAAACCTGCCTTAGATGTATAGTGTTAAAAAAAAAAAAAAAAAAAAAAGGAAAAAAAAATCCCAAACTGTTGTTTTAAAGTACTGAAATTTTGCCCATCTTGTTGGATATAATTTTCAGCTTTGAACCTTCCACTGAAATTCTAAGGCAAGAGGAAAGCCCTATTCAACATGCGGTCACCCTTAGAACTGAGTTTCCGTTTGGGGTATATTTCTATGCATTTCCTGAGAGTACCCATTTCTTAATCCTATAATGCTAAGATAACTTTAATAAATGGATTTTTTTTTGGTAGCTATTCTATAAAGAAATCCCTTGAGAAAATCTTTGAGGATTTCTTGGGGAGAAGGTCATCATTAGAAAAATCTGGTCTTATCTGGCCTGTTTAGCCTCACTGCCTCCTTTCTCCAGTCCGAACCTCCATACCAGTAAGGGCTCTGGGCCTACTTGCTCGTTTTTTACCTCTGAAAATTCATCTTAACATATAGTCACTTTTCCTTTTGTCTCTCTTCTTCTGTGAATTTAAGTCATCAAAACAAATGCTGATATTTATTGAGTATTGTTTTAGATTGGATTCTCCCAGATGTAGGCTTTAAGATAAGGATTCTAGAGTAGGTATTTATTTGAGAGAGAATCTTAGGAAACAGCAACAGAAAAGTGGGGAAGTGGGGATGAGTTGGGGACATATGGGGTTATTACCTAAGAGGGCTCAAACCTACTGGAGCCCTCTTGGAGAATGTGTAGAACAGAGTTCTGCAGAATTGTTCTACCAGAGAGGCGAGGGTACTGGGGTATTACTCCACCAATCCATGACCATAATTGGTTGAGGACTGCTCCCAGCGACATTTATTCTCCAATTCTAACTTTTCCTTGGGAGGGCTAGCACAGTCCAGCCACCAAAGAGATCCTGTGGGGCAGATTTACGGATGCATACAGTAGGAACACTAGGAAGTCTGAACCTGTAAGGGACTGGGGAATGCAGAGAGCCCTGCAATATCTACCACGATCCTGTCGTGTGCTCAGAGTGCTGGTTGGGTGCCTCCAGTCACAGGATTGAGAAAAGGAGGCAGGCAAGCACCCGTTTACTATACCATGAGGCAGGATGTTTGTTAATAGATTGGCTAAAAAGAAGCACAGGAGCATGAAGAAAGGGGAAATTGATTTTACTTAGGGGGAGCAGAGAAGATGGGTTTTGATTTGTCCTTAGATGATGGAAAGGATTAAGCTAAGAGGAGGAACTTAATTCAAGTTGAAGGACTAGTGTTTGCACAGCTGTGGCCACTGCAGCATCAGATTGTTTGGGGACAGTTGTAAGAAGTGGGCTTGAATGGGACATAAAATGGCTGAGAGGAAGTAGGAGATCATTTGGAAGAGCACAGGGCTGGACTATGGACCGAGGGTTCAATTTGTGATATTTTTCACAACAGGGACAACATATTACATTTTTAAAACTTGCAGATGGACTTAAACCCTTTCTCTGGGCCAGGATTCTTCAGGTAAAGCCTGATCCCCCCCATTTACCTGCTTCTACTTTCTCCTCTTTGAGTTTGCTTTTTTTGCTCTATTTTTCTAAATGTTTCATTCCTAATTCCTATAGCTGATACCCCCTTAGTTCTTTCTAGGTCTAGTGTCCTGGACATGGAGTTTTTCCTGGGCTTGGTTTTCAAGTGCTCAAATCAGTGGCAGCCATCTTGTGTCATGCCCACCTTCCTCTTTTGTGTTCCATCTATTTCTGATTCTAAAGTGCTCTGTTTGACTTTTTGACTTCCTTTTCTCATCAAATAATTCTTCCTTTTATGCTATAATGTGGGCTATTAAACTCTTGTTTAATAATTGCAGTGCTTTTAAAAGAGCTCTATGTCCTTCTGAGTCTGTTGTAGCTACAGACTCATGACAAAATTTGCTTGTACCTTCTGGAATTTGTTCAAAGTCACAGAAAATTTATGCAGTTCCCTCATTTGATAGATCACTGTTTCATATGCAGTACTTGAGAACAAGACTGATAATTGTATTTATAATAAAAAAGTAAGTAAATAAATTGGGTTATTTTTCTTAGCTTTACTAGTGCTCTGAGTAAAGCTAGTACAGAATTAATTTGTCTTCCGTAGGCATTGACATTAACAGCTGACACTGAGAGAACTTGTACAATTTGCTAAGCACTGTTCTGTGCTTTTTATCTGTATTAACATTTTTAATCACTATGACAACCCAAGGAGATTATCCTGTTATTATCTTCATTTTGTAAGTAAAGAGATGGAAGCAGAGAGAGGTTAAGTAGCTTGCTCAAGGTCATCCATTTTGGAAGAAGCAGAGTTGGGTTTTAAATAAGGATACTGGCTCAGAGTTCCAGCTCCTTTATGTTAGGTTAGTGTTACCCACCATGCTACACTGCAAGGGTTCTCAGTGTGCAGTCCTGGCACTAGCAGCAGCAGCAGCAACACCTGGGGGCATGTTAGAAAAGCACATTTTTTGGCAATGGCCCAACCTACTAAACCAGAAATTCTGAGGATGGGATCCAATAATCTGTGTTGAAATTAAACCCTCCAGGTAATTCAGTGCATGCCAACATTTGACAACCAACTTCTGGACTGCTGTCCACATAGCAAGTAATTTTTGATTTACCCTTTGAGTTATGTCACCTTTTGGATAAGTGGGAGAAACTTCTGCCTAAGCATTCACATGCAGAGTAGGTTCTAGTATGCTCTTTTTAGGTAGGAGGATGCTACCAATAGTCTCCCTAACCCTTCATTTTTTCATTTGTTGATAGGTAGGGCACTGTTTTCTCACCTTCCTTGGAAGCTCTTGAGGAGTGGGGGATGAAGGATGAAGGAGTGGGGGATGAAGCTCTATGTGATTGGCTTTTTATTTTTTATTTTTTTAAAAAGATTATTTATTCATGAGAGACACAGACTGAGAGAGAGAGAGAGAGAGAGAGAGAGTCAGAGGTGCAGGCAGAGGGAGGGAGCCCGGTATGAGACTCAATCTTGGATCCCGGGATCATGACCTGAGCCAAAGGCAGGCACCCAACCGCTGAGCCACCCAGACATCCTGTGCTTGGCTTTTTTAAAAAACAGATCACACTGATAAAATTTAAAGTTTGTAGGTAAGTCATAAAGCTGATTATCAATAACTGAGGATTAGCCATAATTATACTGCTGATAACGAAGTAGGATAGGAAAAAAGTAAGAAATTTTGTTTTCTTTCTTTTAAATCAAGTTTTGTTAGCACATTTACTATAGACAGAGAAGGCTAGAGTAGAGCAGTTTTTATATTCTTTTCACAAAACCTCCAAAGCCTTACAGTGAGTATAGTATTTCCTCTGGCCTCAAACCAATGAGAAGTAATTTTGCTGTCTTTTTTGATTTTTGTCTCTTAAGGCAGGTCCTCTCTGACATCCTAATTTTTACTGATCACTCCCTGGAGTTCTTTATTTCTCTTTGACACTGAGAGAAGTTATTTGTTCCCTCCTGCTTTTCCCACCTATCTCTTCGAGTTTTCATTCTTCCTGTCTTTTTGATATTTTGAAGAACCACTTTGTGAAATGCTAAACTTGGTTTGTCTCTATGCACCCAATTTCAGTTCCTGCAGCGAAACCATATGTGCCAACCTATTTGATGTTCAGCTGCTACCTATCACCAGGTGTGGCCTGGGGAAAGGATTAGAGCAGTGTTTCTCAAACTTTAATGTAGTACAAGGCATCTGGGCAATCTTGTTGACATTTAAATTTCACTTCTCACACCCTCTTGGGCCCACACTTGGAATGGCTATGCTCTATCTGTGGTTCTTGACCTTGGCTGCACATTGGAATCACCTGGAAGGCTTTAAAAACTACTAATGCTTGGGTTGCGCTCCATAGATCTTGCCTCAATTGAACTAGAGTGCGGCACAGGCATTGGTAGAAGTTCCCCCTGTGAACCTAATATGCAGCCAGAATAAGACAAAGGCATATCATTCAGTGGTTCCCTGAAACTGTATCTCATGATGCTCTCAGAAATATATTCTAACTGATCTGGGGTAGAACTCTATAGTGTTAGAGAGCAAGACACTGGTTCTTGACCTCCTGGTTGGAATCCCCATTCCCATGCATATTAGCTGTGGGAACATAGGCAATTTAATTAACCTCTCTGCACCTTGGTTTTCCAATCTGTAACATGGGGGATAAGATAGTATGTTCTGTTCTACCAAAGAGTTAATTCTAATGCAAAGTGCTTAGAACTATATATCAGTTCTCTATTGCTAGGTAACGAATTAGCTGAAACTTAGTGGCTTAAAACAAGTATCTATTACCTTACAGTTCCTATAGGTTAGGAGTTTGGGAGTAACTTAGCTAGCTAGGTTTGGCACAGGATCTCTCCTGAGGTTGCAGTCTAGATGTCAGCCAGATATGTGGTGATCTTGACAGGGGCTGGAGGATTACTTCCAAAATAGCTCAATCACGTGGCTTTGGCTGGAGCCTTAGTTTTTCACCACATGGGCATTTCCATAGGGTTGCTAAAATGTCCTTACAACATGGCAGCTGGCTTCCCTCAGAGTGAGTGATCTGAGCGAGAGGGAGAGAGAGAGAGAGAGAGAGAGAGAGAGAGAGAGAGAGAGAGAAGGAAGCCACAGTGGTTTTCTGAGATGAGTCTCAGAAGTCACAACATCACAGCTGTCACATTTTACTCATTTATTCATCTGCACTCAAAAGGAAAATGAAGTTCCATCTCTCAAAGGGAGGAACACTGAGGGATTTATTTGTGGATATAACTTAAAACCACTACAGACAGTTTTTGGCTCATGCTAAGTAATATGTTAAATATTAGTTATTTTCATTTGCTGGTCTCATATCGCTGTCTGAAAAATACCTAATGGTGCCATGTTGTCTTTTAGAATCAGCCCTGACCAATGGAACTTTCTGTGATGGTGGAAACGTTCTATTTCTGCACTGTTCAGTATGGTAGCTACTAGTCCCTTGTGGCTATTGAGTATTTGAAATGTGGTTAGTGAAACTGAGGAACTAGATTTTAAGTTCTATTTGATTCTACATAATTACAGTTTAACTTGCACTAGTGGCTACTGTATTGGGTATTCTACTGTATTTGACCACCTTGGTATTCAATAGTATGCTGCTCAGACATCAGCATTGACATTCTCTGGGAGCTTGTTAGAAGTGGAGAATCTTCAGCCACATCGCAGACCTCCTGAATCTGAACCTTACCAAGATTCCCCAGTGATTCTTATGCACATTAAAATTTTAGAACCACTGGCTTATCGTCCTAAATCTTTGACTTACAAAGCCCTTAAGAACCAGGGGCTTCCCTCTTTTCAAGTGTGTCTCTACCATCCTTTCCATTCGTTCCACCCATTGTGGTCTCCTGAATTAAGGTCTTTGTGTGAGTGGTTGCCTCTGCAGGAGTGTCTAAACCTGGCCAGCCTTACTCATTCTCTAAGATCTGGCTCAACTGCCACCTCTTAAGTGACTTTCCCCTTCATCTCACTCAAGGAGTAATTGCTCCTTCTTTTGCATTCCCAGAGAGCTTTATATGCTTTTTTTTTTTTTAAATAAGGTTTCCATATTGCAATATGATTGTTTTTATGGGGGTTATTTAAAATTTAAGACCACATCTTGATTTATTTTTCTGTTGTATGCATATAGCATAATGTCTCTCTTATCTCAAACCCTTGGATTTTAGGAAGCTGTTATGGTATACATATTGTATAGTTTCTAAAACTGAAGCAGCAATATACAATCCATTACATGACTATTTCTGCAGAGACATTTAGGATTATTCACACTAAGTGAGCTGAATGAGGCTATTAATCATCCCACATCAGCCAAACTCAGATTTTGCCATGAAATGGATCATTTCAAAACTTGTTTTCAGAACTTTATGGATTTCAGAGTGTCAAGAAAGTTAAACCTGTAGTTGCTTGAGACTCTAAAAAGAATTTAAATCACATTATATATTTAAAGCCAAACAGAAACTCAGAAAGAACAACTAGTTTAGGTCCAGACCCATTATGCTGTTTCTACAGTGAATGGGAACCCCTAAAGGGAAGAAACCTTATGGATGGCCAATGTAGCTCTCGCAATAGTTCTACAGCTGTGGTTCTCAGGCTTTTCTGCATATCTGAATCATGTGGATAGCTTTAAAAATATAAAAAAAAAAAATCCTAATGTCTAGGCCACAATGCATGACAATTACATCAGAATAATCTCTGAGGGTGGGACCCAAGCATCAGTATTTTGTTTTGTTTTGTCTTCTTAAAAATATTATTTAAGTATAGTTGACACACAATGTTATATTAGTTTCAGGTGTACAGCACAGTGATTTGACAGGTCCGTACATTATGCTGTGCTCACCACAAGTGTAGCTATCATCTGTCACCATACAACACTATTACAATGGCATTGATTATATCAGGCATAAGTACTTTTAAGTCTCCCCAGGTGATTTCAACGTGCACTAAAGCTCAATGTGCAATCCTTAGCAAAGCAGATTTTTACTTGCCTTACTGACATAAAACTTGTATGTGGCCATCAAAGATTCAGTAAGAAAGGAGACCATGTCAAAATTAAATACATGCCCACACTTTCCCATGGCGTTATTCTTTACAAATGCCCTGGGTAGCCTGTACATACTGTCCTTTTCCCTGGGAACTTCATAACCAGGGAAACAGCATTGGCTACCAGCTTTGGAGATTATGGAACCTTGTCTATGTGCAGGATAGAGAACAGGGACTTACAGTTTGACTAAATCCCTCTTGTTGACAAATGGTCATCACTTTCTGACAATTTTCTAGTGTGTTCCTAGACTGTATGGAGCACAGACATTATAATGTAGCCAGGGAAGGACAGTCCAGTTTGCTCTTCCTTGAGGCTGCTTGAAGTTCTCAGAAATGTGGCCAGGCTGGGCTCTTCTTAGCTTGTTGATACCTGGTTTCTACCATAAAACTGTATTGTATGCTCAGACCTGCTGGTGGCTGAGGAACAGGAGGACCATTTGCAAGCATTAGCCTTCAGTTATTCAGAATCCATATGACTCACTCTAGAAACAAATTGAGATTTTCCAGGTCAGGAATGAGCTGCACTTGTTACTGGCAGATGAATGGCAATGTATTACCTTTTTTCTGCTGATCCTCACATGTAGGAAACCCACACAGGGGGTGCCTGTGGATCAGGGGCAGAAATGGAAGAACTGGGAAGGCCTGAACAGCCAGCTAGGGAACTGGGACCTCACTCAAGGCTGATATTTCCTGTTGAGTAAGTTTCCTTTTGAATGAAGTCTTGAATCTTCTCTTGTTTAGGAGGCAAGTGGTTGGGATTTCACTCTTGTTTTCAGTTGATTCTAAAAGGGGAAAACTGACATATGTGGTCTGGGCGGGGAGGTATACTTCCAGTGTTTAGAAACCAGGCAAAAATTAGGAGGAGAGTTAAGCAGTGCTTTCAAACAGAATACTCTTTATTCATCCTAACATCCATATGAATAAGATTAGTTCTTATACTCTTATTAGCCTTAAAATATCATACTACCTTTTGTTCTTAAGTACTGTCCCTTCAATTCTAGCATTTGTGAAGGTTCACATTGTCCTTTTATTTATTTTTATTTATTTATTTATTGGAGTTCAATTTGCCAACATATAGCATAACACCCACTGCTCATCCCGCCAGGTGCCCCTCCTCAGTGCCCATCACCCAGTCACCCCAACCCCCCGCCCACCTCCCCTACCACTACCCCTTGTTCATTTCCCAGAGTTAGGTGTCTCTCATGTATTGTCACCCTCACTGATATTTCTACTCATTTTCTCTCCTTTCCCTTTATTCCCTTTCACTAATTTTTATATTCCCCAAATGAATGAGACCATATCACATTGTCCTTTAAAATTTAATAGTGATCTCCAGAATCTTCATGTTTTTATCAACTCCTGTATGTACTTCTTGGATATATATCTTGAGTGATTAAGTTCCATTTACTAAATTTTAATCTTGAATGCCATTCAAGTTTTTCTTTTACTACCCCTTTCTTTGGCATGTACCAAACAGAGGTCAGATGTTAGTGAGAATGACATCCAAGTAAGAAGATTTAGCTTTCTACTCTTTGTCAGTTGCTGTTTTAACCTTAATATCGGTGCTATAATATGCAGACATTATTTCACAGGTTATAAAATGTCCATAAAATTCACTTAAAAGGAGCTTTTTTGGAGGTACTAGCAGGGGAGTAGAGCTACTCATGTACTTTTGACCGAAAGAACAGTCCTCCTTTATTGGGGATGGTCTTCCTCTTCTACCAATCATGCAGCTTTGGGAGGGACACACTGGAGCTCTGAGGGAAGAAGGGGACACCCACCTAGCCAGCCAGATCAGCCGAATCAACCCTGGCGATCAATGGGGTGACAGATGTTGCAGCCAGATTGCCCTCACATCCAAAATTCACTTAAAAGGAAATGAGACCTATATTGAATCCAATGCCTGAGTTTCTGAATAAGCACGAGAGTATAATTAATACATTATAATCAATTTTCTTAGGTTATGGTAGTATTATAAAATTAGAATATTCAAATTTGAACACTTAGGGCCCTTGGTAGTCCAAGCTGACCGATGGCTCCTTATATCACCAATTATCAGATCTTCCAACTAAACATCAAACGAGTGAAACCAGATTGTTTAAAGTGGGAGGCCAGGGAGACAACTGCTTGAATAGTGACTTAGCTTAACACCTGCCTAGCTAAAAATATTGCTCATTCAACTACATTCCTAGGCATTCACAGCTCACAGGCTCTCATTTTACTCTTCCTTCAACTTATACACTAGACTTCTAGTTCTTTATTCATGGTACAGACATCTTCCCTTAGTTCCAGATGCTCACCCGTCTGCCTGTTGGCATCTTTAGCTCAATGTCTTACTAGTGTCTAAAACTCAATCTGTCCTGTGCCAAAGTTGCAGTCCTTCCTCCACTCTTCCCAACATGGGAACCTTCTAGATACATCCATCTCACCAAGACTCCTTGATTATTAAGACCTTAAAGTAGGGTAAGAAATAGTGCATGCTATCCTAGACTTTGCCAACTTGTTTGCCAAAAATTATTGTACCCACTTATATTCCTATCAGAAATATATAAGAATTTCTGTTTTTCCGCATCCTCTCCAACATTTGGGGTGTTAGGTTTACATTTTTATCAATTTGTTGAGTATGAAACAGTAACTAATTTTGGTTTAATTTTGAACTTCTCTGATTAATTTCTATTCTCTGATAATTTTGCATGTTTATTGTACATTCATTTTTTATTCTGTCAACTGTCTATTAATATCTTTTGCTCAGTTTTCCCATTGAGTTGCCTCTCTTTTGGGGTTGAAGTATGTATTCTGGGTACTAATCCATGTTGGTGTATGTATGGAAAATAAGTTTTCTTAGTTTGTTAGAATTGTTGAAATCTTCAGATTTTTATTCTCTCATCAGAGATGAATTTTTAAATTTAATGCAGTAAATGTATCAGTCTCTTATCATCTCTATTGTGCTGTTTTAGGTCTTGTTTAAAAAAACCCTTTCCTACCTCAAGATTATAAAGAAATTCTCCCATCTTTCATTCTAATTTTTTAAAAGTTTTAGGTTGTGTTTTTATGTCTTTAACTCAACTGGAATTCATTTTATATGAGGTAGAAATCTAATCTGCTTTAAAAAGTTGGCAACCATCCCAGAAATTGTAGAATAGTTTGTTCTTCCTTGTATTGATTACAAGTCCATTTCTATAAAAATATTGTTTCTATGTATGTGTGCATCTATTTCTGGGCTCTTTGGTTTGAACTATTAGTTTATCTTTATGTCAAACACACATTTGAGATTTCTATTGCTTTAAAATAAGTGTTAATATTTGATTAGGCAGGTTTCTGTACTTGTCTTCAAATGTTTCTTGATTATTTTTGGACCTTTTCTGTGAAAATTTTAGAATCAGTGTATTAAGTATAGTGAAAATTTATAGATTAATTTGGGGACTATTACATTTAAAATATTAAGCTTTCCCATCAATACTGTATCTTAATTAAAATGTGGATTTTTGAACTCTATTACTCTTGCATAAAAATGTAATTGAATTTTGTATATTGATGCTGTTTCTGGCAACCTTGCTACACTTTCTTATTAATCATAAGGAATTATATGCATTTTATTTTGGATTTTCCACCTCAATAATTTAACTTGTTTTAAAAATGTGCACAGATTTCTTGTTATTTCCCCCTTCAAGAAGTGGAGCCTAAACCCCCTCCATTGAGTATGGGCTGGGCTCTGTGATTTCTAACAAATAGACAAAAGTGATGGTGTGTCATTCTGAGATTTGGTTGTAAAAGACACTGAAGCTTCCATTTTGCCCTTTATGTCTTTTTTTTTTTTTCTCTGATGATTCACTCTGGGGGGAGCCAGCTGCCATGTCACGAGAACACGCAGACAACCCTGTGGAGAGGTCCACGTGGAGAACTGAGGGCTCCTGCCAACAGCCAAGTGAATGAGCCAACTTGGAAATGAATCCTCCAGTCCCACTCAAGCCTTCAGACAATGTAGCCTCAGCAGATATATTGATTAAGACCTTTTCAGAGATGCTGGGCCTTTAAGCTGCTTCTAGAACCCTGATCTTCAAAAACTGCTTGACATAATAGGAGTTTATTATTTTCAGCTCTTAAGTGTTGGGATAATTTGATACACAGCAATAAATAATAATACAGTGATCATATAGTTTATAATAAGAACACTTTTCTTTCTTTCTAATGCTCAGGCCCTTATACTTTTCATTTATTTTTTTGTACAAGATTGAACAGAAGCAGTGATAGTAACTTACTTATGTTGGCCCTAATTTTAGAGGTAATGTTTCCTAGTATTCCACCCTTAAGTAAGATGTTTGCTATGGATTTTGGAGAAATTCTTATTTTTGGGTTAAGTCCATTCCATTCAATTTCTTTTTATTTAAGAGATTTATTTTAAAAATCATAAATATATGTTGTATTCAGAAAAGGCATTCAATAAAACATTTTGCAATGATCCAATAGCATTTCTCCTTAATCACTAATGTAGTGAATTATAACCCACTCCATTTTTTTTTAAAGGTTAAGCCATTCTTTCATGTCCAGCTTGATCACGCTTTGTCTGTTGTTAATATATTATTAAGTTCAACCTGAGTCTATGTTTAGGATTCTTGTATTGATGTTCATAAGGGACATTGTCTTGTGGTTTTCCTTTCTTTTGCTTTCTGAGTCTGATTTTGATTTCAAGATTGTGATAGTCTCAAAAAAAGAATTAGGGATCATTTCCAATTTTTCTATTTTCTGGAAGAGTTTATATAATGTAGAATGAAATATTCTTTGACTATTTGTACAACTTGTATCTAAAACCACCTGAACCACCTGGACATGGTATTTTTTTCCACAAGTATTTTTTTTTCTTGAACTGCTCAGTTTTGTTTTTTTTTATTCTTCTCAATTCTATTTCTTTAGTCTATTTTGGTAAGTTACATTTCTCTAAGAAATGTCTATTTCATCTAAATTGTCAAACTGATTTGCCATAAATTTTGTATATTTATAGTTTTTTAATCTTTGTTTTATCCACAGTTTTGCCAACTTTTGAATTCTTAAATGGATTACTTTACCTTTTCTCCTTTTCCTGATAAGCCATTCTCTCTATTATATGTTCATTTTAAAAATGATATTGGCTTTTTCTCTTTGCTTTACTATTTCCTTCCTTCTGCTTTGGGTTTATTTTACTCTTTTTCTAGCTTTTTAATTGGTGCTCATCATCTTAATTTTAAATTTTTTTTCTTTTCTAAGATAAGCAATTATAGCCAAGGAAATAATTTTCTTGTATAATCATAATACATACATTCCTAAAACTTTGGAATGTAGTATTCCCATTATTGTTTAATTCTAAGTATTTTCAAAATTTTTGCCATAATTCCTTCTTAAAAAATTATTTAGAAGTGTGTCTTTAAATCTCCCAAACATTTTACTTATCCTTGTCTGTCTTAAGGATATCGTGGTAAGAGGATATGATCAGTATGATGCTTTGAAACGTACTGGACATTGCGTTAGGGTTTGGTATGTGGTCAGTTTTTGTAAATATTCCAAATGTGTTTTAGATAAATGTGTATTTAATGTGGTTTTATATATGTCTGTTAGATTAACCTTATTAATTGGGTTGTTTGTATGTTTTATATACTTTTTTTCTTGCATGGTTTACTGATTACTCAGAGAGCGATGTTTGAATCTCCATTTCTCCTTGTTTTTCTTCCATACTTTTTGCTTTACATATTGTAAGGCTCTGTTTTTAGGTTAAGGTTAGACTTACATAACTTCCTGATTAGGTAAATGACTTATTATCACCATTTCATCTTTTATTTTTTATAAAAATTTTATTTATTTGAGAGAGTGTGTGTGAGTGTGCATACGTGCAAGGGTGTTGGGAGTTGGGGGGTTCAGGGGAGACAGAGAAAGAAGTAAACTTTCTGCTGAGCAGATAGTCCAACATGGGTGGAGTTTGATCCCAGGACCCATGAGATCATGATGTGAGCCAAAGGCAGCTGCTTAAGCCACTGAGCCACCTAGGTGCCCCATCACCTTTTTATCTTTGATAATACTTTGTTTTAAGGTCTATACCATCTGATGTTAATATTACTGTACCAGCTTTCTTCTAATTGGTGTTTACTTAAGATGAACTGTTTTTATCATTTAACTCTCAATATTTCTGTATCCTTATATCTGATACATGTCTTTTGAAAACAGCAGATAGCTGAATCCAGACTGACAACCTTCTGTGCTACTTTAGTCCAATAACATTAATTATGATCACTAGTATATTTATTTTTACCATCTTAATTTGCATTTTGAGTATGAATTGATTTTTCTAATTTGCTTCTTTTTTGGCATGCTTGTCTTCTTTTTGATAAGTAAACTTTTAACATTTTTTCATTACTCTTTGAAAAATATATGCTTTTTCTTTTAATGGTTATTATTAAAATACTAACATGCATACTTAGACTCTAAAGTTAATATTTCTACCTTTCCCTACACATTTCAAGGATCTTAGACCACTTTCACTCCAGTAACCCCCACCATCACACATTTGTTGTTTTCCAATATTTTATTTCTATTTTAATTTTAGCCCCAGCTTAATTGTTATTATGATTATTGCATACAGTTTCTGTTTATAGGGATTTGTATATTTATCAATTTGTTTGCTCACAATTCCTTCCTGTATCACTGAACTCCCATTATGGATTCCTTTTCCTTTTCTCCAAGTACATTCTTCTGTGAATGCTTCTAAGTAGTAAAAAATCTCAATTTTGATGTTTTACTTTCATTCCTGAATAAATACAACCAGGTAAAGGACAGGTTAAGAAGCATTTTTTCTTAGCACTTTGATCACATTGTGCTATTGTCTTCTAATTTGCACAGTTGTTGATATGTTGACTTTTAAGCAAATGATTATTTTTATGTTGATAACCAAAAAAAAAAAAAATCTTACTTGATTCTTCAGTTTCCTCAGGACACCAGGAAACAGGGTAATTTACAAAGTGAGGACGGAGATGGAAGTGCAGGAGGTTTGAAGAAAGGAGAAAAGATAAGAAATAGCCATTTGACAGAATCTCATCTCAGGAGCATGGAGGGTCAAGGAAGTGTATGTTTACTAGCTTATCTGAGGTCCATCTACAGGTGCCAGTTAGTATGATTGCACATTTTCTGTGTCCTGTGTTGGGCAACCTTAATAGAGGCTCATAGGAAGTGAAGAGTTAGATTTAACAAGAGATGGGATACTACTAAGTGAATTTATTAAAAAAAAAAAAAAGATAGCAGGAGGAATACAGGACTTGGGGGTAAAGATGGTGAAAGAGACACAAGGACATGAGGAGCGTGAGGGACAGTGAAGAGGTGGTAAAATAAAACAATTCTAGGTCCCAGCAGGTTTAATGGATTGTTTTAGTTGGGGGTACTGGAGAGAGTGAGCTGACAAGATAAGAGGTGGGAGATATTAGTGGGATGCTTAAAAGTGAGATTAATTTAAAATCAGATGTGTTTTTATTCCTATGCTAATACAGATGATTTTAATTATTCTAACTGTTCAATAAATCTTAGTAAACTTTATTATTATCTTTTTACCCTTCAAAATGAAGTTTGGGTCAGCTTGCAAGTTTCTTGAAAAATACTCTGAGATTTTGATTGGAATTATAGATTAATTTGGAGGCGAAATGACTTTTTTTGGGATATTGTCTTTCTATCAAAAGTATTCCCTTTAATTTATGTAATCTTTTCTAGCCTCTGACTACTTATTCATTTTCCCATTAAGGACTATCATTTCTTTTGTTAAGTTTTTCTATTCCCTGACATGTAGTTTCTGTTGCTACTATGAATTGTATTTTTTTAAAGTTAAGTCTTTTGAGGGTTCTTTCTAGAATTAAGAAGGCTGTTGATTGTTGCATATTGTTTTGTCAGCAATTTTTCTGAATTTAAAAACTTTTAATAGTTTGGATATTTTCTTGTATTTTTTTTTGTGTAGGCCAATCATATGTGGCATGATCTTTCTTCCTACTTAACACCTTATTTCTCTTCTCATCTTATTATCCAGCTCAGAAATCTAGACCAATGATGAATCAAAGCAATGATAGTGGGAATCCTTGCTTTTCCCCTGTTAGAGACAATGCATCTAATCTATTTCAATTGTGAGTGATGTTTTCTGTCAATTATCAGGGAAGATACCTGATTACTAAGGTTTTTGTCTGATATCCAAGTCTAACTGTATGTAGGTTTTCTTTTGGACTGTATAAATTCCCCAAGGTGGAACATTTGATGTCCAGCTTGTGGGTTAGACCTGAGAGTCAATGCTCTCAGTGCCAAGACAAGAGTACTTACAGTCTCATCATTAAATGATCTTCTTGTTTCAGGTTAGCATGTCACACCTGCCCCCTTGCTTTGCTTGTTCTTCCAGTTATGAGCCTTTTGGGTTGAAAGGTGCTGCATGTTTGGAGAGGGGAAATAATTTCTTATGCAGAATTTCAACCAAACTTCCTCTTTTCAATGTTACCCTTCACTGAGCTTTTAGGGCAACTTGATGCCTCCATTTCAGGCCCTTCTGGGTTTCTGCTATGTGAGTCAGACACTTCATATTGCCTTCTTACCTCCTGCAGACTGGCTGCTGGGTTTCAGCTTTCTCTGCTCTGCTGAGTCAGTTACCACTTACGTCTGCTTTTCTTCTTCCAAAACCTTCTTGACGTTTCTCATCTCTTCTGTTGCCTTTGTGGGTTTATTCCTTTATTCCTTTTGGGGGCTTCAGAGGCAAGTAAGAATAAAGAATTTATTTAAATTTCTAATGTTTAACTGGAAGTCCTGATTTATTTTGTCATTCCTTTCTTTCATAATTTCTATATCATCTGTGCTATCATATCTCTTAAGAGTATCATATAGTTGGATTAAACATGATTACAACGCCAATCTGAGGATCTTCATTTTTTAATTGGAAAGTTTAACTTATTTATATTTATTGTGAGTATTGTTACACTTGGAATTTATTTCCATCATCTTTATTTTTTTTTGTATACTATGATTTTCCTTCACTTTTTTTTCTTTTTCAGGTGCCTATTTTATTTTTTCTTCATTCTCTACTTTTTCCTCTCTATTGGTTTGAAAATTATTGATTCTATTTCTATGGTTTTAGGGATTACAAATTTTAAACTTGCATGCTTGATTTAGTACAGTCTAACCATAATCAGATCTAAACATAATAAACATTTCTACCTTACATTGATCATTACAAGTCCCTTAGAATGATTAACTCACATTATCAACTCTTGATTACTATCCTCTCCAATTTCTCAGGATTTCTTTGTCTTATGTTTGATATACATATTAGTCATCATTATTGTTGTCAGTGTATATTTAATAATTTCTTTGTTTGCAGTTGCTTTTGTATCTCCCTTTATTTCTGGGTTCAATTAACCTGTTATTGGAGAACATGTGTTGGTGTTTTTTTCAGTGAAAGGCTTTGAATAATATATTCTCTTTAGATAACTAAAAATATAACTATTTCACTTTCATTTTATATTTTGGTGAGTTGGTTACAGAGTTTCAAAGCCATAGTTAGCTCTTTCCATACACTGAAGCTATTTTTCATTATCTTTTGACACCTGTTACCGTGGAGAACTTTCATGTAGTTAATCTTGCAGCTAATTCATCCCTATTTTTGCCTTTTTTTGTCTTTTAAGATTTATTTATTTATTTGACAGGAAGAGGCCAAAGTAGAGGGGAGAGAGAGAATCTCAAGCAGACTCCCCACTGAGCATGGAGCCTGATATGGGGCTCAATCTCATGACCCTGAGATCATGACCCTGCCCCAAATCAACACTTATCTGACTGAGCTACCCAGGTGCCTCATTCCTATTTTTTTAAATAAGAATCTCTCTGTCTTTTATATCCTCCAGATTTATTAAAATATATCTAGATATGGATTTATTTTTAATTTTTATGCTTGTAATACTTAATAAATCTCAGTATGAATTATTTTTACTTTTGATGCTTACAAGTTTTTGTGTGTTGTTATTCTGAGGATTTATGTTTCTGATCAATTCTGGAAGATTCTTAGCCATTATCTTTTCAAGTGTTGCCTCTGTTCTCTCTTTCTGGAACTTTTGTTTTAGGTAGGTTAAATCTTCTCATTCTGCCCTATCTTTCACACCTCTTTTTTTTTTCCTTTTTATTTTGGGTAATTCTCTCTCTTCTCTCTCCTATGACACTAATTCTTTTTTCCTTTTTCAACTTAAATAGTCTGTGTTTTAACCCATTTGCTGAGATTTAATTTTATTGTCACTAGTTCTTTCTTCAGCTATTCTTTCTCAGAGTATTCTATTCTTTCATTTGAGCTTCCATTTCTTCCATGAGCTCTTTATTAGGAGTATACTTATTATTTAATCTTGCTCAGTTTAGTCTATTATTTCAAATTCTTGACATGATACATATTCCAGTTTGTTGTATCTGCCGCCTTCCTCCGATAGTGGATCATTTCCTTGTGTTCTGAGTAATTTTTGAATATGAGTTTAATAACTTCATCAAAGCTTAAATTTTTTTTGGATATGTGTTTATGGGTGTTGTGTGCAGCCTACATAGGAATTTTGCTTTGCCTCTGCCTCAGGTCTTTGGGATTTTTAGGTTATCCAATCAGATTCGAATTCTGGCATCACTTAAATGGCATAAATTCTAGAATTTCTCAAGCTTGACGTTTTAATTTCTTATGGGAAAATTTTATTTTATTTCACTCAATTTTCAGAAAGGGCAAGCTTCCCTGATCCTTCACCAGGTGAAAGGGCTAATTTTCTCTAGTTCTTTTTTCACAAAACAAGCAGACTTTCTACTATTTCCTTCCATGCAGATATTTCAGAAGTACCTGCCTCATCTGTGCCAAAGATCTTAACTTTGTCTTCTCATAGGTGATAAGATCCTACCTTCCCACTGTGGATGTGTATAAAGGATTTTGAAACTAGCCCAGTGTCAACTTATGCACTTATTCTTCTTTCCCTCTTGCATCTGCAGATATGTTTTTCCTTTTCCTCTTCTTTTTTCTTTGTATTTTATCTATGTGTTTTTGAGTCTATAGAGGGAGAAGATTTGCATTGGTTTCATCTGCATTTAGTTTAGTTGCTACAAATGGAAATCATTAATAAAAATATAGTATGTTCTGTCCTCTTATTTTAATGAACATGACTGAAAGTCTATAAAATGTCAAAGATGACAGATTTAATTATTATTGTCCATGTATTCTATTGATGAATCAAGTATATTTGAATAAGTAATAAAGATCTATATAATTGTTAAGTTAATTTTATAGAATTTATTTTTCTTGCCTTCATTCAGCAAAATCATTATGTTTTTAAATCAATATTTTCACAGGTGCCTAGGTGGCTCAGTTTGTTAAGTGTCTGTCTTCGTCTTATGTCATGATTCCAGAGTCCTGGGATTGAGTCCCACATGAGGCTCCCTGCTTGGCAGGGAGTCTACTTCTCCCTCTACATACCCCTGCTCAGACTCTCTGTCTCTCATGCTCTCTCTCTCTTTAAAATAATAAATAAATTCTTTTAAAAAATCAATATTTTCACAAAATTGATAGACTTCATAGAATTGCTATTGAATTGATCTAAAAGATTAAAAAATAAAATATAATTATAATCAGAATGCAGAATTTTTGTATTTTCACCAATGTGTAAATTAAACAATTATTTTTAAAAAGATTTTATTTATTTATTCATGAGAAACAGAGAGACAGAGAGAGAGAGAGAGAGGCAGAGACACAGGCAGAGGCAGAAGCAGGCTCCATGCAGGGAGCCCAACATGGGACCAGATCCCGGATATCCGGGATCACACCCTGGGCTGAAGGCAGCGCCAAACCACTTAGACACCAGGCCTGCCCACCAATGTGTAAATTAATGTAAAAATTATAAAATTGAAATTGTTTTCAAAAGTTATTTTTATTCTAAAATATTAAAAAATAGTTATCAAAATTTGTAGTAAAAATATAAATTATAGCTAATAGATCTCATCTTTATTTAATTTATGAAAATTTAATTAAAAGTTAGTTTTTACAAGAATAAAACTATTTTTAGGTTTACTGTTCAATGACTGGTTATCAATGTAAAATATCTGCATCAAACTTCATGTCTCATCTAGACCTGTGTATATACAAGTTCAAAGATAATATAAATTAATATTACAAAGTATTCCTCACTTCCTATACAAATGTGTTTTTTTTTAAAGATTCTACTTATTTATTCATGAAAGACAGAGAGAGAGGCAGAGACATAGGCAGAGGGAGAAGCAGGCTCCTTACGGGGAGCTGGATGCAGGATTCCATCCCAGGACCCTGGATCATGCCCTAAGTCAAAGGTAGACACTTAACTGCTGAGCTACCCAGGCGTCTGTCTATACAACTGTCAAAAATACCAGACTTAGCTCATGAATACCATTAGAACCCTGAGTTGTTTCTGGAGAAGAAAAATAGAAACAAAAATACTTAGGCCTTATGGGAAATGATTTTTTCATTAAACCAGGAGCTATTGAATGCATTTCTCTCAGAGAAAGAGTGTGACAAGGTGACTTGTTTTATTGCTCACCAAGTGTCTCTGCACTCAAGTCTTCTAATCATTCCCTCACTCTGACATACCTGTCCAGCATTTGGGTACATTATTTGCCTTTATTTTTGAGCATGTAGGTGAAAGATGTGGAAAATGATTTCTTGGAGCCTGAACATTGTTAATCATGAGAATTAATGTTTGGAGTTCTGCTTGCACTCTGCGCTTACTGAGTGTATCAGATTCTAAGTGATGGAGGCATGCATGTGTTCTTTGATAAATTTGTTCACTTGTGTGATTTGTGGAGCCTTCTAGAGCCAGGACAGAGTGCTGCCTTGCCTGAGTCTGAGGGAGGTACTGATTGTTAAGACCCTTAATTTATTTTATATTCCCTGTTTTTTTTTTTTTTTAATTTTTTTTTTTTTTTTTTTTTTTTTTTTATGATAGGCACACAGTGAGAGAGAGAGAGAGGCAGAGACACAGGCAGAGGGAGAAGCAGGCTCCATGCACCGGAAGCCCGACGTGGGATTCGATCCCGGGTCTCCAGGATCGCGCCCTGGGCCAAAGGCAGGCGCCAAACCGCTGCGCCACCCAGGGATCCCTATATTCCCTGTTTTTGAAGAAAAAACCTTACCTATCACTCAGTATTTCCTTCTCTAAGGCAAAGAGTCTAACTTCACTTAACCCTTTGTGTTAGCCATTTTTGTGATTTTCTTGTAGACAACACATATAGCTTTGCCTGATTATTATCCATTTCCCTTTCTTAGATTATAGCACTTTTCTTTGCTGAACTACCTCCTGACTTATAGTCACCTCCCTTATTACATGAAGCTCATCACACCCCTAATTCCAAGAGTAGACCTATGACTACAAATATTTGGTCATAGTCGTTTTCTGGAACTTCTGGGAATGAAGTTTTCTTTCAAGATTATGAGTGCTAAGGCCATTGTGAGTTAGCATTCAAACACTGCCATTGTTTGAATGGAAGAAAGCAGAGTCAAGACATCTCCTTCTACAAAGCACAGCCACATACACAGAGATAAAGCCTTTGTACAGATTACATTATTTGATTTTTTTTTGCATACAGCCACTTCTATCCTTATGTTTTTCATTTATATGAGCTGATAAATTTTCTTTTGTGTAAGATAGTTTCAATAGATTTTTATTACTTGCTACCAAAACAATTCTATTACCTACTAAATTTTTGACTAACTTAATTTTTCTTAAGTAGATGATTGAGTTTAATCCATTAGAGAATATTTTTAAAGATTATTTATTCATGAGAGAGACAGAGAGAGGCAGAAACATAGGCAGAGGGAGAGGCAGACTCCTTGAGGGGAGCCTGATGCAGGACTTGATCCTAGGACCCCGGGATCATGACCTGAGTCAAAGGCAGACACTCAACCACTGAGCTACCCAGGTGCCCCAATCCATGAGAGAATTACTTCATGTTTTCATAGGTCGGGTTCCATTAATCTAGAATCACCTTTCCCTCCCACTACCCCCAATGACAGCACTGCTTTGCTGACTCATATTCACAATTATGGTCTCTCCCTTGTATTCTGTTGTATTTATGTAATTCATATAGTTCCTTACCTTAAACAGGTGTAATTTGTTGTGAATAAAAATGTAATTTATTGAGAATAAAAATGAATTAGAGAAGAATGATTTGGAACTGAAGTTTCCTTTAGGTGTCAGCACATAGAAATATCATAAATAAAACAGAAGATTATATAGCCTCTTACAAAGAGGTAGAATGGCAGAGTACAGTCGCTCTTGAACTTTACTGTGCATA
Organism: Canis lupus familiaris; assembly: GCF_011100685.1. Taxonomy (NCBI): domain Eukaryota; kingdom Metazoa; phylum Chordata; class Mammalia; order Carnivora; family Canidae; genus Canis; species Canis lupus. The sequence goes on along the minus strand of NC_049245.1, from coordinate 16,131,609 downwards.
AGAATCTTCAGATGAACCTATTAAATATACAGATTTCTAAACTTCACCTATAAAAATTCTCTTTCAGGAGATTGTGGTGGATACCAATACTATACACTAAAAACACAGTCTAAGGACAGGTAAAATAATTTTTGGTAGGAAAAAAACTAAGAACACTGGTTGCCTATTGGGTGGGGTGGGAATTAACTGAGAATGAATCTCTTGGCTGATGGTAATGTTCTAGATTTTGAGATGCATTTAGGTTGCGCAGATTTGTCAAAACTCATTGACTTATACACTTAAAATGTGTGCATTTCATTGTATTTCAGTTTATCTCAAAAGAAAAACAGTTGAACGTAGTGCTGAATTCTAATTACTGGTATGCATGCTGAAATGTGTATGGGTGAAATGTGTGAATGCCTGCAATTTTTTTTTAAAGAGGAAATCAAATGAATTAAACGTATTAGGATTAAATGGATTGTGCTGATGACCTGAGATGATAGTGGTCAAACATGTAGCTGAATGTCTGGTACTCAGATATTGTATTTTTGGAACAGTAGCTGCTACTAAAAGATAAGTATAAAACTTTGTTAGGGAGGCTACTTAGCATTAACTGCAATGCTGGTGTCCACTGTGGATTTGTCTTTTAGGCGGCTTTGCTGATCAGAATCATGAGAGGTTGTTAAGTGTCAATAGAGGAAAAGAAGCAAAGAGAGTGCATCTTCAGGGCTTTTTAGGGGCAGTGCTTCTCTGACATATTGTTTGGTGGTTCTAAGACTATCCCTTTCCGTAGTTCACTCCATTTCTGAAAGTCAGTAGTTGATGAGATTCCCTTGAGTTTTCTGGTTTATATTCTCCTCCCCTTTAAGCAGTTCTTCCTTTTAAAGATGCCATGACTGTACTATACATGACCAACAACATCTTTAGTATCAGTTTCCACATTTTTGCTTTTGCTGTTTTGGCAACCACCAGTGTGATGTACTATCCCTGATGGCCACTCTCCAAGAATGCTATGTCTTATCTAATCTACATTTATCTCAATATTATTTAAGCCTCAAGACTCTTCTGACTCACCCCCTCTCTCCCCTTTCTGGTCTTTATTGTTCTTAGAATTCATAAAACACCATTTAGCACTTTATTGTTTCCTGCTTCTATGTCTCAAGTTAGGTGGGTAAACATCTTGAAAGTTGGGGCCATTTCTTAGAGAAACTTCGTGGTGCATACCAATCTAGTCTATGCTGTTGCTTGTCACAGATTTTCTTTTCTGAGCACATTACTCACGTTCCTCAGCATATCTATTAATAGTATAATTGTTAAAGTATAATATAGGTATTTTAAAAATAAGTGGTAGATGACTATGAATGTCTTCTGAGTGAAAGACAGGACTTTATTAGGACTACAAATACAATTTATTGAATTCTCTTACTTTTTCCCCTCTGTTTATTTGTTCTGTGCTAAGTGAAATACATTTTTTGGTAGTATGTGAACAATAAATGCAAATAAAGCAACCATTTTATGCTATAAATGATATTTGCCTGCAAGCCAGAGAAATGTGGAAACTTGTGTACATTAATGGAAAAATACCACTAGTTTTTATTTTTAAAGTTTCCATTTTAAAATTTATTGAGATTATCTCAGGCAGCATTAAACTTACATTCCAAAGATGGCCTTTTCTTTTTTTTAAATAATAAATGTATTTTTTATTGGTCTTCAATTTGCCAACATACAGAATAACACCCAGTGCTCATCCCGTCAAATGCCCCCCTCAGTGCCTGCCACCCAGTCACCCCCACCCCCCACCCTCCTCCCCTTCCACCACCCCTAGTTTGTTTCCCAGAGTTAGGAGTCTTCCATGTTCTGTCTCCCTTTCTGATATTTCCTGCCCATTTCTTCTCCCTTCCCCTCTATTCCCTTTCACTATTATTTATATTCCCCAAATGAATGAGACCATATAATGTTTGTTCTTCTCCGATTGACTTCTTTCACTCAGCATAATACCCTCCAGTTCAAGATGGCCTTTTCTGATTTTATTGTGGTCTTTTCGTTATACCTATTAAAGGATGGACACATTTCTGTATTTTTGTCACTAATAAAAGACAATAGAATTATTTCAGTACTAACAGGTATTTATAGAGTTGTATATATGTCTAGTTCACTTTTTCTTCTTATTAGACACAGATAAGTTTTGAAGAGAAACAAAGCTCTAGACTTTATAGTTAAACAATTAACGTAAGAGCAGAATACATCAGTTTTTCCTTAAAAAGTCAGAATTTCTCCCATATTCCCCAAAGTCTGTTATTAATTCTCTTGGCATGTTGTGCAGCAAAATGAAAGTATTTATGAATATAGCTACTTCTTTTAACAAGTTCCAATAACTGCTTCCTAAACTTGTGTTTTTATATCAATTACATACAGTAAGCACTGAAATCAACCAGAGAACTGCAGAGGCCAACTTGAGATATTCACGTTAAATGAACACTGCAGCCTGCCAAAAGTAAAATGTGGATATAATTTTATAACACCATTTTATAATTAAAGTCATAAGTGAGGTTTCCTGCTATTGTTTAAAAATGTGTCATGATAAATTTAAATCAAAGATATGGGCAAGTAAAGGTCTGCAAAGTTACAGATGAAGGCAACTAAGATGGTACAGGAACATGGCCTGGTGCAGAAAAGAAACACATGCAAACAATTTTAGTGAAATAATTACATTTATTGTAGATGGAGTTCTGTTTTAGAAACTATAACCACTTAGAAATGGTTTTCATTCATGTCAGATTGAGGTTAACTTGTTGGTACCGTCTGTCTATAGAGAGATATTTTTATCAGCAGGGAAATTTAATACATTGATTTAGTGATAAGACCATGTCTTCTGACCAAATATCCACCAAAGTCCCTAAAAACCGAAGAATGTGACTGCAGTATGTGGAGTCCACAGTAGTTAATGTTGCCAGATTTAGCAAATAAAAATACAGGACACTAAATTAAATTCCAATTTTCAATAAACAACAAATGTATTTTTAGTATAAGTATGTCCTATGCAATATTTGGGACATACTTATACTAAAAAAGTATTTGTTGTTTATCTGAAATTTAAATTTAACCAGATGTCCTGATTTTATTGGCAAGTTTAACATTAGTAAAAATACAAATTTTGACAATAGATTTTTGTATTTTTATTTTTACTTTTTAAAAGATTTTATTTACTTATTCATAAGAGACACAGAGAGAGGTAGAGACATAGCCAGAGGGAGAAAAGGCTCCCTGCAGGGAGCCTGATGCAGGATTTGATCCCAGGATCCTGGGATCATGACCTGAGCCAAAGGCAGATGCTCAACCATAGAGCCACCCAGACCACCCAGACACCCTGATTTTCGTATTTTAAAACTAAAATTTGAAGGAGAGTAAATTTACATCATCAGAGTAGAGAATAAGGTAAATTTTTTTTTGCACTGTCAGCTCATTAAATTTCTAATATTCACAGTTATGTGGATGAATGGTGGTTTCTCTGTTCATTGATGGGGGAGATTTCTTTTTCTTTGGTAGTGAACATAACCCATTTAAAAGAACTGCTTCCCGAAAGAGATACATTGATTTACATACATGGATAGATTTACTCATTAGGACATTCCTGGCTTTAGTAAGTCATGTTCATCTAATGTGAAGGCAGTTCCCAATGTATCAATTCATTCATCTTGTCTCTAATACAAGCCATATGTTTCATGTAGGAGTTGAAAGGACATTAATCAGAATCTCCCCCTTCAACCAGTCCCAGGGATGCAAAGATCTTGGTTATATCTCAAATGTCAAGATATGGGGAAACGGAAAATAACATTCAAAGCAGATCACTTGTAATTCATACCGTTGTTACAATTGCTGTAAAATATGTTGAAGGTGGGCAGGCAATGTACCATAAAGCAATGTCTATTCAGTGGAAATTGTGGCTGGAAGGGGCTGGAAAGCTGTATCTGCTTTTCCTCAGAAGACAAAACTCCCATTGAATCCATGAGAGAGCAGGAATTGGTATTCAAACTTATGTATAGCTTGATTGTCCTTGAAGAGTAAGAGAAGATGTAGTCATATATGAGTTGATTTCCTTGTTACAGATCAGTGGTTCTCAATCTTGGCTGCATATAGGAACCACCTGGGAGCTTTTAAAATTCCCCATGTCCAGGCCACACCCTGGACCAATTAAATTACGATCTCTTGGGCTAGGACTCAAGGCATCAGTTGTTATCAAAACTCCTGAGGTGGTATCAGTGTGCAGCCAAATTTGAGAACCACTGTTTCATCACAGGAAGTCTGGTTATAGATGTAGAAACACCTACTGACTTGTTCACATTCATGGCATTTGATTTCATACCAACTTATCATGCTATGTTTGGCAACTGCTCTATATTTACAAAGTTTTGCTATTTCATCATCATCACCATCATATCATTATGATTATCATCTTTTATGCTTTTAGAGGAAAAACAATCATAAACAATTAAGATAAACAATTTGTAATGTAAAGTGGATGGAATGTACCAGGTGCTGGTTTAGAGAAGACATGCTCTGAAGAGGATATTTATTTATTTAAAAGATTTTATTTATTTATTAATGAAAGACAGAGAGAGGCAGACACATAGGCAGAGGGAGAAGCAAGCTATACAAGGAGCCAACATGTGGGGTGTGATCCTGGAGTCCCAAAGCCAAAGGCAGATGCTCACCCAGGTGTCCCCTAAAGAGGATATTTAAATAAAACTATGAAACAGTGGTTTTTGAAATGTGGTTCTGGGACTAGCAGCCTCAATGTCATCTGGAAACTTGCTCAAAATGCAAATTCTCAGGCCCCACCCCACTGCTCTTGAATCAGAGACTCTGGGAAAGACAGCAATAGATAATTGAATTGACATATTATTTTTACTTTTCTATTTGTTAAAATATTTGTAAATTTATATAGATTACTATAATAGCAAGCATTAATACAGTTATAACCTATAACCTGAGCAAGGCAAGATCTTTAACAAATTTATACTTAACCTCTTTCCCTCTTTTAGTTCTCTGGTAATAATATTGAGATTATTTATTATTATGTCTTATTGATTGATTGATTGATTAATGGAGAGAGAGCACAAGAGAGAGAGAGAGCACAGAAGGACCCAGGACTCTGAGATCATGACCTGAGCTGAAGGCAGATGCTTAACTGACTGAGCCAAACAGATGCCCCAAGAAATCTTTTATTAATAATTGCCTTGTATCTTATGCATATTAACAACAGGTATTTAGATTCAATTGCAAGTTTTATAGATTTCTTTTTAAGGATTGTTTTATTTGAGAGAAAGAGTGAGAATCAGCACAGGAGGAGTTGGGAGGGTAAGAGAGAGAGAGTCTTAACCGAACTCCACACTGAGCAGGGAGCCAGATGCAAGGCTTGATGCAGGGCTCTACCTCACGACCCTGAGGTCATCACTTGAGCTGAAACCAAGAGTTGGACATTTAACCAACTGTGCCACTCAGGTACCCCGATAAGTTTTGTGACTTTTGTTATATATCTTAGTATATACTATTCCAGGTATTCCATGTCTTATCTTGGATTTATTTTTTTATTTCACTGGGATAATTTTTCAGAGAGGATATATGAATATTGAACATTTTGATCCCTTGCCTATCTGAAGCTTTAATTTTGTCTTCACAGATAGATGATGGTTTGGCTGGGAATGGAATTCTCAACTCCAAATAATTTTCTTTCAGAAATTTGAAAACAGTGCTTTATTTTATTTTATTTTATTTTATTTTATTTTATTTTATTTTATTTTAATTTTGTTTATTGGAGTTCAATTTGCCAACATATACCATAACACCCAGTGCTCATCCCGCCAAGTGCCCCCCTCAGTGCCCATCACCCAGTCACCCCAACCCCCTGCCCACCTCCCCTTCCACTACCCCTTGTTCATTTCCCAGAGTTAGGTGTCTCTCATGTTTTGCACCCTCACTGATATTTTCACTCCTTTTCTCTCCTTTCCTTTTATTCCCTTTCACTAAAGTGCTCCATTTTCTACTAATATTCCTTGTTGATGAGAGATCAGATGCCAAATCAATATTTGTCCTTTTGTTTATAAGGTTTTTTTACTTTGGGGATTTTTAGTTTATTTTTTAATGTAAATATTTTACTAGTTGGGACCTCTACATACATATCACTTAAAGTTATTTCCACTTATCTTTGGTGGAGCATGTTAATCTGATGACTCAAGTCCTTTAGCTCAGTAATTTTTTCTTCTGTTATTTCTTGGATTATCCCTTCTGTCCCTCATTTTCTTTCTTCCATCTTTCTTAAATTTTTATCAGATGAATGTTGGTATCTTGGAATTCTCTTCCGTATTTCTTAAGTTGTATTTTCACATTTTCAGTCTAGTTTCTTTCTTTCCTTCTTTCTCCTCCATTCATCCTATCCTCCTTCCCTTTTTGCATCTCTCCCTTCCTTCTTCCCTCCCTCACTCCTTTCTTCTCTTTCTGTCTCTCTTTCTTTTTGTGTTATAGTCTAAGAGATTTATCATCTAAGACACTATTTTGGCATTTTCAGCCATATCCATTATATTATTCAGCCCTTTAATTCAATATATTATTTTGGGAATCATGATTTTAATGCTAAAGGGCTCCTTTTCTTCCCTCCAAATGCCTCTTTTTTAGTAGCCTGTCCTAATTTTATGGGTCCACTATCTTCTCATAATTAGAATTTTAAAAACGCTCTCATCTCTGTCTTATATTATTGATCTGTTCTTATATCCCTTGTACTTTAGTATCTTCAAATATCTGGCTATGGTGATAGCCACAAAAGGAGACAGTTCTCACAAGCGGAGATAGTCTCACAAAAGAGAACTAGATTGGTCACAATAGGTATTGTACATGGGTACCATCTGGAGATCTCTTTCCACGGTAGGCACATTTCTTTTTAACTTGCATGAACAGAGAACAAGGAAGAGAGACAAATCTGGATGAACCTCGGGGGGCGGTTGTCTCATTTCCTTTTGATAGTTTAGCAAAGAAGTGACTCAAAATATCTGAGTTAGCTTAACAGGTTGACAGCAGGAACTTAGCTGCTGAGATAACCTCTCCCAATTTCATCCATCAAGGCCCATCCCTGGCCAGAAGATTCCATGTAACATAGTCTCATAGGTGTTTCCTTTCTCTGACCCTATCAACATATAGAACATTATGGGGTCAAAGTACAATCTATTAGAATGTTGATCATGTGAATACTTTATATATGCCTGGTCTAAGCTGTGGGTTAATGAGAGGTTCAGAGATTGTGTACACTCTTATTACTTCTCTACTTATAATTTTTTTTCACTTGATGAAACAGTATCACTTGATACTCTCTTTGGTGTCTGTACTACATGGTACTATGTTATGGATCTATGACCCATTTGTATGACAAGCAGGCTTGGGGAACTTAAGAAATCTCAAAATGAGCTGGCTTCACTCTAACTTGGGATATGTTTTAGTTTCTCTACATTGCTGCCCTTTGCTTTTCCTCTTCATGTTTATTGTGGAGTTATGGAGTTATCTCTTTGGGCCTATGTCTGCACTGGAGTCTTCTCCCCACACCTTGTTTAAAAGACATTTATTATAACTGCCCTAGAGGCAAATCGATAGCCAACAGCTCTATACACAGGAGTCAGGACATATATACATTATTGCTTTTCATATCAACTATTGAGGGAGGAGGAGGAGGAGGAGGAGGAGGAGGAGGAGAGAGGAAAAGAGAGGGGTGTGTGTTCAAAGTAGTACAGTGATGAGCCTTCTAATCTACTCACTGGTGGAGAGATATTGTGAAACTGCTGTTCCTTCAGTGTGATTCTAATGTTTAAAGATATATATTATTTTCTGTACAATGTGTATAGTTAATGCCAATCACAAACTTTATCTGGTGCTCAAGTGAAAAATTATGATCCATTTCAGTGCTGGAGGAAAAACTGTCAGCCTTATCAAGAGACAGTCTGTCTCTAGTCTCCATGTTGATTGAAGATATTTCAAGGCCAATAGTGACCCCAGGCAATTTTTACCATACATAATGATCTTAAAAGCAAGCTCCTTGAGGGTCTGATCAACCTATATGGGCTGGCCTTTATTTAAGCTTCTGTAGGATTGCTCCATTACCTGTTCCCACTCCTGCTTTATTAAATTAGAGCTTGGAGATTCTTTGGGGCTTTTTCGGGAATAAGTTATTTTACATGTATACATTCCTCTGCAATTCTATTGTAGGTGGGAATTTTTCTCTGTTCTGTCTTCTCACATTAACCTAATTCCATCTGCTTATGTTAAAAAAAATCTTGTTTTTGGAGTTATCCATTTATCCATTGATACATTCCCATTGGAAAGTTTTCAAACTGTAGAAGTAGAAGGTCATTTTTAATGTTCAATCTAGAGTAGACCTGAATCCTCATCTTTGACATCACTATGTTAAATGTGTATTCAAATATATATTTCAGATTCTAACCTTTCTTACCCATATGTGTATGTATGCTAATTTTTTTTTAGATATTTCAACTGTCTAGTGGTCTGTTTGCTCTATGTACAAAACACTCCAAACTCAGTGGCTTAAAAACATGTATGCTATTGTATCTCATGATTCTGTGGCTTGACTGGGGCTTAGCTGGTCTACTGACATTGCTTGGGCTCTGTAGATAATAATATTCATAACAATATTCTCCATTTTACATGCTATTCCAGAATCTTGTTACACTCCAATCAAATGGTGAAGTCTATGTCCCCTCCCCTTAATCTAGGTATGCCATTGTGAATTGCTCAACTAATAGAGTATAACAGAAAAGATTCCATGTAACTTTGAGGCTAGTTTGTTGAAGGTACAGCTTCCTATGGCTCTCTCTTAAAACACTTGCCTTTGGAAACCAGCCACCATGCCCTGAAGGAGCTCAGGCCATATGGAACCTTGGTCTTGGCTGAGATTCCAGCTGATAGGCAGCACCAACTTACTAGACACATAGTTGAGCCAGCTTGGATGTGAATCATCTAGCTCTCTGTCAGATTGACTCTAGTGGATGCCATATGAAGCATCATGTGAAAATGCCAAGCTCTGCCCAAATTGAAGATATAGAGTAAAATAAATGTTACTGTTTTGAGTCACTAAGTTTTGGAGTGGTCTGTTATGCAGTCATAGGGTAATTGGAATAGTCTCTCTTAAGCATCTGCAGTCAGATGGTCATATGGAGTTGGATATGTGTCGCCTTGGCACTCCTTGTTGTAGCCTCTCTTTCCACAATGAAAGTCGTACTCCTTACATGGCAGCTCAGGGCTTCAAAAGAGAGAACCTGGAAACTTCCAGGCCTTTTTAATGCCTGAACTTGGACATCCCAGAATGTCACTTCAATCCATATTCAATTGGTCTCAGCAGTCACAGGCTCAACTCAAATTCCAGGGGAGGAAACACACACTCCACCTCCTGATGGGAGGAAGGTAGAACAGCATGTGCGTGCATATAGGAGGGGAAGGAATTGATGTTGGCCATTTTTGGAAACCAGCTGCTGCACTGTCCCTCACTAGATGATTAGGCCCATCAGGGCTCCAACCTTGCTTCTCCTGTTCACCTTTGGATCCTCAGCACCTATTGGCATGTGCTGTGGAAATATTTATTGCAAAAATGAATGGACACTTAGTGTAGAAGTGAAAGTGTTTGACTTTTGTAGGAGACTATTTTCTTTGACCAGAACACATTCATTTCTTTCTCCTCTTTCACTGCGCTGACTAATTCCCACTCCTCCTCAAAACTCAGTTTAAGTGTCATTTCCTTCATGGCCCCAGGCAGAGCTAATTACTCTCTCTTCTTGGCTCCTTTAATCTATTGCTCATGCTTCATTGTTGTGTTGGGCATTTCTCAGTTTCCTTTTGGGAGGATCTCAAAGGACAAAAATCATATCTTAGTCATATCTTTGAATGACTTCCAGTGTCTGGCAGGTAGTATGCTCAGAAATAGAGCCATGGCTTAGAACAGACGAACACTCAAAAATGGAATCAATTACTTCTAATTCTGGACTCTACCACTCAACAGAGAACTAAAAGAATTGAAGTACATTTTTAAGGAGAGGTTATAACTAAAGGCATTGGTATGGGGGTGGGACAGGCGAAGAAAGATCCTTTAGTCAAGAAAAAGAAAGTCATTTCCAAAGAAGAATAAGGAATTACTGAAATGTTAAAAACAATTACATGAGCTTGCAACCATAAGGAATCTCTAACCTTCCAGACTTTATGGAGATAATAACAGTAAAAGGGAATAGTAATAGTTCTTAAAATAATCTACAGTTGATGTGAGGAGTAAATGAAATAAAATATGCACAATGGATGGACCAATTCCTGGAATGGAGTACATACTCAATAAGTGGTAACTATAATAATGAAAACTTCAGCAATATTTGCCATTTTTTGACTGATCATTTTGTGCTGGGAGCTGTCCTCAGGGATAATACTGATGCCAAACAATGGGTGCTTCTTCACTCGAGTAATTTAACATGAAGCAAGAAAGGAAGGGTAACCTTTCTGGAAACATCAACAAGATTATTGCTCTTCAAGGAGCTCTTTCCTGCTGTTTTTCAATAGCACTACAGTGATTAGAATCCTCTCCAATGCAGCAGGGAAGAACATTTGCTGATTCTGCAAGTTGGTGAACAGGTGGAAAGCCTTATACGTGCTCAGCCATCATTTTGAAGAGCAGAAAATCCTACATCTGAAATGAAATCTCCAGTCCTAGGATTTCTAGATCTTGGGAATTTGAAGCTTATTTTATGTAGCACTTCCTTTCTGTTCAATTATAGAGCTCAAAAGGCTGTTTTATTAGCCTTCTTTTGAGAGTTATTCTGAATAGAAAGATGGCACAGACCTTACCTGATGGCCATGAGATGCTGATGAAGGATCCAGGAGCTGGCTCATGGGGATAGCCTCTCATGAATACTCCACAGCTAAGCTTTCGAGGTTGTCTCGGAGAATCCAACATCAGTTGAAATTGCTTTGTTTGCTATCTTAGATGGCCTGTTCAGGGGCACTTGGCCCAGACAGACCTCTTTGCTGGCTGCCAGCTAATTAATTATTTACCACCAAATGCAAAATAATGCTTACTGTTCTCTCTTTATATTTCTTCCTTCTTTTTCTCCACTGGGTTTTAAAAAATTAACCTTATTTTTACCTTTGTTGACTGAAAACAGTTTAATGGCCATCTCACTTATATACAAGTGAATTATTTGGAATGCAGGTAATTACGTGTCTCTGAATCTTTCTTTGACATATGACATCATGGAGATTTACAGTCACCTTTATGCAGTCCCTTACAATATTAGTAAATGTTCTGTTTTGATTGTTTTCAATATAAATGCTGCTTTTGGAGCCTGGGTTTATAATACAGAAATGAAGGCAGATGCCTTGTTGAAATAGGATGGCTCATTATACAAGTAGTACTAGGACACTGAATGATCTGTATGTCACAGATATTTTATATTTTATACCTGGAGATGCGTTGGCTGAAGATACAATTAAGTTTTAAGCAGAATTCTTCAGTTAATATCAATATGTAAGTAAAAGAAAGTTACTTATTTTCTGAGATCTCTAGGGCAGTGGTTCTCAGCTGGGAGGAATTTTGCCCTCCAGTGGATGCTTGGCAGTGTTTGGAGACAACTTTGGTTGTCACAATTAGGGCAGAGTGAATGGAAGTGCTACTGGCATTTAGTGGGTAGAAGCCAGGGATGCTGCTCAACATCCTACAATGCACAGCTCCTTGCAACAAAGAATTATTTGGTTCAAAATATCAATTAATAAACCCTGCTTGAATGCTGTAAGTTCCATGACAATTACTCTGGATTGCACAAGTCAGTTTAAATGTGTCATTTATTTCCCTACCCTTACCTTCATACTATTATAGTGTTCTGTATTTTTGTAAGCCAATGTCAAAAAAAAGGCTGGCACATATTTTGGCACTCAAATATTTCTTCCTTAGATAAATATATGACTCTTGGTGCACATTTGTTCAGTGAATGAGGGGGCTAACCTTACCAGCTAATTGCAGTGTTCATGCAAAATTGCAGTTTTGCTCCTTCTTCACTGGTGCTCAGGCTTACAATTGTCAAGAGAGAAATTCTGTAGAGATATGGGAAGATAGTAATGAAGCTACAGGAAGCAGGGAGATAATTAATATTTCTCTGCTTCAATACTGAGATTACTAAGCCCTCTGAATAATAGTGGTTTATAAGGGCTTACACATTTTGTTGTAATATTTATATATAAAATATATTTATTTTTTTAAAAAATCACATAAAATAACTAATATTCACAATGTCCTGGAGAAGAGCTTTTATTAATTTTTGTAGTTGGAAGCATTTATTGAGTGCCTTTTGTATACCAAGAACTAGTTATTTCCCCAAATTTTGGTGAGACTAAGAGAGTTTATATAATTAGCTGGTGAGTTTCTCTGAAAGTGTTGGCTTATTTATGACCAGAGAGTTCCATCTCTTTTGTGGCCTTGGCTAGATTTTATAAAGTGTAGCCTCTTATTTATTTATAATGGACTTTGAGATCCTTGGATGAGATGTATTACATATGTGTGAAGGATTAGAGGGCAGTTTTTAATAACAACAGGAATAATACTGCTTTGTGCTGCTAAACTGTAGATCTTTTCTTCTAAAGATTTAAAGCCCATTATAGACATAATTTGATTGTTGCTCTATTGCAACAGTGTTTTTCCTTCTCTCCCTGTCCAGTCAGATTTTTTCTTTATTAAAGATGGCACGAATACTTTCTCATGTTATGACCTCTTTGATAAACAGCTCAGGATGTTATAAAAGCAAAGCAGGAGATGTCTCAAGTAATTAGTGGTAGAAAGCTTGCTGATGCTCGGGTGTTAATGTTGCCAGAAAGCTCAGCTATTTGTGGGTTGCTCAGTATGTTTTTGTACAGATGTGTGTGAGGTTGAGTTTCAGCCATATGCCTGTGAAAGCATCAGGAAACATTTTGTCATGCTACTTCCTTGGGTGATCATTTATGACCAAAAGAAAAAAAAAAGCCATATTTCTGTCTTGTGAAATTGAGCTCGAATTCTGGGTAGTTTAGCAGTAATCAGTATATGCTTGGATCACAATTGCATGGGATGGTTTGTATTATATACCAATGGCAACTACTGCTCTAAATATGGAAATTAAATACTTTAGGTTCAGGCTGATTCGAATCTGTGGGTAGGAAACGTCTGATCTTTTCCAAGATAAGTTTAAAAGTGTGTGGAGTTTCCTCTAAGGCTACAACTTCTATTCATATTCATATGTATTTTTTTTGGGGATGGTCCCTTGAGGCCTCTTGGCAACCACCTTCTTTAATATGGGGAGAGACTGGGATCTATAGGAATGTCAAAAAAAAAAAAAAAATCAAAACGTCCACAGAAGATTACCAGAGTGTGGTTGATCTAGATACCAAATCCGACAGTTCCAAGCCTCAAAAGATGAGTATCAAACAATACTTGGCTTCCTTCCCTTGAGGCATGAGACACTCACATTTACCCAGAATCAGCTCGTAATTTGGAAGCTTCTTATATTACTGACAGTCTCAGATCCTGCACCAAATTTCTCCTCCACTCCTAATCATAAGTAGTTATGTACAGTATTATGGTTGCAGTCTTGATGCTTCTATTATCAGCCTATCATTCTGGATATATTTCAGAGCCTCTGTAGCCATGGAACAATACTTTACTACATAAAGATGACCAAATGAAACTCACCTAGTAAACTATAGGGTTTCCTTAATGTGGCCCAATCAGTATATATTACAGTTCACTTAAATATTTGTAAATGGGGATGCCTCGGTGGTTCAGTGATTGAGCATCTGCTTTTGGCACAGGGCATGATCCCAGGGTCCTGGGATCGAGTCCCGGATTGGGTTTCCCACAAGGAGCCTGCTTCTCCGTCTGCCTATGTCTCTGCCTCTCTCTCTTTGTGTCTCTCATGAATAAACAAATAAATAAAATCTTTAAAAACAAAACAATGAAATTTGTAAAGGGATGAAACTGACCTGGTGTTTCAGAAATGATTTACTCTTGCCTTGCTAGATAATCTGAGTCTATGACCTTCTACTCACTTAGCAAACTGTGTTGTGCCATCCTTGCCCTCCCCACCCACCTTAGAGGCCATGTGCAACTCTGGTGGACTGTTTCTGTAACACCAGTGGCTTCTTCCCTCAAGCACTTCTGACTCTTTGCCCGAGGGCAGCTCATCCTGGTTTGGGCAGGGCACCAGTGCTGGGGAATCAGCACTCTCAGGATTGGCCCTCAACTATTGAAGGATGAAGGGTTGGTGGATAGGAATCCAGGTTTGCTCACCTATTGGGTCTGTCCTGAGCCGTATTTGGCATATTGTCTGACATGGTACCCAGTGGGATTGAACAGTAGTGCCCACAGAGGTGTACTATGGATAACACATTCCATCTCTTACCTGCTCTGGCCTCTCCCTTGTGATTTTCTGCTGTCACTTCTCAAATAAGCTACCTGCACCAAATTCTTGTTTTGGGATCTATTGTTGGGGTGACTCAAACTTAGCTGCATCTAATACAGTAGCCCCCTGAGGAGCCCTCCTTTTCTCTTCACCTTACATTCATTCAGTGGGTTACTAAGTGCTTTTGGACTATTTTCTAAATAAGCTTCATTTGTCTCCTTTTATGCTTCTAGAGCTTAGTCCCAACCCCTAGTATCTTATTAATTGTAATGGCATTTTAATGGGTCTCCCCATTTAATCTACTACCCCCATAACCAGTTGCCACAACACCACCAGAGACACTTTTCCAAAAGACAAATATGATCCTGCTACTTCCCAGCTTCAAACCTTTCAGTGGCTCAGGCCTTTCATCACCCAGCCCTTGCTTACTCACTCCATACCCTTCTTGAGTACCATAACTATTGCACATATTCCGTGGCTACAGGGTGGGGTTTATACTCCACTTTTGCCCAAACCTGTGAACTTCACAATTTTAAAGACAGAATAAACCTCATCTTCTTTCTTCTTCACTAACCATAGCCAGTGATGGCTTCTTCAGTGCTATCCCTCTGCCTTGGACATATCTACATGAAAGCCTTTATTCCTGTTTATTGTTGGGTGACTGTATTGGTTTTTACTGCTCAACTGTAAGTTCCTTGAGAGCAGGACCCCCATATGATTCCTAGTTCCTGACTCAGCAGTAGGCATGAAATCAACATTTGATCCTGACAAGGACAAATTGGCCAAAGACTTTGTCCTTTGGAAGTTTGCTCTGGAAAATATGGTGGGGCCAAGGTTTGGGAAGGTGCTCTCTGCTTTGCTAACACCTAAGAACTGGTTAATGAAGAGAGACAAATTGGTGATGATGGTCACACAATCCAGAGGTTTGGTGGGAGAATGTGATTAAAATAATCACTAAATATTTTATATCAAAAAATGTGAGAGGCACCTGGGTGGCTCTATTCAATTAAGCATCTGGCACTTGATTTTAGGTCAGGTCTTGATCTCAAGGTCGTGAGTTCGAGATCCACATTGGGCTCCGCACTGGGCATGGAGCCTGCTTAAAACAAGCAAACAAAAAACATGACTGGTGCTTCATTGTTAGGTCTATTTATTCTGCTGTGTTTAATTTCTTTTGAATGGATATACTTCTAAGCTCTTCCTGAACATGTATGATGGAACAGAGGCAAGTTTGCAGGAAACTCTAGTCCTTTGGGATTTATTTTGCCCCCTTTCCAGATCTGTTAAGTCCCAGAGTCATTGAAGTCAGTGAAAGAAAAGTTACAAAGTAAAATAAAGCCATGTTAAATTCTGTCTAATCTTGGCTTGAAAGTTAACTGGATTTCTACTGGTTGGTTGTACCTCTATGTGGAAACATGTGAATTGGCCAAAGTGTCCAGTTATGTTCCTTCTGAGGGAGGACACTGTTTTTCTGGTGCTTCTCCTCCCTTCCCTATGGAAACATCTCCATTCTGGAAGCCAGATTCCCATCTACTGTTCCGGGGAAGGGATGGGGCAGGCAGATTCATCAGTTTATACATGGTCTGGAATGGGATGTTGATTCTTATTCTTTGAAGCTGTAGTCCATGACTCAGCCTCATTCCCTAGAACTTCCTGGTGTCAGGGTAATATGGTGGAATGGAGAAAGTATGGCACTTCATGGGTGTCTCCATGGAGGCTCTGTGGACATATATGTGCTGAGAAAGGGCAGAGATACCAAGCAGGGTTGAGGTCAATTGTGGTCACCACAGCCACCTCCTAGCTGCATTGGAATACACAGCCACACTCATGGTGATGGCTGGGATACATCTCCCTGGCAGGATGGAAAGCTAGGTGTTCCCAGCCTCGCAAGGGGCTGGGAACTTCTTTTTAATTGGGTAGAGCCCTGAGGCCTATGTGATGGGATATAGGCGTACCCTGTAATATAAATAAAGCCACAGGTGTGGGTCTACCCCGAGGAATGGAGACAGGAGACATTGGCCAAGACAAGGCAGAGGGGAGGCTGGGAAACGACTGGCTGTGAGCAGGGCACAGGGGTCCAGTTCCCACGCACAGTGAGCGGCCTGTATCCCTGAGTTCCCAGCAGAACAGCCCTCACTGACCCAGCCCAGGGTTTCGCTCTCTGGTATGGATTTCCTCACTCTTTCCATGGGGAGCCTGGTGTGCCCTGTCTCTGTCCTCTTGTGTTTTTTCTCTGCCTGCCCAGGCCCATCTGAGCTTGCAAGGTGGTGAGACCTGAGCTCGAGGCTGAGGCTTTTGCACTCTACATTCCATCTCTGCTCTCAGATAAAGTCTATCTTTTCTTTTCTTTTTTTTTTTAAGTTATTTATTCATGAGAGACCCACACAGAAAGAGAGACAGAGACACAGGCAGAGGGAAAAGCAGGCTCCATGCAGGGAGCCTGATGTGGGACTCGATCCTGGGACTCCAGGATCACACCCTGGGCTGAAGGCAGGCGCTAAACTGCTGAGCCACCCAGGGATCCCCAAAGTCTATCTTTTCAAAACTAAAAGCAAGGACTAAAAAATGGTATATTTCCATCAATGATAATACTTTATTTTGATCCATTTTGTTAAAGTATCAGATATTTCTATTTTAACAATAACAGTTGTAATAGTTTATATTAAAAGAAAGTTTTCCATGTGATTCAGTCCTGTGTTCTTTGTTTCCATAATTTTGTTTAATCTTCATGGCAGGTCTTTAAGGAACATATTGCTATAAACTCCATTTATAGACAAGGGAACAGAGGAACTGAGAATTTTTTTTTAAAGATTTTATTTATTCATGAGAGACACACAGAGAGAGAGACAAAGACAGAAGCAGAGGGTGAAGCAGGCTCCCTGTTGGGAGCTCAATGTGGGACTCGGTCCCAGGACCCTGGGATCATGCCCTGAGCCAAAGGCAGATGCTCAACCACTGAGCCACCCAGGTGCCCAGGAACTGAGAATTTAAGCAACATGCCCAAGTCACACAGTAAGTGGAAAAGCTGGGATGGCAACTCCACTGCAGCATGATAAATATTTCCCATCACTCACTCCTTGCTTAATACATGCAAACAGTATGGGCTCAGGTTCTTTGTAGCATCTGGGAGACACTTGTGGTGGATGCAATGCTGCTGCTGAGGCACGCTCTGCTTGTTACAACAGACAATAAATGTAGGTGTCCATATTTTTATTGACCTCTTACCTTCCCAGGGGCACTCATCCCTCTTTTGGAGGTATTCTTAGGTTCATTCCCTCCCATCATCAATTGCCAAATAAATTGTTTTCATGCCCCTCTGTCAGCCCAGAGAGTTGGCTTTTTCTCCTCACTGCCATTGGTACCCCACTTTCTCTCCCCCACAAAGTTAGAACGGTAGCTCTAACAAGACTAACACACATAACATATCCTCAGTTGTCTGTTCCATGGGAAAGAATGCATCTGTTTATTCAGGAAATCCCAGAGAAGTGTCACTGTGTTGAAACCTGCACCGCCTGATGTGGAAACCACCAGCCCCACGTGGCTACTGAGCACATGGAATGGGGCAAGCTGCAATTGAGATGTGCTGTGAGTGTACAGTGCCAAATTTCAAAGATGCTAACAGGTGAAAAAAATGTTAAGAACACTTGTTAATAACTTAAGTAAGCATTGACTATAGGTTGAAATGATGGCTTAGATAAAATACATTATTAAAATTAATCTTACCTGTTTCTTTTTATTTTTTCTAATGAAGTTAGTAGAAAACTTAAAATCGCATATGAGGCTCACATTACATTTCAATTGCACAGCACTGCTCTAAATCTTGTGCTCACTGTTTGGGGCAAAGAAAGGAGGGAGGCACAGCACAGCCCTGACTGAGTTCCCAAACTTGTGGGGAGTTCACCTCTTTTGATGCTGAGGCTCACAGACCCTGTGGGTGTCCCTGCAGAGTGCATCTGCATTTTAATGGGAGGCAGATGCTTTCATCTGGTGGGAGTACAAGCATCAGTGACCAGCTGGATAGATCAATGTCAGCTTCAGGCACTGGGTTGTGGAGGCTGTGCCTCTCTGCTGTTCCCTGGCACAGCGCCTAGAGAGAGCCCTGAGCAATCAGTAGCTGTTCAGTGATTACACGTATTTGGGTCGCAAAGCTTTCTGCCTGGTGTCCCTCCTCACTTGGGCGGTTGTGTTCTCTGCTTGTACCAGATGGATTCCCTCCTCCCTGCCCCATCACCAGCCCTGCCAGGTCTCCCTCTTTAATTATTCTCTGAGTACCCCTTCTATGTTCCAAGTCTTCACCAGAGCCTCCCCCATCTCTCACTTAGATTCCACCTAGTCTTTCCACCTCCATGTTAGCTCAGGGATCCTCATACTCTAGTAAGAATCAGAGTCACTTGGTGGACTCATTCATACACACGCTGCTGAGCCCCACCCCCAGAGCTTCTGACTCACTGGGCCTGGGTTGAGGCCTGAATATGTGCATTTCTAACAAGTTTTCAGGTAAGGTAGATGCTGCTGGTCCAGGGCCACACTTAGAGGATCGCTGGCCTAGCTTAATGATCTTCCTGAAACACAAATCTGATCATGATATTCTTTTCCTAAGATCTACAAGTAGTAGTTCAGAGACAGAACAAGCAGGAGGAGCAGCAGGCAGAGGGAGAGGGAGAAGCAGGCTCCCCAATGAGCAGGAAGCCCAATGTGGAGCTCGATCCCAGAACCCTGGGATCATGACCTGAGTGGAATGCAGATACTTAAGGGACTGAGCCACCCAGGGACCCAGGACTTTCCTGATTCTTGACCAATCTCAGGAGCAACAATGCTACATCTCCATCCTGGGGTCTCTAGTTTCTTAGAACAGTATGTCCACCTCCAGTTTTTCAGGATCCTAGAAAGCCCATGTACTGTGTTTTTTCTTTCTTCTCTTAGCTATGTAGTGGATTCTTGAGCCTATCACTTCTAGATTAATATAACTACTTTTTTATAGAGCACCCATTTTTGCATGATTTAGTGCTAAGGATGACACAAAACAAGCCAATGGACATAGTAGCAATTCTGGTGGCTGCATAACTTGGATAAGTTAACCTCTCTGTGCCTATTTTTTCAATTATGAAATAGGGATAGTAATAAAACCTAGCCCATAAGATAGCTATGAAGGTTAAATATTGACCTTTTGTTAAGAGAGTACACTTACAATTCAAGACAAATATGTGATACCCAATATGTGGAAACTTGCTGAAAAGGAATTAGTAAAGTAGTAGTGAGTTTAGGATAGGCTATATAAAAATTCATGTGGATTTTGAGAATTTTCCTTACTGGAAAATAAATCCCATAGGCGAGAGCTGTCCCCTAGAGATCCATATCAGATTTCATGTTAAACTGAGTGTATATTTGAATCTCTGACTCTACTGTGTGCTGAATCTGATGTCTTTATGGATTCCAAGGGAAGGATCAAGCTTTGATAATCTGTTCAGTGTAGGTTAATCAACACAGAGAGCTGACCATCCCATGCTGGGATCAAGTGCATGAGAACAAAATTCAGTGGACTAGGGGCCCTAACCATGAAGGAGCATTGGAATGGAACATTCTGTGCCAGCCTTCCAGACTTTGCTTTCCTGACTCCTGGGTGATCTTCAAAACTGCCCACTGAACTTGAGCCTAATCTCCCTCTCTCAATCTCAGCTTGCAGATTTATTATCTTTTTCCCCAAGTGGCATAGCTTTATTGATTCCTAACCACACAATGGAAAAGGAAGATTCACTATGTAGACTTTCTAAGCTAATCATAAATCCCTCTGACATGGGATGTATAATAAGTTGCTTAGCATACTTACTCATAATTGCCAAAGCCTGGAAACAACCCAAATACCCTTTTGTAGGAGCATGGATATACACACACTGTGGTATATTCATCCAATGGAATATTACTCAGCAATAAAACAGGACAAACTGACACACACAGTAACATGGATGGAAATAAAAAAGATTTTGCTGAACAGAAATAGCTAGAGAGAAAGGAGTATGTACCATATGATTCCATTTATATGAAAACTTATTACAGTGACAGAAATAAGAACAGATATTGTCTCTGTTAGAGAATAGTTTAAATGCAAGGGACGCAGAGGAGCTTCCTGAGGTGCAGGAAAAGGGCCATGTCTTGACCTGGATAGTGTTTATATGGGTTAAATGGTTAAATTCATTGAGCTGTAGTATTATAATGCTACTGTATGCAAATCATACTTCAATAAAAACTATTAGCATTTTTACCTTTATAATGGGGAAAACTTATGAGAGAAAGGAAAGGGAATATTTAATAAAACTTACCAAATGAGAAGTCTTTAGGAGTGAGAATTCCTGTTTAATATGTCTTGCTGTATTGTTACCTAGAATTTATTTCAGAGGCTGATTAGCTAAGGATCTTTTGTTTCTTTCTCTTCCTTATTTGCCTGTGAGCCTCCTGATTTCAGTGCTTATTCACACCTTAAAAGAGGTGTCAGAGGAGAAAGCGAAGTGCCACAAGTTGCGATTCAAAGGTAATGTAGCATTCAGAAAAGGACAGATTTTGGGTGAGTTTCCTAAAGGCAAGGCTTCAGTGGGGATTCTAGAGCAAGTGATTTGTTGAGGGAGAGGTCTCTGGTGAACCTGTGAGGAAGGGAAGCAGGTTAGGGCATGGAAACGTGGGCAAAGATGTGTGCTGGGCTGAAATCCAGCCTCAGCCTGATCCCACAGAGAACTCCAGAGTGGGAATGGCACCACTTTGGAGTTGTTTCATCTGGAGGCAAGAGGGTTGGGCTTTCGTATCCCTGTGACTGACAATCCCCGGGGGGATTGCCCTGTGTGCACATGAGCTTGTGCATGCACGTGTGTGGCAACATCTAGGCATTTCTTGGCAAGGCAGATCTTGTCAGGCAAAGACACTTTTCCAGACACTGGAGCAGCTGTGATCCATCAGCAGAGATAGCAGCTGGGAGATGCAGCACCTAGCTAGTAAAGGGGAGCTTGGTGGGGTACCAACAGCTCCTGTGGGGAGTCATGTGGCTGGTGCAGCAGGTGTTGAAGATAAATTGGTATGCCATTTCAGGGAATCACAGGGCAAGGGAACTAGGGACCTAGTTCCCCCACAAGGGAAGTCCACAGAGCCTCTGAGCACAATAAGAAGATGGATAGGACATGGACTTCCTTTAGAGAAAGTGGAATATGCTGTTTGGAATTTGAAAAGCAACCTCTAAAGAGACAACTAAGTTATGTATTCCAATTATAGACACTCAAAATGCTCTATACTTTTTTTCTTCACTATATTTAACACAATTGCAATTAAAGTATAATTTTTCTGCACTTACTTAATTTTATCCCCCCCCCATAATACTGTAAAAGCTGTGGAAGCTCACAGTAATACTACAAAAGCAGTTCTGTGTCTCCATTGCCTGGCACCTACCTAGTAGGTGCTCAATGAATAGTGATAAATGATGAGTGAATGGGCTTAGAAAAACGAAAGAGATGCTCATAAAGGTGACATCTTTTATTAATTATTTCATTACCTGAAATACCTTCTCTGCTGCCCATACCTATCCTAGTCTGTTCTTTAGTGCCCAGCTCACTACCTATCTGTTATATATCCTCCCCTCCAACTCCTTGTATACAATGTCATCTAACTAATAAATATGGAAGGCCTACAAACCTTGCTTTTCCAACTGTTTTTATGTATTTACCTGTAATCTAACTCATTATGGAAAGAGAATGGTTGGAATTTTTGTGATGATCACATTAATGTCTTGCTTCTGGTTTCTAGGATGCTTCTTGCACCATTTCTGTTATTTGCAAAGCACATCTCTCAACCATTACCTACAAAAGTATTTTAAAGATCTGCTTAAAAGTCATGGAAATCATCCTTTTTCCTCTGAGTTCTACCACTCTGAGGACACTTACTTTTGCTTCTTTGTGTGAGAGTCCAGACCTGCTGGCTCCTTTACAATAAGAAGTAGTGCTATAGGTACACAAATAAATGTCTTTTGTACTGTTAACATAAATGTGTAGATGTTAGGCAGTCAATCAAAATTATAGATTGACTTAACAATAATAAGGTTGGAAATTGGACAGGAGGGAAGATGAATTCTTTATCTTTTTTTTTTTTTGAAGTGACTCGAGTTCAGTATTTAATACCTAAAGAAGAGAGATACCAATGGGAGAAGTATATCTGAGAATTATGTTACTGCCAATTAATTGGTATCAAAAGCCACTCCAGTGTGGGATGGAGTATGGTTTCTCCATGAATTTTCTTTTCTTTCTTTTCACATCTAGTTGGGGTGATATATACCAAACTTGAGTGATAGAGACCTTCCCCTATAACTTCACCAGTCTCACATTTTACGGCAATTCTTCCCAGAACTGAGTCATGTGGTCTGTGGTCAGCATGGCCCAGCCTGTCTTACTGGATTTGGCACAGATGTTGATGATCACCCCATCAGCTTCGAAACAAGGGTTTATAGTGCCAGCAATTCATATTAAATGAAGCCCGTTTCCTCTATAATGTGAGAGCACTTTCCTGATCAGTCTTTAATCGAAACAGATGTTTTTAAAGAGGCCTAGAACAGGATATGGAAAATTTGGCCAACAATCAAATATGGGTTCAAAGGGAGATCTTTGATGGCACCCTTTGAGCTGTGGGCATTGTTTAAAAATAGCACATTGATATGATACTTTTTAAAAATGCAACTAACTGCTAGAAATTCCTGCTGAATTCTAGAAAGCAGCCATCTGATTTCACGAAGATTGTCCATATGTGAAGTGCCAGAAAGAATGTGGCATGAGCTTCCTTCCTGTGGAAGTGGGTTATGTCAATGCTTTGCTGTGTAAGACTGTAACTTACCTCTCATAACCTCCTTATGAGTTAGGAAGCAGAGTTACTTCTTTTAGCATATAGTTCTAGAGACACAGAGAACATGTGCCTTATCCTGAACCTGGTTTATACTGGGGAAACTTCTTCCAATGTTACAAATACTAATTAAGGTACATAATTGTGCTTACTACTATGCTAGATCTAAAGATATACAAATAAAGCAAAGTGGTGAAGCAGAGAATGTAGAATTAGAAGGGATTTTTATGGATTAGCTATTACAAATCCCTCATTATAATAGTGAAGTGCGAAGGGAAAGAAGAGAAAGTGAACATTTATTATGTGATGATTGTATGTCAGGCATGTAAATTGTATTATTTACTCCCCCCAAGAGCTCTCTGTGGGAAAAGATGATAATGTGAATATATTTAAATTGAGTATAATGGAGACATTGTGCCTTTAACTAACTTGAATTCTTACAAAATTCCTGTGAGATAGATGATACATTCTTCATTTTAGAGAAGAGGAAAGTGAAACTCAGAGACGTTAAATACCATTAAAAGCAAATGGTTGAGATTTGAATTGGTCTGTCTACAGTCAAAGTCCTTGCTCCTTCCTGATCCTCATATTTCAAATAAGGACACGAAGAAGCAGAGGGATGACACGTTTCAACCAGGCCTTCTGATTGTGGCTGTCTTTTTTCTATTTCATATCGAATGTGCCTATGACAAGGGACTAGGAAAAACAAGCATGAGCTTGCTGGGGGCCGAAAAGCCCTGGCCCCCAGTTAATTCCTCTTCCCAGATTACATGCCTTTTCTCTCTTTTTTTTTAAGTATATTTTTTTAAATTTTTATTTATGAAAGTCACACAGAGAGAGAGAGAGAGAGGCAGAGACACAGGCAGAGGGAGAAGCAGGCTTCATGCACCGGGAGCCCGACGTGGGATTCGATCCCGGGTCTCCAGGATCGCGCCCTGGGCCAAAGACAGGCGCTAAACCGCTGCGCCACCCAGGGATCCCTAGATTACATGCCTTTAATGAGTAGCTTTAATCTCCTATTTTCCAGGGGAACAAGTTCCAGAGACCAACAAACTTAATTTTCTTTTAAAGTGTTTCCAAAATCGCCAGTGAGACTACTTGGAATATTCTGTTTGCTTAACCCTATGTTAATTCTTGATTTATGAAATTTTAATCCACTCTTTCCTAATGAATTCATATTATCAGAAATCCGTTTCCAGTCTCCTATTCTGTGTCCCACATCTCTCTTCTCTCTTGTGACTACTTTGGATTGCTCAGGCTGGAGTTAAAACAGTTTTCTTATTCTCTCTTCAGAGCTGCTGGAAATGAGGCAATGATTATTCTCTGAACAACACCCATTGAATATTTGGAGATAGATATGGAATCTTCTTGCAGCTTTTATTAATACAAATTTTTCTTTTAGAGCAATTAATTAATTAAGCAAAAATTAATACAATTTTTTTTTAGAATGGGGTGATCATCCATACATGCTTTTAATGATTGGGGTAGGGCATGGAGGTTCCTTCACCATGTGTTTGAACAAGGTGGAACCCAAGTGTACTAGTATAGAACCTATACTTTGGTGGTATAATAACAGCTGAGAAAGGCTTTATAGCACTGTGTGAATTTCAGATGATCCTCTGCTCAGCTTAAGGGAGAAGGAAATCAGTCCAATGACAGTGATTAGGGAGCCAATATACATATTTGTGGTGATCAAACATGTTAATCTGGATTCTTACCTCTAATGACAAGGCACCATGGTCAATGAGATTAGCCGTGGCCAGAGACTTGACATATATGGTACCTGATTGTGTAACCAAGGGAGAGTGTCTTCATTTCTCAGGTTCTTCTTTCTCTTGGGTGAAATGAGAAAGTCAAACAGTAATCTCTAGGAACTCACCTAGATCTAACAATCTATATCTTGGAAGAATTTCTAGGATGGGCATAGCATGTTCTGCTCCATATCTTGGATAAGCCCAAAAAGGGTGAATTACTTATGGATTGGTGGGGGAAAAGACTGATATCCCATTGGAAAACCTAGCAAGAGAAGACAACATGGTGTCCTGAACCAAGAATCAGGGGCCTGTGACTGAAACTCAATCTTGGCTATTGCATGAACTTAACTGGATGACTTCGAATGAATGACTAAAACATTTGGATCTACACTTCCTCATTACTTATGAGACAATTCAAATTCAGTGATCCTCTGAATGCCTACTGTTGATGACTTCTACACGCTAGTCACTGAACTAGGGGTAGAAAGGTAAATAGGATATGATTTCTCTTTTTTTAAAGATTGATTTATTTATTCATGAGAGACATACAGAGAGAGGCAGAGACACAGGCAGAGGGAGAAGCAGGCTCCCCGCAGAGAGCCCGATGTGGTACTCAATCCATCCTGGGATCATGCCCTGAGCCGAAGGCAGATGCTCAAATGCTGAGCCATCCGGCATCCCAAGGATATGATTTCTAACTCTGGAGGCTCACAGTTTGTTTGGAGAGCAGTAAATAAACCATTACAGTGATTATTTTAAGGGCTATAATAGGATTATGTTCACGTGCTGCCCAAATGAGGAGTTAGGAATTTATAGAGTAGGAGAAAGGACAGGGAAGACTGTGGAGGTCACATTTGGTTCAGTACTCTCAAGACAAGAGGATTGAGAAGAAGGACATTCTAGGCAGAGGGATGAGCAAAGATAGGACAAGGAGAGGACAGGACAAAGAAATCTGGGGCAGTGATTCTGGGTCAGTAGTATAGAGTGAGAGGAGATAAGGCTGGAAAGTGGAAGTGGAAAGAGTGGAAAGGCTGAATGGAGGTTGTACTACACTTGTAATGGACATTTATGCTTTGCAAAAAATTTGAACTTTATCCTGCATGCAATGAAGGATCCATTGAAAGATTTTAGGGCATGATGTGATCTGTGTATTCTGGAGGAGAAAATAGAGGCAAGGGAGGAAGAAAGGCAAGTAAGTAGAGTAATTAGAAATTCTTTCAAACATTCTTAGAAGAGATGAGAGCCTGAACAAAGGTCTTAGCAGAGGAAGTGAAGGAGCAGGCTTCAGGTTGGGAATTGGCATGTAAGTGGAATCAGAATTGGCTACATAATTTGTGGAGCCCAGTGTAAAATAAAATTGAGGAGCCCTTTCTTAAAATAGTTGAAAATTTTAAGATGGTGAGAACAAAGCATTAAAGTAGCCCTTGTAAGCATGGGACCCTGAAGCTGATTTTGAGCAGAACAATGCTTACTTTATTTACTTCCAAATTTATTGTAATCTTAGGGTTTATAAGATTACACAGGTTAAGTGGGCCCATTTTGCAGGTAATTTCATTCTGTTTATTCTGTCACATGTTTAGACTTTTAGCTTATGTAATCTTTTTGAGTTGTCATGCCAGGAGGTAAGTCCAAACAAATGCCCCAAAGTGAGGCTTCCTGGAACCTTCAATAGGTTTTCTGGAGGAAAGTTGTTCTGTAAGTCACAAAACAGAGCAGGAATTTCTTATAGAGAGAGCTAAGAAAAGAGAGAATGAGGTAATGGAATAACATCAAAATAGAGCCTTATGATAGGGTGATGGAGAACTGAGGTTATTTAATCTGGAGACAGACAGAAATAGAGAAGGACTTCATTATAGTATTTGTATCAGTTAGCTATCCCAGAACAACACTGTATGGTAAACCAAACCATCCCCCAACTCAGTGATACACAACAACCATTTATTCTCATGGTCAGGGGGCTGCAGGAGAGTTGTGGTTTAGTTGGTCTACAGTGGGCCCAGGTGGGTGACTCTGCTACAGTCTGATTACTGGTTAGTCTTAAATCCAGGCTGTGAGTTGGATTCAGGTCTGCTCTAGATGTATTTGTGTGTGTGTGTGTGTGTGTGTGTGTGTGTGTGTGTGTAGACTCAGGCTGAAAAGTCAGTATCCAGGGAGTATTCGTTGTTGTTGTTGTTGTTGTTGTTGTTGTTTTGGATATTCAGTATCCTTAAAACTTTGCTCTGACCATCTTTTTATTGCAAATGGAATGAAATTTGCTTGGCTATTTATCAGACACTATGCCTATTTTTGGGTGCCATTGATATATGTGCTAATTTTAAATGGGCTATTATCATGTAGAGTCCCTAGACATCACAAAAGAAAGGTTTGTATATTATTCAACTAAAAGTCCAGTAATGTACCCTCTAGGACCGAATAGAATGATACCACATCTTTGTATTGTGTTGGTTTACTTTTATTGTTATTTTATGATGAGGCACAATTATCCATCTCCCCCTACTTTAAGATTTTGTTGTTTTCCAGAGGAGTCTTGGGACTTTGGCATAGCCCTCCTAACACAATGCTGAGTGGAAAATATTACTAATTAAGGGAAATGATCTTTATGTGCCCATTGCCTTTATATTATTTTATTTATAAATTTAACCTTATCCAAGATTAGCTGTCTTGGGGTCACAACCTCAGAGATTTCCTGGGAATGATCTAAAACTGACCCCAAACAAGAGGGTAAGGAGAGACGTAGGAAGGAGACAGGCCACTCCAGATGCTAGCTGGCAAGTTTAAAAAGCAAAGGAACTTACAAATGAGGCTCTTTGGCTGCAAGAGGAGTGGATCTCCATCCAGGACATGTTCTTGTCACAGCTGTTCCAGAAATGTAGGAGGCCAAGCCAAACTGTGGAAACATATGTAAGGCTTCTATTTGTATACTATCTGTTAACATCCCATTGGCCAAGGCAACTTATAGACCAAGCCCAATGTCAATGGAGCAGAGAAGTAAACTTCACCCACAAAAAAAGGAGGAAGAGGATAAATAGTTGCTGAATAAACTTTCACAGGATTCAAGAAATCACATTTTCTTTCACCAGCTATTGGGGTTGCTGGATAGTTACACCGAGGATCATATTAAAAGGAAGGGGGCTCAAAGAGTCTTGGTTAGGTATATAATCCTTTCTGACAGGAAGCATTGCTCTTTGGTAGAAGGTGGGGGTTTCTGCAGATCTTCAAGGGAGGTTCATTCTGCAGCTGAGGAGCCTTTAGGTGAGGACCCACTGGCAGGAAGGGGCAGGGTTGAAGATAAGTCATGTGATCTTCCCAGATTCCTTCAAGTGTATATGGATCTAACAGTGGTCTCAAGTAGCAATGTCTCAGGATGAGTGGTTGATTCTCAGGGGGAGGAGACACTGAGTGTCTCCTGGCCTCTGTGAGACCACCTCTCTCTTTACTGTCTTTTCTCATGAATCAAAAGTGAAGATCCCTACTGTACTCTATTTTAAATTTGATGGTTCTCATTTTCCAAATCAAATTATTCAGTATTAATGTACATGCAGCTTTGTTTTTGTGTTTTGATATTGTAGTTTATGGTTTTTGGAAGAATTTGCTTGAGGATTTGGGGGGAATCTTTAATATTTTTCTTTAGGATTTAATACCCACAAACTTTTCAGAATTCTCATTCAGATCAAGAAGCAGCTTAGATCTTTGTGAACAAGTTTCCAGTTTGCAATTAAAATTACAAAAGGATGATATTGAAATATGGCAGGTGAAAAATAGTGTGCCAGCTAGTAAATGCAGAAAGGATGATGGAATTAGAAAAATCACGATTTTGCAACCATCATTAGCAATAATTAACTCAGGAAAAATGTCTACTAAAACTAGTAAGTAAAATGTGATGAGGAACAATATATATTTATAGTCTTAAAGTGTGTCCCCACAAATTATTAATTAATTATGGGGGGAAAAATCGGTGAGCACCATCACATACCATGATCTAAGTTAGCACTGCCAGCATCATGTCTCTCTTAATGTGATGCACTAAGAACACAACATCATTTCTGTGATGAGAAAAGGCAAAAGAGGCATAGCCCCAAATAGGGGACTGTCTCTAAAACAGCTGGCCCAGACTCCTCAAAAAAGTGTCAAAAGTCATGAAAGATAAAGGGAAACTGAAAAAACTGTAAAACCACTCTAAAACAAAGGAGAACAAAGAGAACAATGAAGCGAAAGGTGTGAGTCTGGGTTGGATCCTGGGCTGGAATGCAAAACAGCTGTGTTTACAGCTGTAAACACATTATTGAGATCATTGGTGAAATTTGAAGATGGGCTGTGGATTAGCTAGATAGTAGAATTACACCAATGGTTTGTCTCTGAGAGTTTGGTAATTGTACTGTGGTTATGTAAGAGAATGTCCTTCTTTTAGGAAGTACACACTAATTTATTCAGGAGTGAAGGAGCATGATGCT
Organism: Canis lupus familiaris; assembly: GCF_011100685.1. NCBI lineage: Eukaryota > Metazoa > Chordata > Mammalia > Carnivora > Canidae > Canis > Canis lupus. Next base: position 16,102,101 of record NC_049245.1, on the reverse strand, counting down.
TGTGATTTATTCTCAAATGGGTAGGAAAAAAATGATATATAGAGAAAGGGTGATAAAACAAATGGGTCAGAATTTTTACAGCTTACCCCATTTGGATCTGGGGGTACTGGTATGATCTTGGCAATTTCTCTGGAGGGTTAAAATGGTATCACATTAAAAGTTGTCCAAACAAAAACTTTACCATAAAATGTGAAGGTGCAAAATAAAATATTATGGAGGGTATAATTACAAGATACTGTGTTAACATGAAACCAAAACTGGATATACTTTTAAGCTAAGGCCAGTTAATGACAGTAGAAAAAAATGAAAAACCCTGTAGATTTAGCAAAAAAAAGATTGCCTGGACATAACTGTGTTCTCCCCAGTTTTATGTCCTAGTTCAGCCACTCCTCACTGTTTCAAAGGGAACCATGTATTTCTTTTTAGCTGTGGTAGAGAGAAACTGGATTTTACCTGAAAAGCATCTGAGACTTACCAGAAGAATAAAAGAGTAGAGAAGAAAAAAGAAAGTTTCCTTGTTGGCACTTCTTAATCGCATATTGAGAGAAGAATAGCAACATCTATTGTGGTTGAGGTTCTAGAAATTAGACAAGAAAGTTTGCTGTAATGGAGGGGCGTTGATTTGGAGGGTTTGGTAGCAGTGGAAAAAGTCGAAACAAAAGAATTAATTCTATCGGAAATTATTTCTTGGATCAGATCCTGTGTGAGTGAGCCACGAGCAAAGACTGGGGAGGAGAAGAGTTGGATCATTTTGAAAGGAACATTCATTTAAAGACTTGGATTCTCTTGCTTCTCTCCTGCCTTCAGCTCCCATGTCACCATTTCCTTCAAATCCAGGCAAAACAAGATTGCACCGATACCATCAGGACTTGTGCTTATGAATATTTTACTTATATTTTAAAGTCTGTTCTTTCCCCAAAGTTGTGTGTTCCTTGAGGACTTCTCCCAACTGTCTCACTTTTCAGCAAATGTTGGCAACGATGTTGATAGATATTGCAAAACACTCAAACAATTCATTCCTTGCCTGTTTTTACTTCACACTCTTTTGCTTGTGATGTATAATGTATGGGCTATGTCTATTTGCTTCACCTATTAGCTAACTTGAGCAGAAAGCAGTTACATATATGAGCTTTGTATTGAAAAGAGAGAGCTGGTTCGCTGGACCCGTGTCTTTATTTTTCAGTGCTGAAACCCTGGTTGTCATCTTTGAAGAAGCAGTAGGTGGAGCTACAGGCTTTTTATCTCGAAAGAATTTGTTCAGTAGCTGCCCATTGCTGGAATAACCTGAACAAGCACATATTTCCAAAAATAACAGAGGCATTTCCAAGTATTCCAGAAATATATGCAAGACTGTTTAGTCATTCATAATCACTGCTTTGCAAGTACGAGAGAGATTCTGTAGAAAATACTTCAGAAGCAGCAAAAAGATTCAGAGAATTCCTTGTATTTTTAGAAAAGAGATTCTTTAAAAAATGGGACTCAAGAGGGAGGGAGCAGTACTTACTCTGTTCAATCATGTACCACTGTTTTTTTCCAGGTGGTGAAAGGGCCCAGAGGGGTAACTGGAGGTGGAAAAAAAAATCTTTTCCATTTGCGTCAGAACTCTGAGGAACTCTTCATTTCCCCACTACATGAACTTTTTTGAGGCTCTAAACTGTGGTTTCGATTTTCTCTGAATTACGGAGGGGTGGCCTAGGTTAAGTGATTCTGAGGAGGCCAGGAGGCACTTATAAACAGGTCACTCACAAGGGTCATTCCTCTCACTGGGTATCATGATGTTCTTGACCATTCCCTGAGAGAGGATAAAAAACAGCTTTTCATCACTATGGAAAAGGTAGATTCTCTCTGCATGTAAAAATCACAAACTCTGAGAAAACTCTAATGATTCTCTATATATCCCATGATATATACTGTTGGTTCTCCCTCTCTCTTAATCTATATATATTCTCTCATATAAAAATTTAGGGAATATTCTCTGAGAATCTGATGAAAGAATCTGATGGACCCTAACCCCAGAAAAAAATACACATAAAACAATTTCACATATAATTTATATATATTCATGTTTAATACATATTTCACAGATACATATTTATAAATATACTTAATATGTAATTAATATATTTATATATGTAATTTGCATATGTATATATGAGGGAAACATTTTTTTAAGGCATTGGCTCATGTGATTATGGGGCCTGGCAAGTCCAGGATTCATAGGGTAGACCTGGAAACTGGCATAATTTCTATGTTACAGCCTTTGGGCAGAATTCCTTCTCTGGGGACCCCAGTCTTTGTTCTCAAGGTCTTCAGCAGATTGAATGAGACCCACTCACATTATGAAGGGTAATCTGCTTTACTTAGCGTACTGACTGTAAGTGTTAACCACATCAACAGAACACCTTCACGGCAACATCTAAACTAGTGTTTGAGCATTTGGTTCCCATGGCCTGGCCATGTTGATATCTAAAATTGACTATCACAGATCCCATTGTGATGCTCCATCCTCAGAGGAGCCCCACAAGGAAATGAGGGAAGATACCTCAAGTGCACCATTGCCCTGGCTATTGCACAGAAAGCCACGGGATGATTGCAGTGGAAGATCCGAGTCTTTAAGTCCAGCCTGCTTGCTCTTGTCCACTAATGGAGATGGTAGATTACAACACAAAAGTAATAATGAGATAAAAAATGAGACATTGCTAGATAAAAGGTTGCAAACCCCAGGTGGCTCTGCCTTCAACCTTTCCAGATGCTGTTGTTAATGATGACTTGTGCTTTGGCAAAGAGTAACCATGGAGCTGTATGGCCAGAGAGAGTCCTGGACAGCCAGCCCCATCCTTTATGTTGTGTTCTTCACAGCAAATGCAGCACATCTCTCATTTATAGATGAGAAGAAAAAGCTTGAGACTCAGAAAGTTTCAGTGGGTCATCAGATACTGAGCAGTTGCCATATGCTGGGCATGCTCTGGGTGCTGGGAATATATACAAGCGTTGAAAATGCAGTTTTTTGTTTTTGTTTTCTGTCATGGCTCTAACATTCTAATGGGGTGACAGAAAGCAAAGCAAGGAAATAGACAAATATAAAAGTGCAAGTTGTGGTAAGTGATGGGAAGGAAACTAATAGATGGGCTGAGATAGAACCCACTGGGGAGATGGCGGGAAACTAGGTATTTCACAAGGCAGTCTAGGGGGTGGTGGTGACGTGTAATCTGAAAAGTTAATGAACCTGATGGGTGTGGCTAAACCCTTCACTGATAAGTGATGGCTGGAACTGGGATGCATATTCAGGTATTTTTGACTCCAAGCTATTATTCTTTATCCTAGCCTAGAAGTTGTTAAGTTGCATCAGGCAAAGAAGGTCTGGTATTCCTTCTCAAAACAGGAGAACTGTGAATGCATAAGCAAGGGCAGATATGCACATGCAAATGAAAATGTTTCTGAAGCCCAAGAAAGGAAATGCTAGATCACCTTAAGCAACTGTAGCCAGAGTATTTCTATCACTCTTATTAGGCAGTTCTTCCTCCCTGTAGCCTAAATTTTTCATGCTGTATCTGAAGCCTTTTTCCCTTTGCTTGTCCCTGGTTCATGTGGACAAACATGCTGGTTTTTGCCTTTTGGATAAGAGATGCTTGTCATGCTTCTCACTTGAATTAATATGTCATGTTTCTTTAATTAGCCTGTTCTCCTGGATTTTATTCTCTGGCTATTTAATGATCTTCTAGGCTCTACATATGTGGTGTGGGTTGTCCTTGGGACAATCACACAGGGCACCATTCACATGTAGACATTATAGTTTGATATAATCACAATTAGCAAGTGGTATTAAAGAATCTAGAGGGATTTAGGGTGCACTTTCTCTGCTTTGCACCAAGCAGCATTACCAGCTAGAGGTGGCTGTACTGTCTTAGTTACCAGTCTTCTCTTCTTTTCTTTTCTTTTCTTTTTTGCTTGTCGGTGGGTGTAGGGGAGTTGAGTTTCGTGCTTGGGGAGGGGCGGGGCGTGTCAGGTTAGGTGTTTTAGGGGAGGGGCGTTTGGAGGTGGTTGGGGCGGTGGGGGTGGTGTTTGATTTATTGGGTCTGTCGTTCTTCTTATTTCTGTCTTCTTTCTTCTGTTTTCATTTCGTTCTTTATGTCTCTCTCTTTCTCTCTCTCTCTCTCTTTCCTTTCCCTTCCCTTCCCTTTCTTATCCAGACACTTAGGAAGATAAAAAGTAAGCTCAAGAATCTTTTTTTTTTTTCTCCTCTTGGCACTGTGAAGTTTAGAGACTTTCTTATAGAAAGTATTATAAACAGGCACTGTCCATTTCTCTTCTTTTTACTGATGGCAATATTGATTTTCATTTTGAGTCCAGTAACCTCCTGAAATTATATGTGAAACACAGTTTAGAGTGGTTTAGTAGTTATTTGTGTTATCCATTCCAGCCAATAAGATTACTTTTACTAATGATAATATGAGCAAATAACATTCGGAAAGTAGTCTCACCTAAGAAAGATTGGTACCATAAGCTAAAAGAGGAATGTCCAGTGGGAGAGTCAGTCTGGAGAAGAGAAGATAATGGACAGATAATGTTGTAGGTGCTTCTCAAAACTTCAACCTCTGTGTAGAATTGAATGAGCTAGGGACTTTCCACTTCTTTCTTTTATTAGGTCAATGTCCTCATTGGAAGGGATTCACTCTATCTTATTTATTCTCTAAAAGTCCAAGTTGAAATCTTTTTTTCCAAGTTGAAATTTTTAACTGAATAGGATTTCTTTTTTTTTTTAAAGATTTTATTTGTTCATTCATGAAAGACACACACACACAGAGGCAGAGACATAAGCAGAGGGAGAAGCAGGCTCCCTGTGGGGAGCCCAATGCGGGACTCCATCTCAGGACCCCAGGATCATGACCTGAGTCAAAGGCAGACATTCAACCACTTATGGGCCCAGGTGCCCCATGAAGACAAAAATTTAATCTGATGGTGGGATTATAAGGACTTTTGATTCTTGGGATGGTGACTTAGTCAAATTGCAGCTGAACCGCTTACTAGCTTTTTAACTTCGATCAAGTTATCTAACCTCCTCAAGGCTCAAAACAGGAGAATTTATAAACTGCAGATAATTTTAGCTCTTATCTCATAGGGTTATTATGAATATTAAATAACATGATTCACATAAAACAATTAGTATATTACCTTGTACATAATAAATATTAGCTATTAATGTTACATATTTCTGTAATGATTGAAGTTCTTGAAACAAGTATTTATTATTTTTATAATCTTAAAAATTAAGACTAGCAAATCAAAAATAAAGTCTAGACTGTTCAAGCTCATTTTAAATTTGTTTTTCATTCTAGAAGAGATCATCTTGCATTTTGAAGTGTTTCTAATATTGAGCAGCTATTTAAAATATTAGAGGTAGTAAGGTTAAAAAAGAGTTAAATTGCTTGTTTTCTATAAGTTGAATAGGTAAGTTTTGTGGTTGGTAAATGACACGGGAAGAAAGGTTTTTGTGAAAACTTTAAATGAACGAATGGAATTTTAAGATGTGAAACCCAAAGTATATTTAGAGAACCATGAATCATCTCTTTTGATTAAAGCAAAATGTTCATTGGGGGAGTACTTGCAGATAAAGCTGGAAAAAGAAATTGAGCTGGAAGCACTTTGCTTGCTTAGGCAAGAGGTGTGGGCTCATATTGAGCCACTGGGAAGCCCGCAAAGGTTTTCAAGGAGCGGGATTCAACCACAGTGTGAAGACACCTGTGCTTACTGCATGTATGAGTTGGATGGGGTGATATTAAAGCAGGGGGCAGTTGCAACAGATTAGGTAAGAGGAAAACAGAGTGTGAGTGCAGGAGCCTCTGAAAAGTTAGAATTGACAAACACTTGGGAAAACCTTGAATAGGATCAAAGGAGAGGGAAACATGGACATTGATGCCAATAATAAACAGTGAATATAAGACAGCTTGGGACTAGCCATGGCGACAGTGTGTTCAGCTTGGACATGCTGACAGAACACCCAGGGAGAGGCCTTTAGACCATTGTGAAGTGCTCAGAAGGGACATCAAGCTGGTGACTTAGTTTGATACCATTAGAGAGGTGATGTTTGAAGTCATAAGATGGAATGGAGTTCCCGGCAGGGGCAGGAAGAAAGTGCAAAAGCTTGAGAAATGTTACATTCAGGGAGGAAGGAGGTGGACAAGGAATCAGTGGAGATTGAGGAGGAGTGGTGAGAAAAATACCAAGAGTGGTAAAGAGTTACAGAGGCCAAAGGAAAAGGGCATTTCCATAATGAATGAGTAGTCTGACAATGACCAGGTCATTATCCATAGCTGGATAGTTTCAATGCAGGAGTAAGGAAGAAGGCAGCTGAAATAAGTAGAGATGTGAGGTATGATGAAAACAGCCAGGAAACAAGACATTTAGTGGGGCAGAGCATAAGAAATTAAGCTCAAGATAGGGCTGGATCAAAGAAATGCTGGCACTGGAGGAAAGAAGATTGAGAAGAAATGTGTGGGAAATATCAGAAAGGGAGACAGAACATAAAGACTCCTAACTCTGGGAAACGAACTAGGGGTGGTGGAAGGGGAGGGGGGCGGGGGTGGGGGTGAATGGGTGATGGGCACTGAGGGGAGCACTTGATGGGATGAGCACTGGGTGTTATTCTGTATGTTGGTAAATTGAACACCAATAAAAAATAAATTTATTAAAAAAAAAAAGAAAATACCAGGAAGAAAGAATAATTAGGTAGAACAACATTCCAGATTCTAAGGTGGTATCCTATCATTGATAAACAATATTAACTTTCTCAAGAATTTTGAGACCTATTTCCTGTCTCTCTTGCTATATTTTCAATCTGTATTTGATATCTCTCTTTTTTGGACATCTATTGGATGAGTCTGATTCTTTGTTTTCTCTCTTTTGAGTATTTTAGTTGTGTTTCTCCAACTTAAATTCTCCCTCCTTAAATATTGAAAATATGCTTCGGATAAATTGAAATAATCCACATCCTTGGGTACATATCCATTAAGTTTATATTGAATGACTAATTATTTGAATTTTTGTATATTGGCTGCTTCAAAATTCAGGGGGTTGGTCAGATATCCTACTTTTACTGCTGTTTCTAGAACCAACAATTTTTTTAATAATAAATTTATTTTTTATTGGTGTTCAATTTGCCAACATACAGAATAACACCCAGTGCTCATCCCGTCAAGTGCCCCCCTCAATGCCCGTCACCCATTCACCCCCACCCCCCGCCCTCCTCCCCTTCTACCACCCCTAGTTCGTTTCCTCTAGAACCAACAATTGGTTTGAGAAACCAACAATTGGTTTCTCAATTAGTTTTCCAATAAGCATGCTAGTTCAGATGGCATACAGTATTTGACATTGGCTTTCATATTTAGTTGGTAATCATTAAATGTTTGTTGACTGGTTGAAATGGTCATTTTTGTTTAGATGCATAGGCTTGATTTTATAAAATGTATCTTGTAATACCTGACACTTATTACTGGAATTAATCACTTAAAATAATTTCATGTAGTAAAAACTTCTTGAATTTATTCTTTAGTCTTCATGACAAGTTAGCAACTTGAATTTTCTTTTTCTTTACTTTACTTCTTGAAAGTAGGCATATGAAGTAGGTGTTATTCAGGTTCATTAACATCTGGCTCTCCATTCTGGCTGCACAGGAGACTATGTTCCCAGCCTGTGTGCAATTAGGCAGGATCATGTGACTTAAGCTGGCTAATGAACCATAAGCATAAGTGAAGTATATGGCTTCTAGCCCCTCTGCAATTCTTCTGTTTTTCTTTTCCTTTCTTTGTCTGGTCATGGATATATCTTCATGTCATGATGACTTTATCTCACAAATCAAAGCAGCTTGGCTGGCAGGGGCACCAGATAGAGGATGGTTGCCCTGGTGAGTCACCTGAACTTGAAGTTTACTTTTCTGAGTGATAAAAAATTTTGTGGTGTGTAAAGCTACTGAGATTTGTTTTGTTACTGTGGCATAACCTACTTTATCCTGAATATTACTATTAAAAGCTAATGGTGTGCATAATAGCCTTCTAAGCAATTAGGAAGTTGTTAACTATCAAGTGATGATTGTGTGGGTACAATGTCTAATCTCAAGGAGCTTTACCTCTCTCTCTGTCTCAAAAAAAAAAAAAAAACAATGCTGTAACTAAATACAAATATGGAAGAATGACATAAACTATACACAGTCAACTATAACAATGTAGAGATCTAGCTACTTGTTGAGGATATGTGCTTATAAGTGCTGATTTAACATGAAGGTAAAGAAGTTAAGGAATGGGTGTTTTTAGAGACATGTGAGTCAGATTACCTGGAAGGGTTGCCTAGAAAAATCTTTAAGTTGAAGAGAAAGGATGGGATTAAAGAAAATAATTTCATATGCTAGTTTTAAGGCAGTAGATGATAAGTTTAAGGGTGACTTTTTTATGTAAAGAAATTAAGGCAAAAAAACCATTCAATTAGAATATAAAATACATGATTGAAGATAAATGGAGTCAGGGAAGAAATAAAGGTAGAAAAATTGTCTAGCAGGAGTAAGAGAGATTAACAGGTAGCCTAGTGGCCAAGGCAAAAAGAGAAATACCATCAGTCATTAAGAATGACAGTGTCTATAATATAAGAAAAAAGCCAGTCATTAGGAAAAGCAGAGCCATTCCTGACCATGAGGTATGATGGAAATTTCTAACATGGGTCTGTAAAATGAGGGGAGTGTGATTTAGGGACTGTAAATAAGTAGGCAAAAAAATCTTGGCAGTACTAGCCAGCTAGGAGAACCTGAGAGCTATTTTTTTTTCAAGCAAAAATAGAACATAAAAGCTGAAAAATAATGTATATGCATTTATTGTTTGACCCAAAAATCACCTGTGAGGGGAACCCGTGATTTAATATTTCTAGTATATAAATAAAAGTACAAGAAAATTTGAAAAATAGTTTGTAGATACTGCATTGGCAAGACAACACTTTGTGGTGTTTGGGAAAAAATGTTTGAGTTTTACTGCTATTTCACTGTGTGTTTGCATGAATATATAAATTGCAATTTATATATTCATGCAATACCTGATATATGTCTTTTAAAAACTCCTCTCCAACCTTAAGAAAGATATGCCAGTAGTAATCAACATATTTATCATGAAGGACTGATAGGCGGCCATGGGAGATAGTCTCAAAGGATCAGTAAGCTCACTGAGACAGTGAGATAATTTTATAGTTGGACCAAATGACCAGAGAGCTCTTTTACAGCTACTTAAATTAAGTTAATATTGATTTTATGATGCTTTTTCTATTATTTTATAAGGGAAAGTAGTGAGAATATGAGGTGTTGGAGTCTGTTGCCCACTTTTATGAACTGGCCTGCTTGCTTTTTTTTATTAACCATTTCCTGCTCTCCAAGGCAATTGAGCAAAGTATTCATGGGCTGAACACTAGGTCAGAAAATAACTTTTCTTTTACTTTTTTTTGAGAAAAAAAAAAAGAAGACAAATAATCAAATAGCCTTGAGACTCTTACATCTATTTCTACAAAATTTTGTCCTGAACTTGGATTATTTTACTTATCTGTCAACAAAAGCAGGTCTCTTGTTGAAATACTAATTGAAGTCTTTCAGTGAAGTCTCAAATCATTTTCTATAAAGCCATCTTTGCCCTGTGGTGTATCCAGAACATTCTCAGTTATTGCTCTCTAAATATTGCCTAAACATGTGACCCACAAAAAACCATGACTGTGGCCCTGGTTAATGCTGCTATGCAAGTCTCCTTTCATACTGATCCTTGGGGGCCATGCATGACCTGATTTAGCCATTGGCTTAACTATCCTTACTTCTATAATTTTCTTAAGAGTCTCCTTCTGTTTTAGTTATAAATCTCCTGAAATCAGGTCCTGAGTCACTGAAAATATGAGGCATTTGGTACCATTATGTGCTTAGATTTGTATGTCCTGGGTATTCAGTTTCCTCCAAATTTCAGGATCTCAGGCGATGGTATCAGTGTATATTTTATACTCTAACCTCTAATATGGTTTTCCATAAATCGTCTTGACCTGGCAAATCTTTGGGTGAGCTGAGGGCAGGCCTCTGAAAATGGATGTGAAGTGCCCCTGGACTGATAGTCATATAATTCTAAGGAACTGGGTTTCAATGGAGGTAGATGGATGGATCCAGTTTGCTTTGTTGTCTAATGTTGAGTCTTCCCAAAGCCTTTTTATTTTTTTCACTTAGATCTTGTGAATTCTTAAAAAAAAAATCAGTTCTGGTGGGAAATTTTAGCTAAAGAATTTTTATTTTGGGGCTTTGCATTCAACATGTCTTTTCTGGCAAAGCAAATAAAATTTCATCGGGCAGGAGGGCATAGGGCTTACCCTTAGATATACGATGATTGCATTTCCACATGTTAGGCTGATGCTGGATGGGGGTTGTTTCAGATTGCGGGAGTGGATTGTGGCATCTTGGTATGAATTCAACAGGCCCATGCTCCCCTAACCTCCCTGGCGAGAGTGAGGCTAGGAGATAGAAGGAGGCCTGTGTATTCCATGTTGGAATATTTAAAAGTTAGAAATCAAGCTAACAAACCATTAAAAGGAAACAATTTAGTCTCTTCTCTTGATCAGTGTATCTTCATCTTTACCTGGAAGGCAAGGTTCAAATTTAGAATTCTTAAAATCCTTGGATTCGCTGTTGCATTCCCTGTTGCGTTCCCTGTGCTGTTGGAGAGAGCTGCCCTCAGCCCTTGTCTTCCCATTATCAGTTCCTGCAGGCACAGAGGCCTCTCCTGCGCAACCTGATATATATTCACTGCTTGCACAGCTGCCCCTGTTCTTGGCACTAGAGGGGCATACATCAGGGGCACATTCTGCATTTAGGAGGATGGGCCTTGGGAAGAGGGGCTCAGGAGATCTGGGGCCCTGGGCACTGGCATGTATTCTAGAAGGAGGGTATATTTGTTTGCTAATAATGCTGTAACAAAGTATCACAAAGTGGGTGGCTTGAACAACAGAAATTTATTGTTTCACAATTCTGGAGTCTAGAAGTCTGAGGTAAAGGTGTCAGGAGGATTGGTTGCTCCTGGGGCTGTGAGGGAGAATCTTTTCCATGAACTGTCCTAGTTTCTGGTGGTTTGCTGGAAAGTTTTGGCATTTATTAGCTTACAGATATATCTATCACCTCTATCTCTGCCTCCACTTCACATGGCCTTCCCTCTGTGTTCAAATGTCCCCTTTGTCTAAATACCCCCTTTTTATCTAACACTAGTCATATTGGACTAGGGCCCATCCTTATGACCTTAATTTGATTACATCTGCAAAGACCCTATTTCCAAATAAGATCACATTCCAAAGTCCTGGGGATAAGGAATTCAACATGAGTTTTTGGAGGACACTTTTCAACCAGTAACAGTGGGGAAGTATGGGCTCCCAGTGGGCATTTCCCCTTGGCATCCTGGGTTTCTCCTCTTATATGGAAGAATGTAGCTGGACAAGATCCAGAGTGGGATTCTCTAAAGCTTGGGGTCTATGGCAGGGGACCCCTTCCCCCCCACCCCCAAGCAAGTGCTTGGTATAAATTCTTTATCATCAGTATCACTGTGGTCTTTGACATGGGAAGACCCAACAGTTTAAAAGGCAGTAGAAACAGCACGAACTTTTAACTTTCTCTGGATTTCCCCAGTTGGCCACATTAATGAAGGCTCTTCCTTATTCTCTGAATAGTCCTTCCAGTTTGGCCTACCCTATCAACTCGTTCTCTCTTTACCCCTAATTCCCATGGCAACTTCTCACCCCGGTCACATAATGGAGGATGAGTTTCTGCTTTTTACTTCTAGTTAGAGGTATTGGTCTTGAGCATAATATCAACAGTGTTGCCAGTCTTAAATAAAAATGTGTTGGTTCTCTAGGCCTCTGACTTTTGTTGATCCCATTTTTAATGTATTAGCTTTGATTCTGGACAGTATATTTCTAGTTTTAAGGGCAGTCAGGCCTTCGATGTTGTGTATGTGGGTTATTTCTGAGCCTGCATTTTAAAAATAATCCATGGCGGGAAGGAGGGGTATTCAATTCTGTGACTAAAAACAATCTCCTGGGAGCCAAAGAAACACACAGATAATGTTTATTCTCCATGCTAAAAATAGGTGGGCTGGTATTTTTAGTCATTGCCCAAAATATGGTGTCTGGACTCAAATTCAGCTGTGGGTGCCTGTCTTTATGGGATCGAATGAGACTGGTAGTGTGGGGAGGAGCTGCTGGGGTCAGATGTTAGGAAAAAAAATGTTTCTAGGAGAGAAGCTGGGCCTTGCTACCAATTTAAGGTTTCCAGCTAATGAGGGTGTAGTTCAATTTCAAACATTTTTAGAGTTAAAAAAAACAAAAACAAAAACAAAAACAAAGCAACCTCAAGGAATTATCCAAAGCATAAAGACCAGCAGTTGTTACATTGCAGGCTGTAAAAATGAACTACTTCTTCCCTTAAGATGAGGGCAAAAAGTGGTCTGGAATCACAACAAAATTAATTTGTTTGCTTGGGTATAAATTTAAAATGACTTACCTGATTTTTTTTTCTTCTTCTGTAATTTGCCAGAGTTAATTCAGTCCCAATGGATTTGTTTTTTACCACCTTACTATAAAATCTGATTTAGTTTCATATAGTACCCCCCCACCCCAATCCCCAGACTAAATGTATGCTTTAAGAAAACACGAGGCCTATAGCTTATGTTGTCATGCTCTTGTATAGATTTTTCTGGGATTCTAGGTGTGGGAGAGGGATGGAGGTACTTCAGGGGCATTTAAGTCATTTAAGAAATCTTTCCAAATCAACATGGTTGGTTCTTCCACTTTCTCTACGAGCCGAGGTCTAGGGACCATTTCTCTACCTGGTCTTACATCTGCCAAATTACCACTAAGGTTGAGAATAGTTGTGAGGTTTCTAAAGGAGTAGAAAGAAACATGCTTAGTGAGAAAGTGCTGAAGGTCAGATGTGGCAAACTTAAAAATAAAAGCAGAATTTGAGTTATTCCTGCATTGTATGACAAAGCCATCTTCCTTGCCTCGTGAGTCTATGACCAGGAATGCAATGGCCAAGGTGCTACCTCCAAGTCATAAGGCTATATGTGGGATTTAAACTAAACCCATCCCACAGCAGGAGCATTTAGAAGATGTTTAATGTGACTCTGAAAATAGTAGAGTGAGTAGCAATGATCCCACTCAGTGCATAAGAAACATGTGTGTCCTCATTGCACCAGGCTGTGTACGAGGGCACTAAGGTACAGCAGATGTGTTAGGATGTAGTAATGCATCTCTGTGTCTTATTTTGAAGGCTTGTGTTGTAACCACGAGTGAGTTCAATATATTCCTTATATAGGAATTAGAACGTAGAGTTCGTGGTTACATAATTGGTCATCTCATCACATGTTAATAGCTTGGTAACACTGGGGGAAGGCTCTATGGCCAAAGGATCGGGTGACTGGAAAGAAATGCCATACATGGCATGACCTTGATGCCATGTCATTTGCTGAGCAGATGTGAATTTTTAAGATGGTATCTTCTGATTTCATCTCAAATTAATTCCCCTGTCTGTAGTGAACCATTTCAGGTTTCTTATGATGGGAGAGCATGGGCATTTTGAGGGATAGTTCTGTATTTTCCAGACTCATTCTTTTTCAAGTACACTCTTTATATTATAACCATTCTGAGATTAATGGCCATAATTTCTCAGCACACAATTCCTTTTCCTTTTGGCTTCATGAAACTAAATGTCTCTGAATCACCTACTCTAATGTAAAGATGGAGATAGTTAAGGCAGGTCACACAAATTGTGACAAAGGTGGGAACCCACATATTGTGGCCATTTTGCAAGCTCTTCCTTGGATCCTGACAATATGCTATCTATTGTTTTTTATCTCTTGCAATTAAAATATGGAGTTGACATTTTTCTCTGCTTGGTATTCTCCTCACAATCTTTTGGGCGGAGCTTGAGGATTTTTCTGGACTCCTGGGGCTTGTCTGGCTACCTCTCCTGACAGACCTGGACACAGCCCTGTGTGTGTCTGTCGCACTCAGCAGGGAAGCAAATGGCAGGGTCCTGCTGTGATTTCACAGTCCTGCCTTTCTTCTCGGGCATCCAGGCTGGGATATATATATACCATTACCACATCATTCACAGCTTGCTGTCAGCAAGCCAAGAATCACATCACCTTATCCCACACTCACATTAGCACGAATAATTTAAATCAACATTTCTGTTGGGCGGCATTGGGGGATACTGTTGTTTGGGAAGTCGGGTGCATCTACAGGGCCAGCTGACAGTGGTGGGTTTTTCTTGCTCTTGGTGGGCTCAAATGCTTGTCTAAATACAGCCCCTTAACACTGCCTTGTTGTCTCGACCCAGCAGGCAGCGATTCTGGCTCACTACATCACAGCCTCCCATGTCAACAAAGCCTTGTCTTTGCAGTTTTCCTGGTGTTAGCCTGAGGGGTGTGTGTCTCTGTGAGTGTGTTTGCTAGGAAAGTTTTCCTCCCCGATGGAAGAAAGGGAGAACAGAAATAAGCCACAGAGTTCTTTGGAAATGGCCTGGGACTCATTCAGATTTCACTGTGAGGTTACATGCTCTTCTTCCTCTTCCAACCCCTTGAGGCCCCATATTGGTGTATCCTGGTGTATCACAGATTTTATTGACCTCTAACTTGGACAACCAGCTAGAAGGCAACCCAAATCCAAATACTCTTCCAGTCTCCTTGGCGCCTTTCAGTAAGAAGAATAGCAATACATGCTCCCTGAGCCTCTTTCCTCTCCTGTGCAATGGAGACAGGACAGAGAAGGGCCTAAGACCTTCAAGATGTCCCCTCTCCTGGTACTTACATCCTTATGTTCTTTTAGAATTGGGACGTAACTGAAAATAATGCCAAGCACAATAATAGGCACATTAGTAATATATATGTGAAATACAGAATGAACAGTTTTGGGAAACTTACAGGGTAGAATAGGATAAACAGAGACTTCATGTTAGAAAAATCACTCTCTGAAGATGCAAGTAGAATAAATGACATTTGATTGACTGGCACACCTGGCACACTATGCCTCCTGCCCCTATATAGTCATGATTATTTCCCTGCAGTTAATAGTTTACATCACAGCCTTGCCATGGTCTTATGGTGGACAGAGTGGATTGATTATCTGTTGCTTTGGTTTTGCACTTGGCCTTTTTACTTATTTGGTCAATGGGATGTTAACTGATATGAGGCCTGAGCTATACTTGGACTGATGGACTTCCTTTTGGACTTATGCCAAAGCTATGAGAAGAACATCCCTGTCTCCCCACCTCACAATCTTTTGGCCTTAGGGGGATGAGAAACATGGAGCAGACGGGAAACCAACTCTGGCCTGAAGCCTAGCCCGACTGAACCAGCTGAGATCAGCTAAAGGTGAAAGTGAGTGAGCAAGAGGTAAATGCTTATCACTGTGTGCCTCTGAGCTTTTGTGTTCATTATGTAACAACTATCAACTTCACAAGGAGACTGTGGTTGGTTGTTACAGAGTAATAGCTGACTATTACATGCCACCACTACCATTGTTACTAACTTCCATTTCACAACAACCCACTGAGGTTGTTTTTTATTTATTTTATTTTATTTTATTTTATTTTATTTTATTTTATTTATTTTATTTTTTTTTAAGATTTTATTTATTTATTCATAGAGATGCAGAGAGAGAGAGAGAGAGGCAGAGACACAGGCAGAGGGAGAAGCCGACTCCATGCAGAGAGCCTGACGTGGGACTTGATCCAGGGTCTCCAGATCATGCCCTGGGCTGCAGGCGGCGCTAAACCGCTGCGCCACTGGGGCTGCCCCTGAGGTGGTTTTTTAGAGAGAGGTTGCTGATAATCGTGGAGCTCAGCCAGTGTCTTTGTTCAAGCTGAGGAAACTGAAGCTCAGAGCTTGACACTTAGCTAATGTAACATGATCTGAAAAGGTCCAAAAGGAATCCTCTGACTGAACCACTAGTGTGGTCTGTCTACTCTCAAGCTTCAGGTTAAGATGGTAGATGATAAGACAGTGGCTGATGTTGTCTGTGACTCTAAATTATGATTGAGCAATTATACAGCTACCTTCTGTTTACATGACATAAGGCCCATCCATATTTGAAACCCCCTGGGAAGATAAAGATCTATGAATGAGATGTGACAGTCATCTTGTCTTATGTACAAACATCACATTTCCAGACTTGACTACATCCCACAGTAACCTTAATGACAAATTGGACAGGGTGAAGTAACTACAACCAAAGTACTCAAGGAAAAATTAAGAGGAAAAAAAAAAATGGAAGCAACCCCAGAGTCCATCAATGGATGAATGGATAAACAAAATGTGAGATATATATATCCATTGTTTTGTTTATCCATTTTGGACATCCATTTGTTGATCCATGTTTTCCTTCAGTTTAAAGATTGAATAATATTTCATTATATTCATTATATATATTTATATATATAATACTATGCATAATATTATATATAATATACATATTATTTATATTATAATATGTATATTTATATATTATATATTATTTATATAATGAAATATTATTCAATCTTTAAACTGAAGGAAATTCTGACACATGCTACCACATCGTTGCACCTTGACATTAGGCTAAGTGAAATAAATCAATCACAAAAGATAGCATACCTAAGCAGGTCTGTACACAGGAGAAAATACCTGGGGAAAATTCATTCTCATATTGTGGCAATGACAGCTGCTTTCCTCCCATGACTGTCTTCCTCTTCTTGGATGATGGAACCTCTAGAATTTTAGTGGGACACATGGATTACCAGAATAGATTACATTTCCTAGCTTCTCTTGTACCTAAATATAGTCATCTGGCTAGGATTTCGCCATGGGAATAGAGTAGTTGTGAACTCCCCAAGATGGTTCTTTAGGTGGATGAGATTTGTGCTTTATTTTATTTTCCTCCTGGAATGAGTGCTTGATGGTAGAAAGAAGAGACATTTTGTACCACAAGATGGAAACATAATTTTGAATGAGAAAGCAACAAGACAGAAGAAATACTCTTTAACATCATTAAATCACCTACAAAGGCTTCATCTACAAACCAGCACTTAAGGATGAGTACACTTGTATTTATTTTAAATTAGGATAGTTTTGTGTTTTGTCACAGCAGCCTAACCTGTGTTCAATGCCCATGCAGTTCTGTGAACTAAAATGTTCTTCCCAGTTTCTGTTATCTAGAGAATTTTGACATACCTTAATTGCTTCCCCAGCCCAAGGTCCATCTTGAAAAACCCCCTGACAACAAGCTCACTCCATCCAGCACATCGAAACTGATTTCTAATTCATTTAGACTCTTATATAGGTTTTATATAGCCATAGCATTAATCACATTCTATTTTTGTTAGTAGATCATATCCCCCCTTCTTAAAAAAATTGTATTATTCTACTTGTATGAAGTATCTAAAGTAGTCACATTGATAGCAACAAAAAGAATGGTGGTTGCCAGGGGAACCTGGGAAGGGGAAAATAAGGAGTTGTTATTTCATGGGTATAGAGGTTCACTTTTGCAAGATGAAAAAGTTCTGGTGATTGGACAAAAATATGAATATATGCAATACTACTGAATTTTACATTTAGAAATGATTGACATAGTAAATTTTGTGTTGTGTAGTTGCTATGCATTTGTTTTTTTTATTTTGTTTTTTCTTTTTCACCAGAGTTGCAAAATAAAAAGTGAAAAAAAAAGTTGCTGTTGTAGATTGCTGGACGAAGACCCACTGGACCCTCCTCATTGCAGAGCTGGCCAGTTTTTAGCCACCTTTGGCAGAGTCTGTGTCTTTCATTTGACTTCAGTTTGTCCCTCACTCTCCTCCTCATCTTATGCATAAACTCTCCTACAAGTAGTTTGATGATCAGTAACCTCAAGAAATACCAGGCTTAAATCTCCTGTTAAAACCGATATGAAGGGGATGCTCAGTGGTTGAATCTCTGCCTTTAGCTCAGGGCGTGATCCCAGAGTCCCTGGATCAAGTCCCAGATTGGACTTCCTGCGAGGAGCCTGCTTCTCCCTCTGCCTGTGTCTGTCTCTGTCTGTATCTCTCATGAATAAATAAATAAAATCTTAAAAAAAACAAAACAAAAACAAAACCAAAACCAAAACCCATATGGAGTTACATTATCTTTTTTTCCTCCCTCCCTCTTTCTGTTTTGAAGTTTTGTTCACTTGCAGTATGTACACATCATATACAAAATTAAAATATCTTTTTGCTTATTATTCTCTCTTCTAGTTCTGTTTCTGTTTCTGTTTTGGCTCACAGAGCACTTAATTTTTTCCCCCTGGGAATCCCTGCATTTAAGTAGAAACTCTGGCTTTATTTCCATTTATTCAACAAGCATGTGTAGAAGGCCTACTCTCTACACTGATAGTAATCCTATTGATGATCGCAAAATCACAAATGCCTATGGACTGCACAGTGACAACAACAGCAAAAGTAG
Source organism: Canis lupus familiaris (assembly GCF_011100685.1). NCBI lineage: Eukaryota > Metazoa > Chordata > Mammalia > Carnivora > Canidae > Canis > Canis lupus. Next base: position 16,083,607 of record NC_049245.1, on the reverse strand, counting down.
ATTAAGTTACAGTTTGGCTGTGGTTAGTGTCATATATACTTAATTGCAGACTATTTCTTAAAATAGATTAACCAATTGTATAGTGATTTTACTGTAATCTGAATATTTGACTAGAGTTCAATTCTCCATTCATGCCAGAGACACTTTACAAATCTTAGGGCAAAGGAAGCTATAGACAAAAGTGGGCAGTGTCAGTGTCAAACTCTGTCTCCTTTTAGGTTGAACACAAGTTATGGACATTTATACACATCAATGGAAGCTGTAACTCCCTGCGCCCCCCCCCCCCCCCCCAAAATGCTTCCTCACCATAGATACAGCTGCTAAATAGTTCTGGCCTGATTCTGTCACCAAAAGGTCCTCATACTTTATCCCCATTATTTCTTTCGTGCTTGCATAGGGTTTATACTTGTGCTAAGATCTTTTTCTCTGCATATGTGTGTGTGTGTGTGTGTGTGTGTGTTTCTGCTCATGCCTTGATTTTATTTCAGGCAGATTTTCTCATGTTGGGCTAACACTTTCTTTAACCTCCTTCATTTTTAACTCTTTCTTTCAACCCTTGTGTATTAATATTGAGAACATTTCATACAAGCCTATGTCTCAGTGTGTCTGTCTTTCTTTCTAGATGCATTTAAAATAAACATCCCAGGTGATTTTGATGCATGTGGCCTGAGGATCATTCTTAGAGAAAAGTGTTTATTTTTTGGTATTAAACACACCTGGATTTTAGTCCTGCTTCTGCCACTTGGTGGCTGATATATTGAAGAACTAAGCCTTAATAACCACATCCATAAAATGGAATTAATGAGAATACCAGGTTGATTTATGTTTGTCTTTTGTCTTTGCCCCCTCCTTTTTTTTGGTGCCATTTCTGGTAGATGGGATATAATGAGCAAAATGAGGAACTGGCTGAAGATAGGAGCACAAATAGTTTGTCAGTAGTAGCAGTCAGGAAGCACAACTATGGGGCAAGGCATGACTGTAGTCTGGAGGCTTGGTGGCAGTAGTCTGCAGAAGTCTCTTCTGAATCCTGAAATTTCTCAGGGAAGAGGAAGCAAAGTCAAACTGTGCATAGGGAGGAGGGGGTGTGGAAGTCAAAGGAGAAGATGTGAGGTAGACATTGAATTAGTTTTTTTAACATTGGTATAACAAAGCACTGCAAACTAGATGACTTAAACATTAGAAATTTATTGTCTGACAGTTCTGCAGGCTGGAAGTCCAAGATCAAGGTGTTGGCAGGCTTGGTTCCTTCTGAAGGCTACAGAGAGAATGTATTCTGTGCTTCTCTCCCAGCTTGTAGTGGTTTACTGGCAATCTTTGGCATTTCTTGGCTTGCAGAAGCATTTCCCTGATCTCTGTCTTGATTTTCTTTTGTGCATATCTGTCCTTATGTCCAGATTTTCCCTTTTTTATAAGGGTATTGGTCAGATTGGATTATAGCCCAATGCAATGACCTCACTGTAACTTGATTAGCTCTGTAAAGACTCTCTTTCCAGGACACCTGAGTGGCTCAGCAGTTGAGTGTCTGCCTTTGGCTCAGGACCCCAGAGTTCCAGGATCGAGTCCCACTTTGGGCTCCCTGTGAGGAGCCTGCTTCTCCCTTTCTCCCTTTACCTATGTCTCTGCCTCTCTCTTGTGTGTCTCTAATGAATAAATAAATAAAATCTAAAAAAAAAAAGACTTTCCAAATCATGTCACATTCTAGGTGCTGGGGATTAGAACTTCTACATAGCTTTTGGGGGACACAATGAAACCCATAAGAAGCATACAGGATAGAGAGTAGAAAAATGACTGAGGTGGGCCTAACTTGATTACAGACAATATCTAGGCAAGAATCCAATTGACATCTGTGGTCATGAACATAAAATGAGGCCAACGAAGGAGGTATATATATATTTTTTCAGCTATGTTAAACTTTTTTTTTAAGATTTTATTTATTTATTCATAGAAACAGAGAGAGAGAGAGAGAGAGAGAGAGAGAGAGGCAGAGGCACAGGCAGAGGGAGAAGCAGGCTCCATGCAGGGAGCCTGACATGGGACTCGATTCAGGGTCCCCAGGATCACACCCCAGGCTGCAGGTGGCGCTAAACTTCTGCACCACCGGGGCTGCCCTCAGCTATGTTAATCTGTACAAAACAAATATCTTCAGACTCCATTTAAAAAAAATTATTGGTCATTTTGTGTAGATATGTTTGCAAATATCTACTATTTTGGTTACATTACATTTCATTGGTTAGCTGTCATGTAACCACCATTTTTAGCATTGATGATACAAGAAAGTGACTTCTGGGGCATCTGGGAGGCTCAGTCAGTTGAGTGTCTGACTTGATTTTGGCTCAGGTTGTGATCTCAGGGTCATGGGATTGGGCCCTGTGTCAGACTCCACACTCAGCCCAGAGTCTGCTTGACTTTCTCTCCCCTTTTTCTCCCCCCAGCTCATGTTCTCTTTCTTTCTCTCTGTAAATAAATAAATAAATAAAATCTTTAAAAAAAGAGAAAGTGACTTAAAAATTAAGTATCTGGGCTTTTTGTACTTAAAACAGAAAATAATTGTTGGTGTCTTTGTAGGTCAGGGGAATGTGGCACCTTGAGGAATTCATGCCTGGTGCTCACCCAGAGGCAAGACATGATGAAATTTCAGTAAAACAAATAAAATATTTTTTTAATGGGAAACTTGCAACATGTACAAAAGTAGAGGATAATACACTGAACTATCATCCTGCTTAAACAATCATCAACACATGGCTAAACTCTTTTTTTCTAAGATATAACCCACTCATAACATTGTATTAGTTTTAGGCATACAACATAATGACTTGATATATGTGTATACTGTGAAATAATTATCCCATTACGTTTAGTGAACATCCATCACCACACATAGTTACAGATTTTTCTTTCTTGTGATGAGAACTTTTAAGATCTCTTGTAGCAACTTTCCGATATGCAATACAATATTGAACTGGTGGCTGATCTTGTTTCATTTGTATACTTATCCATTCCTTTTCTCCCATACTATTTTGAAGCAAACCCCAGACATCAAAGTTTTTTTATCTATCAGTATTTCAGTATCTCTAAAGGATTAAAAAAAATCCACAATACCTAAAAATTAACAGAACTTTCTTACTATCATTAAATATACAATGTACAATATTCTTATAATTGTTTTATAGTTTTTTAAAACAAGATTTAAATAAGATTGTTGGGATTTGTATATATATGTTATAAATTTCTTTTAATATATAAATTCCCCCTCCATCTCTCTTTTTTTCCTTTAAAATTTATTTGTAGAAAGAAACAGATTGTCCTGTGGCGTTCCTGACTCTCTGGATTTTATTGATTGCATTCCATGGTGTGGTTTAACAGGTTCCTACATCCTTGTATTTCCTGAAATTGGAAGTTAGATCAGCAGGCTTAATCAGCACTAGTTTGGCATTTTTCCAAAACATTTCATGGAAAGTGATGATTCTTCTCTCAGGTGGCACATATGTCTAGTGGTCTCTCCTTTCATAATATTGGCTCATTGGTCATGCTCAATGACCAGATCCATTAATTTATCAGGACTTGGAAAACAATGATATTGTATCACTCATTCTTCACTTCTTAGGTGGAATAGTTCTATAGCTGCTATTTGGTTATTTGCTGCTATAATTTATATAGAAAAGACAGGATAAGTGCTTATCTCTTTTCCTTTATTTTTATTTGTCTTTTCCTTGATTTAGCATCCTCTAATGGTGACTAATTAGTCTGCTAGGTATTTTTGAATCTCATATATTTAAACACTTGTGTTTCAATATTGTGTATCTTTATTAGTACTCAAATTGTTCCATCTTTGTCCAGAGAGCATCTCTTTAAGTTAGCTCCTGAGTGCTTTGGATATGACTTTAGTGGTTTTGATTGTGCTTTCTTCCTTCGCAATGTTCTACTTATCCCTAAGCAGGAAATCCTGAATACTGAGGGGAGATGCCCCTCTATATAAACAGAGAACACACTGAGCTTCTGAGAGAACAAACTTACATGGAAATTTCAGGCTGCATCAATGCAGGCTCCCATCTCCTCTCTTCATTATATTTGAACAAATTGCCCAAATATATGTGAATCTATTCAGAGAAGAATAATCAATAAAACATGGCTTTATAGCATGCCTGCAACATGGGCTCTGTGCATAGACTACCAATAAAAAAGAAGACAGTAAACAAATAGCACGAGCAATTCCTAGTTCAATTGTCCTAGCTTTCAGGATGTCTCTTCCCATACTTCCCACTGGCCAAGTCAAATGAGTCTTCTTTGCATTTCCATATCCTCCATGATATATCTTTTCCTAACCCATCACACTTCCAAATTTGGTTTACATGGTTACTGCCTACTAGACTCTAAGATGCTGGAAGACTGGGGATATGATTTATTTCTACACCCTTAGTAACTAACATAGTACTTGGAGCATGCCAGGCAGAGATAAAAGTTTGAATAAAAGAGTTAAAAATTCAATTGACACCTGTTTAGATAATACCAGGTTAATAAAAAGCAAGTCATGAATCTTTTATTCACTGACTGGCTTCCCATTCCAAAACTTAATCGTTGAATTAAGAGCATTCTGTGTAGGTCAGGGTTGTCCTATAGAAATAGAATGAAAGCTACATACGTAATTAAATTTTTTAAAAATTTAAATTCAATTTTCCAGCATATAGTAGATCATTAACAAATTTAAAATTTTCTAATAGCCACATTAAAAGAAGTAAAATGAAATGGGTAAATTTAATTTCACCAATATATTTTAGGTTATCATGTCTCAAATATTATTTCAAAATGTAATAGATATTAAAAGTTACTAATGCATTTACATTATTTTTGTCATGCTAAAACTTTGAAATTAGTATAAATTTTCCACATAGAATACATTTCAATTTGGATCCTAAATTTATACCAGAAATATATGATCTGTACTTTGAGTTTATAAAAATTTAAGGTTGAAAAGTAGATTCACATGTCAAGTTTTTCTAACTACTTAAGTTTTCCAATAATTGAGTCAATCATAAGCCTAAAATGTTTAATTTAAATAAAGTAAAATGAAATAAAGTTTAAAACTCAGTTTCTCAGTTGTATTAGCCATAGCTTAAGGCTAAATTGCTATGTGTTGTGCTGAACAGTGAATTTCTAGATAGTGCAGATCCTAAGTCATGAGGTATGTGAATAAAGATGGGTCCTTACCATAATATTAATCAATCAATTTTTTTCTTTGTTTAGTATTCAAGGAATTACATTAATCATGTTTGCCCATTAAACTTGCAGACATACTACTGTTAAAAGGAAAAGTGCTTTTCCCCTCCCTCAAAAAATGGGTCAAATTCTTGATTTTTCCTATGAGACTGAATTTAGTCACTTTGCCTGCTGTAAATGGTGTACTTTTATATATTTTTTTAAAGTTGTCCTTTGGGGATCTGAGTGTTTTTCAGCTTGGAGCTGCACTATTGATAGGTCAACAATTAGCCTAGTCTTTTGAGATGCATAACAAATATACCAACTCCTAAGAAATGAATGATGTCAGGACAAACTTATACCAATTTAGGTGGAATCTCCTTTAATGGGTCCTGTTTTGTATTTTTAAAATAAAATATGGCTATAAATAATGAGGAGGGGTAGAGAGGGAAGTGAGACAGAGGGAGAAGCACAAGCAGGGGGAGCAGGAGAGGGAGAAGCAGGCTCCCTGCAATGTGGGACTCAATCCCATGATCCTGGGATCATGACCTGAGTCAAAGGCAATCACTTAACTGACTGAGCCACCCAGGTGCCCCATAATGTGGACTGTTAAATATCATTTTTCAAAAAAATTTTCAAAGAGAGAAGAATACAATAAAGAATAAATTCCAATAAAGGATTAGAATTCTCTTTCATATCAATATCCACTGAGAAAAGGTCCAAACTTGGAAACTAGAAAGGTCTTAGAACTGAACCCTGGGAGTATAACTGAGTTTAAGCATTAATCAAACTCTACCACTCTTCATAATTCCAGATGTCCACAAGTAGGACAAAACAAGGAAGTCACAGGCAACTTAAAAGGCCAATATATGAAAAGCTCACAGCTAACTTTGTGGGTTAGTAATTTGGGTGGGTTCAGCAAAGTGATTCTTCTGCTCAATGTGGTGTTGAGTAGAATCACACTGTGAAATTCAGCTAGTGTCTGGGTTCGCCTGGAAGGTCCAAGATGATGTCACTCACATGCCTATGCCTTGGCAGGGAGGTCTGGAAAGCTGGGCTCAGCTGTGTCCCTCTCTCCTTTCACATGGTCTCAGGGTCTCTTGAAGGGGATCTTTCCAGCAGACCATGTGATGACATGGCAGCTTATTGCTTCCACAGTCTATTGACTAAATCAGAGTCTTTTTTTTTTTTTTTTTTTGGGAGAGAAAAAGGACTTCCTCACATATGCATCCTCCCTCTCCTCTCTTTCCTCTTGTAATTCTGTCTACTATTGAGAAAGGGCACAAAACATTTATGAAAGGCCTCTAAAAACAACATTTATTGTCTTATTAAGGACTAAATGAAGAGACAAGTTCCCAGGCTGATCCTTCAGCTTTCCTAAGGCCATATGGTCACGGCTCATGGTTCAAAAGTAGCATGTATCCGGGGTGGGATAGGGGAGGACAGCATCATTCTGGAGGTCTCCACCACCACAGATCTCCATCTCTGGGGGGTGTGTCCAGAGCTGGATGGATGTGGCTAAGAGCCAGCCATGGCAGGTAGCTGTCCAGTGTTCTGTAGTACCCTGTTCTCTGGGGGCTGTCTGACTCCTTTTGGCTCGTGGATGATGGCTCCTATGCAGACAGGTCTAAGTCTGGCTCCAAAGTGTTCTGAGCTCCAGATGAGTGGCTGTGTTGAGGACAGGTCTGGCTCAGTAGCCCACACGGACTAGAAAGTAGTTCCCAGTTGAAATATATACTGTCCCACCAGGGCTCCCCCAGCTTAGGGTAGAAAGGGAGAGGCCATGGCCCCAAATCTTTTGAGCTCAGAGGCAAAGGCAGTGGGGGTTCTAGCACCAACTCTGCAGATTCCCTAGCAGTCACAGGGTGTGCCCTGATTCCAGGGGGCAGAATAATAGACTCTACCTCTAGACGGGGAAAGGACAAAGTCACATTTTAGAAGAGAATAGGAATGAAAGTTACTGTTGCAGGCATTTTTGGAAAATAAAATCTACCCTTACAGGCAGCAGAAAAGTCATGGAATAGAAAGGAAGAAAAAATGTGACTTAAATCCCGAGATAATGGACTCCAGACAAAGGATGATCGATTACCTCAAAATGTTATGATGATTTACTAAATTAGAGGAACAAGGGCTACTTAGTTCCTTATTTTTAGTCTGATCTTATTGTGTACCTTTTGCTTATTTATCGATTGGCATCTGCTTTGTTTTGTTCAAAAAACTCACTTTGTTTTAGGGCTCTAAGGTGCAGAATTTGACTTAGTGATGTAAATAAAATTTTGTTCATTTTGACAAGAAAGGTTTCATCCATCCATGCATCCATCCCTTCATCCATTGCTTCAGTATGAATTTAGTGTCCACTATGCCCTAGACATTGTTTTAGGTGGTGGAGTTACAGCATTGGGCAACACAAAGTCCTTTGACTTATGAAGTTTACATCCTCCATATTTCTCTCTTGAATAGTAGCGCAGAACAAGGCAAAGGGACAGTTATGACTAATGAGAATTGGGAATAGAAAAAGAATGTCTGCAGGACCCTAATGGTATGAGAAGAAATACTTCCCTCTTAACCAGCACATAAACACATCGAGGGAAGCCCATTTCTTTTGTACATGTGGGGAAAATAAAATCTATTGGTGAAGGTTGAGAAATTCTTCTGGAAGTCTGGAGTGACTTTAAATTTGCCAGGAGGCTGTAAATGAAATTAACTGTTGTGTTCATTGGGTCAGAAAAGAAAACTCAGATCAGGAAGTTCCAAGAAGCAATTATTATCAGCCTAGGTGACCTTAGATCCTGTTCATTCTCCTGACTGTTGGAAGGCTATTAAATATGGAATGCTTCTGATTTTATGTTATACTAATTTTAGAAATATCAGAAAAATATCAAAGAGGAAGGTAACAATGATTCATAATTTCACTATCCAAAGATTAGCTCCACAAATATTCTGAAATATTTTGTTTCTTTCTAACTAGCCATACCTATGGCTAAAGCCATGTATCTAAGAAAATTTGGATGACATGCTATAAACGAGTCTGCCTTTTTTATTTAACACCATAAAAATGTGCTTCTCCCTATGTTACAGAGTATCTCTGGGGTAGAGAGGTTCTAATGGCTGTGTAAGATTATATTGTATAAATAGACCAATCCCAATTTTGGATATTTACAGTTTCCTTTGTTATTAATACTATTGTAGCAAACATCTATGTGCATTGATATTTGTGTACATCTCTGATTTTTTTTTCCTTAGGATAACTCCTAAAAGTGGAATTTCTTGGTCAAAATACCAACTTTTTTTAAAGGTGACCACCTCTATCTTCTCCAGATAGGTAAGGGAGGGTACTTGAATTTCCACTAATCAGAGCTAAAATGGCATCTGATGGTTGAATAGGTGAAAGTGTCATATTTTGTTACCAGAGGTAGTATTATAATAGCTGTCTTACACAATTTCTTAATGAGGAAAAACCTCATTATAGCATTCTTGAAGCTGTTTTAGACCAGTTCAGGAGCAAAATTCTCAACCAGTCCAACCAGAGTGGCTTTTTTTTTTTTTTTTAATGATTTGCTTTTTAGTTCTCAAGTAAAAGCAAGACAAGCAGACACATCAATTGGAGGTTGCATCCATCACTTACAGCTGCTCCTGATAAAAGACGAGCAGTTCCAAGTGCCTTCGTGCTGGCAGCTGCTTCCTTGCCAGCTATCATTCCTTCCCCTGTATCATCTCGAGTTTCTCATTTTGTCCAAAGTGCAGAGCCAAGAGGGCGTCTGTTCTCAAGCCTGGGACCCACTCACCTTATCATTCCGGCATTGCATCCCAGGAAGAGAGGGCCTTTTCTGTTTCCTTCCCCCATCCTCCCCTGCCCCCACCTTTTTAGCAGTTTATAACAAGTTGCTCTCTTGTATACAGAAAAAGCAGGCCCTCAACAGGATCTGACTATGCTGTTTGGAACTGTTTACTACTTATTTTGGACTCTCCAGGCAGGGCCATAAATATACAGTTAATCTGCCTGATAGCGAGAACAGCCACCTTGGCCCCAAGAGATTAACCACATGTGGAAACACAGAGACCCCATCTTTCCTGCACCAGCCAGCTGTCCACAAGGCAGGCCCTCTGTGGATTGGATCCAGGATGGATGCTCCATCTGCCCCCTCTGGCCATTTCCTTTCCCTGAACAGTCTTTTGAACACCTGGTGCCATCCTTGCTCCTTCCTGGCCTTTGGGGAAAAAAAAACTATCAATTGTTGAAGCCATTGGTTGTCTCTTCTAACTTCAGTTTGGAATGTAATCCTATCACTGTGACCTGGAAAGCCTTGTCACGTCTTGTTTGGTCATTTAAGGCTGCACTGGTTAATAAGGCTGCACTGGTTAATAAGGCTATTGGAACTTAAATGAATTAGAATGCTCTAAAGTAAAATAATTCAGTTTCTCACTCACACTAACCACCATGTGGCTTGTGGTTATTGTATTGAATAATGCAGATGTAGTACAATATTGTCATCACATTATTGTCTCTTATTTGGCAGAGCTGATTTATGACATCCTCCCCTGGGTAAGACAGAGGTAGGAAAAATGGCCTCCTCACATCATATTTTGGACTTTTGGCCAGTCTGAATGTAGAAAAAAATAATTATAGTAGCTGACATATATTTAGCTTTATTTATTTATTAGCTTTTTCTACATGCCAGGTAATATGCTTAGCACTTTATATACTCTACTTCATTGAAACCTCAAAATAAATCAATAAGGTAGGAACTATTATTGTGCCTATTTGACAGATGACAATAAGAAAGGCTGAGTAACTCTCCCAAGATCATACAACTGCATTTTGAGCCTGTTCTGCCTTCCTCTCAGCCAAACTGCCCTCTGTCACTGTGAGGAGCCTCATGTCTGGGCTGTTCCTAGACTCTTAGACTCCTGGACAATTCGGGCAGTTCTGAAACTCTGTAGCTCTCCGGAGTGAGGGCTTGAGGCTGGAAGTCTATTCAGGCCTAGAGTCAGTACTTTGGTTATGTGCTTCCAGATCCAGCTATAGGAAGACTTCCCTTCTAGAAAACACTATTAACTTCAGTTTTCTGGCCCTTTGAGTGAACAAAAGCTGGGAATTCATTGAGTATCATCTTGATAGGGGTTGTAGAAAGTTCCTGAGTCTTTCCAACTTACGACAAAAAGTGGCTTGGAGGCTAAAGGTCCTCAGAAGGCATGATTTGACCTGTTCCAGCTTCCCTAGATACTGTCAGGTGTTAGAGACATGCTTTGGGTGGGCAGTCATGTAGAGAGGCATAGGGGCAGTGAAAGGAAAGGAGGAGTGAGGAGGTAGCACTACAGAAGATTCTGTATTGTGTCCCCAGGACCTTTGCTTATAACCAGCCTCTCACTCATGATTCTGGTCATTGTCCCTGTTGCCCCACCTTTGGCTTCCTCTCTTTTGGACGCCTGTGGGCATCGAAGTTTTCTCTTCATACTGGATGTGAGCCAGCACCCCAGCACTTTGTGAGTTGAGTGTCAGGACAAGGTGCGACTTGATTCTCCTAGAAATCTCCCTTGTTCTGGAGATAGCCTGTGGGGCCAGGGAGCTCTGAAGGGCCAGAGTTCAATTTTCTCTCCTCTCATCTCACTCGAATCTCAGAAGGTGCAAGTTCCACGTTTCACAGTGGTGACAGATCAGAGGGGGGCCAGACCTGACAACACAGCTGCTGCTGGAGAGGCTGAGAGGTGGGCTGATTAGGTGAAGCCTGCACAGTTGATGGCAGGCTGATGGCAGGGGCTGGCCTCCTGGAGGAAGCACCCATTTCAACCTTCTCAAGCAATGAAGCTTGTGCCTAAAGCTTTATTTATTTATTTATTTATTTTTTATTTTTATTTTTTAAAGATTTTATTTATTTATTCATGAGAGACACAGAGAGAGAGGCAGAGACACAGGCATAGGGAGAAGCAGGCTCCATGCAGGGAGCCCCATGTGGGACTTGATCCCGGGACTCCAGGATCACGCCCTGGGCCAAAGGCAGGCGCTCAACCGCTGAGCCACCCAGGGATCCCCCTAAAGCCTTATTTATTGGGTGGAAACATCTTTGCAGACATTTCTTTGTGTGCATGAGTACTCTTTAATCAAATCGTGAGTTACTAGAGAGTAGAGGGTGCACCTTACTATTTAATATTAGTATTTATGAAGTACTGGCTTATACCTTTATGGCTATGATTAAAAAAAAAAGACTTTAGAGGGAGACAATGGCAAGATGGTCACCAAATTCTGTTATATTAAAAATGAACGTATCAAGTAGTTTATATAATCTAGCCACTTTGGGGGAATAGCTATATCACTATATAACCTGCCTTTCTGCCTTCCTTCCCTTTCATCTAACTGATTCCCTCTCTCTCTTTTAATCCTTACAAAGAAGAAAGCCAGGATGTTATCCATAAAATATTTACTGCTGGTTATCTCTGGGTGTTGGGATTATGCTTCAGTAAAGCAATAACACCAGGGAACTTCAGTAAATATGGATGTCTTGGAAGCTGTGGAACAGGTCAACAGACTTGAGGAAAAACGCAATACCAAAGCGTTGGAAGGTCACTATCTAAGTGAACTTCCAGACATAGGGACTGGGAAATTAAGGAGAGCCCTGGTGCTGGAATTTATCTGCTCCAGGTATTTTCCCCTCCATACAAGCCTTCCTTCAAGAGTCAAAATGCTTGAAGAGAGGAATATGACTGGCCTAGATTGGGTCACATGACCATTCTTGGGTAAGACACATTGGCCAGTTGGAAACCCGTGCTCTTAGCAAAGAAAGGGGGAGAGGTGGTGAGAGGGCAAAAACACATGGCTGTTAGGGATCATGGGTACTTTCCTTTCTGTTCATCTGTGGTTTCTAATTTTTTTTCAGAAAACATTAAGATTTATTTTTATATACTTATATATTTTATAATAATTTTTAAAATTTGTTATTTTGATACTAAAAAAGATGAAAGGACTATAAGAGAGAGCTGATACACTAGGAAAAATTAAGAGGTGAACATTTGGGGAGATAAAGGGATAAGAAACTATGCACAAAGGATTTCTGGGAGGGGCCTGTGATGTTTTAATCAGGTGTCAGGGAGACTCAGGTGCATAGGGGAGCTTCTTCTACCACTTCAGGGAATATCAACCTATTTGGTAGGGATATTCTGCAAGGTTCCAGGGGTGCTTCTGAAGGCTGTTGCTTTCCAGAGACTGGAGCAGCGGCCTCAAAATCTCACATATGACCTCACTGAGGATATCTGTACAGGAGCTCAATAATTCATGCTGCAGTTGGTTTAATTGGGTGAGAGGATTCTGACATCCCTTCCAACTCTGATTTGTAGGGTTTCATGACTCACCGTCACCATGCGTACATTGGTGGCGGAAGCATGAAAGCCAACTTGTTAAAAGTCAATGGAACAAAACCCATGGATGCCTGGGAAGAAGTATAGAAAGAATATAGTTTAAAAATTTTTGCATATTCAAACATATGTCCAAGAATATATTAAAGATTCCTATCTTTCAGGATCCTTCTCTCTGCTTCATCTTCGGTCCACAGTTTCTTCTTCTCTTTATCTCTCAGTCCCCTGCTGTAGTAGTGGAAAGAAGCAGCAGAGACAAATTGAACATCCTTTAAAAATATGGAGACAAAGTACAATTTTGTCAAATATAACTAGATAACATATAGAGAAGGTGAACTTAGAGAATTGCTCACTTGGTGACTTGATGTTCAGGGAATTTGCTTGTAGTGAACTGAACCTCAGTTTGGGAGTTATTTTCTGAAGCTATTGGGATTTGAACAGAACTTTCCTGATTCTCTCAAGCTCAGAAAGCTGATCTACACTGGCCTGTCTGGGGACATACCAGTCTTCAGAGTCATCTCTGATTATCTCATTCCTAGGGTAGGTGGGGACTTTTCTAAGCACAGCAGACTTTAGGTTGCCATGGGTGTTCTTGATGGTTCTGAGGGGTCTATCATTCCTTATCCAATTTGGAGCTGCTCTGGAAGGATTTGGAGGCCAGCTGTATCCCAGTCAGGAGGACTCCTGAATCAGTCAGGGTTATTCTAAACCATTCATGGGGCTCATAAGTCGATGCTGTGTTGAGTTTCTCAGATCCACTTACCTGGAAAAGGCATTTATTCCTATAGCTGCTAAAAGTGCTGCCTTGAGATAGTCATCAGTGGCCAGAACCCTTTCAGAGCCCTGGTTGAAGAGTGCTGCCTTGTTCCAGGCCATACCCCTTCCCAGGTGACCCATATCCAAAAACTGAAAAGGATTCTTGCTCCAACTTGACAAGTCTCAGTTCAGGTGCCCTGTGGTCCCTGTGGAACATCCTAGTGGCTCTGAAATTCTTCATGCTTTATCATCTGCCTCACCCAGAATATATTATAGTAAATTATTATACCTTGATGCACATATGATATTCTTTTTAGGTATTTATATGTTTCTCAAGCCCAGAAGCTATGTCCAATATTTATTTGTATGGGTTCAAGTAGTTTGCACATAGTAAGAACTCAAAAATATGAGTCAGTTATTCTACTTTTAGTACTAATGATATTTGCTAGCATTTTTTTTATGGCTTATTATATACCACTTATAGAACAAAGAACTTTGTGTACAGACTTTCAGTTAGTCCCATATATATCCATTTAGCATATGGTATTATTACAATTTTAGAGATAAAACCCAAGGCCTAGAGTAGTACAGTAACATGATCAACATCATTAATGGTAACTGATGGTTTTGGTATAATTAACATATCTTCCTTATATATAACATACTTAGTTTTTTTTAGGGGTCTTTAGTATTTACTTTTTCATTTTGTTTTTCTTATATCTGTGTGAGTAAACCATGATAAACACACACACATATATATATACATATATACATGTGTATATATATACATGGATATATACATACATACACATGCATACATATATACATATGTACATATACATACATACACACATATATACATATACATATATACATATATGCATAAATATATATGTATATATATGTATATATACATAAATATAGGAAGGGATGAAACTGGAATGAATGTTGTGGGTTTAGGTTTGGGATTGAAGGTGTCAGTCTGAACTCATGGTTTTCAATATATAGAAATGTATTTTCCCCAACTGTCCAATGAGAGTGCCTGGGAGCAGCAATCCCCCAGTGGCAACAAGCACACCCTGCATCCAGATCTTGATTTCTAATCATTCTACAATAGAAGGAACCACGGCTCCTTGGAGGAATAGCTGGTTCCTGGACCAGCACAGGGAAATTATCCAGTAAGCCTGGAATATCTTGTGTCTGAAAGCAAGGAGATGCTAAAAGAATAATGAAGACATGAAAAAGGACACACAAACCACCTGGAGAGGTGTCTATTGGCCAAATACAGGACAAATTAGGCATCAAAATATTATAGTAATAGATTTTGAGCCACTCAATAAAATTGAAACATATGGGGTTACACTAATATAAACGAAGGTTTGATGAGGAAGTAGATAATTAATTACATGGTTTCAAAGTACCTCCCTTTAAAATATTTATTAATTTCAAAGAAAAGTGGGTAGCCTTGCAATGAATAAGCCTGACAGATACACCTTCAAATGACCCACCTGAACATTTCCAGCAATGGGACAAACTGAAACCATGTGGCCCCTGGCAGGACATGAGAATAAGATGAGGAAATAAAAGTTTATACTATTTAAATCCCAGTAAAGTCATATAAGTTTGGTGAAAGACACAGCAGGGTGTGGAGTCAAAGCTCCTGATGTATGTCAAATCTGGTGGTCTTTCTAGTAATTGTGTTGACAGTGAAAGCTTTGTGTGAGTTCAGGTCCCAGCCTTTCTTCTGTTGACTTGGACTTGAGATGCACTGAGGAGTCTCATGGCTCCAGAAATGTTTGTAGGCTTCCAAACTCTTGGATCATTTTATGGTTTCTGAGAAAGCCCCAGATGATGCCACAATCTATTGGTGCATCATTTAATACAAAGTAGAGATAGGAAAAAAGATGCATGGGAGAGAGAAGAAAGTATTCCAAAAAAATTAATGATTTTCTTGGTTATGACCAAGAAAAGACTTTAAAAATTTTCCAGTACAACAACTGGACAAGTGGTTAGTCAAAATTAACAAAAATCTTCATGCTTTTGCTCTGCTAATGTAAGACAAGGGCCACAAATCTGTCGCTGGAAACTACCATGCATTTTTCACAAACGAACAAAAAAATGCCCCCCTACCAAAAGAAGAGTGTGCTCACGATATGTCTGGAACTTCACATCCATCCTCCTCTGAAGATTTACAGCAATTGTGTCTGATTTCTTAGTAATTTTTCTAGAAGCTACATCACTACCTCCAAGTATGTTTACTGCTTAAAAATAAACAGTGTAGACAGGAAGTCAATGTGGGATAAACACGATCCTTATGTTTTACTCCTGCATTTCAGAAGAGTCAATATCTTAATGTGACTTCGTGCTGCACGCTGTCAGTTTAGTTTGATTATTCTTTCCTCTGCTTCTTGAGGCAGAATGGAAATAGGATGAACAAAATATGTGTATTAAGAACCAAACTTTTGAACTTGGTCGGTGACTGGCTGGCCTGCTTTGATAAACAAGGTACATTTTTGTCATCAAGAATGTGGCTGATACAGATGAGCTTATCTTCACATTAGGGAAGTATACACAGCATAAGGAAAAGCCAGATTTTAGCAGCTGCTTGATTTTACTTTGAGTTCTGGTCAACCAAGAGCATCTGGGACTTTCCTCCATTTCTTAATAGGGTACGAGGTGTCCACCTCACAGAAAGACCCATCAACAGACAAGGTCTTTCAAGGTCACGTCTTCCTCCCATCACTAATTAGGCATTCCTCAGTCATGCAGGATACCTATGCTTATGATGGGTCAAGATGTCATGGCTGTTAAAGGCTGTAGTTCAACTGGTCTGAAAATGAGAGCATCCTTTACTTTCGTTGTTCATTTCTTTCACCCCTCTATATCATCCTCCATCCCTGCGCTTCTTTCTTTTCTTGGTGTGTCAGATTCTTTAGGTTTGGGGCACAAAATAATTTAAAGGCCATTTTAATACTTGAGAAGTTCAGATTCTGCAGGGAGATGGATCATCTTTTGGGGTTTAACCAACAAACATCTTAAGTATTTAAAACAGAGGGTCTTTAGTGATACATGGAATAATAAGAGCAGGGAATTGCAGGCACAGGTTACAGAAGAGCTCAGAAGCCAAACAGGGGTTAATGAAGACACTAGAGATTAGCAACAGCAAGAAGTCCTCGCCATCATTTGGTAGGAGGGAAAGAGGTAGAGAGGATGAAGAGTTAGCTTTTCAGGGATTAATTCTTAGAAGCTGGAAACTGAGATGGATTTCTTTAGTGGAAGCAGAATCACTGCGGGTCTTGGCTGTGCTGGAGATAATGCCCAAGGCAGAGGAGAAAGACCATGGCTTTTCCCTTCCTTCTGCTCTTCAGTCCTTTCCCATTGAGCAAACCCAATCATTCTGTTGCAAATATTGCTTACTTGTGACAGCCTCAGACTGGTTTCCCCTCTGAGTCAGTTCTCAGCTGTCCTTCTCTCTGTTTGGAATCTCAGGGATTGACAGAGCCTGGGGAAATACAGTCCACAGGGGCTAGCCCCGGACATTTAGTACAGAGAATGGGTGGGTTGAGGATGGCATGTGATGAATATCCACATGTGATCAATATCCACAATAGAATCCTGCTACTGCCTGCTTGCCTTTAGAATCCAGTTCAGCATCACCTCTGGAGAGCTTTCTCTATGTTGCTAGTCTGAAGTCTTCCTTTGTTTTGTGATCTCAAAATGTCCCAAGTATACTTCTACTAGGGCATGGATTACAGTGAATTGTAATAGACAATTTTTTAACTTTGTCTTTCTCCATCAGCCCCAAATCTTCTTGATGGCGGGGACCATATTTTATCCCTCCTTCTGTCCCCAGTCCCTAGCACTCCTTTTTAGTAGGAAGTCAATATACAAATGAAGAAATGCCTGAATCTTATGAACTGAGATATGTAAAATATCAACAGATATCTTCACATGCTACTCACTTGCTTTATAAAACACAAAAATTGTGCATTTGAAAAATCGTCTGATTAGCTTTTGTCATTCTTTGAGAATTTACAAATAGTTTTATTTTTAGAGCCAAACCTAAACTCCGTAGGTTGGGAGCTGGATATCCTTTATCATTCCTTTTGGATGCTAAATGTGTGTCTTTGGCAGATAAAAACTGTTGACAGATTGCTGGAAAGGCAACCAGAGATGACAGAAGTGTGAAATAAATGGTCTTGGGAGCTGAAAATTGATCTTCTGAATGCTCCCTTCTTTTATACTGATGGTTATCTGCTAGGATAATATGTCAATTAGTCTTTTTGTCTTTTTTCCTTTTACTCCATCATAAACAGAACATTGCTGCTATAGACGGGACAAAAGAGAAGAGTTTTTATTTAATCACTGGAATGAGACAGTGCATGATCTTCATGTTTGAGAAGAAGGGACTTTATCCCATTGTCCTTTTCATTTCCGACAATCACTAACCACTCCCCCACACAGTTTTTTTTTTTTTTTTTCTGACTTTGGTGAATTTTTTTGTAAGTCAGATGACACCCTTTCTGGCCAAAGTAGCTTGGCTCCTGTCCTCCTTTTGGGTGCCTGGAGAATGAGTTCACATAAATTATCATAAAAATTCCTTTCAAGCCTTTGTAGAATTTGCCTATTCACAAAGTAAGTAGCAGTTTATGCCATGATATTCGTTTTTTAATCTAATTAAAAAATTTTGGCATATGTAATACATTCAAAGGCATAGAAAATTTTAATTAAGTTTTTAATTTTATTTTTTTTATGATAGTCACAGAGAGAGAGAGAGAGAGAGAGAGAGAGGAGAGAGAGGCAGAGACACAGGCAGAGGGAGAAGCAGGCTCCATGCACCGGGAGCCTGATGTGGGATTTGATCCCGGGTCTCCAGGATCGTGCCCTGGGCCAAAGGCAGGCGCTAAACCGCTGCGCCACCCAGGGATCCCAAGTTTTTAATTTTAATTCAAGTATAGAGGATAGTGATAATATTAGTTTCAGATGTACAATATAGTGATTCAACAATTCTATACTTTACTCAGTGCTCATTATGATAAGGGTCCTCTTAATCCCTCTCACCTATTTCACCCATTCCTCCACCTGACTCTGTTCTGGTAACCATCAGTTTGTTCTCTATAGTTAAAGAGTCTCTTTCTTGGTTTGTCTCTTTCTCTCTTTTTGTTTCCTTTGTTCTTTTGTATTGTTTCTTAAATTCCACATATGAGTGAAATCAAAGGCTATTTGTCTTTCTCTGACTTCATTTAACAATATACTTTCTAGATCCATCCATGTAGTTGCAAATGGCAAGATTTCATCTTTTTTATGGTTGAATAATATTCCATTGTGTGTATGTATATATACACACGTACTGTATAATGTATACTCATATATGATATATTGTATATAATTGTATATTTTATATATATATATTATATATATATATATACACATACACACAGACACTACATCTTCATTTTAAAAATCTTCAAAGAGGAGATAATTGCTTAAAATTCCAGTATAGTTAACATGCAGTGTTATATTAATTTCAGGTATATAATATAGTGATTCAACAATTCCAGTGCTCATCCCAAGTATATTTCTTAATCCCTGTTGTCTATTTTACTCTTACTCCAACTCATCTCCCCTCTGGTAACCAACAGTTTGTTCTCTACCATATCTTCTTTATCCATCTACTGATCCATCTACTGATGGAAACTAGGGCTGCTTCCATAATTTGGTTATTGTAAATAATGCTACAATAAATATAGAGGTGCATGTATCCTTTTGAATTAGTGTTTTTGTATTTTTGGTGATCATTGGATCATAAGGTGGTTCTATTTTTGACTTTTGAGGAAATGCCAATGTTTTCCACAACAGCTACACTAATTTGCATTTCCATTAATGGTGCAAAAGAGTTCTTTTTTCTCCACATCCTCGCTAACATTTGCTGTTTTCTTGTGTTTTTGATTTTAGCCATTCTGACAGGTGTGAGGTGTACCACATTGTAGTTTTGATTTGCATTTCCATGATGATGAGTGATTTTGAGCATCTTTTCATGTATTGTTGGCCATCTGTATGTCTTCTTTGGGGAAATGTCTGTTCATGCCTTCTGCCCATTTTTAGATTGGATTATTTGTGCTTTGGGTGTTGACTTGTATCAGTTTTTTGACATATTTTGGGTACTAACTGTTTATTAGATATGTCATTTGCAAATATCTTCTTCCATTCAGTAAGTTGCCTTTTAGTTTTGATTATTTCCTTTGCTGTGCAGAAGCTTTTTATTTTGATGTAATCCCAATAGTTTATTTTTGGTTTTCTTTCCCTTGCAAAGGCATAGAATTTTTAAGGCAAGAAATATTTTATATTTCATCCCAATATATAATGAAACATATAATTATGTAAATGTATTTCATTATATTTCATATTTCAGGTATATCTTTTGCTTGTTCTTGTCTACCAGGCATCTAGTTTTCCTCTCAAAAATCAAGTACTGTTTGTATCTTTGTAGAGTTATTCTATGCTTATAAGAGCAAAGTACACATCCATATATACCACACCCCTTTTCCCCTATGTTTGGTATAAACGGAGCATATTGTACCTGCTGTTTAACACTTGCCGCTTGCATTTTTTTTTTACTTAAAGCTACACAATCTATAAATTTGGAAATATTAGGAAAGGTTCTCTTTTACCTAAATTTTCTAAATAGGCCTATTTCTGATGCTTAGAAGTTACATTTCTATTCGATAATAGATTTTTTTTTCATGTATAAAATCAGCATCACTGAAGAGACAGTGCATTAAACTTTCTTAGGCATTTCTTTTTTTTTTTAAAGATTTTATTTATTTATTCATGAGAGACACACACAGAGAGGCAAAGACATAGGCATAGGAGAATCAGACTTCCTGCAGGAAGCCTGATGCAGGACTCAATCCCAGGACTTTGGGATCACGACCTACGCTGAAGGCAGACGCTCAACTACTGAGCCACGCAGGTGCCCCTTCCTTAGGCATTTCATGCTTAGTATGAATTGATTAATAACCTAGCTTCCTAATCTGCTAAGGGGAGGGGTTGATGAAAACATGTGAAGTTTGGGATTTTGGGGAGAAAGAATGCTGTGACTAGGAAGAGAGGTGCTGAGAGGAAACTTTTCTTGCTCCTGTGATTTGCAGAGTGCTCTTCTGAAATATAAACAACTCAGAGAACATTAAGTCATGAAAGGCAGAGGGCCAAGGAGAGCAATACTTGAATCAATATTGCAACACCAATGTGATTGTCAATGACAAATGTAATCTAACCCTGGGAGATAAGGATTGCTTTATAAATGCTGTTAAGACTGGCTGGAAAAATATATTAATAGAGATGACTTCAAGGAATTTATTCAAAGGATCTTAGATGTGCTCAATGACTTAGCTATAAGAATGTTTGATTATACAGTACTGTGATAAAATAGTGAAAAAATTTAAATGATATCAATATTCAACAATGGGAAATTCATTGTATAATAATGATATGTCCATATAGTGAATGATCATGTCAGGCAGCTTTTAACGATACAGAAAGGGTTTGCAATATCATGTTAAGTAGATAAGTGAGCATTTAGAATATTATTCAAATCTTATTTTGGTGAAATAATTCACTAGCAGTATATGAGAATATGTGTTTAGAAAAAGCATAGAGGTATATAAAATGCATCTATGTGGTGGGATTAGGGTGATTTTTAATTTCTTTTTTTTGCTTTCCTGTATTTTCAAAATTTTCTACAGTCAACATGCATTCCTTTTTCAACAATAATTTTTAAAACTGTAAGAACACTTAGCTGAGCAACATGCAAAGTAGTTTATGTTATCAATTTCAACCATACTTCTACTTCTGTTTTGCCATATGTCCTACTTAAAATTCTTCATGAAGTATAATGTAAAATATGTATGATTATCAAAATGATAGGCATTATAGGTCCCTGTGGAACCTTGAAGTAAATCCAATCAATGTTCATTCTTGAACTTTTGTTCTAAAAATTCTATTCAGAGCCAGTATTTTTTCCCTTTTCCAACTTGGAAAATACTATTTACCCCATAACCAGTTTTTCCCCCCTTTTCCAACTTGGAAAGTACTATTTACCCCATAAATGACATCTAAATTTGTCGCCAGTGTCTATTATGAAATAAAGAATTTTGTGATGCTCACTGATTTTTGGAAATTATAAATAAGATCAGGTAGCTTGATCTTACTCCCACTGTATTTTTTGAGATTGAGCTCCTTCTTGGAGCTTGGATCATGTTATGTGTGTTCTTTCTAGAGATATGAGTATTTTCAAAAGAGGCTGCTTTTTTACTAGTCCAAGGCATGTCTGTGGTGGGCATGGCTAGGTCCCTAAGTTTATGTTGGACTCTGTTGATCCATGTAACAAGGGGAGCCATATTTGCCTTTGTGGCCATCAAATGTCTGAGAACATAGATGACATATAGATGTGTCCCTCAATTTAAGTCTCACATAATACTTATTAGGAAAGTAGGAAGAAAAATTATTCACCCTGCCACATAGACAAACCAGATACAAATGCATAGAACTATCAGTAAAGCAAAGATCTTTCTCAGCAAAATAGAAGTAGGTTGATGTCAAAAACAAATATATAAATGAGTTTCATGAAAAGTGACTTTACTTTCAGCACAATAACTGTTTTGGAAAAATTTCCCAGTTAATTATTGTCACTATGATGCTACAAAAGCAGCAATCACAAAACTTCAGTGCCATTCAACAATAAATATTTCTTTTTCTCTTGAGTCTGTGGGACAGCTGGGTGATTGGCTTGGGTAGTTTTGTCTGTGTGTGTCCATGCATCTGGAGTCAGGCTGGCAGTTCAGTTTTTTTCCATGTGTCTCT
Source organism: Canis lupus familiaris (assembly GCF_011100685.1). Taxonomy (NCBI): domain Eukaryota; kingdom Metazoa; phylum Chordata; class Mammalia; order Carnivora; family Canidae; genus Canis; species Canis lupus. The sequence continues at coordinate 16,061,449 of NC_049245.1, read as the reverse complement.
CATACTCCAGCTGGCTAATCTGAGTTTGTTCTTATGGTGGAAGCAGGTGTCTAAGAGACAATGGAAGTGCGCAAGGCTTCTTAAGTTCTCAGAACTAACACAATGTAATTTCTGGTATATTCTATTGGCTACAGCAAAGCATGAGGCAAATTCAATTTTGGAGGGTAGGGAAGCAGACCAGTATCTTGATGGGAGTTGGTGCAAAGACGTATTGGAATAAACATGGATCAAGGAGAGGTAGAGAACTGATGCTATATTTTAGCAATCATTATGCACAGGGATTTTACATTTTGAAAAATAAGAGATTGCCATTGATAACACTGATGAATTCTGGTATTAATAGATTGACCACCTGGTGATACAATTTTAATAGTTTTTCAGTTCATGTTTCACAAAACTGAAGTCTATATGAATGAATTGTACTCATGATCTGTATTTGTAGTTCCTACAAAGGACAAGAATAAGTAAGAGGAGGGGTGCCTGGGTAGCTCAGTTGGTTAAGTGTCTGTCCTCAGTTCAAGTCATGATATTAGGTCCTAGGATTGAGCCCTGAGTGGGGCTCTCTGCTCAGTGGGGAGTCTGCTTCTCCTTCTCTTTCTACCCCTCCCCTCCACTCGTGCTCTCTTGCTCTACTGTCTCTCTTTCAAATAAATAAATAAATAAAATCTTTTTAAAAAATGAATAAAAGGAAGCAACATCTTAATTTCCCAGTTTGAACTTGTGCTTTGATTAAAAATTGTGATGGTCTTTGAAGCTAAATAGTTTTTACCTCTCTCTGTGTGTCTGATTTTTCATAAAATGAAGAGAATTTGTGTAATCAGAATTCATAAAAAAAGGATCTGAGATTCTAAATTGTGCAATTCCATCAATGAAGACAGTGGTACCCAGAGACACAAGTGACCATATTTATGACTTCATTTTTCCAAAACATGACATCCAAAAGCATAAAATAAAAGCCCCTAAAATACAAGAAAAAATATTTAAAATAGGATTATCTAGATATTTACAGATTAAATAAGATCACAAGTGAAAAAGGCATTAAAAATTTGAAGATCATAGTAAAAAACTCACTTTAATAGATGTAGGGATATGGAGAAAACTTTGTGTCCTACCTCACAAATAGAAATTATGTCCTCTTTAGTCCAAGAAATATTTTATTAGTTAAAAAAAAGCATTTGGTTATGTCTGTGATCTTTAAGCTTTCTTTATAGTCTACTTATTTTCTGCTTTTTACCTTTACTATCTATTTTATTTTCTTTATGTTTACTCTGTTCTTGTATTTTTGTTTTTGTTTGTCTAGTTCCCTTAACAGAAGGTTCAGCTTTTTAATTCCCAACTTTCTTGTTTTCTAAAAATATGCCTCTAAGGATATAAATTGCCTTCTTCATTTTTTTTCTGTGTTCCACAATTTTGTGCCATGTTTTGGGTGATTTCCTCATATCTATATTCTAATTCACTAAGTGCCTTTTTAGCTATGTCTATCTATTGTACGGCCGTTTCACATTCTAGTATTTTATTTTTTTAATTCTAGAATTCTATATGGCTCTTTTTAAATAATATCCTGAAAAAGTACAGAGTAGTCTCAAGTAGTGTATATAATTCTTATTGAATTACAGTTGGAAACTATGGTCCTGGTTTGGCTTTGTTTGCTTTCTGATGAGAACAGCTAACATGGTGAATAATCAAGTTTATATTTGGAGTTAGCCCAAGTCAGAAGGCTACTGGACTTCACTCTTTGACTTAAAAACTATTTGGTGTTTTATTGCTCTGTTGTAATTAGCTGTGAAATTGGGCCCACAACTAAGAAAGAAAGTCTCTTGCAATTATTAAATTTTAAATTTTTTTCTAAGTTTTATTTTTAAAAATAATAGTATTTTTAAAGTTAGACACTTTATTTCTTATCATGTAGTATTTCTACTGAGCTAGGCAGAGTAGATATACTTCTTAGGCCAATGAACCTTAAATTCTGATGAGATCAATCTGGTAACTATTGTAGATGTCTGTCCATAGAATCCCGGCATTTCCCTATTGATAACCTACCATGCTCCACATAAAAATGAAACAAAGTTACTTTCATGATAAATGTTTGGAGGTTGCAAGTTATAGGAGGAGGACAGCATGAAAAATGAAAGTTATAGTAACTAGGGTATCTATTGTGAGTGGGCAAAAAGTTCTATTCTTATTTTATAAGTTATATCCCTTTCTATATGTCTTTAAACATTTTTAAATGTGTTAATTTAAAGACTCTTTCAGATTTAGGTTTATGATCTCTGGTTCTTCATGGGTACATTCTCCACGTGTTCCATCTATTGATTATCTCGAATGATGGTGGGTTTCTTTGGTGCATGGTGGTGTGTTTCCTTTTTGTGCTTTGTTATTTTTGAGGGAGTCTTTTTTGGTAGGAAATATTTTATTCCAGAGTCTCCTGAGTGCCTTAAATTGTGTAGGTGTCTTTAGGGTGATTTTACCATATCTTTTGATAGGGTTCTGCTAAGTTTACTGGCTCTAAATTAGTTTTCATACCAGTGTGTTCACTTAGGTTTTATGTACCATGTAAGTTTACATGTGTGCAGCATGGCCAAGAGCTTCGAAACTCTCTGGTAACTTTCTTTCCCAGCAGAGTTGGAGTAAAGGCTCACTTCTGCACCATAACCCTAGGCAGTGGTTGAGTTTTCTGAGAATCTATTCAAGGATGGAGTGTCTTTTGTGGTTCCTAGAAACCTTAAAGCATCTTTCAACCCATACATCTTCAAAGGTCATGTGGTTTCAACTCTTGCTCAGCCATGTGGCTTTGGATATGAGTTTCCTTATTTATGCACCTAAATTTTTTTCTCTCCTATTTTTAGGCTCAGCCAGGTATTTTATTTCAAGTCTTTGTGCTAATTGGACAGAAATTCTGTTGATGGTTTATTTACAAAGAATGTTCTTTTCCAAGAATAAAATATATAAGTATCATTTTAGGCAGTAATAAGAACTGTAAAGATAAAACAGGTTAAAGGTCTAGAGAATTGGGGTTTATTTTAGAGTAAGATCATGGGAAAACCTCTCTGAAAATGTAATATGTGAACAGAGGCCATGCAAAGATCTTGGGGAAGAACATTCCAAGCTGAGAGACAGCAACTGCAAAGGCCTTGAGGTCGAGATAAGAATAGTGTGCATGGGGAACAGGAAGATATTCCGGTGACACCAGAGCATCATGAGCAAGGTGGAGCATGGTAAGAGATGAAGTCGTAAAGATGGGAGATCATATATATAAACTTGAAGCCATGATGGGTTGGGGATATGAATTTTACTGATAGGAAACCACTGGAGGATTTTAGGAAGGGAGACACAAATTTCTATTTATGTTTATAAAGGGCATTCTTGCTACTGTTTGGTGAAGAGACTGTGGGGGATGAATTGGAGATACAGAGATACATTGGAAGATTATCTCTATTCTCCAGGCAAATGATGATGGTGGTTGGAATCAGGATGGTGGCAGTGAGGAAGTGAGAAGTGGTCAGATTAAGGATGCATTTTTAAGAAATAGGTGAATGGATATGTGGAGTGTAAAGGAAAAAGAGTAATCAAGGATGACTGGCTTTTGCTCTGAGCAAATAAGTGATTGGTAGTGTCATTTGCTGAACTTTGGAAGGATCTAGGGTGTAGTGTGTGGCATGATGTATTTCAGATGTCCAGTAAGCAGTTCAATTACAAGTCTAGCACTTAGGAGAAAGTGAATATGAACTATAGTCAGAGCATAAAACAGTTTCACTCTATGGTAAACTAGGTAAATTTAATCCCTGGGAAACTAGTTCATAATATGTGGTTAGCAAAAAGGGTGGAATGAATATATAGAAATTTAGTAGAAACTAAATTCTTGCATGACACATTTGTATTATTCAGTAAGTAGCAGAGTTGATGAAGAACTGGTAAAAGAAGTAAATAAATGGAGAACCATGGCAATTGGGGAAGCCTTTGAACTGGTAAGGTTTTTTATTTTTAATGGTGTGAATGATTTTGATTAAGATATAAAAGTATTCTATGTCTATCATACCAAGTGTACATGAGTGCTTGTACTCAGCTTTTACTTTAGTCTGCGCTTACAGATAGGCATTGAAACTCTTCTTTTAAAGGGTAGCCTATGTAAAAACCATGTAGTTTGATTGAAATGTATGCATCATAAAGCAGTACTGGAGGTTGCCAGTAGATGGAACCATCGATTTTAGAAATTCAGGTTGAGATTTCCTTCCTAGTAAACAATGGTAATATAACAGCTCTAAAAAAGCATAACCTTTGTGAAAAAAAAATAACACTTTCCTGGACACATATCAACCAGACTAAAGAGCAGCAACCTAAGTAAACTTGTAACTATGAGATTCAGTCTTTGAGGTTATTTGTTTAAGGGTAAGTCTTGTCAAATTTTTTAAAAAAAAAATTTGGTATCTATAATGTAATGCAAATGTTAAGATCTAGAAAATGACTATGTACCCATCAAATAATGTGAATAATATAGGTAGTGGAGTAGGAAGGCATGGGTTACATTGCTTGTTCAAAAACTTTTTTTTTTTTAAAGATTTTATTTATTCATTAATGAGAGACAGACAGAGAGAGAGAGAGAGAGAGAGAGAGGCAGAGGGAGAAGCAGGCTCCATGCAGGGAGCCGGGTGTGGGACTTGATCCCGGGACTCCAGGATCATGCCCTGGGCCAAAGGCGGGCACTAAACTGCTGAGCCACCCAGGGATCTCAACTTTTTTTTTAATTTAAATTCAGTTACCCATCATTAGTTTCAGATGTAGAGTCCAGTAATTCATTAGTTGCATATAATACCCAGTGCTCATCACATCATGTACCCTCCTTATTTAAATCCTTTTTTGCTTGGTTGGAGAGGAGGCCTATGGCTTATGCAGCTGGTATAGTATTCATGCCTGATTTTGTGTTATCTCAAGCATTACCTGATTAATACAGCCAGAGTTTAAGAAAAGTAAGTTATAGAAGAGGCAACATGTCAAGCAGTTTGGTATTAAATGGAGATTATATCTTTTTTTTAAAAAAAGATTATTTATTTATTCATGAGATACACACACGGGGGGTGGAGGGAGAGAGAGAGAGGCAGAGACACAGGCAGAGGGAGAAGCAGGCTCCATGCAAGGAGCCTGACATGGGACTCGATCCCGGGACTCCAGGATCACGTCCTGGGTGGAAGGCAGGGGCTAAACCGCTGAGCCCCCCAGGGATCCCCAAGATTATATCTTTTAAGTGTCTGAAGTTTTGAAAAATGATGTATGGGGAGGAGTTGGTTGCCACCAAGTTTAGTCCACAAAGGGCTGGTCAAGATTTGAAGGGTGCCTACTAAATGCTGTATTGCTGACCAAGTGTTTCTAGGTGCAACATGCCAACGTTTGTCACATGTTTTCCAAATGCTTTCGGGGGTGTCCCCTGCGTATTCAAAGGCACAACTTTCTACCAGCCCTGTTATTCTAACTTCCGTCCTTTCCTTCCTTCCTTTCCTTCCTTCCTTTTTCTTTCTGCACTTCCCTCCCTTCCTCTCTGCCTTCCTTCCTTCCTTCTCTCTCTCTTCTCTTCTCTCCTCCTTTTCTTTTTCTTTTCCTTTCTCTTTCTCTTCTCTTCTCTTTTTTTCTTTTCCTTGAGTATGATTCCTAGACTTTGGCCCCTCAAAGGCAGGTAAAGACATGTTATCTCCTACATTCTCTTTGCTTAAATGATGATATGAAAAACCACCTCAAATCTGGTTCTTTCAGTTTCAAGGGAGACCACACCCTTGAAAAAATAACTGAATTAGTACTAACTATACCAGTGGTAAATGTTTAGAAGACAGCTGTGTTTGGACAGGAATATTAAAAGCTCTTTTTTACTTTCTTCTCCATTGTGATCTCTATGTTCTTTCTCTAGTTTTCTCCCCATAAAGCACAATCTATTGGTAGTTATGTTCTACAAACGCCTCCATGAACACAAATTAACAAATATGGAACAACTCCTCCAAAGAGAAATACGTGGTTAGGTTCCTGAGAGCCTCTGGTCCTATTTTCATCAACCCATCAATACATAACCTTGTTTTTATGTGGGTTTCTGTTTAAAGGTACTTACTTGATAGGCATTGTTGATCCATTAACATTGGATTCATGTTGATAGCACTATAACTTATGCTGGAATAAAGCTTAGCTAGCATACACATTTTCTCCAGAAGGCACATCACAGCCTTCTTGCAATTAGAAATAGAGGCAACACTGCAGCACCATGCTGGGGGTGGGGGTGGGGTGGTGTGTGTGTGTGGGAGCATCTGAAACAGGGAATCTCCAACAAAAAGCACAAAAAAATGAAAAATGTGGCACTCAGTTGGTGGTGAAAAGGACACCTGTTTACAAAATAAGAGCTGAAATAAGAAGATAGAATGTTACCTTTTCCTACCTCAGTTGGGAACGTAGGGATGGAATGATTCAAATATGTGGCTGCCCTGCACATGTCCCTGAATGATGAAATGGTGAAACTGTTGTGAGTATTGATTTGAGGCTACAAATTCTAGTGAGTAGGGGAATCTACAAATATGGAAACCGTGAGTAGTGAGGATTCACTGTGCTGTTCTCATTGGCAAATAACCGCTAAATAGCCAAGTATGCTTGCCTCTAAACCTATGACAAGATATTTTTGTTTTATGTAATTTAATGGTGATTCTCTGGTCCCACTTACCTGTCTTTTTAAAACAAACGAGGCCATTAGTAGATTAGAAATAGGTTTTACGGCTTGCCATGACAAAGCCAGGACTAGAATCCAGATTCCCAGATGTATGGTCCGGTGGTTTGTCAAGCTCCCAAGCATGGGGAAGTTTCTGCTCTGTCAGGGGTTTGTACTGAACCTGACTTTCACAGCCTGGGTAGCTCTTGTAGGGGAAAGGGGAATCAGTAATTTGGGGATTGCCAAGGACACTCCCCACCCCCCAGCCTTCATGTTCTAACTTTAGTTCATGAATCCTTTTGAATTAAAATGTAGATTTCTCCCTTTAAAAATTAACATGGGTATGACATTGAGCAAGATTAAGTATTAATTAAGTATATGAGAATGAATTAATGTCACGTGAGCTAGCTCTGGGGTGACTAGAGTGAGGCCAAGTGAAATTGAGAAGTGGTTCTCAGTAAGACAAGCAAGAGGTGGGAGAACCTTCTAAGAGACTAACCACCTGGAAGAGAAATTGCTCAACATGCTGATTCCTCCACACTAGGCTTACCTGGCTGTTGACTTACTAAGACAAAAGTGGGAGCCATTGGAAAAATTGTCTTATCAAAGTCCAGGAATTCTGTCTTGTAACTTAACATCTTTTTGAATAAATAACCCCCTCTGGGATTTCCTTTCCAGTTTGGCAGTGTTTGTTTGCATGATATCTTTGATTCTTATCCCTTTCTCTTGTTTATGGGGATCTTCCTCTTTTGTGCTTGGCTATGGACTTCTCAGTTTGAGATGTCCTCCCTGTTTCATCTTGTTTGGATATTAGTAACCTCACTGCATGGAGTTTCTCTTCTGCTTTTAAGGGGAAAAAAAACTTCATCTCTTCTATGGAAGCAAATTTTTATGATTAGAATGTTAGCTTTTCTCTTAGTTTTCTCAAAAGCCAGTCTCCTACTGAGATTTAAGAAATATGTGTGTGGCATACATTTAAAAAATATGCTTCCTAATTTCTCTAAAAGGAAATCTTGAACATTACCAGTAAAAGTACAGTTCTGTATCCCAAAAGATATTGTTGATAATTAGGGTGACCATATGCATTGGTTTGCCTGAAACAGCCCTGGTTTGTGCCAACATCATTATTGATAGCACCTCCTTTCACTTGTAGATGACAAATTATATGGTTATGCTATGGACAATACCAATGTAAGAAATTAAAAAAAGTAAATACTAATACAGTTGGCATTTCTAACCCCTCCTAGACCAAGTTTACACATGATATCAATTAGTATTGAATTTTCTGGCATTTGTGTCATCCTAAAATATGAGTTACTTTTGTTTCCTTCTGAACAAAGGAATCTCGTAGAATTTGGTGACTTATTTTATGATTTAAATATATTTTTAAAATTCAAAGGTAACATAAATTTATTGCAGAAATTTTAGATTTCTAGTACTTTAGACTTATTCTATACTGTTAATATATTTATTAAATTTTAAAAGTAACGTGTTTATTGCAATAATTTTAGAAAGTGCATACAAACTATAAAGAAAAAATACAAGGCATCTGTAATCTTTTCACTCACAGAACCACTGTTATCTATTAGCATTTACTTATATTTTCCATGTTCTTTTCCCTTAGAAATCATATATCAGACATATTGTATCACATATATGTATTTTATAATTAGAAAAACAATTTTTTGAGGCTGCTGATTTTTAACATGCTTTTCCACTGGCATATTATGATTACTTTTCTGTTATTGAATATTCTTCTATGACAGTACATTGAACATTTATTTTATTTATTTATTTTTTTTATTTATGATAGTTACAGAGAGAGAGAGGGAGGCAGAGACACAGGCAGAGGGAGAAGCAGGCTCCATGCACCGGGAGCCCGATGTGGGATTCGATCCCGGGTCTCCGGGATCACGCCCTGGGCCAAAGGCAGGCGCCAAACCGCTGCGCCACCCAGGGATCCCTAAATTGAACATTTAAAAAAAGATTTTATTTATTTATTTGACAGAGAATGAGAGAGAGAGAGAGCAGAAGCAGGCAGAGTGGCAGGCAGAGGGAGAGGGAGAAGCAGGTTTCCCACTGAGCAGGGAGCCCACAACTGTGGGGCTTGATCTCAGGACCCTGGGATCATGACCTGAGTGTAAGGCAGACGCTCAAGCAACTGAGCCACCCAGGCACCACAGTAAATTGAACACATTATTGAACACTGTTAATTATTTGAATTTACCATAATTTATTTATCTGAGCAAAATCTCAGGCCTTTGAGATCCTTCCCAAGAGAAGGTAGAACTTAAAGCTAGATTTAGGGTAGACATAAGAAAGAGCTTGCATGCTGCAATTACACTGTGGTGACAATGTGAATATTCTATCCTGGATGGTTGCATTGTTTACTTGCCTGAATGTAAGGGGCCTAATGACATGATTTCTTGAGATTCATTTCCCTTACTCATTTGATATTTCTGTCATGGTTTAATACTTACAGGAAGGAAACCAATGACTAGTTATTTTTATTTCAGATCAACTCTATTATTGTGCTTTCTAACAGCAGCAGTACATACTTTGTGTATCCTCAATAATATAGTGCAAATTTAAATAAATATTTCCTTTGTTAGCTCTATAATCTCAAGTTGTGAAATTGTTGGAATGCACTAAGTTGTACGTTATATAAATATCAGAGTTTATGGTTTTAGATAATGAAAAGATTGTTTCATTGTCATCATTTTTGTTTAACTTCTAATTATTTTATTATACTTTTTTATTGTAACATTATTAACATGTTACTAAAAGTGAATTTTTAAGTTCACTACAAAGAGTAAATAATATACCCCTTGTATTCAAATCCAGCTCCAACAAACTATCAAATTTCCATGCTACTTGTTTCCTCTAGCCCCTTTTATGCCATGCATATTTACTAACAATATTTTATTGGGGCCCAATTTACAGATAGTAAAATACACAAATCATAGCGTATATAGTTCAGTAAATTTTCACAAATACAACCACCACCATAATCAAAATTTAGAATATTTCTATAACCCCAGAAAGTTCCTTGGTGCTCTTTTTCAGTTAATATCTATCCTGGTATCATCCCTGCTTCTACTCCTTGGCCCAAGGCAAACATTTCTCTGATTTCTGTTGCAGCAGATTAATTTGGGCTATTTTAAAACTTCATGTAAATGGAATTGGGTGCCTGGGCGACTCAGGCAGTTAAGCGTCTGCCTTTGGCTCAGGTCATGATCCCAGAGTTCCAGGATCGAGTTCCGCATCAGGCTCCCTGTTAAATGGGAGTCTACTTCTCCCTTTGTCCCTCACCCTGCTTATGCTCTCTCTCTTTCTCAAATAAATAAATAAAACTTAAAAAATAGAATCGCTTTTGTGTCTTGTTTCTCTTAGCATATTTGTTTAAGATTTGCTGGGTATATCAGTAATCTGTTCTTTTTTAATTATTGAGTAATATTCCATTATGTGTATCTGCCATAGTTTGTTTATTCATTCTTCAATTGATGGCTATTTGAGTTGTTTCCAATATGGGGTGGTTATGAATAAACTGCTCTTGTGCTTTGTGGACTTAAGCTTTATGTCTCTTGGGCGTTACCTCTTTTGTTGGCATTATTTTTTTCTTATATGATTTCTTTCAGTTATGATTAGAGAGATTCTAGGGAGTATTTGGAGGATAAACTTTTTTTTGCAGGCAGGCATTTACCAAAATAATTTACGTAAGAGTTACTTTTTATATCAGAAAACATTTTACATTGAAATGTTACTCAAATTATTCTTATGTCAAAATTTAAGATTTGGGGCTAGTAAATTATTTTTCAAGCTTTCTGAATGAAATGTCCACTCTGAGCATCTTTTCAGTTGAGTTGGCTGTAACAGAGTTATCAAACAAACCCAAGCATTAAACATGAGTACTGTTAAAACAAATGTGGCTCTAAAAAAAAAACAAAAACAAACAAACAAACAAACAAAAACCAAATGTGGCTCTATCATGGTACTTTCTTAGTTGTTTTTCTTCTTCTCAACAATGTGGGACTTATAATTTTGAAAGTTTGAGGGAAATACTATAATGAGTCAGTCATGGGGCCCATATGCATTCTTCTCAGGGTTTTCTTTGCCAGCATTTGGTCTTGGTTTCATTTAGCTAAAGATCTATCATAGTCACATTCTGTGAATTTTTATATTAAAGATAAATGAATCTGTTCCAAGGAAATGAGAAGCAATTCAAGTTTTAAAAGGATCTGAGCTTTCTCCTTTGAAGTTCAAGAGGAATTATGTGCACTTCATCTTTTTCCTATTTCTAGACTTTGCTGGATATGGAAATGAGGCCACCACAGGAGGGTCAATAGTGACATTTCTAGTTATGCTTAAAATTGCATAGCAATTTTTAATCAATTAGTGGTTAAAGTGTTATTTTTTTAAAAAGCAGATTCCCAAAATTCATTAAAGGATGTAAATTCTATTTAAGCACACAGAGCACCTATTTGTGGATCACTATACAAAGCACCAAAAAGTTTAACATCAGTTTATATGCAGAGATCAGTTTTCTTATCCTTTTCTTATCCATGACTTTTTCTTTTAACTTAGTGAAATTTAAAAAAAAAAATGGACAGCCATTTTAAAGATTAAAAATGGCCTCTTCATTTTGTTTTATTTTTTTTATCAGGCAACAACTTAGTTGGTCCTTAAAGACATATTATTATCTCTTAGAAAACCTGAGACTTAGAGTTTCAAAATGGCTTATGACTGTGCAGACTTAAAAAGATCTAATCATTTTATAGTTGCCTCTTGACTCCTTTTCAAAGATCTGTTGGATTTTGCCTTTGTGATTTAAGATCTAAAATTCTTACTTTGGCATATATTTTTTAGCATATTAGCAGTTAATGGGAAAAATTCTTTCTGTTGTTTCTAGCCTTTGTTGCTAAAAATAATAGCACCTGTTATGCTTCCATGATATCTTTGAATAAAAGCACCACCTGTATGGGGACACATGTAGTCTGTGTGTTCATCCCAAAGTTGTATTTTGAGAAATATGTTAAATAGCCACAATTTCAGGGGCCTTAGGAGGTAGGTCTTCTGGTTTTGATGGAATTCACTTTTCTAAGAATTGGCTTCATTATTTGTGTTTCTTTTATATAGCAAAAGTCTTTTAATAGCCCCATTGGGGCTATTAAAGCTACTATCCTACACCAGAAGAGGGAGAAATTAGATGTAATTCATGTTCTATCAATGATAAAACTTTGCCTAAGAGTTTATGTTTCTACTGAAAGTCAAACAGGAGATTTTGAGGAAAGTATTAATTGAGAACTAATTTCTTCCTGAAGTTGATTAGATGATGAATGATGAACCCTGAATTATTGCATCCCAGCATGTGTCATAGGCATGCTTAGTTCTTTGCAGAAACCACAGTGACGTTGCCAATATCGACACTGTATTACACTGTCTTGAAAGAAATATGTTAACAGAACATGGCAGATTCTGGACAGACTGTGATCCTAGCAATCTATCTTTATTTTCTACTTTCCGTGTTTTACCTTCATAAGGGTTTCCTTCTCCATACACCACTCTTGAACATTCCTGCCTTCCATCCTTTGCTGGGATCTCTTGTAAAAATTGGAAGTTTAAAGGTATATCTCTCTGAGAAGTATTTCTATTTCATCAGGGGTCAACATTTTCAGCTAAAGAAAGCCTAGGAATGGAGACTTCAGGATGAGGGTGATCTTGTTTCACAAGGGTCTCATAGACACTTAGTGAATGTGTGGGAGTGGTACTATCTTATTCTGCCTTTTAGAGTATACCAAGTAGATAAGAAATTCAGCTCCTTTTATTTGGAAATTTCTTAGCAAAGCCATTTCCTGTGTGTTGGCCATATTTTCAGGCTGATTTCTCTTGTGCTATCAAAATAGGTTTCATAGTTTTAAGCCTCCTATCTGGAAACCATGCCTTTTAGAAGAAGGGAGGGGTGTCTCTGTCCTAGAATTCCCTTAGAACATCCTGAAATTCATTCCACTTAAACTGAGTTAGGCCACATGTGAACCTGTCAACTAAGTACCATGACTAGGGAAATGGAAAATTCTGAATGGCTTACATTAGGACAGGCCCTCTACACCTTGCTCTATGTGCAGAATGAACTGACCTGAATCACATGAAACTCCAAAGAAAAGAGAGAGTTAAGGGTTTGGGTAGGCAACTAAGAGGTTCTCACTGTAGTTTACCCCTCTGGTTACCCAACATCTATTTATACCCAACTACATAAAATAAGCTCAACCCATTCCTGCAGGAAGTCAATACAAAATCTATTCCAAAGACTGTATCATACTCTGAATTCAGGATCTCTAATTGACATGTAGTGTTCTATATCAGGCCCATGTACATCTTCTTATGGTTTGGAGACTTATAGTTAATGATGAGACATCCATCCCAATGCAGCTAGTGTAGAGAGCGTAATGTAGGCAGACCATTATAATTATAGGAAAAACTCCCAGAAAAGGAAAGGATGGGAAACAATGAAGTGGTCACTGGTACCTTGCATATATTCTTACCTGCTTTCAGGAATAGTGTGGATTCCTGCTCTGGCATTGGAGTGATTTCCTTGGTCAGCCAATAGGCAGGCTATGATTCTTTCTGAAAAGAGTCCGCTTGTTCCTTGTCCTCCAGACTGTCTAATCCTGTACTCCGGGAGCATCTCTCTTAGCTATTATTATCCCTAACCATATCTCAATTGGACTAAGTGAATTTTGGCAGCTTATTCCTGCTTGCTTCTGGACTAAAAATGCCTCAAGGTAGAAGTGCAGGCAGGCACCAAACTCACAGTGTGAATCTGAAGGAGTGATGAAGTTTCTTGAATTGAGTAGGAAGCTTAAATATAAAATTCCAACAGACATGCATGCCCAGGGTAATTTTTCATGGCAGCCCTGGGAAACTAATATAGGTGTCATACTTTTATGTAATACAATAGATAATAGCATTTTATTAATGTGGCATTCTTACTGAACATAACACTTCTCTAACTTTTCTGCAAATTCATTTGAGTCATCAAAATTTATACTTCTAAATTTTAACTTACAGTTGATATCATTGAAAGGAACATTAGTTACTGTGAGCAAATGCAAGATTGCAAATAATTTTTTGATAATTTTTCATTTTGAGAAGGATATTTTGTTAGACCTGTTAAGGGTATTTAATGCTGTGACAATATTGGGATAACTTCTGATAAAGTATTTTGAAGTATGTATTTCTGTGCATCTTTAGCTGATGATTCTTAAAAAAATATTTTTTCTTAGTAGATCTCTTTGTACAAATCAGTTTAACTTCAACTGAAAATGTATACAATGGCATTTTAGTGGTTTCTCTGCTATTTCCTGAACTTGAGGCTGTACAAGAAAGCAACTTAGTGATTTGTTTATAATTCAAAATGCCTTTTTATACCTTCTGTTACTGCATCTATGATTTTTTTCTTTTTTAAAAAGTTCTTAGTTTATTAATCCTCTCATGAAAAATCTGCGCAATCACCACAGATAAAGTTACTGCAGAATCTTTACTCCTTCTGTTATCCAATCTCTAGCTCACTTTTTGCCAACACCAACATTGGCTTTTGCAGTCTTCCTTTCTTTTTTCTATTCTTGCATTCCTTTTGCTGTTTTCTTGAGGACTTTTTCTTTTTTCAGGCCATGCCCTGCAAGTCTATGTTTGGGTTCTTTTATTTTTATTTCATAGCCCAAGGAATCATAAATCATGCCAAAGCCAGTTGTTTTGCCACCACCTAAATGGGTTCTGAATCTAACTACAAAGATGACATTTGGTGTGGTCTTGTACATTTTGGCTAATTTTTCCCCAAATTTCTCTCTTGATACTGTTGCCTTTCTGGGCTGAAGAATATCAGTGACCTTTGTTTCCACTGAAGTAGTTGGTTAATTATGAACTTCCTGGTCCAGATAGTTACTGGGTCATTCATGATGGTGGCTGAGCTTCATGTAGCCAGGGAGGGTGCATCTACAATTTTATGAAAAAATTAGAAAATTATATTCCTTGTTAAAAATTTGTCTGAAGCTTCATGTGTGAAAATAGTGTTCTTTTCATTAAATGTGGCAATCTTTACATTTAATTTCTATTTCTAAGGCTGTGAATATTTATTTTTTAATGTTATAAGTAATTTTCAAAATTAGCTGTATCTATTGAAGATACAACTCCCTGATGTACTTTATTGTGTAATGTCTGTGTGTACTTTTTGTAATTGTTTATTGACAAAATTTATTGCCAGATGACTGGTTATTCTATCCCTCAGGCTGGAGAGGTGGTTATTTACACCAGTACCTCAGGGTTGGGCTCAAAGGGTAAACCATGACATGAGCTGGCTTCCCACTAAGGGTCCCAGTGCTGTTCCACATTAGAGTGCCTCATCTCTTTCTACTTATGACCTCTGCCACCACTGCTTCTGCTGCTGTCACCAACAATTTGGGCCCAGGTTTCAGCCCAGCTGCCCCCTGCCAGCTCTCAGGATCACAGACTGTCCTAGACATGTGTATATGTATACCAGCAGGCCAGGCCAATAGCACAGCACACTATGGCTCCTGTCCCCAGGGGCTTGGTCCTGTGTGTGTATGCACAGCTGCCTGGCCTGTTTCCTCTTCCCACATGCACACTCCATTGTCTTATCAGATTTCACTGACAAAACACAGGTTCAGAGACAAAGATGGATTTCACGATGGTGATGACAGAGCATTAAACCAAGTGCAAGGCCCTTCTGCATGTGGGACCCTAGGTGACTGCACATGTCATGTCCACAAAGGTGGCTCTGAGGGAAGCCTCAGTGATACTCCCCTTGCCATCCCATATCTCTTGAGGTTAGCCATCACTGCATTACACATGCATTTGAATTGGCTGATTTTAGTCTGTGCTTTAAACAGCACAGTTCAGGTTCATTGGCTTTAGCCTGAGGGAGTAATCTAATACAGTGTTGCCTTGATTCTATGACTGAGACCAAGGAGATTTTGAAATCTCTTCTTGAGATTCAAAAGTCTCCTTATATAGCTGCCTTTCTAACTTGGAATGTAAAGTTTAAATTGTTTAGGAAGTGCCAATGAATGTGCATAAATAACACCCTAAATTTCTAATCATCCAGTCTTTAAAAATACAAACCGTTTTCAACTTTCCAGTTATACCTTATGGATCAGGTCCTGCCATGATCTTTGTCATCTCTTGATGACATTTTTGCCCTTTATTTTCTGCATGTATATATCTTGTGTTTAGGCATCAGGAAGTCATATCTTATTTGAGTATCTGGGTATATTGACAGGCTCATAAAAATGGTTGAAGTTGTTAGGTTCAGAGATTCAGATCTATATGTTTATCTGTAAACTTATTCAAATCTATCTAATACTATTTAGCCTAATTTTGGAAGAGATAGGAAACAATAATGAGGACAGCTTGTTGAGTTTTTTTTTTAACATAACAGTTTTTTTAGTGATAAAAGAATATAAGGGTATGCAATCTTTTTATTTATCTTTCAAACTCTATTTTTGTTAAGATTTTATTTTTAGATAATCTCTATACTTATGGTGGGGCTTGAACTCACAACCCTGAGATCAAGAGTCTCAAGCTCCACTGACTGAGCCAGCCAGGTGCACCTATCTTTCAAACTCATAACATTACATACTGTAGTGCAGTATTAACATGTCCTAGTTATAAAATATGTATCATCTAAAATCTGTATTATAACTGGAGGGCTAAATATCAACTAGTTAACAAATTGCCCAGATGTTCTCATATGCCTTTATTTGATTGTCTAATTATACCTTTTGTAGGATTTGAGATGATTCTATATAAAAATACTTGGTAAGCTTGACTTTCTGCCAAACCCAAGAGATTCAAACTTACTTGAGAAATAAAAGCAACTTTTATTTATTAAGTGTCTGTGATTAAGGCAGAACTCCCTGCTTAAATCATAGCTTTGGGATGGGAATATAAATAGAAGTATAATTCATGTGTGGGCCCATCGTTTCTCCCCATTCTGGACATTAGCCGAACTTCAGTTTAGCGTTATCAGAAATAGAGAGCACACTATCATTAAAAATGAACTTAAACAGGGCTTATGTTGGGTTAAGATTTTATTATCCTTTTTTTAAAAAAAGATTTTATTTATTTATTCATGAAAGACACACAGAGAGAAAAAGATACAGGCAGAGGGAGAAGCAGGCTCCCTGACAGGAGCCCAATGTGGGACTCCATCCCTGAGCCAAAGGCAGATGCTCAATCTCTGAGCCACCCAGGCATCCCAGATTTTATTATCCCTTTAAAAACTTCTGATTTAGTTGCTATTATTGGTGAGCATTTGGGAAAATGGAGTTAACTTTTTTGAGGTAAGAAAGGAGACAATCTGTTATGTTGAAAACTCTGATGGGGAAGATCCACTTTTGTGTTGGATTGGTACTTCTGTGCTTGTTATTGAAATGATTGATTTGGACAAAAAAGGTACCTACTTATTTCTGTGCATTTCTCACATGGCTCAAAATTTAAAATTATTTCCTTTTATACACTGCTTTTACGTTAAAAAATGATTGGACATCTCTCTATGGGTCTTTGAAACCGAACAAGGCATTGAGGCACTAGCCTTTCATCTTTGGGGACTTTGGTTTAAACCTGGCTGAGTCTAAGTGTAAACAAGTTTGATCTTGTCACCTGCATCTCTCCAAGCTCTTAGGGTGAGCAATAATTATAACAAACTGAAACCATTCCAAAATATTTTAGCATTTTGTTCTACTACATGAAGAACAGTAACAAAATACTCATTGTGCAACTAGGAAAGATTAGTATTATTATTGAATATCATTATATTGTAGCCTTAACCAGAAGAAAAATAAGAACTACTGGACCTTCTGTCACAAGATATTCTAGAAAATGGAATCAGAATTCCATTTTCTAAAATGGAATCAGAGTGTTAAGTAGGATGCTCTTCACAGCACTGTGAAGGAGAGACCAGTGTCTGGTGATTTTGGGGGGCTGCTTTCTACTCCTCCTTGACAGAGCAATTCCCCTTTCCCTGAAGCCATCAACTGACAAGAAGTCTTCTATCACTTACCAAATTCCACTCTAGTAAGCTGCCAACCTTCATTCCCCTAAAGTTCCATGTTGAAGATACCAGGTTAAATTTGAATCCAGCCTTAAAACATTAACATTTTAAGATTCATAGTTTTAAACTGGAGAACGAGGCCTGCGAGTGGGAAGTTTTGGTAGACAGAAGGAGTATAGTTTCATGATCCTCAGGGGAGCCTTTGAATCTCCCTGAATTCATACTGGAACTCAGTATTTGAGGTGGGCCAAAGAAGGAATGAGGATAGCAAGGTGGTATTTTCACCAACTCAACTCATTCTCCTGTCTTTCTCCTCAAAGGACACAGAGCATCCCGTGTGGCCTGGAGCAGCTCTGTTGCTTCTTAGCAGTGGAAACTTGGAAAGTGATTGCTGTCTCTATCTTGGGTTCAGGTCTCTGTACACCCATGGAGTGTCCTTGACCTATTCCTAAGAAGCCCTCAGTGTTGCCTTGACACTTAGGGTGGTCCAATTTGCTGTGCATCCCGTTTCCTCCATGCAACTATGGCAACTCTCCTTCTGGGTCTCCACAGCCAATATATATCTAGCTTCTTGGGGAAATTTCAGCTTCTGCCTAGGGCCCCCACTTGCTCCCCATGAGTCAGGTGCGAACTTTTACCTGTGAGTATTGAAAAGCCTGCCGGTACTTTCAGTGCCAGAACATATTGGTGGTTTACAAAACTTGAAACCTAAAATGTATTCATGGTTTCAATTTTATCCCTCCACCTTGTAACTGGAAGAGAGAATAACTCATATATGATTAAAAATGCTCCAATTTTAATGCTGGAGGTCTCTTAAAATCCCCTGATTCTGGTCCTATTTGATTTTCTCAAGAAGCTCATTTCATCACTGCCACTTGGTCTCCATATGCATCTATATGTGTTGATATTAGATGAGAGATAATGAAGTGAGGTCAGATGCCTCCCAGGGGAGGCTGCCTAGGCCTCTGAATGACCTCATATCCTATCTATTCAGAGAACATCAGGCTTCAAGACACTGATTCTTCATTACTAAAAACTCATGAAGCTAAGAGTGATAATTTATTTATCCATGGTGAGAAATGGAGCTGTCACATGGACCAGGACAGTGGAGATTTACAACCAGCTCATTTTTCCTCTATCATCAAGCTATGAGGTTCCTGCCCTTGTTAATTTCCTACAGGAAATCATTGCAATAACCAGAAATGCTCATGTTCATAGGGTCAGTTTCCTCTCTTTCTCTGTAACTGACTGACTTGGAAATTGTCTGGGGAATAGGTCATCAGAACAAGGGGGACTAGAAGAACAAATGATTGGTAGCAGTGGTCCAAGGTGGTCTGATGCCTCCAGTATATAACACAACTAGCTTTGCCAATAGTACCAGATATAACTAAGTCTGTTGACTTCATGTTGCGTCCATTTCTGCCCCAGGAGTAACTTGACCATTGGGGTTAGAAACATACCAAACTCCATTGGCTAAGCCTTCTCTCTTGGACTGTGCTTTGACACAGCTGGGTGCTGTCAATAAACTTTCCAGTTTCATTAGTCCCTACTTCGATGGACACATTCATTCACTTTTTGAATGTGTTAATGTGTCCACCTGGTTATAGTCAAACCTATTGGCCAGAAAGCCAATCATGTAACTTGATATATCTATGAATTATCTCATAGTATGCAGTTCTTATATTTATCTCCAAAGAAGACCAGTTATTTCTAAGTTCTTGGAGACAACTTACATTAGCCTCTATGCATTAGCAGAAAACACATGGAAGCAAAAATAAAGCAGGTTTAAAAAAATTATTTATTTATTTTGAGAGAGCATGTGCAGGGGGAAAGGATAGAGGGAGAGGGAGAGAGCCCAATGTGGAGCTTGATCTCATGACCCAGAGACCAGGACCTGAGCTGAAACCAGGAGTCAGATGCTCAACTGACTGAGCCACCCAAGTACCCCATTAGGCAGATTTTTAATCATCAATAAACATTTCTTAGTTACCTATCAAGTTTGATGCAGATGCAGTATATAAGACATGATTTCACCATAATTATTTTATCCAAGTACTTTTAGCTTTTACTTTTCTGAAAAAAAAAAAAACGCTTATAATTATTCTTTTTATGAATTAAACTAGAATATTTCCTAGTGGGTTTCCCAAGTTTGGATTTCCTGGTCACCAGAAGATGTGCTTTCAAGGATCATCTTAAATAGAAAAGTGAATTTAAAATCTAAAACATTTTGCTCAAATGGCTTTGCAAAGTCATTTGAATGAAGCTATTTATGAGCCATTTACTTGTGCACCATCTATTAAATTTATGATGGTCAATTATTATTATGAAAAAAAGTCAAAATATTCTTCTGGATATATTTTTATGGCATTTTAATTTTGCTCTTTCAGTAGCTAGCCAAATTGTACTTATCAGAGAATGATCAAAGGGCATTTGAGATCAGATTTTGGTTTTCATATTCTATTGAATATAAAATTGCTGGCTTGGTTTTTAAAATCCTTTAAATATCCTGGAAGTACGCATAATGTGTTACTATATGAAAAAAGCAGCTTTTAAAACAGTATGTGACAATGTGGCTCCAATTTTATAATAGATTCATGTATGTAAATATATCTTGTTGAGAAAATTAAAAAATGAATCAGTAATTTATTTTCAGGGTAAGGGAAATATGAGTGAATATTTTAGTTTCACCACCCCTCCCAAATTTTGTGTTTAAAAATTTATTTAAAAATATAACTAGAATGTTCTGTTTACTCTAGGAAGGAAATAAATTAAAAAGCACTCTAGGATATTTGTTCTTTATTCTAAAATAGCCATGTATTTAGCAATTATCTCACCATAAAGCTGGTCTCATTTTTTTTTCTAATTAATTTTGGCACTTTCTTTTTTCCACTGGCTTCTCCTCTTTGTGACTAATTTAAAACTATTAATTTAAAAGCTACTTCTCTAATCTTGAGCTAGTCACCAAGATATTTGATTTTTTTCTAGTGCAGAAAAGAAAGACATTTCTGTATCTCCTCCCATTTCACTTATCCAGTGACATCACTGATTAAAATCTCTATTCTTTGAAGGGAAAATTTTGAGCTACTACTAACTAGAATATTCATCTGCTGGAGAGATTGTTAAGGGGCCAATCTCCCTTCTAGATGATAGCTAGCTTGCTAGATAAAGTTGTCATTACATTTAACTTGGTCTTTAATTATAAGCAGATGGATGAATTATTTTAATCACTGCTCTATTTCTTAACAGTAGTTCATACATTGACACAAAGTGAAGAACATCAAACAAAAATTAAATGCTAGGGCAGGAAAGCAGCCAGCCTTCAAGGGAAGTGATTGATCACAACTTGTCATCTTTAAAGGCCAGAAGAATGCAAAATAAACACTTGGGATTAGTGTACTAAATATGGTTCATCAGTCTTCAGCCCTGCTCTCTGATAATTTATCTATCTCATTTATTCTAATGCTTTATCATGTAACTATCCAGCTCTGTAATTAGCTGTTCAGGTATTCCCTTTTTCTTCCTGCCTTTGAAATTGTGTGTGGTGAGATTCTGCAAGGAGAGGATATTATTACCATCCCATACAAAAGAAGCAACTCTTAAAATGATTCTGTTTTATAGCTTACATGCTAGAATTCTTGCTAAAACTCAGAGGGTGTGTTAGATTTGCTTTAAAGAGAAGGTCTTAGCAAATTTACTATGTTCTTTTAAATAAAGAGTTTGCTTTGGCTGTAGGTAAACGGTTTGATTTTATAGGAGGAGTCTGGATTTAGATTCACTAAACCCAAAATGCTGGTTTGATTTTTTTAAAAATAAAAAATACCAAAGTTAACTTCTGAATTAAAGTCATTAAGTGCTAGCATTTTACTGATTTGTTTCTGAGTAAAGAGTTTGTTGCTCCGTGACTCAAAAGAACATCATTAATAATCCATATTTTCTCTTATAGTGATGAATATACTGAGATTATATAGTAAATTATGTTTGGGATTTATACTTGGTCATAAATTTTCCTGTATGACAGAAGCATTCCCACAGATCTATTACAGGATGTAGATTTATTACTTTATTCATTAGTCTCAGAATATTAACAATGGTGAATCATTTTGATTATTTATTATTAAGCATTGAAAACCTAAAACAATATGCACAGTCCAAATTGAGGCACTATTTTCACCTTAACATTGTGAATATGAGATGGCTTCTGGTACTTTGAGTTTGGACAAAATGTCAAAATATTGAGTTATCATATGCTTCTTTACAAACCCAAAAGTGTGTGATTTTCTTTTTTTAACTTCACTTTAAACTACACGTGGTTCATTCATTTTTAGGTTATCTAAGGAAAAGCTTTCATCCTATTTGACTTCCTGTTGTAATGTCTCTAGGCTACTTCCCTTTATAGGGTGTTAGAGAGTTCCTGTGGGCTCAAACCCTCCTTGGAATTAACCAAAGACCAATATCATTTGGAATTTCCAGTGGCAGATCCATGTTCCAAAGTTGGAAATGATTTTTGTTTTAAATGTTCTCTGAGGAACGCCTGGGTGGCTCAGCAGTTGAGCATCTGCTTTCGGCTCAGGACATGATCCTGGAGTCCTGGGGATCCAGCCCCACATCCGGCTCCTCTCGGGGAGCCTGCTTCTCCCTCTGCCTATGTCTCTGCCTCTCTCTGTGTCTCTCATGAGTAAATAAATAAAATCTTTAAAAAAAGTTCTCTGATGTGTTAGTTTATTGGCCAGCATGATATACAGCTGTGTTAAAAGAACTGACTTTAACATTTTAGGGGCATATAGATCTTTTACTATATGGACTAGAAACTCACTTTTTATTGTCATGTCCTGCTTTGTGGAGTCATTATTGTCTTCCACTTTTCCTGCTTCTAGATCTTCTATTAGCTTCCAGGAGACCACACAATTTACTGATTTTGAATATGGGCTTTAAAATTACAATTGTTTCTGGTTCCTCAGAGCTATGTAATCTTGGGCATCTTCTCTATAAATAGGCCTGTTATGGGAACTCAATGAGATTGTATCTGCAATATGCTCAGCATAGTGCCTGATGTGTGTAACTGTACAATATTATTAGCCATTATATATTAAAAATAATCAGTTGATTTACTACCATCCCAGGGTGATATTGGGCTATGTTGTTCAGAAGTTCCTTGGGATTTTTTTGCATTATATATTGCCTCTTAAAATTCTCATTCTTTCTAAAAGTATCTTTCCAAAGTGCTCAATCAGAGACAGGTGGTGAAAGAAGAAAGGGGTAGGCAATGGTGTTTTTAAGCAGAGTAATCCTGCCATGCCCCCAAGAAACTTCCAGTCTCTGATTAGGGAATGCACTTGGGAGGGAAGTTTCTCTCCTGCAGGGTTTGGGGTTGTCCTAATGAAAAAGGGGCAGAGTTCTCTCTTTATAGAGACACAAGGATGGAAAATTAGTCTCATCAAACTTACTATTTGATGATTATCGACCCTGTGTCCTCTCTGGGTTTCTCATAAATACCATTAAAACTATGACCAATCAAGCTAAGGACTGCAGGGTAGTGTTTTTTTTTTTTTTTTTTGTCTTTGTTAGAACTTTCCCTTATCCTGCTTGGGTGGAGGAGGGGATGTTTATTCCAGACTATGACAGTCTTTTTGTTTTAGGTCATATACCACTCACCCAACCCCTCCTTGGACTTCAGTGCTAATCATGCAACCATGTGCCACTATATGTTACAAGTTATCCTAGTTGTCCTCTCATTTGCTCCCCTGAATGAGATCAAACATGGATTTGAACCTCAGCTGTACTTATTACCTTAGACAAATCACTTAACTTCTCAAAGCTTCTGTTTTTTAATCTATAAAATGGTAGTAAGAATGGTTTTACTTCTCCGGGTTGTCATGAAGATTAAACGACATGTATGGTTGTGTAATAAAAGCTGATATTTTCACAAATGAATCACACATATGTAGAAAACACTCTTCAACATGGATTTTTCTATTTCAACTATTCTCTATTCATTTCACCAATCAATTCAAGTTTTCAGTTTTTTCTACTTCTTCTAACTCCTGTATTTCCTTGCAAATATAGGTTCCAAATAACTTAGTAGATTCCACTGTTGCCTGGAATATTCAGCTTAATTCCCTAGAAACTTAAGCAGTGCCAAAAGCCAGCTGAATGTATTTTTTTCAAATATGTGACTACAGGAACAACAATTTTGCATCTCACATTAGGCCAAGAAAAGGAAGGAAGGGAGAGAGAGGAGAGAAAGAAAGAAGGGAAAGAAAAGAAAGAGAAAGAGAGGAAAAAGAAAGAAGAGAAAGAAAGGAAAGAAAGAAAGAAAACCACCATTCATGCTTCAGAAGGTAATGAAAGAGGAGCATGGTGACACGAAGGTGACCATGGTGGCCCATGTATTTTGATGATGCCAGAACTGACAAGCCAACTGGACAAGAGAGACACTCATAGGCTACCTGCCACCCCGAATGTTTTGTTTCTGTCTCCTTGGAGGGGAAACTCAGAGGAAGCCTTTAGTAGTCTGGTGCCTAGACTCAAACTCATCCTTGTCATGTTGGTGCCACATCGCAGCACTGTCCATGCTTGATTTTCCTTCCCTCCTTCCCCACTTCATCCTAAAAATGTAATTATTTTCACTGAATTGATTCCCTCTTGCTGCCCCCGCCCACCGTTACATATACCTTGATGACTCAATCAGTTGATAGCTGTAGATATAAATCAAACTTGCTACCCAATTGAAAACTTTCCAGGGACATATCAGCAATGATGATTTGATAGAAATATGCCATATAGTATTATCATAAGGGTAATTTTTTTTTTTTCACAGAGAAGTTTGGTTTCTCCTCCCCTGGATAACTTTATTTTTCACCTGAGATATCTGTTATTATGAAAGATGGGCCTGTTAATCTTTATTAATTGCTTACCATTCAACAAGTAATTTTATTGAGCATCTATGGAGTTCTGGGTTGAAACTATCATCAGACTTGGAATTAGGATAGATAAGGTAAAATCTGTGGCCACGGAGCTTACAAGAGGTAGACTACTAAACAGACTGGTTTAATATTGTCTGCTGGGAAAGCTATATAAATCTTTGCATAAGGACTATGGAGCTACACGGAGCAGGAGTGACAGACCTGCTTCTGAAAGGGGCTGATTCACATGCCAGGTTTTGAAGAGTTTGTGTGGTTATTACTTATTCCTCTTTCCACTGCTCCCGGATCCATTCTGCACTCTTTTTTGCCTAGGAAGCTGATCCCTGCCATGGTGGATACTTTATATATCAACCAGATTCCCATTTCAGGAGTGAAAGGCTTATTCCGTCAGCTGCTGGAAGACAAACCTCAGGTGTTAGCCCTCTTCAGGTATTACATCTCCTGAAGAAAACTGCCTCCCACACATCACGCCTCCTTCTAGGAGTAGCCTGTGTCCAATCACTGATCATTACCAGGGTGTAAAGACAGCCTGCCCACCCCCCAACTTGAGAGAGCTTGAATGATCATATCAGCACTAGATCCTCTCTGGTGAACCTAATCTATGATACTGTGGACTGCTGTGCCCAGGCTTCTGAGATGGCAAGATTCTTGATGTTTCAATTGGTGGTATACGATTAGCAGTGGGAGGATAGAGGGAAGTATTTACTCCATGTATACTCTCTGCTTCCATGCTGTTCTCTGTCAGTAGCTGGTCCCTCTAGGACTATAGCTCTTGCCCAGGCAGGCCATTTTCCCTGACAATTGCTCTCATTATTCCCTTCCTTTCCTCCTTCAGGCCTAAAATGGTAATCTCTATTAATCTCCAGAGGCTTCAATATCTCCAGTTGGTTTCCTTACCACAATCAGATCCTTTAGTTCAGCCTTCAGTTGAAGCAGTGCTATGCTGGTAAATGCTTAACAACTGGGTCTCTGGAAAAATAAAAATAAAAAAAACTTAGAGCATTTTCTGACTTCTGTAGAGTCTATATGTCCATCATGGCTCAACTGTTGGATATAGAACAGGAGAAAGATGCTAGCTAAATTGTCTACCATACTGGTACAGTAGATGTAAATATTTTTGAGATTGTACATAATAGTAAAATGTAATAAAATAATGCATTTGAAATATTTACTGCATTTAATGCAAAAGGATGCATTTTGAATATTTACTGCCTTTATTTTAATATAATTTAAGAAATTGTAAGTTCATTTAATTTTTAATAATGACTGTGTTTAACAACTAGCTTGTGAAATTCCTGAGAATTAACAATCAACTCTTGCAAGTCAATATAAGTGGGCTCCAACATACTACTGAGTTGAACTGAGTAAAATTTGGTTTTAAGGTGGGACCTGCCTGATACAGGTAAATAGCAGTTAACTAGGCAAGTTATAGGTGGGGCTGAGAAATGAGTGGTAGGGGGCAAGCGTAGACCTGAGTTCTGTGTTTAGAGAGTGTTGGTATGGCTGGTTGGGGAGAGGAATTGAGTTCAGAGGAAGAGATGGAATCCTATTGGTTGAAAAGTCAAAAGACATTGAGTAGACAGGAGTGAGTTTGCAAATAAGGATTTCTTCTTTTCCTTTTAAAGCAAGTTCTCAAAAAAAAAGTTCTCTTCTAAATTTCTAAATTTTTATATCTATACTTACCTTGAAAATATGGGAAGAATCATCAGTGTTTTGGCAAATCTATTAACAACAGGACCAGACCAAAGAATGCAGAAATGGGGAGATAATTGATTTTGAAAAGTTATTCTTGCCCACATTTTCTGGTAGGGTTGAGATCACATTTTCAACACACTTATATCCTGGGATGTGTTGTCCCTCAGAAGATGTATTAATAGAGCATCTGTAACTGTGTTCCAGATAATGATGAAGAGCCTCTTGAGACTGCATGTTCCAAATCTGACATCAACCATGCCAGTATTCCAACAGAAAACAAAACTTCTATCCCTCTTCTGTAGTGAAAAAGTTCCATGGGTGGTTCTCAATCCATGAAATGTGGGCTACATAATTGAGAAGGAAATTTGATCTTCCTTACTTGATCAGGGAAGCCATAATTTCAGAACTTGTAGGTGGACAGATTGGTCCTTTCCCTAGACATTCTGGGACCAAGAATTCTGCACTGAGTGAATTCAGCAGGTAACTCATTCTTAGGAACTAACTAGGAAATTTTCAACTAACTAGAAACTAATGGTAAGTGGCTGAGCCCTAATTAATGATGGGTGTGACTTAAGATCACATAAAAACTTTCACAAAAAATAGAGACACTGCTTCTACCGTGCCCTCTGAACAAAAACTGAATATATTTTATTCCCTGGAGTCTATATGATTTTAAAAAGTTCTCTTTGAGTGAGTTAAAACAAAATTCCTTTTGGGTAAGATTTTATCATATTTATCTGGCTCTGGGGTATCTTTTCATTTTTTAAGGCCTTCTTCCCACCTAGAGAAGGAAAGATGGGGTGACAGTAAATGGAATTTCATTTGCTTTTTCTGATACATTGTCTTTTTAATCAGGAACATTTGATTCCATCTTATATTGTGTATGGCACTTGATAGCATGTAGTGTAGGATCTTTTTTTTTTTTTTTACCTTCCTCAATTTCTAATCCAACCTCTTTACTATAAATAGCAGCAACTACTACTATTTGGGTGGAGTTTTACAATTTGTGTAAGTCTTATGTTATTTCAGTTAATTCTCACCGTGACCTGGCAAGGTGTTTTTGTTAGTAATCATATTTTATGCCAAGGAACCTGGGTTGGTGAGTTTCAACAAATTGCCCAAGGTTAAGCAGGTTGGAAGTGACCTAAGTGAGAATCAACCTTTGTCTGCCTCCCTATCCCTCACATTCCTACTTATATATCCTGCCAGTCACCAGTGGGATTGGCTGACCACATCTATGGGCCATTTTATTTATTTATTATTTATTATTACTTTTAAATATTTTATTTAAATTCAATTTGCCAACATATAGTGCAACAACCAGTGCTCATCTCATCATGTGCATCTGTGGGCCATTTTAATAAAGAAGAGTCTCTGTATCTTGTCTCTGGCTACATTTTCCTGGTGAGGACATTGGTGTTCTGTGACCAATAAAAGCACTCTAGATGCTGTGAGAAGAGAGACCTCTCTACTCAATGAAATGCCATCTCAGATCCTGTCTTTTTCTAAGTTACAGCAGGGGAAATCAAATTTCTGTGAAAGTGGTTCCACATATCATATTCGGCAACTCTTGTTATTTTTCCCTCTAGCCCCCACCAACAGTTTTATAGGTAAGAGCTCATCTCAGGTTTAACAATAGTTCTGGCACATGTCCCTTTGGATGCTGTGTAGTGACAGGCACTGGGGAGACACTAGGCTCTTCAGAGTACTGAAAGAGAAAAGGTTGAGATGATAAATTTCCCATTGAGAAAAGCTTAGGAAGCAGGAAGTCATAGAACAAAGAGCAAATAGAAGGAAGAAGAGCACTGTCCGTATACCAAGCTAAGTGTTTTATTTAATCATTGTTTAATACTCAAAACTGTTTTATGAAAGAATTGCTATCATTATCTTCAACTTGCAGGCGAGAAAACAAAATGAAGATATTAAAAAACTCACCCAGAACCACCTGTCATAAGCAGCTAGGGAGTGGTAAAGCAGAAATTTGACATAATGTTGTTGTTGTTGTTGTTGTTTTTATAACAACACTATGCTCTTTTATCTCTTAGATTATAATCCAGTTCTGAACAGTAGTATAGAGAGATACAATCTGAATCCTTAGCATGCTCTCTGGGCCTTTATAATGGACTTATCTTAAGCCTGTCCACAGCCTTTCCATATTTCCCACTTCCTTCCATGCTTTGTTCCAGCCATAGTGGGTGCAGTATAGTTTACAGAATCTTCTGTGATCTGTCTTCCTCTGAACCTGCATCTTGCCAAGTCTCTACTCCATCTTCTTGGATAATCTTGCTCTTGTTCTATGTCTTAGCTGTATATGGGAGACCTACCATATCCTCCCAAGTCTGGGTTGGAAGCTCTGGACTTCTCAGAACATCCATATTACTCCTCAGTGGAGCACACACTGTAATTTTTACTTGCCTCTTTCCTCTACTACAGGATAAACCTCATAAAAGCAAGGACTGTTTCCCTTGTTTGCTGTTGTTTCTGTGACATCATTAGTCAAAACACATTCAGTAGAAGCTTGCTGCAAAGTGAATGAGGATTCATTTGCCTCCTGGCTTTTGTACTGTGATGCTCCTTCTGCCTCACCTTTTTCTCTTTTTCTGGTTGATTCTTATTTTATTTTGTGCCTCTGTTAAAAGCTCCCTCCTTCTGAGGCCCTCTGGATTAGGTGCTCCTCTTAGTTGTTTTATGACATCTTGTTCTTCTCTCAAGTCCTTCAATCATCATCACTATCATCAATGTTTCTCACTAACTCTGGACTGAAAAATCCATGAGGACAGTGTTTCTGTTCTGATTATCACAATGGTCCCATTAATCAATACAGTGCCTAGCACAATGTAAGTACAATTTATGGAATGAATGGATACATTGTTTTGGACACAGTTAACTAAGGGACTGTGATACCAGTAATATTCATCTCACAAATATTAATTGTGCGTCAATATTTTTCCAGATATATGACAGGTGAAGGTACAATAATGAACAAAACACACATGTTCCTTGCTCTCATAGTTCTTCGAACCCAATGGTGGGGATAAGGGGATGGTGGTAGGAGAAAAGAGGTAGCATTGAACCTAATTGCTGAGCAGTCCAGTTGGAATGATAGGAAGACTTTATAAAGAATTATATAAAGTATCATCCCATAATAAGTAGGTTACTGTTCAAACTATGGAGGTACACACATTTTGTATCTTACAATTTCTGCAGATCTCCTAGTTTTAATGTATCTTTTACAATTGTGGTAAAGTCCTTCGTAAGTAGCAGATAGTTTCCCACTACCTAAACTGAAAAGCTCTTTATGCAGAAGGTTTGTCTTCTGTATCCCTTACTTTCAAAGCATCCTCCTTCTGGCCTGGTTTGGGTATCATATTGCCTGAGTCAGGTGAAGGATGCCATGACCTCATGAAGTTCCTATCTACTCAATGCCTTTCTCTGATTATTTTAATCAGGTGTAAAGTTTGCCCTGTTTGGAGAACTAAGCAGGATGTGATGAGAAAAGCATAAGCAGACTTATTCGATTGAAATTATCACTAGAAAAGATGGGATTAATGCAGATTTTTATTGTAGGGGAGGCACCAATGTTTGGATAATTAGGATTATGCACAGAGTACTGGTGAGCTTGAAAGAAACAGAAGAAATGCATTCAAGAGGACATGAAAAGTCAACGGAGCATTTTAGATGAATGAAAGGAAGAAAAGTGCTGGGGATGATAAGAGGCAGGGAAGCCTTTGTGTAAAGAGTAAATAGATGACACAGAACAGGAGTTTTAGAAGTATCATAAGGAGAAGCGTGTAGTTGGGGAGAAAGAGTGAAGAGCTTTGGTATGGGAGCTGAACTGTGGTCCTGGCTTTAGAACATAAACTCTCTGAGGTTTTTTTTGCCTTATCTGTTAAAGGCCCCAGATTTCTAGGCACTTTCTACTGCTGGGTCCACTTTATTTCGGGAAGAGATAACACAGACAAACTATGAAGTAGAGCATTGGGAAAGTCCAGATCCGGGATGGCAAATGGGTATATATATTCATGTGCTACCTTTTACCATTTGGTGGTTGGCCACACTGGGAAGGATTCTGGTGCCATGCTTAGGCTGGAGAGGAAAAAGTGCCATGCTTGACTAGTAAGGTCTGTGATGGGCACAAAAGTAAGCAGTAATGGCCTTTGTGTCAGCTATTTAGAATACCTGCTTTAAACAAAATGAATGCGTTTAAGATATATCTCTGTGACTTACAAAATGAAAGAGTCCAGCGTTTAGGCCTTTGCTTTCTTTGAGCTACATAGCTTCTGCGAAGACATTTCTTGCCTTTCAGTGATTTCCAGGATATATAATAGTGATCATCATGACAAGCAACAACGATTAAAAATAAAAATCTTGGTTTATAAAGTGGTTTCAATTATCTTCCATTTGGGATGGTCAAGATATACCTGCACTAATGTGCATCATCTGATATTTATTGCAGAATAGCTCTGTGTAGTGCCATGTTTCCAAGATTCAGAGAAATGAAGCATCATTAAGTGATTTTTAAATGTTTTAGAAATAGGCCTACATGCAACAAGTTAAATTTGGCAACCAATGCACCTTTTTTCTCCTTTAGGTCAGGTTTTCCTGGATATATGGCTACAAAATAGTCCAAACATATGAAGCCAAAGAAGAAACCAGAGAGAGAAGCCAAGCATACATTCAATTTTTTTTAATTGAAGTAAAATTTACATACAGGGAAATGAAAAGATACTAAATGTACATTTGACAAATTGTAGCAAATGTGTATATCTGTGTAACATATGTTTTCCTTTATACTGAATAAGTATCTAGGAGTGGAATTTTGAGGTTATAGGGTAGATCTATGTTTAACCTATTGAGAAACTAGTTTTTCAAAGTTCTTTTATTGTTCTACTCTCCCACTGGCCATTGTACCCCCCTCCTCTATTCATATGTTAAAGTCCTAACCTCTAGTGTGACATTATTCAAAGGTGGTGTTTTGGGAAGGTAATAGGTTTAGAAGAAGTCATGAGGGTGGGACCCCTATGATAGGTTTACTTCCCTTATTTTTCTTTTTAAAAAGATTTTATTTATTTATGAGAAAGAGAGAGAGAGAGAGAGAGAGAAAGAGAGAGGCTCTCAGGGAGCCAGATGTAGGACTCGATCTCGGGTCTCAAGGATCAGGCCCTGGGCTGAAGGGGGCACTAAACCGCTGAACCACCCGGGCTTACTTCCCTTTTGAGAAAAGGAAGATAGAAGAGATCCCTCTTTTCCAGCCATGTGAGGACACCGTGAAAAGGTGTTCCTCTGAAACTCGGGAAGAGAGCCTTTACCAAGAACCAAATCTGCCAGCATCTGGAAATTGGACTTCCTAGCTTCCAGAAATGTGAGAAATAAATTTCTGTTAAGTCACCCAGTCTCTGGTATTTTGTTATAGCTGCCTGAGCTAAGACAGACTTCCTCAGAATTTCTATTCTCCTGTCTTTATTAGGAAAGAAAGTTAGCTTTCTACTTATTGCTCAGTATTGCCCACTATAGCTTAGAACCCTCATGTAATACTATCTTAGAAGGCCAAGGTCTGCCTGCTTGTTATGTGAAAATACTTCCTACATGTGTAAACACATGGACTTGATAACAGTCACTAGAAAAGGGTGGCCTAACAAGGCTGAGCCCATTCTCTCCTAGATGAAATAATTTATGTAAGTCAGGATTAAGGAGGGAATTAAGTCATGAGCTGTTCCTATGTCATGAGAAGTTTTGCATGTTAGTTAATATATGAACTGTCAGAGAACAGAAGAATTCTGTTTCTCAGCACCTCAAGTGAAAAAGGAAAAGTGGTAATTGGATAGTATTACTGTCAATCTTCCTGAGTGAAACAGAGGAGATAAGTCACTTCCCAGGAACTCTGAGGGTGGCTGCTTCCATGCTTAGACCCTTAGCCAAGGAAGTAAAGGCAAATAACTTATTTGGAAGGTGATCTGAGGAAGAAATATTTTTGAACGTTTGGATTATTTCCAAGTTTTTACAATTACAAATAATTCTGTACAGGGCAGCCCGGGTGGCTTATCGGTTTAGTGCCCCCTTCAGACCAGGGCCTGATCCTGGGGACCTGGGATCAAGTCCCACCTCCAGCTCTCTGCATGGAGCCTGCTTCTCCCTCTGCCTGTGTCTCTACCTCTCTCTCTCTGTGTCTCTCATGAATAAATAAATAAAATCTTAAAAAAAAAAAGAAATCCAACTAAAAAAAAATTCTGTACCTATATATGTGTTTATATGTGCAAGTATTGTAGTAAGAAACATTTCCAGAAATGGCCTTTGTTGACTAAGTGTATACAGACTTAAAATTTTGATGAAAGCCACAAAATTGTTTTCTAAAAAGTTTGTACCCACTTATACTTACCTTAAAAGTGTTTGAGTACCCAGTTCTTTTTTTTATTTTTAATTTTTTTGTATTTTATTTAAATTCAATTTGCCAAAAATAAAAAAAATAAAAAATAAATAAATTCGATTTGCCAATATGTAGTATAACAGTGCTCATATCATCATGTGCCCTCCTTAATGCCCAACACCCAGTTACCTCATCCCCCCATCCTCCTCCCCTTCTGCAAATCTTTGTTTCCCAGAATTAGGAGTCTCTCATGGTTTTCAGTACCCATTTCTTCACCCCCAGTTCAATTTGGATACATCCAACTTCTTAAGTTTTTTTTTTTTTTTTAACTAACCAAGGAGTTAAAAAAATGATCTCATTTTTTAAAAGATTTTATTTATTTATTTGAGAGAGATACTAAGAGACAGAGAGTATGAACATGGCAGAAGGAGAGGGACATGCAGACTCCCATCTCAGCCGGGAGCCCAACATGGGGTTCCATCCCAGGACTCTGGGATCGTGACCTGAGCTGAAGGCAGGCACTTAACTGACTGAGCCACCCAGGCATCCCAAAGTGATCTCATTTTAATTTGCATTTTACTATTGTCAGAAAACACATCTTTTTCACAGATTTATTGACTAAAGTTATTTCTTCTTTATCTTATTCATAGCCTTTGCTCACTTTCATATTGGCTTATTTTTCATTTATAAATTGATGCATAGGAATTATATAGCCTGGATATGAATCTTTGGTCTGATATATGTGTATCGATATTCTGCCCCTGAGGCCATACTGCTTTACTCATTTCTGACCTCAGCACCTGGATCACTGTCTCCTTCTCCAGTATTCCTCTTGTTATTAGTTTTGGTGCCAGATGTTGACACAGGGGATTCTGTCTAACACATGGCCTCCTCAATTCCTTGACCTCTCTTATACAGTGGTCTTTTCCTTTATCCTTCCTCAAACACCCATCACAATCATTAATGAGATCTTGTCATCAACAGCAACAGTGACGCTTCTGAAATCTCAGCATTGAATCATTGATATTCTGG
Source organism: Canis lupus familiaris (assembly GCF_011100685.1). Classification (NCBI taxonomy): domain Eukaryota; kingdom Metazoa; phylum Chordata; class Mammalia; order Carnivora; family Canidae; genus Canis; species Canis lupus. The sequence continues at coordinate 16,027,697 of NC_049245.1, read as the reverse complement.
GCATCAGCTTTTACCCTTCCATCTTACCTTTCCTCTGGACTTCTTTTCATTTGTTATTTTTCATTACCTGTGCCCCTTTTCAGTTTCTTCTTTCTTTAACTTAGATCTCATGGCATAGAATTATAATTATTCTCAGGAAGACATCCTAGATTTTTTTATTCACTTTCCTTCATCATACCCTTCTACAAACTCCACCCTAGTTAAGCCCGATTATCTATTCATTCCTTCCTTGCACTCAAGCAGCTTAACATGGCTGGAGAATATGGAACACCATTGCCATTTGGACTCACTTCAACTATGACCACAAATCTCAAATGGGCACTCAGTTCTTCCAGACAGTTCTACTATACATCCCTAATAAATTGAGTTTCTAACTCTCAGAGATGACTATTTCAAATCTTCTCAATGTCCCCTTCTCACCACATGCATCTTAGCTTATGCGGTTGCCTCATATTTTACAGAGAAATTGGATATATTCTAATGAGAATGGTATCTTCTAAATGTAAAATTTGCCAATCCATTTGCTATCCCACTAATATACTCTGATACATAAGGCGTAACTGCTCCTGTGTTAGACCAATCCTTTGTTCCATCCTTTTACCTTCTCAAGCAACCTGCTTCTAAAATTATTCCTACTATCTCCTTCATAATGAGTTTGTTCAATTGTTTGACTATTATAGATAGTCATTTGGAATGTTTCTAGCTGTTTTGTCATCAAGAACAATGATACTATAAATTGCTTATATATATATATATATACATACAATTTTATATATATAAAATAGTGTACTTATGCAAAAGTTTGGCAAGTATGGTAGATAGCTAGAAATGGAACTGCCGTGAGAGGCAGAATTTGCTAGTACTCATCAATATCTGTGTTCTTTGGTTCTTCTTGTGACTATAGACTATTCTATTTTAGATTCTCTTTCAGTTAGACAAGTTTTTACTCTTTCCCCACATGACTGTGGATTAGTTATCACCCCTCCCCCTGCCCCATGCTATTCATATGACTATGTTGTGAGCAAAAGATTAATTTTTATTTAGAATAAATTTGATTCTGAAATTTGGGTTTGCTTACTACAAAATTAACTCACTCTGATCAGTCAGTACATTGGGTCATAGAGAATAAAATGTTGAATATTATTAGGTAATAAAAAATCATTTTTCACACCACCTGTTTTGCAAATAAAGTTTTAATGGAATATAGCCATGCTGATTCCTTTACATATTGTCATTTGCTTCTTTCACTACACTGGCCGCATTGACACTTGTGATAGAGACTGTGTGGTCTACCAAGCCTTAAATATTTATTGTCTGGTCCTTTATAGAAAGATGTAGCACACTGTCAGTTTTCATAAATGTTCCTTGTGTGCTTGGGGAAAATATGTATTCTCCCATTTTTGAGAAGAATATTTTTCCATTAGATGAAATATTAAATATGCTATTTAAAGATATTTATTTACTTTTTTGGTAGATCTATCACTTACTAAGCAAGTATGTTAAAATATTTTACAATGATGGTGGATTTTTCATTTTTTTCTTGAGGTTCTGTCTGCTGGCCCACATAGCAGATTTTGGGCTTTTCAGACTCCAGAATTGCATGAATCATTTCTCTCTCTCTCTCTTCACACACACACACACACACACACACACACACATTCTCTCTCTCTCTCTATTGGTTCTGTTTCCCCAGAGAAACCTAACTATATATTTCTTGATTTTTTATTCTTTTGGGTTCTGATGCTATTATTGATTTACATTCTTTTTTTTAAATTTTTATTTATTTATGATAGTCACACAGAGAGAGAGAGAGAGAGAGAGAGAGGCAGAGACATAGGCAGAGGGAGAAGCAGGCTCCATGCACCGGGAGCCCGACATGGGATTCGATCCTGGGTCTCCAGGATCATGCCCTGGGCCAAAGGCAGGCGCCAAACCGCTGTGCCACCCAGGGAACCCTGATTTACATTCTTTAAAATCTCCCTTTTTTTTATCTTAAGGGGGAAAGTAGACATATATTTTCACTTCCACATGGATCCAATTCTTCATATTCTTTTGTTACATTTTTAAACAGTATCATTTAGGCTTTAAATCCATGTTTTCATTTCTAATTTGTGTATTTCTTGTTTCATTGATCTTGCTCCTGATTTGACAACCAAATTGTCAGAGGATAACTCCATACTCTTGTATGGAGACCTTAGAATTATGCTCACTTGGCTCCAAATGTAGTGATTATTGGAAATCAACTAGGCACAGAGAAGGTTCCAGGCTCAACTGTAATCTACTTGTTTTAAAACTTGGTTAAGCCACTCAAAATCTCTAAGATACACCTACTAAATAGCTTTAATAATTCAGTACCCTGTATTTCCTGTGAATAATATGGATTTTGAATTTAAATAGTCCTGTGTTCAAGCCATGCATGTGCCACTTTTGAGATGTGTGATCTTAAATTGCTTAATTGCTTTAAACCTCAATTCTCTCTTTAGAAAGGGATAAATAATACTTTGAAAGATTGACAAAAGAATGAAATTAAGCAGCTGATTAAGCACATAGTAGAGGGCTTAGGACATAATAGAATTAAGTTAATTGTTATTAATATTATCATTTTTATTCATTTATTCTAATATCATTTTTAAAATTCATTTATTCATTCATAAATTCAGTAAATATTGATAGAAAACCTATGTATCAGGTGCTGTCTCGGTACTGAGGAAGCATCAATGACCCACATAGACAAGATCTGTGCTGTCATGGAATTGATGTTCAAGTGGATATAGTGCTATTGAATGGGATTGTGTATTATATGGTACTTTGCAAGCTATTGTGTTAATAACAAACCACCTAAAACCTATGGCACTGAATGACATGCATTGAGTCTGCAGATTGGCTGGGTGGTTCCTCTGGTCTTTGGGTAGACTTGCCTACAAGTTGGGAGAATTTTGGGGTATCTGATCTAGGATGGCCCCAGCAGTGATGTCAACTCAGATCCTTTCTGTGTCTCACTCTCCATCTTAGCCCACGAATATTCTAATAGCAGTGGCAGAGAAGTAAGACTGAGAGTGGACACACGCAAGCGCTTTTTAAAACCTTTGAAACATGTCTGCCAACATCCTATTGGCCACATGAAGGAACTTGGCTAGCCCAAAAATCAGCGTCAGAAGGCACTTCAAGGTTACAAAGGACACAGGTACAGGGAAGGGTGAGGATTAGGATCATCAGTGCAAAAAATCTACCCCACCTATAAAACAATTTGGTGTACTAATTGCAGGTGTGGATACATACATGAGACATTACTTCCTATACTATTATGTGAAGTCTTAAAAAGGTAGTATATAACATTTATTCCTACGTGCCTAGATATTCTGCTGTAAGCCCATTAAAAAAATATATTTTACTTATTTATGAGAGAGAGAGAGAGAGAGAGAGAGAGAGAGAATGAGCTGGAGGGAGAGGGGCACAGAGAGAGGGAGAAGCAGATTCCACACTGAGCAGGGAGCCCAACGTGGGGCTTGATCCCAGGACCCCAGGAATACAACCTGAGCTGAAGGCAGATGCTTAACTGTCTGAGCCACCCAGGTGCTCCAAGCCCAATTTTGAAAACAAAATTTAAAAGAAATATTAGGCCAATGTTATCAATCCTATGCAGCATGGCACAAAAAATACTGGATTAAAGAAAATTTAATTTAAAAGACCTAGAAAACTTGATAACAGGTAGAGCTTATGGGTCATACAAATATTTGACAACCAGTCTATGGTGTTGCAGGAACATAGTGTGGCAGACCAAAGAGTATAGGTCAGCTCAGGCAGCAGTAGATTGGGCAAGCAAGTGGGAGCAAGGCGAACACTGTTTCCAGAGGTCAGGGCCAAGTGATGGGTCAGGAAGTTCAAGAAAGGCAAGAGGAGCTAATAAGTGTCCTGATTGCCAGGAGCCCATGACATCACCTTGATAATGAAGCAAGTCTCTGGCCCAGAGAGTAGTGTGGAATGTTCAGAACCTAAATGTGGGGTCAGGAAAAACATTTGGATGGAAAGAGGGACCATGCAAAGGCAGCTGAGAGACACAGACATATTTTAGTGGTGGTGGTGGGGGGGGGGTGTCATTTTATCTCTCATCCATGTGCCTTTCAGCTCATTCCTTTAATGACTCTCATGTGTACACATTATCTTCTATCTTCTTGTTTATTCACTAGTGACTCATTCAAAATCTGCTGCTCTTGTCCCTAAGCGTTCAGTTGATGATCTTGTACCTCCCTAGAATTTCTAGGAGGTAGTTCCCTTGAAACTCCCAGGATGGGAGTTTTAATGGTATACCTCTGCACAGGTGTGCCTCCAGTGACTTCATTTGACCTTTTGATTAGTAGCCAGGAACAATTATGATTCACATCTATACTCCCTTTCTCTTGATATCCAGCATATTGGAATCGAAACCTCCTCCTCTGTGTTGTCTTTCAAAATTCAGAATTTTTCTTAATAACAATTGTATATGTCTCACAGTGATTGTTAAAGCAAATATTTTGCCCATAAAGTGTTGCATATGGCCCATTCCTTCCTTTTTTTTTTTTAATTTTTATTTATTTATGATAGTCACAGAGAGAGAGAGAGGCAGAGACACAGGCAGAGGGAGAAGCAGGCTCCATGCACTGGGAGCCCGATGTGGGATTCGATCCCGGGTCTCCAGGATCGCGCCCTAGGCCAAAGGCAGGCGCCAAACCGCTGCGCCACCTAGGGATCCCATGGCCCATTCCTTCTGCTCCCCTCCTCCAAGAATGTAAACTTCTTAATCTACATGGAGAGGGTTTTTTCCTGCTTAATGGTTTGACCAGACAGTGGTCCAACCAAGATAGAAGTTACAAATGAGAGGACTCAATGCATTGTGTCCATACTAGGGAAAGGCCTGCCATTACTCAAAAGAGGGACTGGTTTGAGCCCTCACTTCGAATTGCTGTGGCTAAGTTAATCATAATTTACATTATGATTGTGATATAGTTGGAGCAGCCCCAGACTAGAAGCCCAAACTCTTAGATGAAAATGCTAACGTGTAGTTGCATACTTACCTGGTATGCATTGAACTGTGTCCCCCTCCCCCACAAATTCTTACCTTGAAATACTAACCTCCAGTACCTCATCCTGTGACTTTATTTAGAAATGGAGTTGGGGATATAGTTATGATGAAGTCATACTGGAATAGGGTGGGCTCCTAATCCAATATGACTGCTGTCTTAATAAGAAGGAGGGAAATTTAGAGATAGACACACACATAGGGAGCAAGCCATGTAAAGACTGGAGCTTGTTGTGTTACGACAAGGAAGATCTGGGGCTACCAGAAGCTAGAAGAGGCAAGGAAGAATGTTTCCCCTAGAGGTTTCAGAGGGAGCATGACCCTGCTGACACCTTGATCTGGGATTTCCAGCTTCCAGGACTGTGAGACAATTCATTTCTATTATTTAACTGCTCTGTTTTGGTACTCTATTATGATAAGCCCTAAGAAACAACTATGTTATCCCTGAGCTCCTGACATTTGGGTAATGCATGCTATGGCATTCACCAAACACAAGAATGTTTGTTACTTGATGGACAAAGACTGTGGATGGTGGATCCATGGCTTCCCCTTGGAAATTCATTCTAGTCAGAGCAGCTATCCTCTGCTGTTCAGAGGCTCACCAGTCATGTAAAAGTGGGTAGTGTTAGTGCTCTGCCCAATTTCCTTTACTGGGTTGGAATTTATTTCTCAGCAGCTGTGTGTATTGTTTGCCTTTCCAGAGGATTGCCCCCAGCCAGTAGGAGCCCCATTATCAGGGAAGCTACACCTGCCTTCTTCCCTTTTAGCTTGCAGCCATAACAGGGTCTAACCCAGCAATGTCATTACCCACAGGATCAGGATGAGGCTAGACTCCATCTGAGTATACATTCTTGCTCAGCTCCTTCCTCTGTCTTGCTTCCCCTACACCTCTTCTGAGAGCACACCCTCACTAAATCCCTGTCCTTAAATTCTTCTGCCCTTGAGGAACTTGACTTTGGACCTTAAGCCTCCCAGCCCTCTTTCCTGGACACATTGGAAAGAGCAGGGTCATCTCATTTAATACAAGAGATTAAGGACAAAGAAGACCTGGTGCACTCTTGGGCCATATTTGAATGAGGTTATATACGCAGGTGTGGCAGGCTGAGTCTCAGGTGTTAGAGTTGACATGTGCCCTCTCATCTGCTGCCCTTACAATGTTGTCAGCCAACAAGCATGTCTGAGTCTGTGGTCATTATGGGTGTATTGACCTTGTTCCCATAGACATCTTCTCATTGATTCCATCCCGAACTTTCCAAACTAGGGCCAAGTATGTGAGAAGACTTGTGAAAGACACCCTTTCCCAATCAAGTGAGTGATGGGAGCTGGTCTGGCCAGGGCTTGCTCCTCAGAAGTGTCCTTGTCTGCCCTCTTCTTTTGGCATTGGCACTCACCAGCTAGGCCCACTCAACTTGACAAAGGCTCCCTTGGTGACCACCTTACCTCAGGTGAACCCTCAGCAGGGAAAGAGTGGAGGAGGCAGGGCTGGGTGACTCAGGCATATAGTATGCATAGTTTAAAAGAGAGATGGAACATTTGGGATTTACAAAGGCAGTAAGAGGTCCTAAAGACAGATGATATAAGAACAACAGAAATCTGAGAAAAAAATCTGGGCAAGAACAATCTGGAATAAATTTTTCTTGGGCACATTTTCTTTTCAGAGACTCAGTTTCACCTCATGTCTTGTCTACCTGTTGTTAAGTGAGCCTCAGTGAGTGAAAACTCTTTGTCACCTCTTACCCTGTCCCCATTCATTTAGTTCCTCTTCTTAGATGGAAGCTTTCTTATAGTTTCATGAGTATCCTTCCAGTGATAAGATATTGCATGCATTTCTAATATGTGCGTGTGGGGTGGGGGTATGCATGTACATGCCTACCTAAATGATAACATCTTTTATGTCCTATCCTCAATCTTGAACTTTTTCCCTTAATAGTATACCTTGGAGTTCATTCCATGTTAGTAAATGGGACCTCCCTATTGTCTTTAACAGTTGACTATTATTCCACAGTGTAGATACTTTAAAATTGTCTCCAATTCTTCTGCGTATTATTTCACGTATGTGTGAGTATACTTATGAGCTATAGGCCTACAATCAGAATTGATGGATCAAAAAATGGTGACATATAATGCCAGACTACCTTCCAGGAAAGTGATGCCCATTACAGTCCCAGTAGCACTGTATGTGAGTGCTTGTTCGGCTACACCAGTGGTAGCCGAACTATGGCATCCTGCTTTTATAAATACAATTTTGTTGGAACACCACCATGCCCATTGTCTATGGCTGCTTTCAAACAGCAGAGTTGAGTAGATGTGACATAAAGCATATGGTCCACAAAGCTGCAGATATTTACTATTTGGTCCTTTAGAGAAGAAGTTTGCTGACCTTTGCTCCATACACTGCCAATACAGGAGATCAAACTTTTTGATAGTTGTCAATCTAATGTAAGAAAAAAAGGTGTGTCATTAAGACTTGTATTTCTTGGGAATGCCTGGGTGAGTCAACTGGTCGAGTGTTTGATCCTTGATTTCAGCTCAGGTCATGATCTCAAGGTCATGGGATCAATCAAGCCCTGTGTCAGGCTCCACACTCAGAGCAGAGTCTGCCTGAGATTCTGTTTTTCCCTCTGCCCCTTCCCCTGCTCATACACATGCTTTTCTCTTGCTCTGAAATAAATAAATAAATAAATAAATAAATAAATAAATAAATAAATAAAATCTTTAAAAAAGACAAATTTTTATCTTTGTTTTATCTTTATCTTTAAAAAAGATACATTTCTCAATTTATAAGTGAGGTTGGAAATTTTTCTTCTTTTCTGCATTTTTTTTTTCTCCCCAGTTTTCTCTTGAGGACGTTAGCTTTTCAGTGACATGAGTAGAAAATATAGTCTCCTGTTTGTTGCTTTTCTTTATGTTTTGATTTTGGTATTTATTTTTGGCATGCAGAAATATTTGATTTTTATGTAACTGAATACATCAATCTTTTCTTTTGTGGTTTTAGATTTTCTAACATAGTTATAAAGTCATACCCACTGTTCTTTTATTCTTTACCTTTAAATGTTTGTATATTTGTTCTATTTTGAATTTTATTGTAAGGTGTGATGTAGTGATGCACTATTATTGTTTTGTTTTGTTTTCCTGGACTAATCAATAGCTTGAAGCCCATTTACTGAATAATTCATCTTGGGAAAATATATTGGAAATGCTATATTTATTATGAATTAAATTCCATTTTGGGGGGCTCTATTTCAGCATATTTTATTTTATTAAACTGATCTTCACTATTTTAATGATTCTAGCTTTACAGTATGTTGTATTTTCTGAAGGAGCTGGTATCCCCTTATCCCTTTTCTTTTTTTAGAATGGATTTTCCTAGTTATCCTTCCTTTAAATTTTTTTTCCCATAGGATTGTTAGAATGAGCTTGTATAGATTTTTTTTTTTTTGTAAGCTTGTACAGTTTTAAGATTATGTGGGAGAGAGAGAGAAAGAGAGAGAAAGAGCATGTGTGCTTGCCTGTGTATGGGGCAGAGGCAGAGAGAGGGAAAGAGAGAGAGAGAATCTCAAGCAAACTCCACATTGAGCATGGAGCTCAAGGCTTGGGAGCTGGACCCAAAGCTTGATATCAAGACCCTGAGATTATGACCTGAGCCAAAACCAAGAGTCAGACACTAAACAGACTGAGGCACCTAGGCATCCCTAGCTTGTATAATTTCAAAACAGGCTTTGATGCTTCCTCTTTTTCTGAAGCCCCTTCCTGTGTCATGAGAACACACTTAAACCCTAGTCTGTTGGAGGACAAGAGACCAAGTATAACAATGCTGATATCACTCTAGACCACTAGCCCCCAGCTGACTTTACAGCTGACCACAGCATGGGAGTAAGCCCATCAGATTTTAACTAAACCTGTCTTGTGTTGGTAGAATTTCCCAGACAACCTATAGATTTGTTAGCAAAAGAAAATATTTATTGTTGTATGCCACTGAGATTTCATGGTAGTTGTTGACAGTAATACTGTGGTAATAACTGATAAAAGACCCAATGAGATCACCTAGGTTTTAGGGAGATCATACAAATACAGACAAAAAAGTGGCCTAAATTGGAAACTTAGGGCAAACCCTATTTAGAGGCTGAGCAGAGGAACTCAGAATGTGATCTTACCTGTGTTATCCTCTTACTTCTAAATAACAATACCTATATAACAATTTCTTATGCAGAATAAGTAACAACATTTAAAGCATATGGACAATAGCCTGCACAAATAAATCTGGAGAGTGACAAAATAGTTTCATTCATTTATTCATAAACATTTAATAAGTGTTACTTATGCTAAGTTTTACATATTTCTTAAGATCTTATTTATTTATTCATGAGAAACAGAGAGAGAGGCAGAGACAGAGGCAGAGGGAGAAGTAGGCTCCCTGTGGGGTGCCTGATGCAGGACTATATCCCAGGACCCTGGGATCATAACCTGAACCAAAGGCAGATGCTCAACCACTGAGCTACCCAGGTACCCCTTTGCTAAGTTATACTTTCTTTTATTTTTTAAGATCTTATTTATTTATGTGAGAGAGAAAGAGAGTGTGAGTGCAGGAACATGGGGGTGGGCAGAGGGAGAAGCAGACTACCCACTGAGCAGGAAGCCTGATGATGCGATGATGCAGAGCTGGATCCCAGGGCTCTGAGATCACAAGCTGAGCTGAAGGCAGATGCTTACCTGGCTGAGCCACTCAGGTGCCCCTAAGTTATATTTTCAAAAATATAACTGTTTTACTATAAATAATATAGTCATGTCACTAAAGAGCTCACAGTCCAGTGAGACTGCTAAGGAGGAAGTGGGGCATTTGCAGAGAGAGGATTCATTTTTGTTTTTGTTTTGATATCAAGGATCCAATGACCTTTGATTATTAGCTATGGAGTAACTACATTTTTGATAAATCTTTACAGTAAAGGTATTACAGGGGATGACCTGTGGTGCCTTCATCACATCCTTTCAGGCTACTTTGAATTGTAGCTGCAGCTGTGGGCAACAGTTCCTTCTCCAAGCAGCATCAGCACCCTCTCGTGTGTTATTGATCTCTATCCCAGGACCTCCCACACTGAGAAATTCCAAGTGAAGCCCCAGCATGTAGGATTGCTGTGCTTGCTTAGGGTCAAATCTTAACCAGTGGGGAAGGCAGCGGGAGGATAATACCCCAGGTGTTTATCTCTTAGATGGACAGTCCTATGAAGCATTCTGAAGCTTCTCAGGAGGGCCTAGAGGAATCACTTCCACTTACATACTGTGGCAGCATTGATAATGCCTCCTCTGTGGGCGTTGCTGGCTCCTTCCTGTCTCATTCTCCCCACCGCTCACTCCCACTTCCTGGGGGCACCTCCCAAATAAACTGTCTGAATCCAAGTCTTTGTCTCAGGGTGTGCTTTTAGGCAAAGCCAAACTAAGGTACTATGAGTAAGAATTTCTGCAAGTCTTTTCTACCTCTGAAACAAATAAATCCAAGTATCAATTTTTGCCTTTGGAATATTCTTTTCATTTTGTTGGAAGCACCTACTGGATATCACTCCTAAGGCCAGCTATTGCCTCTCTTGGAAGTCCAAGATTTTACAACATTATATCTAATCATTGTGAGTGAAATCTTATTTAACATTTAACACACAGACACACATGTAAATTATTTACAATTTTGAGCCAATAATTTTTTGAATAACTTTTGGATACCAGGTACTATGCTTGGCACTGGAACTTCTTTCTTGTTTATGCAGCTTTGTGACAATATTCCATTACTTGTGCTGCTGGAGAGCTAGACATGTTCTTTGCAAGAAAGCATATCATGCCTCTGGAAAATATATGCTACTTTTTTGTGTGTGTTTTCAATCCTTGTAAAATTATTTTATTTCTTCACTTAGATATTTCTCTTACTCTTTATTATCATTACCACTTTCTTTTTTTTTAATTTCTGAATACATTTTCTTTACTTTGTCAGAGCTCATTCATGATCTGCTAATTATTGATGTGGGATACATAGTGTGTCTCTTAAAGATGAAGTAGAAAATTATCTTTTACATGTTCGTTAGCTGCTCAACTTTTTGTTGAGACGAACTATATTACAAAAGGGTTTTCATATGATTACCTAAGAATCAAATCTCTTTGGGTACAGTGCATGATTTACCCAAATTCTTACCTGTAACAAATTAGCCGAAATAATGTTGAGAGCCCTTGGGGTCACAGTGAGAACCTACTTTTCCTTTATTTTCTGATAACAAACTGTAAAAGTTTCAACAGCTTTGAGTGACACAAAGATAGTAGAAATCTCTGATGTTCCTCGATTATGTTTTTCTTCTACCTGGTGAATTCCCCAGGAATTTCACAGGAGCCATCTCTCCCCTCTCCAGGCTGTCACTGTCTTAGGATGCCACCTGACTGGCTCTTCCCAGAAGTGACTCATGTGTGGCAAGCCTCCTAATAACGAATAGCACTTGCATGTTTGGTTCTGTTCACTTATTTCTCATTAAGCCCCATTTTACAGATGGATAAAGTATAGAGAGGTCAATGGCTTGCTCAGTGTCACAGAGCTAGTCAGTGGTGAGCTGGGTTTTGAGTTCAGGTAGTCTGCCTCCAGAGCCCATAGTGTCTGGCAATGTACTGTATCTAATGGTGATTCTACACCCTAGAAGTCTTCCCTATTGTCAATTCTATTCTGCACTTTCAGTTAGCCCCCAGTGAAATTCTAGATAATCTATCTGTAACCTATGTGGATGCAATAATATTATTTTAATCTAGTCCAGGACCCTGGTGGTGGGAATTTCAGGCACCATGGTAGTCCAGTGGTTTATATATTTTAGGGGAAAAATAAGTTCTTTCAGTGTCTTTAAGTCTTAGCTGATCCTGGGCCACCTGCTTATGAAGTGTTCGGACTAGTGGAGGGGATTACACAAGAGGCCTAAGATTTTGACTGGCAAAGATGCTCAAATCCTTCAGTTGATCTGACATGACATCTATTAGTCATTAGCAGATCTGTGACTTATTTAGAAATCTAGCAGATAAAGAGAATTAGAGCATAAATATAATCTGTAGAACATTGAAAATTCCCTTATCTCTCACTGTGAACCTGTCTCTGATGTTCATGTTCAGAATTTCATGTCTAGAATTGTGCCTTTGTCCATGATGTTTTTGGGTCACTCAGAAACAGATACTCATGCCATTTGGCAAATGTGATGAGGTATGGGCACTAATTAGGCATGCCAATTTCCTACTAGTTCATTGGCTAAATAAATATTTATTGGACACCATCTGATGGAAGGCCTGGGGACACACAATGTAGCAAATAGATATAAGCTGGTCTGTGCTTGCATAGTTGTTGGCATCTGTTTTGCAGAATCTAATTCTACAAATTCTTCCTTGAGATTCTGAACTAGTTGAGAAATAGATGCAGAATAAGTTTAGGATAAAATATATCAGTCTTATTGCTGGTCAGTATGCACTGGGAAACATGGCTACATGTTGCTGCAATCTGGCTTCCTAATTTACTCACCTTCTTATCCAGTAAACACATGCCTTGCACACAGCTGCAGGCACATGCCCCACCAGAAAGCAGATGTACTGCAAGTTGGCTGCTCCCAGACGGAAAATCTCTGAAAGGTTAAAAAGTGGTTTAATCTCATTGACAATCTGGGTCACTCCATTTCCTCTGGGAGAAGAGTCGGGGTGGGGGGGGCAGTTAAGAGGAAGGAAGGAATACCAATTTCCCAGTGCCTCCCAAAACCAGAAGTTCCCATTTTATTAGTCAATGTAAAAATACAGAGATGGGAAGAAAATGGTTTCTTTTAACCTATCCATGAAAACATAATTACTGGTATCTTTTACAACATAAGGTAGTATGCAATTATGTGATTATCCTTTGAAAGTCTGTCCTTACATAACAACATCACCCAGAGTTCTTAGTGTTTTCACAGAGATAGCTATACAAATTTATAATTTTCTTTGGATTTTGTTTTGCTCTAACATCCTCTTTATCCTGCTAGATTTTTCAGCAAGTCAAAGCTCATTTTATAAAATTTCTGGAAAATGTGTTTGTTAATGTAGAGTTTTTTTTAGAGGAATGAGTTTCAAATGCATTGCTGTGGAAAAACATTCTCCAAAGAGAGTTTTGTGGAGTAACTCCCATGACAGCAATGAGTATTGCATACGTATGTGAAACAGAAACAGTAAGGAAAAGCAGAAAAGGTTGCCTTGCTGCAGGACTTTTCAGAGCCTTTAATGGACAACTGTGAATTGTGACGTTCTAAAGCGTGGATATAACAGGGAGCATTTCTCAAACTGATTTGTTCATGGAATGCTTCTGCAGAATTAAACTGCAAAATTAAACTAAAGAATTAATGTGCTGTGGAACATACTTTGGGAAATGTGGTAGTAGGAATTCAGAGATGGGCGATAAACACTCTGGGGTGAACAGTCAGTAAAGGCTTCATGTTGAATGTGGAACTTCACTAGGCATTGACAGATGGGAGAACCTAGCAACAGAGAAAGAAGTGGATACTCCACATGGGGAAACAATACTAGCTCAGCGTTACTGGAGGGAAAGTGAAAAATAAATCTTTCTAAAACAAAGGGGGTAAATATCACTGACTATAAGATTGGTGCTTTAAAAAATAATGTTTTGTTCATTACAAAAGTAATATGTAGAAATTTGAAAAACATAAAAAAGGAGAAGGAAGGAAATACATACACTATAGAAGTTCCTCCAAAAATTAAAAAAGAAACACCACATGATCTAGGAATTCCATTACTGGGCATTTACCCAAAGAAAACAAAAACACTATTTTGAAAAGATCTGTGTACCCCTATGTTTATTGCTGCATTATTTACAATAGCCAAGATATGGAAGCAGCCCAAGAGTTCATTGATAGAGGAATGGATAGAGAAGATGTGATATATGTGGGTGCCTGGGTGGCTCAGACTTTGGCTCGGGTCATGATCCGGGGTCCTGGAGTCAAGTCCTGTGTCAGGCTCCACGCAGGGAGCCTGCTTCTCCCTCTGCCTGTGTCTCTGCCTCTCTCTCTGTATCTTTCATGAATAAATAAATAAAATATTAAAAAAAGATGTGAGATATGTAAATATATAAAAATATTTATAAACATATATACACAATGGAATATTACCCAGCCATAAAAAAGATGAAATCTGGCCATTTGTTACAACATGGATGTAAACCAGAAGGGTATTACGTTAAGCAAAAAAATCAGAGAAAGACAAATATTGTTTGATTTTGCTTACATATGAAGTCTAAAAAACAAAACAAAGGAAAAAACAAATAAGAGAAAGCAGAAACAGACCCATAAATACAGAGAACAAGCTAACAAGCTGATACTTACCAGGGATGAGGAGTGAGGATGTGGGGAAATGGGTAAAATAGGTGAAGGGCAGTGAGAGGTACAGACTTCCAGTCATGGAATGCCTAAGTCACAGGAATGAAAGGTACAGCATAGGGAATATAGTCAGTAGTATGATAATTGCATTTGTATGGTGGCGGTAGCTTGTAGTCAGCATAGCATAACATACAGAGTTGTTGAATCACTATGGTGTACACCTGAAACTAATGTAACTTTGTGTGCCAACTAAACTTCAATAAAATAGCTTTTAAAAAGAAGGGAAAACACATAAGATATAATTTCAGCACCTAAAAAAATATTTTTTGATATTTTTAGCAATTTAAGTTTCTTGAAATTTTGGCCATTTAAACAAATGAAAGAAAGGAACAGATACAGTAAAAGTGCATGCAGAGGAGATAGACCTTTTTTTTTTTTTTAGATTTTGTTCATTCATTTGAGAAAGAGAGAGAATCCAAGAGTGGGGGTTGAGGGGAGAGGCAGAGGGAGAGGGAAAAGCAGACTCTCTGCTGAGCAGGGAGCCCAACTCGGGGCTCCATCCCAGGACCCTGGGATCATGACCTGAGCCAAAGCCAGATGCTTAACCAACTGAGCCACCCAGGTGCTCCATGATAGACTTTGATGAGCCAAGTAGTAGTAGTGTTTGCTGGGACTTCTGCAGCCATGCCGGCCTCTATCCTCTGCTGAATGATGTTTGTATTCTTTAAATAGATCCCAAACAGTGGCTGCCTCTTGTATTTTCCTACCATTTCATTTCCCGTGTCTTATTAGGCTGCTTTCAGCCCCATTTCTATTGGATTTTGTTATGAGTTTGCCTCTTTCCTGGCCATGACTTGGGTCCATGTGGCTTTAGATGCTTGGAGAGGACTGTTCAGTTTGTTGGCATTCCAGAAAATATTTTCAGAAAAAAAGTAGGAACTCCTGGCCAAAGCCATGGTTTGCTGACTGCTGTCTGTGGAATGGAGCTCTCTCATCTGTTTTGGATTTTAATTACTTAGGGGTGATGGGTGCATTCAAATTACCTCCCTCTTCCATGAGCTCATCCTGGCAGTACAAAGCAAGCCATTCCAGAGAGATAATCACAGATAATTGTCATGGGAACCCGATGGCAACAAATGTGCTTCTGAGTGATTGGGCTTTGTACTGACTTGGAACCAGACCGTGTCCATTCATTGTGAATACCCCTGGCTCAGGTAGATGCAGTCACCACTGCTCTGGTGTTAATTTTGTCGTTCTTTTGGATTTGCATAAAAATGCACATAAATTAATAATACTTGGAGTGTTGACCAGCCTCCTCAATTTTTTTCTCTGTGTCTATGGTTAAGGGTGATAAAATATTCATGCTGTAATGTGAGTTCAGGTAATGGATACTGATAGTTTTTTTCTCTTTGCAGTATTTTGAAAATTTCAGAAATGATATATGTAGTACTTTGCCTCCAGAATTTTCATACTTAGATTCAGATGACATTTATTAAGCCCTCACTACACATTAAACTCTGTGCTAGATGTTTTATGTTTGCTTTCTCATTTAATTTTCACAAAATCTTTGTATCAAGTTGTTGTTTCCATTTGATTGATGAGGAAACAGAGGAGTTCAGTAAGTTGCTCAGAGCCAAAAGCCTGAGGTAGGTGGAGGGGAGACTGAAAATCAGGTCCTCTCAGGGTTTTCTCACACATCCCCCTGTGCAGCAGGCAATGATTAGAGGCTAGTCAAAGCTCACACAAAGTTTCCTAATTTCCCTTTTTGGATTTTTACAAAGAAAATCGATGCTCTTTTGGTGGTTTGTGTTGAGACCATGACGGAGTCACTAATATAAGTATTGAATGAATTTTTAGGGGAACACTCAGGGTTCAAGATTCCCAAGAAGAACCTCCTTCAGTCTCTCAGTGAGATTTCTTAGCTAACCAACATCATGGCATCCTTAAGAATTCTTCAAGGATTACTAAATGCTGAGACCTGCCTACTGTTTCACCTGTCCTTGAAGACATTTATCCTGGCTCCTCCTATTGAATCAAATCCAAACTCTTCCATCTAGAATTGAAGATCCTTTAAAACATGGTATATTTCTTTAACCCTATTTTGGGTCACTTTCCAGTGGTAGCTTTCCATTCAGAATAGGTGTAACTGCTATTTCCCCTGAGACCCTCCTCCCTACAGTTTCCCTTGCTCAAGTGCCCAGTGTTCCTCTTTGCCTATCTGTATCCTCCCCATCCTTCCAAACCCAACCGAAGTCCTATTTGGTCTTGGAAACCTCCCCCAAAGATGGACCTTTTTCTGATACTTGGTTTTCCAGCAGTGCCTCTGGAGTTTGAGACCTTCCAGAAGCTGT
Organism: Canis lupus familiaris; assembly: GCF_011100685.1. Classification (NCBI taxonomy): domain Eukaryota; kingdom Metazoa; phylum Chordata; class Mammalia; order Carnivora; family Canidae; genus Canis; species Canis lupus. The sequence goes on along the minus strand of NC_049245.1, from coordinate 16,010,931 downwards.
GAAAGGGAGACACAGAGCACCCCGCCCCCCCCCCCCCCCCCCCCCCCCCCCCCCCCCCCCCCCCCCGCTTCACACCAGCTACCCCTAGAGCAATCCTGCTTTTTTTTGTTTGATACACAGGAGTTCTTTCAAAAGAGCTTCCCATCCACCAGTTTGATAGTGCTTGAGCATCAGGGGATGGTGTTTCTGATGGGGTTCCTTAGCATCAGGTATTGGATTGGATTCCTGTCAAAAACATTCTACAGGTGACTGATTTATAAAAATCAAAATGCTAATTTAGCTTGGGAAATACAGCCAACAGGACTGGAATACTTTAGTCAGCCCAGCTAGCCACTTGTTCCCTGAAAGCAAGCTAGTTACCTGGGAAGCCAAATTATCTGCTGGGTTTTTGGAGACCATGGAACAGAACCAAAAGTCGTTTTATCCTAGCAGTGCTTCTGAGCCAAGGTAAATCCACACACTAAACCAGTGGTTCAGAATTTAGTATGTATCAGAATTGCCTTGATCTGGGTTTCATCTTCCCTAGAATTTCTCGTTGTGTGTGTGTAAGAATTTGCATTTCTTTTCTTAAATTTTATTTTAATTCCAGTATAGTTAATATACCGTTTACATTAGTTTCAGGTGTACAATACAGTGCTTCAGCACTTCCATCCAACAGCCACTGCTCATCATGACAGGTGCCCTCTTTCATCCCCATCACCTATTTTCCCCATCCCCCCACCCACCTCCATTTCTGGTAAGTGCCCAGAGGAGGCTGATGCTGCTGGTCTGGGGTCACACTTTGAGAACTATTATTTTCAGTTATTATAGGAGACAACAGTGCTGTATGTATAAAGCTAATGTCAGCTCTCCTCTGGCCTTCTTCGTGGGTCCTGCCAGTTTGGGATGACTTTTTTTCATGTGATCTAAGATTTACTAACTTGCAATTCTATTATTACCTTTCTCCAAACTTACCAGTGAGAGTCAACATAATCTCCTGACTTTGTTACAATGGCACCTCAGAGCTGCATCACTGAAATTACTCTCAGTCCATCCATTTTCTTACAAGTTTGGGCTTTCTCAAACCTTTTTGTCACATACCTTTAGACCATGTTTTATTCTCTGACATTCTCTCCACATGATTACATGTAGCCAGAGGGCTCAATCTCACACATTTCTTTGATTCTATTTTTCCACCCTACCCCATATATATGAACAACAGTGCTCTTCTTCTGCCTATTTTTGTCATGAGGTAATAAAGTGAAAGACACTTGGTTGTAATTTGCTACCAATAGAGATTTCCTGCCTGAAGCTCAATGAGAGCATGAGTCACAGTGTCATGGACACATGAAAATAAGCTGTGACCCATGTCCTGGGAGTAATTGGACCCAGGCTAATGAGGACCAAGTGGTTGGTGTGCACAGCCTAAGTACAATCATTGATGCTTTCTGCTTTTTCCCCATTATCTTTTGGGCTTCCTGGGGAGCTGGCTCAGATCCCCTAGGGAATCCAGGAAGCCTCAAACTATGGAATCCGTTATGGGAGTGGTATACTTAGGCGACCAGAACAGACACAGCTGGTGACTAGACTTGAAAATGAGATCAAGTACTCAAAACATTGGATAAGGTTTTTGTTTTTTAGTTTAATGATTTTGGAAGTCCTCCTTAAGTCTAGGATAAAATATTTATCATATACTCACCTGGCATGTGTTTTTGAATGGCATTACTAGGACTTCAGTCTCAGTAGATATGCTAAGTCAGGTGATGAGGACCTCCAGATCCTCTCTTTCCCACTGGATGATCTTAGTTTAATAGATAATTGTTGCAGATTAGAGAGTGAAGGTTGGTAGGGGTCACAGCAGCCTTTTATTTAAGATGTTCCAGTGCACTGAAGTTTGTTCCAAGTCTGGGCAGTTATCTTGCTATGCTATCACTGCTTTATGTGATAAGAAACCAAGAGGCTCTTACTCTTTCTTCTTGTTTTGATCAATCTGGATAGTGCACCTTGCCTCCTCTTACTGTTTCTTTCTCCCCTTACTTCTTCTGTGCTCTTCTTCTCTCCCTTGCCTGTCATATAGCAGAAAAGACAGTCAAGTGAAGCCAGCTTGGCGGGTGAGGTAGGTACTAGAAAACCAGTCAAGATGGGGTAGGTTTGTATTGTGTTAAGTTAGCTTGGCTGGATCTACATTTTCCACAATTCTGTTCCTTGCATAGTTCTGGGTTAAAATAGCCACAAGAGACATTTTATGAGAGGTGTAGGAAGCAGAATGAAGCAACAGCCATATTATTTTTATGTTTGAAAGGTGTGTATATGGCACAAGGCACTGTTGCAGCTCATGTATACCAGTAGTTATCCTTAGGCTCATCCTGATAGCTGCTGGTCTGCTGCTCCTGCTGGATCCTTCTTCAGCTGTTCTACCTCCTGGGAGGTGGTGGGAGTCTAGTTTCATGATGAATGATCATCTCGTCTTGCAAGACACTCTGTCATTGAAGGTGGAGGCTTTGAGGAAATGGGAGAACAATCTGTTCTTGAAGCTCATCCTTGTAAGCTCCAGTTTGTCTTTGTTTTCTCCACTTGATGTCCACACTTCCCTTCTGTCTGCTGGCCCTGCCGACGTTAGGTCTCAGCACCAAACACAGAAGGTAAAGCTTTATGTAGGCTGTTTAACCAACTCCCACCATTGTGTTATGTCAAATCCCTGTAATAAACCCTTTATTAGCCATCTCCTGGTAGTTCTGTTTCTTTGATCTAATCCTGGTTGATATATACCTCAAGTCATGATTCTTAGGCAGGGGGACCAAATGTAGGCTCTCTGGTCGTAATCAATTCACAAGGAATTTGGCCAATGGATTTTGAGATCACCAAGCACCCAGTGGTTATTGGTGGCAGCTCATTTAGGACACTCAAGTATGTGGTTCTGAATGAGCAGGTAGATAGAAGTAGTCGTTTCCACTGTGAGAGGCATTATACAAACCAATTCTGGGAGGAAGATTCCCAAATCCTGCTGAGCCAGTCTGAAAACTGGCCTTAAGACTCAGGAATTTTAGGGGATCCCTGGGTGACTCAGTGATTTAGTGCCTGCCTTCGGCCCAGGGTGTGATCCTGGAGTCCCAGGATCGAGTCCCACATCAGGCTCCCTGCAAGGAGCCTGCTTCTCTCTCTGCCTGTGTCTTTGCCTCTCTCTCTCTGTGTCTCTCATGAGTAAATAAATAAAATCCTTAAAAAACAAAAAGACTCAGGAATTTTAAAGCAATATAAGAATACACCGTCTTCACTAGATTGCTTCTTGGGTCTGTAAACCTCCCAAAGCAGGTACTGTCCATAAAGTTATTGAGTGTTTTTCTTTCTGTGCCCTTTCCTTCTCCTTTTTTTTTTTTTTTTGTTGTTGTTGTTGTTGTTGTTTTGTTGTTGTTGTTGATGTAAGGGGAGGTAGGCAGGACGAGAAAAGGAGGAAACTTTTCTTGTTGCTTTTCTTCATTTTCTCCTTTACAATCTCATCAGTTCATGGTGCCAAACCACAGGCATGTGGCCATCAGATGGTGATATTGTCTCAGTGTTAAGAAATTTGACAGCCTTGGAAAAAAGAATGCAACTCAATGTTTATGGAATTCTGTTTTGTACTTGGGCAGTGGCTTAGGATAGTGATATTTCTGACCTCCCTTAGTTCTCCTCTGTCTGCCTAGACTCAAGCTTCTAGCTCTTTCTAAAGAAGCCACCCAGAAAAGAAAATTTTATTTTAAAGCCAGTTTTTCTCCTGAATTCCATCTTTGGGGAGAAAAGTATTTTTTGAGCCATGGTTTAGGATTAAATTATATGTCTTTAGCCCAACTTTCATTATTCAGAAAAGCCCAATACAAAAAGCTCTTCAGATTTTTCTATTCTAAGGGGAAATTTGACTCTTCACAGAAGCTTCTTTTTAAATTTAGGCTATGACAAGTCACTACAAGTCATTGGCAATGGCATGAAGCAACATGATTGAAACCTATGGTTATATCATCCTTCATTGCTTTGTATCTTTCTTCTGAATTACCATTTCTGGTTCTCTCTGTTTCTGGAACCCCCTTTGGCCTGGGGACCCTGCTGCCTTGGCTTTTTGTCATACCTTTTTGTATGGCTCAGTTAATCCTTAATTCATACTAAAGTGAGAAAGTTTGACCACCACTTCTCTTGGCAGGGAGGTTAGGGGGAGATGGGAGCTTCAATTTAAGTTTGATCTTTAAGAAGAACACTTCAGGTTTCACCTGAATGTTTGGGGAAATATTCTTTGGAGATTCAGTTCCTTTCTCCTACCACTAAAATCACTCACATTAGATAAATAATAGTGCCACTTATTACACAATCTCTTCTGCTGTTTTCCCTTAATTTTTCTGCTGCACAGATGAGTCTTAATGGCAGAAGTAAGAGAATCACCAACGCTCTGTTTGTGATAATCCTAGACATGGAGGCAGGGAGATAGGATAGCTTATATGAGTGGGCCATACATCCCAAATGTGCTTCACACTTTTTCTTTTCTCCATGCAGCAGTGTTAAATTTGCAAGCTCTTTGGAATTTCTCATATTAAGAATTGGAATCTATTTTCCTTCCCCTTGTATCTGGGTAGGCTTGTGAGTTTTTTGACCAAAAGAGTACAGCTGAAGTAATAATGTGTTACTTCTAAGGCATGATCACAAAAGGCCATAAAACTTCAATTTTAGTTGTCAGGAACATTATCTAGGAGCCCTGATACCCTAAGGCCACCATATTGTGAAAAAACCCAAACCACCTGGTAGATAGTATTATGGTATTATTTCAACTTCATCCAGGATGAAGCTATCCTTGCCTGTGTTGAATTTTGTTCTTATTAATTACTGTCTTATTGCCCAGTATAGATGTTATATATCTACTTGATAGGCTGAAAGAGAGAAAGAAATATGCATCATGCCCACTAATACCTTTCTTTCCAAGAGTAACCTAAATTCTGACTTCCTTCACCAAAGATTAGTTTTGCCTACTTTTGAACTGAATATAAATGGAGTCTTTCAGTGTATGCTTTTGTTTCTGGTGTTTTCTCTGCAACATAATATTTCTGAGATTTACCTATGGTATTGTGTATTTTAGTAGTGTATTATTCAGTATATAATTGAATTTTAAAGTGACCATGAGTTCGGAAATTAAATATAAGTTCCTTGAAAGCAGGGATCTTGCACTGTACTTTGTGGCTTACCCTCAGAGTTTAAAATAAATACTGGCTGAATAAATTAACATAGTATTTCTCTTTTAGTCTTTCTTTTTAACCTATCTCCATGTCAATAACGTAAAATAGAGCACATTTCTGCCTTCCTGCACCACCCAAGGTAGTAGCTTATTGAGCTGGTTTCTAAAAGATAATAGAAGTAGTTTCTAGCAGGTAAATACTTTTTTTAGTGACTAAATAGGAAGATTGCTGACTTCAGAATTGTTAATTTTTTAAACAATAGTAAAATAATCAGAATCATCTGGTTCTAAATAGGTCAAGCTACCATACTTTGATCTAAGTACAAATTATATTAATATTAAAACAATATTTGAATTCTGAAAGTCTGATTTTGAAAAATATCAGGTCTACCTTTATTTTATTAGACCTACTCCACAGGGAAAGCCTTTTTCTACTCTCTTATACTATTTTGTTTACTATTTAATGCTGTGTATGTATTTATATTTTTCCAGTTTTATTGAGACATAATTGCCATATAACATGTAGTAGTTTAAGGCATGCAATATAATGATTTGATATATGTATATATTGTGAGTTCCTTGAGTAAGTCTTTGACCATTTATTTTGCTGGCTACTCAATGACTTTTGGCCTATAGGTACATGCTTTCAAGTTCTAGGAAATTTTCTTGTATTTGATAAAATCTCTTTTTTTCTTTGCCTTTTCCTTCTAAAACTTCTATCGGTCTGAAATTGAACATAGTGGATATTAAGATTCATTCACAACATATATTTCACCCCATAAAGTGAGTCTCAACCAATCATAATAAACTTAACCTTTGTATAAGTCAATGTTTCAAAGATAAGCAGCCTAAACTAGTTTGGGATAATAATAAAGGAAGAGAAATTTCCACAATATTCTGGGAGAGATAAGACCGGCTCTCCCTGCGGCTTGCTATGAACAAAGAAAGTCTTCATTTTAGGTGCTGCTTGTAGCAACTTTATGGCACCAGAGGAACCAGACATGGGATCATGGTAGAACTGTGGGTAAGAGAATCAGGTTAAGAGAATCTGAGATCCTAATGACAAGGAAAAACTAGAGCTCACCCTGTCTCTCTTAAATAAAAATTGTCCTTATTTTTAATAGGGGTTTGAGATTGATTTTTCTTACTTGAAACCCAAGGCATCCTAACTATAATATATTGATCTCCTCTATAAGTTTCTCAAAGTTTCATGGATTTTATAAAAATACAGATTCTGATTTAATAGATCTGGAATGGGGCCTGAGAATCTGTGTTTCTGGCAAGTTCCCCAGAAATGTCCATGCTTCTAGTCTGTAGGCCATACTTTGAGTACCAAGGTTAGATCTAGATGGATCTTATTTCCTTATATATTCTCTCATATCTTTTGATACTGTTTCATATCTTTGGCTTTAAAAAATTGTTTCCCGGGAGATTTCTTTGTTATAATATTTTTATTGTATTTCTTCAATTATCATTAAAAAGTTAAGCTATCTCTCTTGTTTTCAAATCATTTCTTTTTTATAACATCCATTCTTTCATAGATACACTTTTTCCCCATCCTTCTGAAGATATGAAGTATAGCGTTTTTGGATAGTTTTCTTTTATATCCTGTATTGTTTTGGGGTTTTTGTTTTGTTTTGTTTTCAGTTTATTTTTTAGAATCCCTCTTTCATACTAGATTTTTTCCTTTTCTGGTGACCCCTGAATGCCTAGTTATATTTAAATGAAACTCTAATGAAATAATTGGTAGCTTTGTCTGTAGGTAAAGAGTGGAGGCTGCTTTGTTGGCTAGTGGAATTCTCATTAAGGTGAGATAGATTTTCTAGCAGTGTATCCCCAAGTATCTCTATGTAAAGTATTTTTCAAGAAGTAGCTTCTCCAGATAAGAATTTCAGTCTTCTGTCCTGAGGCTGGAAGTAATGTTGGTGTAAACACTCACTGGTTTCTGTGAGCAGAGTGGAGGAAGGAGGCTAAGGGGCACACAACTCAGCACGTAGACATTTGCTTTCCTGCCCTTATATTCAAGCCCAGCTCCTCTCAGGCCTGTTTATCCAGAACATTACACTTTGCTTCTCTAGGGGTTATAGAAGGAAGGTAGATCATTTAGCTGCCTTGAATGAAGGACAGAATCGGGTACATGGGAAATGTCCCACTTTCTGTAAACAAATAACCCACGCCTCTTATGTTTGGACCTACATCTAAATCCAGACTTCCATGTCACCAAGTAGTATGCCTTTTAGGGTTTAGCAGGGACAAATTGGCTCACTTCTCCCTAGTATACCTTTCTGTAGGCATTTAGGCTGTGATTTACTTAGTCCTATGATGTCCATTATCACCTTTCATCTGTTTTCATATTTCAAGTCTTCATTTACTTAGTCAAACTTTGTAACCTTTGGAAACAAATGCATAAGGCAAAGTAGAGGAATGCTTATTTCTCTAGCATATAAAGGTAATAATGGGTTCCATCAAAGGATACTTAACAATAATTGAGCTATAGAAAGAGAATTTAGCTCTATTTCATTAATTATTAAAATAGATATCAACATTTTCAAATTTATGCCATTTGAACTTGAAACATTTCATAAAGCACAGTGTCTTCTAAGCATTATGAAGGAGAATGCTCAAATTATAAGGCTTGACACATTTGAGAATGAGAAGTTAACATAGCAGGGAGGAGGAATTGGAGGGTGGACAGGAAACCAGAATTCTGGATGCAGGACGTGAAGGGCAAGCTATGTCATCAAAAGAAATTTGGGTTCCATTTGTATAGGTACTTGATAGGTAGGTAATTGGAAAGTGATCATCTTGAATTTCTAAACAAGGAATCTATATGATCAGAAATGTTTTTAGATAGATATATTTGGCAGCAATATGGAGGAGAGATTGAAGGTAAAGATAGCAGCCAGATAGTTGTGATTATATTGATAAGATGTGAGAGTCTGAATGAAGTATTGATGGACAGAAAGAGACAAATTGAACAATATTTAAGGGGCTGAATTATTAGGAGTTGGAAATTGGGTGTGGAGACAAAGGAAAGTGGCAGAGGTATATATGCCTCTTATAATATTTCTTTGTTTCACTTCTGATTTCAGCTGCAATGATGTTAGATGATTTCTATGCCCTCTGGAAGTACAGGGAATACCCAGCCTGTGTCCTACTCTCAGCAGCCCTTAACTACTGGGAAATAGGTATTTGGAAAAATTCTATAGCCTCATATCCTTCAGTGGGAAAATCTGGAAGCTTATTCTACATGGTTCCTCAGAAATTCCCATGTGGAATTGAACTGCCCTTGCTCATAACAAGAACCCACTCAGTAACACTCTATACTGGCTCTTTCTCCTTCCTTGTCTCATGCTCCTTGATCTCTCACTCCTGCTTCCTAGGTTTACCTTCCAAATAGACTCTTGTACACATTTCATGGTTCCAGATTCTGCTTTTGGAGGGAGCTGGTTGAAGACAGGGAGGATTAAAGGATGACTAGAATGCATGGCTAGATGAATAGGGAGGTGAGGACCTACACAGAGAATGCTGGTAGTGGCAACTGAATTTGGTTCAGGATGTATTGAATTTGGGGAACCTATGGAATATTCAGCTGAAGAGGTATGGAGGGGAGAAGCAGGGTCCTTGTGAATCATCAGCATTAGGGTCGAGGAAGAGAATGAAACCACACAAGTAGAGAGATGGTTCAGGGAGATGTAAAATAAGGGAGGTAGACAAAACCTTGGAGAACACCAACATTTGCAGGGGTGGACAAAGGTAAAAATTGTGTTGTGTTCATTGTATCTGACCTCTAGGGAGTGCCTGGCACATGGTAATACTCAGTAAACATTTGTCCAATAACTGAAGGAGACTGAGATGGAGTGAACATAAGTTTGGAGAACCAGGAAAACCAGGGCCATATTCAGGAGAGTATAGAATGGAGAAAATGTCAAATGTCACGGTAGTTTCACCTAGTACATTGGCTGAATTTTGTCACTGGGGGACTTTGCTGTCTTTACTGAGAGAAGCAGGAGGAGAAAGTTCAAAGAACAGATGTCGAAGGGCTATGGAATCAATGTGCCTTCATAGCGGGGATGGAGATTTTGGCCAGATTTGTTTTTTGATTGTGATTTTGAAACTAACATAAGCTGGTTGAAGAAATTTGGAAAGTATAGTAGAGTATAAAGTAGAAACTAATGATCAATCAAGATCCCTCCACTCTTCCATCCTTTCTTCCATGACAAACACTATTAACAGATTGGGGGTATTAGGGTGAACCACCTGAAAGATTCTGTAGGTCAAAACAGTTGAATATTGACAATTTCCAAAAGTTTGAGGTCTGTTTCTTTGCAGAGAGAGGACCACTCTTTTAAGAGGTGGAGAAGGAAGGAAGAATATATAGGAGTAAGTTGTGGGGGTCTGCATAATTTAGGCAAAGGTTTAAAGTTTTAAAATACAATAACTTTTTTTTTTTTTTTTAAGGATAAGAACATCATAAAAGGGGTGCCTGGGTGGCTCAGCAGTTGAGCGCCTGCCTTCGGCCCAAGGTGTGATCCTGGAGTCCCGGGATCGAGTCCTACATTGGGCTCCCTGAATGAAACCTGAGTCTCTCTCTGCCTATGTCTCTGCCTCTCTCTCTCTCTCTCTCTCTCTCTCTCTCTCTCTCTCTCTCTGTGTCTCTCATGAATAAATAAATAAAATCTTTTTTAAAAAAAGAACATCATAAAATATTTTGGTAAGCTAAGAAGTAGAAGGAAGGTTACAACAACTGATGGGAGTTGTTTACTGGGTTAGAAATATGAGAATTGCCTTCTACTTCTTGATGTGGTATGTGCTTTTCTCTAGTAGCAATGGGCAATTGGGGGCTGCTAGATAGGGACTGCAAGGTGGCAGCTCCCAGAAAAACAGGCCCGACTTCTTTGCTGTGGTTGCAGGGGCCAATGAGCTTTCCCATTCTGGGCCTTGTCCTGTACTTGAACCCAAACAGCTTGGGACAGAACATGCTGAAGTTCATATCAGGGAATGGATCATAGTTCAGGCCACACTCTGGGCTGCTATGTAAACAGGCTGTTTGAAGTGATTGGAGCCTCAACCTCAAGGTAGGAAGCAAGATGCTCATGTTTATTTTTGGAGTGGAATTTTGTGGTCCAATCTGTAGAGAGTTTGCTTCATCATCCGGAAAACCATTGGAGCACTGGGATGCCAGAAGAGGATTCTGCTTCCAGATGTCCCTAGGGAGCCAACCAGGTTTCAGACATTAGAGCTCAGCCACTATAGATTTCCTGCAGCACAGAGGTAAGCAGAAGAAGGACACACAGAAGAATTATTAGTTCTTGTTTTATTTTATTTTATATTTTATTTTATTTATCCATGAGAGACACACACACACACGGAGGCAGAGACACAGGCAGAGGGAGAAGCAGGCTCCATGCAGTAGCCTGATGAGGGACTCGATCTTGGGACTCCAGGATCATGTTCTGAGCTGAAGGCAGAGGCTCAACTGCTGAGCCACCCAGGCATCCCAATCTTGTTTTATTTTTAAAAATACAGGAGGACAATAGGGACTAATCAAGCCTTTAGTATAGTTAAACAAACAAACAAACAAAAAAACAACAAAAAACCCCTAAACTCTAATTAGAAAGTCAGATGTCCTATTCACAAATGAGAAATGAAGTATTTTAAAACCAAAAACAATTATTATGAAGGAAAACCAAAATATCTCCAGTGAAAGGCCTTATGCTCTCTACTTATAATACATGGACCCTTTAGTCACTGACTTCTACCTCTTTCTTTTCAGAAGCTGGAAGCTGACAAGCAACTGAGATTTAGTGTGCTCTGGGTCCACAGGCTGTACCCTGGAAGGAATCCCCCCCCCACAGCAGACAAAAAAATCATTATCTCAGGGGGATCAGTGACACTGGATCCTTTTGCCTTATATCTACCATAGGGCTATACCTTACGATGGAATCTTAAGGAGATCTCGTTGTTATTGTACTTAATTAAGACCCTTTGGTAGAAACCTTTTCATGAATTTGTTTGAAAGTAACTGGGGTTAGAGGGGCTTGAGTTGATTCTGTATTTTTTTTTAAGATTTTATTTATTTATTCATGAGAGACAGAGAGAGAGAGAGAGAGAGAGAGAGGCAGAGACACAGGCAGAGGGAGAAGCAGGCTCCCCGTGGAGATCCTGATGTGGGACTCGATTCCAGGACCCCAGTATTACGACCTGAGCCAAAGGCAGACACTCAACCACTGAGTCACCCAGGTGCCCCCAATTATGTATTTTTAATCAAGGTCAAGCCAAACTGCTTTACAGTGTCTTCTTCATTTCAGGCATCGGTTACCTCTCCTGTTTTGTCCCCTCCTCTCCCTGGAGTCTGTGGCTTAACTTGCAAACAGTAGCAACACAAGCTAATGTGGACCTGGCCGTACTGTATTACAGGCACTGGGCTAATGGCTCTATGTGCTGGATCCCCTTTTATCTTCAGCCACATTGTAAGCCAACATGATGATTATTCCCACCTCCCTCATGAGGACACCAAGTTTTAGAAAGGCTAAATGACTTGCTTAGGGCCACACAGTTTCAGAACCACTTTAAACAATGTGGTATCATTGCCAGGCTGCTCTTGCTAACACGATCAATTTCTGTATGAATAGAGGGAGTGGGGAGCACCTAGGCCAGTGTGTCTCATACATCCCATAGAAGGACAGTTCCATGAGAACTAGCAGTTTGCTGCTTCACTGACAGTCATTTCCAATAATTTGGAAGTTAACATCTCTAAAATCTTGTTAGAAATAGAAAGATAATGATGCTTAAGTTTGCAGGGAGAGCACTGTGAGTGGTCTAACTGCCTGAAATGATCAAATAAATAAAATAGTTTCTTACTGTTTCTATTACTGACTTGAGAATAAACAGTGGTGGTCTCAAAATTTGGGACTCCCTTCTCCCACATATCACCCTGGATACACTGGAAGGCAAAGACTAACGTAATGCCTATTCCTAGGAATTTATGTTTCCAATCACCTGATCACTTAAATTTAAAGCTGGTTCAGAAAAGAAAAAGAAAGGCAATTAATTAACTTAGACCCCCAAATGGCAAATCTGACTCTTTCATTTATATTCAAGACCATTTCTCCACAGCTTCCTAACCAATATGTGTTTCAGGCAAGTCCAAACTGTCCTAATTCTAGGACATATATATATATTTTTTTCATTTAGGCTTTTTCTTACTCTGGAGCAGTGGTTTGGGTAGTAGACTGTGACCCAGATGCTATGTTCTAGCGTTGGTTCTGCTTCCATTGCTGTGTCACTTTAGGTGAGCGACTTAGTCTTTTTAGACTTCCCATTCCTGCTTGGATTAAACTGGATGTCTTTAATGGGGAGCCCATTGGACTCTGAGTGGATTCATAATATATACAGATTTTAAAAAAATTCCTGAAACTTCTTTGCAAGGGGGCACCTGGGTGGCTCAGTGGTTGAGTGTCTGCCTTTGCTCAGGTCATGATCCTGGGATCAAGTTCCACATAAGACTTCCCATGGGGAGCCTACTTCTCTCTCTGCCTCTCCCTTCTCCCCTGTTTCTCTCTCTGTGTGTCTCTTATGAATAAATAAAACCTAAAAAAAGTTCTATGTGAGATTGTAAATATAGTTTGGAAGCCAAGGAGTCAATATCTCTCCATGGATTTTCAAAGGCTACATGATCCCAAAGAAATTAGGAGCTTCTGACTTCAATGATCACAACAAGGCCTTCCTTGGCCAAGATTTTTCTAATGGCAGTTATTTTTTAGTGAGTTCTGTTTATAAGGTATGCATTTGTATTCTTTAGAGATTGCCACAGTCCCTTTGAGAATTGATTTCATAAACCAGAGAAACAGGTGTAATCCACTGTAGAGTCCACTTTTTGTACTGTCCTGAGTCCAGAGGGACAGATCATTTGACTGGAACATCCAGAGGCTCAGCCTAGGGAACTGGTTTTGAGAGGCATTGTCTATTTGCTTAGTGTTAGATGCACATTCCTGATCAATAAAAAGGTATTTTTGGAAGTGAGACACAAGTCAATCTTCAGGAATGACAAAACATCCAAAAGTCAAAGAGAATGGCTTAACAACATGAAAACCAACCAACTGAATTAAAACAAAACAAATGAACAACCAAGAATAATAGCTGATGTATATCTTTGATTCTTACACTATTGTTTGCTATTCTGTTTCTTCTGTTCCTTAACTGGTTTTCCAGTCAGTTCTTCCAATAGTCTACATCCACAACTATACGTAGATATGATGTATGAGCTTGGTGTAAAGAAACACTCAGCAATTGGAGTTGGGGCTCATGCATGTGATGTCTGTAATAACTGTAACAGGGAATCCTGGAGTAAGAGTTGGTGAAAAGGAAAAACTAGCTCAGTGGCTATGAGAACACATTGTTTCCAAAGAACCCTGCCCAGTAGCTTCAGAGTAATTTATCTACACCAAGGGGAAGAGAGGAGGCCTGGTGTTAAGCTAATGGGCCTGAGTTTTATCTACTTGATCTTTTAGGTCTGTCAGCTGGCAGCAACCACTACAGCTGATAAGGTGGGACTTATACTTGGGCTTATCTGTAGTCATGGAATCTACAGGAAGAAGTTCTGATCCATGACAATCCAGAAGTTAGACCTCAGAGATCCAGCAGATATAGTTGCAGATTTATGTTTTATCTGTTGCTAAGTTTATACCTGGGTTTTATAAGATGCTGAAGTATAAGTTTGCACTCTCCATTCAAGTAGACTTCACTCTTCATGCTGTATTTGCAAAGAACTTTTGTACCGTATTTGTTTGGGTGGCATGTGCTTAGTAAACATTTGCTGGAGTAAGAGTCCCTCACATCAAAAACGGTTAGTAGGTAAGCTTTAATCATTTCATGTTCTTGTGATGCCATTGATTCATTCAATACATAAACTATTCCAAGACATTGCTAAATGAATTGCTTCTTGGCTTTCTTAGTTCTTTATGTCTCTTTATGATCAACCCAATAATATCTACCATATTTTTATTTTCCCTAGTTGAAATACTTCAAGAAATGTCAGGCAATGTTTTTTTTTTTTTTTTTTTTTTTTTTTTTTTTTAGCTGTTAAGTATTTTATTGAAACGAGGTGCCCTGCTGTACCGTCACCATCCAGCCACCTCCCTCACCTGCCAAAGTGTGGCTGGGTGCCTAGAAAGGCCCAACGATGTAGGTGAGTTCAGACCCAATAGTGTCAGACTCCAGACTGAGAAGAATGGTTATCAAAGCAGGAACCCAGATGAGGAGAATCGTTAGTTGACAAATATTTAAGTGATAAAAGCATCTTAGGAAGGGAGACGAATGCATGACAAGAAGTTCTGAACAGAAGTGCCGGTGACCTCTCCTCCTTGGAGCCCCTCAAGCCTAATGGGCTTTGCTGACTAGTCTCCAGGGGCTCAAGTGGTCAACTGTGGTCACAGCCAAAGATGCCAGGGCAGATTGGCTGTGGTCCCTGCAGATGGCATCAGTGAGGACTCGTCCTGGTGCACAAGGTAGAAAATTCTAAGAGAAAGCCTCAAGACTTCAGGAAATGTCAGGCAATGATGTGTTCTATGTATTAGCCCACTTACCACAAGTTGTGCGTGTGTGTCTGTTTATGGTTGTATGATTCTGGTAAATGTGCAACAGGCGGAAAAAGCCTGTGGTTTTTCTTTTACAAACTAAAAAGGAGGTAGAAGATCTGTATGGTTGGAAGTAATGGTAAATTCTAGGAATTACGAAACTTGCATCTCTCTTTGCTTTGGAGTGAACTGTATTCTAAGCAAGGATTTTTTGACCAATGAATTTATCTGTTGATTAAAATATGCTGGGATGAATTTCTTGGCTACAGGAGGACTGGATCCAGTAGATGGAGAAAAATGGTCAATGTTAGGAGACTTCTGCTATCTCAAAATGACAACTCTCTAGCCTTTTCAATGGTGGTATATCATGAACACACATTGAAGGAAAATTGTAAGTGATTTAGTATCTGAACACATATGTTGCAATTTCTTGAGTTCGTGTAATCTCTAAGAAACGGGTTGAGAGCAGAAAGGATTAACTATGAAGATCCTCAATTATAGAAGGGATGACTGTCTCTTCACTTGTTCTTCTCTCCTTGGTGAGAATTCTAGTAAACAAGGCAGGGAGATTTTAGTAAACAAGTGGAGAGGGAAAAAGAAGTAATTGAAAATCTGTGAAGTAGATTTCAGGAACTATCAGAAACCGTTATTTTATTGGTGGAGATTTCTCTGATAAAATAATAATCTCTTAAAGACTTTTCATCCCTTTGTGAAATAACACTGTATGAAGTAATACTAATTGAAGTCCTTCCCCATGTGAGCAGATAGCTTATGACATTGACACACACACATACTTATGTAGGGAAAAAGATTTCCCTTACGTCGCCAAAATGTTGCTTTGATAAGTATCATATTTGGAACCCTAATTGTGTTCATTCTGTAGGAAACTGTTTTGGCCAGTGGTCATTCCACATAGACTTTAATGTATAAAGCCATAGTGGTTCCTTTCCTGGTAAGCTTATTATTGGAATATAAGATGCATACAGAATGATTACAAATCCTAAGCATGTATCTTCATAAATTTCCCCAAATATATTGAAAACAATACCCATTATCAAGACAAAAAGCACTGCTATGCCCCTGTTAGCCTTCCTTGTAACTTACCCAATTATTCTGACATTCCATCCACATGGATTAGTTTTTCCTCCTTTTGAACTTCATATAAATGGAAGCATACAGTACATATTATTTTGTGTTTGGCTTCCTATCATGTTTATGAAATTCATCAATGATGTTACATGTGTCAATAGTTCATACTTTTCATTGCTTTGTACTATTCCATTGTATCAACACAACACAATTTATCCATTCTATTGATGGTAAATGTCTGAGTTGTTTCCAATTTGGGGCTATTAACATTCTTGTATATATCCTTTGTTAGACATAGTAACTCCTTTCTAGTGAGAAATGGAATTTTTGGATCAGAGAGTATGTACATTTCACCATTAATAAATAGGCAAAAGAGTGTCTCAAAGTGATCCTTCCAATTTATAATTCTTTCTACAGTGTTTGAAGGGTCCTGCTGTTCCATATTCTCATGAACACTGGGTAATTTTAGTTATGCTGGTGGTTGTTTAATAATATCTTTCTGTGATTTTAATTTGCACTTCTCTGATGCCTTACAAATCTTTGTATGGGTATTGGTCCTTTGGGTAGTCTCTTTTATAAAATGTCTGTTCAAGTCTATTACCCATTTTAGAAATGGTATTGACTCTCTTTTCCTTGTTGATTAAGAGTTCTTTATATATTATCGTGGAGTCCTTTCTCTCCATGAGTGTCTTTCCTTTTCCTGTTTAGCGTTACCTTTTGGTGATGCAAGTTCTTAATTTAAGTGAAGCCCAATTTATCAATATTTAACGTTACTACTTGAAGTTTTTGTGCCCATGCCAAGGGAATAAAGATATTCTCCTACTTGCTTCAAGAAACTTTATTGTTTTACTTTTCACATTTAGGTCTGTGATCTACATGATATTCAGTTGGGTAAATCCTCCAACTTTAGGATTTCTTTGGGATTTCTTTAGTTTTTCTTTAGGATTTCTTTGGGTATTCTTAGTCTTTTGCATTTTCATTTCCACTAGAGTATCAGTATGTCAATTTCCATTTAAAACCTGCTGGGAATTATTATTGGAATTGTACTGACTATAGTACAATCATTTGGAAAGAATTTATATCTTATGATACTAAATTTTCCAATCTGTGAACAGTGTCTGTCCTTCCCTTTTTATTTGGGCATTTAATTTCTTTCAGTAAAATATTATAGCTACCTAAGAGTCTGCATTATGTTTCCATGATTTATCAATGTTTAATATAAACCTTATATAAGTTATATGTAGTATAAATTCATAGTTTTACTACTTCCCAGAGCATTTATCACTTCCATGTTTTATATTGTGGTTTTCTTTTTTATGCCACATTTATTGGAATATACTTCACATGGAGTAAAATTCACCGTTTTTATATATACAGTTCTATGTGTTTGACAAAGATAACCATTTAACTACCCACAATCAAGATATAAAATATTGCCATAACCACAAATACCCAAAATTTTCCTGTGTGTCTTTATGATCAATATTCTCACCACAGCCCTTGGTAGCCAGTAATATAATTTTTATTTTTAATACTTTTTTAAAAAGATTTTATTTATTTGAGAGAGAGAGAGAGCGAGCACATGAGCAGGGGAAGCAGCAGAGGGAGAAGGAGAAGTAGACTCCCCACTGAGCAGGGAGCCTGATATGGGGCTTGATCCAAGGACCCCAAGATCATGACCTGAGCCAAAGGCAGATTTTAACTAACTGAGCCACCCAGGCACCCTGCTTTGAATACTTTTATGTATTTCAGAGCGTCTTCTAGATGGAACATACAGTTAAACAAATAGAGTGTCTTCTTTCACATGGTGTAATGCTTTTGAGATTTATGCATGTTGTTGCATGTATCAATAGTTCATTCTTTTTTATGACTGAGGAGTATTCCATTGTGTGGATCCATCACAATTTGTTTATCTATTCACTGATTGATGGACATTATTTAAAGTTTTTGATTATTATGAATAAAGCCACTATGAACATTCTGTAGAGGCTTTTGTATAGACATATGTTTTTATTTCTCTTGCAAAATACATATCTGATAAAGATCTTGTGACCAGAATAAAGTGCTTTCACCACTCAACAATAAGAAAACAAACAGCTCAATTTCAAAATGGAAAAATGTTTTGAAGAAACATATCTCAGAAAATACATGGATGGAAATAAACACATGAAAAGATATTCAATATTATTAGTCATTAAAAAAATATGAATTAAAACCTCAGTGAGATATTGCCTCATACTATTTGAATGGCTAAAATTAAAAAATAAAAATGACAAAACTAAATTCTTATGAGTACTATGAAGGAACTGGAACTCTTTTACATTGCTGGTGGGAAAGCAAATATACAACCAGTTTGTTTTTATTCATTTCAGTGAAATGATATCACAAGACATTATTGTTTTACACCTAATATTAATAATATTAACAAAAATAATATTAGTTATATTTAACCCATACCTTTACAATTTCCATTGCTTCTTAGTGGCCCCCAGTTTTTCTGTGTTTCTGAGATTCTTTTCCTTCTACTTAAACAACTATAATACTTCTCTTAGTGCAAGGCTGCTGGTGACAAATTCTCTTGTTTTAGTTGTCTAGAAATGTATCTATTTTGCCTTTACTTTTATAGGAGATTTTCTCTGCGTATATAAATTGAAGCTTGTAGTTTTCTCATAGCACTTCAAATAATTTCTTCCCCTGTCTTCTGGCTTCCATGGTTTCTGTTAAGAGGTTAGTCATAAATCCCATTGTTTATATGACTTTCTTGAATCCAGACTTCTGAGCTTTATGGGGGAAAAAAAAGGATTTTATTTTATTTTTTAAGATTTTATGTATTTATTCACAAGAGACACAGAGAAAGAGGCAGAGACATAGGCAGAGGGAGAAGCAGGCTCCCTGTGGGGAGCGGGACTCAATCCCAGGACCCCAGGATCATGGCCTGAGCAGAAGGCAGATGCTCAACCACTGAGCCACCCAGGCATCCCAAAAGGATTTTACTTAAACTTTAAATAATCTTCATGTTTTTTTCTATAAGAAGGAAGAATATGTTCAACATGTGTTTGAAATTTATAAGAGAACATTTGGTGGGTTCTTTCATCCATGAATATCTGTCTAGCTTCCTAAGTACTTTAATCTTGCTTAGTTTCACAAAATCCTTGGAGATAAGGAGCAGCTGATTTTCTAAATGAGAAATATGTGGAGTGTAGTGCTTACCTGAAGTCCCCCAGGGAGAAGAGCTGGACAGCTAAAAGTAGAACCCTGTAAAGGAAACTTAGTTTTCAGGTGCTAAAGCTTTCTCTCTTCAAGAATACAATAACAACCAAGCCTCTCTTTCTGCAATGGGGTTAAAGAAATTACTCCTTCCTTTTAATGTATTTTGAAGTTCACATTTTAATGTATTTTGGAGAACCTAACAGACCTGGGTGAACTGTGGACAGGCTGCCTTTGTGAGCACACAAGGACCAGGAGAGAGGATACAAAGCCATTGACTAAATGATGCAGATGTTGACAACCTCTGTTCAATTTGTTCATATTCTGGAGTCCTGGCATTAATTATATTAGCTAACTTCAATGAATCAGTGGTTTTTTTTGTTGTTCTAAGTTTTATTAAGGAAAAATATGAGAAGATGCTATAGAAACAGGAAGAAAGCAAATAAATCAAACTCAGCTTGGTTTGCTTAACAAAGGATGTTTTTTGTGGTGATGGCCCAGAATGTCCTATAAGCAAAATTGGGGACCCTTTACTCTGAATGTTCATTGTCCTATATATCTCTATAAAAATTTGATCATTTATGAGGTAAAATTAAATTTTTAGAAGTAAAAGACTCTTATTTCCTTGTCATTGGATGTGTTTAGTGGAGTGACAAGGAGAGATGAAATAATAGGATATTCTATGTGAGTTTTGTTTCACTGATCTCAGCCAACATTGTATACTCATCTCCACTTCTATGTCAGTTCTTTCTATTGGCACACTTGTGGGTAGCCATTCTTTTTTAAGTAGTACCTTGTATTAGATGAGGATCAGAACTCAATGTCAGCCAGAAACCCCCGTTGAAGAAGAACAAATGAAATCTTTGCCAAGTGCATGTACTCCTGGTACTGATTTCTGGACCCAACTTGTTTATTACAGTTGACCATCATTATTTCAAAGAGGTTCTTTTTGCTTTTTTTCTTTTTTAAAAGACCCCCCCCCCGCCCCACCCCGCTCCGTTTGCTTTCGTTGTCAGCTGAAATTCTTGCTATCAGCTGCTTCAAAGAATGTGACTGTGGTACTTGGACCAGATCCACTTATAAGGAGTGGAGTCCTGTCAGTGTCTTAAATACTTCCTGATCTTCCTTGCAGCTTCACAGAGCTCATAGTTATTGCAAAGAGATAGGCTGGAAGGTACAATGCTTGTATATCAGAGAGGGATTTTGTTTCTAAAAAAGTAGCTTTCATAGGGGTTCAAAAAAGTACTTAGTTTGAACAGAACACCCCATTCGAAAATGAATTACTCACATAGAAGCATATATAATCTATACCTAAGATAGAGAAAAGCCTTTTAATAAAGAGTAAGATAGGTTTTATAGTTTTATGGTCATTAGGTTTTATAGATACAGTGATAGATTAGGCTATATTGGTGAGGAGTTTCAAATAATTTAAAGAATGTTTTAGTTTGTTATTAATCCTCGTGGTGATCATAGTGAATCCCACACCCAGCACCTTATCCAGGGCTTCTGTCAATGGAAGGTGCCAGGTATACCTTTGAGATCAAGTTTAGCTCAGTTTTTGCAGGCTACATGGATCTGTCTTGGGCAATTAAATACACTAAATAGAGTTGGGAATATCCCAAGCAAACCAACTGAAGCAGGGATTGTTGTGGGTATGTGTGTGTTAGAAAGAGAAGTGTATTGCATGAATGCCAGAAGTAAGCTAAGCCTAGTTAGAAAAGGTAAAGAGAACAAAATGAGGTGTGTGATCCTTTAAAAGCATTCTTTTTTTGTTTTTTAAGATTTTATTTATTTGAGATAGAGTCAGAAAGAGAAAAAGAGAGAGAGAGAGAGAGAGAGCGCGCACGCACAAGCAGAGGGAGTAGTAAGCAGAAGGAGAGGGAGAAGCAGGCTCCTCACGGAGCAGGGGATTGATTCCAAGACTCTGGGATCATGACCTGAGCAGAAGGTAGATGCTTAACTGACCAAGCCACTCAGGCACCCTAAAAGCATTCTTCTGAAAAGATTACAGGGTTTGGAATCAGAGAGACCGGGTTGGAAATGACCCTTCCACATACAATGTGCAGGATTCTAGACAAGTTGTTTCACTTCTCTGAGTGCCAGAGCTTTGGTTTCAATATCATGGAACTATTTATAATGAAGAAGATGAAAGCAATAAAGAAGTACAGTAGATATAGGGAAGAGGAGGAAGGAAGAGATAAGAAAGATAAAAACTGGAAGGTAGAGGAGATGAGAAGAAAAGATTGTGACAATTAGGGACACCATCTGAAAAGCATGATGCCTGACATAGAGCACATACTTAATAAATTGACATTGCTGTTACTGTCCTGTTATTGTAACTTTGTTTCTATATGTAGATTGAAACACATAATTTGAGCTGGCACATGACTGCAACTATGGAATATTTTGGCACTAAACTATTAAACTATTTTTAAATTATTCTTGCGAGGTCAGGAGCATTTAAATGTTGACTTTTAAAGAGAAATTGCTTGGACTTCTTACCTGCATTTAAAATAATCCAAGGTGAACACCTAAATAAATAAATAAATAAATAAATAAATAAATAAAACAAAAACAATAATTTTCTATAAGAACAAGAGAAAAATCACAGAAAATCAAAGTCAAGGTCCTCTTCAATCTCTACTTTGTGTGATTTTTTTTTTTTACAAATATTTTCTGAATTCTTTGACATGATGGTAATCTTCTAGAGGTTATTTCATCCTCTGATTTTTAGACAATTTTCTTTAAATAGAAGATCCTTCCCTTGTTAAGATTTCTGTAATTCTAAATTGTGAAGGCATGGTATAATTAAGTTTAAAAGAGCATGTAAACAATTAGGAGGGAATTTGGCTTGTGTTTAAGAAAAAAAATCAGTGTATTATTGAGTAAAAGACATTCGTGAGGAAGAAAACAATTAAATAAGTGACTGAAGCGCCCTAGGGAAATATTAGCTTACAATGACTTCTTGTGCAGCCAGTTAAAGCAGGCGATTGATTCAGTGACAGGCTTTACAGGAAACATTAAAAAGCCCAGATGGCTCAAGTTTATGTTTACAGAGTAGCTGGGAAAGGCAGTTAAATCCTGCAAGTGCCACTCAGTTAACCAGAAGATTTTTAGTTCTGAGGACAAGAGCAATGTTGAAAAGGGGTTGAACAGAAAGGAAAAGAAGAAGAGCAAGGAGAAGAGGGCAAATAAGATGAAAAGATAATGAGGTTGAAAAGGATAGTGAGGAAGATGAAGAAGTAAAATGAATGTAGAAAAGAGAAAGAAGAAGGAAGATGAAAATGGGGTATAAAAAAGAATGAGGGAAAACAAGGCCTGTAAACACACTGGTGTTCTGGTAACTCATGTTTCTGTTTTATTTATTTATTTTTTTTGTGTGTGTGTTATAATAGAATTAGATGGTTTGGGGACAAAGGGAAAGGGCGTATTTTAAGCAGGTTCAGCTCTGGACTATTCTATTGGGTAAGGTAGCACCTGGTTCCGATGGTGAATTAGCCTCTGTATAATACAGCAGTGACTTTGATGATATATTTAGAATAGTTTCAGGATTCATCTGCAATGGGGTTTATATGGTTCTGTGACAAAAACATTAACATATTCCACCAAAAAAAAATGTGTCTATGAAGAGTGACATTAGATTATTTACATATTGGCTTCACTAGCCAATGGTTGGAGTAAAATTCATTCCCAGAGAATGAAGTGAATATTCATAAACTTTGAGGAGGTAGAAGAATAATTCTGCTGTTGACAAACCTAATTATAACATAAATTAGTTTAATCTTCTGACTTAAGAGCAAGGTTTCCCAACGGTAGCACTACTGACATTTAGACTGAATAATTCTTTCTTGTGAGAGATTGTCCTCTGCATTGTAGGATAAGTAGCATCCTTGTTCTCTATACACTAAATGCCAGTCACTCCCCTCCCCCTGAGTTGTGACCATCAAAAATGTCTTCAGACATTTCCAAATGTCCTCAGTGGGCAAAATCACCCCCAGTGGAGAACTACTGCTCTAGAGGCATTGACTAAAGCTTACCAATTCACTATACCAAGAAAAAAAATAAGCTGGCTAGATTTAAATGAAGATATCATAGATCTGTGCACCCTTGTTTTAAGATTTTCACAAGTGTTATTTCTTTCTTATTCATATATGTTCCTGGGGAGAAAATTAAGAGAGATGATATTATACCTCTTTTCCCAAGGCAAGTGAGATACAGAGAAAAAGTAGGATCCAAAGCACATAATGTCTTAGTTTGGATTCTCCCAGAAGACGACCCTGAGACAAGGATCTTATGCAAGTAGTTTATGTGGGTGATGCTCCCAGGAAACCTCAGTTGGGGAATCAAAAAAAGAAAAGAGGCAACCAATAAATTAATTCACTACCTCATTGAACTGAAGTTTAATCTGGCTGGGCAACTCTGAGGGCCAGGGTAAAACATGCACCTCAAAGTTATCCCATGGTGGGGGGGGGCACGGGCAAGTATTTATATACTAATTCATGCCAGCAATTGATTAGGGACTGATTCTAGAATGAGGATGTGTTAGAGAGAATAATGGTCCCCTCCCCCAAAGATATCCACATCTTAATCTCTGGGATCTGTGAAGTTGTTACCATACATAGAAAGATTGACTTTGCAGAAGTGATTAAGTTGTGGGCCTCGACTTGGGGAGATAATCCTGGATTGTCTGGATAGGTCTTTATATAATCACAAGGGTCTTTATAAATGAAAGAAGGCAGAGGAGAATTAGAGTCAGAGAAGGTGATGTGACAGTGGGGTCAGTATTGGAGATACAATGTGGGAAGAACTCATCGGGTGCCAAGAGCCAAGGACTATGGAAGCCTCTAGAAGGTGCAGAAAGCAGGAAAATGAGTTCTTTCTCAGAGCCTCCAAAAAGCATTGGAGTCCTGCTAACACCTTGATTTTAGCCGAATGAGACCCATTTCAGACTTCTATCCTGCAGAATTATATGATATAAAGCATGCATTTGCTTAAGCCACTACATTTGTGATAATTTATTATAGAAGCAATAGGAAACTTATAAATATTTTGATACCAGATGCCACTATAACAAATAAGTAGACGTGGCTTTGAAATTGAGCCACAGAAAGAGGCTGGGGGAGTTTTGAGTAGCATAATAGAATTTCTAATTTTTGACTCCTGGTTCAGTATCTATACTACTATACCATCAATATCAAAGGAAGCCTCATAATCACGAATCTAAGAATAAAAGCTTAATTTTTAAAATTACATTTTGGTTGTCCAGTGACAAAAACTTCTATATCTGATTGTTCAATGGAGAAATTAAATATGGAAACTAATTACAAAGATGTTAGAAGAACTGAAAATGCTGATAGAGGAAGTTGAAACAGCTCATAGGTTAGCAATGTCAGGAAGCTGCTGCCACCCATAGATGTACAGCCCCAAAGACAAGAAGGGGTGTCTTCAGAAGCCAAGGGTCACGCAACAGGAACTAGGATACCACCTGTACACCTCTATATATTTCTGAATATTTGCATCTAATAATTTGCCATTGATGACTCATTCTGCAGAAGGATAATAATGACATGGCTCATCTAAACATGTTAAGAATAGGTTATCATGTGATTACTATTTTTAGTAGTCATTTTACCTCCTTATTTAGGTTGAAAAGTATTGGAAACATGGAAAGAATCACCCATTGTGGTTAAAATTTTTCTCCATCAACACACAGTGTACATGATTCTTATTCACTGATTCATCAATTCATTTAATGATAAGTTAATTAATAGAGCACCTCCTTTTGCTAGTTTTTGATGAGGCAATAAATGAAAACAATGAAGCCCTTAACCTTTATGAGGAAAGTGCAAAAGCCCTGAGTCAGGAGTATGCTTAGAGGATTCCAGGAAAAGCAAAAGATCTGTTGTATTCTGGGCTGGGGCATGTGGAAGGAGAGGGCACTGAAGATGCTGTAGGATCCTGTTACTCCTCTACTCAAAGCCTGCAGAATGATTTCTTTTCTTTTTTTTTTAATTTTAATTTTATTTTTTTTAATTTATTTATGATAGTCACAGAGAGAGAGAGAGAGAGAGAGAGAGAGAAAGAGGCAGAGACATAGGCAGAGGGAGAAGCAGACTCCATGCACCGGGAGCCTGACTTGGGATTTGATCCCGGGTCTCCAGGATCGTGCCCTGGGCCAAAGGCAGGTGCTAAACCGCTGTGCCACCCAGGGATCCCTGCAGAATGATTTCTCAGAAGAATAACATCTCTAGAGGATGAATAGGGAGTGGGACGGTAAATAAAATCACTGGTGCCTGGTTTCTCTTAGTTGATTTTTGACTGTCTCAGGGTAAGGCACAGAGCATCTTTGCATTCTTAGAAGTCTGTTAGGCACTGTGAGTATTTGCTATTTCAGTTGAGCTTGTGAGCTGCTTCTTTTTTAAAAAAGACTTATTTATTTATTCATGAGAGACATACAGAGAGAGGCAGAGACATAGGCAGATGGAGAAGCAAGCTCCCTGTGGGGAGCCTGATGTGGGACTCGATCCCAAGACCCCAGGATCACAACGTGAGCCAAAGGCAGATGCTCAACCACTGAGCCACCCAGGTGCTCCGAGCTTGTGAGCATCTTTAAGGAAACTGACACCTGAGGTTGGCTCTCTGCCCATCCAAGACTAGTTGCTCACTTTAGTTACACTCACAGGGGCAGACAGATCTTGGAGGAAGACATCATGAGTAAGGCTTGTTTCTGTCAGCATCTGGGCAGGAAGCAGATGGCACCCTCAAATGGAGAATTGAGGAAAGTTTAATGATCAGACTACTTATAAAGTTACAGAAGATTGAGGAATACCAACAGAGGACATTGAAGTACTTGGGTCTATTAACATCAGGAAGTTGGTAATGGTAAGATAATCCCTAGACCTAAATGGGCAAGGGAAGGAGAAGTCACCAGCAGAGGAAGGGCCCCTAGCTGTAGCTGTGTTGTGGGAGAGGGGCCGCCCAATCAAAGGTATGACCTTTCTCAGGGGAATGCAGCCACTGCCTGCCTGTGGCATTTGACCATAAGCGTCTTTGCTGCAAGCATTTGCACTGCAAACATTTTTGCCGCAATTTTCACTGCATAACTAATTGACCATAAGGCAATTCTACCATAAAAGATAAAATTACCAAAACCAAAAGACAGTCATTCATGAAAAAGAACATCATGAAACATAAAAATTGAATAACAAAGTTAAAAAGACAATCGCAAAATATAAAATATTTGGGTACATTTAAAATATGTGTAGATTCAGGACAATTCTGAACAAATAATTGATTTGATTTAATGGACTGTACTTAAGCACCTGTATTGAAAGTCTTTCATTCCTAGTAGTACACATTTTTTTTGCTTGTTGATTTGTCTCCTTGTTCAGCATCACACTTTTCCTTTTTTGCTAAAACTTCTTCCTTCACTGAGAGAGATGTCAGTTTCCAGATATTAGGATGCGTATTTGTAACTGAACTTTGTATTGCATTGTGAAAGCCCATCTGCTGTTGTTTGTTCTTGGCATATTGTCACACGTCTTTTGATAGACACCCCAAAGTTGTGTGTGAAATATGGGTTCAAAACTCTGTACCACTATATAGACTATTATGAGGGCTAAGATTTGTATATAGGAGTATTGCATCAATGGAGAAATGAAACTAAATTGTCAACCAGTTGATGAGGCAAATTGTCAAACCGGACTATCATCTGGTTATTATTTTTTTAAATCTTTTATGGCAGAATTGCCTTATAGCCAATTAGTTATGCAGCAGAAGCATTTGCGGTGAAAATGCTTCTGACAAAGATGCTGACAGTGAAACTACCCAGAACCACCGCTGCCAACCTAACTCTCAAGTGAGGGAGCTGAGGGAAAATCCCTTGATTCCACTCTGTCCCTTCTCTCCTTCCCTCCTTCCATCTAGGCATCTCCGGCTTGTTCAGGGCTTCTCTTTGGCCAGGCCCAACTGGAAACTAGAGGGCAAAGGAGCCCAATGTTGCAGTTCATACAGGTCAGCTGCAGGGACACAGAACAGAGTGGAAAAGAGTTTACAATGGATCGAGAGGGGCAAAAGGAGAATGTCCAATTCATAATCATCTTGAGCAACGCTAACTTTATATTAACAATAATTCTTCCAACAGTCAAAATAATTTTGAATTTGTGATCTTTTAGAAACAATTCAGAGTTAAGGTGGGGGGAAAAGGAAAGATTTGCTATGCAATTAAATAGTATGAATAAAATTGCTCTGAGGTGGTATGTTGTCACTGAATCTTCCTGATGGGAAAACATGTTTCCAAAGCTTTTCCATGTAAATAATTGATTTGTGGTGTAAATAACTATTGTTGATTTTTAAAAATTGATTTAAAAAAATTTCAAACATGCCTCCAAAGGCCTAAGGCCTTTTGTGCCTGTCCAGAGATGACAATATTTCACCTTGCTTTAAAAGATATTCTTTGAACGCACTTTTTACTATCCATTTGGCTTCCCCAAATCCAATCTGACTAGCAGGGATTTTCTGTAGTCACATGTTTGTCTCTAGTATGTCCATTATGGACATGACAACAGCCATTACATAAGCAAACCATAGAGGGTCTGATTTCTCATTTGATCTTGTATATTATTTCTTTTCCTTTGTGTTAGCTCTTCTGCACCTGTGTTTGAGTTAACTCTTGGCTCTGAGGACATTTGGGGGTGATTAGAATATTTAAAAAGCAGCGAGTAAACAGATCTTATAATTAGTTGATTGCCTGTGTAGCCAGACAGAAGAGATTGTTGTATTGTTATAGGAGCTCAAAAGAAGCACCCCTTGAGAACCTAATAAACTTCTACCTTTTCATACCTGACCTGATCATTTGGCATCAGAGACCACGGGGTCATGCACAGGACAAAAAGCTTCCTCTAGAACCTTTGTTGGAAGTAATTTGTTTTGAATGGGCAAGTGTTAAGCTGGTGGATTTAGTCATTGAGAGGACTTGAGAAATGGATTGGACAGGATTGAGAAGGTGGCATTTTATTTTGTCTGTTGGAATTGAACTTCATGCTTCTACCAGCCAGAATAACAAGGAGGAGGAAGGATGAGAAGAGGAGAATAAAAGAAGGCTGTAGAGACGGCCAGAAATTCTAATATAGATGGAGTTAATGGTATAAACATTTCTGTTTATTCCTTGAGGCATTCCCATCACTGTCTTTAACTCTTTTTTGCCCTCGTTGGTTTTGGAACTTCCCTGTGTACTAACATCAGGCACTGTGATCACTTAATTTTCCTATCTCCTCCTAGACCAACTCCTCTAACAGAACTTTTTACCATGATGGAAATGCTCTATCTCTGCCCTGTGGCTCTTGAGTATTAGAAATGTGGCTCGTGTGACTGAGGGGCTGCAGTTTTAATTTTACCTAATTTTTGTTAATTTGAATTACACAGCCATATGGTCTAGCTGCTACCATATTGGACCTCAGAGTTCAAGACTATATGCTCTGTGAGGGTAGGGACTACACAGGTCATCCTTGTGTGCCTGAAGAGTAGTGGGCAATCAAGAAATATCTGTTGTATGGAGGAAAGAAGAAAGGGAGGGAGGAAGGATGGCACAATCTCACGAGGGAAAATGTGTGATCAGGAATTTGGAAAGATGGGCAATGCTGGGACTGAGTACCTCTTGGGCCAGAGAAGTTATTTTTTCTCTGTAACAATGACTTATAAGTGCTCAGATCAGAGATTTGGAGGACAGAATCTCAGTTTAAACACTCATTAGCCATCTTTCTGCAGAGCCTGCATTCTATTTTTTCCCCAGGCTTTCACATGTGATATAGTTGAGTGCTTTTTGAGAAGCATTATCATCTAGAATTCTGAGGGGACTTGAGAAGACACTCCCAGCAGTTTGGTGGCTTAGACAGGGTGTCCCATGAGAAGATCAAACACAAGGGATGTGGTGGTGGCTCTGCCCTTCATATACTGTGTGACATTAACCCCTTAATCTCCTTGCATGTCAGTTTTACCTTTGTAAGATTTTAGGGTTAAATGAGCTAATTAATAAGCTCCCTTTTAGTGCTGACCTTATAAAAATGTACCAGGATACTTGTTGACCTTTAAAAAAGTGGAGCCATTTAAAATAACTTTATTTATAAAATGCATGTTCTTTAGTTGTCCACTGGTCATTATGAAGGCTTTTCTAGTCTGATACAGCTTCAGGTTGGGGATTACTTGCAAACTAACAAACTAAGGAGGACTCAATGACTTGAAAAAAGAATTTGTGATTACTGAAACTTGAAGTAGCATTTCTTTTTTAAATGGCCGCTAAAACTATTTTAGAAGTATTGGCTTGACTGTGTAAATAAACACTGACTCATTTAAGTTATTGTAACTACTGGATTCAATATTTACAATGCTAAATTTAAAGGCATTCATTACTAATGTGTAGTCTCAAAAGCAGTATGAGTCATTTATCTCTTTGAAAAGACAAAATTTCACCTTTAGAAGATAAGAAAATCTCCTAATTAAATTTTCTAGTCAAATTGATACATGTTTAAACCTTAAAAGTAATATATGCATAATAAACAAAATTTGGGCAAGATAGAAAAGAGGAGGAAAGTTAATCAATTGTTTGACTTCACTTTTAGCAATTTGGTACACAGTATTTTGGTGTATTTCTTCTGTGCATGTTCCTGTTTATATATTATAATTTTAAGTATGCAGTATATACAATATGTATGTATTGCTCAGGTTTTTAATGAAAAATTATTAAATGTTTCAGACTTCCAGTAAAGTATAGAAAAT
This sequence comes from Canis lupus familiaris, assembly GCF_011100685.1. Taxonomy (NCBI): domain Eukaryota; kingdom Metazoa; phylum Chordata; class Mammalia; order Carnivora; family Canidae; genus Canis; species Canis lupus. The sequence goes on along the minus strand of NC_049245.1, from coordinate 15,981,111 downwards.
AATCTAATGCACATCATGTATTCAGGTAAGTTTTGATGCGTTTGTTTTAGATTTCTTTCTTGTTTCAGATATTTTTGTTTTTAAATGATAAAATATTAAGAATATAGTGCCAAACTCAGCCTATACCTTCCTTCTTTTTCCTCCCTGAAATTGTTCTCTGCTTTCATCCATGCTTTCCTAATTTTTCTTACAAATGTCTGATTTCTTACAAATGTCTGATTTCTTACAAATGTCTGATAGTATTATCTCATGTATTTAAAATGTGCATAAATGCTATCATATACAACTTGCATTCTTCATTCATTGCACAATTTTTGAAATATATCCATGTTGGTACATGTATATCTAGTTCATTTTAATTGTTATGTGGCATCCCATTTCTGAATAGTCTGCAGTTACTTATTTACTGTGATATGGTAGTTGCTTCCATAATTTTTATGATTATAACAATTTTGTAACAAACACTCTTTACATATTTTTTTATGAATACATCTGAGAATTTTTTTAGATAGATATCTACATCAGTAGATTGTATGGTGGTAACAACTTCAACTGTACTAGGTATGGCTAATTACTATTCCGAGTAACGAAGTAATTTATATCCCAGTCTAATTTTACCTTATTTTTGCCAACAGTGGTTACTTTCATACTTTTTAGGTTGGCTAATTTTATGGATATAAAGTAGTATCTCATCACTTAATTTCTGTGTCACTATTTCACTGATTTCTAAAGAGGTTGAAAAAATCCTCATATTTATACTGATCATTAGGATTTCTTCTTCTTTTCTGAATTCTTCCCTATATCCTTTGTACTTGGTTGTTTTTATTTACTTATTGATTTGAAGAGGTCTTTGGACCACTTCATTGAACTTTTATAAAAAATATATACTTAAATAATTTTATTTACCAAAATGGGCTTTATTCATGTTTAGTCACAATTTATTAACATGAGCATGGTGAAACTTTTATAAAATACTTAAGACTCTAGGGTGTCTTGAGAATCAGTATTTCATAGGTGTGAAATCTAAATTGTGAACAGCATCAGTTTTGTTTTGTTTTGTTTTTAAGAATGCAGAGAAGAGGGATGCCTGGGTGGCTCAGTGGTTAAGTGTCTGCCTTTGGCTCAGGGCATGATCCGGGAGCCCTGGGACTTGTTTGTGATCAAGTCCCACATAGGGCTCCCTGCATGGAGCCTGCTTCTCCCTCTGCCTGTGTCTCTGACTCTCTCTGTGTGTCTCCCATGAATAAATAAATAAAATCTTAAAAAAAAAAAAGAATGCAGAAAAGAACCTACATACCTTTTAGAGTCTTAGAAACAGTTCTATGGGTGTCTCCCATGAATAAATAAATAAAATCTTAAAAAAAAAAAAAAAGAATGCAGAAAAGAACCTACATACCTTTTAGAGTCTTAGAAACAGTTCTATGGGTGGTTGTCAATAGCCACTCATGTCACCATTTTACCTGCCTAGAATTTTTTTTCCCCCTCCATCTGGAAATAGAGCTGATAATTAAAACAAAAGAAAACAACCCCAAAACATGTCCACTGATATTTTATCTTTAGCTTGGGATTCTCTTTGGGCCCACAGACTACAAAATCTAACTTCTAGAGATGTATAGAGGGTAGATAAATCTTATTTGAAAAACAAAATCATCTAAACAAAATCAAAATTAGTTTTGTAGTGTATAGAATTGTTGGATCAAAATGTTGTATACCTGAAATTAATATAACATTGTCAATTATATTTCAGTTAAGGATTTAGACAGTTTACAAAGATATGGGTGTTTGTGATTCATGTCCTTCCATATCTTCCAGATATTTGAAAATCAAAGCTTATTTACCTGTGGCTATAATTGTGAGTCCTTCTTGCTGTCTCTTCTCCCACTCTGTTCATGCCTGTTTTCCCTCTCATTATCCCACAGTAAACATTCTCTTGGTTGCTTCAGGAAGGTAGAACTGGGTGATGGACAGAAGCACTCCTATGCTGAGGCAAAGATGCCTGGAGTTCTTGGAATCATTCAGACCTGGAATAATTCTCAACTTGTCACTTTCTTTTTTTTTTTTAATTTTTATTTATGATAGTCACACAGAGAGAGAGAGAAAGAGAGACAGAGACACAGGCAGAGGGAGAAGCAGGCTCCCGGGTCTCCAGGATCGCGCCCTGGGCCAAAGGCAGGCACCAAACCGCTGGCCACCCAGGGATCCCAACTTGTCACTTTCTATCAAAATGGACTTGTTATTGACTTCCCAAGTCCTGTATCTCCACCTATGAAATGATGGTATGAAAATTATTATAATTCTCGAGCTCAAGATCAGGGTTTATGATAAGCCAGCTACCATATTAACTATGTAACATGGGGTGTCTCATTTAATTAAGACTCATAGAGCAATCAGTAAGGAGTAGGAAAAATATTGGACAGCAGTTAAGTAGTGGCAGCCATGAGGCAAGAGACTTGAAAATCAAAAAGGGTGCTGGACTGAGATAGGCAAACAACCCAGAAGAAATTTCATGATGGAAAGTGAAGTCAAACACTTTTGCAGAGGCAAAAGTGCCATTTTTGTAATCCTTAATGCACAGTCATAGTTCTGAGAAAGGTGTAGGGTACCAAGAGTTACTTATAGCTCAAATACCACCAGTGGTAGAATTGTGGTTTACTTGAAGGGGTTAAACTCTTATTAATGGGGAGAAAATGCTTTTCTGGAACTGGTCATTTTGTAATAATGGTGGGTAACAGATTTCATGCAGAAAGATTTCAACTGTTTTCAGCGTTCAAGGAGGGCATTGTTCATAGTGGCTGAGTGTTCCAAACAGTTTGGGGTTTAGTAACTTCAAGCATAAACACCTCTTTAAAAAATTTACCAATTGTATATGGGAGTTATTATAAAATATACATTTTATTACTCTGTCTTTTTAAGCAAAACATACTTATGTAATTTAATCTTTTCTTTCTGAATCAAGAGAATCATTATATATTTTAGTTTTTATATCATGTCATAATATAAAATGCTCTTGGGATCTATTAATATTTAAATGTCTGTGCTAGGCTGTTTGAATCCCATGTCTGCCTTTAAAGTTTTATTCTGTTTTCTCTCTTGCTTTTATTTATCTTGTGAAGTGCTGCCAAATACGTTACAAATATTTATAAAGTAAAAGTAATTAGGCTTTGCGTAAAGACCTAAGAACCTTTCCTTATTATTCAAACAACTTCACTCAAAATGTGTTGAGTGCCTAATATGTGACAGGCTCTGTGCTAAGTGCTCAGGATATAGAGATGAATAAATGTTGGTTTATTATAACTAGTGCATTATAAACTTTGCTGTGGCTAATAGGTCTGTAATTTCTTCTGTAAACTCCAAGACACCTGTTTTCATTACTTGCCAAACATTCTTTCTAAATTTCAGGTGCATTTGTACTACTTGAAGTTGGTAAATATGCAAGCTTCCAAGAGTTAATAAATTCCTCTTACATAGTAATGGTTATTTGCATATTAGGAGGAACAGAGAAAATGCTGAGAGGAGTTGTGGCTATGCAGGGTTAGAAAGAGTCTACCACACTTTCTATTGGCATGGTATTCAAATATTCCACATTTATGATAGAGATTTTTAGACAACACTGTTTCATTAAATTGAATTTTAAACTCCATCCTCTCTTCCAGAAAAAGACAATAGACAATATTACTAATGAATTAAAATAGGTAGGCAAACTCTGAAACAGAGGGAAAACAGATTGATCAGACTGAAGGGGTAGGCCCACTGTGCACCTCCTCTGGAGATAGGCAGCTGTGGTTACAAGTTTGACTTTTGAGAGTACATGGTTGTAGAACCAATTTATGTTTGGGAATTGAGTTTGTCTCCTTTTATGAAATTGGAGGTGACATTGTTTCTCTGTCAAAAAAAGTCTCAAAAGAGCCATGATTGATACTTACATCTCAGGTTTTTGTAAAGCTGCAGACATCTCTGCAAACAGGGCTGGGTTAAGCTCTTTGCTGGTTCAGAAGATATATTATTTTGCAGGGTAATAGTCCTTAGCTGCTAAATAAAGACTTATTTCTTGGTGTACAAATCTTGGGGAATTAAAGGGAGGAAAAGTTGAAATAATTAGCCAGAGAGACAGAAGTAAATAGAGTCTAAGACCACCAACTCTTTTAGATTTGCCCAGGATTTTTCCAGTTTTAATACTAAAATTCCTATGCTCCAAGAACATTATCAGTCCTGGTCAAATCAGGATGACTAGTAATCCTCCCCTCCCCCAACCTTATGATAAACCTGAAAACTAAAATGCTAAAGCATATGAGAATAACCAGCACCAAGAAAGATAGCCAACAAGGTCAATAATAAGAACACAAATTAACTCCTGATAAAATACAAAATGACTTCATAATAAATGTTTAAATAAAGTAACAAAAATTATGAAACAAAAACAGTAAGCTATGTATCAAGGCAGGTGGATGTGAAGAAAAAATCTGTTAGAAATCCTGGATGAAAGAAATGTATAGTCATTGAATATTAAAACACTAGCTGGTAATTCACAGCTAAAAGTAGAATTTGTGAATTGGATGATGTTACTGAGGAATCCACTTATCATGCTGCACAGATTGACTAAGTGAGTAAAACCTTGAAAGAGAAATAGTGTAATGGACTATGTGTGTGTGTATATATATATACACATATATATACACACACACACACACACCCTTTTTTTGTGTAAGGAGAGAAGAGTGTCAGTTGAAAGAAAATATTAAAATGGTGGTTGAAAGGAAAAATGTTTTTAATACCACAAGAAGGACATGAGTCTTTGGATTGAAGGAGAACGTCAAGTGCTAATCAGATTAAATGAAATTCAGAAAGATTAATTGAAGTGAAGTTGCAGAACATCAAGGATAAATTGAAAAATGTTAATGTTACCAAATAGAAATAAAAGATTACATACAATTGATGGCAATTAGATAGCAGACATCTCAGATTCAAAAATAGATACTTAAAAAACATGAAGTAGTATCATCAAAATGCAAAGGGAAAGAAGCTAGAATACTATATCAAACTAAACTGTCTTTGGAAATAGGTATTAAATGAACACGTTTTCAGATGTGCAAAGACCAATGGTATATTCACCACATTCCTTCATTAAAGTTACCACCTACAAATACTATACCAAGATAAACAATCATTTGAAAGTGAGTGTTAAATGAGTCCATTTCCAGATAGGCAAAAACTAAGAGAGTTTATGCATCACAATCCTTCAATTAGAAAAAACTATCTAGGAAGAAGTTTTTTTTTAATTTTAATTTTTTAAAGATATTTATTTCAGAGAGAAAGGGAGAGTTCATGCAAGCATGAGCAGGGGTGAGGGGCAGAGAGAGAGGGAGAAGTAGACTCCCTACTGAGCAAGGAGCCAGACTCAGGGCTTGATCTCAGGGTCCAGGTGCCTCTAGTAAGAAGTATTTTTTAAAAATGGCTGTGCATAAGGAAATTCATAAACTTTATTTGTAAATATTATTGACTTAAGTAGTCACTAATTTTTTAAAAGATGAAACTAAAATTCCAGATAAAGAAGTGGGAGGGGTGCCTGGGTGGCTCAGGAGGTTAAGCATCTGCCTTCGGCTCAGGTCTTGTTCTCAGGTCCTGGGATGGAGCCCCGAGTCCCAAGTTGGGACTGAATACTGATATAGTCTTATATTCTTTTTTCCATTGTTTCTTAATCTCCGATTGTCAAAAGAAATACATTTCTTACAAAATAGGTTTAAGGTCCATAGAGGTTGGGTTTTGAGATTTTGATGAGGAGAAAACAGTAGATCTGTGAAAAACTACTCAGGAAAAAGGAAGAGACCAAACAGGACAACATTTTCAAGAAATTGCCTTTGCATGGCAGTTTTGAACTCCATTGTTAAGCGGTTTCTGGCATGGGACATGATTTTTCTATATGATCTCCTGAATATTTGTAAGAAAAATTAGACACATTTTAAGAAGTCAAGGCAAACCTATTTGAATGCAGTAAGGCTTATTATTTTGTGCATTCATTCATTATGGATGGATTTAGGTACATATACACATATATACATGCATCTGTACATATATAATATACATACATTCATCAAATATACGTAATATACACACGTATACCTCTCTTTCCCTCTGTTTCTCCCTCCCCTTCTCTTTCTCTCTCTCTCCTAATAGTGCTATGTTGTCCTAACTTCTGTGGGAGATGAAAGAAGTAATATAAAATCCATGCTCTCAAGAGCTTATTTTAGGAGAGGAAACAATATATCAACATAACAGTATTTAAGAAAAATAATAATAACTGATGATGATATAATATAAGTTATGGCAAAGGCAGTATTTGATTCAGAGGCAAAATAGCAATGGAATCAAGAACAGTTTTAAAAATTATTGAGAAGAGGAAACCATGGAAATTAGAGATAATTGAGGAAGTTATGAAGGAAGAAAAGAAACTGCCAATGGGGGTATTGCTAAGAGTAAAAGTGCTGAGGCAGAAATGGCTTTGGTGTGCTTGGGAGAGGTGAATGGATGAATCTGGCTGCAGTAGTAGGTGTGGTGGAGAATATTATTAGAAAGGTAAGGTCAGAATGTCAAGATTCTTAAATGCTGGCAAACAAGTATCTTTGAAAGTAGCTTGAGCATAAATGTGACACAGTGTTTAATCAGCAACTGATCATTGAATGAACTAGTAAAGGAGTGTCTAGAAGCAAGATCAAATGCAAATCCTCTAAACAAGAGCTTGCAAGACTCTAACCTATATATATGCCACAGCATGCATGGAAGAAAAGAGACAAATGGAAAGAGTAGTTGACAAGTTACCAGGATGTGATGGCAAAAGAGAGTGGAGATAATCATAGATAACTTAGTAGAGGTTGCAAACCTGGGTGAGCTGATTTTAGCAAGGACAGATAATGAGTTTGACTTAGGAAACCACGATGCCCTTTTGCAAACATTAGTGGAGAATATTGTTTTATGTCCTTTTGCAAACATTAGTGGAGAATACTGTTTTGAAATTGAAGGTTACCCAGTTCCATTAAAACACCTCTTAAGGAGTTGTATGCCAAGCAAGTGTGCTTTGGGTATGCTGAGTCAGAATCTCAGGGTTTATAAACTGGTCCTTAGAAACCAGACATTTTGGGAAGCTTCACATTGCTTTAGAGTATTTTAATAGGGAGAAATTCAGTTATCGTTTAAATTTTTCTTCCAAAGCATCTCTCTCCAAAAGAACTTTTTGCAATGACAGAAATGTTCCTTATTTCTGTTGTTTACTATGGTCTCCACTAATCTCATGTGGTTTTACAAAATATTTTATTGTGGTAATATGTATTTATTGTGTTTAACATGAGATCTATTCTCTTAACAAATCTTTAAGTATACAATACGATATTGTTATTGATAAGTACAGTGTTGTACAGCAGATCTTTAGAATTTGCAAACTTTGCATGACTGTAACTTTGAGCCTATTGATTAGCAACATTCTGTTATAACCTTCCCTTAGATCCTGGAAACTACCATTCCACTCTTCGATTTTTTGAGTTAGTTACCTTACATAAGTGGAATCATGCAGTATTTGTCCTTCTATGACTGGCTTATTTCACTTGACATAATATCCTCAACGTTCATCCATGTTGTCACATATTGTAGAATTTCATTTTGTAAAGGCTAAATAATATTCTATTATATGTGCATATTTTTAATCCCTTCATCTGCTGATTGACAGGTTGTTTCCATGTTTTGGCAGTTGTGAATAGTGCTGCAGTGAATGAACCTGGGAGTGCTAATATTGTTGATGATTTAATGCATATGACATCAAAAATACAGTCAACAAAAGCAAAAATATGCAACTGGAACTACATCAAACTAAAAAACTTCTGACAGCAAAGGAAATGATTTGCAGAATGAAAAGGCAATCTATGGGATGGGAGAAAATATTTGCACACCATTGTATCAGATAGGGATTATTTCCAAAATATATAAGAAACTCCTAGTACTCAATTGCAAAAAAAACCTAATGACTCAATTTAACAATAGGCAAAAGACTTGAATATAATATTTCTCCAAAGAAGACATACAAATGACCAAGAGGTATGTGAAAAGGTACACATCACTAATCATCAGGGAAATGCAAACCCAAACCACAATGAGATATAAACATATATCTGTTAGGATGGCTATTGTATAAACAAACAACAAGTATTGGTGAGAATGAGGAGAAGCTGGAACCCCTGTGTACTGTTAGTGGGAATGGTGTACCTATTATAGAAAATAGTATGGAGGTTCCTTTAAAAATTAAAAATAGAATTACCAAATGAGCCTGCAGTACTATTTCTGGGTATTTTCTCATGTAGCACCTTAGTGCAACTGAAGAACTGAATCCTAATTTCAATTAAAATACATAAATTTAAACTTACATTTAAATAGTCTCACATCACTAGTGGCTACCATATTGAACAATGCAATGCTAAAGGATCTCTAAGTCAACATGTTGACAATATGTGGCTGTCTAATTAGTTCGGGGAAAATATTTGCTTTAGCATATGTGATTGAAAGCTGAACTCTTAATAAAAAATCATCCTTTGGGGGAAAATTTTCCATTCATTGAGTCAATATTTATTTATTGCCTGTTTTCTTCTAGGGTAAGTGTTAGCGACAAAGGTGGAAGCAGTCATGGTCCTGCCCTCCCTTGGCTCATGGTTCATGGCTTGCAGTGAGGGATGGAGTTGAAATAAAATCACACAATTGCAAACTGAGATGAGCACAATCAAATAGGATAAAACTTCTGCAAAAGATTTTAATGATGTTCTGAGTAAGGTTAAGATGTGCTAAGGAGCTGGAAGAAAGGCTTTAGGACATACACAATATGTATTTGTCCCCAGGAAGTTTGTTTGTCTGTTTAGCTTATGCTAAACTGTGTTATGTGTGAACTCTTTCCTCAAAATCTGTGGCTTCACACTGTTTGAAGGTAACCACCTTTAGAGATATAGCTCTCTTCTTGTTCTCTTTCTCTCTCTTCTTATTAAAACATGGAATGTTCAAGTGATACATTGAATAACTGCTCCCAATTATTCACTGCTTCTCTGTTACAGAATTATATGCCCAAGCCCTTTGCCATGGGACATTGTAATATTTCTCTCTGGAGTAAGTGAAATACTGTTCCACCCCATTGGTACAGGACATGACTATGTGAGTTGTTTTTGCTAAAGGAATAGGAATCAATGTGATGTGAGCAGCAAGTGTAAATGTGCTTTCATTATTTGACTTTATGCCTTATACTTCTGTCATCCTCCTTGAAGATAATCTGTCCTATATAGTTGCTGGTTAACCACAAGACATAGACTTAAATCCAACTGGCAACCTAAGCTAAACACTGCCAATCAATGATGAAATTAGATCAGCACCAGCCATACTACAGAAATCAGAGTGAAACAAAAGAAATATTTTTTTTATAAGCCACGCAGCTTATTGAGTTATCATCATGCGGCATAGTTGCAGTTGAAGCCTGGCTAATATAGAAGGATGTTATTCTTACTGGTTGATCGGCTAATTATCTACCAAAATATTCTCAACCAGTCTTTGAATTTTTCATTTTTATTTTTTTCTGTTTTTAAAAGAATTCTAGGCATAGTGAACAGATGGGGAACTTAAGGCTGAGTGTGTTTGTGAGGGTTGGTTGAAGCATTGAAAGTCTCACACCAGTTTTGCTTAGGTGACTTTCATGGTTATTCTGATGTAATTATTGAAGGATCTGAGTATAATGACAAAGGGGCAGAACATAGGTGGCTTGTCTTTCCTACTCGTCCCCTTGCTGTCAGGGAAATGCAATAGCTAAGAGACTCCTGAAGAATATAGTAAGTAAGATGTGTGGGTGGGATGAGGAATGGCCCTTTAATATATTAAGACTTATGATAGAACTACATAGTCCAGACAGAACAGTATGGTACACAGATGAACCAGAAGAGAAAAAGAGAAGACGGTAGTGAAAAATTTATATAATTTTCTAAATATAACATAGATGGTGATGGGTATCAGTGGGAAAAGGATGAATTATTCAATGAATAATGCTGGGGTAATTGGTTAGCCATAAGGTAAAAGAAGATATAATTGTATTCTTACCTCACACCATTCACAATTTGCTTGTCTTATAGCCCCAAATGCTTCTGGAGGACTTTCTCCTGTCACAGTGACCACTGAAACAGTGGCAAATGTCATTAGTTTTATTCTTCAGGAGTGGAAGTTTCTCTAAATATTCATGGTGGAAAAGCCCTAAATAGAGAAACTTGTAGAAGTTACCAGTGGGTAGCAAGCTGATTCAGCAATTCAGAAGTTGGTTGAAAAATACATATACAAATAAATATTTGATTCAATTCTCTGGTGATTCTAAGTAACATTTTAGAGGCCTAACACTTCTAAGTACATTTCCCTTCCTTTAAGGAAAAGTTAAGTGTTAATGCTGTAGCTGGTTTGCCAAGTGAAATCTGGCAAGTGTTACTAGTACATATGTAAACTGTAATTAAATTCTTAATGTAAAGCTATACAATTCACTGCTTTGAAAATAATACTCAGCTACAAAGCCACCCTACATTCTTTTACTAATAAGTGTTGAATGGAGTTGGAAGAGCACTGTTTTCTTACCTGGTTGATGAATTCAAGTGACAAGTTTTATGTTTTGTTGGAGGCTGACATCTTCTGAGAGGAAGTAAGAAATATTAACCTAAGTTATAAGGCAGAACTCAGAAGCTCCTCTTGAATATAGAGTAAGCCATTTGTGGTGTGGAGAGGAGATAATTTCACAGAGATAGTGAAAACAGAGAGAGGGAGGTCACATCCCTGACCTTGGCAAATGTTGGACAAGCCCTGTCCTTCTGTGTTCTATCTAGCTAAGGTTAGGGGATTTAAATGAGTGAACTAGATAAGAGTTAAGTAATGGACAGAAGGTGCCTTATTTTTTTCAGGAACTAAAAAGCATTCATACAAATAAAGTATATACTGCATATCATAAAAATTCTATGTAATTTTTCATATAAGCCTAGTAGACATGACACACAAAATAGATTTTCTCAGATATATATATATATATATATATATATATATATATATATATATATGTCTGAGACATATATATGATGTCTTTCTGCATCATATCTAGGGACAACCTGCAAAAGAATCATCTAGGGTGTTTGTTTATTGCATCTACATTTTAATGATAATCAGAAAACCTTTTCCTACAGGCAAGTTATAGGGGAATTCACCCATGCAAATTTCCAGAACTTGTTTGATTCCATTTTTTGTAGTAGATCTCTCATTTGGTATAGTAACTGTAGTTTATTCTTATGTATAGTGTGAGGTCAGTATTTGATTTTTTTTATCTTTTCCCAAGTGGCAAACGAGTTATCCCAGAATCATTGTCCTTGTGACTTAAGATGCCATCTTCATCATGTATTAAAGTTCTATGGTTACTTTGATCTATTTATAGATTGTCTGTTCCATTCCATCATTCTTTTCCATTGCCCATAGTGCTTCTTTAAACACACACACACACACACACACACACACACACACACACACACTGCCTCATTCAAGAATCTTTGTGACTCTAGGTCTAGAAATGTGCATTTGAGATAAGTTCCTCAGGTGATTTTCATGTGCACATGGTTGTTCCTTTCCAACTTCTTCAGGAATTTTAACAAACTTTTTTATCTTTCCAAGAAAATAGGTTGTTAACAGGTACAAAAGGACAGATTGTGGTATGGGGAGAATGGTGGTCCTCCCCCCCATTCCTGGTAGTTTATTTTCAGGCTTCGTCTAGAAAAATGTGCATCATTTACAACAAAATAGCCTGAGGTCTGGTACAAGATAGTAAGACTGCATGCAAATATTCCTGTCTTTCTCCAAACTTATTAAATTGGCAGTGAAATACTAAAGGAATAAATTCTTAAAGTTGCTGAAAGTAGATGAGGGGGATATAGGAAAACATAAATGAACCAAACTTTTGGATTAATTTCTGGAATACAGAAGACCATCTGATGTATAGTTGTCATCTATTGCTGCATAATAAACTGTCTCCAAATTAGGTAGCTTAAAACAATGATACACATTTATTATCTCACATATTTTCTGTGGGTCAGGAATTTGAGAGCAGTTTAGCTGGTTGTCTCTGGCTCAGGGTCGCTCTCATGAAGCTGTGGTCAAAATGTCAATTGGGAATTAATTGGGACTGGACGATCTGCCTCCAAGATGGCTCATTGATATGACTGGCAAGGTGGTTCTGGTTATTGGCAGGTCTCAGTTCCTCTCCAAAAGCTCAGGAAAAGAATCAATTTACTTGAAATCGTATCCTAGGAGTGATAATATTGATAAATAATGAAAACTGAGAGAGGAAGATGGAAAGCAGTGTAGCAGAAATAAAAATGTTGTTAAAAATAAATACAAAAAATAACTGGAAAGTAAATAGATAAACAAAATGTTATGTAACCATACAATGGAATATTATATACCATTGAAAAGGAATGGGCTGTTGACACATGCTATATTAAAGATGAACTTCAAAAACATTATGTGGAATGAAAGAAACCAGATACAGTCATCATGATATAGGACTCCACTTATATAAAATGTGCATAAAAAGCAAACTGATAGGGACAACAAGTAGATAAGAGGTTGTCTGAGGCTGAGATGCATGGAGGAAGAGGTATTAGTTGTAAATGGGCACAAGTAGTCTTACTGGGGAGATGAAATATTCCAAAATCAACGTATGGTAAAGGTGGTACCATTCAGTAAAGTTGCTAAAAATCATGACATTGCACACGAAATGGGTGAATTTTATGACACATAAGATATATCTCAATAAAGTTGAAAACAAATATATTTAGGGGCACCTGGGTATCTCAGTCAGTTGACCATCCTACTCTTGTTTTCGGATCAGGTCGTGATCTCAGGGTCCTGAGATCGAGCTCCACATTGGGCTCCATGCTCATCTGGAGTCTGCCTTTCCTTCTCTCTCTGCTCCTCCTTCTCCTCTCTCTGTCTCTCATAAATAAATTAAAAAGTCCAAAAAACGCCCTAAACAAATATATTTAATGTAAAAAATAACTGCAGTATAATACTTTTATAGTACTATTCATATTAATAGTAGTATAGATAGAGTAAATACGAAATACTGACTGCTCTAAGAAGAGAGAATTTGAGTGATAGTGTGATTTGTGGCACTCTTTTTTTCAATAATTTTTTTATTTGAGTATTGTTGACACACAATGTTACATTAGTTTCAGGTGTACAACATGGTTATTTGACAAGATTATACATTATGCTATGTTCACCACAAATGTAGCTACCATCTGTCACCATACAACGCTATTAAAATATTATTGATTATATTCCTTATGCTCTGCCATTTATTCCCTTGGCTTACTCATTCCATAATGGGAAGCCTGTATCTCGCATTCTTCTTCACCCATTTTGCTCATCCCCCAACTCTAATCCCTCTTGCAATTATCAGTTTGCTTTCTTTATTTATGGGTGTGATTCTACTTTTTGTTTATTAATTTATTTGTGTGGTTTTTTTAAGGTTTATTTGGGACACTCTTAAAACAGACTTTTAAAACATACTCCTTATTTTTTCTTGAAAAAATAAGTTTAAAATGTAATACATCTTCAGTGTGATAGTTTTAGAACATTAAGATATGTACACTGAAGGAGATAAAAATTACCATACTCTCCCTATCCAGAATAACCATTATTAACATTTAGTGTATATATTTCTAAGTTGTTTTTTCTATTTTAAAGCAGAGTTTAAATGTGTAGAAAATGTTGTCTTTATGAGGCTATGGGGAAGCTTTCATTTTATTTGGTGTCTTGAGGAAATAATTATGAATTATATAATTTTATGTATCAAAGTGTCAAATAAAAATGATGGTTGAATCTGAACTTTGAAAGAATGGGAAATGTGAACTCAGTAGAATATCATAGCAAGTTTATTGCACCTGGGTGGCTCAGTGGTTAAGCATCTGCCTTTGGCTCAGGGTGTGATCCCTAGGATTGAATCCTGCATCAGGCTGCCCACAAGGGCCTGCTTCTCCCTCTGCCTATGTCTCTGCCTCTCTCTGTGTCTCTCATAAGTAAATAAATAAAAATCTTAAAAAAAAGAATATCATAACAATTTTAATTGGTAAACATGAGTTGGATAATTTGATTTCCCTTCCAAATTGTAATGCTAGGATGCACTTTAGAGTCTTTGATCCAATGCAGTCAGTTTATAAGATGGGAAAACTGAGGCCCCAAAAGCTTGTGAGCTTCCAAAGCTCCCATATCAATGACATCAAAGTGAGAACACACATCTCACTCCATGCCTGTGTTCTTAAGTTTGAATTGGTGTCACGTCCAGAGTTTTAGGAGATACATGAAGGCCAATCAATGGAGTTTCCTGCTATTCTTGCATATAGGCTGCTCCATTGCGGGAATGTCCAATATTTGAGATACTGCTGCTTACCTAAGGTAAAGTTAGACCTTCAAGATATGGGGTCACTTTAACTTATGGTATCTTTTCCTGTTGTTGTAGGTTGTCTTTTTGGGTGAACCAAGCTATCTTCCTTGCCTTTCTATGTTGGTCTCAATTTAGAATCAATGTAACTCTGATCAGATCAGTGAGAGCTGTTAATAAGCCTTAGAGGTCATGGAAATGACACAATAACTTTTCTTCATGGGTGAGATATCCTGAGATTGCTATTTGAGAAAATAATGATACTTGTCATATATTTCCTCTAAATAAATCTGGCTTTAATACCAAAAATCCCTGTTTTCTTCACTTCTGTTTATTTTCGGTCACTCAAACTGACGCTTGCTATCAATATCGCCTCACTGTAAGTGCAAACAGAAGTATTTAAAGAAAGCGGTATTGTTTTATTTTGGGGTTAGCAATTTTCCAGGGCTCACTGGCAGAAGTGCTTAGCTCTAAAGAATCACATGTGTTTGCTTTGTTCTAAATATAGGCTAAACAGAATGCAGTAGAGCCTGAAGGCTTCAGACCAAAGCATTTGGAATATTAAAAAAAAAAAAAATCTAAGAAGTAATATCTCCTGCCCAGAACTAAACAAATAAACAGGTTTCTACTAAATGCAGGAAACAAACTGATGGATATCAGATTTTCTTCTCAAATCTTTTGGTGGTTTTTTAAAACAGTATTTTCCTTAAGATGTAAAATCAAAGTCAGCCTCCAAAGGTACAGTAACTCATTGCTATACTGGTAAATGGCAAACAGTGTGTGGTCTTGCCGGACCATGGGGTAGGGCTGAAGGGTAATGGATGTGGCCACTTTGAAAAAGCACATCATTAGAATTTTTTTTCTTTGAACTTTGCCCTTTAGAATATCTTGTGTATGGATCTGGCATAATGCCAAAGAGCCTCTAATGCAGCAAGGCTTTTGCCTTTGGCTTATGTTGCCAGTGAGATGGGGAGGTACACATGTAACATGTGGTATTAATATTATTAAGTTCTGTTTTACATTGTTTCTCAAACTGGAAAGTGTAGATACTTGTGGCCTCTGGACATATTTTCAGAGATATGCTAGTTCTTGATTGTATTGTTTTCTCAAATTTTAAGGATAAGAAAAATTAACATGAAGATCTTAAAGGTCCTTACAGGTGCTCTTTCTGTACTAGTCTGCTAGCCTTGCTGTATAAAGTCCCACAACTGGGTGGCTTAACCAACAGAAATTTATTATCTCCCCATTGTGGAGGCTGAAAGTCCAAGGTGAAGGTGCTGGCAGGGTTGGCGCCTTCTGAAAGGCTGAAAGAGAATTTGTTTTATGCCTCTTTCTAAGCTTCTGGTGGTTTTGCTGGCAATCTTTGACGTTTTATTTTGCCTGCAGATGCCAAAGTTCTCTGCAACCATCTTCCTGTAGCATTCTCCTTATGTGCACGTCTGTCTCTTTCCCCAAATTTCTCCTTTAAAAAAAAAAAAAAGTTTTATTTATTTATTCATGAGAGACACACAGAGAGAGGCCGAGACACAGGCAGAGGGAAGAAGCAGGCTCCTTGCAGAGAGCCTGGTGTGGACTTGATTGACAGACCTCTGGATTGTGCCTTGAGCCAAAGGCAGATGCTCAACTGCTGAGCCACCCAGGCATTCTCCAAATTTCTTACAAGCACACCAGTTATATCAAATTAGAGTTCACCCTAGTGACCTCATCTTAACCTGATCTTCTACAAAGACCCTATTTCCAAATATGATCACATTCATAGCTACTGAGGGTTAGAACTACATCTTTGAGGGGGGTGGCACAAGTCACAATTCACCATTTTGGGTGACAACATCTTCTAAATAACTTTTACCAGTTTAAATTAATAATTGGGATAAAGGAAAGTAATACTATTATAATTGTCCCATCCTCAAGGGGAAAATACAGAGATGACTTAATCTGCAATAATTAAGTCAATAATGCAATAATGTATTGGTGCCAAGAAAAAGGCAGACACTATCATATCAAATCACCCTACGGGAAAGAAGTTTGTGCAGAAGTTGTAATAAAGAACAGTAATGGGACATGGTAAAACAGACATAATGAGTCTATCCATATCATAAAAATTATGTATGAACCTCTTACAGTAGCAATTTATATGCATTTCTATGTTACATATGACTTAAGACACTGTTGAATATATGTATCCAGCAGCCTTATTTTGCCATAACTTTGTAAGAGAAAAAAGCCTATTTTTAAAAGGAAAAGTTAAAGATAAAATATTCAAGTTTACTTGTTAATAATCATAGTAATGATAATTACAGTTATCATTTATTAAAGGCCATCTTTATATCAGGCATTATATAAAATGCTAACCTTTCCCATCATCCACTTTAAATTATTATAATCCCCAGTTGGTAAATGAAAAATCTGCTGGGATTGGTACTTTACTCATTTCTATCTAAACTTAAAGTTTGTATTCTTTTCACTACATTTTTGCATTTGTCTGATTTCATTTAAGCCTTGTGCAAGATGAATATTTCTCAGTAAGCATACCCTAGACTTTGTCCTTGGATATCAGTAGTTCTTTTTCTCTTTAAATCATATTTCACCTCTCCTACACATATAAAATCAAAAGATCATGAATCATACAAAGTGATCTCTGGGTCCATGAGTCTAGGTGGAAATATAAACCTGATGTCTGGCTCCTGGATCAATATGGCCTGCAGGTCTTAATAGGGGCACTGTTCCCTGGGGGTTGGCCCCATCGAGAAGCCTGAAAGAGCAGTGGCTCACTCTAATGAGATTAAGTCACATAAGACTTCATGAATTTAACAAAACCCCAGCAATGTTGATATTGGCATCTTCCACCCTAGAAAAGAGGGATCAAGGGCAGTCTCTGGTCTCTAACCTGAAATTATTAGCTGGGAGTTTGTTTTCAGCTCTTTAGTGGAAAGTTGCATTTCCTTTCAAAGTTTGCAAGGTTCTCCACTGTGACAGTATTGTTCCTTGGGCACATGAATGAACTTCTATAATGAAGGGTGGCCTTGAGACTTATTGAGCTCAAATTGTCTCCTGGGAGACTTAAGATGAAATCTGACAGAAAAACTGGTCATTTTAGAAGAAGCTAATTTCTTTGAGGATTAGATACTTATTATTGTTTATTGAACCAATCAGTCTCTTCTTCTCTCATTCTAAACTTGTGCCATAAAAGATTTCAGACTTTAAGGCAGGTTAGATATAAATCCTGAATGAAATTGTAGTTAAGTGGTATAGCCAGCTTGTTTCCATTTGGGGATCGCCCCTGATTGAAAAATGGGCTTTGCAGTGTCATTTCAAAGATTTTGTTTCATTTCTTGCTTTGACGAGTAAGTGCAAAGATCAGAAATTGCATATGCAATACAGTATTTCAATTACACCACCTGGCAAATATACCAAAGCTGTTTCACATTGCTGTTGGTGGTGTCGAGGAACAAGCGTCTTGAAGGAAATAATTTATTGTAACTAAATAATTGTCTTATCCTATCAACATCCTCAGGATAGGAAATCTAGGAAGAAGGTTTGATCATGTCAAAAATATGCTTGCCTCAAATACAGGTTTCACACAGTATGTCTAAAGAATGGAATGTTGAATTGTAATTCTACCTTTTCTGCTTCCCTTCCTCCCTTGGCACACTCCTCTACCCCCTCCCCTGCTTGCTCCCTCTCCCTCTTCTAGTTTGCTTGTTATTTATTTTAGGATTGGATACAGGTACTTATTTTATTATAATTTGGTATTATCTTGGCTATTTTTAAAAAAATAGAATACCTTGTTGAGTTTGAAATTTCAAAGCCAGGGAAGCAATTGTTCCTTGGTTTTGTCTTTGAAAGTTCCTTTTGCTGGCTGTGTATAGGAGATCAAATACACATTTGACATTCAGGGGTAAATGCATTTCAACCCTTTACAAACCATAATGGGAGACTTGACTACACAATGAAAGCAGGTTTGACTGAAGATCTAACATCCCAATATGGCTTGATGAGTTTAAGTGAAGACAATGCAAGGTGTCATTTATTATTCTATGTATACTAATACAAAATGTATTTTTGCTGCTATGATGGTAGAGGTAGTTGAGGCCCGGAAAAAATCTTGTGATGTTGAGTATGTGTGAGCATGAGAGTGTGTGTGTGCACTAACACATGCATGAACTGTGATAAAGAGGAAGGGACTGTAGAGCTGCTTCTACGAGTAGTCATTGCTGATCTCAAAACAGAGTACAGACTCCCATCACTTTCCCTGTGCCCACCATGACTCACTGAGGAATGGATTCAACTGTTGAGTAACAGTGGAGTTTTTGCTGGATGCAGCAAGGTGCTGAAGGTTTGGACTTGCACAAGAGGGACTCTCTTGGCTCTCTCCTCTGCCGTGGATGCCGGAGGCAAGATTTGCAAGGGGTTCACCTGCATTGAGGATATCCACAGTGCTCTGGCTGGTTTGATCTTCCCTATCTAGTTCCAAATTATTACCAACATGGGGTGGATGAGGAATATCCTTGCATCTTTGACAAAGGCCTTTATATTCCACAGGCTGCGCAGATTGAATAAGCATTAGAAGCAGCAGTGCAGAGGTTGAATTCAGAAGCCAAGGAAAGGAGAGCCCTTAGTTGAGTCCAGAAAAAATAATGAAGACTAGACACCCGATAGGCAACTTCAATCACATTCTGGTAGAGTGAGGGAGAGCGGAGGGAGGAATCCAAAGGCCTGAATGGATATTTACTCCAAAGGGACCAATTTTTATTTATTTATTTATTTATTTATTTATTTATTTATTTATTTATTTTTATAAATTTATTTTTTATTGGTGTTCAATTTGCCAACATACAGAATAACACCCAGTGCTCATCCCGTCAAGTGCCCACCTCAGTGCCTGCCACCCAGTCACCCCCACCCCCCGCCCTCCTCCCCTTCCACCACCCCTAGTTCATTTCCCAGGGTTCAGAGTCTTCCATGTTCTGTCTCCTGTTCTGATATTTCCCACTTATTTTTTCTCCTTTCCCCTTTATTCCCTTTCACTATTTTTTATATTCCCCAAATGAATGAGACCCTATAATGTTTGTCCTTCTCTGACTTATTTCGCTCAGCATAATACCCTCCAGGTCCATCCACATCGAAGCAAATGGTGGGTATTTGTCGTTTCTAATGGCTGAGGAATATTCCATTGTATACATAGACCACAGCTTCTTTATCCATTCATCTTTCGATGGACACCGAGGCTCCTTTCACAGTTTGGCTATTGTGGACATTGCTGCTATAAACATCGGAGTGCAGGTGTCCCGGCGTTTCACTGCAGCTGTGTTTTTGGGGTAAATCCCCAGCAGTGCAATTGCTGGGTCGTAGGGCAGATCTATTTTTAACTCTTTGAGGAACCTCCACATGGTTTTCTAGAGTGGCTGCACCAGTTCACATTCCCACCAACAGTGCAAGAGGGTTCCCCTTTCTCCACATCCTCTCCAACATTTGTGGTTTCCTGCCTTGTTAATTTTCCCCATTCTCACTGGTGTGAGGTGGTATCTCATTGTGGTTTTGATTTGTATTTCCCTGATGGCAAGTGATGCGGAGCATTTTCTCATGTGCGTGTTGGCCATGTCTATGTCTTCCTCTGTGAGGAAGGCTCTAGGCTTCTCTGTGAGATTTCTCTTCATGTCTTTTGCTCATTTCATGATTGGATTGTTTGTTTCTTTGCTGTTGAGTTTAAGAAGTTCTTTATAGATCTTGGAAACTAGCCCTTTATCTGATACGTCATTTGCAAATATCTTCTCCCATTCTGTAGGTTGTCTTTGAGTTTTGTTGACTGTATCCTTTGCTGTGCAAAAGCTTCTTATCTTGATGAAGTCCCAATAGTTCATTCTTGCTTTTGTTTCTTTTGCCTTCGTGGATGTATCTTGCAAGAAGTTACTGTGGCCGAGTTCAAAAAGGGTGTTGCCTGTGTTCTCCTCTAGGATTTTGATGGAATCTTGTCTCACATTTAGATCTTTCATCCATTTTGAGTTTATCTTTGTGTATGGTGAAAGAGAGTGGTCTAGTTTCATTCTTCTGCATGTGGATGTCCAATTTTCCCAGCACCATTTATTGAAGACTGTCTTTCTTCCTTTGTTGAATATTAGTTGACCATAAAGTTGAGGGTCCACTTCTGGGTTCTCTATTCTGTTCCACTGATCTGTGTGTCTGTTTTTGTGCCAGTACCACACTGTCTTGATGACCACAGCTTTGTAGTACAACCTGAAATCTGGTTTTGTGATGCCCCCAGCTATGGTTTTCTTTTTTAAAATTCCCCTGGCTATTCAGGGTCTTTTATCATTACACACAAATCTTAAAATAATTTGTTCTAATTCTCTGAAGAAAGTCCATGGTATTTTGATAGGGATTGCATTAGATGTGTAAATTGCCCTGGGTAACATTGACATTTTCACAATATTAATTCTTCCAATCCATGAGCATGGAATATTTTTCCATCTCTTTGTGTCTTCCTCAATTTCAAAGGGACCAATTTTTAAATTGGAAGTAATGAAGCTTCCTTATTTTGGCAAAATCAATATTTCACCTTGACTAGTTTCCTAGAACCACAAACTGGGTGGCTTAAAACAACAGAATTTTATCCACAGTTCTGGAGGCTGGAAGTCTGTGTTCAAGGTATCAGCAGGGCCAGGCTCTCCCTCTGAAGGCTCTAGGCAGGCATCCTTCCTTGGATTTTCCAAGCTTCTGGTGGTTACCAGCAATCCTTGGCATTCCTTGGCTAGTGGATGCATCACTCCAATCTCTGCCTCCATAGTCAAGTGGCACTCCCCTGTGTGTTTTTGTTTTTGTTTTTTCTTTTTCAAGCACACCAGCCATTGAATTGGGTTTCATCCTAATCCAGTATGAATTCAGATTAATTTTTTTACCCGAGTCTTCTTTACTGGAAATATCTACAAGCTTCAGTATGGAAAGGCAATATTACCTATTCATGAATTTCAAAAGAGGAGGCAGGTGACTTATCTATGGGAGACCATATATTCATAATTATACTGGCACATGAAAAGTTCAACAGTTTGAGAGCATTTTTAGATATGTTTAACGGGTACTTATTAAACATAATGAAGACACATACAACGGAAGAGTGTAGGCATAAGGTTGTGTGTGCATTCATTGCTTCGTGTGAAGAATTCTTTGAAGAGGTATGCCTTCGAGATAATTTGTTTCTGGAACATCTTTCATTTATACCTACACACTTTTAAGTTTTAAAAGAGAACTTTATATGGATTTAGTCCATTCTTTGTATGTCAAGAATAGGTAACTTCCTACCATTAGGCAAGTTAGTCAGATATGTAATTTAGAATAAGATCAGTAGACAGTACAAAGTAACAGCAACAACAACAAAACCCAAGGACTGCAATCTTGAACTCAAATTAATTTGACTACATCTGCAAATATTGTATTTCTAAATAGGGTCACTTTATGAGATTCTATGTAGACATGAATTTTAGACCACTTATAATTGGTAATGAGGGCTCATGAGTGAATAGAATTTATAGAGGAATAGAGAATGTTAAAACCTTTTATATGTGAATTGCAACTGTAAATTTAGGACCTTGGAGACATGCATAGGTATCCCAACCTTTGCATAACATAAATATCTACCTCCAGGAAAATTATATGCAGTGTTGGTGTTATATAGACTACTGGAGAATGAAAGTCACCCTAAAGAGAATGATGGACTTGGAAGTCAACATAGCTTGGGTCTAAATATATTCTTTTTGACAAGTTAGTGAACTTCTTCAAGCCTCAGTCTTCTCATCTGTAAAATGGCAATTAAAAATGGCTAATAGGGCAGTTTCAGACAGTAAACCATAGCTCTGTTCAGCAGCTACTTGAGGCTTGGTGCATGATAGTTTGGTGATGGCTTTTTTTTTTTTTTAATAAATTTTTTTATTTTTATTTTTTTTTTATTTATGATAGTCACACTGAGAGAGAGAGAGAGAGAGAGAGGCAGAGACACAGGCAGAGAGAGAAGCTCCATGCGCCGGGAGCCGGGAGCCCGACGTGGGATTCGATCCCGGGTCTCCAGGATCGCGCCGTGGGCCAAAGGCAGGCGCCAAACTGCTGCACCACCCAGGGATCCCCAGTTTGGTGATGGCTTTAAGTAAATATTCACCCTAGTTCCTTCCTTAACTCATACGCCTTAGGATATTCCACTAGTCATCCTTTCCTCTTGAATTACATTCACAGTTTTATGCAGTAGTCAGTTTTAACTTGAACTTTTTCTTTCCTGTGATAAGTTAATAAAAATTAAGTAAATATTTAGGAAATTAGGTTGATAATGGAGACTGTAGGGATATAGTAAACATCCTTTCCCATTTTCTAGTCTGTGATAAAATAGATACAGCAAATAGTTATTAGTACTGGTTCTGCTTTGCTTTCTGGCATTCTTCTGGATGACTTTGGAATCCAGAGAAAATCTATAGGTTGAAGAGCAGAGAGACAGGAGAAGAAATAAATGAGAATTTAGAAACACGATTAGTTAGAACTTTAAACAAAGATATTTTATCAAACACCAACAATTTTTTTCACTTGTAAAATGTTCCCAGGCACCTTGTTGTGCCATTTATCAAATTGCATCTAATAGCCTTTTTTTCTAGTCTCTCTTCTCTATTGGATTCTAGTCTTCGTCCTTTCCACAGCTAAATGGCTGTTATGGGTAGGCGTGGTGGAATACAGTAGGGATTCAAAAATGCTTAAAACAGATTCAGATTTGCTAGTGTGCAGGGATATGCTTAAAGGCCTCTGTAGGAACCTTATGCTCAAAGCTCATGAATCCAGTTTGAAGAGACCCAGCACATTCCCACTGTCCACTGCAAATTATGTAAATATTGTCATCTCAGAAAAGCCAAGGTCTCTGCTAACAGGCCAATTTAAGAATTTCCAAGGGCTTACATGGCACTTTCTTTGTATCTTTGTATCTTTTTTCTTTTTTTAAAGTAGGCTCCATGCCCAACATGGGGCTTGAACTCACGTTCCACAGATCAAGAGTTGCATGCTCTACTGACTGAGCCAGCTAGGTGCCCCTCTTTGTATCTTTTGTAGAAACTTGTAATTCTATCTTGCCTTAGTTATTAATTGTGAGTTCTGTGTCCCCTACTGCATAGAAAAGAACACTTTGTTTCTGTGGAGTGGAAAAGGTCTCCCAAATTCAATAAAGATGATAGTGTCTAACTTTGTGTACTTTGCAGCTTTCAAATAGAAGAACCATATTAATATTTCTTTCTGACCACAATCCTACCTGAATCTTATAAATGCTCATAAATATGGAGAGTATCCTGAAGAAGGTAAGGAACCCAACCAGTGCTGCTTAACTAATAAAGGGGCAGGCACAGACTGGAGTTTTAAACCTTTTTGCTTCCAGCTTCAATGATCTTTCTTTCCACCATGTATGTTGCCCAAATTTTCTTGTGGACAGCTGTATTTTTTTTTTAAGGTTTATTTATGTATTTGAGAAAGGCAGAGGGAGGGAATCTTCAAGCAGACTCTCTGCTGAGTGGGGAGCCTGATGTGGACTCAACCCCCCCACTTGTAAAATCAAGACCTGAGCCCAGGGCAGCCGGGGTGGCTCAGCGGTTTAGCGCCGCTGTCAGTCCAGGGTGTAATCCTGGAGACCCAGGATTGAGTCCCATGTTGGGCTCTCTGCATGGAGCCTGCTTCTCCCTCTGCCTGTGTCTCTGCCTCTCTTTCTCTGTGTCTCGCATGAATAAATAAATAAAATCTTAAAAAAAAAAAAAAAAAAAAGACCTGAGCCGAAACCAAGAGTCAGTTGGTCAACCAACTGAGCCACCCAGGCTCCCCCTCAACATTATTTTAAAAATCATAAAGCATATGCCTATTTGGCAAATTCAAATGACTTAGAAATATACACATTAAAAAGACCTCTTCTTTGCTAGATTTCTACCTTTCCCATCACCATTTTTTTTTTTTAGTTTAGCAATGCTATTTTATGCCAACATCATTACAACATACAAGATATTTCAGTATACCGTGAACAATTAACACAGTGATTTCACAACTACACTACTTACTCCCATCACCATTCTTGTACAAACCCAGATAGCCAGTACTAATAGTTTGGTATATATCCCTTTTTATATTTTATCTTATAAACCCCTTTATGTTTTCAGAAATATATGCACACAGAAGGTTTTTTATGAGCACATATTATATTTTCATATTATCTTTTTTCCATCAATTTGTCTTTTATACTTTCAAACTTTTTGGACTTTATTTCAAGTCAATATAGGCAGATATTTTTTATTTTTCTGTTAATAGTTGAATTACACCTAATTAAATAATATGTATTTTACTTTTATTTATTTTATACATTTCTTATTTTGAGCATGACTCTTCTGCATGTATATGTGTTCAGCACATGTACTTTTCCCCGTCATCCTTTTTGAGATGTGAGGAAAATTATAATGTATTTTTAGTCATCTTTGTTGAAGCCAAAAGATCAAATCTACTCTTAAAGGAAAATTTTAGATGCAAAGCTTTCGGGATGGTAACATGAATTACTCTGGCTTTGCAGAAGTACTTTTTAAATTAATATATATACTTCAACATTAAGAAGACTGGACTATAAGCAATATGTACACAAGCTAATTTTATCTTTAGCCCATTTTCTTAATTCCAAGTGTCCTGGTACATAAGGATCATAGAAAGAACTTTGGTTTTAGGCTATTTCAAGGATAATAATTCTTTCCATTTAAGAGAATGGAATTTTTGATAATTTACTGATCTTTATCTAGAAATTATAGATGGACTACAAATCAGTTTAAATCATATTGCCATAATTTGCTTCTGATAATTCAATAATGGAAAATCAAACATTAATTGCAAAAGTTTTCAAATAGCATAGTATGAGATTAAGTCTCATACTAGAAGATATTACAAAGAATACCAAACATGTACAAATGTTTGATATTAATTATGGTAGAAGCATAGCATAAACAAAGAGAAGTTTATAAGAAACTTGGAATAATAATGTAGGTATAAATATATATCAGGGTACTTTTGATGATTTGGACTAATTTCATTTTGTTGTATTCATGTGCATTTGTATATTTACAGGAACATTTTTCTCATTAAAATCATCCAAAATTGAATTGAAATTCATTGCTGCTTTAATATTAGATAGAAATAGCTTCAAGCTAGTGATTTTTATTTTCACCATTTTGGGACCTCCTTTTAGGAAGAGAGAAGCAAGTTTATGTCTCTAGGATATCATTAATTCACACCCTTACTGCACATTAGAATCCCCTAGGGAGTTTTTAAGACAACCTCGCACCCCTGCTCCAGCCCTGCTCAGTGGGTCAAAGAAGCTAGTTGTGAGTTAAAGCTAAAGAACTACAGCTAACAGTGGAATGTCCTGGGATTTTAAACTACCGATGTCTGGATCCCACTCCTGGAGCTGTTCTAATTGGTCCGGAGTGTGATCTGGGCATTGGAGTTCTTGAATGCTCCATTGGAGTTCTTGAATGCTCCCTAGCATACCAGATATTTTTGTTAAGATATTTAGAAAAGATTTTTAAAACATATAACTTGAGAGTTTACTACAGTAAAAAAAAACAAAAAACAAAAAAAAAACACCTTGAAGGTAGACTTAGGTTCAAGTAGAGATCCTATAGTTAGTAGTTGTGAAACATGGGTAGTTAATCTATCTCTAGGTACTTCAGTTTTTCTCATCTGTAAAATAATTTAGTAAACATCTACTTAGGACCTACTATATACTATGAATTACATGGTCTAGTTCATAAGAGTCTCCTCAAACCCCTGCAAGGTAAGTACTATTATTATACACAATTCATGCAGATGCAACATCACCTAGGAACTGGTTTGAGAAGTAAATGCTCGGGCTACACTCCAAACCAATTAAATAAAAGAAGCCCCTAAAATAAGTTTTCCTGAAGCACTTTAGATGATTCTGTTATATCTTCAAGTTT
Organism: Canis lupus familiaris; assembly: GCF_011100685.1. NCBI lineage: Eukaryota > Metazoa > Chordata > Mammalia > Carnivora > Canidae > Canis > Canis lupus. Next base: position 15,954,663 of record NC_049245.1, on the reverse strand, counting down.
AAGAACCTACTATACTACACTATACTGTGATAGTCTCTGCCTTGTAATGGTGTTGGAAGGATTAAGAAAATAACTTCATACTTAGTACTATGTCAAACTCATAAGTGATCAACAGCTATTAGTTATTAGTCTCATTATAGATTATGCCCTCATCACCATATCTCCCTTTGCAAAGATGTAACCAAGCTGTCTCTTCTTTAGTTTGACAGTTAAAAACCAAAACAACAAACCCCACATATGACTGTCATGGATTTAACTCACAATCTTTCTATTTCAAATTTTGGCCATATTTCACTTGCTTCCCTGACTATAGCTGCAATGTTGGAATTAGAACTTTGAGCTTCAGTGTTGTTGAAGTTGAAGCAAGAGAGGGAAGGAGCAGGGAGAGGGGCAGCAGGAGACAGACAAGCAGACTCCCCGCAATATGGGGCTGGATCCCAGACTCTGGGATCATGACCTGAGCCAAAGACAGATGCTCAACTAACTGACCCACCCAGGCACCCCACTGATGACAGTTTGGTAAAAATATTAAACATTTTATAACTCCTCCCAGATTATGGTATTGCTATCTCCCGTCTCCTCCATGCAATGTCACATGCCACATCACCTTGGGTAGATGGACATTTGGAATTCTTCACTAAACTTTGACCAGCACTCTGCAATAAAATCCTATTTGATTCTTTAACTGTAGAGGGGTCAGTGTCATCCTCCCTGCTGAAATTGCCAAGGTGACACTAATAATTTGTGATATGAATGCTAATGGGAACTCTCTGTCAGGTAATCCCTATTTTTTTTTTCTCAGCCTTCTGCTGAGAGAAATACCTTTTATGTGGGAATCATTAAAACCACTGGAGGTAAACATTCAGCCTATTTAGCATTTATAATAAAGCTAGTCAAAATATGTGTATGTGGCTTTGTTCATCATAAAAAAAGAAGTTACACAAAGGTAGTAACCATGGCTATAGGCTTACATTTTGAACCCTCATTTTCCTAATGGATTGTATTCTTTAAAAATTCCACTATAAATTTAATTGTCGGTGTTTTCAGACTACTCTTCTCAAAGTGCTACTGGAAGTCTCAGGGATTAAAGAAGAAAGGGAAGTGGACCAAGAAAACCCAACTAGCTTTTGGGAGATCCTTGATATATTGTGTCCCCGTATGATAACACATTTCTTCTCACTTTATAATATGCAGTTTCTCCCTCTGAATTAAGCCCGTTAATTTTCATTGTTATTGCTCAAATCTATGATACACAAGTATCTTTAATAACAGTATCCTGCAGAAGAATGGGGTTTATAGTTGTCTTCCATTGTTATTTGTCCAAGAGGCTTAGGGCCGCGATGTTGATGTGGCTTACTGGGTAGAGTGGATGGGAATGGGGTTTTTAGAGACAGGAAAGATGTGAAAGAATGACCTGGTGGAAAGGAAGGAGCCCAGACAGCCGAAGCATTCCATTTTGGATCAGGTTCTCTAGAGCTTGAGATGGGGATTCTTATATAAGTGATTTGCTGAAGGGAGCTCAGAGGAGAAATTGGTAAAGAAGTGAAGAAAATAGGAGAGGGCAAGAGAAGGAACCAAAGAAAACTGTGAGTTCAATTAAAGACTCCTGTCAGCCTGAGCCTATGGAGAGCTCTAGAACATGAATGGCACCTCACAGTTTTCCTGCTTTGGAGCAAGGGGATTGGGCATTTGTAGTCCTACATTAGTCCATCATTGGCTATAAGCTACCTCTGGGAGTACGGAGTCATAACCTCCTAGGCATCCCTGGGGAGATTTCTTTCTCGGCTAAGACCAGTTCTTTGGAGAAGGGATAATCTGTGAATCACTAGCAGCCAATACTCACAATACAGGGGTAACAGAGTTCTGAGTGCAATACCAGTGGCATCTATTACCCATTGTGTCTAAAGTCTGGTGCTGGTACAGGTTGGCGGCTTCTGATGGATAAATGGATTCCAACGGGTCCATAACATAGTGGATATCCCTGAAGAGGAGAGGATCACAGAAATAAAAAGATCAAGTTTGAACAATACTTAGGGGCCTTGGTGAGTTACTAGTGGGGCCAGACACAAAAGGGCTGTGTGAGTTCCTAGAACATGAACTCAAAATAGAGGATGAATTTTTTTCAATGGACTCTGAAAAGCAGGATGCGATAATTTATCATCAGAATAATATTGCTCTGAGTGTCCAGGTAGGGGGAACCGATTAAAGGGACACATCACTATGATAGTGTGTTCTGAATCACCCTGCATGGCAGGTAACTTAATTCTGAGCTCCACTGGAAGGAGATACTGAATTTACTTGCTATGCAACAGTGTTCACTTTTCTCCTTCCAGTATGTCCATTATTTTAATATCTTATATCTCTATAAGCCCTTAATCTCTCTAGGGATATTTTTAAATTCAGAACAGTCACTAATTTTCCAACAACTCCTACATCTGGGTAAATACTCCTCAGAGTACAGATATTCACATAGATAATACCTTTGTGGGGAATGACACATATATGATAGACTAAGGACATTAATCGCCACTTGTGACAAAATGAAAATAATCAACAGTTGTATGGACAAAGGCTGAGATTGTACTCTGTTGTGAGGAATATTTTACATTAACCTTTAGTGCCTTACTCTGGAAGTGTTTCCCAGGGAGGATTTCACAATGGGGTTACTGTGCCAGTCTTATAGCAATGATCTGGATTCAGATCCGAATTTCAGAATTTATTAACTGTCTGACTTCTGGGTCTCAGTTTCCCTCCTGCATAAGATGGTAACGATACTACTGCCCTGGTAATATTGATATGTACTTTAATGTTTATAGCTTGTAGGCATGGATGACCTTAATCAAGGTGGACTACCTCAATTTTTAAATTGACAATGATGTTTCTTTACTACAACTACAACTCAAAGTTTGGGTCCCTGGTAGAGCCCCTGGATGAGGCACTAAGAGTAAATTTCTTATTAGCAATTGTGGAGAAACTTACAAGATTTGTAAGCCTATCTCTCTAAAATAAATGTTTTTTGAGGAGAGAATTGTTTAAAATTCATGGTAACAATGTTGCCATAAACACTAATTTTAGGTATAAACATCATTCTTGTTGAACAGCTACTCAGTTCTGGGATGAGGTGCATTCTAGGTATGAAGTATGTGATTTGATGAATGTGGCAACGCAGAAGCTTGGCTTCTGTTAGAATTTGGGTCAAAAGAAATAAAATTTATTTTTTTCTTAGTTCATTTGGGCTGCTAAAACAAATAACCACAGACTGGGTGTCTTATAAACTCCAGGAATTTATTGCTCCCAGTTCTGGAGTTTGGGAAGTCCAACAGCAAGGCGCCAGCATGGTCGTATTTTGGTAAGGGCTCTCCTCTTGGTTCATAGCTGATACCTTTCAACTACGTCCTAACATGGCAGAAGGGGCTAGAGATCTCTTTGGAGCCTTTTTTATAAGGCACTAAATCTATCAAGAGGGCATCTACTCTCCTGGCTTAAGGATGTCCCAAAGGGACACACCCTAATACCATTATCTTTGGGGATTGGAATTTCAACATATGAATTTTGGAGTTGGGGGACACATTCAGAACATAGCAATTCCGTATACAGTTTTCTCCCATCATCACTCATAAAGGAGAATTTCATGGTTGAATGATCTCTTCCATCTCTATGTCCTCTATGATATCCTTACCTTATGACTAGATGCCTTTGTCTCAACTGCTTGCAATGAGAAGCTTCGTATAACTTAGATAGTTTGGGGGTGATTTAATATTACCAAAGTTTTTATTTTGAACAAAAGTCTGTCTTATCATGTCTTCTACAATTACTTATTATCCTTCCCTATGAAGCCAGCTGAAACAAGTTTAATCTTTCACTCCTGTCACTAAGCCTTAAGTATTTGAAGATAGCTTGTCCCAGGGTCTCTTTTCATTTGACTAAAATCCCAAAGCTTCCCTTACTGTTCTTCATTACTCTTATGGTGACTGACTATGGACATGCTTATGTTTATTTTTAAAGAACTAAACTCCATACCCAACATATGAACAGGATGGAATGGGGTAGGGCCCAAGGGGATGTGACAAGTCCTCTGTTTCGGACATACTCTTTTTTTTTTTTTTTAATTTATTTATGATAGTCACAGAGAGAGAGAGAGAGAGAGAGGCAGAGACACAGGCAGAGGGAGATGCAGGCTCCATGCACCGGGAGCCCGACGTGGGACTCGATCCCGGGTCTCCAGGATCACGCCCTGGGCCAAAGGCAGGCGCTAAACTGCTGTGCCACCCAGGGATCCCCCTCGGACATACTCTTTTGACTTTGGCAGTCACACCATTGCTTCACTTATAATGAGTTTATAGTCATCTATGATCTCGAAGTCTTTTTCACCTCTGCTACTACTAATACATGTAACTTATATTTGCTTTTTTGGACTTGTTGTAGGACTAAACATTGTACAGATGATATTTCACCTTCTTAGATTCGATCCAACTCTCTAGTTTGTTGGTGGCATATTTTTTTTCTTGTAACCAATCTGATTTACTACTAGTATTAGTTGGAACAGTGGTATTTGTATCATGGATCAGTGGATAACTAGTCTTGGCTACAGAAGATCAGAGAATAATGTTACACTGCCAATTAGTTGATAAGTCATTTACTAGTTTGGGAACCATGCTTCCATGTACACATACATTGTTCACATTATATATATGGTTTTAATGTCTCCATCTGAGACTAATATGAAAGTCATAAGATTATTTCAAAATACATATAAGAAAAATAAACAATATCCCAAAGATGTGGTTTATTTACATGCTATGTGAAGAGTTCAGTCAATAATGTGACCTATGAGCCCACTGATTGTTGAGATCTTCACAGAAGTAGTGGAATTTGAGCCAGGCAGGTCTAGAAGTTTGCCTAGAGTTGGCTGAGACAGAAGGGGAGCATGTATCTGAGAGGGTATGAAATTCAGATTGATGAGGTAGGAATGGCAGGGTCACATTAGGTAATGGTATAGAGATGAACTTCCAGGAAGTATATAGGAGAGTTTATACTCTCCTATATAGTATGATGAGGTCAGGAATGTAGATCAGTGTACCTTGCTGATTCCTGGTGTCCTTAGAGCTGGTGTCCTTAATTGGAGCAATTGTTCTTTGGCCAGACTAATCCTTCCATGTTTACAAGTGAAAAGACTGAAGGTTCCTGTGTACTAGCTATCTCCACATTTGTCTTCATCAGTTTCATTTGCACTAAGAGTCCATCACATATATATGAATTTTGCAAGCAGTTGTACCTCCTAGCATACTGTTTGGAAAATATCTGGTTTTCTCTTTATAATAAGATGATCTTAAGATTTCTTTTGGGAGGCATGCTTATTTCTCATCAAATATGGTTCTTTCATTGTTCTTCTAACATGGCCCACCTGGTTATTGGCTTTTTGGGGGGACACTTTGAAGTTCACACGTTTTAATACCCTTTAAACATACATTTAAGCATATAGTTTATTTTGAAGGAGTAAACTGATACTCACTTTTCTTGTCCTGTCTTTTGTGGCCTGTGTGGCAAAAACATCTGCTCTGACAATGAAAGGAATCATAAGCTAGTAACTCCTCATTAAGTTACTAGGGCAATAATGTAATCCTCTTGGCATCCATCTCCATGGATGATGGTGATGGCAGTGATCCTTCAGCTTCTCTGTGTATTGTTTCCTCACTCCTTCCTAGCAGAGTCTCAGTGAAAGGTGGTTTCCCTTGGACTTGTATTTTACTAATGATATATTTCATAAGGGGAGGGGAGGAAAACAAAGGGCATCAATGATCACAAACATCTACATCTGGCAGAGGATTGAAAGGAAAACCGATCACAGCTGCCTTTGACAGTTAATGTTATTAAAATATTCAACGTGGAATTTCTATTTTAAATAAGAAACACTTGAAAGAAATGGTCAGGATTAACAGAAGCTTAAATTGAAACCATGTTGGTTTGTAGGTAATAGAATGCTACAGTCAAACACTGCCTTTAATATAAAAGCATTCTTTACCCCCACATTATCCATGTGGCCCTGTTTGTGCCACTGGAATTTGATTAGGTTTGGCTTTTTCAGGAAACCAGGAGGTAAGAAGAACCTATTTAATCTTCTGTTAAGTGGTTCATTCCCTGCCCAAGCCTTTGGGTAACTCGGTTTATTAAAACGTTCTGGAGTTCAGGTGGGCTAACTCAGTGCTACACCATCCATATGCCTGCCTTTTGGCTGGTGCTACAGTCTAACATCTGATTGGCCCAAAACTGGGAGTAATAGAGCCAGTATACAATGGGGGACCTTGTTAAGAGCCCAGACCACGGGTATCAGTTCATTGTTTGGCTCAAGGTTGTTAGCTGAAGCTCAGAATGTTCCCATCTGGCAATCCCCTCAGTCTGCATTTGTCCTGTCAACTTGCTGTAACTTAACTACTAAAACAGAGTTGCTGGTTCTAATTCTCCTAATGTACCTAGAAGCCTCTATTCCACTCACAGATAAAAGTAGCATGTGTCATTTTAGTAGGAGACCTTACACTGACTTACAGCTCTTTTGTCCTCTACTCCACATGGGTCTTTGTCAGTCAACTCAGGGGAAAAAACATATATATGATACATATATATCATATATATTTTATATAAATATAAAAATATTCCACCCAGGATATTTCCAGGAAGTATTCTGCTGCCTTACCACTATCAGGAATTCCAGAAAGTTATTAGAGGAGATAGACACTCAAGAAGCAAAAATCTACTAAAACATTCTTAAAAGAGAACACCTTCAAAAATAAATCAGAACTCCTTAGTTATTGTTAATCTTGCCAGGAAAAAAAAAAAAAGTAAAGATCCCACAAAACTGTTATTCCCTAAATGTTTCTTTTGTGTGCACCTCAGTGGCTAGGCTATAGTGTTTTGCCTGTTTCTTCTGAGATTCTATTCACTGGCATCACTGCCTAGCAAGTACTCCATATCCATTGTCAATGTTTATTCCGTTAATAAATGCTTGAGGAGATAAATGAAATTGAGTTCAAGTCATTATTATTATTATACCTAGGCTACTTCAGTAGCACACACAATTCCATCAGACTAGTCTTCAAATTTTATCCTTTGATTGTTTTATTCATTATTCAAAAACTTTTAGTCCTATCAAAATGTAGGATAATTTCAAAACTTCTTAGTCTCTTAGTGTTTAAGTCTATATAAAATACCAGCTCAGTCTATCCTCTTGCCTTATCTCCTATGAAGTCCCCAAATATTATTTCCCAGCCAAAGTTTCCCTTGGTCTTTCTGAGCATGAATTGTTTAGCAGCCTTGTATTCATATTCTGTCCTGCCCAGAGCTCTCTGACCAGGAAAATCCTCCTGATTCTTCAAGAGCTGTCTGGAGACCATTATTCTTCATGAAGCCTTCTTTGGTATGTCCAATTAGAACAAATAAGGAAGTTCTCTTGCCAGGTGTGTGGAAAGCCTACTAATAGCATCCCCATGAGAGAAATCCCATGTCATGCCAATCCTTTTCTCTTAGTACCTTGTTGGACTCAAATTGTTGGGTTGGAAGGTCACATCTGATTCTTTTCTGTAACCACATTAATGCCCTCAAAATAAAAACTGAAACTGTCCTGTGATTGATTTCTTGCTGACCTGTGTGCCCTGGATTTTTTTCTCTGTACATCATTTGGTCAAGCCAGCATGGCATTATTCTGCCAAACTTTTCCCACTTCCAGGAAACAGAAGAGTGTGAAGTATATCTTTTTCCTGTTCACTGAGCACTTGTCTCTGTGGCAGGAACTGGTCCTAACAGGTGAGGATGAAAACCAAGCCCTGAACGGCAAAACATATCACTCTTGTCTATGCTGGCAGTGAATGCTCCCTTTGATTCAATTTGATGGGGATCTCTATTCAGCTGACCCCAATAGTTTTCAAAATGTGGTCTCCAGAAGAGCAATATCAGCCTCACCTGGGACCTGTTTGAGATGCAAATTTCCATTGCAGATCTACTGAATCAGAAATGCTGGCCCCTGAGGCGATTTTGATGTCTGCTAAAATTTGAGAATTATGAATTTCATGAAGGCTAGCAGTCTCCATATTAATTCCTAATTCAGTTTTTGTTAATTAGAATAGGCAGCTCCTGTGTATATGTGTGTGGGTTGGGGAGGCAGAAAGGATATGGGAAATCTCTGTACCTTCCTCTTAATTGTGCTATGCACTCAAATTTGATCTAAAAAAAGTCTTAAAAATCATTGTAGTCAAATTTAAAATTGTGGAATTTTATAAGATGATTCTAAAATTTATTCAGAAAGGCAAAAAGTCAAGAATATATAATATACTCTTCAAGGAAAAAAGGTACCAAGGCTCAGAGTAATGGAAATTAAAGCAGTGAGATTTGGTGCAGGGATAGACACACATAACCAAATAGACCAAGAATAGTCTTCTCCAACAGACCTAAACTTATATGGATATTTGAAATGTGGCAAAGATAGTATTACATGCCAGTAGTGAAATGATAGATTTTTAAATAAATTGTGCTAGGAAAACTGGATATCTATATTGGCCAACAGAAAGAAAAATATTCCAACTTTGCACCATTCACAAAAATAAATTCCAGTTGAGTGGACTGAATATCCAAATATGAAAGGCAAGGCAATAGTGCTTTCAGGTCATAAGTGGAAAATATCTTTATTACTACCAGTTAAGGATAGGTTTTTTCAAGATGAGATAAAATTACACTTATTAAGTAGGATTTTGTGTAACAAATATGTAAATTTTAGCTGCCAGGAGATAAATGAGTTTATTTCTTTTTTTGAAACAATGAAGGGATGGTGTTTGGATCAGCAAGAGAGCTTTCTATTACACACTTATCCATAGAATAAACTGAAGTTGTACTTCTTTCTTCCACAAGTGGCTTTCCAAGGATACTTTGGATGTGGCCACTGGAAAGAAAAGAGTCCATATAGCATGTTTCTATGGATCAAGCTGAGGAAGGCATGCATCACTTCCATTCATATCACACTGGAGAGAACTTAGTCACGTGACTCACTTAATGGCAAGGGAATCTGGGACATTGTAGTCCAGGCCTGCTCCCAGGAAGAAGAATAGAGAGGCAGACAGCCAGTCCATACTTATTGTAGAACATATCACATACCTATATTAAAATGACCAAAAGAAAAAAAAATGACCAAAAGATAAAGAGAACAAAAGTGTAGCCAGTATGTGGGAGAAGTTGTATATACAATATAAATAACATCCCCACAATATATTAAGGACACTGAGAAATCAGTAAAAAAGAGATAATTAGAAAAGTTTGATTAGAAAGGCTTGATTAGGCACTTAATGAAAAAGGAAATCCAAAAAGAAGCCTCATAATTAAAATCATGAATTATGACTAGATTGTGTATAATACACACACCTATATCAGAAAATATGAGATGTGCTAAAAAATTGGGGCAATGAGAACTCTTCTACAGTGTTGGCAGGAGTTGGAATTTTTATAACCACTTTGGAAAATAGTTTGGCGTCATCTAATGTAGTCATTAGATGGACATACTATTTAGCCATTCTATTGCTAGGCACAGCTGCTAGAGAAACTTTTGCACGTTTACCCCAGAAGACGATATGAATGTTCACAGTAGCATTGTTCATGTTGTAATGGCCACCAGAGAAAAACATCCCAAATGTCCATTCATAGTAAAACAAATCAACTTTGACTAGTGATTCATTGGAATACTTTAGAACATGAAAATGAATGAATTATAGCTACTTATAACAGGATGGATAAGCCTTTCAAACATAATGAGTAAAGAAGAAGAAATATAGCATAATTCAGGGGAATAAAGCCTATAATATCTTCAAAGAAAATAAGTTTGACTCAGGAATTTTGTACTCATTTATACACATTTTGAGTATAAAACATGGAGAAATGGCTTTGAATATGCAAATTTTATCATTTTATCATTACGAAGAACCCTGGCCATTGAAAATTTTGTAATACAGCTTTCCATGACACACTGGACTAGGGGTACCTCAAGTAGCTAGTTAGTTCTTTCTTTCTTAATTTTGGGTTACTTCTGTGCAAAAATTTAAAAAAAGTAGAAGTTCATGCCCTGTTGTTAGCTTTTAGAGCCCAATTTCTCATGTCAAGAAATTTAGGTGCTTCCAACTGAGATGATGCAATGTTGTAATGGCAGTTCCGTCAGAACATGAATATATGTAACAGGTATAAGATTTTCTGATTGTTGGTGCTTAATTTCTTAATTTTGGTCCTGAGTCTCTTTTAGTCTCTTTTAGTCTCTTTTACAGGCTTCCTTCAAAAAGATTGGTAATTCTAATAATTTCTGGTGACTAGAGAGGTCTTCTGGGGGCATTAAATGTCCAAAAATTTGGATCCTGACATACCAGAATTTTCCTTTAAAGTTGAGAATAGCATAATCACCAAGTCACTTGATCTTCTTTGTTTCAAGAAAACTTTAATTGTGGTCCTCATTCCTGTTCGTGTGCTTTTTTTCCTACAGAATTAGAATGTGCCTGATGTTCGTTAATCTGGATGGCATCTGGTTTGTGTACAAAGAGCAGAAGTAATGATGAACTAGTTTACGCTCAGGGATTTAAGGAATGGTGGTCCAGGAAAATCAGCATGAGCTAAATTTAATATTCCAAAATGGCAGAGATCCACCTCAGGAAGCCAGCCTCTGTCAACACATCCAAAAGGCATGTGCAAATCTAAAACTAGGAGGTGAAATTCAGAGCAAAGTGGAAGCCAAAAAGCCAAGAACAGAGCTGAGCATAAAGTGAAGGAGGGCCCAAGTGACACTATAAATAGAGTTTGTACTTTTGAAAGCAGCCAGGTGGAGTCAGGATCGTTGATGTTATCATAAAGCTACAGGTCAGAGAACGCTTCCAGGAAAGTGATCTTGGTGGGATAGAATTATTCTGAGAATAGCAGAAAGCTATTGCAAAAATCTAGCCTAGTGATGATGGTTCCTTGAAATGGAGACCTGAGGGTCTCAATGGGGAGAAGTGGTTTGACTTTAGCTGTAGTCTGAGGGAACAGAAGGTAGGATTGACTGATGTGTATGAGAGATAAATCAAGGAAGTCTTCTTTAGCTAAGATGGGAAAGACTGTGGCAAGAGTATATAAAGTGTGAGAGTAGAAGTTAGGAGTTTGGTTTTGGATGCAAATTTAAGATGTTTGAGAGACATCCTAAGGGAGATGGTTTTCTAAGCAGGAGGCTCAACAAACAATAGCTGTGGTGGCTGTTACTTTTCATCATCTTGACATTCATTGACATAAATCCCTGTAAGTTGGACCCTGCTAACATCTGTCTCAGATGACAGAAGCCTTGCTCACCAAGAGCCACTCACATTTCTCTTTCCATAAAGACACCCTAATACGCATTCTATTTGGTTCCCATTCCCTACTGTTTCCTTTACTTGTCATCATGTGACATCTGAACTTAAACAAAGGCTGGATTAGGAAGCTCAAAGAACTTTCACCCCCATTACCGATTCTGTGGGCCCATTCATTCACTAAACATATGTTTACAAAGCACCTACTCTGAGTATCAAAATCAGGCTTCCATTGCTCATGGCGGTGACCTCAAGAATGCCCCTTACATCTGTGTGTCCTTCTTCCCTGTTTCACTCTCCTAATTTCCTCACTCATGTTTAGGGGATCTTATCTCAGGCTGTGTTTTTGAAGGAACATAGACTGTGTTCATGCAATAGTCAATGATGAACTAGAATGAACTACTGAAAACATAATGGACGTGCTCCTCACCGGGACATGTGGGGACAGGGTAGAGCATTGTCTGCAGGAAGAGGGGAGGCCCTGGCAGGGATGGACAGCACTGGGTATTATTAGGCAGGCTCCTCTGCTGGCCTGACGCATTATTTTCTGATTTCAGAATATAAAGGTGTGTTTGGGCGGTAGCATCCTTGCACTTTGGCAGATGCTGGATAGGGGCCCGGAGTTCCGGGCCAGCAGCTCCTATAGCTGCCCCAGGGCCTTAAGCCTCTGGGAGGTGCAAGATGTGCAGCCTGCGGAAATCACTCCCTGGTCTGGCCTCAGCACTTCCACCCTTGCGGGTTTTGGCGCAGGCCTTTTGCTTGCACCTGGCTGGGCCCCTGAGGAGCTGCTGATGCACCATGACTCTGAGTTGGGGGCAAGGCGTCCAGGAGGAATCGGGATTTGGCCAATGGGAAGTGAGCCAGACTCTTGAAGGCAGAGTCTAGTACAGAGAGCCTCTGGCACCTGGGGCACCCAAGTGTTTCTCACCCCAGGACTCCCTGCAGGTGCCCATACATCTCCCGAGACCCTCGAGACCTGGCTTCTCTGGGAAGAGTGGTCTGCACAGGTGCGCCTGGGGCCTGCTGCAGCCATTCTCTGAGGCTTCCAGACTTTTGGCTTATCCTAGCCCTGGGCTGGCAGTCCCTCATGGTATTCAAAGAGAAGAACAGTTCCTGGTGGGAGGGCTTTGGGTGAAGGAACCAATTTCCCCATCTCAGGGTGTTGGCATGACGCTGGCTGAGTGAGCAGTGGGCTGAGGCTGTGCTTTAGGGGAAGGAAGGCTGGAGGAACCAGCAGTGATGGTATTCTGGGACAGATTCAAGACACCTCAACGCTGCTGGGAGGAATACCAGGAGGATGTGGGTGAGTGCCTGGGTCTTTTTGTGAGTATATGTTGTATTTATTTCTTTTCTTTTGTTTTCTTCTTTCTTTCTTCTTTCTTTCTTTCTTTCTTTCTTTCTTTCTTTCTTTCTTTCTTTCTTCTTCTTCTTCTTCTTCTTCTTCTTCTTCTTCTTCTTCTTCTTTTTCTTTCTTTCTTTCTTTCTTTCTTTCTTTCTTTCTTTCTTTCTTCTTTTTCTTTCTTCTCTCTCTCTTTTGTTTTTTTTCTTATAAATCATGCTTCTAGAAGTGCACTAAATTGACTTAGCCCTAGTTCCTGGATGAGAGTGTTTAGGTTGGGTAGTCCAAGTGCTTTAGGACCAGCTATAGCCTGTGTTCTGGGAGTAAAGGCCACGTTTTCTCTTGCATCAGTATTGTGCTGAGAAGACCATTTCTTTCAGTGGGGAAGGTGCCCAGGTCTATTTGTGAGAATGTCTATTGTGTTACACAGTTTCATGGTCCAGAGGGAGAGATCCTCAAACTTTTGTCTTTGGATGTTGCTGTTTGTCTGTGAAATGTGTACACAGTACAGACAGTGGACACCGAATTTCAGTAGGTCTTTCTCTCAGGTGTCAGGGTGGAGGCCCACCCATCCCCTGTTGGTCCTAGATCTGTGTGCGCCCAGATGATTGCAGAGCAGGTGCCTTGCCCCTTTAGTTATCAGAGGCAGTATGCATATGAGGTGTCACATCATCTTTATTTTCTTCCCTTTCCCTACCTTACTTTCCACCTCCAGCTGTGTTTCCTAAGATTACCTCCCAATTAATTTACTTGTGCTTGAATCCTTTCCTCATATCCCCTTGCATCGTTGCTTTAGGAAATCTAATCTCAGACAGTCATGAATAAATGCCCAAGTATTCATTCTCAAATAGTACTTATTGACTGGAAGTCATAGTTACTGCCTTGATGATAGTGCCAATGTTTTCCCTACATTAAACATTCCATAAGTATACTTTTTATTTAATTTTATCCTTTGCAGGGAAAAGGTACAGTAATGTGTTGTGTATGTTGTTTAATGATTGCAGTAAGGAATCACTACCTGTTTGTTAATTCCAGCATTCAAGTAAATTTTTTGATATATATATATATATTTTTTTTTTTTGGAAGATATTTTCTATGTAGTCCTAAGCTCTTGCTGACCAGGAGGGATGATGGAGAATGTCTTGGGTTGCACCTCTGCCATGAAAGGGAAATAGAATGCATCATTAGAGTCAGAATATTGCAGAACCTCTGTAAACAAAGAGAAAGGTCCTAAGCAAAGGGAAAACAGGAAGTGATATGAGAAGGAACTTGTTTACCATGATTCCAACCACACTGGAATTTATTTTTATCAGAGTGAAACCATGGGTAAGTCAACATAGTTGGACAAAGCCTCCAGAGTGTGAGAAACTAGATTCCCAACCAGGAATGTATGAATCAAAGGAATTTGAATACATTTCGATCTTTCCAGAAGTTACTAAATGTTCCTCAGAAGACTCTGTGTTCCCTTTACTCTTCTTTTTGAAATTCAAAATATTTTTTCTTGGGGAATGTCATGTATCAAAAAGAGTTTCTAAGAACAATGATTTAAACTTCAGAGCTAATTTTCTGTAAGGTTACCCCTGTTTTATCATTAGCATGACGAACACCAGTGATATAAATGATCCCCATTATTTTGTCTCCTCTTATTAACTTATTAGCAGAGAGGGAACTGGGCTTTTGAGCCAGGCTCTTATGTCCTTAATGATTAGAGATGGGGCTAAAAACTCAACATTCACAGTGGCCAGTGGTCCACAGGGAAGACACAGGAGTATGTGTTTTGAGGGGTCTTGTAGCAGTATGGGATCAGTGAAAATAAGGTTTCTGATTTTTTAGGAGAAATCAGAAATCTAGAATTTCATGTGAAATTTCCTCATATTGCAATATTTTAAAAGCGCTTTGTGAGGAGGTGGGGAAGAATTTCCATCTCGGAGCTCGATTAGACATTTTGGTCACTATTTTCCAACCTCTATTTTAGAGATTCAAGGCCACTTTGATATTCTAATAAAAGAAAGGAATCCTTTGTAATGAAAGCACCATCAGAGATCCTCTGTTGACTCCATATGCCATAGCCTTGCTATATAAAGGGTGGTCTCAGGCCAGCTGTATCAGCATTGCCTTGGAGCTCCTTGGAGACCCAGATTCCCAGGCCCCACCCAGAGCCACTGAATCAGAACTTGCTTTATAAAAAGATCCCCACGTGATTCCTATGCACATTGAATTTTGAGAAGCATTGCTTGAGTTTGCCTCCTGAGGAAAAAGAAAATCAGATTCTAAATGCAGCAGCTATGATTTAAGTGTACTTATATGGAGAGGAAAAAGAATATTTCAGAAGTCATCGACTTCTGGCTAGTAACAGCTAGCAAAAATTTTTAAAGTGGCCTATTGATAAAGAAGTATATACTCTCTGTTTTAGCTGAGGAATGCAATTGTTTAAGACAGACCGTTTCACTATTTTTCCAACCAAAATCTATGTATTTTTGGTAGTGATAGGTTTTTTAAAAATTGGGTTATTTAGTCAATAACATATATTAAAAAGTTATTATGTGCACGTAACTGTTCTGAGAACTATATAAAGGGATGGATTAAAGCATAGTTTCTACCCTCAAAGTGTTTACAGTCGCAAAGACAAAATATGGCAAGGGTGACCACAGAGGCATAAAGAGAGTGGAAATTCAGTATGAAGAGGCAGAGTTGCCGAATGCCCAATAATTCATTTGTGTCAAGATCATTCAACACAATATTTTACTCACATTTTTGAGTGCTTATTTGCTTAACATCTGTCTACACTTCTGCATTGAAAGCGCCATGCTTGCAGGGCCAAATATTTATTGAATGATACTCCTCTTGCTTCCACATTTACATAAGCTGTCTGCTTAAGGAAGGAGAATATAAAAAAAAATACTATAGGAAACAACATGCTTGAGTCATTTCCCATAACTTTTAGAATCTTTCTCTAGAGAGAATATACATGAGGTAAAACTAACTGAATTTTTAAAACTGTTTTATCGAGATATAATAATACACCTACTGTGCAGTTCACTCATTTAAAGTATACACTTTAATGACTTAGCATATTTAGTTATGGATGTATTATCACAATCAATTTAAAATTTTTTCATCACCCCCAAAAGAAATCCTGTACCTCTTAGCTTTCATACACTGCCTCACTCCACAACTCCTTTATCCTTTGACCCCAGCCAATTAGTATATGTCCTTTGTGACTGGCTGTTTTCACTTAGCTCAATGTTTTAAAATTTCACTAAATTTTATTTTAGTTCTGTATTTCTTTGAACCAAGAAAAGAAACTTAGACTAAGGAAAATGTTAAAATGCTATTAGAAGTATAAATGACCTCTAAAGCTGGAGCTACATCAAGTTTTTGTTTATAAACTTAGAAACACATATCTTCTTTTTCTCTTTCATTGGTCTTGAACCAAGTTTTTATTAGATGTTTGGTGGAGCCTTATGTGAGAACTGGCTGGTTCTAGGAAAAATTGTGGAATGAATGAAGTTTACTTTCCTTGCCTCTTCTTTTTACTTTTTATTCTTTTCCTCTTAGTGCCCAATATTCTTGTGGTACATCTTTATTCTCCATTCTGATAATGAAAGGGAAAATATTTTAACTTTGTCAAATAACATTTTCACTTCAATAGAATCATTCAATTTCCCATCTAAGGGATAACCTAATGGCATATACTTTTGGAAGATGGGGAAAGGGGCACCTACTTTTGGGTAAGGTCAATTTCATAGACGTTTGTTAAGAGCTTACCATATCCCAGGTGTTGGGCAGTTGCTATATGAGAAAGGGCAAGTAACTTGCCCAAAGACAGCTATAAGGTGGTGAGAGCAGAATTTGAATGCAATTTTTTCATGATTTGAGAACCTCAGTTTTTAGTTATTGTGGTATACTGGCAATCCCCAATGTTCCTAAGTCATCTGTAGTCTGTAGCCTACAACCATTCCATTTATTCTCTCCTAAAACAGACACAGGACATAGCATTTGGCATTCTGTATTTTGGATCTTTAGAGCAAATATTATTGATTCTGTCAGTTTTAGTTCCTACTGGTTACTTAAAAATATGAAAGTTGATTTTGCGTTCTACAACTTGACTGAATTTATTATTCTAACAGATTTTAGGTGGTGGTGGTATTAGATTTTTCTATATATTAGATCATGTCCTCTGCAAACAACCAAATTTCTTCCTTTCTGATTAGGTGCCTTTTATTTCTTATTCTTGCCTGAATGCTGTGGCTGAGACTTCCAGTGCTATGTTGAATATAAGTGGTGAGAGTGGACACACCTGTCTGTTTCTGACCTAAAGGAAAAATTTTCAGATTTTCACCATTGATTATCATGTTAGCTGTGGGCTTGTCTTTATTATGTTGAGGTACATTCCTTCTATACCTAATTTGTTGAGGTTTCTTTTTTTATAAAATAAGGATATTGGATTTTGTCAAATGCATTTTCTATATCTACTGAAATGATCTTGTGATTTTTATACTTCATTCTGTTAATGTGATATATCACATTTATTGTTTTGTGCATATTGAGCCTTCCTTGCATCCTAGGAATAAATTCTACTTGATCATGGTGTATGATTCTCTTGATGTGTTGTTGAATACAGCTTGCCAGTATTCTGTTGAGGATCTTTGCACCTATTAGGTTCATCAAAGATATTGGCTTGTAGTTTTCTTGTTGTGTCTTTGTCCAGTTTTGATAAAGGAAGGGGTAATTTGGTATTAATTCTTCTTTAAATGTTTGGTAGAATTCACCAGTGAAACCATCTAATAAACAAATGTAGTTGCAGGATACAAAATCAACATACAAAATCAGTTGCATTTCTACGCAGTAACAATGAATCATCCAAAACAAAATAAGAAAAAATTCTAATTTATAGTAACAAAAATTACTTAGGAATACATTTAACCAAGGGAATAAAAGATCTGTACTCTGCAAATGATGGAAGATTGGTAGACGAAATTGAAGGAGGCACAAATAAAAGATATTCCGTGTGCTTTAACTGGAAAAACTAATATTGTTAAAATGTCCATGCTACTCAGTGAAATCCTATCAAAATTCCAATGCATTTTTCACAAATAGAAAAAGAATCCTAAAATTCTGTGGAACTAAATAGCCAGCACAATCTTGAGCAAGAAGAGCAAAGCTGGAGGTATCATACCACCTGATTTCAAAACATACTACAAAATTACAGTAATTGAAACAGTATGGTAGTGGCATAAAAACAGACATACAGACTAATAAAACAGAATAGAGGATCCAGAAATAAATCCACACATTACCATTCAACTGACCTTTCACAGAGGTGGTCAGAACACACAAAGGGGATGTGATAGTCTCTTCAATAAATGGTGTTGGGAATACTGGACTTCCACATGCAGAAGAATGAAACTGGATTCTTACCTCACACCATATACAAAATTAACTCAAAATGTATTTTTTTTAACTCAAAATGTATTAAAGGGTTAAAACCAGAAACTGTAAAAACTACTAGAAAAAAAAAAAAAAACAAGGAAAAATCTCCTTGACATTGGTCTGGGCAATGATTTCTTGAATATGACTCGGAAAAGTATAGGAAGCAGAAGTAAAAATAGACAAATGAGATTGCATCAAACTAAAAAGCTTCAGCACAATAAAGAAAACAATCAACAGAGTGAAGAAACAGCCACAGAATGGTAGAAAATATTTGTAAATAGTACATCTGATAATAGCCAAAATATATAAGGAACTCAACTCTATAGCAAGAAACCAAATAACCCAATTAAAAAGTTGGCCATGGAGGCGCACCTGGGTGGCTCAGTGGCTGAGCATTTGCCTTTGGCTCAGGTTGTGATCCCAGGGTCCTGGGATCCAGTCCTGCATCAGGCTCCCTGTGGGAAGTCTGCTTCTCCCTCTGCCTGTGTCTCTGCCTCTCTCTCTGTTTCTCTCATGAATAAATAAATAAAATCTTAAAAAAAAAAAGGCCATGGACCTGTACAGATATTTCTCAAAGACATACACATAGCCACCAGATATATGAAAAAATACTCAACATTGCTAATTTTTAGGGAA
The DNA here is from genome assembly GCF_011100685.1 of Canis lupus familiaris. NCBI lineage: Eukaryota > Metazoa > Chordata > Mammalia > Carnivora > Canidae > Canis > Canis lupus. The sequence continues at coordinate 15,935,916 of NC_049245.1, read as the reverse complement.
ATACTATGTGCTGGAGTAGAATTTAGGTGAACCATTCTGCCAAAGGATGCCAAGACTGAAACAACTTCCTTAGCAATGAATGGCTAAGAGGGGCTGAGAAGGGCTCAGATGCAGATAGAGAGGGGAACTGAAGGCTTGTGATGCAAAAATAATTATGATGCCTAACAAGGAGCATCACTCCATTTATCTGTAGTCAGGGTAATGAAACTCCAAGTTTGGCATTTTCTAGTGGAGTATCCATTTACAGAAGCTTTCACGTTATTTAATCAGTCAGTATCTACCATATATACCTAATATATATATACTCAGTGGTCACATCAGACAGACTATCTGGGCATTTTTAAATTGCTATGAATATGAGGATTGAAACATAAGTCCTTTAAAAGTTATATGAAATGCTTTTTTAGGACCAAAAATAAAGGCAAATAAAGTGAAATATTTTAAGTGGTTAAAATTGAATTACAAGACCTGAATGATCATTAATCGCAATGGCTTTCATGCATTTTTAGAATCAGAACACAGTTCTCAAAAGAAATTTTATAAGGAAGCCTAATATTTTAAAATTGAGATGATTAAAGCAGCCATGGCTGAGATAGGGGTGGGAACATAACCTTCTACCACGTTCTCCCTTTTCTTTTCACCTTCTTTTCTCATGCACCCACTCCCTTTACTTGTTTCAGTACAGCCCTGATGGACATCATATAAGCCTTTGTAGTGACTTGCAGAGCAGTTTGGGAATGATTGTTCTAGCTCAGTCCTTTTGTTGAACAAGTTAGCACTCAGCATTTTCTTTCTTTACAGAATAGGTTGAACTTACTATGATCCTCTAGAAAATTGGCTCAGGTTCTAGGCCACTGTGGATGACCTGCATCCTGTAATTTACTTGAGCTGATGTTAATGACCCCCTACCTGTACATGTATCTATATTGCTGCATCTATTCCATAGTTTACAGTTTCCTGGATAATATGCAGGCACAGCTGGATACCTCTTTTTGATAGAGAGGAGAGGTTCTAATTCGTGTTTTCATTCAGTTTTTCAACAAACACTAAGTATGTACTATGTAAACAAACAAAAGAACCAAACATTTAAAACACCAAGAGAGGGATCCCTGGGTGGCGCAGCGGTTTAGCGCCTGCCTTTGGCCCAGGGCTCGATCCTGGAGACCCGGGATCAAATCCCACGTCGGGCTCCCAGTGCATGGAGCCTGCTTCTCCCTCTGCCTGTGTCTCTGTCTCTCTCTCTCTCTCTCTGTGTGACTATCATAAAATAAATAAATAAATAAATAAATAAATAAATAAATAAAATAAATTTTAAAAAATAAAAATAAAACACCAAGAGATTATAAGGGAAAGGAGGGGAACTGAGTGGAAAAAATTAGAGGGAGACAAACCACGAGAGACTCCTAATTCTGGGAAACAAAGGATTGAGGAAGGGGAGGTGGATGGGTGGATGGGGTAACTGCATGATGGGCAATGAGGGGGGAACTTGATGGGATGAGCACTGGGTGTTATATGTTGGCAGATTGAGTTTAAATAAAGTAAAAAATAAATAAATAAAAATTTAAAAAATGAAAAAGCTGAAAAAAAAAATAACCCACCACCATGGAGCTGAATGAAGAACAAGATTTGGCCTCTTCATTCAAGGTCTTAAAGGAAAAGGGACAAGATAGCCTTGTAAACAACTTCCTAGAATGCAAGGGAGAATGGAGTACTATAACTCTCTCAGAAAGAAACTGTTAGTATTGCTGAAAATAGAAGGAACAATCTGGAAGAAGATTAAATCAGCAATTAGGGCACTTTTGCGAGCCAACTTAGATGTGGGTGACAGGGCCATTACCCATGGCCAGCAGAATGTCCAGGGAATGGGCAATAACTGATTATTCTGTGGTTAAACACGGTGAAGTCTCAAGAGATCTCATCAAGAGGTGGATTGATAAAGAGGTCATTATATGGGGCTCCAAGCAGGCAAAATATCTGCTCACATCAGGGAGAGGTAGCAATATTTCTCTGAGAGCTCTCCACAGAAATGATTTTGGCTCCAGGTCTCTGTGTTATGAGCAAAACAGGAAAATCCAGCATAGGCTTCAAGGTAGGGGCCTAAGATGATGGCTTGATTGTAGGAACAAAACAGAAGATCTAATTGTTAAACTTCAAGCAGCAAATTTTATCTGAAGTTCAATTCCAGGAGTTTATAGAGTATCTTAAATTCCCATGAAGGACAGGACTCGCTTCAGCCTTATCAGCCTCAGGGAGGAGGAAAGGTGAGGCCTGGCAGGGTCATTATAATGAGCTTCTTTTCTTATTTCTAGTTCCCTGTCTATTAGCTCCTATATTCACTGTCTGGCAAGTAAGTTGTACTTTTGGATTAAGTTCTACTTTTGAATCTTATCTGGATTCTCTTTGCTCAGGTTTCCAAATTGCTCTGGGTGACATCTGCTTGTCACCAGTAAAACCAAAAGGACAGCAGGGTAGATTGCCTTGCACAGGGCAGACAGGTAATTATAGTTTTAATTTTGTTTTGTTTTTGGAAGGATCCAGGTGTCCAACCTCTTTATCTCACAAAAGAACCTTAATATATGTAGGAGTGTTGGCAGACAAGATGGCCCAGTGGGCAGTCTGCCCATCAGATGTGTTAGCCTTCTGTTACTGAAATAGTACTTCCCATGGAAGCATCACACATCAAGAATTCTCTGCTGGTCCAAAGCCCCAACAGCTTCCAAGCTAGAAGCACATTTAGAGACATAGAGACTTCTAAGTAAGCCAAGAGATACATTTCACTCTGGAGATTCAGATCTCAACACTGCTTAACCATGTGTACATAAATTATTCCTCTGAAAAGTCCTTCTTTTTGTGAAATGAAATAATTTGGAGCTCGAACCTATTGGCTAGTTGATGGTTATGTCTCTGACATGGAAGAATTGACTGCTTTGGAAATTGTGCACAATAGAATATAAGCTGAATTTTCTAGAATCTGGGGTTGTCTTCCATTTCAAAGCCTTCTGTTTTGTTGCCTGTGTGCTCAGAGTGAAGTCAGAGGTGTTAAAAGCAAAGCTTAATCAAAAGTGCAGTAGGCTAAGACTTGGGTATAGGTTGAGCAGCAGCCCCAGGAGACTGTATCGGGGCGGTTTCACCAGGACTTGGAAGTACTAGTGGGTCCAAGAAAATTGATGATCAATGAAAATCAGAGACATCTGGCAAGAGGATAAATTTGAGACTTAGAAGGTAGATAGAGCTCAGAATAAGGACATGTGGTAGGACTACACTACTTTGCATAGGGACTGAATGGAATGTGTGGGTAGAACTATAATCCCTAGAAGCACTGGAGGATGGGAAAAGACGGGAGAAACCAGTCAACTCTGACACTCAGATATAGGGCCCAGAGAAAGTGCGGGTTACTACAATTAGGGAATATAATGGGAAGTGGTTGAACGGAAAGGAATAAAGCTCAGTGATTGGAACCGATTGCAATTAGGGACCCTAGAATCTCAATATAATTCCATCCTTTAAATCCCAGGGTAGTGGCATTTCAGCTATCTTCTGAGTAACCAGGCATATGGTAGGTACTATGGGAAGGGGGGTTGGAGGGGGAGGAACTTAGTTTGTTTTTGTTTTTTATGGGCAAGAAGGAAGTGCTAAAAAAAAAAAAAAAAAGACTTCTTGAACTTGGAGGATGCAGCTAGATCCAATCATGGATTCTTGTACAACAGCCTTGATTCTTGGGTTCTAGCAAGTATGTCTATTTTCAGGGCATTGGAAACAGAATGGCTCAGATCTGTTGTCATGAGAAGTTGTAGGATTATGAGAATTGGCACAGGATTGCAACACTGGGGAGACTGGAAAACCTGGAGAAATTGGGGACAAAACAAGGCAAAGTCTTCATGTTTCTATGGAAACAGATCTTTGAAGGCTTCCTTGATTCTAGCAGTCTCTGCCTGTTGGGCATCTAGCATACATCCTTGCATTTGTTGGGTATTTTGTTACATTAGTACATATGTTTACCTAACGTCTGCTCAGCCAGAGGATATAGCCTTTGATAGTGAGGACAGGGAACAGATAGAATTTTGTAAAGAGTTTGTCCTAGAAGCTGAAACTAGATTACATCTAGGGCTGTGATCCATTCTGGCAAGATACCAATGTTCTCAGGCATTCTACTCAACTTTATTCAATTTGATTCCATTCCATTCTGTTCCACGTCATTCCAATTTATTTAGTTTCAGTTCAGGGCTACAGCTGTGCTAGTGGAGTAGTCCAAAGATGAATAGACAAACTATTGACTCACAGGGAGTTCCATATAGTATGTTTAATGATGGACTAATCTTGTGAACTGCCCTTCAAAAAAAGCTCTGTTGTATCCTCTCATGGAGAGTCATATTATCCTCTGAAAATGTGGTGAAAGTTTATAATAAATAAACTAGTTTAATTTTGTTTAGCCTGAGTTTCCCAAAGATTTTTGGTCACAGAAAAGTTGTTATTGTTGTTAAACTAGTTATTAATAGCCCATTGAATTATTTTAAGGGAACCACAGGATTATCACACATGATGCCTTGTTGGATAATCTAGGGCTGGCCCCAAAGTTTAAGTGTCCAGGTAGTCCCCAAAAGTAAGCACTTTTAGTACAAGCTGGGGTCTCTGGGGGTTTATGAATATTGAAATGCTGGGGCTTGATCATGTAAGTGGGGTTTGGCTCCAGGACTTACTCAAGTTGTCATTAAGGTCTGGGTAGGAAAGCTGTTGTTTAGCTTTAAATTTGAAGGATTACCAGTTGAGTAGTGTAATGATTCTCATTTTCTTTTTTTGGATCAGGGAATATATATTAGAAGACATTCACATGACAATACATGCCCATGGTTATACTCAAAGGTTTACATGAATCCCACTCAGGAACCTGGCTCCTATGTGCTGGGCAAAATCCTCTGTCATTGAGTGTTAGAAGACAGTGGAGCACGCACAAGTTTGTCTTCAATTTTGCTATGTCTAGATTGGAAACATAAACAAAGGGGTTGCCTTTGTTCGATTCCCTAGTTGGAATCTGGTTATTTTGATGCCCAGTGTGTTGTCAAAGTCAGCACTGAGAGGCTGCTTCTGAATTTACTGGGCAAAATGCTTCAGATAAATATGCAGTGACGAGGAAGGTGACAGAGGAACTTAAAGCAGCAAGTGCATGCAGGTGGTTTGGTGGGAGGGCAGCAGGTAGATCCAATGGTAGGGTGAGGCAGGGAGAATCAGAGAGCAGAGCACTGAAGCTCGTTTTTCATGGCCAGCAGTAGGGGCTACCAGGAAGCCTGTTCTCATGAGAAGGGCCTGGTGATGAGGTGATGAGGAACAAGTGGTGAGGAATAACATTCCAGCTTGCAATTCCAGTTCTAGGAAGGGACTAGACAGAGAGCTGAGCTGGGATCCTGACCCCAGCACCACTGGAATTCAAACAGGGTGGGTGCTTGCAGAACAAGTAGAAACCAAGTAGCAGACTAACAATACTGCAGAACTAAATCCTCTTGTACTCAAAAAAATCTGAAGACCGGTATTTGGCCCAGGTACTAATGGAGGGGCTCAAACTTTGGAACAGGTCTCATGAGTACACCTGAGAAATTTGCAGAGAATCATCAGTTTACACTAAGTGCTCAGTTGTTACCTCTTTGATTAATATTAGCACCATAAAGACACAATTAGAATTAAATAACTGTACTCAAATGAATTTCTGATTCCGCTGATATCCTCCCATAAAAATTCCAGTATTTCCAAGAACAAGTTAAATAGAAGCACCAGAAAATGTCAAACAGTATCAGTTTTATAGTGTGATGTGATATTGTTTGTGGTATTTTTCATGTTTCTAAATGCATTATAACATCTTGTCTATTATTCTATTATTTCATTCTTATTAAGTTTTTTTAAAAAATCCAATTATTTCCTAATTACAGAAAAATTTTTTAAAAAGATTTATTTATTTATTTTAGATAAAGAGTGCATGTGTGCTGGTGGAGGGAGGGGCAGAGGGAGAGAACCTTCAGGTAGACTCCCCACTGATTGTGGAGCCTAACTCAGGCCTCGATTCTCTGACCCATGGGATCATGAACTGGGCCAAAACCAAGAGTCGGATGTCTAACCAACCTAGCCACCCAGGTGCCCCTAGAAAATTTTTTCTTAAAGCTTCTGGTGTGATCTTTCCTTTCTCATAAACAAAATATACTTAACATTATTATTCTATCTTGTGTTTCTACTTCCCTTCCTTTCTTTATGTTTTTCTTTTTTCTTGAATGTTTATTCTTCTGAAGAGGGCCTCTAACAATGTTTTATTTAAGCTATTTGGCATTCATGCATTACAGGATTCTTGTACCCAAATAAAAATTGTATTTTTAAACAAAGTTATGTAAGATTTTTCTTCTTTTCTATGAGGTACATGGGGTGGGTATTCTATCCATTTTAGGTATAAAGAATATGAGGGATAGAGGCAAAGACTTGTTTGAGTAGTTTGTATAGGAATCAAGATTGGAATGCAGTTCAATGGTCTTTTTTCCCATAGTTCTCTGCTATATACGAAAGTTGGGATGCCCTTGGAGGGTTTTAAAAAATCTCAACATCACAGAGTCAGCCCCACACCCAGAGATTCTCCAGTGTGAACCTTGAATCAAATTTGGGTAACTGATATTTTCTTTTGTGTGCTCAGGGTTGAGAAACTCCTCCCCAAAGCCTATCCCATTGACTTGGCTTCATTATCACAGCTGGGTAGCACATTGTCAAATTCACCTTCTTGAGAGCACAGAACCAGCTTGGCCATGCAGATAAGAATGATCCCAGAAGATAAAGTTTAAAATTGGTCTTGTGAGAAGCAGATGTTAACTGTCACCTGCCAAGGAAACAGGAGGACCCTGACACTCTTTGATATATTTGGAGGTGACAAAAAAAATGACACTTTAAGTCTGTAGCTCTTCTAGGAAATATATCTGAATGCCAGCATGAGATAGAGGCCTTCAGCCTGTTCCAGATTGAGATTATGAGTACCTACTGTCACTCCTTATGTAGTAGTTTAATGAACCTTGTTACAAAGTAAACATTGACACTGTCTGAACTAGCTTTATTACTTTATTACCCAAATTGGAAATAAAGTAGGTCAAAGTCTGGTTAATGCACATGGTTACTTGAGTGGTATGTGTATACCATATATTTTTTGTAGGTATTCTGTTTATTTTATGAGAAAGATGGTATCAAGCTTCTATCTTTCACTTGGGTATTTTCCTTGGGCAAAGACTGCAATCCTTGTATTTGATTTTCAGTACGATAGGGAATCTATAACCACCCATTTCTTCTTTGTCATAGCTATGCATTTTTAATTTAATTTTTTCCCAGCTTTTTGAGATACCATTTACATATAACATTGTGTAAGTTTAATTTTTTTTTTTTAATTTTTATGATAGTCACACAGTGAGAGAGAGAGAGAGAGAGAGAGAGGCAGAGACACAGGCAGAGGGAGAAGCAGGCTCCATGCACCGGGAGCCCGACGTGGGATTCAATCCCGGGTCTCCAGGATCGCGCCCTGGGCCAAAGGCAGGCGCTAAACTGCTGCGCCACCCAGGGTTCCCCATTGTGTAAGTTTAAAGTATACAATACAATGATTTTTATGTAGTGTTATATGGTTATTGTCATAAGATTGTTAACAGTGGTCACCTCACACAGTTATAATTTTTATTTCTTGTGATGAGAGGTTTTAAGATCTTCTCTTTAGTCAACTTTCAAATATATAAAACAGTATTAATAAGTATAGTCATCCTATTGTATATTACACGTCCAGGACTTAGAGACAAGGAATGCATGAGGACCCTAATGTCCTCCACACAAAATATGAAGCAATTGTAAGGAATTTGAGAAATTGTCTTCTCAGGTAAGAGGAGGGCACCTTCAGGATTTTGCTGTGTTTTACCCTGGGGAGAACCAACAGAATAGTTAGTGTGTAATGCTACAGTGACTGGGCCAAGGATACAGCTCAGAGGTTAACTGGCTGTCTCAGACTTTCCTAAAAGTAGATTCTGAGACAAGAACATGGGTCCAAATATTTATTTAGGAGGTAATGCCGGAAAGGATGATATGGAAGTTGGGGAATAAGACATGAAAGTTAATAAAGGGCTTGTTCATGAATGGATTATTAGGCTGGGCAATGGAGTTCACTCCTGCTGGGGACCCTCTCAGTTGCACAACTAAGGGGCAAAAAAGTTATTTGTAACTTCCAAGTCTCATTCCTTTTTGTACTGCCCGGCCAAGAGGTGCTTGTGCTATCCAATGTAGGAGAACTGTGGTAGCTTCAGGTGCTTTCTGGGTGGGCAGAAAGCACCTGCTCAGGATATCATTGTCCTCAAGGCATAGAATCTAATCCTAGATGTGCCTCTGATGTGCCAGGCTGACTATTGATCTACTATGCACACTGCAGAGTTGAGGATGGTGGGATATCCAACTTGACTGAATATTTGTACAGTGTTGATGACTTTCATTGCTAATAAATGATTTTGGCACTAGAAAAATTTTGACATGTTAATTAAAAAGAAAACAACCCGAGCTTATTTAATCCTTTCAAGTTGATTTGCATGTTTGGGAGGCTGTAGTATTTGTTGTGTGTGAGTGCATGTGTGCTTGCCTACTTGAAAGTATGCATAAGTCTTAGTTATTAAAGGAGGACTAGTTGTACATGTCAGTGTATATATGATATAAAACGCCATGCTTATTTGTGAACATGTGAACTTAAGAGGAAATGGCAAAATGTCTTGATTAGAAAATTGCCCTTTTACCCAACGTGATATGTGTAATATGAAATATTTCTTTGAAATGGATCCGAGGTCAGTAGCAGCTAGATGGAAACCATGTGCTTTTCTTGGGCCTTTTCAAAAACTCTTTCTAATGGAGTGGTCTGCATGTTAAAATTAGGAACAGAAAGGCTGACCACACCAAAGGCCTCCTCACATTGTAGAAATTTGACGCCCTTGGTAATGGTCACAAGGAATGAAAGCCAGTGTAGACAGCCATGTTCAAGTAAACTTCTCTTTCCCACATGATCCAGTGGAAGGTCAGCCAACCCAGCAGAGCATAATGTTGAAGGTGACAGCCCTATGAATCAGAGTGGGCACCTTAGAAAGCCGTTTGTGTCAATACTGGGGATTAAAAAAATACAGGTGGAGATTAAGAATGAATCAACCATCAAATCCACTCTTTCAAATGACCAATAGACAAAAAAAATGGGCTCATCATTTTTCACCATTTGTCATCAAATTCTTTCTGGTTTGGTGGGTTAACAGCCTAATTACTTTTAAACTGTGTTAATAGAAAGGCTATACATGGTTTTCTTGCCATTTAGTTGCATTCTCAGCAGGTTTAGGGGAGATTAAGGCTTGAAGAAAAACATAATTCCAATAGCCCATATTGTATGAATGTATTAAAATGTGTGTGGCGTCTTTGTCATTTTAAGCTTTTCTATCTCTCTGTCCTGTGTTCCTTCCCATATGTATATAAAATAAACATATATACAGAAAGTAGACATTTTAAATATATATACACTGTATCACTCAAGATCCAGTTGACAAAGCAGAAGCCATGCAAGTAATTTTCACAGAAGTCTTAACTACAGGATTTATTAAACAGATATCAAAAGACTAGAATTTGCTAAAGAACGAACTGATATTGTTAGCAGTTACTACCTCGTAGGCTACAGGAAGAAAGAGAAAAACCTGGGTTTCTGAGAAGCTTGAAGTAGAGACCCTGAAAAGCTGAATCTAAGGGAATGCAGTGAGAGTTCTTGGAGTGTGGGGCATCAATAAATACTGTGCATAACTACAGAATTGGAGGCTGGACTCAAAAGCCAGTAACAGGTGGAGAAGCAAGCCTAACTGTGTGTGCTTATTGGAACAGCAAGCCAACAATGGAAAGAGTCAAGACTTTCTCCCTCTTCCTATCTTGCAGTCTCTCTCTCTAGTGTCCCTTACTGCTCAGTCTAGCAGAGAATAACACAGAAGTATAGTTTGCATAGTCCCAGCCCTGACATCCAAATGAATGTTGAGAAGGTGGGCTTGGGGATGAAGCACAGTAGCTTAATAATACATGTGTATGCATTGATTGAACCATGTGGAATTACTGATGATCAACTAACATATATTTTTTAAAAAGATTATTAGAGTGTGTGGGAGGTAGGAGGGAGGTTGCAGGGAGAGAGAATTTCAAGCAGACTCTGTGCTGAGCCCGGGGCCCCATGTGGGGCTCGATCCCATGACCCTGAGATCATAACCTGAGCTGAAACTGAGAATTGGATGCTTAACTGACTGTACCACCCAGATACCTCAACTAAAATATTTTTTGTCTACAAAAACGGCAATTTCGTATGGTTCAAACAAGCATAGGTATGTAAATGATCTATTGTATGTAAATATGTTCTGTGTGTTCATACTTTCACACCTTATAAATGTATATATATATACACATAAAGATATTTAAGGTAGAAGGAGCCATCTCTACACTTAATTATGTCAGAGGAAGCTGGTGCCATTCTCTGAATAAGATTATATATATGTGTATCTCAGCCTGTCAATTGGGTTATATTTATCCTGGCCTTTATGATGAATATACCGATATATTTTTTGCACAATACCTTTTACCACTGTAGTGTTTTCCCATCGTGGATATGTCATTTGGTTCATCATCCTGCTGCCTTTGTTGTGACTTGGTGAGCCTTTCAAGGGTCCCCAGTGAACATGTTCTAGAAGTGAAGCTTGATTTAAAAGTTTCCTCCATGTCTAGATTAGTAGAGGAAACATAGTTGTTTCAAGAAGTTCCTTTAAGGATTTGAAGCCCTCCCAATTGCTGCTGCTATGTGGCTGTCATGATGTTTTAGTGTAGAGTTGCTGTCTCTTAGAAAGGCCGTTGTTTATCTTTGTTTGGTTACCTGTGTGCATTTTTGGGTTGGGCTCTCCTAGTCTAAAAGGAGAAAGGTATGTTTGAGTTTTCTTTATGGGGAGTGATTCAGAGGCCGTTGAGTAAGTTACCAGTAAAGGCACATGGTGTGCTCGTTACAGGCCATGTGAAGACTCCTTGAGTGCCTGTCAATGGCTATTGTGCTTCTCCTGAGGGCCATTGTGTGAATTCCTATTTTGTTTACTTGTTTCCCATCACTCTACTTATTAGAATGTAAGAGAGGTGAGTGAACCTGCAGAAAGAGGCAGCTCTTAATCTAAAAGATTGCTGAAGTATTTGTGTAGCTCCAATGTGCAGCTCATTTCAGGGAATCCCGCAGAGAGCTTTCCCAATGTGGGCATTTTCTTTTGTACAACTCACTGTCCTTTCCTTAGCTCTTGGAGCCTTAAGTCCCCTCTTTCCTTTGACAAGCCAATGCCACAATTTCAAAGTGATTCAGCTGGTGTCCCAGCAATGCCTTCTAATTCTACTTCTTTCACAATAGCAGGGAGCAGAGGAAACTGACAAATGGGCTATTTTTGAACGAGAAGTTGGCCCAACTGTCAGGAGTAATAGCAGCCGAGTAATGTTTGTGGGATAGCTTGCTCATGAAAGATGACTTTATAATTGCCTTCCAGATCCCCAGGATAAGAGTGTATGTTGAAATCGGCATAACCCTCTCAGGCTTTCAGACTCTGACCTTCAGAGGCCCAGCGGACGTGCCAGCAGCATATGCACTTGGCTGTTCATATGACCATCATCCCCACCGTTTACTCAGATGTGTTCTGGGCATTTTGTTTACCCCTCAGCTTGTCTGTTTGTGCCCTCTAAGAGATCAAATGGCACCTATTAACATGTGGTGGCCTCTTTCCAGAGGGACTTGGTACTGCCTTTACTGCTTATAAAATCCTTTTGTGTTTGATCCTCTTGGCACTTTCCTTTCTTTCTTCCCATCTGTCAGTGGGCTTTTGTACCCCGTGGGTCAGCATATCAACACTTCAGTCTTCCGTCCCTGAATACAGCTCCTGTTTCTGATGTCCTTTCACTGGGGAAGCCTGTTGGAACAATTTGCACAAGGCAAGTAGGAGAGCCCAAGTAAAAGAAGAAAACAAAAAACAAAACAAAACAAAAAAAACAAAACAAAAAACAAAAAAACAAAGCCCACTCAAAAACCACTGCATTCAATTCAGTGTCATTTAATTGGTACCCTGATAAGGCTCCTGCTGAAATGGTATTCTTTCCTGGATCGTAGTAGGTTCACATTCCTATCTTAGGAATGAGTGCTTGCTGTAGAATTGAACTTCTTTGGTACAAAGCAAAGATGAATTCTAGAAATCCATTCTTTGCTGCAAAGATGGAATATTCTAAATAAAATGATGGTGCTCTGTCTCATTTGCTTCTTCTGTTAAACATGTGAATTTTGTGGGATGTGTCTAACACTGGGGCAAAATACACTGAAGGAAATAGATTCTTAGCTTTTCCTGATAATTCTCAAACCCTTTCACTATCCCTATGTAATTAACTTACTTGTTCTCAATCAGATAGTTACTAAAGGAGACCTGGGGTGAGGTGTGCATTGACTCTAGTCAGCAGGCAGGATGGCAAGCGATTTATGTGAGTGGCCTTCTGATGAAAAGATGAGCATGTTTCTATCTGTAAACTGGAACATTCCTTAGCTTAGCAGTAAAAATAATGGGACAGGGTTTATGTGTCTTGCAGTTTTCAAACTTCCATCTTAACATTAGGACGGTTAAAATAAATGACATTAAAACTGAGACTTAGTAGTTCAGCACCAGTGGAATGTGAGAATGTTAGAGAGCCTCACAGTGCAGTCTGTGAGCCCTCTGCATCAGAATCACCTGGAATGTTTCACAGATATGCAATTTCCAAGGCCCACCTAAGACTGCTGATTCAAAATACTAAGGCCCTTGGAGTCCATACATTTCATAAGCATTTCCAATTATTCTAACTCACACCAAAGTTTGAAAATCACTCTTCTAGAAGGCCAAATGATAATTCTAAGTGGGATCAGCAAAAGTAAAAAAATTCCCTCTGCCTTGAATATAGTGTTTTAATTATGCCAGGAAGTATAACCATGTTTATCTGTGAAAATAATTTATTTGGAGGAATCTAATGAAAAGATTTAGTTTTGGGAGTTTTTTTTTCCCCCAAAACTAGTTTGACAAGACTACTTGACCATATTCTCTTTTATGTGTTCTTTACTTTTATCTCCATGCAATTCTGTTCGTTTAGTATTTTAAGCACAACACCAAGAGTAGAATAATCATCTCCTCTTTATTATCCACAGGGCTATGTCAATGGAGATATTAAAATAGCTAAACATTAATCGGCAAACCCATATTTTAACCCTAGCTATGAAGCATTAATTTCTCCAAAGCATTAATCTAGGAAGCCTTAGTGAGGGGATCTTGTGATTGGAGAATGAATTCTTATAAAATAGCTCGCACTCAGATTGTAGCTGAAGAAAATGTGTATGTAGCCTGTCAATTTTTTTTCTCCCCATTTAAATGAAAGTACAACATGAAAATCAATTTGATGAAGACTTAACTAAAAAGTCTGGTTAATTGAGGCTTTATCATACATTGTTCTGAATCAAAACTAAATTATAAGTGTCTGGTGTAAAGGAGACAGCTGCTTTTATCACAGATGTATTATCCTGCCACTCTGGCTGTCCTCACATCTCATGTTGGTGAAACACCACAGAAAGTAAAACAGGCTCCCAGAACAGAGTTATTTCCATAGCCTCCTACACAGTATTCCCTTTGGAGCAAGCAATTTGCCTGCACTCAACTTTTCCCTGTTGGTTTTCTGAATCAGACAGGCTTTCCCCAAACCCCTAAAGCTATTAATCCTGTTAATCTTTGTCCTTCACAAGTGAATCTTTTGTGATGCTTGTTACTGGACTTGGGTTGCTGTCTTTTTCACCTTTTCATTCTTCTTCTTCTTCTTCTTCTTTTTTTTTTTTTTTAAATGAACAATAAGAGCAAACAGCTTGAGATAAAAGGGGGAGTGAGGAATGATGACCTCTGATTGGTCAGTCATGATGACACAGTTTATGGGTTTGGAGGATTCCGTTGTCAAGAGCAACAGGGCAGGATCACCTCTGTAAGGAAATAATGTGATCACATGGCAAAGAGGTAAGGATGAGAGAAACCACAAGGTTTCTGCTGCTGAACAATGACCAAGTTCACTGGTGTTCTCAGGTGCATGGGAGAGAATAGGCCCTCATTGTTAAGGCAGCATCAGCACCTGTCTTTGTTTCTGTTTCCCTTGCTGCAGCATTAACACTATCTTGTCAGTCTGGAGACAGGTTGGCATAGGACATAACCACTGATGGATAGTTAGTCAGTCAGTGTACCATACAGCTTGTCCTTATTGATACATATCTTTACACACTCCTGCATTAGGTATATAAGTAACTAAAATATTTACGAATCACTGTGTTTTATAATGTCCAGTTTAACTCTTCCGCTGACTAGTTATTTGTCTTAAGATCATGCTATGCTGAGAACTAAAGGCTCAACACCTAAAACTTGGCAAGTTATGAACACTGGTTTTTAAAATATTTATTTTCCCCCTAATTCCAGGTGAAATTTTCTTTTTTATCTTCTTTTTTTTTTAAGCGAAGTAATATACATTGTGTACCTACAATCTAATATACAGTCAAATAACTACCATCTAGAGTAAGATGTAGAACATTTCTGGTAGTCCCAAAGCTTTCATCTACCCCTTCCCAGTCAATACCCATCTCCACTCCAAGAAACACTATTCTAACTTCTATTCCCAGAGATAAATTTTGCCTATTCTTGAACTTTACAAAGATGAAATGATACAGGATTTATGCCTTTGGGTCTGGTTTCTTCTACTTATGTCTATGAGATTCCGCCTCGTTGTTGCATTCTTCTTCATAGTTGTTTAATGTTTTGTTGTGTGATATACTACAATTTATTCATTCTGTTGCTGCTGGATACTGGGTTGTTTTCAGTTTGGAGTTTCAATGAGAATTCTTATACAAGTCTTTTTGTTTATATACAAAGAATCATTGAATATACCCAGAAGATAAGAAGTGCTGAATTATATATAGGTTGGGTGCCAATGTTTAGCTCGAGGAGATATTGTCTGATAGTTTAATATTCTTTTAAGTTATTAATGTAAATTCAATTTATTTATTTTCTTAAAGATTTATTTATTTATTCATGAGAGACACAGACTGAGAGAGAGAGACAGAGACACAGGCAGAGGGAGAAGCAGGCTCCTTGCAGGGAGCCCAATGTGGGACTCGATCCTGGATCCCAGGATCACGACCTGATCCGAAGGCAGGCGCCCAACCACCCAGGCATCCCGTGTAAATTCAATTTAGAGCCACCCAGGCATCCCGTGTAAATTCAATTTAGACAGTAGAAATGATAGGCTTAAAATATTAAGATTAGCCACAATATTAGACTAGATTGAAAATATCACTCTGGGTCAGTATTCCTAATCTCAAAGATTATGGTTAGCAAATTAGGTAATGATTGAATGCCATTTTTTATATATAGTTGTCCATCTGATTTAAAGAAAAATAACTGTAAAGGAGATAAAACTTGCTTATGAATCAGAATCAGCTGCATATCTTTTGGCTTAATTATTTCCATGCATTTAAAGCTAGGCAAAGGCATGAAATATCATTACCCTCAGAAATTGCAGGTTGAAACCCTACTCAGGATCATGCAACTCTCCATCTTTCAAGGTAAAGAAAATGAGGGTGAGACAAATTTATTTGGGATAAGAGGAATTTTGAAAACAGAAGCCTTTTTCCAACTTGGAAACAAGTACCATATTTCTGTGAAATTCACAGACCCTGCCCCCAAATAAGAAGAGTACAAAACTGGGTGTTGGAACACATTTAAAAAAAAAAAAAAGCAGAAGGGTGCTCTTTAATTTTTTTGAGAAGTAATTACATGTCTCTTATCCCAAGAAAGAAATCTTGACTTCTCTTATAAATGAAACATTCTATTTCATCAGGAATAGCTTTTAAAAATCCACAAAATCAATAGACTAATATCTGTTGACTTGATGTGAAAACCTTGACCGTGTATCTCTTTTTATGTTAGAGATCATTGAAGATACAGGAATGAAGACAGTGCCTGTCTGGAGGAGTTGTCAGTTTAGCCCAGAGGAGGAAAGAAACTCATGAAATCATTATAGAGTTAGTTTTAACTATGCAGGGTTGATCACAAGAGCAACAAGTATCCTGAGAAAGGGGTGATTGATGTGGGCTAGTAGTAAGAAGTCATGTTTAAGGCCAGTATTGAAGGATACAGGGGAATCTCTGTGAAGGGAAAGAAGGGAAGTCTCTTTAGAAGAATCCTGTGGAGAAAGAGGAAGTAGAATAATCCTTGAGTAAAAGCATAGGAGAGGAAATTCAAGAATTTAAAAGAGGGGATAATTTTCCCATTTCAGGTTCTTTTTAAAGTGGTGTGGCTTTAGAGCAGTGAGTATATTGTAGTGATTCACAACTTTTATTATTGTGTATAACCTGAGAAATGTGGATTCCCAGACCATAACCTAGGACTGTGTTGTATTTGTCATCTATTGCTGTGTAAAAAACCGCCCCAAATCCAAAGGCACACAATGATCATTTATTCACACACTCAGAGTTATGCAAGTTTGGCTCACATATGCTCCATGTATGTCCATTATGAGACCCAGACCAACAAAAATACACTGGGGGCATATTCTTCTCATGACAGAGGTTGGAAGATCTCACAGTGGATTCCTCTGGTGGCATATGCTGGAAACTTCCACTCACATTCCCCTGGTCAAAAAAGATAACATGGCCAAGCCCAGTATGAATGGTACAGGGAAATAAAATCTGCTTTTAGTGGGAAGACCTGCCAACTCACATGGGAGAAGAGATGGATGCAGGAAGGGGTGACAAATTAGGAATAATTCAAAGAACCACAGATATTAAAATATTATATATAATCCTCAGAAAAACCTCATGGAGTTGACTTTATTATTATTCTAACTTACAGGTAATGAAATGGAGGCATGGAAAGGCCAGGAGACTTACCCAAGATAATCCTTGTTAATAAGTGACCAAGATACAGTTCTAAATGTATTTAAAGCTTAATATAACCTCAGTAACACAAAATATTTAATTAAGTCCCTAGAAGAGGCTCTGGATAGTAGTATTTTGCATTTCACTTGAGCCATACTCTCAAGATCTCTTCATTACTTATACCTCAAAAACTCTATTCCTCAAGGTGGCTGTTTTCAGTCTCTTGCCTGGATCCCTATATATACACAAAACTTTTTTTTTTAAGATTTTATTTATTTATTAATGAGAGACAGAGAGAGACAGAGAAAGAGAGAGAGAGAGAGAGAGAGAGAGGCAGAGACACAGGCAGAGGGAGAAGCAGGCTCCATGCAGGGATCCCGACGTGGGACTCGATCCTGGATCTCCAGGATCAGGGCCTGGGCTGAAGGCGGTGCTAAACCACTGAGCCACCTGGGTGGCCCACACACAAAACTTTTGATCTCAGAAAGAACTCTGGCCAGATCTGGCCTTCTATCCTTTCTTTGTCTTTTCCTCTCCATTATGGATATCAGTTAGCCCAAGAAGTTCTCTGGTATTGTAGAACATTTAAAATAATTGAAAATAGCTTAGATGTAACCAATCATTGCCTTATAATGAGATATTAAGCCAGTCATTAAGAAGATATGTTTCATTGTTCCTACAGTAACTTGCTTCTCACCAAGAACATCTGATGTTTGTTTTTCCACACTTTATAGGATATTAATGAAAAGTTGAACTCACTTTGCTAAGTGCTGATGGTTTGACCCTCACTCTGCTCACCTGAGAGCCCCATTTAATCTCATTTCTTTGCCTTTGCCTCCTCCATCTCTCACTTCTAGTGATAAATCGTTTGTACAGCCTGAATCTCTGGATCCTAAATTTTCCCAAATACGGAAACATTCTTTGGCAACTATCAGGGCCAAAACCAAGAAAATTCACTGCTACCCCTTGCCTACATATTCCCGATTCCAGAGGTTAATAACTCACTGACCCAAGATGAGTTGGGATGTCTCAAAAGGCATTGTTGTGTGTGTTTGGTATTTTATGGTGATGTAGATTGCTTGGGCCTCAGAGTTTAAAGATGATTGTGTACTAGTTTAGAAACTGCCTGATGATATTTCCTGACACACAGCTCATTGAGGAGGGCATCAAAGCAGATAATGCTCAGCAGTGCCTTGCCCTTTGGATGGATGGGTCAGCCTTGAAAATGGCACTTTAAAGAGTGTTTGAAGGACCACTTGGCCTTTCTCTGCCCTCTGGGAGGTGCTCCTGAATATGGGCAGAGGCGCCTGACCTTCTCAAGGGCCCATTGTCCTCATCTACTCTCTGTCTTCTTCTTTCACCATTATTACCCATTTCAGTTTTAGTAGACTTTAGTATTTGTCTATTACCATTTACATTTGTACGTATGGGATATCTGGTCCACCAACCATTAGTATAGCAAGCGACATTAAAAAATGTGAAACTAATAAAATATTTTGGAACTTAACCAGAGGCAAGAATGGGGGACATGAAATATAAATTTGAAGTAAATTATAATTTTTGTTTATAATTACCTTTTTATAACATTCAAAATTTATCATTTTTAATTAAAAAGGCTTTTAACTGAAGTATGTCTCATTAAGTATATCTTGTTATTAGACACTTTTAATTTCTTAAATGTAATGCACCTTTGTTTAATACATAGTTTTCTCAGTTGGTTATTTCCTTTTTCTTATGTTTTAATGAAGCAGCAGTATATCTGTAGCCATAGCCATAGTTATGTCTGTGTCTATATTTGCATTAGATTACTTTTTAAATTTTATTATTTTTTATTTTTTTAAAGATTTTATTTGGGATCCCTGGGTGGCGCAGCGGTTTGGCGCCTGCCTTTGGCCCAGGGCGCGATCCTGGAGACCCGGGATCAAATCCCAGGTCAGGCTCCTGGTGCATGGAGCCTGCTTCTCCCTCTGCCTGTGTTTCTGCCTCTCTCTCTCTCATTCACTGTGTGCCTATCATAAATAAAAAAAAATAAAAAAAAATAAAGATTTTATTTATCTATTCATGAGAGGCAGAGAGAGAGAGAGAGAGAGAGAGAGAGAGAGGCAGAGACACAGGCAGAGGGAGAAGCAGGCTCCACGCAGGGAACCCGACATGGGACTCGATCCCAGGTCTCCAGGATCATGCCCTGGGCTGAAGGCGGTGCTAAACTGCTGAGCCACCAGGGCTGCCCAGGATTACTTTTTTAAGATGGAAATGCTTGTTCATTTATTAGCCCTATCATACAAACTCCTCTTTTGAATAATTAATGTTTTAGGTGAGTTGTTTTTGTCTTGGAGAATTCTTTAGCAATCAACTGCAAGATGAGCTAGTCTTAGCTTTTGGAAATGCTTGCATGCTGTTCTAGCTTATTGTAGACAGCAAGAATACTCTAGCCAATTTCCCCAAAGCCTAACCTCTCAGGAATGATAACTTTGCATTTGTTTCAAAATGAAGAGAGGTAACTTTTCCCTACATTAAGTTTACAAAGATGTTGCTACTTTTTTTGGTGTTAGCCTTGTCACTCAAATTAACAAAAGAACTTCTGCAGGGATTTTTGATATTTGCATAATAAGGAAATTCTTTCTTAAAGTTACATAAATTCTACAAATTTTGAGGGTCCTTCACAACAGAGGTAAACAGGCAACCATTAAAACATTTATAAAATGATTATCTACATTGTGTAGTATATACATATATCTAATCATGTGTGTACCTGGAACTACTGTAATATTATATATCAATTATATCTCAATAAAAATATTTTTTAAAACCAAAACTGAAAGACATTTTTTTAAAAGATTTTATTTATTTATTCATGAGAGACACACACAGAGAGAGAGAGAGAGAGAGAGAGAGAGAGGCAGAGACATAGGCAGAGGGAGAAGCAGGCTCCATGCAGGGAGCCCGATGTGGGACTGGATCCCAGGATTCCAGGACCACGCCCTGAGCTGAAGGCAGGCACCAAACCGCTGAGCCACCCAGAGATCCCCTGAAAGACATCTTAAGTGATTCTTTGAACCACTCTTAATTTGGTAGGCTCCAAATATTCATGGTAATAAAATATCTGCATACATTTCAATCATTGTTTTAAAATTGCATACCTGTTACTCATAGAAAAATTGAGATCAATTTTGTTAGTAAACTTTCCCCAGCTCTCATTGCCAGGAGGAATCACTACTCTGAAAACAGAAGATTCTCTACTGTTGTTTTATGAAAGTTCCTTTGACTTCAGATTTAAAAATCATGATCTTTTTATAGTTCCGGTCTTTTGTGGGAACCAGCCTGTCCTGCTTCAGCTGTGACCAGATAGAAAGGCAGACCAGGCATGAGAGGGTGAAAAAGGGAGATGCTGGTACCATTGGCTCTTGTTTTAACTGATGACATTGCTTTTACTGCTTCTCAGGCTTTCTATGCTTTCCTGATGGTGGCAAGGGTCAGGTCATTCCTAGGAATCTGTATTTGGGACTTAGGACAACCACACACTCCCCACAGGCTCTCCACTGCCTTCTGAATTAGGAAAAGCTTCAGCACAAATATCAGAAAGAACTGCCCTGCTCTGAAGGGAAATCTGAAAGCAACTCTGAGAGTCAAATTCGAAATGTCATCTCCTACCTTTAAGACTTTGGTGACCTTTTCATCCTTCAGGAGTCTCCTGCTCTATTCTTTAGTTCATTCAACAAGATTACTGAAATTTTCCAGCCACCAAATAAATGCAAATAAAAACTAAAATGACCAAAATATAAAACAATGACAACGTCAAGTGGCACTAAGATGTGAAGCTACTAGAATTCTGATACATTTTTGTTACAAATGCCTTGTTTTGTTACGTTTCATTTGTGCATGTATATGTACTTACTTTTTAATTTACACTTATTCAGAATAAAATAATTTCAATTTTTCTTATTATATCCCTTCCCATCTACTTCCAATTATATTTATGGTTTTGTAAGTAAATCCCCTCAAATCTACCCATTACTAAAGAGTACAAGTTAGTTTCTGGTGTATTTTTAATAGGTGAAAGCCTCCCTCTTTGAGTATAGGCTTCTAAAAACTTAATTTTCAAAGGCAGTAGAGAGTTTTGTTGGGATTTGTGATGTCCCTTTTGTCAAAGCAATTTTGTCAGCTTCATTTTCCCTAAGCTGTTTCCAGGTGTACCTTTTAGAAACTCAAGAGTGATCTCTTAGCATTTTCTCCTTCATTTGTCAGGAGACATGATGGTCTTTAGGACTAGTGAGGGCTGTGGAGGAATATGCAAAGATATGGAAGGTCTCTTGAATATTTTTAGCTTGATAATATGGATATATGTGGGCAGTGTCTACACAGGCTTGTCACCATGAGATGTCAGGTATAGTCCTGTGATTTGTTTTAGCCAATTATAGGAGAAGTGATTACATATTACCTTTAGGGACAACTTTAAGAGCCAGTACATAATTCACCATACTCTCTTTCCATTTGCTGTGGTGACCAGTAATATTCAAATAGAAGCTCTTTTGTCAGCCTGTTTCCCAGCATGAGGGCAGTGCTGAACATAGCCCCCAGCTGACCCATGATGGCCATGTAGCATGAACAATAAATTAAACCTTTGATGTTTTAGGCCACTGAGTTTTCTTTGTTTTTGTTACTGCAGCATAACCTAGCTCATCCTGAACTTTTCAGATGGGTCCAATAATTGGTCCCTGAAAGACCAATTTTATTAACATACTCCAAACAACAGGGCTTCATACATCAGAGAGCACAGTCATTCCCAGGAGACAAAAGGCCTGGAAAGACACCTGATGATTCAGAATCCTGAGGCACAGAGGAAAAAACATCCTTCCTTGCCCTGACATTCTTTGCCAAACTCCCGAGCCCAAGCGAAGCATGGCTCAGTGATTCACAGTGTGAGTAAGGTCACAGAGAATCAATAAACCATTGCATTTCATATCAGTAGTCCAACAGTCTTTCCAGTTGTCCATGGATAAAGGCTTTGAAGGGTTCAGTGGAGTTTTCTGGTAAATCATAGTTTATTCTACTTTAGACTTGAGACTGTCTAGTGCTTCTCACTGCCCATGATAAGGAATGAAACTAATGCACTGTGAAAGTAGTTGTTTAAATGATAGGTACAGATACTCTTATTATATATACTTGTGGCCCTGGTCAGTTCTCTCTGGGTCTTCTACTCTGATTTGTTATTTTTAAAATTGGGAGTCTAAAGTCTAGAGAAGTGACCAAGTCACAGCTATACACAAATAAATGTCAGAGTCTGATCTGGAATCCAAGATCTGGAATCCAAGACCCATTAGAGGATCCTTGACACACACTAGACTGTGTGTCTGCTTGGAACCAGAACAGAAGGGAAGGGTGGGTCATTCTTTTTCTTGGTTCATAAAACTCCTGCAAGTGATCTCTGGATGGACTATGAAGGCTTTTTACACTAGTGCCTGGTTGGGACCCCTAACTAAGAGAAGCTAGATAGTTTGGGGATTGGGGAGTGAAGGTAGAAAAGGGAAAGCCATTGACTTTACAACTCAGACTTTATCAGTTGTAGAATAAAAGAGTTATCTCAGCCACTGCTGGTTATCACTGGGGAAACCATGCTGGAATGAGAACAAGGTGAGGTCAGGAGCCTTCCAACTGATTACAAGCATGAGTTCAGCTCTCAGGTCTTAAGAGAACTGCTGTAAATGATGAGTGGCTCACAGTCATTGACTTGGATAAAAAGAAAATTGGCTGGCTTCCCCTTTGCTTATCAGTGAGCTTGTGTATTAGAAGCTGGCTGAAAGGGGAGTGGGGGGCAGGGAATAGATGAGGAGAGTTGCAGAAAACATCCCTAAAGGAGATGGTACCAGGTGATCCAATGCCCCTGAGGGTTTCTTTTTCATGCCTCCAAAATGTTTGGCCTCTCACTAGAAATCTAGTTTCTTTCTTTTCCAATTTTTGCTCAGATAGTAGGATGACAAAGTGTGGAAGTCATCAGAAGTAGAATGGGTGAAATGGTGTGGTGCCCATGATCTTTTATCCCAGCCAAACAGTTTTTGGCTGAAACTTGCCTGACTTGGGCGCAGATTACATCTTTGTATATATGCCTGTATGTCTGTGTATTTACTTTTTAGTTTACTTTAATTCAGAATAAAATAATCCCAATGGTTGCTTTGTCTTATTTATATTGCTTTGCTTCTCATTTACTTCCATTTATATCTGTGGTTCAGCAAGTAAAAACCAAAATGTACACTCTCTATTAAATGATGAAAGCAAACCCAGTCAGTGTTTGGTATAAACCTTGTATGTTCTTATTACTGGATTGCCTTTACTTGCTGAACTCGAATCCCTCCCACAAAAATCTAATGCTGGGAGATGTTTTATGGCATTTGAACACCACAGAAGTGCTGAAAGCAATAGATGAAAACAGAGAACTTCCCAAGCAGTGAGAGGCTGCCTGGTTTCCCACATAGCCCCTCTGTCACACTTATCTCTGGAAGGCTTTGTAATAACATCTGTCACTTTAACCACAAACATCCTTCAGTCAAGAAGTCCGACTTTTCCCAAGGAAGGTGATTCTCTGGGGTGTGCCAACCTGGTCTGGTGACCTATTTCAGAACCTTGAGCCTTCTAAATGAAGTTTGCAACCTCAGATTTGCTTACTAAGGGTTAGATTGAGACTAAAAGAACAGAATTGCTCAGTATAATAAAATAGAAGGAATCTTTATAGTTTTCATAGGCAGTACAATAGAGAAAGGAGGAAGGGCTTATGAAATGAGGGAAAGGTAGGGTAATTAGAGGGGATTGGAGCCCCAAGGACAGACAGTGGCCAATTCCTGATGTGAGTGTGGTTTAGGTGTTTTTGAAAACACTGCTGGCTTATACTAATGGTAAGATGTTTTCTATTAAGTGTTTTCCTCTCTCCTACCATTATCCTCACTCTTTTTTTTTTTTATCCTCACTCTTTAATACAATTCTACTATCTAAATCTACCTTATCCTTAATACCATATTGAAAAAATTGATTAATGGAATGGAGGAAGTGAAG
Source organism: Canis lupus familiaris (assembly GCF_011100685.1). NCBI lineage: Eukaryota > Metazoa > Chordata > Mammalia > Carnivora > Canidae > Canis > Canis lupus. The sequence goes on along the minus strand of NC_049245.1, from coordinate 15,911,885 downwards.
GCCAGCCAGGGGCTATGGGATGAGAGAGTTCAATAATACATCAGAGGAAGAACATTGGAACAAAAGATGATTAGGAGAAAGATAATCCACATCACTTCCTCCCCTTTCCACACCCCCATAGAGGACTCTCCAAATATATGGAAGGTAAGGGTATTAATACTGTTTTATATATTTGAAAGTTTATATATTTGAAAGTTGACTAAAGAGAAGATCTTAAAACCTCTCATCACAAGAAATAAAAATTATAACTGTGTGAGGTGACCACTGTTAACAATCTTATGACAATAACCATATAACACTACATAAAAATCATTGTATTGTATACTTTAAACTTACACAATGGGGAACCCTGGGTGGCGCAGCAGTTTAGCGCCTGCCTTTGGCCCAGGGCGCGATCAGGCCCTGGGCTGAAGGCGATGCTAAACTGCTGAGCCACCCGGGCTGCCCTGGACATCCTTTTTAAATGTGACTCCTGCTATCTGGCAAAGTTAGAGGATATCTGGGAGGTGATATCTGCTTTATTTTCGTGCTGATCCATCACTTTCTTCATTTTTAAAGGTACAGTAGAATGCACACATATAGCATAACAGAAAATAAACCTATTTGCTATGCCTGCAAACAGTTCATCTAATAGACTTATTTTTGGTAATTCAGTTACCCTCTATGGGATATTCCGTGAAACTCCAATATAGGTTTGGATCTTGTGGGCTTCTGGCTTCTAAATATCTTATTTGCATGTTGTTTGTTAGACAGTTTGAGAACCAAACCTAGTGAGGCTTTTGAACAACCTGTTTCACCTTTGGAGTTTATGGATGAATAATAAAAATGTCTGAGCTCATTAATCCCAGCTGAAGAACCCTGGCTTATGCTTCCAATTGTTTGAGACCCCACAAATCATTCACAGAAACTCAAATCATTTAGGGAGGTATTCTAGAGATGCAGGTTTGGAGAACTGGGAGCCAGGGGCAGCTAGTATAATCATTAAGGATGTTGGCTGTGTAGTGAAAAATATTTTGGTTTGAGTCCTGGTTATTAATTGTGTTCATCACGTTGCTTCATTTCTTAAGTGTCAGTTTCTTCATCTGTAAAGGGGCTAAATAAAGCCCAGGCTGGTCTTCAGAATGTAATGAAATGCATTTGGTACAGATCCTGGCCTATAGGATGCCCTTAACAATGGTAGCTGTTATTTATTATTGATAATGTAGTTGTTTATATCACCCTTAGGATTATTACCAAGTCAAGGTGAGAAAATTTAGGCCAATGGTGCCTTGACCCAGGGCACATGGTTAATTAGCTAGAGCCAGATCTGACATTTGATATTCCAGGGGTGAATCCAGCTTTCATTCAATTACTTTGTGAAATTTCTCACAGCTCTTGCCAAGCTGTGGTTCACTTCTGCCTTACACACTTGTATGCATACCTGGGAGAAGATGATGCAGACAGACGTGGCCAAATGGGTCTGTGGAGCAGTGGTTGAATGGGGACATGCTGTGTCGGTGAGCTCATCATGGAGTCTTTCTTTCTGCCTTTTCTATTCTGCCCTTCCCGTCGAAACCAAACACTCTCACCTGGAAACTATGCATCGTCCTTGAACACGATGCTCCACCACCCTTCCAACCCTACCTATGGCTGGAACAGCTGTTTACCTTCCTCACACCTCTATTTAGCATTTTTTTAATTAAGGAGAACAGTGTGATGTAGTGGAAAAAACAGTGAGATTAGAACTGAGAAATGTAGTTTCTAGTTCTGGTATAGACACTCTTCAACATTTTTCTTAAAAAAGGGGACTAGATGAATAAATCTTCCTTGAACTTCTGACTCTATGAAAAGAAGAGAAAATATGCTAAGTATACAATATAAATCTATTTAAATTGCTGTTTTATGTTTTATTGTTTTACAAAAATGGAGAAAAAGTCAGTATAGTGAATTTTTGAAACAAATGGAAACTTTATATTGGAAAAAAACTTTAAATTCAATTAAATATCTAATTTTTGGCTAACCTTTAAAACAAAATAGGCATAAGTGGGTTTTTTTTTTTTGGTGGATTTTGTGTAGCAAGTAAATAATTTCTTGCATAAAATGAAGATGATAGGCTAGCTTCTTAGGCTAGATGTTCTCAACTTTGGCAATGTTGACATTTGGGGACAGATAATTCTCTGTTATGGATGCTGTCTTTTTTTTTTTTTTTTAAGATTTTATTCATTTATTCATGAGAGACAGAGAGAGAGGCAGAGGGAGAAGCAGGCTCCATGCAGGGAGCCCAACGTGGGACTCGATCCCGGGTCTCCAGGATCACACCCTGGGCTGAAGGCAGGCGCTAAACCGCTGAGCCACCCAGAGATCCCCTGGATGCTGTCTTATATATTGTAGACTATCTGGTGGCATTCCTTCCCTCTACCCACTAGACAATGGTTGTCCAACTCCCTTATCCCTAATTGTGTCAACCAAAAATGTCTCTAGAAATTGCCAAATATCCTTTGGGAAGTAGGGGGAGAAAAATATAGCCCTTGGCTGAGAACTACTACTTGAGGCATCTGTGTATGCTAATATGAATGGAATGCTTTTCTCTGCTCCAAATCAATGTATTTTTTCAGTTGTATTACTTAGGATAGGATAGACGGGGTTGCAGTAACAAAATCTGCATGCCATCAGCCTAATAGAAGAAATTTTTATTGTTCCAAGGCACCTCTCCTCTATCTAGTGATTGAATGGCACAGGCTGCTTCCGTTTGGGTTCTATTATCACAACACAGGCCTCCATGATTGTGAAGACATAGTAAGAAAACACAGAATTCATACTAGGTCTTCTATACTTTGGCCCAGAAGAGATACAGCTCTCTTATATCCACAGACCATGATGAGACCTGGTCACATGGCTCTTCTCAACTACAAGGGGGCTGGAGAATATCAGGGAGCATATGGAGAATTCGGTGAACATTACTATATCTACTACACCAAATCTTTACATCTTGCAGAGTTGGCTGCATAAGATGGAAACCTAGAGGCAGTTTTCCATTTATCTGTCATCTTTTACCTTGAGAGTCCACTAGTAACTGGAACAGAAAATGTTCTCAAGTTCTTCTGTGTGCATTACTCTTTCTTAAATATGTATTAATGCAAATCATCATGGTGATATTTTAGTTGCTTAAAAATACTTTACTTAAAGTCCCACTGAACCTCTCATCCCTCCTCCCTCCCTTTTTTTTCAGAGAAAAGTCTCTAGAGAAGCCCAGAATATAAAACAATTAAATGTTAAGGTGAAGAGGTCAGAGTGGGGATGGTTTCTTACCCTCCCAAGCCTCCCAAATCACAATGCCTAGTGAGATCACTGAGCACATTTTGCAAACCTGTGACCTGCAGCATTTTAAACCATTAGTTCAGAATGAATGTATGCTGTCCAATGTGGTTCTGATAGCTTTTCCAACAGCTGCTTGAAAAAAGGCAATGGGAGGATATACATGTGCATCCTTCCCTATAGGTTAGGGGAGATCTAATTTCACCCTGAGTCCCTATTAGCAAAATTGTTGGAATCTCAACTGCCTCTGGCAGTTACTTGTGGCTGACAAGACTAAGGAACAGGTTACCAGTGATCCAGACAGCAAACGTACTCTTGCTGACATTCTTCATGTCCCAAGCCTCACCCCATCCGTTGCCATCTCCTCTGCACTATGTGCTTTTACTATCCTCAGAAACATTTCTGTCTCTCAAGACAAGTTGCTCAAATTGGCATTGTCCCCTCCCCAGGCCTCAGCATACTAATGAACTCCTCCAGAGACTCAGAATATCCCTCTACTTCTGGAGGGATCAAGGCAGGTGCTCCAAGACCATATGGAAGTTCCCCAACTCTCCAGGATAGATTTGCTTCTACCTTCTTGACCTGGCTCCATCATTAATCCTTAACTCTTCTACTTAACTGGATACTGAATATTCTAGGTTAACTCTGTCTTTATGACCTTTTCCTTTTGGGGGGACATTAGTAATAATGTCATTTGGCATATCATTTAGTTTAAAAAATACCAAGCCGCTTGTTTGCTGTTGAAAATAGGTAGTTTCTTTAAACTGATATAAAGTTAAAGCATCTTAGAGAAAAAAGAATTTGTGCATCTGTGTTGGGGTAGCACATTATAAATGTTTAAGAGTACACATTTCTGGTACTGCTTTGGTTCAGTGCAGTGATCTTGTATAAGCTCCTTGAACTTGAACATATTACTCAAGTCCGCTGCCTCCATTTTCTCATCTGTAAGATGAGAATGATAATAGTACCTTATTAGGTTATAATAATAATTCTTAAAATGGCTACTATTTGTAGGGGTGCCTGGCTGGCTCAGTTGTGACTCTTGATTTCGGGGTCTTTAGTTTGAGCCTCAATTTGGACATGGGCCTACTCAAAAAAAAAAAAAAGGCTACTAATAGTAAACCATTTAAATAGAATGCTAAGCGTATAGCATATGCTGCACTGAGTTGTTACATAAATAAATTGATAAATATATTGATGTCCCCATTACAGCTTAACACTGCTATACATAAGAAATCTGCTAGGGGTGCCTGGGTGGCTCAGTTGGTTAAGTATCTGCCTTCAGGTCCGGTCAGTGTTCTGGGATTGATCCCTATGGCTGGCTCCCTGCTCAGCGGGGACCCTGCTTCTCCCTATCCTTCTGCTGTTCCTCCTACTTGTGTTCTCTGGCTCTTCCCGCCCCCCTCCCATCAAATAAATAAATAAAACCTTTAAAAAGAATAATAATAAAAAAAGAAATCTGCTATACCTTGGAAAATCTTCAACAAAAGGCCCAGTTATGATTCTAGACAAATAGCAGAGACCAGCCAGAAAATCCTGCTCTAACAGGTTAACTACTAGAGAATATACAGGATAGTTTGCCAACCCTAACATTTAAAAGGTAAATTTGCTAGTTGGTATTGTGTGTGTGTGTGTGTGTGTGTGTGTGTGAGGAAGAGCTTTTCCTTATTCAGAATGAAGGAGTTTGACAATCACTATTTCATGAGATTCATCAGTGGATGCTTAAAAATGTCAAAGTTTGGTGAGAAAGAGGACATTTACATAGTCTCAAATTATTTCCCCAGAGTTTACATATTAATTACAAAAGGAAGCATAGTAACTCTTCAGTGGCAAAACCTAGTAGACACTATGGTAACTAAGTTACCAAAATTGACATCATTAGCAATGAAACAGACGAACATTAGCTATGTCTTGATGGGATCTAACGAGAAGAACATATCGTGTATAGTATTCTTGCCAAATTTTCATAAACTGATGTCATCCTAGGAAATATCTGATCAACTCAAACTAAGAGATAAGCTATAAAATGACAGTCATCCACTCATCCAAGATGTTGATATCACGTAGACAAAGCCTGAAGAACTCTATTTAGTGTCTTAAAGGAGATTCAAATGAAGTGACAACTAAATGCCATAAGTAATTCTGAACTGATTCTGTATTGGGGGCAGCAGGGGAATGGCGATTGTGAAAACGGACATTAATATGTTAGTTGGTGAAATTTGAATATGGATTGTGAATTATATAATATCAGTGTTAATGACCTAATTTTAATAATTACACAGTGGTTATGTAAGAGCATGTCTTTGTTCTTAGGAACACTGAAGTGTTTATGGGTAAAGATGTATGACGTCTGCAACTCACTGTCAAATGGTTCAGAAAAAAAAATCTGTGTTCATGTGTATATGTGTGTGTGTTGAGAGAATTATAAAAGAACTGTAGCAAAATATTAATAATGCTGTGTTTTAGGAAAATATATATGGAAAATCTTGGTACTGTTTTTGCAGTTTTTCTATAAATTTTAAATCATTTTTAATAAAGGTTTAAAAAAAGGAAAGCATTATGGAAAGATATATTCCTCCCCCCCAAACAAAAAACAAAAAACAGTGCATTTGTTACCTGACTCTTAAGGCTACTATGAACCTGGAAATTTAGTAGATGCCCAGGAACTACTCCTAACAGTCAAAACCTGTGAAAAAATTACTAAGGATAAATGGTTCTCTGCTTTGGGTTTAGAATCTAAAAAAAGAAAGCCTTTTAAGTAATCTCTTGGATACCAGTGTTACCTGATGAAAACTTTTCTGATGCAGTTTTTTTCTTGATGATTTAAAAAATCTTTATGGAAAAAAAAAAAATCTTTATGGGATTTTGCTCCATGCATGAAGGTGGTATGAGGCCCCTCTGGTGGTGGCAATGAATGCGTATCATGCCAGATAATTATAGCTAAGGTATAATAATGATGTATACAAGAACTTAATCTTTTTAAACAATTTTTTAAATTTAAATTCAATTAGTCAACATATAGTAGTACATCATTAGTTTCAGGTATGATTTTCAGTAATTCATCAGTTGTGTATAACACCCAGTGTTCATCATATCATGTGCCCTCCTTAATACCCATCACCCAGTTACTTCATTCCCCCACCCACCTCCTCTTCAGCAACCCGCAGTTTGTTTACAAGATTTTATTCTAATGAGTGTCCTCATTCAATTCCTTGCCTGTGGACTACTTATATGCCTTAGGGACCTGACTCTTCCCTGTGTACAAAATCCAGCATCTTAAGGAGGACACCAGAGCATCCTCACAGACCGTGTACTGACTCAGTAGATACCTTCAGCGGGTACTCAGGTTAAATGATTTTGAAAAGAGGAGACAAAAAGTTTTATTGTTTTTATAATCCCTTTGCCTTCTGAGAATATGGAAGAGGAGAGAGGGTTTCTGCAGCTGAAGAGGCAATTTGTTTATTGAGTTAGAGGTTAGTGACTATATTCAGTTTGAATATATAGGCAATTTCTTTGCAAATTGAATTGGGGGATAGTAAAAAGAGGAAGTTCCTGGAGCAGAAAACTAGCAGCCAGTAAGGCAGGGCAGGTCTATATCCTCAGTGTACTGAGTGCTCTGCAGTTTTCATATAGTGCTGGCTGGCTCTACTACAGAGCTCTCAAGGGGCTGATGAGCATTTCTCTAGGGAAACTCTATCTATATAACACAAATCCTTGGCCACTGCTAGAGAAAAAAAACGCCAAAAGTTTTTATCTGTGCATGGAAGGCACTACCCTCATAAATTACTCCTTCCCATGCATGTTTTTCCATTGAGGAAACAATTTCATAAAGTTTTCAGCAGATACTCCCAAGCTTCCAGGGCATTGCTGGATCTTGCCAGATTTGGGGGTTGCTGTTTTGGCCTGCTTCATCTATCTGGAGTCCATAAATTTACTTATAGGAAATATGCCACAATTATCTTCATGCACAATTATTCCCACTACCTTTGATTGGTCCATTCTCCACTCTGTGATCACCTTGACTTATTCAACATTTGTAGCCAGTTTGCTCTCTGATCCCCTAACTTACTAATATATATCCAATATCCACTGAGAAATATTTGGAAACACATTCCATATCACTGCTGGACTACAGGTCAGCCCCAGAATTACAGGTCAGTAATTCCTAGTAGGGTACTAGGTACCCTAGTACCTAGAGGTACTAGGATTTGTTAGGCACTTTGTCTGGTCCCCCATCTGAATAAGTGTCCCCACGCAGGCAGAATAACTAGACATTACTTCCCCTAATATCTACTAAACTAAAGTCTCAGAGAGGCTGTTTTTGTCCCACCCCACTTTCGCTAGCATAACATGAAGATTTCTTAAACCCTCAGCATTTGAACTGAAGAATTCTATCAAATCCCATCTTCCGGGATCCCTGGGTGGCACAGCGGTTTAGCGCCTGCCTTTGGCCCAGGGCGTGATCCTGGAGACCCGGGATCGAGTCCCACATCGGGCTCACAGTGCATGGAGCCTGCTTCTCTCTCTGCCTGTATCTCTGCCTCTCTCTCTCTCTCTCTCTCTCTGTGTGACTATCATAAATAAATAAAAAAAAATTTTTTTTTAAATCCCATATTCCTGTTGAAAGGACAGTGGTTATTTTGGTCTTTCCATGTAAAGTAATCGTTTAATATGAAACTTCTCAGCATAGCTCAGCACCAAGTCTGCCTTTCAGCATAGCTTTAAGTACCTCTGAATGAACTGCATGTGCATTGAGAATGGAGAAAGAACTAGATTAGTAGTGTTGTGGCCTTGGCATAACACCTCCAAATGGTTAATCATGCACTGACTAGTGTTCAGCTTGTCCCTCACCTGCAGAGGGACATAGCCTCAGATTAGTTTAGATATTCAGCCAGGCAGCAATTGGTATGGACCTAAGAAAAGCTACATTGTCTATACAGGAAATGACCCTCATTCAGAAGCATTTTATCACAAAGTGTGTATGGGTGTTTGAAAAATTGCTCATTAACGCACATCCTCAAACTGTTTCCTCTTTTCTCTCTCTCTCTTTTTTCCTCTTTTCTCTTAAACACCTCTTCCCTACCCCAGATTGGAAAGGTGAATCTTTTAGCTGGTGAATGCCCACCACAATCTGAAGTAATTTACCATCACTAGACGATGTCAGTGGGCTGAGAAGTAGGCTGTAAATAGTAATGTGCTGATAGCAGGCTCTAGCTCTGCCTTTTTGGGACTGTTGATAACAGTTTGGGTATGAGTGGAGAATGAGTGAAGTCCTTTGTGTTGTTATTTGTTTTAATCCCACAGGGACTATTCTTCTCTTTTCTCGTGTTATTTAATCTGTAATTCTAATTACAGCTTCATTCATTCAGTCAGTCAGTCACCTGAGATATTGTAGAACTTTAGGCATGTACTAGATATTGCAATGATTTAAACTTCATTGAAGGATGATACTTCTAGTAAGAAAAATCACAGTGATACATGCTATTATCAAGGATAAGAGGCTTTTGGGAGCCCTAATTGGATCCCCATTTCATCCCTTGTATCTTAGTCTCCCTTAGTTATACATATTTTAATTCCCACCAGCCAAGTGATTCCCCATCTATCTTCCATCAGTGACTTTCCACATGGCCAAGTTTATCTTCTTGAGGATGACTTTGCAGACTACTCTAAGCTCTTACCCCTGAATTGTAACCCTTGTTTGGTCATAATGTATTCTCATGGCAACTTGCCTTGCTATCTTTGTTGGAATTTGAATTTTGTGCCATTATTTATCATTTGATGGTTTTGCATTGTGTCCTCCCAGTTAGACTACAAGTTTCTTCAGGGCAAAGACTTATCTTGTACCTCTCAGAATTTATCATGGAAGAAGCACGGTTCTGGATTTTAGGAATCTAAATTCTAGTCTCAATTTTACAACTAACGGGCTTTGTGACTACAAGGCAGCAATTTAATGTCTTGAGTTGTAAAGATTCTAATATAAAAATGTGATGTTTGGGTTTGATCATTTTTATAGTCCCTTTGAGTTCTATAGTCCAGAGCACTACATAGCACTCAGTTCAGTATGCAGAACAGTGCCTTAAATGTATCAGGTACTCAATAAGCATCTGAAAAAAATTTGAAATATTGTTAATTATTGTCACAGACACTCAAATGTGATTGACTTTGGATGGGACATTACTTTTCAAAAGGAACCCTAAAATTTTGAGAATATACAGTTGACCCTTGAACAGCACAAGTTTGAACTTAGAATACGTGGGGTTTTTTTTTTTCGATAGATATGGTACAGAGTTACTATAAATGCATTTTCTCTTTCTTATGTTTTGTTAATAACATTTCTTTTCTCTAGCTTACTCTATTGTAATAATACAGTAGATAATACCTATAACATACAAAATATGTGCTAGTTGTTTGTTATAGGTAAAGCTTTTGGTCAACAGTGGACTATTAGTAGTTAAATTTGGGGAAAGTCAAAGTTTTACATGGTTTTTTGACTACATGAAGGGTTGGTAACCCAAACATCTATGTTGTTCAAGGCTCAAATGTACCTTATACTAAGGTATTTACTAATAAGAATCAGTGATTCTCCTTCCAGTGTTGAACTATGGAATCAAATCCCAGACCTGCGCCTAATTAGCTGTGTGACATTGAACAAATTATTTAATGTCTCTGACCCTTAGTTAATTCATATTCATTATTCATAAAATTATGACTACTGTTTGCCCTTTTGAATTGTTGTAAAGATAGATCTTAGCTGGTACCTTAAACTGATATAGAAATGAAAGTAAGGTGAATTAGGTTTACAATTTTTTAATTTTAACTTGAAGTTTGGGATAATTTAAGCAAGAGTCTTAAGGAAACTATGGCAGAAGTTTTATAGTAAGTTCTAAATTTTCCAGATGAGATATTTCAAGGTCCCAGAACTTCATTAAGACAACATGGCTGTCTTGGCTTTCTTTGGGTGGGCCTGTCACTCTTTACTAGCATCATAACTTTGTAGAGTAGATTGACAAATAGAAAAGCAGTGAAGTCTAATCAACCAGTATTATTTCTTAACAGAAAGCTTTTATGGTGATTTGGTGGGCAAAAACGTTGAAAATAATGGCTGTGCATCCCCTCACATAAAGATTGAAATATCTGGGAATGGAATGTTACTGCATTTGTACTGCACAATTAGTGGATTGGAATCTGATTTCATTGCCTGGAATTCTCCTGAGATCTTTTACTTTCTACTCCTCTATGGCCCCAATTCCCAAGCAATCATAATCAGAAAGGCCAATTTACTTGAAATGAATATATAACTTGTTTCAAAACTAAATGTAATTGGTTATTGGATTGTCAGTCTCTTCCATTTGTGTGGCTGCAATTTTCACTATTAAAAGTCTGCTATTAAAATAGCTTCTGTCCATTTATGTTAGAATGCAAGGTTCATGTTTAATAGTCTTCAGGGAGAATGCCTGGCACTTACTGAATTACCCAGTAGAACCATTTTGGGTACTTGGTGTCCTGGAGTCCTCAAACTGCCTTCTTGGGAAACAGCCAACCATCACCCAAATAATAGAGAAGCCAGATTCCAGGGTTAGTAGTAATAAATGTTTAAAAGAATGAAACACACTATATTTAAGGGGAAAAGCACCCTTTGGGCTTTTTCCCTGGAAACTTTAGAAGTAATGACCATATTAAAGCAACAGTTTTACAAACAAACAAATCTACCTCTGGAGATGTCATTTTAATCACAGTGTACTGAAGAGAACATGTAGACATTAGCCAAATACATGATTTCTCTTATAGCAAACTTTTTCCTTCTATTTAATAGTAGTCGCTAACACACAGCCCTGAAACCTGGAGTTTGTTTTGTTGAGGAATGTTTGGAACTAAATGGTTGCTTCATTATTTTCTTAAATTGCCATGAAGTGATTTTCAAAAGACTTGGAGACTCAATTATAATAAAATAGCATGTAGAGCTAAAATATTAATGGTCCTAGATGACTACATTCTCATCTTCTTCCTTCTATCCATGACTGTTCCTTGATCGCTTTTCTATGATACCTTTTCCTTTCCCATCTTCTGGCCAGCTTCATTTCTGACCTTTCTTGAGTCAATTAATTAAATGTCTATTGGCACAGTAGCATTTCAGTTGACAGAGGAAGACAAATATGAATACATCATTGGATCTGCCATTAACATTCTCCATCCTATTACTGATTGGGCTATGAAAGGAAGCACTACCCCACAAGTTCAAGGCATAATAACACTTGGATAAGTGGTCCATCAAGAATGTGAGGTACTTGGCCTTTTTTATGACTTATCTTTTGGTATAACTGTTAGCAATACTGTGAAAGGACTCTGAATAGCCTTCTACAGTTCTTGTACTTTCAACAAGAGATGAGCAGTGGAATAAAGAGAACAGGCACAGAGATGAGAAGACATCATTGGGAATCACAGTCTGTTTCCAACATAGTAAGATTGTCAGATGGCCTTTTAGTATGCCTTCTGTGCCACAGTGGAGATTTGGGCTTCATCCATACAATTCTGAGTGACAGAAAGGGAACATCCAGAGATGAGTTTAGTTAGAGACAGATCTTACTGATACGGTAGAAGGACTTAAGATCCTCAGAGGGTCCCTGATAGAGTCTTAGGGTTTACTAATTTTAGTGACTTAGTTTTCTAACCTAAGAGTTTAGTTTTTTGTTTAATCAACAGTAAGAAAGAATGTCTAACAGAAGTGGTTTCATGTTTACTTTTGATTTCAATACTAGAACTAAAAACATGGGCTAACAATTTCTGATCCATGTAGTAACCTATCCTATACCATCTGCAAATTGTTTTCTGGCTCTCTAACTAACTTTGTGGCATTATCAATGATGCAATCTTTTGAAATTACTTCTTTTTGTGACCTTTAGCATCTTCTGAGGTAATAAACCTGATATGTTTATGAATCACAGAATTTTTCTCCAATACTCTCCAATTTGACTTTTTAAAATGTTGAGGGTAAACTCTGTATTCTTGCTAGCCAAACACATTACAGTTTGAGACTCTGGTATATTCTCTTAAAGTCTTTGTCTTTCCAAACTGAGTAATACTATTTCTTAGTCTGTTCTCATAAAGAAGTTCCTTGTCCCATTTAATAGCTCTTCTCTGGTTGTCTCGATGCCAGTTCTTGGTTTTCTTGACCTATAATGACCAAATGATACTCATGACTCCAGGTGTGGGTAAACCATGTTTCCATGGATGAGATGGATTGAATTTTCTGCTCTGTTCCCAATACTCTTTCTGATGATGCTCAGTGTTCTGTAGCCTTCTCAGCCACAAGAGCACATTGTGCTGATTTCTTAAAGTCTGCAGTATGACTCTTTTCTGAGTCATAATTGTTCAGATTATTTTGAGAGTAAGGTACACTTCTGTCCTTTGTTTACCTAACTTCTGTTGCTGCTGAAACACTCAGTAATTACCAGGGATCTTTGAAATTACTGTAGGAAAACCTCAAGCTATTGATCCCAGATTTATTTTCGCCTGTACAATGTTCCTATTTTAATTGAATCATTTTTTCCATTACTAGCATTTGGTTTTCTAAAGGAGTGAGGTTTCACAGTAGGAAACACTTTATAGATGGCCTGGAAGTCAAAACTTTTTCAGAGTTCATATATTAAATGCACTTGTACCCCATTGTTATTTTGCTCTCCATAGCATCATATGTATAATGTGTCCATTAAGTATATACATACATAAATATTGCATGTTTAATGTTCCAGTGAAGACAGGAATGGGAGGCAGAAAAATGAGATTTTGTTCAAATGAAGTCTGATCAGGGCAACATTAAATTCTTTATAGCTGAAAACCTCAGCATCTCCATTCACAAGTCAAAGAAGGTAACTCTGTTGACAATGTGAAATTAAGAGCATGATACCTATGGGCTATTTGGAGATCTTTGAGAATAAGAAGCCATTTAGATTTGATTTATGACAATATCAAAGGAATGGGGCAGATGAAGTTTACATACTAGTTAAGGCACTATCATATACTAGTTAACAGAAAGGCTCCCTGGGTTCAGACTTAAGTTAAACTCTGACTCCACCGCATATAGGCATAATGACCTTGGGTTGAACTTTTAAAGTCTATTATCCATCTGTATTTTGGAGATAATGATAATACAGGCATACTTCATGTTATTGTGCTTCACTTTATTGTGCTTTTAAAAACTGCATTTTTTTACAAATTGAAGATTTGTTGCAGCCCTGGGTTGAGTCTGTTGGCACCATTTTCCCAACAGTATTTACTCACTTTGTGTCTTTGTGTCACATTTTGGCAATTCTCACAATATTTTCAGCCTTTTCAGTATTATATTTGCTATGGTGATCAGTGATCTTTGATGTTACTAGTATAATTGTTTTGGAGCACCACGAACTATGCCCATATAAGAGGGCAAACTTAACAAATGTGTGCTCTGACTGTCCTACTAGCCCGCTGTCCCCCCATCTCTCTCCCTGTTCTTAGGCCTTGCTATTCCCTGAAACATAATAGTATTGAAATTGGGCCAATTAACAACCCTACAATGGCCTCTAGTGCTCAAGTGAAAAGAAGAATTACATGTCTCTCATTTTAAATCAACAACTAGTGGGGAGCCTGGGTGGTTCAGTCAGTTAAGTCTCTGCCTTGGGCTCAGGTCTTGGGGCCTGGGATCAAGCCCCGCATAGGGCTCCCTGCTCAGTGGGGAGTCGAGTCTGCTTCTTGCTCTCCCTCTGGTGCTTCCCCTGCTTGTGTGTATTCTCAGTCCCTCTCTCTCAAATAAATAAATAAATAAAATCTTAAGAAAAATAAATCAACAATTAGAAATGATTGCACTTAGTGTGGAAGGCATGTCAAAAACTGAAAGATGGGCCTCTTGCACCAAGCAACCAAGTTGTGACTGCAAAGGTAAAGTTCTTGAGGGAAGTTAAAAGTGCTACTCCAGTGAACGCATGGATGATAAGGAAGCAAAAACAGCCTTATTTCTGATAAGAAAGTTTTAGTGGTGTGGATAAAAATCAAACCAGACGCAATGTTCCCTTAAGCCAAAGCTGAATCAGAGCAAAGCCCTGTCTCTCTTCAATTCTTTAAGGGAGGTGAGGAAGCTACAAGAAAAGTGTGAAGCTAGCAGAGGTTGATTCATACGGTTTATGGAAAGTAGCCTCCTCCATAGCATAGAAGTGGAAGGTAAACCAGCAAGTGCTACAACAAGTTCTCCAGATCTAGATAAGATAATTAATGAAGGTGGCTATACTAAATAACATATTTTCAATGTAGACTAAACAGCCTTATATTGGAAGAAGATGCCATCTAGGACTTTCATAGTTAGGGAGGAGAATTCCTGGCTTCAGAGCTTGAAAGGATGGCTGACTCTCTTGTTAGTGGCAAATGCAGCTGGTGACTTAAAGTTGAAGCCAGTGCTCATTGACCATTCTCAAAACCCTAGGGCCTTTGGGAATTATGCTAAATCTACTCTGCCTGTGCTCTATAAATAGAACAACAAAGCCTGGATGACAGGACATCTGTTTACAACATAGTATAGCTTGGTTTACTGAGTATTTTAAGCCCACTGTTGTGACCTACTGCTCAGAAAAACAAAAATTGTTTCAAAATATGACAGCTCATTGACAATGTACCTAGTCACCCAAGAGCTCTGATGGAGATGTATAATGAGATTCATATTGTTTTCATGCCTGCTGCCACAACATCTGTACTGCAGTCTATAGATGAAAGAGTAGTTTTGACTTTTAAATCTTAATATTTAAGAAATACATACTGTAAGGTGATAGCTGCCATTGACAGTGATTCCTCTGATGGACCTGGGAAAAGTAAATATGATTAAGAGTTTGGAAGAAGCTAATTCCAACCCTCATGGATGATTTTGGTCGTGGGAGGTTCAAGATTTCAGTGGAGGACGTGACTGCAGATGTGGTGGAAACAGCAAGAGAATAGAATCAGAGATGGAGCCTGGAGATGTGGCTGAATCGCTGCAATCTCATGATATACCTTGAATGGATGAAGAGTTGCTTCTTATGGATGAGAAAAGGGATTTCCTGAAATGGAATCTATTCCCAGTGAAGATGCTGTGAAGGTTGTTGAAATGACAACAAAGGATTTAGAATCTTACATAAACTTAGTTGATAAAGCAACAGCAGAGTTTGGAGGATTGACTCCAGTTTTGAAAGAAGTTCTACTGTGGGTAGCTACTATAAATAGCATTGTATGCTACAGAGAAATCATTTATGAAAGGAAGAGAGGATTGATGCTGTGGACTTCATTGTTATTTTATTTTAAGAAATTGCTATAGCCACCCGAACCCCTACCACCCTAATCATTCAGCAGCCATCAACATGGAAGGAAGACCGTCCACCTGCAAAATGATTACAACTTACTGACAGTTCAGATGATGGTTAGCATTTTTTAGCCAAAAAAAGCATTTATTTATTTATTTTTTATTTATTTATTTATTTTTAAGTAGGCTCCACACCCAGTGTAGAGGCCACGTGGAGCTTGAACTTACCATCCTGAGATCAAGACCTGAGCTGAGATCAAGAGTCAGACGCTTAACCAGCTGAGCAACCCAAGCACCCCTAAAGTCGTTTTTAAAATTAAAGTATGTACATTGTTTTTTTTAGACATGACATGACTGAATACTTAATAGACTGCAATATAGTCTAAACATAACTTTTATATGCTCTAAGAAATAAATTCATTTGACTCACTTTATTGCAGTTTTTACTTTATTACTGTGATCTGAAAACAAACCTGCAATATCTCTAAGGTAGGCCTATACTTATCTCACAGGTTATCATGAGAGCTAAAAAAAAAAAAAAAAAAAAAAAAAAAAAAGGATATGTACAAAACACTTAGCATAGTAGCATAGTATCTGGAATATAATAAGTGCTAAATACACTAGCTATAATAATAATAGTCACTGTTACTCTGTTACTATTATTATAAATGTGGGACCTCAGGGTTTTCCAGTAGGAGTAATTATTTAAGTTTATCATCTAGAGTAGACTATATTAGGTAACTGAAATAAAGTTCAAATGCTTATAAATTGAGGAAAAATGTTTTCCAATTGCTATTTTATATACCAAAGTAAAATTATAATTAAACTTGTTAGAGGAGAGACAAATACATAAAATATTACTACAATATAAGGTCTATCTTAAAGGTATGAAAAATGGTGGGGATACCCAATAGTTATTGTGAATAGCTACTACTACTTAACTATGTCATGCTAATCAGAGCATTGTGTGTCCTGTTCACCTTTGTAATTATTTCAGAGGGACACAGCAGTATGAAAACCAGACAGAGAACTTGGTTTAAACTTCTGGGAGAGACTCTTTTTATTCTTCCCAGCCTGGAATTATGAGGATGGAAGCCTGGCATTACTGGCCTCCATATTGTCATAATAAGGAGCAATCCTTTTTGCCAATAGAAACAACACCAGAGGGCAGAAGATGGAGAGAACAGGTCAGGATGACCCTTAATTTCCAACTACTAATTCCTTTATGCTGAAGCTGGCATAAGTTGACTCCTGCCTGCAGTCAAGAATATTTAATTTTACTTGGACAATTAAGGAAAGTTCTATAAGAGTTGATTCTAATGTCATAGAAGAAGGTAGAAGAAATTCAGAAATGCAGTTTCTGAATAGCAGAAATAGCAGGGTCAAGGCACAGATTGTGAAAAGGGATGTTTAAAGAAAATATCAGCATAGCCAAAACTTGTAACTCTCTGACAGTAATGCTTGGACCACCTGGTTTTCCTCTATCTGTAGGCATTTTGGCATGGTTTAAAGAAAATGAGCTTGAGAGAAGTTTAAATCCAAGATATCTCAATTATTAAGTGGGTGAGCTTAGGCAATTACCTAATTTCATTGAAACTCACTTTCTCATTCTTTGCTATGAGAATAAAAATACCTACAGTTTATAGTTTTTTGAAGAGTAAATTAAAATGAAATATGGAAAGCTTTTAAAACAATTCCTACCTGCCTAGAACATAGGTGTTCTATAAACATATGATCTATATTGACTTCTAATCATTGCTACTAGAGGAATGACATCTTCTGACTGACTTATATGGAATACTCTTTGTATTTTGACATTTTTTGCTGGAAATATTTATAGAGTATGTTGGTCCACTTTCTTGTCTTACAGTTGAGTATACTGAACACGGATATTTCTCTGATGGGTAAGGTTCTCTTCCTGTGCCCTGCATGATTCCTTTGAGCAGCAAATGTTAATTTTTGTAGTGTTGTAGATGTGGGTAATTGGGCAAAAGTCTCTAATGACTCCTATATTCCAAAACCATGGAATATTTTCAAACCAAAATTATCCTTGTGTCTTGCCTGCCTCTGATGAAAGCAAATAATCAAGTAGAAATCTTGTAGAGGGCCCAGAACCAGTTGGGTAGAGGTTTTACTATTATCAATTCAATTCTCTTTTTCATTCAAGACTAGGAATATCCAGAAAATGTTTCATGTCCGTGAAATACTAACCTGTGAAAGTCCAGAATTTTCCCCTAGTCTTTGCTTGGCTAGATTGCAACCCCCTACCCAACTTTGAATTCCTTTAATAAATATTTATTGAGCACATATTATGTGCCAGATCATGTTCTGAGACATTGACAATGTCAGAAATGGGTTGGATTTTTATTAGATAAAGACATCATCAATTATAAATGTGGGAAAGTATATCAGCTGTCATAGTATTGTTATATTGTGTAGGAGAAAATAAAAAGCTACTTAAATCAGTGATTTTTCACACTTTTGTGATTGTGATATAGAATAAAAAATGTTTTATGGGATGCCTGGGTGGCTTAGAAGGTTGGGCATCCAGCTCTTGATTTTGGCTCAAGTCATGATCTCAGGGTCTTAGGACTGAGCCTTGCAATGGGCTCCATGCTGGATGTGGAGCCTACTTGGGGTTCTCCCTCTTCCTCTGCCCCTCCTCTCTGTTTCTTACTCTCAAAAAAGGTATTATATATGTAGATATAGATATAGATATAGATACACACACTCATGTATGTGTATATATATGTATAAAAAATGAATTATATAGTACAGTTTATATATACGTGTGTATAAATTGAAACAAAAGTTTCTTGAGTTAATGTTTTTTCTTACTCCTTGTCTGATGTTTTCTGTTCTAGTCAGTATTACTTCACTAAAAAATGCTGCAAATACTGGTTAGTAACTCTTTAAATTTATTTCAAAACCCACTAATAAGTGGCAATCTGATATAGACAAGCTAAAAATCATCACTCATGTAACAGTTGTATACAGAAAAGTGTTTTTTTTTAATTAAAAAATTAAAAAAAAATATGTAAGGCTTGAATTCATGACCCTGAGATCAAGACTTGAACTGAGATCAAGAGTCAGATGCTTGGGATCCCTGGGTGGCGCAGCGGTTTAGCGCCTGCCTTTGGCCCAGGGCGCGATCCTGGAGACCCGGGATCGAATCCCACGTCGGGCTCCCGGTGCATGGAGCCTGCTTCTCCCTCTGCCTGTGTCTCTGCCTCTCTCTCTCTCTCTCTCTCTGACTATCATAAATAAATAAAAATTAAAAAAAAAAAAAAGAGTCAGATGCTTAACTGACTGAGTCACCCAGGTGCCCCAGAAGATTGTTCTTTCTTGATTGACTTTTATCATATTCAGGTAGGAAGGCTCTTCTTTGGATGAGAAATTAATCTAACAGATGTGGATCACTTTACATAGACTAAGAGAAATACTTGGACCCAGGTTTGACAAGTTGTATGTCAAGTGCAAACAGGGGTAAATTAACATAGCTGGATTAGTTAGTAAACCACAGGAACCAAGGTTTCTAATGTAACTACTGGGCACTTACCACTAATAAGGCGAATATGGGCATTGAAGGCACAACAGAAACCAGCAGAATTGAATATAGCACTCTTCAGAAATAGTGAAAAGAAGAAATTATGTGATCACTGAGAAAATGTTGGGACACAAGTCCTACAGTAAAGAGAAATAATCCATTGTTTTTTTTGTTTTTGTTTTTGTTTTTGTTTTTTTTTGTTTGTTTGTTTTTGTTTTTAGTGCTAACAGTTGGAAGTTTGGTGCTTTAGTTGCAATATGCTAACAATCCAGAAACTTCATGTTTAGCTAGATTATAAAATGTCCACAGAAGAATTCTGCTTCCCTATTAATACTGTTCTTCATAGCCTTCTCTTATGCAAGTACTCATGTTTTCCTATGCAGCCCCATGGCAGTCCTCTTCATTGCTGCTTTGATGAACTGGTGCTGAAGAGAAAGCATGTTGTACTTGAGCTCTTATTTCTTGCATGTGAAAAGCCAAGCAAATTACTGCGGTGAATTGCAATTATAATAGTGTGAGGATGCCATATCCCACTATCTAGAGGGGCTGTTTTGGCTTGGTTCTGGTCTGTTAAAACTGACTGCCTTGGCTAACAGTGGGTTACTGAGGTGAAAAATTGTGGTCCACAGAATGTCTACCTGATTAACATTTTCCTGGGTTTTAACAGCCAAATATCATAGGATGTACAAATCTTTCAACACAGCATTTTTCAGGTGACTGTTTATAGGATAAATTATATTTGCATTCCCAAAGCTCATTACAACATTAACAATACATTAGACAGGAAAGTTTTCAGGTCTATTCCAGATACATTTGGTGGAATGCCAGAAGCACACGTGGGCATTTTTTAAAAGTTTTTATTTAAATTCCAGTTAGGTAACATACAATGTAATATGTTTCAGGTGTGCAATATAGTGATTCAACACTTACATTCAACACGGTGCTTATCACAAGTGCACTCCTTAATCCCCCTCACTTATTTACCTGCCCCCACCCTAATCTCCCCTCTGGCAACCATTGGTTTGCTCTCTATAGAGGTTAAGAGTCTGTTTCTTGGTTTGCCTCGGTCTCTTTTTTTTCCTTTATGCTCATTTGTTTTTGTTTCTTTAATTCCACATATGAGTGAAATCATATGGTATTTATCTTTCTCTGACTGACTTATTTTGCTTAGCATATACTCTTTTTTAAACATTTTTTTACTAGAGTTCAGTTTGCCAACATTTAGCATAACACCCAGTGCTCATCCTGCCAAATGCCCCCCTCAGTGCCCATCACCCAGTCACCCCAACCTGCTTAGCATATACTCTGTAACTCCATCCACATCATTGCAAATGGCAAGATTTCATTCTTTTTTATGGCTGAGTAATATCCCAGTGTGTGTGTGTGTGTGTGTGTGTGTGTGTGTACCACATTTTCTTACCCATTCATCAGTTGATGTATGTTTGAGCAGTTTCTGTAATTTGGCTATTGTAGATAATGCTACTACAAACTATAAACATTGGGGTGCATATATCCCTTTGAATTAGTATTTCTTTATTCTTTGGGTAAATACCTAGTAGTGCAATTGCTGGATCTTAGGGTAGTTCTATTTTTAACTTTTTGAGGAACCTCTATGTTGTTTTTCAGAGAGACTGCACCAGTTTGCATTCCCACCAACAGTACAGGGGGTGTGCCCTTTCTCATATGTGAGCATTTTTGAAAGTGCACCAAATGTCAACAAAGAGTGGAAGTGTCAGAACTAGGATAAGCTATGATACTCCATTCATAGCAACTGTTTGTTAATGACTGCATTAATTGTTTTGAGATTGGGAAGTCATTTTTAAGGTATTTACATCCTAACATGATAGTTTGTTATGTATATACAAGCATTTTACTATGCTTGAGGGTTTCAGATTGACATTATGTAATTTTTACCATTTATTTGCACAGAGTACCTGAGTTTTGGAAACAGATCATTGATGTTATGCAGGAGATACCTTTGGTTATAAGATAAAAGTAAATAAATTAACAGAAACTAAAACTGAAGTTTGAGTTTTGAGATAAATCAATATACCTAGAGTTTTCATTTATGCTGAGCCTGTGCTTTTTTGAGTCTCTCTGAAATTTATTTTGGTATATAAATATGACATTTGATGTCATTAAATTTATTGATATATAAACATTTAATATTTGTTTGTATAAAGATCGTTAAGCTCTAACTGTCCCTAATATCTTTGTTGAAGAGGCCATTAATATTTCATAGATTTGTACTATTTCTTGGTCATGTATTCAGTTACTACATATTTTCTCAATTTTGCCATTATTGACATTTTGGGCTGGATTATTGAATAATATAGGAGGTTAGCAGCTATCATGGGCTCCACTCACTGGATGCTAATAGCGTCTCCCAAGTTGTATAATCAAAAATGTCTCCAGACATTGCCAAATATCCTGAGACTTCAGTTAAGAACCACTAAGTCATTGTATTAGGGTCCTCATAGAAAGAAGATAATCTACCTCAGTGGGGTAAATGAAGGAGAGTATAATGACTCTACAAAGGTATAGACAGGCATAAGGGAATTCAGTAAGGCGTGATGGCACATGGGCTAATAAGAATGAGGAAGAGTACTGTAATTTGGACCTTAAAGAGCAACGGTGGGAGTAGGTACAGCACACAGAGCATACGAGAGAATCCCCGGACAGGAATTGTGCTTCTGTAAGGGGACAGACCAATTGGCCACTCACAGTCTGGTAGGGAGATAGCTGGAAGAATAAATGAATCTCCAAGTGGTTGCTCCCATTGTTTGAAGTTAATCAGAAACCAGAGGAAAAAGGAGCCATTGTTGCAATGGTTAAAATCAGCCTTTTGCGGCCCCAAGCAAGGTGGAGAAAGATGAAGAATAGATCTGAAAGAGCACAGAGACTATCCAATACATTTCAGTATTCAATATTATGTGCATTATGGCATTCAGTATAATGTTGATTATTGCCTCTGCTCCAAAATGTTACCATTATTTATAGCTTTATAATACATTTTAAGATCTTATAGACAAGTTCCACCATCGTCAGTTTTCCTCCTCTGTTTCCTACTTTAGCTCCTTAAAATGTTGCCTCTTATTTATGAAAACATTGTTATATTGGTTTTCCTGGTATTTTTTAGAGTCTTTTCTTCTGGGTTTATTCCCTGTGTTCTATAGGATAGAAGACATGTTGGTAGTAAATATTCTATGTATCAGTTAAGATAGGTTAGGTAATGCTACAGTAAGAAAAACCCTGCATATTTCAATTGCTTAACACAAGGAACGTTTATTTTTTGCCTTGCAAAACCTGCTGTGAATCAGGTAACTCTTCATGGCTGCTGCTTCATGTGGAGGCATTTTTGAAAAGCAGCTCACTTGAAGGTAGTGCTAACGTGGTAGATATTTTGTCCCAGTAGTTTGAAGATAAATGTCTTCTGCTATGCATTTCTGTTGTTGCTGTTGAGAAACCAGATAAAAGTGTAATTCTCATTTCTTTGTTGTAGGTGATATCTTTCTGATGCACAATATGCCTACCTACCCCCAGTTACTTTTGAGATCTGTAATTTAATTTAATTTAATTTTTTAAAAGATTGATTTATTTATTCATGAGACAGAGAGATAGGGAGAGAGGCAGAGACACAGGCAGAGGGAGAAGCAGGCTCCTCCCAGGGTGCCCGATGAAGGACTTGATCAGATCCCGGGATCATGACCTGAGCCGAAGGCAGGTGCCCAGCCACTGAGCCACCTAGGCGTCCTGAGATCTTTAATTTTAGTGACCTGAAATTTAACTGATAGATCTGGCTATTTATTTCATTTAATTATTCTTTTTTGAGATACTTTCAGCTTCCTGAATCTGAGGAATATGTACTTCATTATTTTCAAAATATATCAGATTTTATTTCTTGAATATCACTTATTCCTTAGTCTTTCTAGAGCTTGGATCAAATACATGTTAGACTTCCTTATATATTCCCAGTGTCCTGGCAGTTGTTTCCATTTTCTGACCATTTCTCTCTCTATACTGCATTCTTGGTGTTTTTTAAAGAAATGCCTTTTAATTTATTTTCTATTCAGTCTATATGTTCATTGATTTTCTAATTTGAATGGTAATATTTTTTATTTTTACAACTTTTGTTTCTTTGTTAACTTTAACTGATCACTTGCTTCAGATAATAATTTTGATATGCCCATCCATTTCTCTGTTCTCTCTATTTTTTCTTGAATATTCTGACATTCTTCATCTTTTTTTGGGCCAGATTGTGTGTGTATAAATTTTGTGTGTTTTCCTTGCTCATTCTCTGCCTGGGGTGACTTATTTATTTGTATGTTTTATTTTTGATTGTGAGCTCCTGGTACTTGAGATACTTGAGGCTCTATCTTTGGGAATTGTTGATCCCTTTTGGGATACCAGCTCCCTTCAGTACTTTTCATTTGACTTACCACATTGTGGAGGCCATGACTTTACCTTCTTCCCC
Source organism: Canis lupus familiaris (assembly GCF_011100685.1). Classification (NCBI taxonomy): domain Eukaryota; kingdom Metazoa; phylum Chordata; class Mammalia; order Carnivora; family Canidae; genus Canis; species Canis lupus. Next base: position 15,888,275 of record NC_049245.1, on the reverse strand, counting down.
AAATCCCACAAAACCAGAGAACTAAAGACCACTAAGGATTGGAAGATGTTACCAGCTTGTCTTTGGTTCATGCTTGCATGTACTATTCTTTCATTTTTTTCTGTGAGTTGGGTAGTTTTCAAATGAAAGTTGGGGAAAATACAATTAAATTAATTGAAAAAAAATAAAACCAAACAAACTAGGGGTGCCTGGGTGGCTCCAGTCAGTTCAGTGTCTGACTCTTGGTTTCCACTCAGGTCATGATCTCATGGGTCCTGGATTGATCCCCATCTGGCCACCCCACATTCAGTGCTGAATCTACTTGCAATTTTCTCCCTCTGCCCCTCCCCCAAATCATGCATGGTCTCTCTCTTTCAAATAAGTAAATAAATAAGGCTTGAAAAACCCAGAAAAATGATAATCAAGTTATTTCTAGGCATTCCTCAGCTAAAAATAAGAGTAGAGATGGCTGATTTATAGAATAGGAATAATCTTCTTTCTTTTTCAAGAAAAGGGGTTTTTGTAGATATTTTACTTCTCTTTCTTTAATCTGTTGATTTCTGCTTTTCTTTACTTTTTCCCCCTCTTTTTCTCTTGCTGTGTTAGAAGGGTTTTTTGTTCTTATAAATACTTGCTTTGAATTTATATTTCACTGATTTTCATTTTTAAAAGTATCTTAAAATAATTAATATTACACATCTTTCTTCAAATTTAACTTTAGCTGATCCTTATAAGTTTTAATAGTAGTATGATAATTTTCATCTTTTCTAAATAGTATTTTTTTGTAACTTTTTTTAAGTGATAAAGTTATAACAGTGTATGCATTTGGACACATTGGTATATGTAGCTAACTACAGAAAAGCACTTAGAATATTTGGCCTAAATATAAAAAATGAAAAATATGAAAATAAATATTATTCCGAAATTCCCTATACTTTGAGACCTACCATTGACATTCTCATGTATATCCTTCTAGTCTTTTATCCTTAAGGCACAAACTTAGATATTTGTTTTAAATAAAGTTGAGATCTCATTACATCTAAGATTTGTATCCTAACTTGCATCATGCGTGTTTTTGTATGTCATGTATTCTTTTAGAAAATAGTATTATTTGTGTTTTTTTTAATATTTTATTTATTTATTCATGAGAGACAGAGAGAGAGGCAGATACATAGGCAGGGGGAGAAGCAGGCTCCTCTCAAGGAGCGCTATGCGGAACTCGATCCTGGAACCCTGGGATCACACCGTGAACTGAAGGCAGATGCTCAACTGCTGGGCCACCCAGTCATCCCTAGAAAATAGTTTTAATAACTACATGTTAGTTCATCATGTGTATTTATTTTATTTAACCAGTCCCCTCTTCTTAGTTATCTAGCTTGTTTGAATTTTTGCTATTATAAGTTGCATAGTAATATATGTCCTTGTACCTATATCTTAGTGGAGATCTAGGATTATTACTTTAAAATTAATTTCCAAACACAAATGGTTAAGTACAAAATGGGATAAACATTTTTAAGTCTTTTGATGTATATTGTTATTGTACTGTGGAAATGTTGTCCAAACTGTGCAGCCACTGGCTGTCCAAGTCAGAATGTGCATTTCCTATTCAGGTGAATAGTTTAAATATAGTCTTTGCTGGCTTGGTTTGTGGTATGTGATACCACCTTGTCTTGATTTGAATTTGATTTCTAGTACTAATGAGTTTTAATAGATTTCTCATGTTTGTTGGTTGTTGCTGTTTGTTTGCTTTTACAGCTCATAAAAAAGAACATTAAAGCACTCTTGTCCAAAGTAAAATGAGGGATAAGAGCCCACACCTGCCACCTTGCTCTCCAACTACTCAATCAGGTCATCTGCTCTCCCACAGGCAGCACAGTAAGGATTCCCCTTAGCTAGCAATTTTTCATAATAATCTCTCTGTGGTCAGAGCACTAACTGATGTTTTTCCTTAAAACAAAAAAAAAGTAACTACTAACAACAAAAGAACTAATGAACATCTCAAAACAAAAAACAACCCAGAAAACTATCCCAGTATTATAGTCTCTTTTTATGTCTGCACCTATCTTTTATCTTTTTGGGGGACTTCATCTTTTTCTAGGTGGTTTACATGCTGTTTTATATATAAAGGATGTTAACTCTGTCATTATGTTGCAAGACATGTTCAAAAAGTTTAAAATTTATTTTATGATATACAGAAATTTTAAATCCTTATGTAATAAAAATATCCATTTTTAATGGTTTCTTTTTCTTTCCTGCTTAGAGAAATCTCCCCCAATTTGTGATGAGCTAAATATTCACTGATATTCTCCTTCATTTCTTTTATGATATCAATCTACATTTATTTAAACTTTTCATTATTCTGAGATAATTCTTAGTATATGTTATGAGGCAGTGGTCTAAATTTACATATTTCCAAAGTTAATCGATGTCCCCAAACCATTTACTTAATATATTAACTAACCCCACTGATTTAAAATGTCACTTTTATTATACTAAAAGTTATACTTTTGATTTCCTTCTTTCACTCAGATGTGTTTAGGAAGGTACTTTCGAATTTCCAACCTTTAATAAAAAAGATTGTTGCTTCCAGAGACTATGGCCTCTGCAGTCTCTATATTTCGTCATTTCTTGACATTTCCATTATAACCCAATATGAACTTAAGTTTACTCAATGTTCAATATATTCTTTTTTTTTAAAAATATTTGTTTATTTTAGAGAACAAGTGCATGGGCTAGAGGAGGAGCAGAGAGAGAGGGAGAGAGAAAATCTTGAGCAGACTCCCTACTGAGTACAGAGCCCGACATGGGGTTTGAGCTCATGAACCTGAGATCATGACCTGAGCCGAAATCAAGAGTCCATTGCTTAACTGACTGAGCCAACCAGGCCCTTCAATGTTCAATATATTATAATAAAGATATATACTATACCTATGTGATTTAAAAATATACAACTATTCAGTATTCAGTCCTACTTTTTTGTTTAACTGACCTATGGTAATAATTCTAATTCTTCCTTATTAAAAATGATTAAGTTTAATAAAATTTAAAATACTGCCTGGTAAGATTTTTATTTGGGGATAATATCCCAGGTTCTTTCTAGTGGAATGTATCTTATTAGCACTTGGCTAGTGTTAATGATACCCACTAATCAAATTGTCGTGAAATGTATGCAGTTCTTGTCTCACTGTGACTTCTCTGGGGGCAGAGTTCATGCCTTCCTTGACCTTATCCTGGCACATGATTTGTAGACAGTAAACACCTTTACAATGCTGTTGAATTTTACCCAAGTTAAACTCAGTGCAAACCTATAGGAGGAAATTCCTAGAGACAGTAAATCCCAGAAATAGTAAAGAAAATCACTGTGTTCTCAATGTCAGACTTAGGGTCATTGAGTGGAAGGTGACAGGCCTTCAGATATGGTTCAGATCACTGTTTCTCTCTCCCAAAACACACAGTTTGTCTACTCCTATAAGGCTGTCCTATGAAGAACTCAGTCTTGAAATCTTGAATTCTTGAATTCAACTCAGCAGATTGAATTTGGTGGGCCTGGAGTAGGGAATTTCTATTCCTAGAGAAATAGATGTCCATCAAATCAACTGTAGTAATATTGAAATACCCTTCTTCCCAGGAAGGAGATAGTACATTAATCCAGAAGTAGAGCTCAGAGCCCTCTCATCTCCAGGCTGTAAAGATCACTGTTGATGTCCTCATCTGCCTAAGCCCTCATGGGACTTGAAGGACACACATTTACTCCTCTGTGATAAATTTTTTAAAGATTTTATTTATTTATTTATTCATGAAAGACCCAGAGAGGGGCAGAGACCTAGGCAGAGGGAGAAGCAGGCTCCCCCACAGGGATCCCGATGGGAATTTGATCCCAGGACCTCAGGATCATGAGCTGAGGGCAGGTGCTCAACTACTGAGCCACCCAGGCATCCCCTCTGTGACAAATTAAAGTGTAGAATGCTTTACCCACTTTAGTAACCCCAGTATCCAGCTTCAGCCTTTTCTTTCTAGATAAGCAGCTATTCTTCTCTGAAATCTTCCCATGATGATCTCAGCATGTGTGGGTCATATGGGCTTCTCCCAGAACCACTGACTAGCCCCACTTTTCCCAGTCTGGGGAAGTCTTTCTTCCTCCACTCTTTTGGCTTCTCCCTTATTTAGAAACTTTCTTCTCTCCTCTCCCCTGTGTACTGAACATCTAGCATTATTACTTCAAGAGTTTAGGTTTTACAAGGATAATTAGAAAGATCATCTGGGACAATTTCCCTTTTCAACTGCCACATAAGCTTTAGCGTCCCTGAAGGCAAGAGCAAGAAAAGGCTTGGCCAGTGTGAGGGGTATATATCTGTCTGTGTTTATGTGCATTATGCCTGGGGTAGGAAGGGAGAATGGGAAACACAAATGAGTATTTTAATGAATTATCTCATTAAATGTGCTAGATTCTCTTGATTCTCTCTAGAGACAATCTGAGGTAGTTTTTTCAGGACCTATAAGGGTGACAAAGTGAGCTTACTGTGACATCCCAGATAGTTTGCTCCCAGGGCAGAACAAGAGAAGCCTGGCTAAGACTGTGGAAGTTTGAGGGATCTATTGAGCTTTTCTTGGGCTGCTGACCAGATTCAGATTCAGACTCTCTTTTCTCTATTGAGAAGTCCCTGATTTCTTCTCTCCAAACCTTCCTGTCTTCATTCCTTGCCTGGGGAAGTTTGACCCTTTCTTATTCTTTGATCTTGACTCATTCTTTATTTTTCCCTCCCTTAATCCTAGGAATGCCAGAAGAAATAAAATGGTGTCCCATGTGTGAATCCAGTGTGTAGACATATTTGTTTGGCTTGCCCTACGGGGAAGTGTGTACAGTTTGTGTTTAATTTAAATTAGTGGCCAGTATTTAAATATTGGGAAATTTCATGTAAGAATCCAGATTCCCAACTTCTCTTATAATTTGGAAGATCTGGCCAAATTAGGTCCGTTATGTGGCAAAAATGAGTTGGAGTCCTTGAAAACATTATGCTAAGGGAAAGAAACCAGTCACACAAGACCACATATTTTTTGGTTCCATTTCTATGAAATGTCCAGAATAGGCAAATCTATAGACACAGAAAGTGGATTCGTGGTTGTCCAGGGCTAGGGGGAGTTGGAGGAAAATGAGGAGTGATTTTAAAGGGTACAGGGTTTCCTTGGCAGATGAAAATGTTCTAAAAGTTAATGGTGGTAATGGTTGCATAAATCTGTGATTATACTAAAAAATCACTGGCTTGTATCATTTGAATGCACAGTGTGTGAATTATAGCTCAATACAGGTATTAATAAATGAATTGGAGCTAAATAGCGTATATCTTCTTTAGGTTGGATACATGAATTCTCATTTATCCCTGTCCTCTTCTGTATTTATTCCGTATAGTGGGGTCCAACTGGCTTCTCTTACTTATGCTCTGTCACTGGCTTCTGTTGGCATTTGACTTTTTGGCCTCATTTAGCTCAACATTCATGAGCATTTTCCTCTTCTGGTATCTTTCTCAAATTTCCCTTTTCTTGTCCTTTTCCTCATGAACTTTACCTTTAGCTGACTATCTCAGAGCACATCCTCTGTGGAATTTAATACCATAGAATAAAGAAAGGTATTTCCTTATCAGTAACATCACTGTCATATTAAACCCTATCAAACCAGACTTGGAAAAACATACAGTCTGAATTCTGGATTTCTTATACAAGTACTGTGCACTATGCCAACAGAAGAATAACAGGAAATGGTTTTTAATCCCAAGTCATCTAAGTATTCTCCCCTGAACAGCCCCGCAGGGTGACCATGCGGGAGAAGCTGCAAGGCTGGAGATGGAGCTGGAAGAGCTGGCATTTTTAAACAGCTTGTTGACGGACTGGCTTGTGAGAAAACCAACATTACATTGAAACTCTTAGGGATACTTTAAATTGGTGGATTATATGGTTGCTTGATTAGGTTTGGGTTATGTAAACAGTGGAGTGTTTAGATTTAGGCTTGGCTGTTGGAGTCCAGGCAGCTGTTTGTACTTAAGTCCAGCAAGAAGTCTTGTTAATCAAAGAAGTGACTGAATTTCTTTCTTGCTCCCGCCCCCGCCCGCTGCTTTTTTTGTACCTGTGTTGTTTTTCCTCCTGTCCAAACCCTTTGGGCTCAGGACTGTCAGGAGGCGAGTCAGAGCATTTTGAATTCTCCTCTGAGGACCAGGAACTTATTTTTTTGATTACATGGATGTGCCCCACAGATTTCCCTCACTGTGAGGTAATCACTTCATTTATCCAAGCTCTACAAAGCCTTTATTATTCCGGTTAGTTCATATTTTTGAAGCTAAGTCATCAGTTTGATGCATTTGTTGTAAAATGTGGTTTAACAGCTTGTTAGCACATTTATTTTTTTTTAATGGAACCCAAAGATATTTCATGCTTGAGCAGCAGTGGATTTAAGAGCCGATGAAAAGCTGCGCAAGCTGTGTACATTCATCACAAAACAATGGCACGAGAAAGTTGCAGAGCAGTGCACGGGGCTGGCACCAGCGGTGATGCAGGCTTTCTTCATGGGCTTGGGTTGCTTTTTTTCTGACCATGTCTTATAAATAACCAGTGCTGCCTGATGCTTGTTGGTTTCAGGTCGTCTGGGATGCGCTGGATCATTTGAGCAGTCTGAGTTCATGTGGTTTTTCTACCCTCTGCGATGATTCTATTTTATTTTGTCCACAGAGCAAAGGGGAAACTGGGACTGTTGTTCTCTGCCTTCCTCATGTGGCTTTGTAAAGTTGTCTCAGATCTAACGGGTTGGAACTGAGCACTGTTGTAGAGCCTGGAGAGTGTCAGAGAGCCTTTGAAAAGTAAAAGGGGGAAAGCCACAGGCTCTTTCCACAGCCTCATCACAAATACAAACTAGGTCATTTTCCTGGGAGGCAGCAAAAGTGAACATTCTGTGTTTGACCAAAGCCAACCTCTTGGTTGAGAATTTTTGATAGTTTGGGGATGAAGTAGAGGCACACGGTCTCCTTTGACTAAATCCAGAGTTATCTTTGTATGTATGGGGCTAGGTGTTTGTTGGATTATATGATGTGCAGCCCTCGGGGAGAAACCTCATAAGAGTAGAACTGATGAACATGGACTTTTTGATTTAGCTAAAACATATTAGCTTATCTGTTTCCCCTTTTGCATTTCTATGCTATCAAGTGCATAAACTGAGCAACAGGGATTTTTTTTTTTTTTTTGAAACAGTGACATTTTTTCCCACTGTTAGTTCAGAGCTCATATTTCCTTTATTTTCAAGCAATTAGAGAGTAAAGAAACGTATTAAGAGAAAGGAGGCAAGTTTCTTAGAGTTAATTTTTACATAGAGTGTGAGGGTAAAGATTTTGATTCTTTGCATTCTTTTACATTTGGATATCGAGTTGTCTCAGGATTATTTGTTGAAGAGAATATTCTTTTCTTCATCGAATAGCTGTGTACCTTTGTAGAAAATTAATTGTCCATAGATGTATGGGTTTGTTTCTGCAAATTTCGTTCAATTTCATTGATCATTATCTACCCTTATGCCAGTACCTAGAAGTTCAATTATAAATTCCTCTTTATCTTAAGTTACTTAAAAACTATTTTGAAATTTTCAAATTGAAGTGTTTCATGAGTAATCTCTTTATTGTTAAACTATATTTTTCTTTCATTGATTCAAAGAATGTGGATGTTCATATGATCATTTTATTTTCCTTGAAGTTCAGTAACTGTACTACATATGACTGGTGTTGCTTTTATCAGTTTTTCTTGAATCATGACAAGTCTCTTTTATTTTTTTTTTTTATTTATTTATTTTTTTAATTTTTATTTATTTTATGATAGTCACAGAGAGAGAGAGAGAGAGGCAGAGACACAGGCAGAGGGAGAAGCAGGCTCCATGCACCGGGAGCCTGACGTGGGACTCGATCCCGGGTCTCCAGGATCGCGCCCTGGGCCAAAGGCAGGCGCTAAACCACTGCGCCACCCAGGGATCCCGACAAGTCTCTTTTAAACAGAAGATTCACATATACTTTATTTCAGGCAACTTTTCTTCTATTTCTGTTCATTTTTTTTGTTTGATTTTTATTCCTATTCTCTTCTTCAGAGAATTCAGTTATGTATATGTGATAGACCTCTATTATTTTTTAATCTTTCTTTTCATTCTGTATGATTTAATCAAGCTGTCCTATAGTTGTTTTTTTTTTTAATTATGAATTTTTGGGATTTTTTTTTAATTGCCTCAACTGTGGCTTTCAACATTGTAATGTATCTATATTTCTTTTCTTTTTTTTGAAACGTATTTATGGTAACTATTTTGAAGTCCTTGTCTGTTAAGTCAGACATCTGGCCCCTTTTGCATGCAGTTTCTACTGCCTGCTTTTTTTCCTCCCTGTGTATGGGGCACATAAAAAGAAAAATTACTTGTTTCTTTGAATGTTTCATGATTTTTTTTGGTTAAAAACTTGCATTTTCAATAATATATTTTAGCAACTCAGGATATTGGTCCCTGCTCTAGGGTCTGTTGTTGTTTGCTTGTTTATTTGTTTAGTGACTTGTCTGGACTGTGGTAGTGAAGTCTGTTCCCCTCATTCTCAGTGTGAAGCTTCTGGTGTTACTCCACAGAGGGCATACCCACCTGATAGCTCCTCTAGTTGGAGGGATTGCTGTTTTGTTTTCAACATTGCCCTGGTCATAGATTGCACTACAGCCTTCTCCAATTAGTTTTGGACCCCTTTTAGGGGGTAGTTTTATGCCAGTCTTCGAGGTTTGTTCTGGCCATAGGAGGGTTCTTCTTAGCTATCTCTTTCCCTGGTTCTCTCAGGTAATCTAGCTGACCTGTAGTTTAGGTTTTTGTTCTTATGGAGCTCTCAGCCTCCTCCTAATTGTTAACTACCAAAATCTCCACTGTTTTGAAGAGTGTTTGGAGAGGCTTGAGCTTCCCTTATGTTTTGTCTCAAATAACTTATGTTAGATTTTTTGAGTAGAGCTTAGAACCTCTCTATTCTTAATGGCCAACATCTCCCCTGGGCAGATAATGGGGACAGTTTTTTTTTTCTTAGGATGGCATTCCTGATTCATCAGCAGGATACTAGGTAGAAGCAGGAGCAGCTGGTCTCTTCAGCTTCTCCTGGTCTAGAACTTTCATGCTGTGAGGGAACTGGAATGAAGTTGATCAGGGCCGTAGTATTCTCAGGCACCTGCTATGTCTGTCCTATAATTTGGTAGCTAGGGGGAGATGAGGAGCCCCTGACTCTTTGGCTGAACTCGCAATTTAGGCTCTGCAGTGTGAAATTGGGAGAGATGAGAAATACTGATGGGCTAGTCCTAGTGGCAAGATACTATAGACCTTGACTGTGAGCTGGAGTGGAGTTTCTTGTCACGTTGAACTGGAGGTGGGTAGGGAAGTAGCAGGTGATGGCTCAAGTGCCACAAATTCTCACTGTTCTTACCAAGACTTAGATTTTCTTAAATAAATGTCTTGGATAATGTTCTCCATTTGCTGTATGCCCTTAGGATAATTTCCAAAAAAAATTTTTTTTTTTAAGTATCAGCTCCATTTTCTTTTCTCTTTATTTCTTCTTTATAAAAAATCTTTAAAAAAATTTCATTTCCTCCTATTATTTGAAGACCTGTATCTATATTTTGTGTCCTTCTTAATTTTTTAAAATTACATATATCATCTGCTTGAGTGTGGGGATTTGTCTGATTCCTTAAATAGTTTCTGTTAGGCTGTGTGTTTCATTTGTACTTATATTCCTTTACTTTTTGCTTTTGAGTTTCTTTTCATAAGTTCATAGCTAGTTCTTTTCTCATTATTACTTCCCTTTGAAACAGTGAGGCTATTTTCAAATGTGTTTTGAGAATGGGCAGGAAGGCTGAAACAGTGTTAAATTTCTGTTTGGATTTGTTTTCTTCAGTATCTCCTCACTGAATCTTGTAAAAAATTCTTTGATGGGGAACACATCCCTTTCAATCTCTGTGTGGCTTAAAGCAATGTCCATCTAGTTATACTCTGTTGCTGTGACCTGGGGATGACTTTCTCATCTCTTCCTCGGCAGTGCCTCATTTCCAGAAGGTCCCTCCAGGTTCCTAGGACAGGCCATACACAATTAGAAATGGCATGTCTATTTCATCTTCAGCTTCACCTCTCCTGCTGTTCTTTGGTTTCAGGTTGGGTCTCTTGAGGGACATTATCTGCCTTTTCCCATGCTCAGTACACAGACTTCAATTTCGTTACTAACAAAGAATCACGAGACAGGCCTTCCAATACTGTGCCTTATTAAGCAAGAATCCTGTTTCTTGATCAGTGTCTGAGGGGTTCTGGGTCCCCTTCGCCAAAGTTCTCCTTAAGACCCAAATATCACTGTTTAGGTGTATATCTTCTTTGTAGTTTTCATTTCTGGTAGTATCCTTTTTCTTATTACACTAAAGATGAAGTTGGTTTTTATTTTTTAAATTTTTTATTCATTTTTTTATTTTCTTAAAGATTTTATTTATTTATTTTTATTTATTTGAAAGAGAGAGAGAGAGAATGAACTGGGGGAGATGCAGAGGGAGGAGAAAGGGGGAGTGACAAGTAGACTCCCTATGGAACCCAACATGGTGTCCCATCCCAGGACCCCAAGATCATGACTTGAGCTGAAGTCAGGTGCTACCCAGGCACCTTGCTGATCTTTCTGACATCTTGTTAGCAGTTTTAAAATTTCTCCTTTCATGGTATTTCTGCCTTCATTTTTGTGTGTAATCTCTAACAGGATTGATACAATATTTTGTTTAATGTTTTGGATTTATATTATCTGTTTCTTTTGTCTTAGATACTACTCTTAAATTGCTTAACACTTTTCCTAATGTCTTAGTGTCAATCAGTATTAATTGCTCCTCTAAAGAGATCAAGCTCCTGATAGTCTTCTCTTATTAGTTCCCCCTCCTACCCCCAAGATCTTACCGTGCCTTCCATATTTTGTTGCACTCATCTTGTAGTTAGGATCTAGATCTGCCATGGAGCAGACTTCACAGACAGCTGTTCTGAGACTGGATTCTGCTACAAAAAATATGGTTCTTTAATTAATGCTCTCCTCCACCTGCACCAGGCTAAATACTCCTATTTTATTCGATTTTTGCATTAAAAATTGGAATACTTCAAAGAAGGTTGTGTTCATGAAATTTGAGTACTCAGATGCTTCTGGGTACTAAAGAGCAAGGAATTAAATCTCTGTGCATTCAAGGAATATTGATAGAAACCTTTGAGACATACTGCATTATATCTGGCTGCTTTTTCACAAAAGTTCACCTTATTAGTGGTACATGTTGAATAATTGAATAAAAAATAAGTGAATTGCATAGGACATTTACATCAGTAGAAATAAAGTGCTGACTTTCTATATTTCTCTGAGCTATAGGGTATAGCTTTAGGTCAATCGCACTTTTGGTTGGATGTTGATATATGGACCTTGAGGTTGTTTTCCTTAAACAACCTCAAAATTGATGACCATTTTCTATTTTAACTACTGGGCTTGAAGTAAGGCAGGTAAATGAGATGACAGTTGGATATAAATGTATATAATTTTCCATTGAAGACTGACTCTGAAAAGGAAAGTTTCCCTGTGGCAGGAAGGGTTACTGGAGGAGGTGACAGCATGGAAATAGCCCTGAAATCACAATCGGATGATTTGCATTTGTGTCTTAATTCTGTTATTTTCTAGTCTTTAGGCCTTGGATAAATTCTTTTATCATGTTAACTTTTAATCTGTAAACTGATGAGAATACCTATTTCACAGAATTATTTTAAGGATTATTTGAAAGCCACTGAGTTAGAGACTGTCATTGAATGGTAATTGATCCTAAACCTACTAGAAAGTTCTCTCTCTCTCTCTCTCTATATATATATATGCCTATATATATAGGCATAAATAATATATGCATATATTATATGCATATATAGGCATATTTATATAGGCATATATAATTTCAAAAACTATAACACAGAAAGGTATATTTGTATAATTAAATTTTGTGGCATATAATGATAGATAGACTACTAGCTGAAATGATCATTTCCCTTTCCTCTTTACTAATAGAAACCTAGAATTATTGAGGGTGGTAATGTACCCAGCTAAACTCTTGTGTTTTACAAGCCTCCCTTCAGATACAGGTGATAAATAAAACACAAATGGTTACTAGGGATGGGACTTCTGAAAAACTGTTGAGTGAATGACACAGTTGACACTGGGTGAAACAGATAATACATGAAATAGATGATCACTTGAAGAGAAAATGGGAAGATGTCCTCGAAGATCTAAGAAAAGCTGTTGCTTTGCATAGAGGCTGCTGTAACTAATTTCATTATATGTGTGGAATATGTGGAGGCCGAGAAAAATCAAGGCCATTCCACCTCAAGTTCAGCGTTAGCACAAGTTCAGCCATCCCAGGCCCCTGTGAATAAGAGCTAAAATTTACCTCACTTCAGTTACAGGAAGAAAACAGCTTACAGCTTAACGTCCTAGAAAGCCCCATATTAGAATAAGAACAGATAAATAAATAAAAATTAAAAAAAAAAAAAAAGCAAGCCAGGGATCCCTGGGTGGCGCAGCGGTTTGGCGCCTGCCTTTGGCCCAGGGCGCGATCCTGGACACCCGGGATCGAATCCCACGTCGGGCTCCCGGTGCTTCTCCCTCTGCCTCTCTCTCTCTCTGTGACTATCATAAATAAATAAAAATTAAAAAAAAAAAAAAAAAAAGAACAGAGCCCAAGCCAAGTGCAGGAAGCCCCATATTAGAATAAGAACAGAGCTCAATGCCCTTGAAAGCCCCATATCAAAATGTAAACAGAACTTGAGAAATTCCTCCACCCCTTCTGAAAATCCCCTACCTAGACCAGCCTATAAAAAACCCAGCTGTAACCCACTTCGGGGTCCAAGTCCCTGCTCCGCTCTGTCGGGTACACTTGGACCCAAGCTCGAGCTTGTAAATAAACCCTCGTGTGTTTGCATCGGTGTCGGCTCCTTGGTGGTTTCTCGGATTCGCAATCTTGGGCACAACAGAATATAATTCAGGTGTGACAGCAAATACATTTTCACATATTCAAGATCTCAGAACTTGCATAATGATTAGGTCACTTGAAGGAGAATATTTTTCTTTTTAAAGGTTTTATTTATTTATTTTTTAACATGATCTCTACACCCAACATGGGGCTCAAACTCACAGTCTTGAAATCAAGAGTCGCATGCCCCACTGACTAAGCCAGCCAGGTGCCCCGAGAATATTTTTAACATCAAGATCAAATGTATATTATTTCCTTTAATTAATGAAAATCCCCCACTTAAAGTTTTTTTTCTTAGTATTGTGATAATTATTTTGTTGAGTGTTTTGTTTTTCTTAAAGTTTCTAAATTCCTTTATTTTTCCAGAACATGTTTTTGTAGGTCTAAATTAATGCAAGCTTTTGATTATACAGGATATCCGAATATTACAGGGTTTCTGTCTTTCTCATTTAGTCTCTCCTCCCTCCCTTATCTCCTTTTTCATTTCCTCTTTTTTTCAACTTTTAAATTTTTAAATTTTCTACTATGGCTTCTCATATTTCATCATGTTGCCTCCCCTCTCTCCTCTGCAGGATTGCCCCAGAGTTTCTTGGATCCTATATTCTCTTTTCTGGGTTTTCTGGCTCCTACCCAATTTCCCGGAAAAGAACCTTGGAAGCTATTTTCTTTCTTATATGTTTTGTATGCATTAAAATGTCTTTGTTCTGCTCTCACACTCAACTGATAACAAGATTGGCTGTTAAATTCCCCGTTCAAAAGTCATTTAGCCTTGGGGCTTGAAGGCACTGCCCCAGTGTTTTTTATTATTCAGGATGTTTATTTACATTGTGTGTGATCTGGGTATTTTTACATACAGGATTCTTTTAGAATCTTTTTTTTTTTTTTTTTTTTTTCCCATTGATGTGCTGAAATTTCTTGAAGATATATCTAAATGAGGGCTTTTTTGGGGGTGTAGGGTTGGCTCATTTATTTTCCTGGGGGCTCATTGGCATTTCTCATTCTAATTTTTCTTCAATCCAAGGGAATTTCCATTGCTTATTTGAAAATTTCCTTTTACCTCTTTCTCTTCTTATATTTATGAGACTTATTTGTTGGCCATTGGATCTCTATAGTTCATTTCTTTTCACTGATAATTTCCACTTTTATTTTGCTTTACATTCTTTGACATTTCCTCAAGTTCTTCTATTATTTCTATTTTATAAAATCACAATTTTATTCCTAAATATTCTTTCTTGTTCTTTGATGGAGTGATTGCCAGTGGGTATGGGGTTTCTTATTTGTAGTGATGAAGTATTCTAAAATTAGATTGTGCTGATATTTGCACAACTCTGCAAATGTACTAAAAACATTTAATTGTATACTTTCAACGGATGATTTTTATGGTATGTGAAATATATTTTAAAGTTGTTAAAAAGAAAAATACAGACTGTAGAGGGATGGGATAAGATCCAGATAACAGAGGATTTATTCTTGGTTAAGAGTTTCACTGTAATCAGATAAAAGACATTTCTCAGGTTAATTTTGCATTACTCTTTTTTTCCTATAAAGACCATCATTGCTGTTGATCTTAACTGGATTTCATTTGTACAAAAATATACTGTGAATCCTATGCTATGTAATTTTCCCTTTGTCCCCATTCTCCTGACTGATAACTTCTGCTGGTGGTCATCAGCATTTTGAACGTGAAGTTTTAAGCCCCATCTTCTAGATGACAACAGTCTCTCCTAGTCTGCAAACAGATCCCAGCATCGACTTCGTTATCTTTTCCATCCTCCCTTTCTGCCTGAAATAATTTTGAGTCATTCCTGCCCACAGACTAGGATGTCCAGCTGTGTGGACTCCTACGTGGAACTCTTTTCCTTAGAGCTGTACACACATTGTTCCCATCACTTAGCACCTGGAAGTCAAAATGAGCTATACCTGGGTCTAGAGGCACAGCCACTACATCTTCTCAAGTTATGAACCTGTTGTATAATTACCTCCTATCAGTGAGCAAGTAAGAAAAAAACAAAACAAAACAAAACAAAACAAAGAAAAAAACAACTTGAGAAATGCTAGGCCACTCATTGCATAATCCTTGTTTATTTAAAGAAGGTATTTAAAATATTTCCCAGTCTTTCTTGTTAATACCTACTTTCTGTTTTATTTAGAAGTTTGGGATAGAATACTATGGAAGAGAGAGATTATTATTTTTTTAATTTAAATAAAATTAAATTAAGAGGAGGGAATGGACTACATACTCTTCCAGAAATATGCAACCTAAAACCAGGCAGAATCAGATGTTAAACACTTCAGACCTACAGATGCCTCTGCATTTATACTTCATTATAAAGGAGATGTCTCCAGTTTTCTGCAGGAAGATCCATTTACAACAAAGCAGTTAATCCATAGCAAATATTCCTTATTAGATACTTCAGATACTAACTAATCAGGTAATCACAGGGCAGAAGGGTCCCCTCTCAGAAAACAAAGTGAAAAGAACCAATTCCAAAGATAAAAGTCTAAATTTTATCTTTATGATTTTGGGTAGCTTTTTGTGGTACTGGTTATCATGCACTGGTTTTCCCTAACTCATACTGGGCTTTCACATCTGTGTGCTGATTTTTTACATTTTACTTTCTTTGGGCTAAAATATTTTTAATATATAGGGTTGAAAACTGTAAATGACAGTAAAAAGGATCTTCGGTAGCTTTCATAGTGACCAGCACTTTTATAGTAATTTTCTGCCTCCAAGAAATTCTGCCTATAATTGAACTTCATGGAAGCTCTCCATCCTGGTGGAGGATACCTGCACTGTTGAGTTCCCAACAAGGCTGAAATCTTGGTCTTAGGCAATGAGGCAATTGCTAGTAGCTATACTATCCCTCTCCACAAAAAGGATTCCCTCATTTCTGTCTTTTTTTTTCCTTTTTTCCTTTTTTCTTCTTTCTGTTCTGATTGGATTGGTTGATTGATTGAAGTCCTCAGTTTTCTCCCAGCAGACCAAGCCAGTCATACCTAGAGATATTAGATATCAATAGCTTTTGCCTCTCAGGGGACACATTTTTGGGGTAAAAGTGGCCAGTGACAGGTCTATATTTTTATCAGGAAGCCAAGATTTATGGCATATATTCAGTGTCTACTATTTGGCACAGAGTTGTAAGGAGAGACATTCAAGACATATGAAACAAGATTTCTCTGCTCTATATCCAAAGGAGACACACATCCATGACACAATTTGAAAGCAACAGAAAAGAAAGAGAATTCAGTGCCAAATTGTGTGGTAAAGGTTACAAAGAGCTGTGGTTCGCCGTATGTAAAATATTTATCTTGATCTGACCCTTGGGCCTACCCTTTGACCACTAACGTTGTTTTAATCCTTTATGTTTAATTGCAGGCCTGTCAGGCTCAAATATTTATAGGAATCAGACAGGCACTAGATAACTAACTAAGGGACCTTAGAGATGTTCATTTTCACCACAAGGTTTTTAAACTCAAAAGGATTTATGTCCATGAACAACCAATCACAGTGGTAGCATACTAAGCCAAAAGAGAAAAATGACATACAAAGGGACGCTGAAGAAATTCCTATTTTTTTCATTTTAACTGACTTATTTCACATCTACACGAAAGAGAAATGTTACCATAGGTTAGCGTTAATAATGATTTAGGAACTATATGTATTCTTGCTGGCAGACTTGGGGCTTTGTCCTCTAAGAAAGCAACCGAAAAACAGACATAATAAGAATGGTATTAAGCAGAGCTGATGCCAGTTGGGATGGTGACTTTTAGATATAACCTAAATAAATGTATTACATATCCTATGGTTATGAGACAATGGAAAAACAGGCAGTACTTTTTCCTGATAATTTTTGTTATTAGATTATAAGCACAAAGCTAAGAATTCAGTTCAAAGTACAATGGAAAATGATTCTCTTACTACTGCCAATCCCAAAGAAGGCCCTTTTCTTTATTTTTAAAAAGACTTATTTATTTATTTTAGTGGAGGGAGAGCAGAGGGGAGTTATAAGCAGACTCTGCAGAGTGTGAGGCCTTATGGGGGACTTGATCCCATGACCCTGAGATCATGACCCAGGCTGAAATCAAGAGTTGGACGCTTAACCACTGTGCCACCCAGGTGCCTCAGAAAGTCCCTTTCTATACGTTCTTGCATATATCCTTTTAAAATTTTGTCTGCTTATACATGTATCAGTATATATATATATATATATATATATATATATATATTCTTCTAAAATATTTTTTAGCATAAATAGTTACATATATACTGTGCTGATCCTTCTTTTTATTTAACAAAATAGCTTGGAGATTATTCCATGTTATATGTATGATTATGCCTCTTAGATTTTAACTATGCTTTGGCTTTTGGCCAAGATGGAGTAACAAAAATTGCATTGATCCTTCCGACTGAAGCAACCCTCCTCTTCTTCCACTCCACCTCCCCTCCCCACTACACACACACACACACACACACACACACGATTTGAGACAACACTTTTCAAAGACATTGGGCATCAGGCATCAAAAGACAGTGATCTTTGAGAGATGAGAAAACAAAAGAGGTAAACCCTGCTCTTGACCCAGTTGACTGCCTTGGCTTTCCAAGACATCACACAGCAGGAAGAACCCAGCAAAACCTGGCTGACTCTCTGAGGTGAAGAGACAGAGCTAAATGAAAGAAGCACCGCAGAGATCTGCATAGGGTCCACCTGGAGTATGCAGCAGTGCCGTGTAGTACTGAGCTTAGCACTGATGAATGTGTCTGAAAGGATGGGAGGCAACAGTGCCTGGCACTCATATAGGACAGGAAATGGTGCCTGTTTTCATCAGCCACACAGAGTATTGGAGTAAATTACTCAGAAAGGTCTGACTTAATAGTGGGAGAATAATTAGCCAAGGACTAAGCATGGCTCTGGTTCCAGCTAATGAATCTTAAACAAGACCTAACAGGATCAAACTCTAAGAAATTTAACTGCATTGTAAACCAAAACTAAAAAAATATTTGCAGAAACACAACAATATCCAACATCTAAAAAAGTAGCATTCATAGTCTCTGGCATCCATGCCAATGATTACAAGCATACAAAAAGCAAGAAAATATGACCCATAATGAGAAAAATTAATCCATGGAAATCAATGCAGACAATAGAAGTCATGGACAAAGACCTTGAAAGCGTTACTGTAACTTTTAATATAAAAATTGAAGAAGTTAAATAGAGACATGGCAGGCATAAAGAAAAATTCCCAAGCCAAACTATTAGAGATGAAACTACAACATGTGAGGTGAAAAATACACTGGATTGGGTTTGTGACAGACTAGATATCTCAGAAGAAAAGAGTAGTAAACTTGAAAACATAATAATAATAATACTTTCTGAAAGGAAAGTATTTTTTTAAAGGGAAAAAGTGTCAGGAAACTATAGGACAACTTCAGATGTACATGTAATTGGAGCCATAAAGGACAGTAGAAAGAATTGGAACAGAAAAAAGCAGTTGAATAAATAACGGTCTACATTTTCTTAATTTTATGAAAACTACAAACCTGCAAATCCAAGATTAACAAACTCCAGGTACAGGCAATTTGAAGAAAACACCAAAGCACATCATAATCAAATTGCTCAAATCTAGTGGTAAAAAGAAAATCTGAAAACTTCAACCAAGGATAAAAGCTCACTAATTATGTGCAGGGTAAGAAAGATAAAGATGACATATTTCTCATCAGAAGCAATGCAAATAAGAAGGCAGTGGTGAAGCACTTTCAAAGTACTTAAGAGAAAAAAAAATAAATTGTTAATCCAGAATACTAAATCTATTGAAAACACCTTCTAAAATGAATGTGAAATAGACTTTTCAGACATATAAAAGCTTAAATAATTCATCACAGCAGACTTATTATAAGAAATGGTAAAATCCTTCAGTGAGAAGGAAAATTATACCAGATAGAGGTCTGAATCTACTCAAAAAAATAAGAGTACCAGAAATAATGACTGCATAGGTATACATATGGCTTTTCTTTATTACAGTAGCCTTGTATACCATAACATCTGCCTGGTGATGAAATCACTATTTATGTGAAAAAAAAACACAAAAGAGGGACAACCTGGTACAGTGAACGCTATGAAATGGTGATCACCTTCTAAAATGAAACTACATTCACTGCAATGAAATATCAAATAGTTATCTTACAAGTTCAATTTGAAGTAATCCTTTCTGTTGAAGTATTACAGAAAAAGCACACAAATAAAAATTTAAAAAATTCAGCTTATTGAATTCACAGAGTACACTTGTGTAACACCCAGTGTAGGACCCAGATCAAGAAACAGAGTATTACTAACATTCCAGAAACTCATCTTGCACTTCCTTCCAACAGCTATCTCCTCTCAAAGGGCACCCTAACTTCTAACACTATAAATTAGCCTTGCCTGTTTTGTAATTTTATACAATTACAATCAAAGTATTTACTTAAAAAAATCTGACTTCTCTCATTCAAACTTATGTTTAGAAGATTCACCCATGCTGTCCTGTGTAGCATTGTTTAGTTTCATTGCTGTGTAGTGTTCCATGGGGTGATATGCAATTTACCTATTCTACTCTGATGGGTATTGGGTTTTTATCATATTTTGGCTATTACGAATGGCACTGTTGTAAATATTTTGTGTGTCTTCAGATGAACATATGTAGACATTTCTGTTGAATGCATACCTTGCAGTGGAGTTGCTAGGTAATAGATACATAGTTCAGCCTCCCCAAATAGCTGTATCATGAACTATACTAGCACTATATGAGCATTTTAGTTGCAGCTGTTCAACATCAACACATAGTATTTTCCATCTTTTTCTTTTTAGCTGTTCTAATGGGTGTATCGTGGAGGTTTAATTTTAATTTTCCTGATGGTTAATAAAATTGAACTACTTTTCATGTGCTTTTTGACTATTTTGATATCTTGGGTGAAGTGTCTACCCATGTCCTTTGCCCACATCTCTACTGGGTAATTTATCTTTTTCTTATTGATTTGTAGGAGTATATGTACTCCTACATATATACACACACACACACATATATCTACATATAGGTATAGATCTCTCTCTATATATATTTATATATATATATCTGTGTGTGCATATATATGTGTGTGTATATGCATACACACACATATATACATAATTTACATAATGTAATATTTGTTTAACCCTATCTTGGCTCATTCTGTTATTTGCTTTTTCATTTTCTTATTAGAGTCTCTTGACAGATGTTTTAAATATTAATGAAGTATCATTTATTATTTTTTTTACTTTTAAAATTTCTTGAGCTCAATAGAAGTAAATATTTTGATGTGGTTGTTAAAATAGCTAAAAATACTATTAATTTACAAAGTGAGTGACAGTCCCACTCCTCTGTATGATGTTCGTATCTTACAGAGAGGAATTAATTTCTTTTTCAGTGGTGCATCATATGCAAGGTTTGGAACAACTAGGGTATATTCAGGAAACAGCATCCTGGATGTTGAAAGATTTCCAAAGCTTAACCTCTGAGGAGGAGTTAAAGGATATGGAGACATTTAGACTGAAAACCTTACACAACAGGTGCGAGGAAATATTGCTTTGAAAGCAAAATTCAACTTATTGATTACTGCAGGAAGAAGAACAGGTTGTGAAGACGCAGAGTGACAGGGATATCAATTTCAACTTGTCAGGGGCATTCGGGTCTCTGTCATAGTGGTCCAAAGATAGATTGGTAAATGGAGTTGATTCCATGTAAGAGTAGTGTTAAAAAGGATTTTGACATTGAGTGGAAAATGGCCTGAAGAAAAGTATCCTTTTATGAGCCTGTATCATCTTAGTTCCTGTCACAGGCCAGGTTTCCCAGGAAGCAGACACTGCGATTAGGAGGGGAAGTTAAGAATAATGCAGACCCAGTGATGGCCTTGGTCAACCCTTCAGGGAACTCTGGAGCTAGAGAAACCATTCACAGTTATACTGTATTGGGTTGAGATGGCCAGGCCTTTATTCCTTCATATTGATCATTCATTGGATGTGGGCTGTCCTGGGGCAGGTAGTGACCTGATTCAGAGCAGTTCTTTGCAACTAAGGCAGTTCCTAAAAATGCTAAGAGCTGAAAGCCCTCTGTTGACCATATTTCCAGGAGCTGGACAATAAGTTCTTGCTCAAAGGAGAATCATGTTGTCTAGAGCAATATGTTATACAGCTTTGCATGGATTTTCTTTTTTATCTTTTTATTTATAATTTTTATTTCCTTTGTCATATATATTTGGTTTAACTTTATCCATCCAAGAGACACCTGGGTGGCTCAGCAGTTTAGTGCCCACCTTTGGCCAAGGGCCTGATCCTGGAGACCCCGGATCGAGTCTCATGTCAGGCTCCCTGCATGGATCCTGCTTCTCCCTCTGCTATGACTCTGCCTCTCTCTCTGTGTCTCTCATGAATAAATAAAATCTTTAAAATAAAAAAAAAACAACTTTATCCCTCCAAAATAACAACTGACCACCATTCCGAGAATAGCAGCAAGAACTCCAGAAGTCACCGGCTTTGGTCCTGGCCATTGCTCACCACTGTAGAAGCTCACCTGTGCTGGGGCTCGCTCATGTACAAAGAATTGGGGCTCTCTGTGCTTTTGTGTCCAGAAGCAATGTGCAGCTTGTAATATAATTGCATTTCACAAATGACAAGGCAATTTCATACCCACTGGGATACAATCTTCTAGGACCCCCAAGACTGCTCTCACCAAAACCCAAATTGCTATCTACAGAATTCAGCTCTGTTAGCTAGAACTGTGGTTCCCTATAGCAATAAGAGCCAGATGTTGAAAAGATTCACAGAAAATTAGGATGCTAGGTACTTAAGTAGAATTTTATTTCATATTTAAATCTCTGTTTCAAGTATCAGGAGAATTTGCTTGGATGTGACTACTTTTTTTTTTTTTTAATTTTTTTTAATTTGTGAAAGGGAGTAGGGGAGCATGGGACATGTGTTCTGATGCTGAACTTCCAAACTGAACCTGATCAGTTGATAGCTCATTGACGGGAAAGACCAGTTGAGAGATGGTAGTGAAAAAACAGGATGTATATATTTTTTTATTACTGTTCATTTGACTATTTTGTTTATTTGAATATTAGTATTTTTTAGGAAGAGGCTTCCTCACAAGTAGTTTGTGCTTTGGTAACAGGTGTTTCATGAGGGCCCAGAAGCCTGGGGGCATGGTCAGGTTGTAGGATAGTACATTTTTTCCTTAGTATCTTCAGGTACTAAGCACTGCTAATCACTGCTACCAAGCCCACAACTAAAAAAAGGATGGCTCTATTCTGCTATAAATTCTGTTTACTTGGCTTGATCATATTGAACCTGATCAGTAGTCTTTGAGGATGAGTGTCTCTGTGATGTGGTCGCCTTAGAACAACCGTGGGGTGAAGACTGCAATATTTCTTAAAGATCCCCCTTCAGAAATGGAGAACTTAATCCCCAGCTGCTGGGATATTGCAGAAAAGGACCTAAGGTATTTTTCCCTGGAACAGATCCCCTTCTGAAGGAAGACTGCATCCTGTGATGGATCACTACTGGGATACCGGGAGTAAAAGGACCTAGACCTCTCTCACACCAACTAAAGGGCCACCTCAGTTCCTGAGTTCTCCAAAGGCTGAGACCTTTGTTAGAGCTTCACTGCAGCTCAATTTCTCCTATTCAGTCCTGTTTCCTTCCCCTCTTTTCTAGAGGTATGTATCCCAAGAGCTATCTAGAAGTTTCCTAGAGGTGGACACAAAACACTGATGCTTAATTTTAAAGAATTTGAAAACACCCCATCTGGTAGCCATAGTTTGTTCATGATGCCCTTGTGTCTGTAGGCTCTGAAGTCAAATCTGGATTCAAATTATAGTTCTCTCATCTGTTCACTATAGGACTTTGGACAGGGAATTTAATCTTCCCTAGGTGTCAGTTTATTTATTTGTAAAATGGGTATGATATTTGTGCCAACTTCATGGGTGTGTCCCAGACAGAGTTCCACAAGAAGTAGACTGACATTAAACTTCATTATTAGGACATTATTAGGAGGAAATTGACATCCAGGACACTTAAACTTTAATGGGTGGTGAGGGAGATAAAGAGAAAAAGATCCAGAGCATGACATGCTAAGAAAGACTGAGCCTTGTGACTTTTGAGCACAATGGAGAAAGTGTAACAAAGATAAGGTCACAAAAAAGATCAAAGGCACCAAAACAAAACAAAACACATGGGGAAAGTTAACAGATGGTTCTGTTCAATGGAGAAAAGCATGGATTATCATTCTTCATTATGCTCCATCTACATCCAAGAATGAGTGGATGTGGCTTATGAATTTGAGAATAATACATGACAATTTGTTTCTGAATGAAAAAAAATTACAAAGAGCAAAATCATAGATATTTCAGGTACCTGAAATGAAAAGCTCATTTATCTCATCTGATTAATGAAGTATACCACTTTCTGGGGAAAAAAAAAAAAAAAAAAAGGGGGGCGGCACTTGGGTGGCTCAGTTGGTTAAGCAACTGACTCCTAATTTTGGCTCAAGACATGATCTCAGTCCTGAGATCATGCCCCACATCGGGTTCTGTGCTAAGTGGGAGCCTGCTTGAAATTCTCTCTCTCCCTCTGCTTCTCTTCCAACTCTTTCTCTTTCTCTCTCTCAAAAACAAAAAACAAACAAACAAACAAAACTACCTTTTTTTCCTGGGATTTAATCTAAGGAGAATTTTTGTATGTTAGTTCATGTCTTCAGTGTTACAAAATACCCACAGCAGAAATATTGTTTGGTTGGATATTTTTATTTACTCACCATTAAAACCAAGAGCATAACATTGCATATTTATTCTCTGAAGGCATTTTTATGTGAATCTTAGGAAATATGGTCCATTTACTTTGCTTAAGCTTACACTGCTAACATAACTAAGGGATAATGTTTAGAGAGTATAGAGCAGTGATTCTCAACCCTGGCTGTATATTAGAATCATCAGGGGAGCTTTAAAATTCCTGATGCCCATGCCACATCCTGGACCAATTAAATCAGGATCTCTGCTGGGAAATGAGACATTAAAAAAAAAAACAAAAAAAAAAAACTCCCTGGGTAATTCCAATGTTAAGTCAAGGTTGAGAACCACCGATAAAAAGGCCCAAGTAGTTACTGTGCTTATTAGTCTATCCTTTTTAAATATATTTTTTTCTTAGTGGCACTTTTGATAAGTGCTGAAATGCAATCAAATAATATACCAGTAAATATCTAAAGTGCTAGAACAATGGGAAATTGATTAAATTGATTAAATCACTAAAGTCAGCAAAGGGGGCCCAGGAGTGACTAAAACCAATAAGCTGTGTGGGACATCCAGTTATTATCTCTAGGTTTACAAAGGAGTCAACCAATCAATTGCTCATATTTTTCAGGGGTCAAAGCCCATGACCAGGTTACCTTCCTCAGTTGTTGGCCTCAGAACTCCAGGTTGGTGAAGGGTGAAAAAAATTCCATGGGGTCAATGGCCTTAAATATCTGGAAACACTAGCCTGATTCAGGAAATATTCTGGGTTCCAACAGTGCAGTTCCTCAAAGTGACTGAGTTGGAGTTGAAGTTCCCAGGAATTAACATGAAATGTGACTTCATGAATCGAAATGTGTTTGTAAATGACTTACAAATAATACTTTCATTCTTCACCAGTGTAAGGTGGTGGCCTTGCGTCTTATCGTAAGATCTAAGACCCAAATGGAATTGCAGATCTTTCCAAGAGCTTTCATTCTTTTCACTTTGGAGAGAGCTCTGACAGGCTTGTAACTCCGTGCCTTTAATCCCAGGCCTTTCTGAGTCACTTTAGGTCTGACAGTTCACCTTGGCTATAAGCCATTACTCTTTCCATTCCTGTGCTATTTGGGGTGATGTTTCAGAAGGCTCAGCTGAGAGACAGACCAATGTTTGGACCCACAAGCTTGTTTTTAGCTCTGACACTCTAAGCAGGTTGATTTCTCTGAACCCATTTCCTAATGTTTATTGTAGGTTAATAGTCTGTTGCTAAAATGCTTAATAAGATGCTATATATTCAAGATGTTATATACAAAAAAAATTTGATAAAATGTTCAGTAAGCACAATTAAGGGAAAGAGAGTGATGGTACCAAATAGGATAATACTGTTTTTCTAAGTCTGTGTTCCACTAAAAATTTGTTAATGTTTAGTAAAATATGCACAGACAGAGGCCTTTAGCAGACCAACTAACTAGAGCAGAAAAAGATGCTTATTTATCAGCTCTGTGCAATTTGTAAGTCATCCTATGACTTATAGAATGTTCTATGCAATATAGAAGTCATTCTATGACTTCTACAATGTTCTGTGAAATATGGAAGTGACTCTTTACTTGAAATGTAGGCTGAATCAGGATGTGCTGCGGATAGACACAGGCTGGCTTTCAAAGAGTGTGAAAATAAGAACGTAAACTATCTTATTAATAATTTTATATTGATTACATGATTTATTTTGGATGTATAGAATTAAATGAACTATATTGTGAAAATTAATATTACTTCTCTCTCTTTACTCTTTTGAAACAAAGTGGGGCTAATAAAAAACTTAAACTTGCATACCTATTTCAGATTGTGCCTTGTGTATATTTTTAACAGTGCTGTTCTAGAGCTTCATTGTGGACCAATACAATTTAATAGGAAAAAAATTAAGCCTTATAATGATTACATTTTTTTTCCTGGAAATCACTCTTTATTTTTTAATACATTTGCTCTGGTGACACCATAATGTGAAATCCTGCTCTTGACTCCTGTCTTAAAACCATGTTTGTTTGGGGCTTTAGAAATTAAACATTCTTGAATAAAGACTGTCAAGATTTTTAATCTTTCATAAAATTAAACTCCTCTTTATTGTGAACAATATCACTGCCAGTGTTTTACAAGGTAGATTCTTTTCTTCAATTTTTTTCCTTTTGCTGATGACACTTTTTAAAGATTCTTGATTGCTCTCTGGATCACTTGAGGTATTACCTGTAATTTCTGTCTTCTCTTGCTATTTGTTGGATATTTGAGGAAGGGGGAGGAATTCCATGTCTGTGTGGGATTCAAGTGACTGCAACTAGGATGGCGACAGTCTGATTTTACTAGGTGAAAAAATGGCAGAGAGTAGAGAGAGTACAAGTAGCTTTTTGAAATGGAAGTCTGAAGTTCATCTGCATCTCACTGACATTGTTTTCTGGTGATAGCTCCAAAGTCACAAGCTCCTCAAGGCTACAGAATAAGGGCAGGTATCAGAGAGGGGCATGGTACACAGCCTACTTACACATACTTGGTGGAAATGGCTGTGAAATTGCTAAAGTTTAGTAGTTGAGGCAAAGATTGAACCATGCTCATAGATAAGTGTACCTAAGAAAATTGTGTATTAGCTATGCTCAAATCTATAGAATTGCTATTTTGTGGGGATAGCTTTGAGGATCATTAGCTGTAAACTGTTTGTCCCCATCTGCAATGTTCTGTGATATACTTAAACAATAGTCATGGTACATGGTCACGTTGTCCAGAGAGGAACTCAAAAGACCCATGAGTGTACTTACAACCTCTTCTCCCACATTTCGCATTTCCTTGTGGAACAGCATTGTCATTAGAAATACACAAGCCATATGTAATTTTAAATTTTCTCATAGCCACATTGAGAAAAGGGAAAAGAAGAAAGTGAAATTAATTTTAATCATATGTTTTATCTAAATTTTATTTTAACTAGTAATATTTTTTTGTATTGAATCTTAAAATCTGATGTGCATTTTCCACTTACAGCACATCTCAGTTTAGTTACATTTCAAGTGGGCAAAGATGACATGTAGCTAATGGCTACTGTATTGGATAGACCTAGAAGCATTCATGTGGGGGCATCTGGATGGTTCAGTTGGTTAAGCATCCAACTCTTGATTTCGGCTCTGGTCATCATCTTGGGGTTGTGAGATTGAGCCCCCTATCTGGCTCCCCATTCAGCAT
Organism: Canis lupus familiaris; assembly: GCF_011100685.1. NCBI lineage: Eukaryota > Metazoa > Chordata > Mammalia > Carnivora > Canidae > Canis > Canis lupus. The sequence continues at coordinate 15,861,253 of NC_049245.1, read as the reverse complement.
GGAGTCTGTTTCTCTCCCTCTGCCCCTTCCCCAGCTTGTGCATGCATGTGTGTGTATATGCATGCATGCTCTCTCTCTCTCTCTCTCAAATAAATCTTTTTTTTTTTTAAAGAAGTATTCATTTGTTCATAGGTGATCTGTCTACCTTAACATTTTGGGAGGCCTCAGGGTGCCTGCTGTTGATGGTAGCAGGTGGACCAGTGAGAGGGGCTGAGTCTTGATAATGGGCTTTAGGCTAAGATGGTCATTCTTAAGGCAGGACTTAGGATGGCCCCAGGAGCATCTGTCTAGGGGCTTTTATAGAGACCCCTAGGCTTCTGGAGAACTGTTTCTAAACAATTCTGGAGAATGGGGTCCAGAAGAAGGTATATGCCATGGAGCCAGGGAGAGGATGTGGCATCCTGTACACTAAAGCATTAACTTTAGGCAATCCAGGGGAGGATTACCCAAAACCTGCATATTCCAGATGTGTTCATTATTGGCCCTTGACAAGCTGGTGAGATAACCTTGAGTCCCTGGAATATCTTGCCTGATAATAATGTCTGTTTGTGTCTAAGGCTTTAATCCATGCCAAATAGTTTATGCTAATTATGTGATTTATACTGAATGGTTTTTATATTCTTAGAGCTATGGGCCATACTGCATCTGTTGGGAGCTGGAGATTGGAACAGCTAAGATCAACTCCATGCCTATGTAATTGACCCCAGTAAAAACCATGAACACCAAGGCTTGGGTAAGGTTCTCTGGTTGTCATTGCTTCTCACATGTTGCCATACATCAGTGCTGGGAAAATTAAGTACATTATTGGCAAAGGACAACTGGAAGCTAGTTCCTGATTGCTTCTGGACTCTGTCCCATGTACTTTTCTCCTGTGCTGATTTTAACCTGTGTTCTTTCACCATAATAAACCATAATCACAAATATGACAGCTTTTCTGAGTTCTGTGAATCCTTTTAGTGAATCATCAAACTTGAAATTGGTCATGGGGAACCCTGAGGTGCATTATCTATTATACATCAACAGCCTTACTGAGAAGGAAGGTGGGCATAGAAACAGGATTGGGAGAATAAGGACAGGGCCCTAAAGACTGTGGTGGGGTTTATTATAAGCTAGGCACTATTCCAGATACTTTTCATGCAATTATTACCTGATTTAATGCTTGTAATGCCTCTCTCATACCTGTCCTATAGAAGAAGAAATAGACATTCAGTTTCCAGTCCCCAAAGGTCAAACTAGTAAAGTATGGCCCCAAGCACCAGGCATACAAAAATCCTTTGCAATAAATGAATGATAGAACAAGATTCAAGCTGGGTTCTCCTAGAGCCCAAGCCCTGGTTCTGGCATACCACAGCACAGATTTAGCCACATTCCGTGGGACACACTGGCCTTGACATGTGGAACAGAGTCTATGGTTTCCCTGCCTACCTCCCTTCAACCTCGACTGGAGTTCACTTCAAAGAGTTCCTAGACATATCTTCCTCATTTCTCTGTCTGATAGCTCCTTCTGGCAGCGGGGCATATTCAGTTTGCACAGGGCCTGGTAAGGCTCCAGAAGTGGCCCTCAAACAATGAGGGAAAGTTGTTGTGAATAAATACCTGCCTTTCCTGGCCCCTCAGTGGAGACATGTTTCACACAGCCTCTCAAATGATCGCCACTGGGATTGAGCCCCAGCTGCCCACAGCTGTGTCCCTCTCTATAACCACACCCTTTATGGGCATTCTTACTTACCCATCTCACTTCTCATTCCTTCACTGTATGACCTGTGATCCCCTCCTGAATAAGCTGCTAGAATCGGAATTCTTAAACTGAGCATCTGTTTTTGGTGGGGACCCAGAATAAGAAGAGAGAGAGGATCACATCCGAATGGGTATATACAAAGCAAAAAGCAAAATGTTTGAAGGATAGTGACACTGGTTACACCCTGTATCCTGTATTTTTAAGTGTCATATTCATAGCACATATATTGTTCTTTGTCCCATATTTGAATTAATTTGAATCACTGTGTTCAATTGTAGCATGAAATATGTACGTGCTGCAAGTTGCCATGCATGGTTGCATATTATAATTCATTCTTTGTACTTTAGTTTACCTGGCTAATTCTTCTTGTTTTCCACCCTTAATACCATTAAAATATGTGCCTAAATGAACCATCACTTGTAAAGCTGAAAGCTGATATTTACCTAATCAAAATTAGACTTCCTAATACCTATTAAAGGGAAAACCTGTTGGGGGTGGGGGGTAGAAAAGAAGATAATGCTCATATTATTTTTCAGACAATAAACAACCTTGTATAATCCTATTATGAACATTAGCATACATTTCACAGCCCATCTGGCAAACAATAAAGGTCATGACTCTATGTATTTGAAATGCTATCCAGGGCATTGTAGTAAGGAAAAGGGTAAAACCTACAGCTCTGTCAATGGGTCAGAAAGCGGTCATAGGACATTTCTCAGACACCATGGATTACTCAAAGAGACTTTTATGAAGACAAGCTGTGTGTTAGGAAACATGTTTTTCAAAGCTAAACAGGTCTGAAAGAATAGTTATGTGGTAAACAGTGGAAGTGGGGTTGTGGTGGGGGATATTACCTGCTTTTAGTGATTCATGGTTAAAACTGTTACAAAACTCCAGTTGTCTTATGAAATGCAGATAGTTATTATGGTGTCCTTTATGGGACAGAGAAATTATAGTATCTGCTTCTAGTTAAAAATTCTTATTCCAGAACTTCAAAAGAAGTCACTCTAATGAGTTTTACTGAGAATTTCTAATGTGGAAAAAAGATTGGATTTTTCCCCCTAGCTCATATTTGATAATGGTAACTTATTTTATTGGTAAACTTTAGAACCCAATAGAAATATTAAGAATAATGTAGGTGTTAGAGATCCATTGGGCCTAGGTTTCATGTGCACACTGCCCGTTCCTGCTACATGGATTGTTTTTTTTTTTTTTTCTGCTACATGGATTGACCTTTATTTCCTCTCTCTGTTTCTGTTTCTTTCTGGATGAAATACAAAATTTACATGAGGATTAAATATAATATATGAACTTGTATCTCCAAGGATTGTGATATCAGTGCTACACAATGTATTCTACTCCATTTCTGTCTGAGCAAAACCTTTAAAGTAGATGGACCTGCATTAAACATTGTTTTATTAGAGTGAGCATATGTCGCAAGCATAGTATACTATTTAAAGTTAATAGTTACAGATACATTGACATTATCATTTAATTACAAGCTTTATAAATGTGAAAGATTTGTTGTTCTAAACTATTTCTAATTATTTTTCATGCATGCAGTTCACTTAGCTTGTACCCGAGTCTGAAAGCAACCTTGTTTGTCACATTCCTTTCTCTGACAATAGGATGAAATCACTATTAATTTGAAAGAAACTTTAAAACTCAAGTCTGGCTGAATGATAGTATTCATTGCATGCCAACATAGTGTAACATTAAGTGTGAAGTTGATAAACAGTCAAACCCCTTAGCTACTCCTTTCCCTGAAAGTGTCATGGACCTATTGCATCTCTCTCACTGAGCATGCATTTTTATCAGGATCCACAAATGGTAAGTAGCATTTCTTGCCAAAACGCTGGAGGTTAAACCCTCCCTCCTCAGGCCAGTCCATCAATATCCTCTCCTTATTCAAAAGAACTTGGAGTCGGAGTCGGAATGTAGAAGCCTCCATCTTGATATTACAAAACATTATAGGTCTTCCCAAAAAGAGAGATGCATGCCTGGCTAAGCCCAAGATTGACAACAGGAATTTGTAGGGTACCAGAAAAAGTAAAGCCTTCTTCACATGCCATAGACAAAGTCACTCTTTTTTTTTTTTTAAGTCACTCTTTTTATTGTAAAATTTGAATAACAGTAGATGGGAAATAGAATTTCCTATGACTTAAAATATGTCCTAGTATAGGGAAGTGACCAGCCCATGGCAAAACTTTATGAAATACACAGAAGAAAGTGAGCAAAATCTAAGATACTACTAGAAAAAAAAATACTGCATCAGAAGAGAGGCTATTTTCTAGTTTCATCAGGCAAAAGGATTTTTGTTAATTTCTTAATAGTGAAGAATATTGGTTAAGATACTGGTGCGACAAATGGAAGCTTTAATTCAATGGAATGTATAATGGCTCATATCTGTGGTTCTAATTAGCAGATGTTTCTTCTCAACACAGAAAATGGGGAGCCAGGCTCCCTCTACTTTACAGCTCTGCCATCCCATAGGCAGTTGATGGAAATGGCAAAGAGACTGTGGAAGGGGCACATCTGTTCTCACTGACTCGGCCTCGAAATGTCACTCATCACTGCCACTCATTTTTCATTGATGAGAAATCCCAGAGCGAGACCCAGCTGCAAGAAGAGTAAGGAATGTGACCTATGGTTGGGCAACCACCTCCTGGTTACAACTGTGTTCTATGGAAAAGGAGAAAAGATAGAAATGGGCACCTAGCCACTGCCATAGGAAGAATTGGGAATGCCAGAATTTCATGAGTAATATCTGTAGTGTTTACTGTCTAATATCGAAAGAACATGGAAGAAACTTTCCAAATAGATCTCTGCTTATGGTGGTTTTATTTATCCTTCAAGATTCAGTCTTAAGTGCTACTTTTTCCATAAAGCCTCCATTGCCCCATAAAGCACATCCCATCCTGTCTAGCCAAGAATAATACATGCATGGATGCTTCAGTTGATTCCCCACTTAGATCACCTTCACCAGGCTAGTGTACCTGTCTATAAGTTGTTCTGTATGTTGGCGGCTAAAGGCTCATTGTTGCTCTCCTCTCTGGAAGATTGCCCTTAGCCAAATTGAAGACATTTTGCTTTGGAGGTTAAATGACCTTTCTCCTTCCATGGGAGCAGATAACAGCCAATAATTGACTGACATATGTGTAAAAGAGGCCATTCCCAAAATGGGATCAAGTCTGTGGTTAGTTCTCACTCCTGAGTTTCCCTATGGATGAGGCTAAACTTTAGCTGAACCCCTTCTTGCCCCATCCTGCTTCTCTCCTTCTCCTTCTCTTAAGAGTATCCTCCCCACACTTGCAATAAACCATGTGCACTGGAATCCCAAGAGAACCAGGCCTAAGACAACAGGGTACCTTGCTTTCTAGAATTGAGAGACAACATAATTTTCACATATTCCCTTCTGCTTAATTCTTTCAGAGGTGAGGCAAACATTTGAAAAATAGGGCCGTAAGTGCAATTTGATAAAAAATAAAAAATCAAATTCCAGAATTTTCCCCACATAAATGAATGTTCTCTTTAATTTCTAATCTTCTACATTTCAGGACTTTGTACTGAGAATGACCTAGGGGCCTTTTGTGATCCACTACTGTAATGGCAGGTTTTCTCTTCCATGTAATAAGCAGGAAGATGGGGACAAAAATTTTATGTTTTTAACCATCAGGAAGTTTTCTTTAACCAAAAAATACAAGTGAACCATAGCATTTCATCCAGGAGCAGTTAGCATAGGTAAGCTGGAGCTCAAATAATATATTAATTGGTGTACTAGCGTAGCATAGTATCTGTGACATGGCAAAATAGTCATGACTGTTGACTCTCGTTCTCCTTACTTGCATTCCAAAGCATTCCATGAGCTAGGAAGGGAAAGCTAGAATTGGCCATATTTCTCAGAAGTACGATTTAAAATATCAGAGTCAGCTTCAGACCCTGATTCTCCACAGCAGCAATTTGAGATGTTATTGATTTGGTTTGAATGTTCCCAAAATTTGCTACAGGAACCACAAGGGAACCTCTATTTGGTTTTTATAATGTTCATGCTTTGAACATTTGTCATTTGTCATTGTCTTATGACAATAATAACAGGTGCTGGAAAGAATTAATGCTTCTTAAATATATTTAATAAGAATCAGGCATGGCATCATTGGTGTGTTCTAATTCCTGTGGATATCATCTGTATGGAAATATTTCTTGAGGGGAAATATTTAGAAACACATTTTAGGACTTCCCCAATGGTGAAGGATAATGAGTCTTTTGCCTCTACTGCTGAGCAAATTATCATAATTTTCTAGATTAATGCATAAATGTGGGAGCTCAGCTTTTTATGCAGACATCCAAGCATCCCTATAATCTTCTCATTAGAAGGCTAATGGGTTTCTGTCTCCTAATCAAATTATACTATTTTTTGCCTAATTTTATTTAAACTGTTTCTTCTCTTGAAATAACTTGACTTCTCTATTTTGCAGATACACATCCTTTTCTGTCTTTTGAGCCAAACATTTACCATGAAAACTTTTCTGAAAATTCTAGGCTACAATTATATTATTATTTTCTGACTACCCAAAGTGCAACTTGGTTATGCAGTTATTGGATTATATTCAAGTTATTACTTAATTTCTTTAATTGACAAACTTGTCTAGATCATACCCTTTCTCTGACAGCATGCTGCATTATTAAATCATATCATACACTGCAATTGAATCCTCATTGTGCTTAGCACACAGCTGAGCATACAGTTGGTGCTCAATATATGCTTGAATGGGTGATGGAATGCACATCTCATATTTCTTGATGCCATCATTACTGGGTCTCTGAGATGAAAGGGGTCAGGAATGTCACATGTTTCCTCAGCTCACTTCCTTGACCCAGTGTGACCCAAGGGTGTTCTACAGCCAAGTGTAGAAAGGAATTCACTCCCTTGCCCTCCTCTCCCAACACATCCTGCCTAGAGACAGCTTTAGACATTGTTGGCAAGAGAATGTCTATAATCAGGTCAGACGAAAAGGTCATTTCTACATTAGAAAAGGTCTGTGATATCTTTCCCTCAACAAGGAGCAAGACCTCATTAAGTGTCAATTGAAGCACAGATAACACATGAGTATGAAAGAATATATACATAAACAAGTCTGCATGTTGTTGAGTATGGGAAAATGTGTATATGTGATATATTTATCTTGTTATTTTCTAAGGAGGCAATTATAACGTATATACACAACATGTTATAAAGTGGTTTATTTCTAAGGTGGTTAATCTATGTCACTGTGGATGTTTGACAGATATTTGGAGTTCAGGCAGCATAGCAATGAGAACTAGGAGAGAGATGTCTGCTGCTTTATGCTGAGCTGTAGAGTGCTATGAATTGTGTTGCATAGGCTCACATACTGCTCTAGAAAAGTGCTTCATTTGTCTATACTTTATGTGTCACCCTATTTGGGAGGACAACCTTGACATTCAGCTTTTCAGTGCAGGGGAAAGTGAAGAGGCTTAAAGAACATGGGCCTTGATGTTAATCTCTTGCTTTCGCTAGCTGAGTGAATTTTGGAATGTTATTTGATTTTTCAGCTATTGTTTCCCTTAAGCACAATGAAGATAATAGTATTTACATATCCAAACTATTTTGAGCATTAAATGTCATGTGTATAATCCACCTTGCACTGTGTTCAGGAAAAAAAAAAATCTAGCCATTTAGTCATTTATCCATTCACGTAACAAATGTTTATCGTGTACCTTCTATGGGTCAGGTTATATTCTAGCAGAGTTTTGGGGAGAGGATGGGAAATCCTGGAATGGAAATTTTTGTACAGGCCTCACTGTTAATGTAAATACAATAAAAGATCTGAAGGGGGCAAGGGAGTTAGCCATGCGCAAAGATGGAGGAGAGGAGTAGAAGAAACATCAACTGCAAAGGCCTTGGGATTTAAGTGTGTTTAATGAGTTTGAAGAATACCCTGAAGGTCAGCCTGGTTGGAGAGGGTTTGCCACGGAGGAGAAGAGAAAATAAATGAGCAAGGCAATGGGGAGCTTGATCAAGTAGAGTCCTGTGGTCATTGAAATAGCTTTTACTCTGATGAGATGGGAAACCACGGGAACATTTTGAACAGTCAACTGACTTACGTTTTAAAGCATCACTCTGGCTGGTGGATGAGATTAAAATGAAAGGCAAGAACCCAGTTTTCAAGTTACCACAATACAGAAGAGGATGCTAGCTAAAACTGGGGTGGTGCCACTGACATTAGTGACAGTAATTAGATTTTGGGTAATAATAAGTAATTAATTACAGTTTGAAAAAAATATAAAATATGTAAATCATAATTTTTGATAACAGTGTCTACTTGATACAGTGGTAGTTTTTGGTATTATAGCAGTGCTTTGGGAATTAATAGTGCTTAAATTGCTTCCTCCATACCAAAAATGCCACAAGAAACACCATGGATTTGAATATTCTGCATGTGGAATGCCTTAAAGGCTTTGGCAAGATATTTTTATCCTTTCTAATGTTTCTAAAACTGAGCTAAATCCTTAAGTTTTTTCAATTTTTAATTTGAAGACTTTGATTTTTTCCAAGTAGTTTTAGGTTCATAGCAAAATGAGAGGAAGTTACAGAGATACCCCAAACACCACTGCCCTCCCCTGCACATAGCCTTGAGCTTTTTCATTTTCTACCTGGCTTTTTTTTTTTTTTTTTTTAGGATTTAAAAAATTAATTAATTTATAGAGTGCAAATGGGGCAAGGGGGAAGGGGAGAGGGAGAGAGGGAATCTTAAGCAGACTCCAGCACAGAGCCCAATGTGAGGCTCAGTCTCATGACCCTGAGACCCGAGCCAAAATCAAGAATTGGATGTTTAACTGATTGAGTCACCCAGGCACCCCTCTACCTGGCTATTTTAATGGCTTGTGACAAAGTCACAAGTCTCAAATGTACAGTAGGTAGAGATGGGAGTTTCAGGGTGGTAGTATCCAATTCCAGACAAGGTGCATTTCTCATTAGCAACAAATGATAATAAGGTAATTCAAAGTGTGAAAGAAAATTAACTGTTAACCTTGGATTATACTTGGACTATTACTTTCACTCAAGATGTAGGTGAAACAGAGACTGACATTAATAAAAAATCCATAGCCCTTGCAGAACAAACTGCATGGATGTGTTTTGGTAAGAAAGAAAAGATTCTATAGGAAGGAAACAGAATGCAAGGCATAGTTATAAGCACAGGCATTGTGGAATATTTTGGTAAATCCCTTGCAATTGTGAGTATCAATGATAATAGTAATAGCTGATTTTGTTTGCACTTAAAACCAAGTGAAACTAAAATATTATGCATTTTAAACATGGAAGACAAAGGAGGGGTGTTAGTGGTCTCTAGAGCTCAGTCAAAATGTTTTGTTATTGAGCAGTATTTGATATCAACATGGATATCAACATGTATATAACATATGCATATGTCAGTATATATACATTTTTAAAAAGATTTATTTATTTGAGAGCAAGTGAGCATGTGCAGGATGGGGAGAGGGGTGGAGGGAAAGAATCTCAAGCAGACTCCCTGCTGAGTGCAGAGACCAACACAGGAATTGATCTCACAACCCTGAGATCATGATGGGAGCTGACACCAAGAGTCGGACTGCACCACCTACATGCCCCAATATGCATGCGTTCCTGATACATATACATGTACATTTCTGATCTTGTTGGGAGAAGGATAGAACTGCTGATTAACCATAGAATTTGTTAAAAAATATGTAAAGCTAACCACATATGTTAATAAACAGATTAGTTATATAACATTTATCTTCCAAACTAACACAGGGAAAACTAAAAGTCAAACTGAAGACAAGGGAACAAAATAGGTAGACAAATCTTAGTAAGTATATAGTATAAAATAGTTTAAGTCTATCATTAATTAAAATAAATATAAACAGATTAAATTCACTTCTTAAAAGACTCTAGGTTTTATGAAGAGTATTTGTAAAATCCAAGGTATATAAGAGACACACTCAAAATACCGCCCAGAAAATTTGAAAAAGGTAAGGTTTATATGTTAACAAGACATAATAATTTTTTAAATTCTAAAAAATTAAGTAATTAAGTACTAATACAATTAGCATTATTTCTTTGCTCCCTGATCTCACTTGAACTGAATTCTATAGAATGACTCCAACTTCAAATAATACTCTCTATGTATTCGTGTTTTTATATTTTACATATATTTATTATTTTTAGTTTTGTTTTTCATAATATATTCACATCTTTCATGTTATGTTACTCTTCAAATCTTCCTAGAAAGTAGAAGGGAAGAAACTATCTTCAATCTTATCTCTTCTTATTCCTGACACATACAATCAATTAATATTATAAAAATATAACCTCACAAGAAAATCTAATTCTCTCCTACTTAAAGCCCTTCAGTGGTTTTCCATTGATTTTTAGAATTACTCTGTGTCCTGTTTAACTTATTGACTTCTTTGCACCTTGTTTTCTATTTCACTCTCTAATCGCCAGCTATATGCATTGATTTTCAGTTTGGGGGCATAGCAAATGCTTTTTAACTTAAGGTTTTTGTACACATTGTTTTGTCTTTTGTCTTCTGGGTTACTCTTTTGTGTAGAGTTTGCATGATTGAGCTTTTTTTTAGGCTGGTGATGGCTAATTTTATGTGTCAACTTGGCTGGGCCAGAGGTGCTCAGATAGTAAACATTATTGCTGAATATACATGCGAAGTGTTTCTGGATGAGATTTATATTTGTGGTAGTAGACTGAAGAAAACAGATTGTCCTTCCCAATGTGAGTAGACCTCATCCAATCTGTTAAAGGCATGAATCAAATAATCAAACAATAAGGTTAAGGAATGGGGAGTTTGCTCTCTCTGCTTGACTATCTTCAAACTGGAACATTGGTCTTCTCCTGTCTTTGGACTTGGACTGGAACTGGATCCTCAGCTTTCCTGGGTCTCTAGCTTGCCAACTGAAGGATTTGGGATTTCTTAGCTGCCATATTTTATGTGAGCCAATTCCTTACAATAAATCTTTTCAGTTATGTTTTTTTCCTATTGGTTCTGTTTCTCTGGAGAACCCAGACTAATACAAGCCTCAATTTAAATGTTACCTTCTTTGAGAAGGCTTCCTTTCTTTATTCTCTGTTTCAATCATCTCTTTCTTTTATAATACATATAATAATAGAGATGGTCTCATTTGTCTGGTTTCTTATGTTTTATCTTCCCATTTATGATGTGCCTCCTGAAGGCAGAGACCAAATCAGACCTATTAATTCCCTAAACTGTGCCCAAAGCCTGATGCAAACTAGGTTCTCAATAAATATAAATAAATGAATAAGAAGAATAAATGAGTGGATCAGTAAATGAATGCTTGAGTGATTGGCTGTTTTGCCCAGGTAATTGTACTTTTTTTCTCATGGGTTGAAATACTGTCTCTATATTTCTGACTTTTAAAACATAATCTTTATCTTGAACTTTCATCACTAGAACTTAAGATTCAGATTTCCAAGATTTCTCATGTATACCTCAAAGCTAAACTCAATTTCTTTTACCCTCCAAATTGTCCTATTATTAGACACCTATTTTGGTTAATGGTCCAAGCAACCACCAAGTCACCCATGCCTAAGACCTAGAAGTCATCATTCATTCATTCATTTATAGAGCAACTTTTATGTGGCCCATACTGTATGAAGCACAACATACATAACATGTATAATGGAAAACAAACATAATTCATGTTCTCATGGAGTTTATTCTGCCATCATTCTCATGACTCTAATTATGTTGACTGCTAAGATTTGCTTAATCTACTTTAAGAATATGTTTTGGGCACTTCGGTGGCTCAGTTGGTTAAGCATCTGCTTTCCGCTCACATCATGATTCTAGGGTCCTGGGATCGAGTCCCCCCATTCCCTGCTCTGCAGGGAGTTTGCATCTCTCTCTACCTCTCCCCCTGGTTTGTGATCTCTCTCTCATGCTCTCTTTCTCAAAAAAAAAAAAAAAATCTTAAAAAAATATATTTCGGACCAGCACCTCTCTCTCCCTCCCCACAGCCTTCCTCATATATACATATACCTTTTCTAGATCAAGCCAACATTGTATCTTATCTGAACCTTGGTAACAGTTTTATAATTGGTTTCTTTGCCTTCAGTCTTATCTCCCTTGAATTCATTTGTCACACTACTGTTTCAACTTAAACACAAATTTAACTACCTCATGGCCCTATAAAAACCTCCATGTTTCACTGTCACTTGCAGGGGAAGTTCAAACTCTTTAGCACGGTATGCCATGTACCTTATCATTCAATTCTATTACATGGAATTCAGATCTAAGCATATGACCTTATGTCTTTGCATATGTGGTTCCCTTACTCTGGAATCTCCCCTCTCTGCCTCACTGTATCAGCCTGGAAAATTCCTTTAATCTTCTCCTATTGTGTTGGAGCTCTCCTGATCCTATGCCATCCAGGCAGAAACAAGAGCTGGGGAACCATATTTTTACAACTTATAGGGATTTGTGCCTTCTGACTTAGTAATGAATGTCAAACATGTTCACATGTCTGAATTCCTCACTGGACCATGGGCAACTTACAAGCAGAAGTTATGGCTTATATAAACATCCATCTGTACAGAGCCTGAAACATTAGAGACTTTACTGAATCTTTGCTCAGATAATGAATATTGACTCAATGAAGAACATAGGTTCAGTCATTTGCCTAAACTGACCCAAGTGGCAGAACTAACCCAAATTTCCAAATTCCTACTCTACTGGTTTTCACTAGACCAGAGCACCTTAGTTATTTATCCAGTGATTTTTCAATTGACCCAGGGGATAAGAAAGCAATAGGGTATGCTCTGGATCAAGGAGTTGGTTCAGAATCACCTTGGGTCTTTTTGAATCTGTATGTGCTTTGCTTAGAAATTCTGAAATGCACTCCCTGAAAAAGATCACCATTGGGTGATTTATGTCCAAATATAGATATAAATATATAGATATATTTTATATATATATAATAAATATATAAGGGCACCTGAGTAGCTCAGTCTGTTAAATCACTGACTCTTAATTTCCGCTCAGGCCATGATCTTAGGGTCATGAGATCAAGCTCCTTGTCAGACTCTTCACTCAGCATGGAGTCTGCTTGAGATTCCCTCTCCCCCTCTCCCTGCTTGCTTGCTCTCTCTCTAGAAATAAATAAATAAAATCTTAAAAAAATATGTGTTTATATATATGTATATGTGTGTATGTATATATCAGCATATAGCTATACATGTCTATATATCTCCTTGCTAGTTGGGGAAGAATGGGTTTGAAGTCAGGCTGCTATGGTTTTGAACATGTTTCTTCCTTGAGCACCCTTGTTTACAGGTGAAGAAATTGAGGCACAGACTTTACATCACCTAACTACTCTGTGCCTCAGTTTCCTCACCCGAAAACATGGCACCATACCATTGAAGTTGTTATGGGGATTATATCCGATGACTGACCCTTGATAAAGAACTAGAATATTGCCTGGCACACACTGGGTGTTATAAAATTTAGTTGCCGTTTCCCAGTTTTTACCCTCAGACTTTAATAAAAATTCTGAAGATACCAAAATGATTTTTCCATTTGTGCGGGGAGAAGATTATTGCTATGCTGATGAATTGTCTGCATTTCACACACACTTTAACAGCTCCAGGGTGTCTTCAAATTAGAGCTCCTTATCACTCATTAGCACCACGGCAGGAAAGCTGATAAACCTCACCTCTCTCTCAGTCCTCTAACGTAACTGGGGAAGCCTCCGTTCTTTTTTATCATCTGAATTCTGACCTAAAAGGCTTCACTCTAACCCGAGGGCTTAATTTATCTTCTGTTAAAAGCAGCCGTTTGCCCTTACATGGAAACTGCCATGCCCTGAGTGTGCATGGTGCAACCAAGAAACAGTTCTGCCTGTTTCATCTCAGACGCAAAGGAAGGTCTCTTCCACCCTCCCCGTCCACTGCGGGGCGATGGGGCTTTGATTAAGGGCAGCGTATTAAAGCTTTAGGCTGCTGTTGTACAGTTCGTACTGTAAAGTTTTAAAAGTTGATAGAATGCCATGAATGCCATTGTGTGAACTCAACCTCGTGTTTGTTTTACTTACTGTACATCACAGTATACTTCCTGATAGCCGAGAGTTTGTGTTGTTTTGACTAAACCTGGACAAATATGCATAAAATGTGTACTTAACAGATATTTCACCTAAAAACAAAGAAAGGTTTGTGTCTTTAGATTGCCCCAGAACCTGAGGGCTACTGAGAATTATAAATAAATTTGGCTTCACAGGCCTGCAGTCATAAATGACATTTTTTTAAATGATGGAAGGAGGGAGATTTCAGTCATACAAGAACCTTCCGTTTAACTCCCCTCCTCTCAAATATGTCCAAAATTTAAAGGGAGCTCCTCTAAATATAACTCTCAGTTGAAAAGGAGCTTTTGATTCCTAGTTATTGGGGAAAGACCTGTTTAACTATTTATACCTCTGCTTTGTTTTCTTAAAATCGATGCAGAAGGAACATGGGGTCCAGCCCCTTTAAAAATCCTATGTTTTATCACTCTCTGGCTGATGGGCGCAATCCAGCATGAGGAAATTAGAAACAGCTGGAGTAGACACAATAACTTCTTTTTTAAAAACTGTTCACAATTACTTAAGAAAAATAGAGATGGCACTAGAATCTCAGAATGTGGTTTCTGGACCAGCCGCACTCGCATCACCTGGGAACTTGTTTAAAATTCTTATTATTGGGCTCACTTGACCTATGGAATTAGATTCTGGGGGATGGGGCCCAACAATCTGTGTTTTACATCCACCGATTGCCAGATTCTGATATACAAAAGGGGCTAATCAGGAGACCTAGACCATGGGAAAGAGTAGAAAACAAGAGGAACCATGAAAGACCAGAGGCTAAAAGGAGTGGTTTGGGGACAGTTAATGATCAATAACAACCACGAAAGGTGCTAATCAGGTGTTTAACATCTATACTCCAACATGTATCTGTTTCTAAATCTGAAATTACAGAACAGACTATCAACAGTTTTTCTGAAGACAGTGGAAAATACAATCCAAACAAGCTAGAGTTAGGAAAGATGTGGTTACAGAGTAACACTAACAGGAATATCACTTGTACTTAGATTTTTTTTCTGGTAATACTTAGTCTATATAGTGATTTTCACATTAATAAACAAGACACAGAATTAAATGCATATATGTAAATTATTAAAATGTATAAAGAATGTACTTTTGCTTCCTGTATGAGGGAGGAACTTGTGGCAGACAAATGTCCTGCTGAGAAAAACTATAAAAGCTGAATAAAATATGAAAATCATGTGTGAGGGCCTTCAAGAGCTGTCTGAGCAGTCAGATCCTGAAAAGAAGGGAGCTCACTGAGGGAAGGCTACCTTTGGCATCCAAGTTTCTCCTGAAGGCGTGTCCTAGCAATATCATCCCTACATCCATACCCAACAGAAATACAGACATAAGTATAGAAAAAGACGTGCACAAGAAGTTCCATAAATCTACTATGTGTTGTAGCCCCAACCTAAAAACTACCCAAAAGTTAATGAACCACAGAGCAGATGAATGAATTCTAGCATATTGACACATGAGACAATGAGCATGAACTAATTATAGCTGTATGCAGCAATATGGGTGATTCTCACACATGCAGTGCAATATATTCCACTTACATAAAGTTCAAAATCATGTGGAGATAATCTGTGATGTAAGAAGCCAAGATACTGGTTACCTGTGAAGATGTTGGAAAATGGAAGGGGTGATGTTCCAGGTTCTGGTCATGTCCTCATGGTGGAAGCCTTGCACTGTGTGTTTGCTTTGTGGAAATTCAGCTACCTGGACATCCATGATTTGGGCAGTTTTCCTTATGTACCTTTATAAAAACTTTTATACCTTTCTAAAAACTCTTTAAAAATGTATTAAAAAGACTTCTTTTATTGTTTCTCTGTCATCTTTGAAGACCATCAAATATGTCTCTGCCATCCTGTGACGGAAACATGCATTCTCTGGAAGTAACTGGGGACAGGAGAATGTGGTCATTAAGAATCTTAGATCGGGAAACAGACAGACCTGGGGTGCACTGCTGTAACTTTGGGAAGCTCTTTAATCCAAGTCATGTTTTTCTCATTTCAGAAGTGAGGGAGATCATTCCAGTAGCAGCTAATTTGTAGAACTGAGTGAGGATTACATGAGGAACTCTATCTAAAGTGCTTAGCTATTAACTGAGGGTCTGGAGGGAAGTGAGTGGCCTGATGGCCAAGAATGAAGGTTGTGTATCTAAGATCAACTGAAAATAGCCTAAGACCCCTGTCTTCGTGACTATACTTCTTTCAAGTAACAAATATCATGCTTACTCACTTGGCAGAGTAGATACTTATAAGAAACCAAATGAGATTTTTTTCAAGGATGTCCAGAGAGAGAATTGATTGAAGAAGAAAGCGTGTCACCATGACTAGGAACTGTCTAATGGATGGCCATGGGAACTTGATTAAAATATCATCTGTTCAGGATAAGCCAAATGTGCTGAGAAATTAAAGTTCTCTAGGAAAATCCTTCAGCCAATAACTAATGGCAGTTGGTGGATACTTCCTTGCCCCTTGAGCAAGGTAACACTGCTGCGTACATTTCACATCATCTCCCAGAGATGCCCAGTGGAACTGAGCTCCAATTGCACACAATGGTGATTTGCTTGGCAGAGCACACGAATTGACTAACTTCCTTTCCCCGTCTCACTTTTCCCTTCCTATAGCAGTGTTTTCTGACATCACCTTCCAAATAAATTACTCTTATTCAAAACTTTGTCTCATTACCAGTTTCTGTGGGAATCTGAACTCAGTCTTAGGCCTTACACATCTAATAGTACATTCTTAGTTGTTTTTTTTTTTCTAGAGACTTCTGTCAGCCAGCACACCATGGCTGCCTCCTTTGAACACTGTAATTACTACCATGCTGTTAAGGATACTGCAGTGTGCCTCCCCACTGCTCTTCAGAAGACTTGTCTTGGCCACTGCCCTAAGCCCACTGTGCAGCCCTTTCCCCTTCACTACACCAGGAATCAGGAGAGGGATAGTTAGTTGTCCGTACATTACCTAGACTGTGGCCACTTCACTTTACTTCTTTTCTTTTTATCATGAAGATCCAGTAAGTCCAGAAATAATCTTGTCTTCCAGGGACTAAGGCCTCTGGCTATTTCTTTCTATATTTCTTTGTTTGGCAAATAAACCTCCTATCCACTTTGTAGTAGCTAAAGTCTTCTGTCACTATCACCTCCTCTAAGAAGTTTTGCTTCTTCCCTTCTCCCTCCTGAGGTTGTACTTCCTCACAGTATATCTGCATCTTCTTATTGCTCCTTCTTCACCAGAATCTCTATCTTGATCTACAAGATTAGCCTTTCTGCTTTGGATCCTAGGCCATGCCTAGAATCAGAGAGTTCCATAAGAATCCTCTCATGAAAACATTGGGATATTTTGATACATGTTATTATGCCAAATCTACAATAATCTCTCCAAAAGAAAGACTCTTCTGTGTTATGGAGTTTTCAGGGTTTAATTTCCTTTCTCCTTGTGCAACATCTTAACACAAACTAGATTGAAGATGGCTTATAATCATCCACAGTCTTAAATAGAAAGAATGATCTAAATGTACTAATTAGTCTAATTGGAACTCATGAAAATGCTCCAAATCTTACTTTATCAGCTTCTACTTCCAATCATAGAATTTATCAGGGTGCCTTTTCAGTAGCAACACAATGAGTCACTAGTCTCACTTCCTCTCTCTAGGCATGCTAAACCAATACAGAGACACTGATAAAGATGGACAGTTGGGTAAAGAAGACTAAGACAGCACTAGCCTGGCATCTGAGCCTTGGAAGAAACCTCGAGGGCATGTGGTATGACCTGTATTTCCTTGGTGTAAAGCATTTTGTCTCCCAAAAGACAGGGAAACTTTGCCTGTGGTGGCGTGGGCTGCAATTCTCTGAGGATGCTTCTAAGAATCACATTATTAAAATAGCTTCTGAGCAAAAGGCTGCGATTCCCAAAGCCACTTTGAACACATGTAATAGGCAGAGATGAGGTCATCTCCCTAAAGGTCAGCTGCATCCCCAGATGTGTTCTTACCTCAGCCTTCACCCGCAGAGAGCCAAAGAATGGCTCATCTCGGGGAAAGTGCGGGAACGCATGCCCACATGTCTGCAACAGAACCAGCACCTGGCCAGGCCTGGCAGCCAGGAGTAGCCCCACCCCTTGTTCTTTGCCAAACATTGTTCCTTGTACCTGGCCAGTGTCCGGGTTTTGCAGCCTCAGACACTTAACCACCTTTTCCGAAAGGACCTCACCCACTTTACCTCAGCCCCACCCCATCCCATCCCTTGGCCAGACCTGTAATTACCGGACCTGAAAAGCAGCCTCAGAGATACCACACAGGGGCAGGGCAGCCCCCAGCAAGCAGCCAAGCTGTAAGATTTTCTTTCTACACCATCCTTTTACTGTGGCCATCCTGTGTCATCCACTTACCTCCCACCAGTGGCCTTGCCAGCCAGGCCTGCCCCTCATACTTTGAGCCCAGAGCAAGAGTAAAATGAAGCCCCCCCAGTCTGTGGCCTAGCTTCTTGTCTTTCTACTTTCTGGCTCTGTCCTCATGCAACGGCTTACACTTGTGTATACACACCCTATCCTATCTTTCTATCCCCCACCCCCCTGGTCCCCCAAATAGCAGCCTCTTTTTAACCCTTGGGCCTATACCTGTACACATCAGTCACTCTTAGGGAGACAGAACCTAGAAAGAGACACCTCTAGGTCCTGAGTGCAGGTGCAGATCTCTTTGGTCAGGGAATTTTCACGTCCCACAATGCCTAGGGTGTGGTTCAAAAAGAAGGGGTAGGCTTCTAGAGGGTATATCCACTTGGCTCTGCAGATTCTTTGCCCTGCGCAGAGGGGTTCAGCCACAGAAAGGCCAGGGTCGAGCTCGCTAAAAGGAAGTATCCAGGGCAGAGGCCTCCACTTTCTCATCTAGGCTTGGTATTGCCACCAACTTACCAAGGGGTTTCCTGGCTTCTTGTGTCTTCCTTCTTCCTACTGGCATTGTTTGTACTAGATTCAATCGAGGCTGTTTATGGCTCCCATTGTCCTCTGGAGTAAACACAGCTCCTCTGCCAGGTCATCTACAATCTGAACCCAATCTGACTTCGGAAGTCCTTTCCTTCCTATGCCCGAACATTCTGTGACCGGCAAACAGGATCTTAGAAGAACCAGAATGCAAGGGGACATGAATGAAGTGGCTGCTATGTCTTCTGAGAATGAGGAAGTCACCTGCCATCCCTTATGGCCTTCAGCTTTCCTGGTTTTGCTTCACTTAGTGAGTGGAATTTGGACAGAAGGAGTTTATGTGGCAAATCAAAGTCATGTGTCTTATCTGCCTTGCTGGAGATAATATTTTGTCTTTCCTGACACTCGTGGTGTTTATCCAATTTCTGCCTTCCTCCCACAGGCACTTTAGCCATGTGGAAGTACAGACCACGCCTTTGAGGACTTGCTCTCTCCATACTGATACTTCCCCTAAGAGCTTTGGCCCTGAGGTAGTTCCTCCAGGACAGTGGGCCAATACCCATTTCATTTACACCATCAAAACAGCTGTCTTGCCTCAGTTTTCTAAGGTCATTTCAGAGGTTCCTCTTCCCCTCCATTTTCTCTGAGGAGGGCATTGTTTCTGCCCATAGTTTTCTTCCCAGATCAATTACTATTTCTTAACCCCTCCCAGCCCACCCAGGCTGCAGAGCTCTCCTTATACATGCTCTGCCCCTCCTGGAGTTTTTTGTGTCCAAAAACGTCTCAAAATGGTGAAACCCAGACCCTTTCTCCTTTCCCTCACTCATCCGTTTCTTAGCTGATAGCCTGAGTTATATGCTCAGTGAGAAGAGGCTGGAGGTGGAGACTGCCTCTTCCATCTCTTTCGCCAACTTGAAGAATCCCCCTTGAACTTGGTAAAACATCTGTGTTTTCCCTTTGGGTGGTCTTCACACACCTCAACCATTGTCATGTCTAGGCTACTTTAGGGGAGCCATAGTTATCTCTCACCATGCTGTCAGCAGAGATCAGAAAGTTCTTTTTGTCCTTCTGTTTTCTACAGGCAGGGAGAGCCCTCAGGGAACCTCATAGCCTGGCTCTCACCCAGGTTCCAGCAGCACTGGCCTCAGTTTCCTTCTTCTATAAAGGTCTCTGCCCAAAGGTTTTCCCTTGCCCTTCTCACTTTCCTGGCAACACTAGCTCCTGGCTTCTCTGATACATAGGGCTCTAGCTGAATTCCAAGTACTCCTTTAGTAAAGGCCTCTTGGTCATGGATCGCATTGAAATGCTAACTTTCATTATGATTAGAAAGTAAAGTCTTTTTTTTTTTTTTTTTTTAATCTGATCTAAGGAGAAGGGGTGAGATGCAGAAGAATGTTTCAGAAGCTTTGCCACTAACCTGTAGAACTGAGGCCAGCTGACTCCAGGAGTAACAGCCTGCACTCATGCTGGCCCCACCACTCAATATCTAGGTGAATAACTGCTGTGTATCTTGGTCTTTTCATCTGTGGAATGGGAACAATAAAAGTTAGATATCCAAGGACATGAAAAGGCAATGAGATAATGTAAGAGTCATAGCCAAGGGCCCGATACACAGTAAGTGTTCAATATATGCTAGATGTCTTATTGTCTTTTTCAATTATTTAAATTATTATTGTTGGAAGAGAAAACTGCCCTTCCTGAAGGAGAATCATGGATCCTCATATGAGCTCACTTTGCCTTATGGAGAATTATGAGGGGAAGTCTTCACTGGGAATATATGATTGTGCCTATGATGCAGAAAACTTGTAATTTAGAAGGATCCACTGAATCAGCCAGAAGATGAGGGAACCAGTGCTGAAATGGGTTGCCATTTAAAAAAAATAATAATGGCTGCATTTATTGAGAACTCTCATAAGCGCTTGACATTAATTTGTTTAATCTATGAACCAGCAACTCTATGAGGGTGGTACCATTATTATTCCCACTGAAGAATGTAGAACCACAGAAGGATTAAGCAGCTTGCTCAAGGTCACACAGCAGTAAAATTCAAGGGCAGGACTCACACCCAGGAAGTCTGACACAAGAGACATCACTTTTAATACTGTTCTAGGCTGCAGATCATAGCTTAAAAGCCAGAGGCTAGATGAACGGAGTCTACATGTCTTCACATGAAGGCTTTCTTTTGTTGTGGGCAGCATCTGACCAATTCCATTACATTTAGGGAAATGTTTTTCTTTCTTAATGTAGATTTAACTTTAGCATTCTGAGATATTGGTTTGGCAGATATTTGGTCTTATCCCTGAATGACCAGGAGGAATTCTTATTTCTCTTCTCTAATTGGTGAAGAGATTGTTTGGCATGGAATACCAGTACCCACCTTGGACTATCAGTCTCCAGCCTCACCAACTCCTCCACCTTGTCCCTAACTTGAATAACTGAGATTTTGGGGGAATGTCCTTTTGAAGATTATCATATGACCTGAGGTGAGAAGATAGTGAACTCAACCTAGAGCAGCCCTGTGAGTTAAGGTTTAAATTCTTTTGTTTTGAAGAAAGAAGCACTTTCTCTGAAGGGGCAGATGAGTATTTGGGGGAGCAATACTCAGCACTCTTGGGGTTTTTTGTTTTTTGATTTTTTTGGACTATCAGAATATTATATAAAGCAGACAGTTTGAACTTTTCTGAATATCCACCAACCAAAGTTTGCTACTTACTGATTTTGGTCTATATCATGGAGGAACCAAAAGCAAAATGTATGATTTTTACTGTCGTAAGTGGACAGCATTGTTGAAGAGACAAGAAAAATGGATGGAAGAACATGTGGTGTTGGGTCAGAAGACATTTCACCAAATCCTAGTCCTTCCATCTTCCTGATCCTCTTTTTCTTCCCCACAAAATGAAAGGATTCTATTAAATGACTTCTTAGGTAGTTTCATTCTTAGGAGAATGGTATGGATGGTAATCATTTGCAACTTTATCTTTGATACAAGTATCATTGTGGTATTTCATTTATTCGTTCAACAAAAATCTATTGAGTGCCTAATACATGCCAGACACCTCAGGGAACAGAAGACACAGTAGTCAAAAAAGAGGTAAAGAGCCCTCCCCTCAAGAATTGAACATTATAACCAGGAGAGACAGATAATGAACAATAAGCAGATGACAATGAATACTTATATATTTGAATGTGCCATAAAAATCTGTAAGAACAGTAACAAATTAGGAGTTTGCAATTTTAAGTGTCGGTAGGCTTTGTTGAGAAAATGACATTTGAACAAATGACTGAAGGAAGTGAGGAAGTCGTCTGTGGATATCTGGGGGAAGAGTCTTTCAAACAGAGGGAGCAGCCAGTGGAAACTCCCTGAAGTGAGGGCTTATTTGATTAGAGGAAGAGCAGGGAAGTCAGTATACCTGGAACTGAATAAGTAATGGGGAAAGGATAGGGATGGCATGGTACCCATATGGTCTGAGGCTTTGCAGAACATTGTAAGGGCTTTAACTTTCACTCATTGATGAGTGAGATGGAGGCAAGGGGCTTTGGCAGGTCATAAGCCCAGTAGTTGTAACAGGATGATTCTGGTTGCCGTTGCTGACAATAGCCAAGATTAGAAACAAGAAGACTAGTTGGGAGGCTACTGCAGTGATCCAGGCAGAGGATGGTAGTGGCACAGGCCAGAGTGGTAACAGTGTAGGGGGAAAGAAGTGGCCATAGTCTGGATATATTGTGAACATAGGTTTAATGAGATTTTCTGACTTTCTCCATTTGAGGGATAACGTAGTCATTCTGGGGTTAGTCCAAGTCACTAGTACTCATCCAAGAACAAAAAATAATTAGTGGAAACTGCTTCCTTCAGAGAATGCTATTGATAAGAGGTTAGTGTGAGGCATAGTTCTTTATCTTCCTTCACCTCCCAGTTCTGCAACACCTTTCGGTCTCAAGACTTAAGCTCTCTATATGCCCACTTCCTCTCCTTACGTCTCATCTGTAAATGATTTTGGTACCACTCCTCACCTTCTTCTCACTTAGCCATTGTGAACACTTTCTGCAACAAAGTAGAAAGTGAGTAATTATGTGTGCTCCTAGATTGATAGATGCATAATTCTCAAGTAACCAAAAATGTATGTATAATGGTCTCTACATTTGTTTATGTGTTGGCTCAGATGGAGTGTGATATAAAACAGTGCACCAGAATTGGCCAAAGGGTATAGTTCTGGTGTTATTACTTAGTAGTTGAGTAACCACAAGTAAGTTATTCAAATCTCTTGGACTTCTACTTTCTACCCTGCAAAATGGAACAAGTGGGAAAGTTGCCCCCTAAGGACCATTTGGGTTTATCCATCACACTTGGCTTCCACAATGCCACCCATGCCTTTGTTATTTCCTTTCATTTCTCTAGCCCTGTCCCCATTAGTAGCTTAGCTTAAGCAATATCTTTTGTCACTTCTGATTTCTTCTCATCTTTACTGGTGCCAGAAGCTTTTTCCACTGTGTGCCTTTTTCTCCCAGTAGATGGCAGTATTCAGTTTTGTTTCCCAGTGGTAATTCCACTGCTTTGAGGGACTTGTCCAGCTGCCCTTTTGCAAAGCTTGTGTTCTTTTTTCCCTTGAGGTGATCACAAAAGAAGGAATCAAGGGAGGAATTGATGGCTGATCAGAGGCCCCCTCAAAAAAAATTGGGGAGAGGCCATGGAGCCTCGCCTTGCTTCTGAAGAAGGTTTATTTTATTTAGCTGCCAGGTTAGAAATAAAACAACGGCAACTGTCTTCCATATTTCAGAGTTATTCTAACTCATTTGATCTCTTAACTCTATGAGAGAGATAATACAGATCTCACTTTTTTTAGATCTTGAGGCCAAAAGTTGTAACAGGATGACTTTGGCTGCCATTGTTGAGAATGGTTAGGGTTGGAAACAGACTAGTCAGGAGGCTGTCTGCAGTAGTCTAGGCAGGTGATGGTGGTAGCTACAGGCCAGTAAGAGTAGCAGTGGGGAGAAGTAGTGTGGAGATGGAGAATGGTAGAACGAGCTCTAGGCTTGTTACCTGGAGAACCAGAGTCTCCTCCAGCACTGCTATGTACCAACCTCAGGCAAAACTTAATTTCTCTGGGCCTCTGAAGTCCTTCCCTGCTCTAGGATTCTATGGAACTATGAAAAAAAAAATTGATCTACATGTAGCTTTCAAAGCACTTGAAAAGGAACACACCATTAGTTGGTAGAGTGAGAACGAGAAGACCAGGTCTTTAGTGGGTGCTTCACCTCGCCACTGACTGAAGATTGTGAGAGGATGTGTATTTCGGTAGTCAAGTTTCTTTTCTTCCCAGAAGAAATTTTGAAGAGGCAAACGAATACATATAACAAATCAAAGCAACTTGCTCTGGTTGAAGATGAGTAGACTCTTCAGCCCTCTTAGGCCCCAAGACCACAAGAAGCAGAGTAGAAACCCCCAAGATAGAAAAAGGAACAAGCCTACTAATGGGCCTTCAAACTGCAGATGTTATATGCTGACCTATGTTAATTGAAGAATTCAGGAATCTTCTTTCTTCCACTACCTTGGGAAGATTTTTCAAGGAGGAGAATATAATGGAGATGTGGAGAAATTTTGTCTGGAGTAGCAAAAGCTGTCTGGGTGTGGGTTATGTTGGAGGGGGTGGTATCACAGTCCAATTCAAAACCCTTTTATGGTTCTTAATTGCCTTTAGGTCAAGTTCAGTCTTGTTAGCATAGAGAAGAGATCTTCAATAATATATCCCCCTCTGACCTCTCCAATTCTGGAGGGCACACAGTGCTCCTGGCATATCATTGAAGATGTCATGCGCCCCCAGTACTCCTACTCATTCTGGAACATCTGGCTCCCAGACTTTTCTTAAGCAATACTCCTGCAAGCATTTATAGCATTCTGTACATAATTCTGTTATAGCCCATATCACACTGTTTGTCTTCTTACTAGCTTCCTACCTTGTCTGTGACTTACTTAAGAGCAGAGATCATGTCTTACCCATCTTCAGCATCAAGCATAGCACATGATCCAAAAGCAGGTCTTACTATGATGTATCAGTGAATAACAGAAGATGTTTTAGAATGAGTTATACTGTGAGGAGGTGAGAGAATGCCATAAATGAAGAAGCTGGGAGATGATTTAGAAGTTTAGTACAGACAATGTAGTCAAATAGAGCCACTGTTGCCTCACAAAGAAGTATACACATATACAGTTAACCAAAATATTGACTGTCTGCGGGCTTCGTAACAGAGATTTTTGGTTTGTTGTTGTTTGTAAATGACCTTGTCAGAGTTCTTTTACAATCCAGTGGGCAATAGGACTTCAGAATAGTCAAGAATACTAGAACCCATGAGTTCGGCATACTTGATATAGCAATAAACCAGGCCCATTTGATGTTACCACCCTTTTTGGGGAAAAAATAATCATGTTCAAATTAATTGTGAAAACAGGATTATAGTAGAAACTGTGACCTACTTAAAGAAAATTAACTACATTATTGCACACTAACAACACTAGTTTGTATGCACATAAAAATAAGCTTTATTCACATATTTACATTTAATCACTCATTTGTCTATTCAAAGGTAATGCAATATTTTATATTGGAGCTTTTTATTATTGTTACAACTGCTCCAGTTAAATTTATCTTATGATTAAGGCTAATATTGAGGAAATGACCTCCTGGCTAATGTTATTGCAACTGCTATATTTTATATCCTTTAGAATTTAGATTTTTTTAAAAATTAGATATTTAAAACAATTCATATTTGAAAATATGCTCTGCATTATATGAAAATATATACCAATTTAATCCTAAGTAGCATATCTTTAGGTGAGCAGTTTTTAAAGTTTTCTATGGTCTTAAGTTTGATGATATTTTATGAACAAAAGAAGTGAAGTGTGGACTTTAGAGCACAGACTCCAGGACCTTGACTAGATTCAAATTTCATCTCTGCCCTGTCTCTGCGTGTCTCTGAACAGGTCACTTTGCCATTTTGTGCTTCATTTTCATCACCTGTAAAGCAGTGGAAATGACTACACCAACCTCCTGGAGTTATTGGGAGCATTAAATGAGTTGAGATATATAAAGGTTATAGCTAGAAAAGGCAAGGAAGTGAGGCCACTGGAGTCTCACAAAGGAATCAACTGGCCACTGGGATTCTGGACCACAGAATTAGGAGAATAAACTTAGGTTTTTTAAGCCAGTGCATTTGTGGTAATTTTTTACAGAAGCTATAGGAAACTAATTACTCTGTAAGAATAGATCTCCAATATTACTATAAAAACCAGTAGAAAGATACAATTTCATTTACAAAAATTGCATTTGAAGTCTATTTTAAAAAATCCTTTCAGGGGTGCCTGGGTGGCTCAGTTGATTAAGCATCTGACTCTCATAGTCATGAGATCATGAGATTGAGCTCCATGTCAGGCTCCCTCCTCTACAGGGAGTCTGCTTGAGATTCTCTTCCTCTCCCTCTTTTTCTCTCCCCTCCTCATTCACTCTCTCCCCCTCTCTCTCTAAAATAAAGATAAATAAAGATAAATAAATCTTTTTAAAAATCCTATCAGTTTCTGGTGAGTAGAAATTAAGTAATATGTATTTTGAAGTTGACTTTCTTTACATTGAAGACATAAGTATAAGATTCCCATATCTTCTGATTACAATAGGATATTCCATTAGGAAGATAATGAAATCTCCCAGTTTAGTTCAAAAATAAAATACAATCTTTGAAATTCTTTATCATCACAGGATTTGGTCTGATGCTTTTGGAAGACTGAATGGCCCTTTACTTTGGGGCATTATTACAGACCATGTTCTGGTCACTTTTATTTTCCACTGAAAAGAATTCACTACCTTGGAAAGTGAATCAAATGAAAGTAAGGAAAGAGGGAAGAAAGAAAGGGAGGGAGAGGGAAAGAAAGAGGGGAAAAAGAAAAGGAACCCTGTTTACAAGTAAGAACAAACTTTACAACCATCACCAACAATTTACAACTCTACCCCAAAATACACACAGACTTATAATCTTCTTCGATTAAGTTGATAGAAGTTTAAAACACTACAAAGGATTGGAAACCTTAAAAAAAAAAAAAGCCCTCAAAGTGTATGCACACACATGCACATTCTCCAAGTACACACATGCCCATAACCACTGCCACCATTAAATAATACTCATTCAAACACTACCCCAGGGGGCATGTGGAATTTATCACCCATCTCCTTTAACTAATTTCCTTTTCTTCATACTTTCTACTGCCTGTACATAACCTTGGTTCATAATCTATGTCTAAAAGGGATTTGAATCTCTCTCTCTCTTTTTATTGCCGAGATACAAAAAATAACCTTTCTGGTCTCAAATATATACAAACTACCAAATACATGTCAAGGCATCTCAAACTACTTGCAAATAGTTTTCAGTAATGATTTTAAGGAATAATGTTGAGCTGGCAACATTTGTAACTAACTCATTGACATTTTCTAATTATCACCTTTTTTTTTTTTTTTTTTTTTTTGCCTGTATAAATCATGCTTATAGTATTTGACTAGAGTTGATATCAACAGTCTGATTAATGCTAGACAGGCCTCCTTGGGGGAGGGATTCTGGAAAACAGCTGATTCTTTTCTCATTTCCCAAGCCCCATCTATTTCAGCAAAGTAGAGCATTATTTACAAGGATTGAGGAAAATATTATATATAAATCAACACAGGAGCTAAAAGCATAATTTTAAATTTATATCCCAGCTCTAGGCAAGCTTATAAACTCTTTTTGAGTTCAGCTTTACCATGTGTAAAATTAGGAAAATAATTTTCATTAGTTCTTCTTAAAGAAGTAATGAAAATTAAAGGAGCTAATGTATCTATGATCAGTTTTCTCCACTGCCAAGAAAAACAACCACCAGTAGCAATAACACTCAATGCACAAGCCAGAACTGTCTGAACAGTGCTGTATTCCTTATCTGTGCAGAGACAGATAATTCAGATGGTGTGGGGGTGAAGAGGGCGGATGCTGGTATCTACAGATAAAGCAATTTTCCATATAGATAATAAGCACAAAATGGAGTAAAATATTTCTTATGAAACTATTGGAAGCTATCAGTTATACAGAATCCATTGACTCTTTTATATACATATTCTTCATCAAAAGTGCATTATTAAGTTTCCACGGTCTGAAAAGTGGCCACAATAGAGAGCCTGACTGTTGGACATGAGCTATCTGTCCACTCAGGTCTCAACTCTCACTTTTAAGCTATTTAGGTAGGTCTGTTTCAATAACATTATTTGCTCATTTTTGAGACTATATATATTCATTTGTACTGCTTTCCATTTTAGTGTGCATTTTCCCCCCTCCACTTACCAAATTCCTTCCTGTTCCCCAAGAGTCTACCTCCCACCCCTGGCTCTCATAAAGAACTTCCTGGTATTGCCCTACATGTTGATAATCCCTTTCTCTGAACTGCTTCTCAGTCTGGCATTTGATCAGAGTTTGAATGATGTAGATGTAAACTTTCCAGAGAACCACTGATCTGAAAGGGGCATTACAGAGCATCTGGTCCAATCTTTTTGTTTTATAGATAAAGAAACCATACTCCAGAGAGTGAGGGCATCTCACCAAAGATCATTCAGAGAGAGTAGCCAAGCTAGAACAAGGGTCCTGGCTTCTTGACTCCCAATCTACACCTCTTAGAACTTTGCCAGTCAGATATTATGTTGTTGTCACTGTTTCATATTTCTTATGGGTCTCTTCTCTTGGTTCTAAAACCTATTTATAATGTTTTGATCCTGTCCTTTTCACTGGGGAGTACAGTGGAATATAGCTGCTTTTTGATTATTTGCATGTAAATATGTGTCACACTCACCTCAGTATAGGAGTTTTAATTCCTGGTCTTCCTCAATTTGTCTCCCTAGAGGCAAGGATGTAGGGAATAGGCTGTCAAACTGCATTGTTTCCAGAACTATTTGTTAGTCTCTCTCTTCTTCACATAATAACATAATATCTTACAAGTGCATGCCTACTTTTACAAACTAGATGTTCAGTTGATAATCAAAATATACACAAAGACTATACCTATAACTTCGTGCAATATGCACACAGTGAGGAGGATCCCTGGGTGGCTCAGCGGTTTAGCGCCCGCCTTTGGCTCTCTTGTACTAGTCATAAATAATGAGGCGTGTAAAGCTTCAAGAGCTACAGGCTCCATATTGGAACCATAGGAGAAGCAGAACTCATTTGCATATGGGTTGGTAGGAATTTTAATTTTTAAAAACTCTTCATTTTAGCCTATTTGCATTATCATATTTATTCTTTTTGTCTCTCTTTTCCTGTCTTTAATATCTATCTATTTCTCTATCTCTATCCATCCATCCTATTTGAGAGTAAGCAATAGACATGATGCCCCTTTACCCTAAAACTTTCATCATGTATCTAAGAAAAAGGACATTCTTTTCTTTCCATATATAACTGTCCAAATTATATCTTTTAGAGATACTTCATTTTTCCTATTAATGGAACTCACTGTGTGCATATTTTATTTTTTATTTATTTATTTATTTATTTATTTATTTATTTATTTATTTATATTTATTCATGAAAGATACAGAGAGAGAGAGAGAGAGGCAGAGACACAGGCAGACGGAGAAGCAGGCTCCATGCAGGGAGACCGATGTAGGACTCAATCCAGGGACTCTGGGATCACGCCCTGAGCCGAAGCCGAAGGCAGACGCTCAACCGCTGAGCCACTCCAGCATCCCAACTATGGGATTTTAGATCGTCTTTTTACTTTTCTGAGCTTATGAGCACAGAAGTGCCCCTATTTTTATCACATGGATGTTATTATAAAAAGAAAAAAAATCACTTTTGGGAAAGTCAACATGTATGAAGCTTTGATTTATAACCCATAGGTATAAAAATATTTCATGAATTTTGTTCAGATACTCAGGAAAATTCTGATTCTGAAATTTACTTTGCATACTCTAGCCCATTCTTTAGAATGAGTTGAAAGATTCAGATTTTTGGGCTCTATCTAGATTTCTACTAAATTAGCACATCTGGAAGTATGGCCAGGAAACCTGTATCTTTAAATGATCTTTAGATGATTCTGAACAGCCAGATTTGATCTAACCTAGTGGTAGAACTGGCACTTGGCATGGAAATCAGAAACCCCAAATTCTACTCTTGGCTCTGCCATTTATTACATAAAATTGGAAAATTGCTGAGTAATTTGGACCCTAATTTCTTCTATAAAATGAAGAACTAAGGTAGGATCATTTCTAAGTTTCTTCCAGTAATAATGTTTATGAATTTATGAATGATCCTTTTGGTTATTTCAAAACAAGTTGTGAATTAGAGAATGAGTTGGAGGCATTGATAATAAGAGGTTCTGAGTTAAGAATATGCTCCCAAGGCTGCAAACTCTGATATGAAATGTCTCAGAGTTACTCTATCTGTATTCATCAGCTGAGGCTCTGTGACCACAGCCCAGCAGATCTCTTGTCAGAGGCTGCCTGCCAATGTTTGTGTTTCTGATCCAGTACAAAGAAGGACCATATAAATATTCAGGGCTCCCACCTCTGACCTGTGCTCAGGGAATTTTCATGGGAAACTCCCATACCTACAAATTAGGTTAATGTGTGAAAACCCCACTGTGTTAATGGGGTACAGTCAGTGGAATGGAATGCCAAAAGAGATGAACCAAACTGGTTGACTGGCATATGTGGGGCATGAATTCTGCTCCAAATATAGGAACCTACTTCCCTTCTCCTACCTTCTCTGCTTTACTTTACCATGGCAAAGACTATTTAGATAAGACACGTTTCCCAGAGCTTATTAACCAGTTGGTATTAATGACTCCAGCCAGTTGGTTGCCTGTATCCTCAAGAAATCCTAGTCCTTGGGAAGTGATCTTCAGCTCTGAACATCATGCCAGTTACCTTGTTTGGGTCCACTGACATGGGATGATTGAGTTAAAAGAGTAAGGGGGATGGAGGAATTCATAAGCTGGGGCTCTTGCCCTTGTCTGCACTATTGAGTCATCACCATAATGTGCCAAATTACTCAAATAAGTCTGGTCATGTTCACATTCAGCAGTAAGGAGGATACTCTGTATGACTTGCATGAGGACATGAAATGCCAGCGGGATCCATATAATCAACATCCTGACTTGTGCCAAGAAGGGTGGGTGGAGTCGTGTGCCACATGCAAGGGATTCCTAAATGTTTACTCTAATTTGCTGCCTGGTTATATTTGACTTCTGTGGGTTGGCACGGCAACCATTCTATTTAATTCTGGCTCTTCTAATTGTAGGAGGAACAGTCAGGGGCTTTTAAACTAATGTTTAAAAAAAAAAAACAGTTGTTTTGGGTCATTGTTCCTTCTCCTTTAGAGTAATTGTTGAACATAGTGTTGTGGTTAATAGCCCAGTTTCCAGAGAAAGATGGGTTTGGATTTCAGTTCTGGGTCATACTTCTAAGCTGTGTCTGACTTTCTATGCCTCTGCCTCCTTCATTTCCATAATGGGGATAATTAACAGCACCTGCTTCATGAGTTTGTAGGGAAGATTAAATAAATTAATATGTGTTGAGTACTTAGCATGGTGCCTGCTTGGCCCACAGTAAGCACTCAGTATATGTGATTGGATTATAAGCACCCATAATTCATTATTTTGAGTTATGTACGTGTGGATATTTTTGGATGGCTTAGTTTTCAAACACTTTCAAGTAGAAATGAACTTCACTATCCAACAGTCAATAGATGCCAAAATTCATGGAGTCCTTTCTATGCTATTAACCAAGGAAGCCATTTGACCTTGAAAGTTAATTTCTGGCCCTGACCAGAAGTTTTATTGAAAAGTCTTATGGCAAAATACTTTTGACTATATGCTGCTATATACCTGAACTATAAAAAGACCTACAAAAATTGATTTTACTGCTGTACTCTATAAACCATGCTCAGTGCTCTCTCTCTTAGGCTGGGATCCCTCAGACTCTAATGTGGACAAAAATCATGTGGGGAGCTTGTTAAAATACAGATCCTGATACAGTAGGTCTGGGTGGAGTTTGAGATTTTTTATTTCCAACAAGCTACTCTCTGGGGGATGCAAACTTCATTCCAGGAACCACACTTGGAATAATGAGATTTTGGCTGCTAGGCTGGATATGATGCAACCTTACCACATTGTCCTAGGGGAGGCTAGAGGCACTGATGGAGTGGCACTAGACCAATGTCCATTTTATCAGTAATTTTATGTGTTTATGGTAGGGCTCGAGATGAGAAATGTAAAATCAAGGACAATGATTCTCAACCCCAGATACATACCAATATCATTTGGTGAGCTTAAAAAAAAGTACTTAAAAAAGTACTTCAGAATCCACACTAACCTAATTGAATAAAATAATCTAGGGGGGTAGTTCAAGCATTAAAAAAAAAAAAAAAACCAGATGATTATAATGTGCAGCCAAAGATGAGTACCACTGTCTTAGAGCAGTGGTTTTCCAACTTTAGCATGCCTCAGAATCACAGGACAATCTGCTAAAATAAAGAGTGTTGGGCCCTACCCCCTGAATTTCTGATTCAGTAGATATTCAGGAGGTCCTAAGAATTTACAGCTGTAAGTACCAAAGTGAAACTTATACTGTTGGTCTGTACACCATACTTCGGGAACCTCTAGGATGTAGAAGGTATTTCACTCATTCATTCATCTATTCATTCAGCAGATATTTGCAGAGCCCTTATTATGTAACATACAGCATTCTAGATACTGGGAATATAACACTGAATAAGAGGGTAGCTTAGAAAGGGAGTTTACAGTGAGCAAGCAGTTCGGGCACATTCAAAAATACATAGGAGAGGCACTGATTTCAGGAAGTGATGTTCAAGTGAATTAGAATTAACCACAGGGTAAGTTCATGTTGGGCGAGAGGGACAAGACAGGAAAGACTGTAACAAGTGGCAGACTCTGTGTGTGTGTGTGTGTGTGTGTGTGTGTGTGTGTGTTTGTGTGTTGAAGGCAGGTCAGAGTGCATCTGAACTTACTAGTGGAGAATCGGGTACTCGGAAGGGTGGGAAGTGTTTGAGAGACAAGGCTGGGAAGATAAACAGAAGCCAGATCATAAAGAACTTTATATGCCATACAGACTTTATTTCAGGGTCAGCAGCGTGCCAATGAAGGATTTTAAATAGGAGAGTGACAGCACTGCTTCTTGAAAATACCTTTTTGGCCTCACAGTGGAGGATGGAATAAAGTGGAAGTAAGGAGATTGGTTGGTAGAAGAAAAGCAAGGCTCTTGTTATTCTAAGATGTTTACTTGTACATTGTCTTAGTGGCCTTTTTCCTAGACAACTAGATGTCACCCTGGTCCTTTCAGTGTATGAAGTCTGGAATGGGCATAGAAGAGTAAAAGGAGAAGAATGTAGCTTCTGAAAGGATAGGGGAAAGGGATGGGAGTAGAACATCTACATGAGGCACTTGCATTTAAGCCAGAGTAGAAGTGAACAGAAAAGAGAAAATTTATTTTCAATTCAGTGTTTATCTGGGACTTATTTTGAGGAATTACTACCCACTTTATCAAACATTTAGCAATAAACTCAGTCCAGTTCTGTATGATTCGCAAGTTCTTTTGAGCTTGAAAACAAATGGTTGCAGGGATGTGTGTTGTAGCTACTTAGGAATGCAGCCAAGGGAACATGGAAGGTGTCATCTGGGTAGCTGGGCAGTGGTTCACCCCAATGCCTATCTCACCCCATGGTCAGAGCTAGTGTTCTTTCTGAAACTCCTCCAAATGTAATTAAGGAACATAGTGCTGAAGGGATAGTGGAGATCAACTTGTTTTCTTTCCTTGTTCCACAAAGAAACAAAAGTAGTATACACTTCTAAGTGTGGAAAATGCAACGGCCCTTGGTCTTCCTGATGTTTCTATGGATTCACAAACTCTTGAAGCACCATATTATTTTGAAATTAGAGATTTCTGAACAGATGGAGGATTCAGAGCTCTTACAGCTAAATGCTAAGGAAATATTTATTGATGTCAGGATACTTTAAATTATGGTTTTCTCTCTCCCAAAATATGTCCTAGCTGTCAAATTAGCCACTGAAGGAAATCCTTCAGTATTTTTAATGCTTGCTCTACTCATAGTAGCAATAGGCTTAATAGGATTTCAAGCTGCTCTGGAGATAAAGATGTTCTACTTATTTCCACATTTGGAAGGACAGATGCATTTATTGGTTTATTTAACTTATTATTTAATTTGTGTACATACTTGATCTATCCATTAGCTTACTTAGGACTCAGAGAAGTGCTGTGAAATAGGTTTTTATCGTTCCAGCTTTATAGAAAAGAAAATGAAATTTGTAGAAGGGAAGTGTGACATGTCCACAATGACATGGTTGTTATGCCAGAGCACTGGGTTCAGGTCTGTCTGATAGCAAACCTTCTCAGAGAGTTTACTTCGAGGTGGGGAGGTCACTCAACTTGGAGAAAACTAAAATTAAATTCAGCCATCCCCCCAGGCCCTTCAATTGAGAGTGAAGTGAAACTTGGGTTATGTGAGGAGCTACAACTTGCCACAAGTTTGGATCTGTTAAGACAGGACTTTTTGTGCTTTGAATCTCATTGATTTGATCTTTATTTTAGTCACATGGAATGGTGCCTTAAAAGGTTACAC
Source organism: Canis lupus familiaris (assembly GCF_011100685.1). Lineage (NCBI taxonomy): Eukaryota > Metazoa > Chordata > Mammalia > Carnivora > Canidae > Canis > Canis lupus. Next base: position 15,826,786 of record NC_049245.1, on the reverse strand, counting down.
CCCAGTAGGGATGTCCCCTTAAATGGACCTGTAATGCCTCCTGAACTTTAAAGTCACTCTGGAGCGGAGCTTAGCAAAGAGGAAATAATCACTATTCCTTTTAAAATTTGAATTGAATACAGTTAGTAAGAAAATTCTCTTCCTCTGTCTTCTTACCTTGGAGATACACACCTTTCTTGCTCTGATTCCTCCGTTTCGTTGGGACTATGGAGATTAAAGCTATAGTGTATTGTTCATCGCAACACTGAGTGGTAGGTGTTTGAATAACCACCCACTTAATTGTTTCCTATGTGTTTATTCACACTGCATCCGACCTGATGTCACTGGGCAAGCACATAAGATGCGTTGTTGGATAACTTTTGAAGCCAAAGCTCACATGAGTGGAAACACAGCTATCTTGACTTTAGTCAGATTCCCAAAGGATTTTTTAGGTCTTTGCTACTCAAAATGTGGCCCAAGGACCAAAAGCAGTAGCATTACCTGGGAGTTTACCAGAAGTATAGAAATACAGACTCGCAGCCTCCACCACTATGTATATAGTCAGGATATGCATTTCACAAGGTCCCCACATAATTTAGGCACACAGAAATGGAGAGGTCTAGAGAAGTTTTCGCTAAGGGAAGAGGGTCTCTCATCCTCTCCAGGATACACAGGCAACAAGAAAGAGCCTTGGCCAGAACCTCTGAAAATGCATTCCTTTCAGAGCTTGTTTCCTGTTTGATAACTCACCAAATCTTTATAACTGGAATGTGAAGTGAGGGTTCAGCCAAGGAACTGGGTGAGAGTTAATGGATCAATCTGCTCTCCCCCATCAGTGCTTTTACTGCTGACTTCTGGAATGTGTTTGATGAAAAGAGAGCGACTTCTTCAGACAGAAGATACTAATGTGGACTGCTGAGGTTAGGACCTGCAGGAACAATACACCAATGTTATCAGGACTTTGCTTGCCTCCAACTCCATTCCAAAACTGACAACAGGAGAGAAAGCATTTTTTTAAAGCCTTTGCTGTCAGTTGTCTGTATTATAAATAGCCATATGCTCTGCTTATCCCTGGGGAGGGGGTGTATAGACATCATTGTTTCATTTTTATTTGGATTAGGAGTTTCTTTTCAGTAGGTTTTTAGAGCTGGATCTGAAAAATGGAACTAGTAGCAAAGTAACATTGCTTCCATTTATCTTTCCAAAACCTTGGGTAAGTTCAATGTCAAAATCAAAGAAGGAAGTTCTTACTTTTTTTCTGTCACCAGGTTTGGTTGCTCTTTATGAGTGGATAATTAAAAAAAAAAAAGAAACTCTATCTAATGCTGTGTTCACCACCAGAATTTCAGTAAAATAAGTGAGGTGAAAAAGTAAGGAAGTCAAAAGATTCCTAAATCACTGATAATCTCCATCAGTCCTACCTCTAGGTTGGTCTGGTGACCTCTAACACCAGCTGATTTTCCAAATGAAACATTTTTTGTCTTTCTCATTATGGCTAAGTGGGGTTATTAATAAAAACAATTAACTTGAGTCTAGGTTTCAGAATGTGACTCTAAGGGTCAAGACTGACCAATGATTTGTGGGTATATTACAGTAAAATAAGATTTGTTGGCTCCATCTGAAATGGGCTATTTTTAGAGAAAAGAAGGTCTAGCATCTGTAATGGCAGATGTAAGTGAGATGTTTGATTATAAAGAGACACTCATGACCCATTCACAAAATAGGATTTACCTTTCAAGTTATATATCTGGAAGTGAAAAAGTATTTGGGTCTATTGACCTGTTTCTATCAGATTCCCTCTTTTGTTAGTTTGGCAAGCATTACAAGGCAACTGGAATCAGTCAGTTAGTAAACCTACTTGAGGATTATAGAGACACCTTTTACTTCATTAGCACTAATGAAACCAAGTCAGTCAACAGCTAAGGTGAGTGAGTTTGTCCATCTGGCTTGGAAGGGTGAGACGATCAGAATTAACCAGAACTGAAGTATATAAATGACTGTCCTGAAGCCATGGGACAGCTAGTGTGAAATTGGCATGTTAGGGCCCAAAGCAAAAACCACCTGAAAGAGTCTAGCTCACCAAGGGACCCTGTTGGCTTTAAGAAGGAATTTCAAACTTTCCCACTAGCTAAACCTATTAATGTCAAGAGCTTTATTAGATTAGCTGGCCTCTGGTAGAATTTTCAAGGCTCAGGTTCCACAGCCTTCACTGTCAACAAAAGTTCCGTTATGAAATGGTCTATTTCTGTGTTTCCTCAACTGTAAAGGTAAATGTGGTTCTCAGAAGGGCGGAGGCTGTTGTGAAGGAATTGACAGCACCCTGGTGTTGGGTCTTCCATTGTGTGACTCTTCCTGAGTACAGTTGGGAAGCAGAGACATGCCTTTATGCAAACAAAATCGTTCCCTTGGAAGCACACCTGATCACACTCAACCTGAATTCAAAGAGCCATGCACCATGTCAAAGGAAAATCTAGCATAAATCTAGCATAAATCTCCAGAAACGGAAAAGGTCAAAGTCACTCTTGGTAATTAGCCTGCTGAAATACAGTGGTTCTGCTTTTTGTTTAACCTTTAAAGAAAAGGGCTATACTCCCACACGTCTCAACAAGCAGCTTTTTATTAGGCACATCCTTAACACCCCTGCCCCTCTTCTTAACCCCTTCCTGACCTGCAACTCTGATAGAACATGTTTTTATTTTGTTGCTTAAATTCCTTAACTTTGGGTGGATGAGTGTTCCCTTCCTAGTACACTCTATGCATTCCTAACTACTTTAAGTTACTTTAGTATAGGCCATAAAGAAGAGCCATCATTTTAAATATCCAGAAAAATCTTCAGGCATATACCAACAGTTAAAAGAAAATCTTGGCCACACAGGTTAGCAGCAGTATGTATGTTAATATTAGTTAATGTATAGAACTGCTCTGTCCAATACAATAGCCATTAGTTATGTGAGCCCTGGAGCGCTAGTCTGAACTCAGATATGCTGGAAGTATAAAATGTGCACTAGATTTTGAGGATTTAATATGTAGAAAAGAAGGTAAAGTCTCTCATTAGTAATTTTAATGTTTATTACATGTTGAAATAATATTTCAAGGGAGACAGAACATAAAGACTCCTAACTCTGGGAAAAGAACTAGGGGTGGTGGAAGGGGAGGAGGGCGGGGGGTGGGGGTGAATGGGTGACGGGCACTGAGGGGGGCACTTGATGGGATTAACACTGGGTGTTATTCTGTATGTTGGCAAATTGAACACCAATAAAAAATAAATTTATTATTAAAAAAAGAAATAATATTTCAGATATATTGGGTTATATAAAAGATACAAGTAAATTTGATTTCAATGTGATAAAGTTTGATTTGTGTGTCATATGATTTTGCACATAATTTTGCCCTACTTTATATTATTTTTGTAGTTTTCCCTTAAAAAGTTTTAAAATTTTTTTCTTGGTTCATATTCCAGTTATATTGGAACCTTTTAGAAAACAGATAAAATGTTTTAAACTATTCTGTGACCCATGTTACATGTAGCACAGTGCTGGGCACATGGTAGGGATTTAATCAGTGCTTGTGAGTAGAGTACCATTCAATGGTAGGAAATTCTTTAGATGGATAGATTTCTTTTGGGGCTAGTCTAAGGGTCACAGTGCAGTTTTGGCATTAGATTAGAGACTGTTCCTGTTAGCTTGGGTCCCTAGTTGACCTGAAATAGACGTGTAGCCTGTACAACAAATAATTCCTTATTATTTATAGTCATCGAGGCTCAAGGATTCTTTGTCATGGCAATACAACATGCTGCTGATTTGCCCTTGGTTTGGCATGAATCCTTGCCCCTGCTGACTGAGAGAGCATGGCTATTTGACTTTAGGTTGGTTTTCAAGCCAATGCTCAAGCTTTGTATACCTTATATTTTACTAATGTTTATTCTTGATAGCCAAAAAGAAAGAGGGTCAGTATTATATTCATCTCTTGAATTAATGTGATCTTTAGTTTTAATGGAGTCAGAGTATCTGCTATTAAAACATTTGTTGAATCTTTAATAATAGTAATAAGTTAAGAATGCCAATCAAACTGCTCCAGGTAGCTTCCCCTTTGAGCAAAGGTGGCAACTGAGAATGAAGCAACACATTTTAAAGGACATTGTGTAATTCTCCGTGGCTGGCACCGATTGATGTTTGTTGGATCATTTGGTTTTCTGTTTTTGAGAACTAATTGTGTCTCCTGCTTTACCACACCAAACTCATTTAACAAGGTTGTAGCACTGCCACAGGGGTGTCTTGGGTGAAGAGGTATGATTGAAGGATTCTTGAAGAGGGAAGAAGTGGAGGAGAAAGATGATAATCCCAGGGAGGTGTCCCCAGGCAAAAAGTGAAAAACTTTAAGCTAATATCATCACTTGGTTGACAAGACAAGTCCTGAATTTTGAGATGACATCTCTTACTTGCAGAGAAACTCCAGTCTGCTATTCCCAAACATGGCCTGTTACTGTCTTCCTTCTAAATAAAATACATGTTGTCTCTAAGTATTTCAATTCTTGTGTCTCATCTCAACTTGAGAAGAGTTTCCATCCAGGGCACTAATTAATAAAGCAGAGATGAATGAATCATTTTACTCTAAACTGGATGGGGCAGTGTGGCTAATGGGCTGTATGTTTAGTCCTGGGATTCCTCACTCTGGAGGCATCATCTAAAATCTAGACTCAGTGAATGATCACTGTGTCACCAAACAGAAGTGCAAACCCTCCTTTGGACCTAAGCACGCAACTAGTATGATAGTATATTAAGGGATGAATTTCAGACTCTGTAGGTCTTTTCCTGGCTGAAACATTAGAGAGAGGAAAAGAGAAAAAGACTCTCCTTCAGGTCAGTTATTAAGTAAGCCACAAATTTAGTTGCTGCTCTTCTCAGTCACTGTCCTGCTTGTTTTTGGTTGCTTTCCTAAAAGCAGAGTTTAAGGCAAATTCAGCTACATATGATTTATTGAAGGAGTACTCTAAAAAAGAAAGAAAAATAAGGGAAGCAGGATGGTGCAGTGATAGGAAATAAGCAAAGAAGTGATGTAGCTATCTATAATCCAGCCTCAGCCTGATCCATGGGAAGCACAGGATTATGAGTTATACCACAGAAATGGTCCCACCTTAATGTAAGGAAGGACATTCTTTTATATTCCTGTCTCAATCAGTCATTAGCTCTGGGCTGCCCTAGATGGGGTCATAATCTCCTGGGCAGGGTGGCTCCTGTGGTTCATGGCAATTTTCTAGAGAAGGTGGAGTGAAGGGAAGAGGGTAAGCCATTAGCAGCCAACTCTTACAGTAGCTGGGTGATATGTGCACCTGCCCAGTAAAAGGGCAGGCCACCCATAACACCCACTGCCCTGCTCCAGTTATTCCTCGGGTCATCCCCCTAAGTGTTCAGGCCACTAGATCCCATGCCTCTGTGTCTCTGGCTTTCTAATTTCACAGTTCACTAATCTAAAACTCAAGCTCCAGCTACTTTGCCTCAAAAATGAGAGGTTGGACTCACTGTTCTCTAAAGCTCCTTCCAACTTTGTGAATCTACTCTGTTTTCTTAGTAGGTCAAAGGCTAGCGAAAAGCTTATCCTTTCCTGATAACAAGTGGCCTTTTGTAGAAAGAATGTCACCCCCAATGAACAATTCTCAAGGTGGAGATTTCAGGGCATCTGACCAATTAGGTCAAAGAGAGCTGGGTATGGAACCTGGTCAGTGCTGCTCAGACACATCTTGTGAATTGCCACCTATGCTGGTTTGCTAGAGGGCTGACATTATCAGGCACCTGCACACCATCTGCTCTCTTCTTGGTGTTGCTGCTCTGAGTCCAGAAATTAAGGAAACCTGGTATTCTTGGAGGAAGTTGTGGTAGAGGGAAAGGATGTCTGAGGATGATGTCAGGAGATGGAGCCACTTCTGTTCTGCTGTCCTTGACATATGTAGTAGCAAGAACCATATCTGCTTCTATCAGACTGCGTCAGTACCTCGGGTAATTCTTTTCTGCTTCCTTTTGACCTGTTACTTTTGTCTTTCCATTTCTTCCTTCTACTTCCTTTTTCTTCAAAGGAATGCAGTACCACAATGATTAAAACCCACTGTGTCTTTTCTCTGGACAGTGACTTACAAACGGTGAGGGACTATCTATATACTCAGTGCCTGCCAAATGCAGACATCCTTAGAGTAAACTGTGTATAGGCAATGACTAATTGGCTTAGAGAGGAAATATCCAGCACAGTTCTTCAGGACAAGCTGTACTATAGTGACTGAGGGTTGGGTTCTGGAATCAGACATCAGGATTTGAATCCAGATCCTGCCATTGATTAGCTATGTGATTGTGACAAGTTACTTAACATGTGTGCATCTTCAGTTTCCTGAACGTTTTCCTAAGACTTGAACTTCAGATGTAATGGGTATGTGTTGTCCAAAACAAAAATGGTATAATAATCAACACTAAGGTAAATCCTAGTGAAGTTATTAAAACACAAATGTAAGTAAAGACTTTCATAAGTATCTAGACAGAAAAAACAATCACTAACTGGAGAGATGTCAGATTATCTGAAAAGATCTATACAGAACATAATGTTGCAAGACATAATAGAACAAAGTCCACAGAATTCTGAGGGAGAAAATGTGAGCTGGGAATTATAGATCCTTCAAGGATAAGGTCAACACATGAACATTTTCAAATATGAAATAATTCATATACTAGAACACTCAAGAGCACCTCTTGGGAAAAAAAAGGGTCAAACTGCTGAATTATTTAATATTGTTAATAGATCAAAGAAAATATTTAAAAGTCAGAAATGAAGCAACCACCATAAAAAATTGGTGATGAGCACTGGCACTATTAACATACAGAAATAAAAAGGATCAACTATTGGAATTGCTGTCCCAGAACAAAATGTAAGTATTCTAAAACTCCACTGTTAAAAAGAATATACATAATAAAATTAGGAATGCTATTTTCCACGTTTTTCACAAAAGAGAGTCATTAGATACTAACGAACACAATGTTTTTCACATTGTTTCTTTTAGAGAAAGAATTTAGGAAGCCTTCGTTTTTGTGAAACAGTGTACTTTTCTGAAGTTGAATAGTCCTTTGGCTTTCTTTTTCTTTTTCTTTTTCTTTATTTTTTAGAGCTGTCGAGGAACAGAGGGAGGAGAGGGGAGAAGCAGAGGGAGAGGGAGAATCTTAAGCACGCTCCATGCCCAGCACAGAGCCCAACATGGGGCTTGATCTCTCAACCCTGAGATCATGACCTGAGCTGAAATCAAGAGTCAGATGCTTAACCCACTGAGCCGCTCAGGCACCGTTTGTTGTTGTTGTTGTTGTTGTTGTTGTTGTTGTCGTTTTTTCATTTTTAGATTCAAGGAAAATTATAATTAAAGCTTTTGTTTCAAACTGCTATTATAACATAATCCCATTTTCCTATCTGTATATCTACAAATTGATTTATCAACCTGTTGACCTCCCTCCCTGACTGCACTGCCTCCCCTCCTTTTTTCTTTCTCCCCTTCCATCTCTCTTCCCTCCTTCCCTCTTTCTGCCCGTGTATATACATAGAAAGATATCTGTGGTGAAGATCTTCAAATGTTAGTAACCACTGCTTCTGGATGAAATGATTTTAAGTAATTTGAGATTTTTATTATCTTTTTTGATTACTTGAGTGATTTACTATCAATGTGTATCTCTTTTTTGGCTTTTAAACAACAGAAATTTATTTCTCACACTTTTGGAAGGATGTGCATCATTTTTACAAATCAGTAAAGATAACTTTCAGAGAGGAGGATGAAAAAATATATATGCTAATATTATTAAGTAAATATGAGCACGCTATAGCCCCATATACGTAAGACAATGGATATAAGTGTATGTAGATGACTAGATATTTTCTAGAAGGATTCACAATTAACAGATCTAACAGTAGTTGCTTAAGAAGAGGAGACAGGGTGGTGATACTGTAATGAGAAGGGAACTTTTTTCTTTTTTCCCCAAACTTTCTATAACATATTGGTATTGTAATAATTATGGAAAAGAAATACTAAGGGAATAAAACAAAACTGCTAAAGGTTATCTTTGGACTGGTATAAGAAGACTGTTGAGAAGTCTACAAGTTTATTTCCTTGCATAGTCCTCAAATCTTCGCAGCTGTAGATACTGCTTTCCCTATTCCAGAGAATAACAAGAAGGCCAATGGTCAAGTAATAGCAGTGTTCTCAGACCATTTCCTCTCTTTGTCTACCTTATAAAATCTCTTTAAATTTAAAAATCAAGTTCTTGTTTATAGTAACTCTTCATACAGGGCATAGCTTTTTTCTTAAAATATTCCAGGTCAGTAGCATGTAGAAAAGTCTAAGACTAAAGAAAGTTTAGAAACAGGCCCTAACAGAGCAAGTGTAGTGATACATATCAATGGATTCCCTTGATGCTGGGGAACAGGGGGCATTGTGATGGACTGGAGGCACATACTGTTGAGTGAGGGCAATCCCACTCAGCTGTGACCATTTGTTGCCATGTTGCAATGTGGCATCGTATGGTAAGAGCCTCTGGAAAAACTAGAAATTAGATTTCTAAGTGAAATTTCCCAGTTTTAAACGTTGTTCAACAAATTCAGATTTTAAAAAAGGTACTGTAAAGACCACTCAACATATCCAGGCAGGCTGGATTTGGACTGTGAGTTGCCAGTTTTTGACTTCTGCTATAGCTTTTGAAAGGTATACATTTGGGCTCCAACGGAAATTGTTGCAGGCACACCAGCTCATCATAGATAGATGTGCCTCATGGCTGGGTAGGCATTAAATTATGTGGCCCTAGGGACGCCTGGGTGGCTCAGCAGTTGAGCATCTGCCTTTGACTCTAGGTGTGATCCTGAGGTCCGGGATCGAGTCCTGCATTGGGCTCCTCGTGAGGAGCCTGCTTCTCCCTCGGCCTATATCTTTGCCTCTCTCTGTGTTGCTCATGAATAAATAAATAAAATCCTGTTTTAAAAAACTATGTGGCTCTAGAGACTGATGTTTATACTCTTCCTCCTCCTAGCATTTTCCTTAGGAAAATGGAGGGCAAACCAGTGGCCACAGAGATGACACCTGGTGTCACCCATGGGTCAGGATCACAGAATTTCTCATGCTCCTTGGGTGGAAGCAGCACTGAGCTTAAGTTGCAGGAAACAACCTTCAACAAAAGAAACTCAGTCCATTCTTCCTTTCTGGGCATCTAAAACATCCCAAGGGCAAATGTGGCACTCTGAACTGAATTTGACTTTGAAATCTGGACTTGCCAGCTCAAAGCAGAAAAGGCATGAGGAGGTAGAGTGAGAGGTGAGATGGAAAAGGAATGATACCTTTGGGCTGTACAAAATAAAGAGGCCCATGTCGGGATCCCTGGGTGGCGCAGAGGTTTAGCGCCTGCCTTTGGCCCAGGGAGCGATCCTGGAGACCCGGGATCGAATCCCATATCGGGCTCCTGGTGCATGGAGCCTGCTTCTCCCTCTGCCTGTGTCTCTGCGCCTCTCTCTCTCTCTCTCTCTGTGACTATCATAAATAAATAAAAATTAAAAAAAAAAAAAGAGGCCCATGTCTGCTGCAGGATATGCAAGTAAATGAGGGACTGACATCAAGCACTGATTCAAAGGAAGTGATCAGACTGTGAAGTGCAGAATCAGCCAACAGCAAACCTGTCTCCTGAATGTCCTGGCTTTGCAACTTCATGGTTCTGTTTTCTCTTAGGTGTTATGGGCACTGTTGTGAATTGACTAGAACTAGGACTATTTTTTCTTTCCTTTCTTATCCAAATGCCTTCACTTTGTGTCCTGCTAGGCCAGCCTTCCACAGGGGAATCAACTCTTCACCCTCTCCTATTTAGTTCCTTCCAGAGAGATAAGAACCCTTGCTATGAAAATGTGGGTGGCATAGTTTTGCATATTAGTTGGCACTTTAACTTCTCCTGGCCATGTATACCACCTAAGGTGCAGCTTCAGTAGCTGCTCTGATTTATTGCATCCACTTTCATAAAAATGGACATAGCAAGCAAGGTGTCAGCATGCAGGGCAACATGCATTTTGCCAAGATCTTAGGATCCTATTACAAGATAAGGCCCAGGATGCCTCTTGCTTTAAGGATGTTCTGTAAAATGGCCCAGCATGCTAACAGCAACTTGATTAATAATCCCATTTGTTTCACTCCTTGAATTTATTTCCAGGGAATATGTGCCTTTGATCACTAGGTGCTGACGAGGGTATAACCTGACCTGAGGTGTTTCCCTGGAGTGAAATATGCAGCACTTCTCAACTCCCAATTCCATTTAATTTATTGTTTGTTTTTGCTCAAGAAGAGGCTGTTTTTATAGCTGAGCAGATTTGGAAGCTGGTTTGGGGTGTTTCATTTCCTTACATAAAGAGTTATAATGCAGGGGATGGTAACCAGCTGTTTCTACCTTCACAAAACACAAAGCAAACAGGAATGAGCCCCTATTGCAGCAAAAGAGATTTAAGTTAGTTGTAAGAAGCAACTGCCTGAGAGAGTACAAAGGGATGCTAGCTGGGACTCTTCCCTGGCGACTTTTAAAGGAGTAGCCTGTTGTTTCTCTCTGAGATGGATTATATGAGACTGAGATTAATAGCATTAGACTCTGTTAAACGACCTGGCTCTGTTCCTTCCAGTATCACATCTCTGTAAATGATAACTATGAATCAGGGCTGTGCTTTTGTGGATAGTTGAGTGATTGGGAGTAAGAATATTTTGGGGGTTTCTTATGAGTCTTGGAAGAGACGTTATTCCTTTACACGTGATTTTTAAATAAATGTTGTAATAGTGACATGCTTGCAGTAGCTCCCAAGAGAGTCAACTGTTGAATGTTTAGGAGTTTTTTTTTGGGGGGGGGGAGTAGCAAGTCACTTGTTAAACATAGCTATTATTAAAAATTAAATTATGCAAATGTACAGTTAAATTGTATTAAAAGAATAAATACATATAACTTGCTATTTTCTATTTATTTTATTTTCATATATGCTTTTGAGGGTATTTAGATTTATTGTATCTGTATGGTGGAAGTAGTATATAATAGTGTAATACTGCACATTTCTTCCCAACTTCTGTGACATTGGGGGGTACTTTAAAGTCTGTCATGGAGGGAGTATTTACACCATAGGAATTGGCAGACTCTATAAATCCGGTTTTTCCCAGAGCTACACCTACATGGATGAGAGAGGGAGAGAGAAGGGTGAAAGGAAGGGAGAGATAGAAAGGAAGGAAAAAAAGAAAAGAATAAAAGAAAAATATTGTCATGGTGACTTTTATACTTTTTCAGTATTTTATATTTTCTTAATATTGTCCCAAATCTTTTTAGAGGTGTGTATGACAACACTGATTTGAAAAAGAAAATGCTCAGAACTTCTTATTTCCAGAAATGCTCTTTTCTTTGCCTTGAACTAAATTAGCATGAGTAAATCTATCTGTGATGATAACATTTACATATCAGACCCTCCTCTGCTTCACCACTCACCCTCTAAGTCAGTACCACCCAACAAAAATATAATGTGGGCCATGTATGCAATTTTAAATTTTCTACTAACTAAATTAAAAATAAAGTCAAAAGAAATAGGAAATATTCATTTTAGTAATATATTTTATTTAAACCAATTTTAAAAAAATTACCATTTCAGCATATAATCAATATAAAAATATTAGGCATTTTAGCTTTTATTTGGTAATATGTCTTTGAAATCTAATGTAGTTTCTTACAGCACATCTCAATCAGACTAACCACATTTCAGTACTCAATAGCACATGTGGCTGGTGGCTACCATGTTGGACAGTTCAAGTCTGTATTCTCAAGGATGCAAAGGCAGAGAAGTGGCTATTGCCAGTGTACATTCTCATGCTTTTAGTGTGCACAGAGAGTATATAGAGGTTTATCTTGCATTAGTGCTAGATGAACTCTGGAGTTCCCACTCTCAATTTGTAGATACAGGGATGACTGAATTTCAGGGATGTTATTGACTTGTCCTGATATGCTCTGCTCTTTGAACTGGATCTCAGACCTTGGGTTCTGAATTGCAGTGCTTATGGACCTGATTCATGAATCATACTCCCATCTGTTATATCCCTGAGACTCCATCACCTACCAGCTGAGTGACATTGGGCTAATTACTCAACCTCTTTGTGCCTCAATTTCCTCATATGAGGAATGAGAAAAATGATTGTATCTTCCTCACCAGGGTGTTCATAGATATGTTCATTAAAAATACATTATAGTATAGAATACTTAGACTAAACCTTGGTGCCTAATAAGTATATAATCACTGTTTGTTCATATTATGATAATATTATAAAACTAACATTTTAATGGCTTGAATAAAGAGAATTCGGGTGCTGGGAATAGAGGAAACACTATTGGACAGTTCTTAATCTGGAAAAGCTAGCTTGCTTTATAATTCTTTGTGTAGTATATTTGTGCAAGAATGTACAAGTTATGGATTTGATGGTTATTTCTTGAATATTTCGATAGTTTTGATTTTTTTGTTTAAAAGACAAGTATTACCTTCTGCTTAAATTCACTTAGAAGTGAATTTATATAATTTTTAAATGAGACTTAATGGTGATACATAATCATGCCAGTTTAATATTTTTTGGAGTTTGAAATTCCAAAACATTTAAAAGGAAGCTGTCATCTATTCTCAACATTCCACCTCCTAGGTTCTCTTGAAACACATGTATAAAAACAGAGAATTTCCACTTTACATTGAAAACTTCACAGGAAAGTTTGAAGAGGAAATTGATAGGCAAACCAAAATGTGAATATACAGCTTCATAACATTTATTCACCTTCATCAAAGGTGAAGTTGACCAAAGGTAACTGACGTGGATTTCTCAGTAGAATTTTAATGCTGCTTTGTCATGTCCATGTGGGCTACTATTTGATCAACATAAGCTTCGGTGTGTTTTAAAGGCACGATAATTAATATAGCTATGCTGGAGTTACTTTAGAAGTGGGAATGGCATTTTCATTACACAGAAAGGTGTTGTAATTGATGAGAACAAATGCCACTGGAATAAAAATTGTGATGAGGCTACTACTTTAGGATGTCATTGATATTTTAATATCAATGTAATTTTTCTGCTAAAGCATATTTCATGTTTGGCCAGGAAATGATGGAAAACATTTAATTCAGTCGAAAAAAAATCAAATTCCCACAATATATTCAGCACTGTTGCAATTAGGGGATACTGTAGAAAGTGTATATAATGTCTTTCCATTAAGTATCTTTAAATGTTATTAGATAAGGCTGGACATGCGAGAGCTGGGTAACAATATAAAATAATAAGTGAAAAAAAATAGAATAATAAGTGAATATGTCCTCAAATGAGTATAGAAAGTGAATTCTGTTTGGGCCTGAGGATGGGGAAATTAGATAATATACACATCAGTTATATTTTTTAAAGGGATTATGCCTTGGAAGAAAAGTGTATTCGTCCCACATGCTGGTAATAATGAATTAAAGCCAATTTGACAAAAAAATAAATAAATAATGCCATTTGAGAGTTGAGACCTTGGAGTTAAAGTCTTTCAAGAGCTCATCTATTGACTCCAATCCCATATGTCCAAACCAATGGGAGTAAATCCATGAATCACACTACTAAGTAGAAATCCAACTTGTTATCCCATTTCTGCATGAAACTTAGGGGATATCAGATTTAGCAATTGCATTGAAGTTAGAGTAATCAATTGTTCTTTTCTTTTTTTAGAAAATATTTAATTAATTAATTAATTAATTAATTTATTTATTTATTGACAGAAAGATAGAGCCAGAGAGCACAAGTGGAATGAGGGGCAGAAAGAGAGGGAGAAACAGACTCCTTGCTGACCAGAGAGCCCAATGCTAAGCAGGGCTTGATCCCAGGACCCTGGGATCATGATCCATGCCAAAGGACGACACTTAACCAACTAAGCCACCCAGGTGCCTCAATTGTTTTTTTTCTGAAGTAACTAAAATATTACTGAATTCATGTCAGAAGCTGGTCTTTAAAAAATATGAGGACTTTAGTCTCATTGGACAAACTAAAGATGTTGGAGGGCAGATGACTATTTTTTATAGAGGGATGAGAAAAAAGTACATCTTGCATAATATTTCTTAATAGTCAATCAAATTTTATAGTTAGTTTTTGTTCTTATTTTATATGGGAGCATATCTTATCTGTCAGTGTATTCTTAGAGATCTATTATGAACTTTCTACCCCAAGGTAAACAAAAATACAAAATAGAAGTGTTAAAGTATTGTATATTATAAATTGAAGAACCTTTTAAACAATTGTTTTGAGAAATCAGTTGCCTTTTATTGCATTGGCATTAGCACAGGACAAAATTATATTCTTTCTCTTTATTTCTCATAATGAGATATATATTCTTTAGAAAACTTTAAGTAATATCAGTGTGTCTTTTTTACCACCAAAGTTCCTTTAAAACTTTCCATAATTATAAAATAGTCTTGGCATTGTTGGTTTTCTGGGATCACAGAGGGGCATTTATCTATGCCTTCATTATATTTATGGCATGTATCCTTTTCATGTAAAGCAGATGCCTGAAGTACCGTCTGTCTCCAAAAGATAAAGGAGTCTTCGTTAGCTTTCCGTTCCCTTAATATCGGAAAGAACAAACCTGAAGCTCTAGGAATCTCCATTGTCTCATTTTGTTTTCCCCACAAGTAAAGTTTAGAGTGCAAATAATATATTTGGAGGGTGATCCTGGGAAATACTGGTCAGGGGAAGGAAGATAATAAAGAATACATTATCAAGCAAATCACACTGTGGACAACTAGAAATTAAAATCCTGGGGAATGCTGGGAAACAATGTAGAACATGTACCTCAGAATTCTCCTTTGAAGGAGATAAGATATTTACCTACCAACATTCATTAGTCACTGATAGAGGGGTGCTTCTGGGGGGCACTGATTACCTACGAATTCTGGCCTTCCCTATACATGGGCAGAACAGGTTTTGGAGGTAAAAGTGGGCTTAAAGCAGAGTTGCCAATACTGACAGCTGGAAGTTAGGCTGTTATGCTCAGAAATACTAAATTCCAAGGAGATAGAAGGTGAGGGGGATAAGTAAGGAACTTATGCACAGTGTTATAGAAGAGACTATATCCACACAGATTCACATGTAAACACACATTCAGTAAATACTTATGAGGACCTTCATACACCTTGTACTATATGTTAAAGAAATATCCAGTCCTTAAGCTCATAGACGTGTCACTCTAACTGACATACGTTTATTGAATTTTATATACAGTATTCTCAGAAGACCTAAAAACTCTCAGGAATTGCCTAAGGAGAAAAATCTCAAATATTTTTCACAGGCATATTTCCGTCTCCACATTAATTTTTCTGTCCTGTTAGTTTTTGCTGCATAATAAATAACTCCAAATGTAGTGACTTCAAATAACAACATTTTTTAGTTCATGAGTCTGAGTGTCACTAATTTGCTATGGATTCAATGAGGTGGTTCTATTGATCTGGATGAGGTTTTACTGGTTTTGGCTGGGCTTAGGTACATATCAACTGCCTTGTTGATTAGGGGTACTTCAATTCTTCTCCACATGGATGATCATTCTCCAGCAGGTTGGCCAAGTCTTGTTTCCATGGTAGAAGGGTTCCCAAGACAATCTAGAGCCTTAAATGTGTAAGTGCTTGCATCATGATTGCCACTATTTCATTGGCCAAACCAAGTCAAGAGGCCAGGCCAGTTTCATGGCTGAAGAAAGGCTCCAAATCTTGATGGAAGGAGCCACAAAGTCATGTTGCAAAAGATAGGGACATAGAACAGGGAGGAATCTGTGGCTGTTTCTATAGTTTACCACAAAGACAACATACATAGCCCTCCATGTACAGAAAACAACATATCAGGGAACTATTTAAAGAGAGAACATACGGTGCCATGAGCACTTGCCTTGGAGAATTCACCATTGCATTAGCTATTATGGTCTGTGTGTCCTGGCAGCATTTCACAGTTCTTCATTAGAAAATTGTGCTTCCTGAATTTCTGGGGTTTGTAAATCCCAAGCATATTTGAGAATCAAATCAAATCAAATCATATGATCAAACCAAATCAATATGTGAGAGTGTATCAGCACTCTATATTAACAATGGCAGGCAGTTTCCAGTGCCTTCCCAGGAGTCATCAAAACTATTGTCTATTCTACAATAGAATGAGCCTGTAAGATAGCAAATTATGTTTATCTTGCTTTATTGTTAGAGGAAGTGGTACTAACTGATCAGCTATATATTCGTAGAATACGGCTTAGAATAATGCTGGTTTATCTACATTTTTCGATTGCTCTTATAATCACCACTACACTTGTCATCTTTATGAATAGGAATTCCCCATTCACTGATTTCCCTATTCTGGACATGCGTAAGAAATTTGTATTAGCGAGCAATAATTTAGTGGTCCTGAAAATGTCTTAACCGATGGAAACGTGTTGAATAGTCAATGTTTTTCTGGATTCTAAAGGTCTGATTTAAATAGCCTAGGTATGCAAAAGTGTTGTACAGATTTCAAATGTTAAAAAGTAGTCAAAAATCCTAAGTATCTGGATTTCTTACTTCAGACCACATCACCTAAAGCAGCCTCTCCAAATATTCTAAAATATTTCCATGACCAAAAAATCCAAAATCTTACTTACCAAAAACTATATTTTTTAAGCTGACAGACAACTCATCATTACAATCTTGATTTACTTAAACTGGGCTAAAGTGAGAGACGAATAATACCCACCTCCATCCTCAATCAGACTTACAGACTTAGAGCACTCCTTCCTCCTGTTCCCCCTTCCATTCCCCCCTACACTTTGGTGACAGATTTACAAGCACTGTGGGAAAGAAAGCATGGATCCTGCTGGCAGATGAGGTGAGGTGGTGGTGGTGGCAAGTGAAGAGTGGTCCATCCCAAAGCTTTCAGGCTCTTTTCTGATACGTGTTTCCTAATCTACTGTCTAAAATCATTAGAAGGGGCATAAGCTAGGGCCTGTCCTAGCCCCTCCCCTTGGCATACACTATTGATATTCTCCAGGGAAATAGATCACAGAAGAGATGGTATATATGTGTTTATTTATATTTATATTGAAATAGAAATATCAAGATGTATATGTATGTATATAGAGAGACTACATATGTGAAAAAGAGAAGCAGAAAAACAAAACTCACTGACTGGCTTACAGCGAACAAAATAGAATTAATGTATTAGAACAAGAATTTAAAATGAGTTAAGTGAATATACTTAAAGTGATATGACCAAGCTTGATAACAAGGAACAGAAACAGGCAGTTATAAGGAAAAATCAAAGTATAAAATAGTGAGTATAAAAGATAGAAGAGTTGTGGAAAACAGTGGCTCCTAAAATGTGATCCCCAGACCAACAATAGCATCAACATCAAAAAACTTGTTAGAAATACAGATTCTTTTATCCCCTTGAGAACTGATGAATCAAAAACTCTGGGAGTGGGACTCAGGCATCTGTCTGTTAAGATACACTCCCAAGTAATTATGAGGCAGTCAAGTTTAAGAACCACTACTGTAAGGCACCAAATTTTTCAATGGGGTTGACCCACGGAATGGTTAGAGCCAAAGAATTCTTAATTGAGCCAGAAGATGAAGTTGAAGAACTCCAGACTGTATCAGGATTTCCATCTCCATCAAGGAGATGGAAATATGTATGTAAATGTTGATAGTCATTAAAAAAATGTTAACAATCTAATGGATAGAAATAGAAGGGCAACATCCATAAAAAAAAAAAAGAATAGAGAGAAGGAATAGTCTAAGACCTGTTGACCAACAAGATTCCAGAATTAAATAAAGATCAGTCTATATCACATAAAAGTCCAGATTTTCATCCTTTTGTTGATAAATTGGAAGGTCCAGAAACACTGACTCACATTTTTTATATATCAGCACATCCAAGGTGACTAGCAATTGTTCTTTTTAAATGAGGCATTCATAGGGGTTCTTGTCATAGACAGGCTGGGATTCTAGTCTAGCTCCACCATTTACTAACAGTGTGACTTAAGACAACCTTTTGAATCTCAGTTTCCTCATCTATACAGTAGAGATAGTAAGATACTCTCCTCATAGTTGTTTTGAAGATTAAATGAGTTCATATATGCAAAGACTCAATACAGTGCTTGGTACTTAGTGTTTCAAAAGTGGCAGCTGTTAATTTTGCTGGTCATAGCCCTTACCCACCTCTAGTTGCTCAGATTTTTATACCCAATTTGGTTGCTTCCATTTGTCCAGTTACCTGCTTGCTCCCTTTCGGAAACCCAGTTTGTGATATCTGTCCTATCCCTTAATAACCCTGATACTGGTTGGTTTGGTAACCTCTCTGAACCTCAATTTCCTCTTCAGTAAAATGGAATAATGATAAAATAGAATAATGACCTGCTTTGACCTCATATATATATCAAGTGAAGTAATATTTGTGGACATGATTTCCATAGAATGGGCACTTAGTAATGTTTGAATATTTCTTTAGTCATTCATCTTCATATCTTGTACAGTAACTAGCACAGGATGGTGTGCTGCAGCCAGCCCCTCATAGCTCAAGAGAGCCAGTTGCTAAATTTTCAGGAATTTTGAGAGCTATTAAACACAGCCATTATTAAAAACTAAATCATATAAACTTACAATTCATTATATTAAAAACTAAGGTAACAAATTTTCAAAAATCCAGTTCTTGTTAATTTTTTACTATGTTTTACCATAATCTAGACTATTGAGGTGAATTAAGTCTATTGTGCCTTTACACTAGAAATACTAAAGAATGGTGTTCTGTGCATTTCTTCCTAAGTGCTGCTTCAAGTGACATCATATTGGTAGTTTGAAACTGGCCATGATTGCAGTATTTATCCCATGGAATTTAGCAAAGCTTCAAATCAATGCTGTATTTCTCCTCAAAGAGTCCATTGTAAAATATTTACCAGGGCATCAGTAAGATCTTTAAAATCAATTTGGAAAACAAAAGAAGTATAACATTATGTTTATTACCACAGAACCTTAAAACATTGTGAAGTACTCACAATGACCATAAAAAAGACACCTTTATTATATTACAAATTTGCCCTAAAATTTACAAGCTAGGTATTACATTAGACATTCAATATATTTATCTTTAAAAGCTTAAAGTGCCAAATGTCCTAGAATTCTAAGAGAGCTGCTACTCAAAGATATTTTGTTTTTTTTCCCTCCTGTAATTTAACTGCTACAAACAGCATCCTCTTTATCATGCAAGAAGGTTTGTTTTCATAGTAATAATACTATGATGCAAAAATCACAGTAGGTTCTTTA
This sequence comes from Canis lupus familiaris, assembly GCF_011100685.1. Classification (NCBI taxonomy): domain Eukaryota; kingdom Metazoa; phylum Chordata; class Mammalia; order Carnivora; family Canidae; genus Canis; species Canis lupus. The sequence continues at coordinate 15,807,466 of NC_049245.1, read as the reverse complement.
TATACATGGACAGTTCTCACAATGACCTTCTGAGACAAACACTATTCTTTCCCCTATTTAACAGATGAGAAAACTGAGCCTCAGAGAAGATAAACTGTCTTGAATATAAAACCTTGGAAGTAGCAGGCCAGGAGTCTCTGCTCCTGAGACCCTGTGACCCCAGAGGACACACTCTCCATGGTCCCTCCCATTACCTGCCTGGGTTCGGGCATTGATATTGAAGTCTTGATGAAGACAATTTTCTCCAAAGAGAATCATAAAAATCAAGCAAGCTCAATTATTTTTTCTTTTTCTCTGTAGTTTCTTCTGAGGTCTTCAAGTAAAGCTTTCTAGATTTTAGAGTATAGACTCCAATAATATTTTTTTAATCTGTGAATTTTCCTTTTTTTCTTTTTGGTCTTTTTTGGCTCTTAGGTCTGTAGCCTTTCAACAGATCTATCTTGATCAATCTCTCTAGAAAGAGGCTTTTTATATTATGGAAAATGGCCTATCATATTTTTTTGAAAATATATTCAAGTTTAAAGAAAATGATAAAACATAGACACGCATAAGCATGTACACATACTATAGAGACCCTTATTACATTTAGCTGAACTTCCCTCCTGTTTTATTTCTACATACATATGGTATAGTATTTGTTTCTGGATTTTTTCACTTACCATTACATCATTATAATTACTTCTTGCTATTCATATTATTAGACAATGTGACTTTCAACTACATGATTAAATATAAAAGGTTAATGAAGAAACGGATGTTAATTTTATAGGCCCAGATGAATAATGGAACAGTGAAACTTACAATCATGAAAAATATGGCTCACCTATAAGTGGTCTGACTAAAGATTTCACTTTTCAGTAAGATAGTTGATGATTTAACAATTAAATTAGTATTTCAACTGAAAATATTAATGACTATTAACAAAAGGAACTTCCTTGCTAGAACTATGGCTACAGTGAATTTTATAAAAGAGTTTCATGCCTCTGGTTCTTTACTTTGTGACTTGGACCCAAGATGGCACAAGATATAATCTATTCTAGAATTTCCCTTACTCCCCACTTAAACCATTTTCTTTCTAGCACACTTTTACCTTTAAGGCACTTACTGCTAAATTGAGCCTTATTGCCTTCCTATGGAAGAGGAGCTTCAGGGAGATTATAAATCACATAAGAACTCAGTGATACAGAGAGAAGCTGCATTTGTGGGTAATCTTTTGCATTTGTGGGTATTTTACATTTTGCATTATATAAAAGATTATATAACAAGTCCTCAGTGTTAGACTGCAACAATTTTCATTACAGAATTCCATTGTTCCTGACACCTTTACAGGTAGGTGCACTAGAATAGGGAGGATTGCTATTTTGTTTATGAAGTCCAGAGAAAAATAAAATGGGTTGAGATTATGGCATTAAGAATTTGGTTTTAATTCATTTGAGGCTGTATTGTGTGTGCATTTATGTGTACCTGGATTTGCACTGGAAGTTTGGATAAATGTAGATAGAGTGGAGTAGGGTTTCCATGAACAGTTCTTTGTGCTACATGGAGAAATGAGGGTATTTGTTCCCTGGAATTCTCTAAAAGGAGAGAGTGCTATTTATGTAAAGGGTTTAGATTTTGATCTAATTATAAAGAAGATGGTGTATCCAGGATCTTTCTAGTCCTTTGAATTCATAAACCAAGTCTATCTGGCTGTCTTTCATTCTGAAACTTAATGAGATGATGCAGAAACCTGAATAGCTTCTAAATTCTCATAAATCTATTTTTCTTAGCAATACTTGCCCTAAATTTGCAAGTCATTGCTGTTTATCATCAGGAATCTATCCCTAATATCAAAATGCCTTTTTAAAAGAATGTGTATCTATCCAACTGCCCAAGGACAACATAAGGGTGTCTATCACCTCATGTCCACACAGAGGTGAAATAAGGGCACAGACAGGGAAGTAGTAGTGCATCTTGGCGATTTCAGTTCAACTGGAATTTTACTATGAGTGAGTGCTTCCTGTGCACAGACATGTTGCTGATTGCCTTTGTCCAGGGCTGTGGTTGACTCAGATTTCATCCCAAGGCACATAGTTGAGTTGTCCTCAAATGCAGTGAGTCCCAGAAATATACACTCTCCTAGAAACATAATTTTACTTCCTTATCTGAGCCTAAAAATATGCACAAATCTAAAATAATATGGCAGAAAGAAATGAAAGACATTACCAAAAATTTTTAAATTTATGACTAAATGTTCTTAGTGATATTACCTTTAAAAAAGACAATGGACTGAGATAGTTACCTATTAGTATGTGAAACAAACCACTCCGATTTGGTAGTTTAAAAATCAACATGTATTATTTCTCACAGTTCTGGGCATTGGCTGAGCTCCTCCCCTTGTGGTTCTTATGGTCCATGTGGTGGTATCTAGGATCACTCACGCAGATAAATTCAAGTATGAGCTTGGCGTGCACTAGAACATTCAAGATGGTTTCACTGACAAGTCTGAAGGTGGCTTCACTCAGCATGAGTGGCCAGAACAATAAGGGGCTGATTAGATGTTTCTTTCTCCACAACTTCTCTCCAAGTTTCTTTACATGACAGCTGTAATGTAATGTTGCCAAAAGGATGAAAAAGAATGAGAAAGGAAACTTAACATGATTCTTAAGTCACAGACTATTAGCTCATCACATTCACTTGGTCAAAGCACATCACAAGGCCAGCCTTGATTCAGTAGGAGGGAAAGTAGAGAGAAGTGATAATCACATACAAGAAATTGTTTGTAGCCATATTTGTAGACATCTACCACATTATCTATCATCTATTTCTACATTTTTCTCCTTAGTAGCAGAATTCTGATTTTGCTAAGGTATCTGCCCTTCTACTGTGATCAAGGGCTTCAGGTAAACCCAAGAGATTCAGGTGACTCTCTGACCCTAGGAACGTGGACCTAGATTGTCATAAGCCACATACAGTGGTCACATTTTTAGTGCAAATTTAGGCATAGACAAGTGATAAAATTCCGACCAGTGAAATTTGAAAGAAGCATATTGGGAAGTTTCTGGGAAAGGTTTTGTAGCTCTTAAAAAGAAATATAAAAAATACCTAGTCTTTTCCATCTCTGGATATTGCTGTGTCTATTTGATAATCAGTTCTGCTAAACTGATTATCTGCTAAACTGATTATTAGGATAAAGCTAACACATAGGAGAGAATAGAGTCAAAAGACCTACAAGGATTGTCTGTATTGATGCAATTCCTTTATTTTCAAAATTGGGTATTCTGTTACCTTTAGTTGAAACCTCCTTAATGTTGAAGACCATGTGGAGGGACACATGGGTGGCTCAACGGTTGAGCATCTGCTTTTGGCTCAGAGCGTGATCCCAGGGTCCCGGGATCAAGTTCCCCATTGGGCTCCCTGCATGTAGGCGGCTTCTCCCTCTGCCTGTGTCTCTGCCTCTCTCTCTGTGTCTCTCATAAATAAATAAATAAATAAATAAATAAATAAATAAATAAATTCTTTAAAAAAAGAAGACCATGTGGAAAGATAGAACAGTAGAAATGTAAGTAAGAAAAGTGCTTATATCAGCTATGTGTGATGCATACTTTACATTAGACATGAGAAGACAAGCTATCTGCTAAAAATCCTCAGAGGGTGGTATTTGCTTTCTTGGTGAAAATACCACAGTCTTGTGTCTAGCACTCAACTTGGCAAACTAATAAACTTGAACTTGTTAATTCACCAAGAATAGTTGCATCTTTGAGAACCAAACTTATGTTATCCCAGCTTATAAGATGGATGCATAAAACTTTTATGTCACTTTATGAGTTATCCAAATTAATCAGATGGCATAAAACTAAAATGCCAATTATAATTTATAATAAGACATATAAGCATTGAGGAATGAGAAACTTTGAGGTCATCATGACCTGCACATTCCGGAATCAGAACAAGAGGAACTAGACAAATTAAATGTTTAAGGGTAGCTAAGATAGCCTGAATCATCTACTTTATAGTGAGACTATTTTTGTCAACAGGATCAAAACATCAAAAGTCCGATGGCTAGCCACTCTATGCATCCATTTTCATGTTAAGAGTATTCTTTCCAGTGGGATGGGAAATAGCCAAACATGATTGACTGACCTTCTCTTCCTCGGGTGATACTGAGGTAGACATAACCAATGATGGCCTCTGTTTTTCCTTTAGTCCATGTTTCCATGACTGGCCACGCTCTTGAAAAATCCCTATGTCATCTTAGGGTGATGATTTTCAAATGGTTCTCTGAACAAAGATTGATCCTTGATAAAGTTATAAATGGTGTATGACAAGATAAGAAGAATAAGAACACATTTATGCAAACTCCAACAGATATATCCTACTCTGATTATTTGTATATAGCCACAGCATACATCAACTTCTTATTTTCAAGAGCCACCTTTCATTTGAATATCTGTCCTAAGATATCCATCGTCAGTTACTCCTTAGTGCCTTGTACAGCTCCCATTTCCATGTGGACCATGATGTGGGTGGATCATGGAGGATCAACCTCACCGGGCTGCTTCTCTTTTTGCACAGACCACGTTTCCCTCTCCTCCTTGATCTGTTCCTTTTTTCTCTATCCCATCATGACACTAGGTTGTAGCTATATATCTGTGTATTTGTTCAGGTGGGCTAGCTGCCAATACCCATCTTAAGTATTAGCAACTTAATACAATAAAAATTTCTCACTCTCATAAAGTCCAGGGCAACTCTACTAATTAGATCTTTTTCATGAGGTACCTCAGGGGCTCAGGCTTCTTCCATAGTGTTCTTTGCCATCTTCAGCACATGGCTTTGAGGTTGCCATAGAAGGGGAAGATGAGGAAGAGTCATAAATAACAGATGCTTTATTAGCCTGTCCTGGAAAGGGCTTACCTCACTTCACCAACATTCCATTGGTATGAGCTCAATCATGTGACCTTCACCTGACTACAAGGGGCTTATAATTAAGTTGTGTGCCAAGAAGAGGAGAAAAATGGATCTTAGTGAGCTTCATTTGAGCCTACCTAAGGATTTGAGATTTTTTAAAAATAATAACATAAAACTCCCATAAAATTGCCCACTAGACATGATTATCTGTAGAGCTCAAGGGAAAAGCTTATTGGCAAATTATTTGTGTGGTCTCTTATAGACATATATATTACTTAATATTACTGCCCTGATTTCAAATGGAGGCCTTTCTTCAAAATGCTACTCTTTCTAAATTCTATTTTTTATGGTTTCTTTTCCATTGTGCATTATGCACTTTAATCAATTTAGAATGCTATCCTGAGGTAAGTGCTATAGTAAAGTGCTCAGAGGAAAGTCCAATCAAATGATTTACACATACATCCACTTATTCTTCTGATTGGCCAGTCAGACTGGTAGTGTATGTCTTCACATACATCAAAGATATATAACGAAAAAAAAAAAAGATATATAACGTCTTCCAAGATCAAATATTAATTATAGAGAACACTATAATATAGATCAGAGATTTGGTAAATTACAACCCTGGGGCCAAATTTTTGTATATAAAGTTTATTGGAACACAATCACACTTATTTATTCACTTATTGCTATGGCTGCTTTCATGCTACGATGCCAAAGTTGAGTATTTACAACATAGACCATGTAGCCCATAAAGTTTAATATATTTATTATGTGGCCCTTCACAGATGTAGTTTATCAATCCCTACTGTAACCTAGGAGTAGAAGTGTCATACGCCTCTTGGGCCAAATAGGCGATGTTGATGAATAAAGTGAATCAGCTATAATACACAAAGAAATGTAATTTTTGTTGAGCTGAAAAGTACACTCATACCTGTCTGAAAGTATTAATTTTTTTTAAGTTTTATTTAAGTAATCTCAACACCCAACATGGGGCTCAAACTCATGACACTGACTGAGATCAGGAGTCACATGCTCTTCTGACTACGTCAGCCAGGCACCCTTGAAAGTATTCAATTTTTAAAATAATATGTGGTCCAACAGAATGCATTTTCACACCAGGTTAGACCTATCATCAACCAGTTTACAACATATGAACTAAGTCCATTAGGACAAAGAAAAGTATTTTTCTACAGCTCATAATGAGCAAGGCTGCCTCTCTACAACAAGCTTGGTTACTAGATGTTCCTTTATTACGTGAAATAGGGTCACTTCATTTACCTCACCAGCACCTGAACCTCCTGTCCACACCCATCTTCAAATTGTGACTGCTTGGATTTTCTTAAATAAGCAGCTGGTCATACTCAGCTATATCCCGTAATTGCTCTTCCAGCGACACAAAGACGAGGCAGAAATCTGACAGAACAGCTTGTTAGGATTTGATTAAATGCTTAGCAGGGGCCATTTTACCCCTTGATCCCTGGAGAAAGGGATTTCATCCTTCATGATATTTTATTATTTGTTGTTCTAATGTCCTTCCTTGGCAAATTTATAATCTGGCAACCCTGGATTTTATTTCATTTTGAAATTGTAACTTGTCTATGAATTCCCAATGTATGGGAACCATTGACCCAAGTGACATTATAGCATTATAAGAAGGCTTTGCTTACTTCCATTCTCATCCATCATTAGTAGATTTATATAGTGTAGACTCTCAATGGCAAGCTTTTCCTCTTATGTCCAAGTTTTTAGGGAACTCCTCGCTGAAATCAGAACTCATTACTAAGAGCAATACCAAGAATATAGTGCTTGTTTCTGGCTTAAGCTTAAGCAGAGGAAACCTGAATCCTAGAATGTCTTAGGTCTTGAAGGAAATGTCAAACACAGAGAAAGGCCTTCAGAACTATATATTCAGCAAGGACAAGAAAGCAGAAATTACAAGTGTCCTGCTTTCAGGACAGGAGGATAGAAAATCACCTTTAGTCAATTTCTACCATGTGTAGTTCCTTTAATAAAATGTAAAAAATAGAGTTTGCTATCTCTAATTCATGGATTAATAATTTGAACCCTCCCATGATTAAACCAACATATTCAAGATTAAGCAAGTAACAAGTAAGTGATAAATTTGGTGCGACTGAAGCAAAAATTTTTATTTCAGATTAGAGAAACAGCTAACATTTTTTTCTTTTCTTTCTCTTTTTTCTTGACACAAGTAATAACCTCTAAAGTGTAAAGGGCTTAGAAAACTGTCCTGTCAGTTGAAGCTAAATTTGAGACGAATTTAGGGAAAAAATATAGAATCTCTCTTTTTAAAAATATTTTATCTATTCATGAGAGATACATTGAGAGAGAGAGAGAGAGAGAGAGGCAAAGACACAGGCAGAGGGAGAAGCAGGCTCCATGCAGGGAGCCTGAAGCGGGACTCGATCCTGGGACTCCAGGATCACGCCCTGGGCTGAAGGCAGCGCTAAACTATTGAGCTACCCAGGCTGCTCTAGAATTTCTTTACAACACACTCAAATCTTGAAGTGAAGTCCATCCAGGATATTGAGAAGCATGTGATGTACAGAATTTTCTCACCTGCTTTAAGGAAATCATGGATAGAAAAAGAGATTCCTACATGAGAGAGATTCCCTATAGGAAAGATAAAATGTCTATACATTTTCAAGGAGAGAAAAAGATGAATTAGAGCCACCAGTGAATTAAATAAATTCCTGGAAAAAAATTATAGGTTTTATCATTGAACAAAATGATCATTTGATCATTGGCAAGCTCTTAGAAAACCAGTAATCTTTCATGAATCAATTAGTTTATAGGCAACAGAAAGTTGGAGGCCTGTCTTATAGAAGGGAAAGCCTAGTCTGTGTTGTATAACTGAAAAGGGCAAACAACCATACCTTCATCTGAGTATAAACTGCTCAAAATTCAAAGTCTTAGGAGAGAAGCTATGATCAGCCAAGCTTAGTCATATCTCAGCCTCCTTGCCCTATAAAGGAGATAAAGGGAAGCTCTGGACCATTGAGTTATTAGGGGTAGGAAGCTAGGTTTGCCTGTTTGCCAAAGCTACGGACACAAGAGGGTGATAGTTCATTTTTTAAAAGAAAATCAGTATATTTTTTTGGAAAGAAAACAGGATTGTAAGTTACAAAAAAAAAATCAAAAAATAGATTGGATTCATGACATGCTTGCCTCTTTCATTTTTCAAAAGTGCTTTTGAACAAGTAGATATCATGTAGGTGATTCATTATCAAAGTCCTTGTGAGAGTCTTATGATATTCTTGGAACAAGTTAGAAAAATGCAAAGTGGCAGATGATATGTTCATAGCTAGCAGAATAATATGAAAAACAACATTGAATTGAATCTCAACAAAGACCAAACTCTTGAGAGAGAATGCTATAATCTTTTTTAGTTCAACATGATAAAGAAGCATTTGAGTAGGAAAAATAAAGAGGTAAAGTTATTTTAATTGCAAATGGCAGAAATCAACCAGAAAATTTCAGGAGTGAGGCTTCAAGCATATCTTGGATTATAAAAATTTAACTAACATGATAAAAATATTGTCTTTCTCACCATCTCTTGGCTCTGCTTCCTCTCTGCTGGTTTTGTTATATAAGCTCCTCCATTTGATGTTTTAAGATGACCCACATGATTCCATTCTTATATTCTAACAGGTTAGTAACATCAGAAGAGAATGAATCCCAGCAGAAGCGCAGAGATGAGTCCCATAGCCTGACTTAGTTATGTATTAATACTGAATCAATAATGATTGGCCAGGGTGATAGAGTATTCTGATTAGCCAGGCCAAAATCACATTTCCCTCCATGGAGTCAGGGCATTAGATTTGTAAAACAAAAAGCTCCATCAAAACTACTTGGATAGAGAATAAAGAAGAATCGTTCTCAAAAAAAATAATTGAGATTTTTTTTTACAAAAGGGGGATTCTGAGCAGGCAAAAATAATGAACATCTTTTAAAACATAAATGTCTTTGAAAGCATAAAATTGAGAGAAATAATTAATATTGATAAGCTAGAGGTTCAAAAGATTTCAATAGGCTAGTGGAAAAGGCTTAAACTAACAAAATTAAATTTAATTAGGACAGATGGAAAATCCAACGTTGGCACCAAAATCTCAGTTACATAAGTAATTATGCAGTAATTTGCTTCAGTGGTAAATCATGAAAGTTTTAGTTGTCTACACATTCAAGTATTTCTTAATTCAATTATCTAAAAAGCTAATGCAATTCTAGGCTGCTTTATGAAAACTAAACTGCCCCAGCAAAGTTGTCTCATTGTATCATGCCCTGGTTGGATCATTTCTGGGTATCTCTCTAGTTCGGGGCATTGACATTGACAAACTACTTAACTAGAGGAAGAGACCCATAAGAAGAACAAACAATTTCTTGCCAAGGAAATTACTCAGGGAATATATTTGAAAGTCAAATACAAACATTTTCTCCATAATTCATATCCTGTTTATTACATATACTAGTAAACTGGCTGTATCACATCTAGAGAGTTACATACATTATCCAGTGATTTATCTAGTTTACTCTCAGACATCTGGTATAAGAGAAGTAATGTATACTTTAGCTAAATCTTTATTGTCTGGGGCAAAGCAATTTTTTATATACTCTACGAAGCACACACATCGAATTGCGTATTCTTTTGCATCAATGCCAAACGAATTTAGTCATTAAATGTCTTTTTTAACACAAACTCACATATTATATGTATGTGGATGAGTGTGGCTGTGAGTACATATACAGATATAAACTAATGCATGTACTGTACATTTGTTTGGCAAAACTATTAGGAAAGTATTTCTGCATAAAAATAACTAGTACAAAAGCACTGGGACTCTTCACCATGGGAAGGATGTGTTATCTTAGATATTCTCTTTCTGAACCTTCCTTTAGCGACACATTAACCTCTGTACTGTTGACTACAGCACAAACCAGTTTCCCTCACTTCCTGTTATCCTGTTCCTATTTCAGAGTAAGGCTCAGAGGGTGTCTGAGGGGAGGGAACATTTTGGTACAAAGGCAATTGGCAAACAGGAAAGGCAACCAGCTTGCTGGTTACAGGTTAATAAGGACAACAGAGAAGTTCCTTAGACTGTACTTGGCCTGGTCAGCTTCCCTTGAGGCCAAAATGTCTTAGGGAAGCTTTAATTGATTTTTAAAGACAAGGAAAAGTGTTTTTGGCTGGCTGTAAAACAAAAAGAACTTATGGGTGAATCAGGCAACAGTTTCAGAAATGTTCATGGTTTATCAAGATATGGTTGTGAGGCCTGATGAGGCTGGTGTTAGAATACACTTTGGGAGCCGTAAAGCTCTATAGAAATAATTTGTGATTGTTAGCCAAGGGAATTTCTAGGCAACTTCCATATACTGTATCCTTTTAAATATGGCTAAGCAGTTAAATTTTCAAGCATGGATGAAAATCAATCTAAAACATATTGCTTATTTTCTTGCCTTTGAAAATAAAATATGATGAGTAAAATAGAAAATTTCTTAAATAATACAGTGTGATCATTATGAACATTATGTTTTGAAATAACAGGCCAATATACAGTAATTACCATTTGTTGAAAGCTTATTGTGTGCCAGCCACAGTGTTAAGCACTATGAAGAACTTAGATGATTTGGTATGTGAAACAACCTTGCAAAGTCAGTGTTGTGCCCATTTACCCATTTTACATATATATAAACTAAGGTTGACAAAGTTTAAGTAACTCACATGAAGTTAACTACTAAATGGTACCCATAGAACTAGAATCCAGGTGAACCAAAATGCAAAATTCATGACTAAAATTTCCAGGGTTTACTTTACAGCAGTGTTCTCAGAGCAGTGCTCTGCTGGTAACCAGCTTTTACAAAAAAGTATACATACATCTGTTTATTATAGTTTTATTGACATAAATACTGATATCTTTTCTATAAATTGGATGTAGCCACTTGACTATCATAGAATGCTTTTGATAATGTTTTTTTTTTTACCAAACTCATATAAACTTTCAGAAGAAAATATGGAAGAAAATCTTTGTGACATGGAGCAGAGTGGGCAACTGGGCAAAGAAGTTTTACAAAAGTACAATTCACAAATGAAAAAAAAAAAAAGAGAGAGATGCTCGGGTGGCTCAGCGGTTGAGCATCTGCCTTCGGCTCAGGGCATGATCCTGGGATCCACGATGGAGTCCCGCATCAGGCTTCTTGCAAGAAGCCTGCTTCTCCCTCTGCCTGTGTCTCTGCCTCTCTCTCTCTCTCTGTCTCTCATGAATAAATAAAATCTTTAAAAAAGGAAAAAAGAGGAAAACAGGACTTTAACAACGTCAAAAACATGTTTATTTCAAGAGATACCATTACAAAATGAGAAGGTAAGCCATGGATTGGGAAAATGGGTGCAGATCACATATTGGCAAAGAACTTATATCCAGAACATAGAAAGAATTCTCAAATCTCAACAGTAATAAAACAAGTACTGCATTAAAAAAAAAAGTAGACAAAAAACTTGACACTCTACCAGAGGATATAGGGATGACAATTAAGCACATGAAGACGTGTTCAACACTATTAGTCATTAGGGAAATGAAAATTAAAGCTATGATGAGATGAGATACTACTACACAGCTATGAGGCCAAAAATTTAAAAATACAGAAAATACAAGGTACTGACAAAGATCCAGAGCAACTGAAACTGTCATGGCTGGTGGGAATATAGCAGTTCTAGAAAATGGTTTGGCATTTCTTACATAATTAAACATACCTTTCTTACAAGAATAGCCATCTTACTCTTTGATGCTTATCCTAGAGAAGTGAAAACTTATGTTCACACAAAAATCTGTATATGAATATTTATAGTGGCTTTATTCATGATTGCCTGAAACTGTAAGAAACTCTAATATCCTTCAGCAAATGAATGGATAAACTGTAGTATATCTTTACAATGGACTACTACTCAGTAATAAAAACAAACAAACTAGCATATGTACAACAACATGGATGTATCTCAGAAGCACTTTGCTGAGGGAAAGAAACCAATCTCAAGAGATCACATATATGATTCTACTTATATGAAATTATCAAAAAGAATTGGAAGAACAGATCAGTGGCTGCTGGAAATTAGGGGTGAGTGGAGAAAGTATGACCACAAAGGGGTAGCATGACACTTTTTATGGACAATAGGATTTTTCTCAGTCCTGGTTGTGGTGGTAGTTCCAATAATCTACATGTGTTACAATTCTCTTAACTGTATACTAAAAGGGAAAAAAAGTCAATTTTATTGCATGTTGATTTTTAAAATTTAATTAAATTTTAAGTTTAAAGTAATTAAAATTAAATTAAAAGTCAATGCTTAATAATATTAAAATCTGACCTATTGAGCCATTGAGACCTATAGCTGCCTGAGTGTTCTGAGCCTTTAAATTCCACCATGCTCTTATAAAACAGAGTAGGAGACATAGTGAAATATTTGTTTTAAGGCAACTATTTGGAGTTCTCGGATATAGGAAGAAAAAGCACTAAAAGGTGAAATTTTTACTTGTTCTAAGGTTTTCAATTTTGAAGGACTGAAGGAAGAGCCATGCAGTTGGTCTCAGGAAAGATGTATGAACCTTGCTTTTTGGATCTGGGATCAAGTGCTGTACTTGCCTGATACCCTTTTACTTATTGCAGTTTTCTTTAGCCTGTGTGGCACCTGTATTGGGTTAGTGTATTAGAGTCGAACTAGGGGTGAGAAACCACTTGATTGTTTAAAACAGAAGGAATACAATGCAATAAATCAGTAACACAAGTGACAGAAGCTCAAAAACCCAAACAAGGAACAATGAGGCAACCCAAAAAATGAGTACGGTTGGAATCCTCTACCATCCCTATGCTAGAAGGATAGAGAAAAGAGGTGGTTTTACTGGCAGCCAAAGACTAGGATCATGTGACAAAAGATGGAACTACAGCAGACCACATAGAAAGTGTGATCCCACCAGGAAGATAAAAGCCCTGGGAGGGATGCTGCCCCAGACAGAGAAGGAAAGGGAGAAATACCCTGGTTTTTCTCTTCCTGTTTTCCTCTAATCTTCCAGTAATGCCTCTCATTGGCCAAACCCATCCAAAAGCCAGCTGATGTAAGATACTAGGAAATTCAGCATGACGGAATCAGCCCCCTCCTTCCAAGATAAAGAGTAGATCAGAGGGGGGGATCCTAAGTGGCTCAGTCGATTAAGTGTCTGCCATCTGCTCAGGGTCCTGGAATGGAGCCGCTTTGGGCTCCCTGCTCAACAGGGAGTCTGCTTCTTCCTCTCCCTCTGCCCTGCAACCCCAGCTTGTGCTCTCTCTCTCTTGCTCTTTCTGTTTCAAATAAATAAATGAAATCTAAATTAAAAAAAAAAAAGCAGATCAGAGAGAGTATAAAGAATGGATCTGTGGTAAAGAACAGAACCGGCCCAGTTAGTCTAAGACTGACTACAAAACAAAGGGGTTACTGGTCCTGATTTTTGGACTCTCCCTCCTGATAATGGAAGATTTGTAATCAAGTTAGGAAGTCCTTTGTCATCTGCAACAGCTATGATGGCAACCATGAGGGGGACCTACATAGTTTAGGGGAGCTTTGTAACAGTACCTTCAGATTCTCCACTTTTCCCTATGGGCCACTTCAAGGAAAAGGCCCTCTGTGCTGTCTGTAATCTTCTTACTCCCCCCCATCCCCCCAGGTGAGACATTCTACTCTTACAACATTTGCCTAGTATGCTTCAGGTCACAGATCATTTTATTCCTTCCCTGCTCCCCTGATACACGCCATACAACACCATATGCTTTTGGTACCTAATAGTGTCCCCCACAGGTTGCTTGTTTTAGGATGTCTGGCCCTCTTCTTAATGTGGACAGCAGAATGCAAACTTCCTTGGACCTCTCATCAGCTTTTCTGTCATTTTTCCCAGTGCTCTCTGATGCCTCTCCCAGTACTCTCTAACTTCCTTTAAAAATATGAAAACAATGACAATGGAATTCTAAACCACCCTCCATGTCCCTCTTCCTCCAATAACTCTGGAGGGAAATTTTTGTGGGGGAATAGCCTGATAATGACATATGCTATAGCAGAAGAAGGGCTTTCTGGTTTTATCAGTCATGGTTCAGTCATGGGCACAGAGGCCATGCAAGGAACTCTAGTAGAAGGAATTCAATATGGGGAACTAGTTACAATTGTATTTTAAGAACTGAAAAAAACAAACTAAGGCCATTGAAACCATGACATGAAGCTGCCCCTAGTCCTAGTAGGGCCAGAAAAATAAAGTGAAGAATTGGGAGATATTTGACCCTCCCACTGGAGGTAAGTGATAGCAGAGGCTTCAGGATAGGAACAGGAATCAAGGAGGATATACAGCCCTTGCCAGAGACCCTGGCTGAAGCTCAGAGAAAAGAGAAGAAATACTCTGATTCCTCTGCCCCCTGTTTTCCAACCTCTCCAGTGCCTTTTATTGATTAAACCAAGACAGAAGCCAGTTGGCAGGAGAGTCTAGTAACTGAAATTTGCAGAGGAAGGACTGGGAAAAGATTTAAGAGCAAACAAATCACCAAGCATACTAGTTGTAATATTTATTCTTAACCTTTATACTTTCTGATAGCTCTGAGATTTCTGCTGTTACCTCAAAACCTTTATTGTTCCTGAAGAGTCCACTTTTAATACCCCAGCCTCTTTCTGCTAGTGGTTTAATTAAAAGGCATGCAGATATAGAATGTCATAGGACTGGGTCTAGAGCATCGATTCAGTGCTTCATCTAATGTTAAGTCACAATTTAACAATCTGTTGTGAACTCTATCCTCCAACCCTCACCCCTGGCCTGCTACTCCCTACCCAAATATTGCTATGTATTTATGGCCATAATATGTGGGAGGGCATATTGGTGCAAATGTTGCCAGTTAATAGAGGAGGCATGCAATTCTTAGCAAAGGTTGTGTAAGTTATTGATATACCTTTCACTTTCAGTTGCTGGTTGGTCCATTGAAGTACTTCTGTAGCTGGTAGAACCCCTCTTGTCTCCTTCCTTCCTCCTCCATGATCTCTTTATCTTTTCTATTGTTGACCTTCATGGAGTCTTTTATGCTTCCTTGCTGATTCTAACCATGTGAGAAGAGCAGGTATGATTATCGAAGTGATTTCTATTTTGTTTGTTTAAGTAGTCGCCACACCCAGCATGGAGCCCAGTGTGAGGCTTGAACTCACAACTCTGAGTTCAAGACCTGAGCTAAAATCAAGAGTCAGATGCTTGACTGAGCCACCAGGTGCCCTGGAAGTGATTCATGTTTACTGTGAAAGCTTATTAAATGTTTATGAATTAACATTCTTGCTAGAATCTTGAGCTATACTAATAAGTATCTCTCTCTCATTGAGCGTGTATCTTTAGCTTCCTTCAAATGGTATAACTCTCCTAAATTGAGTCTGTCTTACTTTAGAGGGCTTATTAAATTATGCTTGTTTTGCCTTTATTTGTGGTCCTTTTAGTGTTTGGTTTCCTCTAACTGAATTGTGAGTTTCTCTGAAGGCCCCCCCTGCCCCAGTACAGAGCACTGCATTTGGTGGACTGTAAGATGAAAGAGTTCTCAGATCTCCTGACTTGATTGATAAATGAGAGGAGGTGGACAGGAGGAGCAGGAGTTAGTGCTGACCCAAGGCTCTTTAGCCTAGGCTAGCAGGTCCTACCTGGCGCCACCCCCGCTTTCTACTTTTGCTCAGAAAGGAAACCTGAAGGTGCAACTCTTGCATTGCCTTCCAGGCCCATGACTTATTTTTCTGAGAACTGTCAGAACCATCAACTTGCTTCCATTTCTGTTGCTCCCACTCTGTCCAAGCCACTTGGACAACTGTAATGGTTTCCTCTTGGTGATAAAATCATTCGGTTATCACACTGTAGATTAGCTTTGCATTGTTATGTAAGTGGAATCACAAAGCATGAAAAATTCAATCTCTGGAATCTTTTGCTTAACATTATGCTTCTGGAATTTCCCATGTAGTTGTATATGATAATAGTTTATTCATTCTCTTTGCTGAATATTATTCCATTGCTTTGGCTTGTTTGAATGGATTTCTATTTCTTGCAGTCAAGCAAGCCATGACTAAGGAAGACAATGAAGCATGAAACTGACCTTTCCAGAGAAATCATAGGCACGGAATAAGAAGTCCCTGAGGAGGTCTTTCCCTCATCAAGCCGGGATATTCCTTTCATATCCAGTGAACTTCAGAGCAACACTGAGTTTTGCTGAGTAGGTAGAGTTCCATATGGCAGCTGTCTCAGGTTCTGGCACCAAGCCAAAAGATGACATTTTTCTCCTTCCATATTTCTTTACCATATGGTTGCTCATATCTGAAAATCTTACACTTTGCAATCTTCCCTCAGCTGAATGCTATGTAGTATTAATGCTTTGCATGCTGCAGTGTTGAACTTCAAAACTGCCATTTTCTTGCTGTACTCCCAAGTACTAGATCCATAAAGTTCGGAGAAAGGTAATATGTATTTTCATGTAATACAACAGATCATTCACTGGGTCTTTGCCAATATTTTCAGGATTGTGACTGCTTTGTAGAAGCAAAATGTCTTTTCTCTTTTTTTCATAATTAGCTGAGATAAAGGACCAGGTGAAGCCACTATGGTTTAGGCAAAGATTCTTCATGCATGTTTTTGTCAGATACACAATTCTGTTTGGTAAGAGTAGCCTAGTGTGTGTGATACATACCTCTATTATGTAATTGCATTCTGTTTTCCCCAAGTGGAATAACATCTTAAAGAGTACAAGAAAGCAGGAAGAAACATTGCATAATTTTTTTAAATGACAGTAAATAAATTATTCTTAAGAAAATATCTGAGAGATGGTTGGCATTTCCAAAACCAGTAGAAACCAGGATAATGGCCCTATTTTTCTTAATATTCTATAGAATCTTAGTTTTGAAGGCCTACTTGTTAGCCATCTTAATCTCCTTGATCCTCCTGCAGCTCTCCTCATAGGATGCCTTGTAATCCTACTGACTCTTGTCCAATAATGGGGACATTTTCTAACTCCCTTAATGTAGCAGTTGAAGGTACTCATCCTGAGAAAGTAAAAAAAAAAAAAAAAAAAAAAAAAAAGGCTGCAGTAGTAGAGTAACTATTGGATTCTCCAGCCCATGGGCCAAACAAAATGGAAAATGAATTCACTGTCAGAATCCTTTTTTTTTTTTTTTGGTAGAGAAAATCAAAGGAAAAGAAGAAATGGGCATTTGTCTGCTGGGAGACAAGAGACCTACTCAAAGGTGAAGACATTTAAATTGGTTGATCCCATCAAGACTGACTCTTGTCCTTGTAGGATCTTTCTTCTTTCTTCCTTTTTTTTTTTTTAAGATTTTATTTATTTATCATGAAAGACACACAGAGAGAAGCAGAGACATAGGCAGAGGGAGGAGAAGCAGGCTCCACACAGGGAGCCCAATATGAGACTCCATCCTAGAACTCCAGGATCCCGCTTGGGCTGAAGGCAGGTGCTTAACCGTGGAGCCACCCAGGCGTCCCTCTTTCTTCTTTCTATTTCTGTCTTTGTCCCTCCACCATTTCCCTCCTACCTTCTCTCTTTGCCTCTACCCAGGATATAGGTACAGGTTTTATGGGGATGAAGTTTATATAATATTTTCTAGAGTAGAAAAAAAATGACAGAAATAACTATGAAGTAAACATTTATTTAGAATTGAAAACTAAATTATCAGAAATTACAAATTCAAAAAAACTGAAAATGTCTCAAATATCATACAATTACAAAAAAGTAACACAATGTTTTAAAAATTAACTGCTTTATATATTTTCCTATACTTTTCTACTTATTGTCTCTGTGTGTAGCAATGGATTTGGAATGTTTTTCTTGTAAAAAAAAAATAAAACCCAGAAAGATAATCTAGTCCTTAGCCTAGCATGCTTGATCAAAATTTATTTTTTATTATTGCTGAAATGTATAGAACATGCCACCTCATGCGTAAGTATACCCATTCCTTTCAGTATTGTGAAAAGTTTGCGTCATTCACACATTGGAATTCTGATAAATTTTTATTTCATTTGAAATAGAAGTGAAAAAGAAGAAAAGATTATATAGGTACATTTATCATTGTATATGTTGAGAAGCAGAGTATATATTCTGATAAAACTTGCATCTTGCATTTTTGACAGGTTCTCAATGAGAATGGAATCCTCCACTTACAACTTCACTAATCCACAGTATGTCTTCTGGCTGCCTACATTCAAGCCCTGTTATCCTCCAGTGTCAGGTGCCATACACCATAGGACCATAGGATTCTGTGACATGACCTAGATCTTGTACCTTATTATCATGGTACTAGACAAGATTACATAGTGGGCAGTGGGAATATTTCAAGGGCCCATTCCTATGCTGAGGAAAGAAATAATTTTACACTATTTAAGTGACTATGAACTGCTTAACTATTTCCCACTAAATGAGAATGGAATATATCCCTACTCACCTTTTCCATATGTAGACCCTCAGAACCTTCACTCGGTGTCACCTAACACAAAGGGAAGCATAAAACAGCAGAAGTTAGAGTAGGAAACAGGTATTAGTCTTTATTAAGATTACTATCTGTTTCTTTTAAAAATTTTGCAAAAATCAAAAGACAATGCAAATCACTTTTGAGGTCTGTTCCAGGGCTTGGAGGGGCCTATGGGAGTGAGGGCCCTAATACTTAAACTTACTGGAAAATCTTCCTCTAATCTCACTGTCAGCTCTAAGCTTTGTGCCTTGTTGACTGTTCTTCCATTTGCAGCAGTGTCAAGCTTTCAGTCACTGAGGAGGGAGGTCCAGGCGTTCTGTGGGATGATACCATGTGTCCTGGAGGCCAGATGCCCCAGGGCAGATAGGTCTGACCACACATGGAGATGGGCATTGCTCCTGGGCTTTCTAGGTAGGGGAGTTGTCACTGATGGCCAGTGAGGTTGGGCTTTGGACATTTGGTTCTTTCAGTGTTTGCAGCTGAGAGACCCTTGTCAATGAACTGATAAGAAGAATTGTACAATGCATTTAACTCCTCAAAGTGTTTTTCTTTTTTCTCATTTGATTGTCCTGGGAGACAGAACTAAAAATTTGGATCCTCGATTTTTGTTCTGAACTACCTATCATCACCCATGTGTCCTTAATACTTCTGAGCCTCTGTTTCATCATCTATAAAGAAAGTGAGTGAACTTGGTTCCCCTCCCTCGCTCACATTGGATTTTTCTAAGCCTTAATATTATGCCAGATTCATCTGTAATATTGTAATCTGTGAGGTTATGTTCTAACCACTAGATTATGTCCACTGAATATTAATAAATCAAAGCTATTAAGTATGTACTATGGGGGATCCCTGGGTGGCTCAGCAGTTTAGTGCCTGCCTTTGGCCCAGGGCGTCATCCCGGAATCCCGGGATCGAGTCCCACATCGGGCTCCCTGCATGGAGCCTGATTCTCCTTCTGCGTGTGTCTCTGCTTCTCTCTGTGTCTCTCATGAGTAAATAAATAAATACATTTTAAAAAGTATGTACTATGAACCTGGAACCACACCAAATGCTTGACATGTATAATTCCTGAATGGTTAATGTCTTAGGGGAAAATGTATTGATCACTTCAGATATCTCAGTTACTGCGATAAGTTCCTTTTACAAAGCCCATATCATGCCATTGGACATAAAATGTCATAAAACTGAACAAAGTGTATAATTAAGTCCTCTTAAGAGAGATGAGTGATATTATAGTCTTTCTTATTTTGGAGAAGAGGAAACTGAGGCACAGGAAGTTTGCTGATGTGTCAAAGTCATACAGCTAGTGCATGCCATGGTCATTGCCTCAGCTGACCCCTGTGTCACAGATGAGAGCAATTTAATGATTCCCCAAGATTACACCTCCTCTAGATGTCAGAGAGATCTCACTGCCTCTAGATACTGGGACAACTAAGAAAAACCAACTAATTTGAGATAATTTCTATTTACCACATAATTTTTCCAATTATTACCCAACAAAGCAAATTTTACCCTTGCTTTTGGATTTATCTGTTGTTAAAAGGGAAGATAAGAAGACCTACTCTATATAAAAAGCTAAGAAGTGAAAACAACCTTAAGTGGCAATCACTTAATCTTTGAATCTGGTTTTAATTAGTGATTTATTCAAAAATCAAGAACACTTATACAAAAAAATTGGATAAAACTGCTCTCCTGGCATCAGATATGAAAGAAATGGTCACTGCTACTTTCTACATCCTAGGTATCTTCCCTTTATTTAGGTAGGATTTATTGCAGCGCTCCACCAGGTGGTGCTCTAGTGAAGACATGGCTCTGAAGCTCTCCAACCCCAATGCTTACACTTGGAAGAATTTTGAGTAGGTTAAGTGGTTGCTCCTAAAAAGAGGCTGCTCAGTCCAAGGGATATAGTTGCCCATCTTGCCAATAGGACACAGCCTGTAGATAGGAGAAAGTCCACGAATAGGAATCATCAGACAAGGACAGTGGTTTTAGGAAAAGTCAGTCCCCAAACATCTTACAAGGACATGTTACAATAGTGGTCTTGGATAAGTACTGTGGAACTAGTATCAGAATTTTGAAGCTTGTGTCTCTGCTAGTAAATTGTGACTTCAAAGGATCTCATGCCTCTCTGGGCTGCAGTGTCCTATCTACAAAATGTGTGTGTGGGGGCGGCAGTTAGTCTATATTAGGCCCTCTCAAATTAAGGGGTCATGGACCCAGTCCATGGCATTTGTGATTCAACTTACAGACGTCTTGTGAAAATCTGTGTACACACATTTTTCTGGAAAGAAGATCCATTGCTTTCAACAGATTCTAATCAGAGGCAGTGAGTCCCAAAATGTAAACCATATCTGCATGAGGTAATTTGTAAGGTCCCTCTAGCTTCAGTATTCTACGAAGCTATAATTTTTCTGGAAAGGAATCTATGGCTGTCAAGTTAATTGGATTAAGTCCCTGGATAAGTTCCAGCTACATCCTTTCTTATGCTCTCTCTAATGGTTTTGTTGGGGCAGTCACACCTAGATCCAAGGAGTCCTGCAATACCCTGTCTGGTAGATTAGGTGGCATGTCATGTGACTGGCGTGGTTCATTAGGGAAAAGTGGCAAGATGAACCAGAGGAACTATAAGAGCAACATGCCAGATCCCACAGGAGTTCAGTGGTGGAAGCAGGTGCTAATTATCATCCTTTGGACGAACAGGATATGCATTTTTTGGGAGTGGGTAAGAATTTCTGGTTAGACAAGCTCTGAATTCTTTGGCCTACTTAGAAGGCACTGCCAATTCCATCAGCGAGGATGAGATTTTGTTTCCTGATGAATACCTGCTCAGCCAAGAAGGAAGGCCCAGCAAGGAAGTGGGAATATTATTTTCAAAGGCATTGTCATTCAAATAAATGCTCCTTCCAAAACCAGGCTATAACTGTGAGGGAGTGTCATGGTCCCCTCCTTTCTGGCTCAGGAAAAAATATCTCTTAAGTCTTTTTTACAGGAGTAGGTTTAGTAGCTGAGTAATATAATTATATAGATTACCAACAGAAACTGAGATTTCAGCCTGTCCTAGATATATAGTACTTGTGAAGGGAGGCGCTTGGAGAAGAAGAGCAGAGATATTGATTGGGGATGCAACCAGTGGAGAACCCCGTTATTAAACAGAAGACACTGTCCATGCTTTGTATCCTCAAGAGAGCTTTGAAATATGGAGATGATGGGAGTCAAGATTAGTGCTTGAGGAAAGGAGACAGGAATTACTCCAGAATATCAGAATGTTGTCCATAATGTAGGATGAGTATAAGAAAGGACTTCCTTCCTAGGAATTTGGAAGATCTAGACTGGTTACCTTTCAGAATGATCTGACATATTGCCTAAGCCAATGGTCTCAGTCCTCACCACACATTAAAATCACCTCTTAAAAAATTACTGTTGCCTTGGGCCCACCCAAGCTCAATAAATCAGAATTTCTGAGGGTGAAAAAAATTTCAGACTTTTATTTTTTAAAATCTCTCCTGGTCACTTTAATATGCTACCATGGCTGAGAACTACTGGCTTGACCAGTGGTAGATAATATGGGACATATATGCCATTAACCCCTTCCTAACCGCAGCGTGTTTAACAATTAAAGAAGTCTTTGTGCAATATCAGGATTGTGCACAATATCAGGATTGAGCACATAGTAGGTGCTCAACAAACATTCACTCAATTGAGTGATAGTGGGGGGAGGGGGCTGGTGATACCTTCCATCTTAGTGTCAATGTTTCAATTACTCTTTTTCATGAGAAGGCCAATGAAAAATTATGATTTCTACTAACTATTCTTCTGCTATTTAAATTTTTTCCTCTCTTTTTTGTTCTTCTCCCTTCTCCTGTTGTCTCCTTTCCTTGGTGTCCTATATGCTGACCCCAGGAGGTTGGTGTAGAAGCCAACCTCCTGAGAGGTTCTCCTGAGGCATGAGAGAAGAGCAAGAACACTGTCATGGTTTCCTTGACTATTTGTCTTGGGGAGCACAAATCTTTCTTCCCCACTGCCCTTCCAACCTCAAAGAGAGGGTGCGCTCTCTATGGCTCTTAAGAAAACCAGGCTGAACCAATGAAGTGAGTTGGCTTGCAGAGGTGGTAACACTTTCAGAGTGGTAAGTAAAGGGAATGAAAATAAAATTGGGCCATGAAAATATCTTTTTCTAAAAGGACCCCTCTCATATTCTCCCACCATGTTGTCAGTGATGGCTTGATTGTGGAAATTCATATTGGATTTAGGCAAAGGAACTATAGTCTGTGAAGAAGGGTAGGCTTACTCTGAAAAACTGTGTGGAGGTTCCTCAAAGAGTTAAAAATAGATCTGCCCTATGACCCAGCAATTGCACTGCTTTGGATTTACCCCAAAGATACAGATGCAATGAAATGCCGGGACACCTGCACCCCGATGTTCATAGCAGCAATGTCCACAATAGCCAAACTGTGGAAGCAGCCTCAGTGTCCTTCGATAGATGAATGGATAAAGAAGATGTGGTTTATGTATACAATGGAATATTACTCAGCCATTAGAAACGACGAATACCCACCATTTGCTTCGATGTGGATGGACCTGGAGGGTATTATGCTGAGTGAAATAAGTCATTTGGAGAAAGACAAACATTACATGGTCTCATTCTTTGGGGAATATAAAAAAATAGTGAAAGGGAATAAGGGGAAAGGAGAAAAAAATGAGTGGGAAATATCAGAAAGGGAGACAGAACATGAGAGACTCCTAACTCTGGAAAACGAACTAAGGGTGGTGGAAGGGGAGGTGGGCAGGTGGTGGGGGTGACTGATGACGGGCACTGAGGGGGGCACTTGATGGGATGTTATTCTATATCCAGCTAAGGACACCTGCCTCCTCGGGGTTCTCTCTGGCTCCAAGGAGCACACCCCACCCAGGTGTCCTCCAGGAACCACAGGCACAGTGCTTCCCCCCAGAAGGCAGCACGGCTGGCCCCGGGGTGCGCCCAGACCCCTGCAGGGACGGGCCTCAGCCAGGGGTGGGAGCACGCCCTCCACCGGTGTGTCCTCCAGGAGCCCTGTCCCCTGCCCGCATAGATACCCTCGTGCTTACCCCCGCTTGTGTGCAGCAAAAAAAAAAAAAAAAAAAAAAAGAACACCTTCTATTCTATAGAAGTGTTATTCTATATGTTGGCAAATTGAACACTAATAAAAAATAAATTTATATTAAAAAAAGAAGGGTAGGCTTACTCCAGACTTTAAGGAAAAGGGGCATTCCTCATGCCATGAGGGCATTTTCTTTGGAGAGTCAAGACTAGTGTTTGGAGGGAAGAGAAAGAGTAAACTTCTTAGATTACTTCTCATTTAAGTATTCAATTAAGAGGACAGAAGAAATCTTTTAATACTCACACAAGAGCCAGTTCAATTCTCGAGGGACTCAGAGAACTCCTAGAAATAGAATGTGCATTTTTCCTTTGTCCAGTAGATCCTTCAGGAAGGTTTTCCTTTGTGCACTTATCACACCTTATATGCATGGATTTATTTATTGTCTAGCTCCCTCATTACGCTTGTGATTCCATGAGAGTGGAACATCTGTTTACTACCAAGCCTTGTATATTGTTCCTGTGGTAGCCATTCAAAATTATGTGTTGAATGAATGGAATGGTGAATTAATGAGGTGAATCTATTGTGTCAGTCATCTGTTGGTCAGAGATTCAGGGATTTTTTTATTTGGCCACATCTAAATGAAAGACATAATTAACCATCTCTTTCTTCTTACCATGTCCTTTATTGTTTTATACCATTGCATAAACATTCTCACAGCATTTACTGTCCAAAGAGGCAGAGAATGAGTAGTAGAGCTATGATTATCCCATTTTGTTTGTTTTCCATTTTAAATATCAATTCTTTGGCTTCCCCTCCTTAAGGTAATTTTCTTAATCTGATGAGGAATTTTTGAATCCTGCTGTATGTGTGATGGGAGAGGAGACAGAAGGCCCAAGCCAAGTCTTGGAGTCCTGTGAACCCTCCTGGAGCCCACAGTCTATGAGATGGGACAATTTTGAGAGTGTTGCTAGGTTTCAGGTACTCCAGGGACACTTAGAGAAATTCCTCACCTAGTTGGGAGTGGCTTCCAAGAGGATATTTGAGAGGATAATGAGGGCAAAAAATGCTTGGAAAACCAAGGGAAGGGTCAACTCCAAAAAGGAGAAATGCCTCTTCCTTGAGAGTGGGTAGGAATGGATTGGAAAGGAAACCGAAGATAGGGATGCAGGTTAGGTAACCATTGCTAAATAATTGGTAATAAAAATGAGGGCTTAAAATGTGGGAATTGGGAGGAGGGACAGATAAAGTTTAAAGCAGAGTGAAGGAAAGAGTATTGAAGACAGAAGCTAGTGATGAGACACATTGTTGGGATAACGGAGAAATAGGAGCCCATGGAGGAGAGACTGAAAAGGAGCATCTGTAGCACTGAGAAAACCAGGAAGAGAGGAACTAGGAAGTTAAATTAGCAAACTCTAAGAGGAGGGAGTGGTCAGCAGTGTCAGACATTGGTGACTGGCAGAAACAACAGCAACGGTGAAATGGGAACAGAAGAAAGATTATAGGTGAGAGAGGAGTAAAGTGCAGACAACTTTTTCTAGATGCTTCACTACGAAAAAAAAAGGAGACATATCATGGTAGGTAGAGGGATATGTAGAACCAAGTATGGATTTTAGAATAGAGAGTATTTTCCATTTGTAAAGGGTGAGGGGAAGTGTAAAGAGAGAGATGGAAGACGGAGGAGAACAGAGAGGGTGTTTTATCCTTTTCACTTGGGTTCCATCTTTATTGTCATCTTTATTTTTTATTTATTTTCTTAAGAGATTTTATTTACTCATGAGAGACACACAGAGAGAGGCAGAGATATAGGCAGAGAGAGAAGCAGGCCCCCTGTGGGGAACTTGATGTGGGACTTGATCCTAGGACCACGGGATCACAACCTGAGCCGAAGGCAGCCGCTCAACCACTGAGCCACCCAGGTGCCCCTTGTTATCATCTTTAATGACTTCTCTCAGGCATTTTGAGTTTCCTGCTGCAATTAATCCTAAATTAGAACACAAGCATCAGATAGCATCTAATCAGATCTGATCTGTCATTTCCACTTAGCAGATTCTGATAGTTGGATTAATTTGTCCCTCGTTTCAAGGATTCTTAATCTGGTGTTCACAGATCCCTAAGGTATCCATAGATAGAATTATATTTTAATATAATTCATTTATTCATAATCATAAGTATTTTATTTTATGCTTTTGGAAAAAAATGAATCTGATCAAGAATATATTACTTGCTTCTTGGTCTGCCAAAAAAGTCCATGGAACAAAGATAATTTGAGAGAGAGCCATGATAAGCATTGTATCTAGGACTACCTTTCTTTGGCCTTCTTTTGATCACCCATTCACCTCCTTTGTTTCAGACTCACTGATGAATCAAGGAAGTTGATAGACCTGAAAAGCCTAATGCTAGCAGTTCTCCAACTATGGGTAAGAATTACTTTGAGAAGGAGACAAAAAAATTTCAAAAGCCCATATTTTGAAATCTCACCCTACGTGAGCCTGATTTAGTACATTTAAGAAGAAAATCAGGGAGCACCTGGGTGGATCAGTGGTTGAGTGTCTGCCTTCGGTTTAGATAGTGATCCCGAGGTCCTAGAATCGAGTCCCACATCAGGCTCCTCGCAGGGAGCCTGCTCTTCCCTCTGCCTATATCGCTGCCTATCTCTGTGTGTCTCTCATGAAAAATAAATACAATCTTAATTTAAAAAAAGGAGATCAAGAATCCACATTTTAAAAACAAGCTCCTCCATTAGTTTTGTTGCATATGGAAATTTGAACATGAGGAAACATTGCACACTTTTCTCTGGATTTTTTTAATGTGTTCTAAATACTTTTCAATTTTATCAAACATTTTCAGAGACTTTGGAAGGGCCTAGTCCTCAAAATTAAACCTTTTCTAAATTTCTCAAAAGGAATACTGTCGTCTCTAGTATTTATGCATGTGGATGAAACAGTCTGCACGGGTATGTGTTAAGTATTCATCCATCACAGTCACAGAACAACATATAAATCACTGGAAATGGGGGAGGGGATGTGTGTATGGAGCCTTACAGGATGAGAGGAAATAGGAGGGTGTTCATTGAGAAGTATAGTTTTAACGTTTTGAAAATAAAAAGGATTGCAAAATAGAGGAAATGAGTTTAGGAGAAGATAAAGTAGGTAATGATGCAGCCAGGAAAAAAGCCTGAATAATGCAGTTGACAATTTTTTTTCCTGTGAAAGAGCCACAAAATAGACCATGAATCCTATAATACCAAATCACCAGGCAGATTTTCTAGGGGGTTGCTCCTCTTACAGGCTTAAAATTTCAGATGATCCCAAGGGACATGTTATGTAAAGATGTCCCACCCTGAGGAGAGTTGGTAATTGTAGCACTCTGACAATACTAGTTTGACCTTCAACTGATGGATGAATTTGCCAGATCTGTTTAATGATTCCAAGGAACAGTGTAATCACTAATCTTCTGTATCTGGGAAAACCTCAAGTGGGGCCTCATGTTCCTCTCTTTCTAAGTTGACGAAGAAATTCATCCTTCATCTCCAAGTCAATGTTACAAGCTGGCTTCTCTTTCCAGGTATGTCAAATTCCTGCCAACAAAGCTGAAATGGAATATTTCAGCACTTTGCAGCTAATTGAAGAATTTTTGCACTAGGTTTTGAAGTAGAGCTAACAGGACAGAGGAAGTAAAAGACATAAGATCTGTCTCTGGTATCTGCATTTAAATAAAAGTCTATATTCCAGTCATAACATGTGTTGAGTCTCTGCATCCTTTGACTTCTCGGTACTCTTATACACTTATGAAGATACATCAGATGCTATACCTAATGTCAAGCAGTCTGTGATCCTCAAACAATGGTTCCCCAAACAATGTCCTTTCTTTTATTTATTTATTTATTTATTTATTTATTTATTTATTTATTTTTAAGATTTTGTTTATTTATTCATTAGAGACACAGAGAGAGACAGGCAGAGAGAGAAGCAGGCTCCATGCAGGGAGCCCAATGTGGGACTCCATCCTGGGACTCCAGGATCATGCCCTGAACTGGAAGGCAAATGCTTAACCATTGAGCCACCCAGGCATCCCAACAATGTCTTTTTAATAGTGCTCATTGAGTGTTTTGGTTGATTAGGTAGATACTTGAAAATGGCTTATACGTTTATTGGAAATAAAAGAATTGACAAGAGCATGGTATACTGCTTTTCCAGATCCAGCAACACCATTTTGCAATAATGACAGCCACTAACTGGCAGCAACCATCAGTTAAATAATGTCAACCTATGGATGGCAAGATGAAACAGGATACATTTCTGGCACACTGCTCTGACCTAATAGGAGTTCAGAATAACCTTTAAGGTCATCATGTTGATAGGGTTCTTTTTTTTTTAAAGATACTTTTTTTAAGTAATCTCTACAGTCAACATAGGGCTCAAACTGAATAACCCCAAGATCAAGAGTTGTATGTTCTACTGATTAAGCCAACAGGGAGTCCTGACAGGATTCTTTTTTTTTTTTTACCAGACATTGAATGTCATTATTCATGAAGAATTTTTGGATTCTCCTGCTTTTCTGCCTCTTTGGACTGGGAAACGCTATATGCAGAACATGTTCTTCCCATGTTTTTATAGTACAGCAGGGCTCATATTTTAATTATATATTTAAAAAATAGTGGTGAGTGAAAAATACAATCATAAGTGCCTCTGGAATACTCTTGATTGTTACCTAGTAGACGTTTGTCTGCCCTTTCTTTTGCTCACAGGGCCCTCCCCTTATGATAGGTATGGAAAATGCCAGACACGTGTTTTCTAAGCCTTCCTTGTAGGTAGGCTAAGGGCATGTGGCTTATCCTGGCCAGTGGGAACTGAGGGAGAAGGTTCTTCAGTAGATCTCTGAGAATTTTCTTCCTTAATAAGAGACTGATGCTTAAGATGTGATCTCTTCCTTCTATATTTACTGGGTTTTTTAAACCCACTTTTGTGAGGATGTGTGCTTGTAATTGTGGCAGTCATTTTGTGGTGATGAGGGGAAAACCAAGAGACTGACAGTGAAGTAGACTCAGTGCCCTGACATGATTGGACTACTCAATTAACCTACTTTGGAAATATCTGCCTCTGGACATCTTATGAAATTCAGTTGTATATTGTGTTACTTGCAGTCAAAACCTTCCTAACAATGCAATTCTATTGTTTAGAAATTAAGAATAGTTTTCTTTTCTTCATTCATTCAATAAATGTTTTCTGAGTGTCCACTAAAGGTTAGGCATGGGGCTACCCTGGTGAGTGTAATAGACATTGTTTCTGCACTTCTGGGGATTCCATTCTAAGCAAGAGACAGAAACTGATGAGGGGCTATAATATATAATAGCTTGATTTTGTTGGGAGTTTATGGTTAGAGAAAGCTTCTCTGTGGAGGTACTGTTTGAGCTGCTATCTGAAGAATGAGTGGGAGCCAATCAGGTGACTAGGGTTGTTCTCATTGTGCAATTAAAAAATAATCCCTAAGAACCAGTGAAGTTAATGAATAGAACCACAAGAGAAAGAAAAGTAACCCACAGTGGTCACACTGTGTAGCTGACTATCTCTGTTATCAATGTTGATCATGCAGGATTTTTGTAGACCCTTGTCCCCATCCTCCTGCCCCAGACCCTCCACAAACCTTATTGTGATCATTTTTATAAATAGAAAACATCATAATGTTTGTGGTAGCTGGGTTCAGGGACACCAATTTTCATTTGCATTTTGTGCTCATTATAAATGATCTAATAAATTATCCCTTTTGGCTAAGAATTTCCATAATTGGTTTTAGTCCGAAGGCACTTTTTTGTTTGTTTTAAACATTCAGCCATTTTGATTTATGTGAATGTTAAAATATCTACTTTTTTCCTGCT
Source organism: Canis lupus familiaris (assembly GCF_011100685.1). Taxonomy (NCBI): domain Eukaryota; kingdom Metazoa; phylum Chordata; class Mammalia; order Carnivora; family Canidae; genus Canis; species Canis lupus. The sequence goes on along the minus strand of NC_049245.1, from coordinate 15,778,110 downwards.
TTTAATCCAATCTACAGAATATTATTTAGCACAAGGAAAACTCCAAAATAGCTGAACCTTTCCACTTATTTAGATTTCACCAAAGAGTCCCCAGGGTAGAATGAAAACATCTCTGAGCTAGGGTAATTTTACAAAAACTGCTTAGAGCTCAACAGCTATTTCTGTACTTTCGGAATTCTGTAAACATATGGGGGAAAATCTGTCCACAGTTATGCCGGAGCAGTGCCCGGGTCCTGAATTCTCCTATCGTTTCATTGTTGGGAAGGGCTAGAGCCCGGGGTTCAGTGTCTGTGGTGGAAAGGCCCTGGAGATTCTGTACCTTTATGCTTTTGCCCTATTAGACAAGGTCTTTTGTTCTTTCTTCCTTACAAAATGATTGTTTTCTTCTTCCTCTTTCCTTCCTTCCTCCCTCTCTGCCTGCTTGATATTCTGGAATTGTCACCACCCAGGACCCTGCCATACATGAGAAGGGGTATTTTACTTCTGAAATGCTCCCTGTCTTTAAAAGTTAAGGCAAACTTCCATCTCTGCATTCCCTCCCCTCACCTATAAACCAAAATCCCTTCCCTTCCCTTCCCTTCCCTTCCCTTCCCTTCCCTTCCCTTCCCTTCCCTTCCCTTCCCTTCCCTTCCCTTCCCTTCCCTTCCCTTCCCTTCCCTTTCCTTTCCTTCCCTTCCCTTCCCTTCCCTTTTCCTTCCCTTCCCTTCCTTCAAGTTTTCCTCCATTCTCCTTCTCTCCCGCCTTTCCTTCCTTATCTCCAGATCCCCATCTGATTTCCCTCAGCCCTGGTATTACCTTTCTCCTCTGATTGGGAATCACCCTTAAATGTCATAGATCAAGCATATTGTTTTTTAGGTGGTAATAGAATACCACTATTTATATCAAAAGGGGTTGTTATGATTAATGCCAGGAAGGATTTTGGAAGGATTTTGGTTTATAGGTGAGGGGAGGGAATGCAGAGATGGAAGTTTGCCTTAACTTTTAAAGACAGGGAGCATTTCAGAAGTAAAATACCCCTTCTCATGTATGGCAGGGTCCTGGGTGGTGACAATTCCAGAATATCAGCCACTTTTCCCTTTTGACCAGGGCATGTTACTAGGCCTCTTCAATGTGACTTCACATTTATACTTTCCACATTCAAATTAGTTTATAAATAAGATATACATTTTTTTTACATTTTCTTTAAATGAAGTTGTATACACAAGTGTACTGTTATAGAGGTCAAAGATGAATCCATAGATGTCCATCCTGCAACATCAAACTTGTGTCCTTTTTGCTGAACCATACAATCTCTAAGGAACCTTAAAATAATATTATTTGTAAGTATATATGTTAATTTTATGACTATCACAATTATATTACATTGTATTTTAAAATTAAAAGTGTTACCACATTCAAGGTAAATATCTAAAATATTTTGCAATTTTTAAAATCAAGTGATAACATTTCTCCATTTTTTAATACTATAGGAACTTAAAGGATGTATCTTAAGCTTCCTTGACCTCTGGAAGACCTTGATCTTGCCTGTTTCACCCTGGGAAGTATTTTATTGTGAACATTGCCTTGCTAATTATCTTAAATCTAAAAGGATACTGTTAGTAAGGTTGTGTGAAAACCCCATTAAGTCAGGACTTTCCTATTTGAATTTTGAAAAATCTGGGCCTGTTGGGTATAATATTTATTGAAACAAAGTACTATTTATAATGAGAAAAAAGTAATATTTTTAAGACAAGTAATATTTCTTCCTCCATGTATTTTTTCAATCTTATTATTCTTGAAATCTCAACAACATAGCACAATGCTTAGTATATAGTAGGAACTCAGTAACTGTATTAATAAAAAAGTTTCAAGTAAGGGAAATATATCCTAGGATAGGCAGTTTTTTGGAACCAAGAAAGACTCAAGGGAAACAAAAGGAATTCTAACTATGTACCTCAAATTTCTAAGTCCATGAGTTCATTTTTAGCGTCGGTATAAGACATTTTGGTTAAAATACATCTTTTACTTTATAGGCCCTATGTGATATTAAATGTCTTTATATTGCTAAATAGAAATTACTTCTATCTACTTTACAATGTTCACTGAGCTTCAGAGAATAAAACTGAATTTTTTTTATAATTTCTTTTTTTAAAAAAAGATTTATTTATTTATTCATGATAGACACACACAGAGAGAGAGAGAGGCAGAGACACAGGCAGAGGAAGAAGCAGGCTCCATGCCCGGAGCCCGACGCGGGATTAGATCCCGGGACTCCAGGATCACGCCCTGGGCCAAAGGCAGGCGCCAAACCGCTGAGCCACCCAGGGATCCCTAAAACTGAATTTTTAAGTAATGTGACCTTTTCAGCAAGTCAGATACATTTATCAATATACTTCCAAATACTTGGTCTAGGAAGAAAAGGGGGAAAAAAAAAAAAAAAACACATGAAGATATGTTGAATAAGGTTCTTTCTCAAAAGAAAAGGGATATTCTATACATAAATTTGAAAATTTGGCATTGCTTATCTATCCCCTTGATGGCTTCAAGACCTTCAACTTTACAACCAGACCCAAGTTGTATGATACAAAATCAACATACAAAAAAATCAGTGACATTTCTATATACAAACAATGAACTATCTGAAAAGGAAATTAAGAAGCTAATCCCGGGCAGCCCCGGTGGCACAGCGGTTTAGTACTGCCTGCAGCCCAGGGCGTGATCCTGGAGACCCTGGATCGAGTCCCATGTCAGGCTCTCTGTATGATGCCTGCCTCTCCCTCTGCCTGTGTCTCTGCCTCTCTCTCTCTCTGTATCTATGAATAAATAAACAAAATCTTAAAAAAAAGGCAATCCCATTTATAATAGCAACAAAAGAATGAGACACTTAGGAATATACTTAGTCAAGTAAAAGATTTGCACACTGAAAATTATAAAACATAAATGAAGGAATTTAAAGGAGACACAGACAAATGGAAAGACATTCCATCTTCATGGATTGGAAGAATTAATGTTAAAATGTTTGTACAAGCCAAAGTGATTTACAGATTGAGCGTGACCCTGTCAAAATCCTAGTAGCATTCTTTACAGAAATAGAAAAAGTAATCATGCAATTCATATGAAACCACCAATGACCCCAAATAGCCAAAACAGTCTTGAGCAAGAAGAACAAAGCTGGAGGCATCACACTTCCTGATTTCAAAGTGATTTTTCACAGAGCTAGAATGGGCAATCCTAAAATTTGTATGGAACCACACAAGACCCTGAGTAGCTAACACAATCTTGAAAAAGAAAAAACTTGGAGGTATCACAATTCTAGACTTCAAATTATATTACAAAGCTATAGTAATCAAAACAGGATGATACTGGCATAAAAACAGATACAGACCAATGGAACAGAATAAGGAATACTGAATATAATTCACACATTTATGGTCAACTTATTTCCAACAGGGATGCCAAAAATACACAATGGGAAAGGAACAGTCTCTTCCATAAATGGTGCTTGGAAAACTGGATATCCACCTACAGAAGAATGAAATTGTACCCTTATTTCACACTACATACAAGTATTGACTCAAAATGGATTAAAGATTTAACCAGAAGACCTGAAACAGTAAGGAAAAACTTCTTGATATGGGTCTAGGCAGTGATTTTTTTTGGATAAAACCACAAAAGCATAGGTAACAAAAGCAAAAAAACAAAAACAAAACAAAACAAAACAAGTGGGATTGCATCAAAGTGAAAACTTTCTGCACATCAAAGGAAACAATCAACAAAGTGAAAGGCAAACTACTGAATGGGAGAAAATATTTGCAAACCATGTATCTGATAGTTAATTTTAAAAATATATAAGAAACTCAACAGCAAAAAAAAAAAAAAAAAAAAAACCCAACCTGATTAAAAAATGGGAAGGAACTAGATAAGCATTTCTCAAAAGAGGGCATATAGAAGTCCAACAGTTGTATGGAAAGGTGCTCAACATCACTCATCATCAAGGAAATTAAAATCATAATGAGTTATCACCTCATACCTGTTAGGATGGCCATTATCAAAAAGGCAAAAGATAACAAGTATTGGTAAGGATGGGAAAGGTAAAGGAAAAGGAATGTTTGTACACTATTGGTGGGAATATAAATATAAATTGGTGTATCTGGAATGGAAAACAGTATGGAAATTCCTTAAAAAATTAAAAAAATAGAAGTAGCATATGATTCAGCGATCCTTCTTCTGGGCATATATCATAAGGAATGAAATCAGTATTTCAAAGAGACATTTGCACTCCCATGTTCACTGCAGCATTATTCATGATATCTGGAAACAATGCAGGTGTCCACTGTGAAATAATGGGTAAGGAAAATGTGGAACATACATTGGCATATTATTCAGCCTTAAAAAAGAAGGAAATCCTGTTATTTGTGACAATGTAAATGAACACATTATGCTAAATGAAATAAGCCTGTCACAGAAAGACAAATGCTGCATGAGCTCACTTCTATGTGGAATCTAAAATAGTTGAACTCATGGTGCCTGGCTGGCTTAGTAGGGAGAGTATGTGACTCTTGATCTGGGGGTCATAGGTTGAAGCCACTCATTGAGCGTACAACTCACTGAAAAAAGATAAAATAAAATGACGAAATATTTGAACATAGAATTCATAGAAGCACAGAGTAGAATCATGGTTATCAGAGGTTGATGGGTGGGGGAAAAGGTCAAAGGGTACAAAGTTTCAGTTATACAAGATGAAGAAGTTCTGGAGCTCTAATGCACAGCATAGTGACTGTATTATACACTTGAAATTTGCTAAGGGTGGATCTTAAATGTTCTTATTATCACCCATACACATAATACTATGTATGGTAATGAATATGTTAATTAACTTGATTGTGGTGATCATTTCACAGTGCTTATGTATATTAAAATATCAAGTTGTTCACCCTAAATATATACATTTTTTATTTGTCAATTATACATCAATAGAGTTAACAAAAAAAAAAAAAAAAACTAGCCCCAAGGGTACTTGACCAGCTGACTCTTATATTGAATCCTAAAATATCAAAAATTACTATTTTTGTTTTATCTATGTATCTATTCACAGATGTTTATCCATCTCTCCTTGTCTGTCCCTTTATCTATTTTTCTACCTATTGTATGCATATCTGAAACCAATAACATTACCATATATGGAAGTCTAAAGCAAAAAGAAATCTTAAAAACAATTCTTTATACAAAAAGAACATAATCTAATATTGCTACATTGTTTCATGATGTTTGAATGCATTTGTCCTTTGCAGTAGTCCCTAAGATGTAAGCAATAACAGTGATAAATGCTACTGAGGCAGGAGTGTCAGGATGGCCCTCAGATGAAAGAGATTTTTAATGAAGTATTTTATAGGAGATTCTAATCAAGTATTTTATAGGAGTTTTTATGGAAAAACACTATACATTGAGCAAAATTGAAGGAAGTATGAAAGAACACAATATTTTCTAATAACACCCTGAGAAAGAACTTTGGGTGACCTGAATGGAGGGATGATTTTAATGAAGAAAATGAGAGAAGATGCTGCCAAAATAGGTTCATGTAAGATTCTGAAGGATCTATGGGATATCCTAAAGAATTTGTAGTTTATTTTTTGGGTCACTCAAGTTATATGCTTCATATGTGGTGCTGAGTCCACCGTGACTATTATGGTGTATTGCATGTCATAGATGCTCAATAAATATAGTTGTTGACTGTATGAACAGATAGGTGTTTTAAAAAGTGAAGGGATGGGATCATATCTATGCTTTATTTAGTTAGACAAGAAGCAAAAATTTCAGAGAGCCTTTATGAGCATGTAGGAATGGCTCTCAAGCAATAATGGTGAGAATTGGAAAATAAATACCCCAACTTCCTCCCCCTCCTCAGCAGGAATGAGCCCTAGTTACTATAATACTTTATATTGGTTTTCTTCCTTTTCTGTTTCACTGTTTTACTTTCCCACGAGTGTTTCCTGTGTTAACCTTGCAAATAGACTGCCCAGACTTGAGTAATTATCTCAAGTTCTGGTTTTGGGAGAAACTACTTCAAGACAGAGTCAGATGGTTATTGTAATGACCTATATGACCTAATGATCTTAGAGCCTCAGCTAAAGTAGTGGACCATGGAAAATGGAGAAGGCAGGACTGGTCTCATAATCTCTCCAACACATGCCTTGGTATACACAGCCTTCTCCCAATATTCTGTCAAGCATTTATCTCAGTGCCACTGTAAAGGGGTTTTGCAGAGATAGTTAAGATCCCAAATTAGTTGACTTTAAGAAAAGGAGATTATCATGAGTGAGCTTGACCTAATGGGATGAGTCCTAAAAAGGGACTAGGATCTCCCTGGTGAGAGAGATTCAAACTGTGAGAAGAATTTAATATGAGGGACCTTTAAATACGGAAGGGCCATCAAGCTTGGTACATGGGCTTCCAAGAGCTGAAAGCAGCGCCCTCCTCCCACCTCCCACCAGTTTAATTACCAGTGGGGAAATGGGATTTCAGTTCTACAACCATAAGGTACTAGATTCTGTCAACAGCCTGAAAGAGCTTGGAAGCAGATATTTCTCCAGGGACTTCAGATCAGAAAGTAGCCAGTGAGATTTTGATCAGAGGACTCAGCCCACCAAGACTTCTTACCAAGGAAACCATAAGATAATAAATTGTGTTATTTTAAGCTGCTAATTTTTTTTTTGTAATCTGTTATGCAGCTATAAAAAACAATACCTAGGGCAGCCCAGGTGGCTCAGCAGTTTAGCGCACTCTTCAGCCCAGGGCCTGATTCTGGAGACCCTGGATCAAGTCCCATGTCAGGCTCCCTGCATGGAGCCTCCTTCTCCCTCTACCCCTCTCTCTCTCTCTCTCTCTCTCTCTCTCTCCCTCTCTGTGTGTTTCTCATGAATAAATAAATAAAATCTTTTTTAAAAAAAAGCAATACCTAAAGAAAAGATGTTAAGTTTAAGGCATAGATAGGTTTATAATTGCAAAGATTTTGAGGCTGATTGTATAGATTAGTGAAAGAAGACGAATGGCTTTAAGGGTCTACTCTAGATTCATAATGATGCCATTAATGGAATACAAAATGTGCAAAGAGGAATCTTTTTAGATTAAGAGATTGTTGTCATTTTTTGAGTTTTCCACATTTGAGATGAAGAGGTCTAATAAATGATAGAAAATATAATCCAGAGCTCAGGGAAGATTCTTGGTCTAAAGAATAAACGTTAGGAAGTCATTGGAATATGCTGAATGTTGAAGCCATGAGAGGAAAAAGAAAGAGCTTACCTATCTGGTATCAAGATGTTCTTCACTGGTCAGCCTCTCTAATGTTTGATAATAAGGCTTCTTGAGTGAAAAAAGATACAGAATACTTAGAATAATGGGAATATATCCGATAATGTGTTATCTAAATATTGTGTTTCATCTTTTTTACAGTAAAATAATTTTTAACATTCTGGTTGAGGAAGTAGAGTGTGGATACCAAATAGATGGCATTAGACCACCATTCCTCCAATTCTGAGGCTATGGCAGATATTATAATCAATGGGGTAATTTTTCCTCAGAACCAGTATCTTTTTCCATCCAGTGCTCCAAGCAGCAACCTATCGGTTAAAGTAAAACACACATTTACTATCCCAGGTTGGTTTCAAAACCATATTTTTTAGTATCAGATATATTGAATTGAAAAGAACTTGATTTTTAAAAAAGATTTTGTTTGTTTCTATTTTTCTTACAAATAGTGTTATCTGACTTCTGAATGATATTAGTTGGCTTCTGGTGAAAGTTGCTAAAATGGCAAAAAGTGGTGCTTGCAGCCTGTAGACTCTTTGGGGGACAACTTTTGCAAAGCTAAATTTAGGTGTTGGGGAAAAGAAGCATAATTAGGAATTGAATTCACTCAGTTCTTCAAATAAGGCTGAATGGTATTCAAATAAGTCATGAAGGTCAAATACTATGATTTCTAGCTCCTACCCTTAGAACAGTAAAACTAGGGGCGGTTCTTGCTGTTCTAAGAGTGATGGCATAGAGTTAAGAGCCAACATAAATGCAAAGGAATTGATCTCTTTTTAACAAAAAATGATTAAGAGTTGCACAAAGTCATGCATACTAATCATCCATTTGTTGTCCTAATCATGTCCTAATCTGCCACATCATCTTGGAAGACACTGAAAACTCTAGGACACTACCTGAGACACAATTTATATGACCCAGCCTAAAAAAGTTTAGGCAATTCCATTTCTGGATCACAGGGTGTTAACATATTAGTCAACCCATAAAAACTCCTACTGATTTGTATGCAGTTGTATCATTGCATCACAGGCAGAGGGGCCTAAATTGTTTTTGGAGAAATATAAGGCTTTGTCTTCAGGATCATGACCCATGAGTCACACACACCCAGGATTCCCAAAGACAAGGCCAGTGGGGACATGGAAGGACTTGGCTTAGACACAGGGATATGACTCATTAGAAAAGATGAACTGGTTTTGAAAAATAACAAGAACCACCTTCTATTCTCTGCATACCTACCTTCATTCCATAACCACCCCCTCCCCCCCACACACACAAAAGCAGCCTAGGATATTTGGAAGTATTTATGAGATATATAAACATATTATTATCATTATTTACTTTTAAAGTTCTTGGTCCATTTTGGTAGTAGAAGTGATGTTCAAAGTATCCTTTGAATAATAGGTTGACAAAATGACACTTGCTTTCCTTAAAAAAAAAAAAATCACTTGCCAAATCAATACACTAAGTTGAGTAAGTTGTGACAAACTCATATGACATGATATCCAGGCCCAACTTCCTAATCGTTTAAAGGACTCTGATTAGTAATTTATAAAGCTTATTAACAAAAATTCCAAGGTAATGGCTGACTATGGCTATAGATGCAGTGATAAGTGACCTGCAGGCAGAGAGTGGCACCTCAAAAATGGGCAGGGGTGGCCATCACATAAAGGAAACTGCCCTCTGATTTCAGGCCACCAGTCTCTTATTTTGCGATTTCCAAAAATTAGGTTGAAAATAGTTTTCAATATTTTAATATTATTTTTGAAATTTCCTATTTAAAATTGATTCATTTCTATGATTGCTGAATTTTATTCTAAATGTTATCTGAATAACTCTAATACCAAATATGAAAAACTTGTCATTTCCTTCTTCAATTTTTGGATTTTTAGGCCTAGAAATGTCACAGCACAGAGAAAATGGAAAAATCCAGCCTATAGGAAAGAGGAGAATGAGTAGAGATGTATATGACATTCTGGAAGCTAGTTCAATTCAACTCTTCTCTCCCTAGAATAAGCTGGGTGAGGAGCTGGTCTCAAGAACAGTCTACCCACAACCACCTGTCTGCTGGCATGGGCCTTCCAGAGCTTAGAGTGCCTTCCTCCATTCCCACCTTGACCCCTGCAATACCCACCACATTTCCATTAACCACTCAGGGTGGAGGCATTTCCTTCCTCTCTCATTCCTTCATTTGGAGGTTCTGATTTCCTCTCCTGCAGTGCCTTTTCCTATGTATAGTTTTAAGCCCACCTCTCATTTTTTTCTGTCTCTACCTGAAATTCATGTGCTGAATTTCTGCCTAAGTGGTCTCCCTACTTCTACCATTTGCCACTACAGGCCATTCCATTCCCAGAAGCCAGAGCATACTTTAGAAAGCAAACATATCATGTTTGATAGTATCTTCCCTGTTTTAAACCCTAAATGACTTTACATTTAGCATAGCCTATCAGACCTTAGATAACCAGCCACGCCACCCACACTGGCCTTGGGATATACCCTCAGAACCCGATTCCCAGAGGAAGGCCTTAGTACCTACTGCTTTTTCTCTGAGCCTATAGACCAGTCATGTGCTCTGTACTCAGCTCTCACAGAGCCTACAGCACTTGCCACGCGGTGGGTACATTGTTTTCTATCTGCCTTCACAGCTGGACTGGGAAATGCTGGGAGCAATGAGCTTGCCTGTGTTCCCAGGGCCTAGTCCAGAGTTTGCCACATAGTAGGAAATCAATAAATACTTGCTGAATGCTTCCTAGAAATGTGTCCATGGTTGTTTTCTAATTATTAGGTTTTCTTATTTGATCATTTCTAGAAAAGTGGTTGCAAATGCATTTAACCCAGAATTCCACTTGTTTCGTAAATCATCTCTTTCCTGCTTCACGGCCTTTGCACGCTGCCTCCTTCACCAGGACCAACACTGCTCTAGCTCTCTAGGCTAAGCAGTGAAGATGAATTTCAGGAATTGTATTTCCCCAGGGCTTCTATAGACTTTTGTATTTGCATAGGGGAATGCCCTTTGGGCTGCCAATAAATATTCATTGGATGGGTAGACGGAGGGATGGCAGACAGATATGCTGATAGATGGTACACTGCAATTGTGGACAATTTCCATAGCCTATTTATCTCCATCTGTTTTCCCCTGTCTGTGAGTGAATAGTTAACATCCCTTATTCTCCCGGGAAACTGTCAGGCAAAACATCTCCTAGTGCCTACAAAATAACTAAAACAAAAGGAAATGGCAAAGCAGTCTTCAGGAGGATGAATTACTTTGTGTTTCTAAATATTTAAGGGTCCTAGAGGAAAACCTGTATGAATAAAACTCAATGACCAGATGACCAGCTGACTCCTGGTTATTGTTGTATACAATTCTTTATAACTCACCTTTTTAATTGGTGTATTTTGAGCAAGATTGGCAAGAGATCTCACTCCCTGTTCTAATAATAATGAATCTTCTCCAAAAGATGCCCGTATCACTGGAGAGACTCTGAGAACCTCAATCTATTCTACTTGGGCTTTCCCTCTGTGATTTATGAGGAAACCTTACTGGTGAGTGAATCGTAAGCCTCCTCCCTTCCTCTCCTCTGGTTCCAAGGTAGTAGATCCTCGGCTCCCTTCAGACCTCAGACTCCCCCCAGTTTAGTCCCACTTGGCATTTCCTAGTTTCTAAGTGAGGTTACGGATACACATTGAGCCCAGAGCTCATTGCTTTTTTGGAAAGGGCAAAATAAGAGAGGGGATTTTCCATATTCACATTTTTCCACAGAAATGTATTCATAAGCTTTAAACTTGCCCAAGCTATGTTAATGTATGTGGTTGGCTTCTGTGCCAATTTTCATTGTGAATAAGATGCTAAATAAAAGGGTTCTTGTCTTTCCCTTCCCTCCTCCTCTCCCATAATTTTAAGTTCATAAGCCCATTTTGTAAGTGAATCAGGTCTTAGGAGAGAATCAGAAACGATGTTGTTCTTTTAGCTGCTTACAGTGTTTGCTTTCAACCCTTGATAGGAACATGGGGCTTGTGACAGCAGCGGCTGAGGTAAACAGATGACTTTATATATAATGCTTTTTACAAGGTGGTTCAGTTCATTTCTAACCTTGGTCTTGGCGTCATGGAATGAGCCAGGGAAATTCCACCTCTTAACCCTACCCTGCATCTCCTCCCCTGAAGGACAAGAAAATGTAGCTTCACAGCCCTTTCCCTGCAGGAAAGTTCACATGGTGTGGTACCCCCAAATACCAGAGAACCCCCAACAGTGTCAGCAGGTGGTATCATTAGCAAGATTGTTTTAACCAAGTGACTGTGAATGTTCACAATGAGAGTTACAACGTTTATGAGCCATGAGCTGGCGTGTCCTGGCATGTCCTGGTTGTCAAGTTTCAGTGCGTTTTGGTTCAAATGTTCCCTTCCTGTGTTTATTCCTGGTCACACCACACCTCCTGGGATTCTCTTTGTGGCTTTTGCTTAGCTGCTGACTCAAGTTGCAGAAGACCTGGGGGGAGAGTAAGGGGAAGTCTGCAAAAAACTGCTCCAATGGCTCCGCTCTTCTGAGATGGTGAGACCTCCCACTCCCTTTCCCTGGAAGTTTCCATAATACCAATTAGCGGAGCATCTGTATGTCTAGAGGGGCATTAACATAAGTGGTACAATGAGGACCAGGAGCCCTGATACAAGGAAAAGAATGTGAACCTTCTGTCAGAAGCCTGGATTCAGATCTTCTAAGGAATAGCTAGTTCCTCTGTGGGACCTAGGACACGTTCTTCAGTCCCTGACTTCCTCATCTACAAAGGAACCATAATAATAGAAGGTTGTGCAAAGATTATATGAGGAAATGAGAGTAGAGTATGCCCTCTATGGTCTGGTACATGGCAAGATGCAATATACTTACTATTCTTATTACTATTGGCTATTTCGAATATTATTTGTAATTAATAATGATTATGATTCAAATACTACATGAAACAGTATGGAAGGTAAAATTAGAATCCACATTAATACTCATAATCCACAATTAGTTATTAATAACACTAATAATACATAATAGTAACAGATACTGACCTTGCCAAACCTCTTTTTCTTCATCTGGAAAGCAGAGATATTAACATGGATATTGGAAAAAAATCCCATCTCTGTAGGTTTTTTTGTGAAGATGAGTAAATGGCTTTGCACAGTGCTGGCCCATCAGCTTGGAATGAAGGATTGCTCTTTTTAATATGAGTTTTGCATGCCCTTCTCGGGTCCTCTATGAAGGAATTCATCTTTTGCTTGTCAGCAAGTGTGACTATCTCATTCCAGCCTATGGAAATGTGGTGCCTAAGAAGGACGGCTGGCCAAGTGACCAGAGGTGGGTTGCTGGCCTGGAGATATGCAGGTCTGAGGCTGGACACTTGGTCCAGTCTCCAGAAGATGGACCCTCAGCTCTTGCGTCCCAGTCTAGGCCTGGCCCTGTGGTTTCTGTCTGGCAGAGTGGTGGCCACAGGGTACAAGCTGCAGTCTATACCAGTAGACACCAAGGAGGAACGGGTTAAAAGCTCATTGCACCTGGAGGGTCCTTCTTTCCCTGTCACCTTTCTTAGCTTCCTCCTGCCTCATAGGTGGCAGCCTGGATCCTTCTGACAGACTTGTAAGGACCAGGCTGGCTTCTCCATAGTTTGCCTGTTTCTTTAATCCAGGGCTTCAGGTATCCGGATCTTTGGCAGTCTGGCAAAGCCTGTGGACTTTTTCCTGAGGAATGTATTAAATGCATAGAATATAGTATTTGGATTACAAAGGAAACTAATGATGTACAATTTTTTAAAAATTTGCAATATTGTAATAGATGTGTTTCTGTAATAGTCTGTTAAATTGCAAAATCTAGCAAGGGACCTAAAACCTATCATAATTTTGAAACAGCGATGGGTGAAAATGGTACTATTAGATATCTCTACAATATAAAAACATGTGATTTTAATAAACATGTCATTAGTATAATGTCATGGGTCCTGATAACGCCACTTTGGTTTGTTGCCTATACACAGAATTAAAGGAAGTGCTTCACTCCATTCAGAGATTAGTAGAAACAAGTTGAAATCTCCCTGTCCAGGTTCACAAACCCAATAATGGAGAGCCCTGCCTAGGTCTGCTTTCCTCAGCTGATCTCTTTGTCTCTGTGCAGTTGGAGGTCCTAACTTCTCATTGTCCCACCTCCTTTTCACCATGGACCCCCAGTACAACCTCCACATGCTCTCTGACTCTCAAGTAGTATCCCTGGATCCATCACCCTGGTCACATCAGATCTGTCTCTGTGATCCCAGGCTTTAATGACAGAAACTACCTTCTACTTTAGCCTCTTGAAAATGGTTGAATGTATTTCTAAAGCTGCACTCTGCACAAAAGTCATGTGAAATACTTGCTGAAGTCCAGATTGCTGTCCCAGGGCTCAGTCTGGTTGCTGAGAGCAAGTTGGGACCATATTTTCTATATTTTAAGGAACTCTCTAAATTTTTCTGAGGCAGGTGCTCCATGAACAAAAATGGTACTTTGCTAAGGAAAAAGCCTTTTCTGTTTTGAAAACTATCATTTTTGTTATTCTATATTCTGAATGGGGGATGAATGGACAGCCAATGTACAGTGCTATGATACACAAACAGGGATGCAGCTGCAGAAGTGTGGAGGAAGAAAGGAAGGAGAAAAGGAAGAAAAGAAGGAAGGGAGACAGGGAGGGAGAGAAAAAGGTATCTTAAGTGCCATGAAATCTATGGGAGGCTAAATGTTTATCAGCAGAATCCAGAAATAAATATAAAAATCACAAGAAGAAGGATGGGTTGATTTTGAAATTCAGCAAATATTTATTATGTGCCTATTATATTCTAGGGCAGGGGTTGTGCACTCAAAGCACCTACAGGAACCAGGCAAGAAGGTGCTGATATAAAAGATTCAGGCCCTCTGTCTTCTATTTACCTACTTTGAAGCATACAGTTCTGCCGCATAAGAAAAACAAGAGACTGTGTTTAACAATTCATGTTATCAAACCTTAGTTCATGGTGTCAGGGAGGACAGTTGTGCAAAAACTGGAGAGCACATGTCCCATTGCCTGTGATTCCATCTACTAGTCACTGGGTCTGCTACCTAGCTTCTTGCTTTGGAGGTGGAGGGAGTCCATCTATCATATCCTTCATTTTTCAAGAAGCCCTGAAATGGTATGGGACAGCTCTGTGAATAAATGTTGGAAACTGTTCTGGTTACTATTTCTGCATAAGGAATTAACTTAAAACATCCACTTACAAAACAAAACAAAACAAAACAAAACAAAAACCCAGTTTGTTATTCACATGGACTCTTTGGGCCAGCATTTGCAGGCAAAGTGGTGATGTCTCATTTTGGCTCCTCTATCTCTGAAAGATTGGAAGGCTGGGGGCTGGAATTTCTAAAGGCCCATCACTTACATGTATAGTTCTTGGGTTGGGAAGACCCAATGACTAGGACTGCCAATTGGAGCAACTACATGTGGCTTTCCCATGTGGCCCGATTTCCCCACATCATGAAAGCCTCAGGATAGTGGGACTTCTTTCATGGCAGCTCAGGGTTTCAAGTCCCAATGTCCCCACAAACAAGAAGGAAGCTTCATGGTCTTTTGTGACCAGTCTTAGAAATCATGCAATATCCTTCAGCCATACTATCTTGATCAAAGTAGTCATAAGCCCACCAGATTCAAGGCTCTGCTTCCTGATGGAGTAGTGACAAGGTCACATTCTAGAAGAGCATATGGGCCAAGAGATAGTGTTACCATCATCTTTGAAAAAATGTACTCTGCTGCAGTAGCTATCTCAAAACTTTATTTTTTTTCAAAACTTTATTTGAAAAATAAGCACTGAGTATGTGACATCATATAAAGTAAGTCTGTAGGCTAGACATAGCAGGGGGCCACTCATTTTAGACGTCTGTTCTAGTGTATAAGAACTCAGAGATGATTAAGATTTGGCTCTTCTCTTTCAAAAAACATGACCTAGTTTTGTGGATTTTTATAATTTCTATGAATTATATATTCACACTTCATGTACCCTTCCTTGTTGGAGCTGGAGGGGTATCGGTGGGGGTATGTTAAAACTAGGTGGTACCGTATATGAGAATAACCTGGAAAATGGACCCCCCCCCCCATATCCAGCTCCAGGAGGTTTCTTCTATATCCAGAGGAGGAATACATGGCATCTTTAAAATGCTTCTGAGGTTCAGAAACATGAGCTACCTCTTGCTCCCTGTTGAGAAGCACTGTCCAAAACAGACTTCCACATTCTAATTGATACTTGTGAATTCAGAGGTCATTTCTATGTGCCGTTACTTAAATTCTTCATTTACTTGTAAATAACATGTAGCTGTAGACCCAGAATAGCTCATTCCTTGTTTCTCTCTGTCACTTACCTCTCGTTATCCTTCATAATCAGTCCCTTCTAAATATGTTTGGAAATTGCCTTGAGGATTAAAAAATAACTTAAAAAGTATTCAGTAGCTCAGATAAGGACATGTGCTTTATAAAGTTATATTATTGTTCTCTAGGCCCATTCATAGAAAGAGTGACCTTGGAAAAATTCTAGGGGGCCTCCTTCCCATCTCTTTCTCCCTAGCTACCATGTTTATGGAAGGATGGAGGTAAAAATATCTGTCCCTCTTGTCACTTCCTAGGGACTTTTCTGCACTGTTAAATACTGCTTCTTGCCATCTTATTTACAATCTGTTCCCCAACTCACATAATGTGCCTTGTGAGGTCTACTCATTCCATAAGGTGATTTAGGAGGTTATGCCTCAAGTATACCAGGAGTTCTGTGCCCTTCACCATGACCCTGTGTTCTAGGCATGTTGGGAAAGTTCAATTTCATTGTAAGAACGTTAATTATATAAACAAAGTGGCAGCCCAGTAGGCCGATCCCAGACCCCTCAGCATTGGCAGGCATCCAGGGAGGTGTGCGATTGCAGCCTCTGTCTGAGCTCACCTTTGCAGGTAATGGGGCAGGTATGTGGCATTAAAGAGCAGGAAGGCCAGCATGGGTTGGTAATTGTTTAACTCTTCCAGTGGCACACCTCTGAGTACATGGACCACACCTGCAGACCTGGCAGGACGTGCTGTGCATGACTGGACAGAGGTGCTTGGTACACTCGGAGCCAAGGAATGGGTTTAGGCGGGAGCCCAGGGCTGACAGGGAGCCCAGCCCCTGGCCTACTTGAAATCTTGGGACTCAAAATGTCTGTCTTGGGGGAGGCAGCTGCTCATTAGCTAGGTGAAATTAACCAGTCATGTCACTTTTTGGCACCTCAGTGTCCTCATCTCTATAGCAAGGGATTTGAGCATATGATCCCGCAGATATCTTTCAGCTCTGGCATACTCTAGTGCAGTGATTCCCCAACTAGAGGAACTATCAGAATCACTTTTCAAGCTTGATAATACACAAGTTTATGGGCCTCACCCCCAGAATTATGGATTCAGAAGGTCTGGGGTGGATCCCAAGAACTTACATTTCTAACAATTTCCCAAGTATGGTTAAGCTTGCGGTTTGGGACCATGCTTTGAGAACCACCATTCTAATTGAAGATGCCAGGCTATGCATTGAGGATCTTCCTGGGTCCCTCTATAGAGCTTCCAGAGGAGGACTCCTTTGTCACAGAATGAGTGAGACTTTGTTTTCTGAATTTTCCCAGACCTTTGCTATTACTTCTCCCACTAGATTGCCTATCTTTGGAACAAGAGTTTGAAATGAAAAATCAAATGAGGCATAGCTCATTTGGCCAGGCCAAGGGGGCTATATTTTATTCAGCCATGTGTCTTATTGGCTTGCCTAGTATTATTTCTTGAACATGAGAAACACTGGAGAAGTATTTGTTGAATGACAAATAAGCTTAGTGGAAGGGAGGAGATTAAAAGTAGTGTTCAGATGAAATTTATCTGCCAATTACAGTCATCAGTTTCAAGGGGTCCCTGAAGTAAAACTGGCAGGGACCAGACTGGCAATGTAACAGTGTGAATCTGCTGTATATAAGCAATAGGGAATGGTGAGTCTATGGTGCAAAAAAGAGGGAAAGTGTTTTAAGGAATTTCACATGTTTTCAGCATTTTATTGGCCAAATTGGAGCTCTTATGGGTTGCAATCTATAACTGTGCCTTTTCAGTGTACCCATTCCATAGAGACAAGAAGGAAAAAAGAGAACATTTATTGAGCTTATTAATTAATTTGCATTGCCTTTGTTCATATTGCTTATAATCTAATTTGAAATATTTGTGTAATGGACAATTTGACATATACTTGAGAGATAATTTTCATCTGTACTATAGGAGCTTAGTTGTTTTAAAAATAGCTCTCAGCAGTTCCCACCTACTTGTATTCACACCTTGTGTAAAGCCCTACTTTTTAATGTGGGCTAAATCCAGTGACTTGTTTCCCACAAAAGGAATATGGCAAAAGTGAAGGGATATTACTTCTGATATTAGATTACAAAACAGTATGATTTCAATCTTTACTCTCACTCTTGCTCTCATTGCCTTTTCTTCCATGTTGGATGTGATGATGGAGCAGGAGAAATCCCCATGGCAAGGAATTGTGGGCAGCCTCTAGCTAACTCCCAGCAAGAACTGAGGCCCACACCTTCTAGATTAAGCTTAGAATGGATCCCTCCCCAGTTCCAGTGAGACCATGAATGAGGCCAGTACATTGATCACAGCCTTCTAAGAGACCCCAAAGCAAAGGAATACCAGCTAAGTCATACCAATATTCCTGAGCCACAGAAACAGATAATAAATGTGTATTGTCTTCAACGGCTAAGTTTTGTGGTAATTCTTTATTCAACATTAGATAATGAACACAGAGCTATTTGTTAATGTTGAGTGTTGCTTAGGGTAGTCAGCATTTGGAAAACTCAAATTATAAGACCACCCTTACTGGTGTCCAGGAGCTGGTTTGAATCAGCTCATGACAGCTGGTTATATCCATCTCTTTCTAGCTCTGCATTCAGGGATGTCATGTTAATGACTTAAAACCAGCATGATGGCAGTATTTATTCAATGAAAATCAGCAAACACTATCATTTTGAAATCTAGTCTACTATCATACCCTGTACTTCAAAAACTCCTATAAGCCCTGGAACTCCCTTTATTTTTTTGCAAATATCAGAAGCCTGGTAAATTAGTGTAATGGGTATCAGAGGTAGTTTTTCATTAGTAGAATTGGGGTTCCACTGTGCTCCAGCCATTTGTGGCTTGTGTGGGGATACTATACTGGGCTCCCCACCTTGCATGAACTGGGTGGATGAGTCCAAGAGTCTAAGCTTTTGCATAGCATCTTCAGCTTAGGAATATGAAATGGTTCTGACTCAAGCAGTCTCTAGAAAGATCTCTTGCCTGACTTTGGGCTCAGTTCTGCTACTGGCATATTTTTTTTTCATCTGTTTCAAGAGAATTTTCTGGGCAAGGCTCTGTATAAGTATTTAGCAGAATAAAAAGAAAGAAGTCAAGAATTTCTAGCACTTGGCACCCACTTGCAAATAAATATTTATGCTTGGGGCAAATTTCTCTCTGAAAATCGCTTTTATTGTTACATAGTACCTGGTGGAGTGATTAGGGGGAGATGGGCTCACGTACCTCTAATTATTAAGCTACCTACATTACCAAAAAAGGAAGAGTAGTATTTGTGAAAGATCAAATTGACTTAGGTCAACTTGACGTATCAATCATTAATAGCATTCATAACACACAGATATTACTATAAATCCTCATTTTGCACTTTAGGAATTTAGAACGTAGGCCTGGCAGTCATCTGAGTTTATGAGCTCACATATAATAAAGTTAAAGGGCTCCAAATCAGCTCTACCCCCAAAGTCATGTTTCTAACCTCTCTGATAGAACTTGCCCCTCCCCCCGTTTAGTATTATAATCTAAAAATCTTACAGGGGAAGTTCTGGGGAAGGAAACCCCACAGGCTCAAATTTCACAGCCTTCTCTGACAGGAAATCCTCAATAACCTTGAACTTCGGGGTCATCTGCTGTGGTTTAACATCCTTTTTTCATTTCCAGTTAAAAGAACAGCTCTGCTCACTGTCCTTTGCATGCACTGCCCTTAAAGATCTTCATTCCACGTTGTTGCTACCTGAAAATCTGATCTGCCAAATAACTCCTCCAAATTCAGATAACATTGATCTTCCTTAACCAATTGCTACGTTGACATTTCTAATACTAGAAAGTCTTCTTTTTAAAGAATATTTGGGCCAATGCCTTAGCCAATTGCCATCTCCGAGTGCCCTAGAAGTTATAATTGTGGCTGTGGCAGGATCCCTACACATAAGTAACCAAACTAAAAGTGTTATGCTCTGGGATCTACACACTGTTCCCAGGGGAAGTCATTATTTCAGGGCTTTTCACTGTGTATCTGTGTATCTCTCTATCAACCAGGCCTCTGAGGAGAAATGCACCTATTTCATGTATGAGACATGATAGCAAAGAGGTAGAAACAGTCAGTGTTCAAACTCTGGTTTTGTCTTTAACAACCTGGATAATCCTGGACAAATTACTTAACTGTTCTGTGCTTGTTTCTTGTCTGTGAAATGGAAGTATTAGTACTGCTCATCTCATAAGTCACTGTGAGGATTAAATGAGTTAAGACATACAAAGTGCTTGGAATGGTGCCTCATACACAGAAGTGCTCAGTTATTGTTACTTATTACAATAGGTGGTTCTGCTTTCCACTGATGCTTCCTGGAAGTGCCCATGCAAATTGGAAAGGATGGTTTTTTGCTGTCCTGCTTGCAGTCAATATGTTTTTTAGTTCATTTGGCTTATCTTTCATATTCCAGGAGTATTGTGTTAGCTAGCTGTGACTGTGCAACAAACTTCCCCAAATTTAGCAGCTTAAAACACACACACACACACACACACACACACACACACACACACACAATTTATCTTAAGTTTTTGTAAGGTTGGAAATCTAGGAATAGCTTAACTGCATGGTTATGATTTTTGGTCTGTCATGAGGTCATAGTCAATCTGTCCTTTTGATTGGACAATCTCACTTCAAGGCTTGGCTGGAACATGACCAGTTTCTAAGCTCACTCACATGCATGTTAGCAGGCCTCAGTTCCTAGCAATTTGAGCCAACCCACAGGCTGTCTGAATATCTTCCTGGCATGGTAGTTCTCTTGCCTCAGAGCAAGTGATAAGAAGAGAGAGAGACAGAATCCAACACAAAAGCATCAGTCTTTTTATAACCTAATATCGAAAGTGACATCCTATAGCTTCTGCCATATTCTGTTGACTAGAAGCATGTCTCTTAAGTCCAACCCATACTGAAGGGGTGAGAATTAGGCTCTATCTCTAGTGGGGACAAAAAAAAAATAGAGAACATATATTTAAATCCATCACTAGTATCTTTTACAATCCCAGAGACCTTGGAAATCTGAGACCTTAAGTGTACTTGGGAGATCCAGCTAGCATAGCTGCCTCAGTTGACAGATAAGGAAAGTGGAATTCAGTGACTTATCCAAAGTCACACAACCAGCTGACCACAGAGATGGGATCCAGTTCTCCTTCCATTGCTATATGCAATAGTACGTTGTTCCCAAGTCATGTTGCTGGAGTTACTACATTGATACCCTAGGACAGTGAGAGATTAGAACTTATATGTGGTTTCTTTAGATCGCAGTACCAATAGCCACATGTGTGGTAAGCAGCATGGGGCATAAAATATGTACATCCTATTCCCAAGACTAGGTATGAATAAAAGAATGTAAACTAGTAAGTATTTCTATTTTGATTACATGTTGAAATGATATAATATTTTAAATAGAGTAAGTTAAGTAAAATATTAAAATTCACTTTCCCTGTTTCATTTTACTTTTTAAAAATGTGGTTACTAGAAAATTTGAAACTTCATATATGGCTTGCTTTGTGCTTCTATTGCACAGTGCTGCTCTAGACAAGCCAAACTAATATGCTCATTCTCTACCACTTTTGTCTGTCAGGGTCGTGCCTCTGCTTCCAGCCCTGATTTTGGCCATGGTGCTTGGGTCACTGAAACCTCTGTTGCTCACAGGCCTCTCTGCCCCAGCTGAAGTAACTGCAGAGTCTGCACTGTGACTGAAGAGTGTGTGCCTGTGATTTTATAAGTCTACACTTTTTGACCTTTCTGAAGCATGTTAATAACTCAAAGTATCCTGCGCAACCTGTGGCAAGGGTTTCTGATGTCTGCTATGGTCTGATGAGTCAAAACGTTCTCTGAGGATTGAACTTTCACCCAAAAGCTAGCTTCCAAAATTCTCCTTTCTCTTTTGAAAGACATGACAGGCTAAGTAACCCCAACTGGACCCATTACATACTGTTCTTCACTCCTTTCTTCCTGTTTCTTTTTTCTTTTCTTTTCTTTTCTTTTTTTTTTTTTTCAGCTGTGAGTCAGCCTAGAAAAATTCAAGCCCAGATTTGGTCTTGAAGACTATTGTAAATAAAATGACCAGTTGCATCTCCCTGGCTAAACTGAACGTTTGGAAGGTTGTCTAGTGAGAGATGTTGAAAGACAAACAATGCAGGGTCTTACCATTCGGTGAACAGATTTTCAGCCTCATCTTCTGTAGAGTCTTGTATTTAGAATCCTGCTTGCTCAGGATTCTTGGTTGTAATTTGTCCATTCTAGGGCAGATAAATCTCCCTTGAATGTTAATTCAAAGTGGTTAGTCTGCTTACTCTTTCCAAACAGCTTTCAGCTTTGACTCCTTTCCTCACATTGATCAATGAGTGAGCCATGAAGCCTCTAGCGGGCCTCTGCTCCCAATCACCCTTCTTGTTGACATTCCTAACTGTTAAGCTCACAAATGTACTGGGAGGACAGTAGCTCGAGGACACTTATTCCCTGAGAGAGAATCCTTGACTTTCACGGTATGTGACTTCGTTATTTTCCCATCCTTGTAAGGGCTTGACATTGTTTCAGAAAATAGTGTTGATTTGGGGAATGTCGTTTCCAGTTGCTCTCTCACTGACCCATACCATTCAATGTCTTCATTCCCCTCAAAACCTTTTTTGGAATGAGGCACAATATTAAATAAATAAATAAATAAAACTGCCTCCAATGTAAAAGGAGGTTGGGTAGTTTGAGGATTTCTTTCCTCTCATACACTTGAAGGAAGATGAGGGCTGAAAAGAAAAAAAAAGCTGCTATTTTTAAATATAAATGAGAATGCTGATTAGACAAGGACCATTGGGTAAATATGGTAAATTATGAGGGGATCAGTATTTGATAGCTTGTGATGGGATGAAGGCACAAATCAGTACTTCCAGGTCCCCCCCGCCCCCAACTGCCATTGGAAATTCCAGAACAGTTGTTAGGTATTACTGATGGTTGTGGCCACAAGGGTTGCTGAGATCTGCTAAGGAGGGCTAGGATCAAACCAGGATTTATGTGAGTACGAGTAAAAGGGGAGTGAAGTAAGGAAGAGGGCTTGGGTCAGAAAACACATCTCTTCCCCGCAGGAGAATTTTCCAGAAGGTGGCATTTTTGTAATCCAATTTGTTAAACCTTTTGGCTATAATGAACAGAACCATGTCTGTGTCAAGTAATGGAGGTTGCCCTTAAGTTACCATGGCAACAAGGCAGGCAGAAGTTAGTGCCATCCTTAGACCAGGTCAGCAGTTTTCAACTAGGGGACATTTTGCCCTGGGGGGTAATTGGCAATGTCTGGAGATATTTTTGATTGTCATACCTAGGGAAGATGCTGCTGATATCTAGTGAGTAGAGGCCAGGAATGCTGTTAAATCTCTTAACAATGCACAGGACAACTCTTGGCAACAAAGGATTATCTTGCCCAAAATGTTAATAGTGCTGAGGTTGTAGTAAACTGTAAACTAGGGTGAGAAGTACCCCCCTTCTCAACTCTCCTTCCCTATGCCTATCCCCTGGAGGACTTCTACATATCAAAGATTAAAAGACAAAGACAAAGAATGATGTTTTTCCAACATTCATATAAGAAAGTTCTTTATTGAGCAAAAGGCAATTTCAAGACAAGAGAAGCTAACAAGAAATAGCCAACAGTACTGTTAGCTATAACACTGTTGTTTAGGTTCAGAAAATAGACATTGGATTTTAATGGACTCTCACCTGGAAATGATCATGCAAAGGCAGTATTACTACACTGTAACTGAGAGGCACTGTAACTGAGAGACAAGGGCAGGAGTCCCTCATCCCTAAAGATCTAGTGTGGAGACCCAGCTGGCTGGAATGGTTAGGGGGACGTCGTCCAGGGTCAGTAGGCAGGACAGGAAGTCCTGGAGAGATATACTGCCTCTCCACTCCACTGGTGACTTCAGCTGCAGATTCAATGTTTCAGAACATTTTAGAAATGACTCAGTAACATTCTCTACAGAACAATAGTGATGTACCATTTAAAAACTTCTCAAAAACATTGCTTATAACATTATTGCTCACTATACTGTCTTTTTTTTAATTTAAGATTTTATTTATTTATTTATTCATGAGAGACACAGAGAGAGAGGCAGACACGTAGGCAGAAGGAGAAGCAGGCTCCTTGCGGGGAGCCCAATGTGGGACTTGATCCCAGGACCCCAGGATCATAACCTGAGCCAAAGGTAGATGCTCAACCACTGAGCCCCCCAGGTGCCCCTGCTTACCATACTGTCTTTACCATAGTTTCTCAATCTTTGTGTGTACCCCACTCCCTTAGAGATCTATCAGCCCTCCTTGTCTGCCCTGCTCTGTAACCCTGGAGGCTAACCTTTACTGACCAACTCATGGGCATCTTCTTGTTCTCCAGCTCCTACCTGGCTCAGCTGATATGAGGCTCTGGCAGGAGAACAACTGTTAGAAGGAGAAAGAGATCAGGATACTTCTTCCCTTGCTTCCACCTGGCCTTATCACCTCCCATGGCCATTGCTCCAGAAGTCCGTGATTATGACTCCTTCATGGTTTTAGTTCCCTGGGCTCTGCCAACTCTGCTTTCCCTCTTTTACCTTTCAGGATTAGTAGTGGTAACACCTTCCAGCTATTGCTAGTCTCAGAGTTCCTCAACACCTTTTGTTACTTCCATTAAAACCACCCATGTATTATAGAGCAATGGGAACCCTCATTCATTGTTGGTGGGGATACAAAAATGGTATAGCCATTTTAGAAGATAGGCAGTTTCTTACAAAGTATAATATTGATGTATGATTCAACAATTGCGATCCTATATATTTACTCAAATGAGTTGAAAACTCATGTCCACACAAAAGCCTGCACATAGAGCAGCTTTATTCATAATTGTCCTAAGTAGGAAGCGCTCAAGATGTCCTTTATAGGTGAATGGATAAACTGTGATACTCTCAAAAATGGAAGATTATTCAGTTATTTTTTTTTTAAATGAACCATGAGGTCCTAGAAAAACATGTGGGAACTTGAATACATATTAGCTAAATGAAAGAAGGAAATCTGAAAACAGCTGCATACATTGTGATTCCAATTTCATGACATTCCAGAAAAGACAAAGCTAAACAGACAAGAAAAAGATCAGTGGTTGCTACAGGTAGGAGGGAGAGAGGAAGGGATAATAGGTGGAACACTGGTGAAATTTAAAGCAGTGAACTATTCTTTATTATACTGCAATGGTAGATACATGTCATTATGTACTTGTCAAAACCCATAGAATGTAAAACACAAAGGGTGAACCCTAATGTTAACTTTGGATTTTAACTAATAATGATGTATCAGTATTGATTCATCAGCTGTAACAAATGGACCATACGAATGCAAGATGTTAATGGGGAAATTGTGTAGGGCAGAGGAGGTAGATAAGAACTCTCTATTATTTTCACTTCAGTTTTTCTCTAAATCTAAAATTGCTCTAAAAAGTGAAGTGTATTAGTTAAAAGTATATTAATTGGATAAAAGAGTATATCTACACATATATAATAAAAAAGTGAATATATGCAAAGCAATATCTACATATGTGCATGTGTATATGTGTGTGTGTGTGTATATATATACACTATATATATAGTATAGTGGAAAGTGGGAAAGTATATATATATATATATATATATATATATATATATATATATAGGAAAGTGGGGAAAAAAAAGCCCAAACTTTCCCTATATCTTTGTGCATAGTCCCATATTAATTTCTCTTCTGTTAAGTGCCTTCCAGAGAAATCCTGTTTCCCACCCAGTCACTGACCATTTTAACTTTCATCAAAAAGGCATTGTGAGGGGTACTTGGGTGACTCAGTCTATTAAGCATCTGTATGCTGCTCAGGCCATGATCTTAGGATCCTGGGACCAACCCCACATCAGGCTCCTTGCTGAGCAGGGATCTGTTTTTCTCTCTCTCTCTGTCCAAACTGCCCCCCCCCCAAACTGTGTGTGTACTCTGTGTCTCTCTTTCTTAAATAAATAAGTAAAATCTTTTTTTAAGGCATTGTGAAAATAGAGAAAACAGGTAAAACAAAGACACTAAAAATGTTGCTCATAAAATGCATATTAGAAGCCAAAATACTGGTGGATCTTTATTTTATCAATCCTGAAAATTTAATTAATAGGTATGTATCTCTTTGTTTCCTTAAAAATATCTGGGCTTTAGAAAATAAAGAATGACAAACATCCAGTTTGGGGACAATCCTGATTTGGGCCTATTTTCCTAGATGTAATTATTAACAGAATCCCATTTTACTCTCAAAAGTGTCCTGGTTTGGACAATAAATTACATTATCATTGTACTTCTAAGCCTTTTCTTGGGAGAGAAGAGGAGTTACAAAGTTCCATGAATGGAGTTTAGTCATATTTACCCCAGTTTGTCTGTTTGGACAATGTCTGGAACAGACTGACTAGACTGAGAACAAAGGTGTGTCTGCAAAGACTAAATGTTCCAAAAACAAATGGCGTTATCAGATGAAACTATAACCTAGATCTTACAATGATTGAATGCAATTTCTGTGGTGAAAAACCATGTTAATATAGTATAAGGATTTGTTAAAGTTGAACCTCAAGCCATGTGAGATTTTCAAGAACTTGAACCATGAGAGTGGTGCAGGGGGTGCTTTGAAGGTCATCTGTGTAGTACCTGGCCTATGGATGAGGCATGGAGCATAGAGGCCTTGTTCTATACCAGCAAGCTACCGGGCAGCCCCAGAAGCCAGTTTTCTCGCTTCCAGCACAGAGAATGTTTAATTACTTTTGATTATTTTTAAATTTTTATTTCTTAAAGATTTTATTTATTTATTAATGAGGGAGGTAGAGACACAGGCAGAGAGAGAAGCAGATTTCCTTTGGGGAGCCTGATGCGGAACTCGATCCCAGGATTCTGGGATCGTGACCTGACTCGAAGGCAGATGCTCAATCACTGAGCCACGCAGGCACTCCAATTACCCTTGATTATTACCCACTCATTTAATAAATACCTCCTTTAGCTAGAAAGCAAGAAAGAAAATTCCATTCCAGTAAGAGACAACCAGTAAATATGTCATCAAATCAGTGAAATAATTCATGTAATGGTGAATGCTATGAAAAGTATAGACAGAAAATCCTTGGGTAGAAGGGAGGAAGGGCTTCTCTCAAGAGATGATAGTTCATCTAATTCTGAAGAGGACAGGGAGACAGCCATGTGAGACCTTGGAGGTTCAGCCCATGGTCCCTCTAGAATTAGGGAAACTACTAAATAAAGTATTCTAGGACAAGATGTGATAAGTGTTTGATAATTTTTCTTGATCATAGAAAAGGAACTTAGCACTGCAAGTCATGTGTATGGGCACCCCAAGCTCTAGAAAAAAACTGCTCTCTTGTTAGCAGTCATTTGTTATTGATTATTGTCACTGTCATGATGCATCTCTAAAACTAAGCTAAATCATGTTGGCCCATTTCCCTACTCCAAGGCATTCCCAGCTTGTTCCAGTCACCATGGCTTCATAACAAATTACCCTAAAATGTTGTTGCTTAAAACAATGCTACACTTATTTTGCTCATGATTCTAATACTGGGGCAGTGTTCCCTGGGAGCTCCACTTTGCTGCACTTGCTGTGAACCAGGGAAGCTGAAAAAAGGGGACCTGGAATCATCCAAAGGCTTTTCTGTTGTTACATGTCTGGCAGTTGGTAGTAGCTTTTAGCTGAGCTCTTAGCTAATGCTGTTGGCCAGAAAACCTGCAGGTAGCCTTTCTATGTGGCCTGGACTTTTTCACATGGAGGCTGCGAGGCATCCTGAGAGAGCGAACCAGGTGAAGCTATATTGATTTGATAATCTGGTTTCAGAAAACCAAAACCTATCACATCACTTCAGCAATATCTATCAGTCATAGCAGTAATAGATCCTGTCCAGATTCAGAGAAAGGGAACATAAATATCATCTCTCATTGGAAATCACAGTATAAGAGGAGAGTGTGGATGGAATATATTAAAGCAGTCATCTTTGGAAACTATAATCTTCTAGAAAGCTCCATCCTTTGTGCTTCTTACCCTTCTACTCTTGTACCTTTGTTCTTGTTCCTACATTTTAAAACCCCCAAAGAGCACATTGGGCAACTGCAGAGAGTAGAGAAATGGAAGAATTTGGGAAAATACAAAATCCTCACTGGTGACCAGACAGACAGGAAAGCCTAGAGACTCATTTATTTGTAATCTTGGTGATAGGTATTGAATTAAAATGAGTCAATTGTTAAAGAAGTTTAGAAAATCTTGGCTTAAAGAAAGCAAAGCAGTTTTCTCTATTTCCCATCTTCTTAGAAACCTTAACATGTGCATGTACATTCTCCAAGAGGGAGACCTAGTAGGAAATGTTTCCCCATCTTGTTTGCCTATGGAAGCCTTTTTGCATGCAATCCTTAAACAACTTGTGGAACCATTTCAGAAATTCCATTTAGCCAATTTGTCCTAAGAGAGGTTATAGTAGATCCACAGAGTGGGACATTTTGTGGGTTTATGAAGGGATGGAAAAATTTGTCTCTTCCAGGCTGAAGCTGTGAAAGGAATGTAATGTCTGCTTTTCAACTCTGGTTGGCAGAATATTGTACCCTATGGCACCTGAATGAAATAGCTGAGCTGAGTGTGTTCAGTAATATGTTGTTTCTGGTATGCCAGGATTCAAAACCAGAGCCCATTAGCATGAGTGTTTCAAGGGATTACCACTGATGTAACCTTTCAGGGGAAAGGCTGGTTCATCTACAAATGACTCAGGATGTGATCAATGGTAGGAAGCCAAGCCAGTGAGTAAGGAACCTACATATGCTGCTGACTGAGCTCAACTTCACTCTGCCTCATTTGACCAAGTTCATTACCTGAGAGTGATGAAATGAGGCAAAGGAGAATGTCCTCCAAGACCACAGAAACGTATATAAGTACTGTAGGTTAGAAATCTAGACCGACCTCAGAATGCCAAGATTCCACTTAGAGAAAAGGGAAATACATCTGTGAAAATTAATGAGAAACACAGATATTCCATGGGAGTTCAGAACCTGGAAATTAACGAGTCCAAGAAAAGATCTAGAGGGACATGACAGAAGGCAAATTTCATAGGAATTTGGAACATGATATTTGAGTGGAAAGGAGTTTGGTTTGCTTTCAGCAGGAGGAGGAAAGTCTCCATTTCACACACTACAAAAGGAACATTTTCACTTTTTGAGATCCTAGTGAGGCCTCACCTGGAATACCATCTTCATATTGGCGCCTTGTTACAGTAGGGAAGGAAGTAGATGACTCCGCTAAAATTTCAACAAGAGCCAGAGGAATGCCTTTGGGCCTGGGTACACTGATTAAATAAATCAAATCCTTTTGGCCTTCTGGGCATCTTAACTCCCAGTGATCACCTTAGATCACATTGAGAAAGACTATGAAAACCCTGGAAGATTCCAAGGGGAATGTTCCTGACCACAAGCATATGAAGATTGATACAGCCAAGGAAGGAAGGAGACTATTGCTCTTGGAGAATGTGGAATTCCAACCAGGGACCAGAGAAGACACTTCATCCTCAAGATACATTAAATTTCACATGAGGCCTCTCATGGACTGCTTGGACACATCCTACCTTTAGACACTTCAGATTAGCTCTAGTGCTAGAGTGTTTGATGATCTTTCAAAACTCATGAATCCTTCCTGACACTGGCAAAGAATCCTAGAAAAGAGGAGATGCCATATGTTATTTAATAGGAAGATTATTGTTAAGGTGGCATTCTTTCTTCTTTCAGTTGGATTAAGAATAAAACGTGTTTAAAGAAGGAAATATATTAAACAAAAGCTATTTATGCTTAGCCAGAAGTCAGATTTGGGCAAATCTTCACTGCAATCAGGATTTTAATAATACCTGTAAAATTTGTGGCACTAATTAGAAAACCTACCCAAACACTGAAATAATAAGTCTGTTCATTTTTACCCTCTCTGGATCAGCTCTAAATGACTGATTTTCAACATCCTAGTCCCATATTGTTGGGACTGTTATCTATTTTCCTATTCCCTACTTGATTGGGGTTTTCCCCCCTCCTCTTACCCTTCCTTTGTTTGCCTATATTTTCATCCCCTTCTTTCTTTACTTTCTTTCCCTCTGGAGACATTGTCCTCCTTTTTATTCACCCTTGTTTTTGCTTCTAGTTGTTTCTCTTTTTCTCACTTCCTTGGTTATAAACTACCCTTTCTATGCAAGAAACTTCTTCTTCAAAGGAATTTTCTGGCAGTTGTCTTCCCATTCTGAAAGGATCTTGTGTGAATGATGAAATTACCTTATGAATACATGTCTCTTCTCCATGAACTTGGTGAATTTGGTGTTCAGCCCAGATTCTGAAGAAGGAAATTGATGTCTATTAATCTGTTTATTTAAAAATTACAGATTGCAGTGTAAGTCCTGGAAAAAAATATAAAGATTGGTCTTCTTTTCTCAAATAAGCTTATAAGCTCACAGAATTCATTAAATTCAAATGCTGATAAAATGATAATACGATAAGATGCCTTAAGGATGGGTAGAAATCACAGCTAGGATAGACCAGAAGTAAAGAGATAAGATTTGAAGTATCTTTTGGACAAAGGATCCAATGTAATATGGGACCTGTTTAGAAATTACTGAGCCAGAAGAGAAGGAGTCTTGGAAGGATGAATGGTCTTGGAAAGGTGGCTGGGGCCAAGCATAGGGCTTTAAGTATAATAACAGTAATGTACATAAAAATACCGGCATATGCTTTGAAATCACACAGAATTGAATTTGAATCTAGACTTCACCACACATTGTCTAGTTTACCTGGTTGAACCTCAGCTTCTGATCTTTAAATTGAGATTCAATTAATTTTCACCTATATTTCACTGTTATAAGAACTAACATTTTCAAGGCATAAAAATTAAATTAGGTGACAAATGGAAAATTATTTGCATGATGTCTATACATGGTAAACTTCTAATACAGAGTGGCTATTATTATTATCACCCTGGAAACTAGCACATTTATTATAGAGAAAAAAGAATGGGTTTTCAAATCATCTTTAGACAATATATAGATATTGTCTTTGGAAGGAAATGAAGTGATATCTGTATACATAAACATTCATAAATTGCATTGTTAGTCTCAATTCTCTACCTCTTTCTGTATCCAAGCTTTTCACCACTTATGCAATATCCTCCTATTGTGGGATGCATATAATTCTCCACACTTGAGATATACCATGGTCACTGGTTTGGTGGCAGTTATGACATAAGTAGAGTCTTGAAAAATGCTTTTACTCTTTCTCTTCTGCCATCTTCATGGGAAGAGCATGCCAGGACAGCCCACAGTTCCCAGGAAGAGGATGAGTCATGTGGTGCAGAGATATACTACATAAGCCAGTGGAGACTAGAAGAACTACCCAGCCAAATGAAGTGTATATCAGCCTGCAGACATGTTTTAATGAGTTTGAGTGTGACTTGTTATGTAGCATTTTTGTGACAATAGATAATTGATACAATATAAAATATGTATGTATACAATATATAATATGTAGATGTGTAAGCCTACTTTAATTACAGTATTTCATTAAACTTTTTAAAAATTTTCCCAAGATAGTAAACTGTGTGTTTATGGGATCCTTCCTGGTAGGTAGTAAACATTTATACCCCAATGATTTTTGAAGAGGTATTTGTTTGCCTTAGGAAGCTGGCTATTATTTACATCGCATATACAAAAACACTAATTCAAAGGGATACATGGACTCCTATATTTATTGCAGCATTATTTACAATAACTAAATTATGGAAGCACCCTAAGTGTCCATTGATAGATGAATGGATAAAGAAGGTATGATATATATATATATTGATATCTATCTATCTATCTATCTATCTATCTATCTATCTATCTATATCTCCACACATGAGATACACACACACACATATACACACACAATGGAATATTATTTGGCCAATAATGTCTTGCCATTTCAAAAACATGGGTGGAACTAGAGAGTATAATGCCAAGTGAAATAAGTCAGAGAAAAACAAGTACCATATAATTTCACTCATGTAAAATTTAAGACACAAAACAAATGAACAAGGGAAAAAAGAGAGAGAGAAAGACAAACCAAGAAACAGACTCTTAGCTTTAGAGAACAAACTGATGGTTATCACAGGGAAGGTGGTAGGAGGGATGGGGGAAACAGATGATGGGGATTAAAGAGTACACATATGATGAGCACTGAGAAATGTATAGAAGTATAGAATCACTATATCACACATTTGAAACTAATTTAACACTTTATGTTAACTATACTGGAATTAAAATAAAAAGCAATATTTAAAAATGGGCAGTGTCATGTCAGAAATGGTTCAGAAAGTAGTTAGGAAAGGAAAAATGTGAAGAATAGTTTGAAGCATCAGAGGAAAAGGTGTAAGATGGTAAAGAAGGAACTTTGTTAAACCAGGCAGTTTTGCAGCAGATCAAATGGGGGCACTGGATAATGCCTTACAAGTAGCCATTGGATAAGTCTGTACATGCATAGCACTCAGAATAGTACCTAGCATAGAGTAAGTGCTCAAAAAATGTTGAAATAAAAAAAATTAATTCCTTTAGAAGTTATCATTGAAAATAAGTGTTTTCCCCTTGTATTTTGACATTTGAAAGCCTTTAATAGCACGAAACATTACATATTAAACACAAATCCACAGCCACTACCTTTTAGCCAAGTGGTCCACAAACTGATGATGAAAATATGATATTTTTAACTACTTATTTTAGAGGCAGCAAGAGAATGAGCATGCATGAAAGCAGGGAGAGGGGCAGGGGGAGAAGGAGATAGAATTCTCAAGCGGACTCCATGCTCAGTGCGGAGCCCAACACTGTATTCCTCCCAGGACTGTAGGTCAGACCTGAGCTGAAATCAAGAGTCGATGCTCAACCAACTGAACCACCCAGGTGCCCCTACAATGAGATTTTCTATTCTCTATTTTCTTCTTCTTCATGTTTAACATTTTGATAGTTGCTCTTTGTGGGAAACTCTGGCATGACCATGGAAGATGAGTAGATGTAAAGTTGTTCCCTGCCCTCATAGGGTTGAGACTCTGCTGCATGCTAACCAGACAGGCAAGAATGTCATAAAGGACAAACGAGTAACAGAGCAATCGTTTCTAAAAAAAAAAAGAGAAATTGTAAGAAATGGGAGGAGTGTTTCATTTTAAGTATGCTTTTTCATATACAATTAAATTTTAATTTGGGAGGTGTGGTGGACAGAAACCTGTTTGGGAGTCGATTACTTGCTTTCTAAGTAAGAATGTAATGGACTGAAGCATTATTCTTAGCCCTCTGTTAGAACTCCGCATTTCATCTATGTAAATTGATCTGATGATAGCTCAGAGGCATCTTGGATTTTGTGAACATCGTATTCTGCTTTGGCACTTTGGATACCCAGAACCATAACTGTGACCAAATTCAGCCATTGTTTAGATCTATTGTGTTTATTTTCAATTTTCTTGTGTTACATCTGTAAATTACCTTAAATCCTTATTTATGAGATGTAGACTGAATAACTAATGAGGACTATAAGGAAGTCATTTATCTTCCCCACTTCTCAGTTTTCTCAATTATAAAATGGAAGGCTTGGATTAAGTTAAACTGAGCTTATTTCTTCCTGATGTTAGTGCTTACGATTACATGAATGAAGGCAAGACTTTCCAGGAATAAAGAATAGATTGATTGAGTCAATACTTAAAAGCACTTGACGTGGAGACTTCCTATGTAAGAGCATAAATAACTTGATTTAAAACCATGAGCAAAGTCAGTACATTACAGGATCTCAATTGTAAACGCTTCCCACATGCTAGAAATCCTCCAAATAAGACATTTATTCAATTCTAAGGATGGTTAGAGCATATAAATGCATAAAGAAATGCATATAAATAAAAACATTTTAAAAAGTACATATAGTATCATCAAACTTATCATTAGTATTTATTATGGGACATCAAATTAATCATTTCAATTGGAGAAACTTTTTTAAAATACCCAGCAATTTTTAAGTTTTTTTTTTTAAAGATTTTATTTATTTATTCATGAGAAACAGAGTGAGGCAGAGACATAGGCAGAGGGAGAAGCAGGCTCCCTCTGGGGAGCCTGATGTGGAACTCAATCCCAGGACCCTGGGATCATCACCTGAGTCAAAGGCAGATGCCACTGAGCCACCCAGGCATCCCAATTTTTAAGGTTTTATAGACTATATCAAACATATGTTCTTAGAGGAAAAAAAATAAAGAATGTGTGTTTCTTCCATACCTAAAACAGATAAACAAAACCGTAAGGATTGCGCCAGTCTTATATCGTTATCTATCACCATTCGATACCCAAAGCCAATAGGGAAAAATTCACAAAGAGAAGTATTTGGTTTTTCCTGGGGGTGGTTTTTTTGGGAGGGCAGGCGTGGGGGGAGGGAAATTGTGAGGTGAAGAGTATGGGGAGAAGAGATTTTACCTAATGGTTGTTAACAATAATAATAAATATTAGTAACCAATTATTAGGTACTGTAGAATTAGTAAGTTTCTGAGCTGTACTCATATCAGCCTTATTGTAGATTCTGGATGAAGTACATTTCTGGGCTTTTATCAATTTAATTCCGTTACATTTAGCCAGATGATCTATTATCTCTAAATATAAGACTAAACAAATCTTAAAGAATATTGGAGTCCAGATGCAGAATTGCTAAAAATAGGCAAAGATAGGCATAAATTAAAGGTAATTGGAAGTCAGGGAAAAAAAAGAGGCTTTACTCTAATATCTAACTCCAGCTTGATATTACTTTATGAATGATTTGGATAATCGTGTTCTTAGCACAAAATTAAATTCACATTGTAGTATAATCACAACTGAAATTTCAAATCAACAAAGGAAGATTGCTTCTGAGCAATGAGTATGGAATTTATTCCTCTAGGAATTAACTAATTTAATCACCGCAAATAAGATTATCAGGTGCTATTATGTCTCATGTTCCAAATGCTTCACTTCCATGAAACAAAAAGATAATAAAATGGTTGAGACAGAACAGAATCTATTAATTACTTTGGGCAGAAACTCTGACCTGAGGTTTTGGTAGATCAGTAAAAAGAATCATTTTTCTAGGTAGGAACATCACAGAGAACAACCCTTACCTTAACTGCATCAACATTTGTGTTCAAAGGGAGTTGTGTTTAGAGACTGTAATAGATGCTTCCATAGCTGTGGTTTTGGGGAATGAATGAAAACATTATTAAGCCATGTCAATGGGGACAAGAGCATTGAAGGTATTCGACAAGTGTAGTTATCTTTGGCTCTGAAATTTGTTGTACCCCCCACCCCAGTAAAATTGTCTTTAGTTCAGTCTAATACTTAAATTTGTTTGCAAGACTCAGTGAGTAGCAAGTGGATGATGCGTTTCCGAATTAAGTTGGGGGACAAAGTACAGGCAGCCTGGTATTGCTAGATAGCATATCCGTAAGTGACAACTAATTCAGTATGCTAGATTTCAACTGTACTGAGTATTAGAAACAACCTAAGCAAGAGGACATGTATGTGTTTTAAGATCAGAACTCCAGTTGGTCCTCATTTCATCTTCAGTGATACCACCAATCTAAAGAGAAATTCAGATTAGGAATTATTTACTTCCTCTGTGGCCAAAAGTCCATAATAAAAAAAATCCAGAGAAATAAGATCATTCTTCCTAAGACTCCCATTTTCTAGTAATCCCTCTGAAATGTTCTCTTTTAGACTGACGGAGATTCTGCTAAAATAAATCATTTGAACCACCTGTGGGTAAATGCAAGTGACAGCCAAGATGAGATACCTGTTTTCTAAACTAACCGTTCTTTCTAAGCCATAGCCCTTACACCTATTTCCTAGTGCCTGAAATATGAAGAGTTCATGTGAATGTCTCTTTACTACTAAGAAATCAGGGAGGTAGGAAGGGAGTCATACATTCTGACACTATTCTAGCAGGATGAAAACAAACCAGCACCCTAGTCCTAGTGGACCACCCAGAGCCACAGGGAAGGGAGGCTGCTTTGCTTGAAAAGAGTCACCATTTCCTGGAGGTTAAAGGGGGAATTTCTTCTAAAATTCCCTTGCTGACCCAATAGCAAAGGCAATAGAAGTCAGTAGTGGTGCCTGGCTCTTTTTATTCTATCCCTTTGTTTACTTTTGATTAGCATTTTACATTCTTTTATTTATTTTGGATTGATTTTAAAAAGAAAATAGAACCATCAGCTCCCACCCTAGAAGCAGAGAGGGAAGTGGCAGGGGGGATTTTTGATTGGATATATCTTTGTTCAGGGATTGGCAAACTAACACATTCCTAGGGGGTTTTCAGAAAGGTCTTGTATCTTTTAAGTTAAAAATGGGTCACCCTCTCCTGTGACTAAGAGAATTAGAGGCTGCATAGATTTTAACTCATGTCTAGATTTTGAGGTAAAATGGAGACCATGGTCGTCACGTTGAAGGGCTTTTCAGGCTAGTGGACAGATTTCTTGTTTCCTTTGTTGCCCTGCTTCAATCTTATTTGCCATACAGAGATGCTTTTTGGCCCTGCCACTTTTCTGCTTTAACCTCCCCTATGTCTCTTCCATCCCATGGCTTCCCATCTGATGGGAAATAAAATCACCTGATGCCAGCCTTCCCGATTCTATTTGATTTGGCCCATGCCTGCATCTCTCACATATAGCCACCTTAAGGCCGTGGGCTTATAGTTCCTTTTGTTTGAGAGTATTCTTCACCCTGATCTTTTAAACCCACAGGCTCCAAGGTGATATCTCTGGAGACAATTTTTGTCCCCATGCCTCCTATCTAAACCATTCACATGATCACATCACCTATTCTATTTCCTTTCCAGAGTTTATACTGTCATTTTCTTATTTATTTACTTATCTGTTGTCTCCCTCAATGGGAAGACTATAAAGGTCAAGATGGCAGGAATATCTGATATAAATGGCTGTATCTTTTGGTACTTGAAACACTTCCTGGCACAAAGTCATCACTCAAAAAAGATTTGTTGAATGAAATAGCAAGTGAATTATTACTGTCATATCATTCACACAATGTAGCCAGAACAAGTGGCCTCAAATAACTTCTTTTTATCCCTACTTCCAACAATTCTGTTTTCTTTGCTTGTGGAGTTATCCCTTACCCCCTGCTATGCCCGCACACATGCGTACTTTGCCCACCTTGCCCTTCAAAACTCCATTTGCTTATCATCATCATCATCATCATCCCTCTTGGCCATTCAGAAAGGATGTAGTGCTTCCCCTACACTCTTTTTCAGGTTAGAGCACTAGTCACACTGGGTAATCATGACTCCTGGAGGCAGAGCCAATTCTGTTTCTTTCAGTGTGTAAGGTGTCCAGAGGAGGGCTTGCCTTCTCAGGACCTGTTCATTGGATACACAAATGTGTAATCAGAA
Organism: Canis lupus familiaris; assembly: GCF_011100685.1. Classification (NCBI taxonomy): domain Eukaryota; kingdom Metazoa; phylum Chordata; class Mammalia; order Carnivora; family Canidae; genus Canis; species Canis lupus. Next base: position 15,740,989 of record NC_049245.1, on the reverse strand, counting down.
TGTCTTCAAATATATCAACTTTATTATCTTTCCATGTTGTGCATAAAATGATACCTATTTGTTGAATATGTGCATGCATAATGAGAATCGTAGAATGTTTTGACATATGTCAACTTTATTACTTTTCCACATTGTGTGTGAAATGCCTGTGATGTTCCACAGGAAAGGCAGAAGTCATCAGCCTGCTTCTTTTTTTATTTCCTTGTTTAACCCAGTAATTAACACCTTTAGAGTGTGTATGTTTAGTCAGGATACAACTGAGGCCTTTGCCTGTGTAATCTCCCTTATAACTGCTCCAGAAGGTAGGAGGTGCTGGAACCACTGCTATATACTCGATAAAACCAAAGGTGAATTGCCCAGCATCACAGTCAGTAAATGCTGGGGGCAGAATTTGAACCCAACCAGTCACTAATAGTAGAGACCTCACTGTTAGCCATATAGCAAGTTTGATATAAATGCCACCAGCAACATTTTCTGCCCTTGCAGACTCAGTATAGTTGCCAGTATTTTATTTTAAAAATCTGATTATGTTATTTCTTTAAAAAAAAAAAAACTCTGCAATTCATGAAGACCATTATTCTCAGCCCCCTACTGTAGCTATCAGGTCCTTCTGCCCTGCACACTTTCCCCATCATTCCTCAATATAAGCAGTTCTCACAACCTTCTTCTGGTCACTAAACACACCTTGATTCTTTCTTTTATTGTTTATTCATCTTTTCCACTGGGTTCTGCTCATCCTTCTAGCACCAGCTCATATATCCTTTGTCAGCATCTTGGAGGACCTGGTTGTGCCCCCTTTGATGAGTCCACTGCGTTTGATAGTACCTTTATTATATCTCTAACCACTGTGAATTGCATATGCTGCTTTCTTTCTCTGTCTCTCTTATAGGACGAATTTCTAAGATCAAGGTCTGGCCTTTTGTGCCTGTCCCAGTGCTTAGGACATGCTTTGGAACATGCTATATTCTCAAAAACAGACAAACAAAAACTTACTAAAAATAAAAGTATTCACACGCCAGAACAGCTAAGGTGTAAAGGTGAAAAACACCAGTGTACAAGCTCTTTGGAGGACTGGCCATATTTACTCAACTGAACAACCCATGTGACTCAGCAATTCCACTCCTGAGTATATACACTAAAGAAATAGGTGTTTATGATCATCAAAGGACTTATTCAAGAAGATTTAAAATAGCATTATTTGTAATAGTCAAACACTGGAAATCACTCAAATACCCATTAAAAGTAGAATGCATAAATCGTGCTATATGTGTACAAAGGAATACTACTCAGCAATGAGAATAAAGGAACCAGAACTTGGATATCATGGCTGAGTGCCACGGACGGGTATTGCAAACACTGAGCAGCAACAAGAAGCCAGACACAAGAAGACATCTGCATAACTCCATTTATATAGAGCTTAACAACTGGCAAAATGAATCTATGGAGTTAGAAGTCTAGAGAGTATTTACCATTCGTAGGAGTAGTGGTGGCTGGAAGGCGACACAAGGAGTCCCCTGGGGTGCTGGTAATTTTTTGTTCTTCTCCTGGGATCTGGTTTTACAATTGTGTTTGATGTGTGAAAATTAGTCAAGCTGTCCTACTTTTTCTTTGTCCATTTTGTGCTCCAATAAAAAGTAGAGATAGTAGAAGAGGAAGGGAGGAGAGAGGAATGAAGGAAGGAAAGAGAGAAGGGAAATTTTATGAATAAATGAAGATGTCAATCAAATGAAATGAACTTTTTTAAAAGTTCTGCATTTTTATGAAATCCCAAGTCCCACAATTTACTTCAGCTTTTAATTCAATAGAATTGTAAGAACTGCATCTGAGTTGGCATAAAATCCTAGTTAGTTAGCTTGGGGAATTTTACCAAGCTTTATTTTAAATCTAAAATTATATCCAAGTGAATTCCCCATGTTTGTAAAGCCCAGCGCGGCACCCCTGAGAATGGATGTAATCCTTTTAACCATCCACATAGCCCTTAGGGAGCAGATGAGCGGTTCTAACCCATTCAGCTTACAACATACTTCTACTTAGCTTGTCAGTGGATTCCTGACTGTCAGTTGTACTTAAAGGAAGCAGGTATGATTAGGTATAGACATTTTTCCCTTTGCAGGTGGTAGAAATGATAGATGCACACAGCTCCCACTAATTTACAGTGATTGGATTTTATTCACAAGTTCGTAGTTCAGTCTGACAGAGTTCACCCTGCAATGGCCACATCATTCAGACCTTTTCTTTGCTAAGTTGCAAGGTTCTGTTTCTTCCTCATGTCACAGAGGTGGGATTGATCTGTGTGTGTTGGCCCAGGGTAGACATGTGGAGATCAAACTTGAGCTTTGTCAAACAGATGGTAGTCCTCTGCTGCGGAAAATGACTTTCCCCTCCTTTTCCTTAAGGCAAGTGAGAATTTTAGGAGTTACCATAGTGTTGAATTTCAGATCAGGTAAACTGACAAAGAGCCCTGCTATGAATCAGTGTTTCATTTTGTACGTTTTGGCAGCTCCTCGAAAGCAGAAAGTAAGCCTCAGACTGTCAGCTGTTGTGGTTGTGATTCCTTGATGTTGATACTAGATATGAAAGAACATTGTGCATTTGATTTGAAAGGGGGGTGTGTGTGCATGCGTGTGTGTGTGTGTATGTGTGTGTGTGTGGTCAGTACATTAGAAATAACTTGAGGACAAATAACCACTATAAGAATCACAGGTCATAAGTCAGCAAGTAAAAATATTTGAATGACATCGCCTAGCTGCTAACCTTTTCGAGAAAGGTACACACCTTTACTTTTATAGACAGCTGAAAGCAATTGTGTCTGTCCCATATGCTTCTAAAGTTTATAATTGTCTTTGGTGTGCATATGAGGCTATGTGTTCACATATAAATTCAATTGTCAGAGCCTCATCTGTGAGACGAAAACATTCAGCAGTGTTTTATTAGTGGAATGCTCAACAACTGACCTGATGCCTTTCCCTTATGACTGATTAAAATTCCCCTCTAAGGTATTTAGAAGGATTTGGATTCCCTCTAGATACAGGACCTATGTCTTCTGTTTTGTGCTTCAATACTACTTCAAGACAAAAATGCGCCAAGGAATTATCTGCCTTTAGTTGTTAGCAGTTAAATATTAAAGTGCATAAATTTCAGATTCCTTTCTATAGGTTGGTTATAACTGCAAGGGAGTGTAGCTATAGGCTTGTGGGAGGAGTGAACTGCAAGGAAGAAGGGAGAAGGAGATTTTCAAAGGAGTAAAACAATCTGTTAATATGTTGTTAATCATTGGAGAGGAGTCACAGTCTCCTTGTAGAATCTGAGTTAAGACGATAGATTCCTTAGGAAAAAAAAATACATGCATGTGTGTAAACAGCAAGTGTTATAACTGTATTAGTTTGGATTCCCCCAGAACTGAACCTAAGGGAAGGATTTGAGAGCAAGTAGTTTATTCTGACAGAATAAGGAAGGAACTGAGCTTAGGTGATAGGAGGGGTTGAGATGGGGAAGGGAACAGGCAGGTATTTAAGGATGTTATTATTAAGGTACTTTCCACAAAGATGAGTGAAACTTAAGTCCATGAAAAAACTCTGAAAAATGGTGCAAAACAGATAGCTTAGTATTTTCCTGCCCAAAAGAGCCCAACATTCATCAGTCCTTGGTTAGCGTGGCCCTTGGTAGGACATGAATTCGTAGGTGTGTCTCTTGGCAGTGTGTAGGGCAAAGGGGGTTCTCACAGCCCAAAGGTGGTTCTATGACAGAGATGCAGCTGTTAGCTGTGTGATATCAGGCTGGTCTGCACAGAAATGGTGAACAAGAATGAGGGGAGTGTAGAGAGATGTAAGTCTTCCTGGACCAGTTTCTTAATTCTGATTGTGAGGAAAGGGACACCTAACGGTAAGATGGCCAGTTGGGAGATGACTTTACCTATTCACATCTTTGAGAAGGGCCAAGTTATATGCTCAACAGTGTTTTTAAATTGTAAACTTATTCTAGAAGGAAGGGATTCAGTGAGTCAGTAGATACCTTTAAAAAGATTGTGAGGAGTCCAGGGGATGCTTTAAACTCCTCTGACTCACTGTGTCTCATAAGGGCAGTCACATGACCTTTCTTTATGAGAAAGTCTTCATCTAGGGAATGGTCTAACAATGGCCTTTATCATTCTGAAGACAAAGGGTGCCCAAGCCCATGATGCCATGAGACTAGTAGCTTCAACATCCCTCTGTGATGCTCTTCCTATATGTAATCTCCTTTACCCCAAGCAATGACTTGAGTCAACAGGGCAATCCTATCTCAGACTTTAGGAAACTGAGTCTGGAACATCAAGATGATGTACCAGAATCACCCAGTGAGTCACTGTCACAGTAGGAATTAGACACCAGAAGATCTATATTCTAGGGCATTCTTCAACTCTCCAGGCCTCACCATCTCCTCCTGGAAATGAGTGTTAATAATAGCCTTGGCCCTCCCATGAGCCAGAATGACTTATTCACAACCTGGGGACAGAGTCATCCAGGGGAGGTGAGTTAACTCTTTCAGGCCATCATTCTATGACAAAGGCCAGTCAAAAAGGCCTGGGAAATGGTGGTAGTACATACATGCATTATTCCTGTGTTCCTTGGTCCACTGTCCCCACTAAAAAAATAATTAGAAGAAATGGTAGATCCGTGTTAGGTCATGATGGTGGTGGTAACATAGGGGAGGGAATTACAAACAGAGGGGAAGTGTCCCAAGACCCAGGGAGAAATCTAAAGTAATATAATAATATGTCATGATCTCTCTCTCAGAGCCAAAACTGTGCTTGACCCATTCTGGCAATTATTATAACATTATATTTTCTCAAAAGCCAAGCCTCCTTCTCTTTCTCTCTTTTTCACACACACACACACACACACACACACACTCACACTCACACACAGAGAATAACAAGCTTTGCAAAGTGCAAACATTTCCATTGCTGCCAAAGGTCAGGCTGAGGATGAAGCTCGAAACCTCGAATTTGTCCAGCTGTCATCTCCCAGTCTCCGTCAATACTGTGAATGTCCAGTTCTATCCCGAACATACCTACAAATACATCTACTTGGAAAATACTGGCACATAAATTTAGAGAGGTTTAAAGTGGGAATGAATACCTCAACCTACGGAGTGGAAAAAACCTGTGTCCTGCTCCTTGTGGGCAACCCAACCTGTTTGAACTGCTAAAAACACTCAGGGCAAAACAAGGAGAGCTGAAAAAAATAAGCTTTTAAGAAAACAGTTCTCTCAATATTCCTAAGTTTAATGGCTCAATATTTAGCATGTGTTTCATAACTCCAGCTTTTTTTGGGCGGAGGTAGGTAGGGGAAATGGGAATATAGTAAAGGGTTTTCAAAACACTTGCTATTTGTAAGGCTTCTTTTTTTATGTACCATAACGCACGCAGCCTTCTCAGGCTTGGGGTCAGGATGTTTCCTTGCAGTGGAATGGAACACGAATGAGGAAGAGTGGGAAACTAGGTTATAGGCTACCATGGAAAATATGAAGAATCCTGGAAAACGTGAGCCCAGAGTCTGACAGTGGTTCCAGGGTTATGGGAAGAACTCCTTTTCCCTCTTTCCTCTAAATACCTATCAGGATCCCTGGGCTGTGGTGTTAACAATGAATTATCAATGGGTCATTCACCCAAGGAGCTTACAATCCAGGGGAGACAGATAAGACAGGCAGATGGAAAGACAGGGAGACCAAATGTCACAACAAAGTGAGAAGGGCTGCTGCCGAGACAGTTGACTGTAGCAGAGACAGACTGTGTCTCTGTTTATCTTTAGTTCTGTTACTTGCTGGCTGTGTGGTTTTGGAAAGCTACTAAACCTCTCTGGCCTCAGATTCTTCATCTGCCAAGTGGAGATAATGGTACTACCCAAAAATGTGTTTGAGGTTTCATGAGAAATTTATGCAAAACACTTTGAACAGGGCCTAACACGTAGTAATTGGTCATAAGTGTTAGCCATGACAGTGATTTCATAGGAAGGGATGGGGCTGGGTGGAGGCTTTATAGCAGCAGGAGTGTTTCAGCTGAGTCTTCAAGAAAAAGTAGGCACAATCCAGATAGACACAGAGTACCTGCTTGTTGGGCTAAAAGGATGATTCAAACAGGGGAAGAAGAATATGAAAAGGATTGTAGGTGGAAAAACCCAAAGATGTTCAGGTTAAGAGGAAGACCTTTGGGGGAAGGTAAAGAGTGGTGGGGCCACAGTGTGTAGCCCTTCCCAGACATAATGTGGTATCAGTCAGTGTTAAGGAATAATGCAAGTATGAGCCGAATTTTGGGTTGACCTTTAACAACTGGATTCGATGCTTTATTTGAAATGTTAAACCTCAAATTTCTTCAAAAGATAGTTGCTTTTATTGTTTCTGAGAGGGCTGAATCTCCCTGTAGGGTCATCCAGGGACCTCATTATTAGCTATAGATGGAATGGTTGTGGATTTGGGAAGATGAAAATTGAAATGCAGACAAATTTCACAATTTCACAAAATTGTGAAGAGTGGCCCTTTGGAAGCTTTGAAAGAAGTGGGCAGGGAACATTTGGCAAAAACTTTCATGTTGATTGAGTGACATGTACAGGGAACTCTGGTGGCCTTGTGAGGAAGGAGTTTCAGTGGCAATTCCCATTGGGAATGGGGTATTGGTGGGAGAGCAAAACTGCCTGAGCAGCCTTTTACAAATACACAATAACCTTTGGCTCTTAGGATGACAGGGTTGGGGGTGGGTTGGGAGATCCAGTGAGGAGCTAGAATGAAAAGAATCCTGAGAAAGAGATTGTTAGGAGTCTATTAAAATTCCACCTTGTTAACCTCCTTATTTCCCTCTACTCACATTTCTGGCAGGTCTAATTTCACCCTGTTCCACTAATCCATATAATACAATGAATTTCAGAATGCGTACAAGTATTCTCCATGGCTGTTTTACCCTTATCAACTCATACATACCTTCTCTGATCTAAAACCAGAAGCTAATCTGCTTTTCATTCTGTGTGAAGTCCACAATTGACGGAATATCCAGGTGAGGGAGAGACTTTCCATTCTTCACATACATCTAGTGCTGTGGGGCCTTCATGCCAGCCTTCTGGTCCCATACGTGCTTGGTAGGAATGCTGCAATCTCCTGTTAGTCTGAGGTCAAATCTCTGCTTATTTTCGATATCTAGAATTTCGACTTCGGTTTTCACCTCATATTTGTTTACTAAATCAGACATGTACCCACTCTTGAGTGTGTGCATACACACACACACACACACACACACACACACACACACATACTTACCAAACAGGAGTGATATCTGATTCAAAGGAGCGTAGCCTCCCAGAGATTTCAGGTCTAGGTAAAGCTAACAGCAACATACTGTATCTGTGATTTGGCGTGATGGTTGTTACTATTCCTTTATGCTGTGAAGCAATACTATTGTGTCATGTTTAATGATTTTCAATTGCACAACTTTGGATTTTTTTTAATGGAATTTTGATTTAATCGGTGATTTTTTTTTTCAAGAGCTAGAAGCATATTTTTGGTACCCTCAGAATTTGATCCAAGACCTGCTTCAGATACAGATATCCTGTCACATTCTATGACAACTCTCTTTGAAATTCATGTAACTTTTGTTTCCTGAACTTTCATTTGCTTTGTGTTAATTTTAGGGGGGTTTTAATAGCTTGCCTCACTTTGGAAGCTTCTTTTTAACTCAGAAAAACACAAGAGAATAGTATAACAGAGACTCATAGAGTAAGATTGCAAAATTAACATATGTTAACATTTTATCATATTTTCTCAAGATAAATGATGTATATGTCAACATAAACAAACATTGCTGATAGAATTAAAATTCCTTTCACTTCCTTTGTTTTTATAGGTGGGTTGCAATTTCAGTTTTTTGAGAGAAAAATTAAGACTTAACGTGACTTCGAAAAACATCTCTAAGTTTATGTGACTTTTTAGGCAAGTTACTTTTCCTAGGCCTCTGTTTCTTCATCTGTAAAATGGGAATAAAAATCGCATCTATCTCGTAAGATTGTTGTGGGGCTCAACTCAACTCATACACATGTCTGATGTCTAGTAAGATCTAAATAAATGCTAGCTTTTTTGTTGTTGTTGTTTTTAATTAACATACTTCCTCACCGGTTCACAGTCCAGTGCAGAAGCAAACAAATCTTTACAACACAGTGATAAGTGTTGCAGTAGAAGTTAATGCAAAGAAATGTAGATAAGAGAGTGAACAGAGAGGTGAGGAAGGCTTCACAGAGGAGGGCTGAACTTTGATCCATTTCCTGGAGAAGAAATCTGGTTTCATCAAGTGAAGAGAGAAGTCATGCAGGCAGAGGGAGGAGCCAGTGCAAAAGACAACTACATAGAAACGGGCTTTTGATGGTGAGCTTGCAGGCTCCACTGTGTGGTGGGTAGAAGGGAAGGAAAGAGAGGTGGGCCAGGCGGTGTGTTGGGGCATGAAAGTTTCCATAGATAGCATTGCTGACCACAGAAGGTACATTTCCATGTGTTTGTGGATATATGAGCCTGTTTCTTTCTGGGAACTTAGATTTCAAAGTTGGAGATTATTACATTATTTTTGAAAAGACTTATCCTTATTACTGTCCTTTCACCCTGATATGTTCATTCCTGTAACCTTGGTAACTCACTGATATGCCTCCAGGGGGAGGACCCTCAAATGCAGTCAGGCTACTGTGAGTTGTAATGCCATTAACATTGACAATCAGGGCCACTGGGCATTGGACATGAATTAAGGGCTCTGCAATCTGCAATGGCCCTAATATAGTCTAGAAGATACAATATTGCTTCTCATGCATCTATTACCCAGCTTGACCTAGTGAGAAGGTGCAAGGTCTCTGACTCAGAGAGTGCTATGATATCATCCTGGCTCTGCTCTGCTGATTTCTTGCCATTTGGTCCCCAGGACCATTCTCTCTTCTTTTCTACCCTGCTCTTGCATCAGGAGACTGATGCCTGGGGGCTGTACGCCAGTCCCCTTGACCTTCTGGCTTTTGTTAGGTTCAGGCTACCAGAGGGTCTCACAGGAAGTAGGAAGGCAAGAAGAGACAGAGAGGTTGGGATATTTATTCCTCTTCCTTCTTTCAAGCTTCTCTCTAGTTCTGGTGGTGGCTGTGCTCCTTGGTGGCTAGAGCTCCTGCCAGGTGGCCCCTCTTGTCTGCTTCTGCCCTCACCAGGCTCCAGTGACATCCTTTTCTGCCATTGCCCCCTTAACTCTCCACTGTTGCCACTTCCAATGCTTGGCCATACCCTGGCTGTTCCTTTAGCTCTGCCCACATGTCCATAAAAAGCACCTTTATTAAATTTTTCTCAGTGACTCTTTTGAACATGTCCCCTCTTTCCTACTGAGACCTTGACCAAACCAACTGTATACTAGTTGTGCGGGACTTTCACTCTTGGGCTGACTCCCCAAATGCAAAATCAGGATAGTGTCGTTCTCTGCCTCCTAAAGTTGTTTATAGGTAATGAGGAGATTCTATGTTTTGATAATATTTTTGTAAAGATTTTATTTATTCATCATAGACATATATATAGAGAGAGGCAGAGACACAGGCAGAGGGAGAAGCAGGCTCCATGCCGGAGCCTGACATGGGACTCAATCCCGGGTCTCCAGGATCACACCCTGGGCGAAAGGCAGGCGCCAAACCACTGAGCTACCCAGGGATCCCCTGTTTTGATAATATTTTTAAAGCCTCTAGCACAGTGCCTGACACACAGAAGGCCTTTTATGAATATCATATACAATTGTCATCACAGTTATTACTAAGATTGCTTTAATTATTTTTCATTTAGAATCAAAGGATGTCAGATCTAGAAAATACCTGGGACATTGCCAAGGACAATCCCAACATTTTATATTTGAGGAAACTGAGGCCCAGAATGCTTGGGTAAATTCACATAGCTAATTAGTGGTAGAACTAAGGATAGTATCAGCCTACATTGAAAGAAGGCCAGATGTGTTTACATCAATTCTGTTTAACATCTTTAATGAAGGTGTTGATTCCTTCAGTGACGTCGCCCACTTGTTTTAGAAATGAGTTACATAAGCCCAACTCCCACCACTAACACTTTATTTGCTCCCTCTGAGAAGAGCATCATACTGTCCCAAAATAAGCAAGAATTCAAGAGAAAACCCCTGTTTCATTTGCTCCTGCTCCCCGCTGCTGACTCATTCACTCCTGGACCTCTGAGCTCCAGCACATCAATCATCCATCCTCAGAAGAGCGCTGGTCAGTCTCACAAGCTCCAGCTCTGCTGGAGCTCAGCAATGCTGCCCTTGGGGCTCTGCTGCACCACAGGGGAGGACACTTTCAGCTTCTCTTCTGCACAGATGGTGGTACCCAGCTGATAATCCTAGCCAGCAACTGCCCTTTTGCATTTTAGAATCCATGGTAGGCCATCCTGGTGGAGACAGAGCCCAAGCAGATATGCCTTTTGACCACACACTTTTGAAACAATTAGATAAACAGTGAACCTTGGCTTCGTCATCCTATTACTAGGCATTCAGGTCTTTCCAAGTTTTAAACAAATAATGCAAATTGCCATACATTTCAGGATGATGATGTCTACTTCTGGGGCAAGTAAAGAATTCCCTTCCAAAGCTCAAATAATAAGTGCTTAATTGCCCCCCCCCCAAAAAAAAAACAGTAATAAACTTTATTATTTTTTTTTTGTAATAAACTTTAAATTACTTTCTTCTCATTACTCCCCAAACATGCTTTTGCCCAGTCTGTGTGTGTCTGTCAGGGCCGAGCTGACATTACCTGATCCTATTGCACAGAAAGCCTGTGTTTGTGAGATGCCCAAATAAGTGGTTGATTCAGGGAAAAAAAATATTAGTCAAACCATTTGTTTCACTGAATTAATGAATCAGTTCAGGTAAAGTAGGCGAGCTTGTAGCCCAGAGTAGGCAAAGCTGCGTGTCCCAGGATGATCTCTCCTGCCTGCATTACAGGGAAGGCTGGGCTCTTGGGGCAAACTTGAAGGAACTGCTTTGGGCTCAGGGCAACATTCTCTCTCAGCAGCTTGTTCTTCACCATTTCTAGCAGACGTTTGAACTCCCTTCCCACACCACCTTCAACCCAGCTGCTAGAACTTCTCACCCTACAGTGCTTGAATGTCGAAAGAGAAAGCTAAGCCCTGAAGACTCTCTTGTTTCTTTCCTGATTTGAATCATGTAATCTTTTAAAACAAACTCACCCAAAAAGTAGGGAGACATTTGCTGTGGTATCTAAATGGCAGGGATGAGAAAAAATAAATGAATGAGTGAGTGAATGAATGAATGAATAAATAAATAAATAAATAAATAAATAAATAAATAAATAAATAAAATAAATGGCAGGGATGAAGAGAAAGCTAAAAAGTAATAAAGGAATATTGAGAAAACCAGTATGAAAATTTCAAAAGTAGAGGAAGGAAACTACTCCATGTAACACACCTACTATGTGTCAAACATGTTCACATGCATTATCTTATTGAATTCTTACAGTAACCCCGTGAGATCTGTGGGACCAGAGCACTTGCATGCAGTGGTTGTTGTTCACTGCACAACAGGTACCAGGAAGGGTATGGGGCCTTGGAACCTAGCCTACGCTCTGCCCAACATGCTGTGGATCAGCCTGGAGAATGGTATATCTTTTTCTAATTTGTACAAAGGCATGATATTAGTTTGGCTTCTTCAAAAGCAGGCCTCGAGCAGGGATTTAGATGCCGGCAGTTAATTGGGAAGTAATTCCTGAAAGCACAGTGGGGAAGTGAGGTGAGAAAGGGAAGGAAAGCCAAAAAAGGGTGAGCTGATGAGTGGTTATCCTTATGAGCAACTGAGGGTTAATTTCACCTTGGACCTTCTGAGACACCATGTGGAGCATGCCTCAGAATTTTCCTAGTTGGGGGCAAAGAACCTAGGATACTTCTTTTTCCACTCCCATCCCTCTTAAGGTAAGGGTTGCTCCTGGGGCATTAATGCCTTGGCACATGGGTCAAGCACAATCCTGATACCAGAGACCAACCTCAGGGAGAGACACATACAGGAGGCCATCTGTGTGTTTGGAAACTGCCTGCAGGTGACCTCTGCTCGGCCAAAGGGCTCTAGTTGGGCTTAACAAGCCAGAATACTCAGAGAAGCAGGTAATCTGCATGCAGACATGTTTTGGTCCATTGGACATCTGTCAAATGTTACTTAGAGTAACTTAGTTACCCTAAGTTACTCTTAGGGTAACTAAAATGATCATAAAAATATCAATTGTCCTGAATGGCTAAAGATTAATGCCAGAAGGCTGGGTATCTGGCCACATTCCAGATATGGGGTCATCATTTTTATCACTTACATGAATTCTCAATAATGAATAATACCATTTTAGAATATAAATAGACTGAACTTCCCCTGCATGTAAAAGTTTTACTCACATTTTTCCACCTCCCTGAATTTGTTCACTGGGAATAGGTTGCCTAGTGGGTAAATGAAGACAACTTAAAGAGCTTCTGGCACATCTCAAAAGCTTCCTTGCTGCCCCTGTATGTTGTGTAGTATTTATGAATCACAACATGGCACACACTGAACACTCTAAAGGAATGTGTCCAGAAATGTTGTGCAGATTTAGTGTGTGGTGGTGGTGTGTGTGTATGTGTGCATGTGTATACACAGATGTCTGTATTTATACATTTGGATCCTTCCACCATCTGCCCACTAGAACTGTGTGAATTGTCACCCCTGTCAACCCTTTGGAAGCCCCTAAGCTCTGCATTGAACACTGGGGCCAAGGCTGTGCTGCCCATGGTGGAATCCGCAGCCATGCAATAGCTCCTGCTGGGACTCTGAGCAACTAGGAACTCTCCATGTTCCGAATGGTGACTTAGAGCTTTCACACTGTGGTGCTGTTTTTGTTGTTTCATGTTAATATGCCCCAAGCATTTCATATTCAAAGAGGGAGAAGAAGACAGGAAAGAAATCAAGTCCAGTTTCATGCAGCAAGGCACAGTGTGAGCAGCATCACACTATGATACTAAGGCTAAGAATTTTAAGTATTTGAGTGACAGTTGTCTTAGGATTGTGTCAACTGTCCCATTTTAGGGTGAGGAAAACAAGGCCCAGGCAACTGATGTGGCTCATTCAAGGCCACAGAGATGGGTCTCTTCTATGCTGGGAGGCCCGGGTTCTCTCAGGCCCTGTCAGCAGAAATTTAACCTGTGAGCTTGGGAGCCACTTGATGTGTTGGTTTTTCTCTATGTATCTCCTCAGATGCATCCTCTGCCCTTGCTTGCCTGGCTCTGTGTCCAGGAAGCTGGACCACCCCCTCTACCACCTAGCTACCAGCTGATGCCAGAGAAAGGTTGGGGTATTTAGTCTCTGTGTTCTTTCTTTGGTTTTTGTGGTGGCTATGCTCCTCAGGAATGGCTATGACTCCAGTCAGGTGGCCTTCCTTCTAAGGCTGCGGTTCTTATGGGATTGCAATCATAATTCCTCCTCCATTTTGCTGTAGATGTGAGAGTGGCAAAGGCACCCCACTGTTGTTACCCCATGGATGGCTCACCCAGCTCTGTTCCTTCATCCTTCCTATATATCTGTATGCATTCCCTTCGTTAAAATCTTTATAAGAAAACTGTCCGAGCAGGCTGGGAGCTTCCTGGCCAGAGGATATACTTAGGGAAGAGTTTTTCCTTTGACAAATGGGGATTAAAAACTGTCACTTAGGATGAAATAGGTAAAGAAGGTTAAGAGGTACAAGTTTCCAGTTAGAAGTAAAACATGGAGGTGAAAAGCAAAGCATAAGCAATATACTCAATGTGCTGCAATAATATTATATGGTGAGAGATGGTGACAGAATTATCATGGTGGGCAGTGAGTACTATACAGACTGTCAAATCACTATGTTGTATATTTAAAATCAATATAACTTTGTATGGATACTATACTTCAATACTAAATTTTAGAAAAACTGTCCACTTAGGTTTTGGTGAGGGTCAAATAAGGTCATGTATGTAAGCATGCTGTGTATAGCCCAAATGCATGCTTGTTTTAACCAGAGATTTTTCACCCAGCCAGTTTATGCCTTAATTAGTTTTCATATCAGCATACAACAGTAGCACCTCAACTGTCCTTCTCCATCTCTCAGGTCACTCAAATTGATGTCTCATGGCAGAGTCTTCCAGTTTTCATTTTGAAGGCAATGAAACTGCACACCAAACCTTGATCTTGTTGCAAAACAGTGAGACATCCTGCATTTTGGTGTTATACCAGACAGCTGTGCACACTGATCTGCAAAGGATGCCCTGCATCTCCTGCCTCCACTTTTCACCTGAAAGCCAAACCAGAGTGACTCACTGATGCACCAAAGAAGGGAAACAAGTTTTCAGTTAGTGGGGTGTCTCCAACAATATTCCACTTAAGAGTTCTGAGGGGCACCCGGGTGGCTCAGCAATTTAGCGCCTGCCTTCAGCCCAGGATGTAACTCTGGAGTCCCAGGATCGAGTCCCACATCAGGCCCCCTGCAGGGAGCCTGCTTCTCCCATGCCTGTGTCTCTGCCTCTCTCCCTGGGTCTCTCATGAATAAATAAATAAAATCTTAAAAAAAAAAAAAGAGTTCTGAGAACAAGATCCAGGACCAGCCTCGGGAAGAAGACAGACAGGGGATGTCTGTCCTAAGGGACCCCTATTCCATAGACCTCACCCCACTCTGCCAATTTTCACTCTCTCCCTGGTCCCTACTCCCACTTACCTCATCTCCAGGATACTGACTCCCAGTTCTGAGGAATTCACAGAAGATTAACCCATGTTCCTTCTATTCTAGTCAGGAAAATTTCACTAACAGCTGGGAATACCCAAAGCATGCAGGTACTTTCTTAGGTATAGGGAAGGCAAAAATGATCAAGACATGTTATTTCATCTTTGCCAACAAATACCATTGTGACTATCTGTGAAATTACCTAATTAATTAAGATAAAAATTCCAAGCAACCTGCTAATCAGAGGGGGCCCTTCTGGTTGATTCTGGCTATGCTTTGTGGTGGTTAAGGGTAATGATTTGAGAGCCAGTCTGCCCTCTTCCAAATTCTGCTCTACCATGTACTTGCCCTGTGACTTTGAGGGGGTAACTTAACTTCTCTGTCTAGAGAAGTGTGCAGGAGCCAACTTGAGAAACCCAGTTGTGCAGACTTCTTTCCAACCCTGCATTCACTGACATCACATTGGTAGTTTAAAATCTTTTGTGACATAATGCAGGTTTAGCCAACATTTAGTGGTGAAAGTGACACACTGGGGCCCTTTCTGCCTGGAGAGTCAGTGGTTAATGTTTCCCAGCACACCACTGCCTCTTTCCTTATATTTCTTTGTCTCTTAGAATGGAATGAAACAGTATCTACTTCATTGGATTGCTGTGAAGATTAAGTGATATCGAAGACATACACACTGCGTGGTGCTTGCTAAATATATATGCCCTGCTATTGTGACTATTTTCATAGTCAATGAAGTTTCTCCTTGGGACTCTTTTGGCTAATGATGCCAAGACCAGATATACTAGAAGTTACAGGCTCTGCTGGCCAAAGGGTCGATGTGCCTTCTAAATCCCTATCTAGACTACTCTAAGACTCAGTTTTCCAAAACAAAGCAAAATACATACATACACACACACACACACATACATACATACATACATACATACATACAAAGCAAAATAGAAAAGTAACTCCTTGCTTGAGAATGACTCAGCTCCCTTTTAGGGGAACATGACTCCGCTTCTCAGGAATCAACAGTGATTAGTGATAGAAGGAATAACCCCCTTGACCCTGTGTGATCATCAGACCGCTGGGGAAGGAAGGAGCTTTATGATTAAGTGCTGACCTGCAAAAACCACCAGCACAGGTGTCCAGCAATTTCACCCTTGAGAAGCTGGAGTTGAGTTTCTGGGGTTGCTTGGGAGGCTCAGGACATACTGCAGGGTAATAGGAAGGACATGGGGTGAGAAAAAGGTTCCTGCCAAGTTACTAGGAGACACATGATAGCTCAACTGGGAACGGAGAGTCAGGTTTAATATTGTTTCTGTTCCACACTTAATAATTGAGGTCAATGGTTTATCAAGTCGTCACTGAGAGCCACCGGGAGGCCAGGCTTCTAAGTGCAGAGAGGCAGCAGGGAAGGCTGAGGCTGTGAGAAATATAATCAGAGCTTACAGCACTAACCCTTCACCTGTTGATGTGATTGGGAGACATTCAAAAGACCTTTGGCCCTTGACTTCTCTCTATGTCCAAATTCCCACTATTATGTTAGGTCTTGAAGAACCTTTGGAAACTAGTGCTTCCTCCCCTCCTCCGTGAAGTTAAAGTTGCCTTAAAGACAAGTATCATATCCTTGCACATATGCTCCTATCTGATCAGTTACCATCTGGGATCCCATATCTGGAAGCAGGATCTAGAAACTGCACACTGGATAGTCACACTCTCTTTAGATGAGATGTGTGAGTGATGAAAAGTGGAAAAAGACTTGATTTAAGGGATGATTGTGGTCTAATGGACAACTACATAAGACTGTGGGAAGCCCAAGGGTATATCTTCTCTTGGAGAATAGGGTTCTGGGTACAAGGAGGGCTGAATGAGGCAGAGAGACTGGCTAATGTGCAAGATGGGAGCTTGAGGTCAGGGGTAGGGGCCCACAGGAAGCACAAGGGACGCAGCTGTTTGCTGGACTTTTCTCTTGTGCTAACTGGTGGGTTAGAAGGCTCAACAGGAAAGAAACTTTTGATAGCAAGCAGGGTCAAAAACGGGAAGGGCACTCAGAGGGCAGTAGCCATGGTGGGGCTCCATGGCCTTGTTGGCAGAAGGGAGAGTATATTTTTGAACTGTGGATCTCGTGAGCAGACAGAAATCAGGAAAGGGAAGCTGAGCATTAATCCTACATAGATCATAAGCTAATGGCACTTATTTAGTGCTTGTAAATGAAAAGTTGTCAAGGCTTTTTGATGGCCTTGAAACCACA
The DNA here is from genome assembly GCF_011100685.1 of Canis lupus familiaris. NCBI lineage: Eukaryota > Metazoa > Chordata > Mammalia > Carnivora > Canidae > Canis > Canis lupus. The sequence goes on along the minus strand of NC_049245.1, from coordinate 15,724,006 downwards.
GGCATTAGTAGATGGCCTGAACCCAGTAGAAGGCACATCCATTACCCAACTCTGCTTTAGCATGCTCCCAAATCATTAATACTCCAAAGTTAAGCAAAATATTCATAATAGTGCTCTAATTTAGCCTATATGCAACCCCCCCCACACACACTTCTCTCTCTTTTTCTCCCTCTCCCTTGCACCACCCTCTCTTTTGTCCAGAGAGGCATCTGCCGTTAAGAGCAGAGGTTTTGAATCTTTCAGAAATCACTTGAACATGCAGAAGAGAGGCAATCTTTCCTCTATCCAGTCAATAAATTATGAACACCCTAAATGCCAGACATATGCCTCACACTGGGATGTAATAGTGAGGAGTGAGGCCCAGAGGAATTCCTCATCCTTCTTTCTGTACTATCATTTGGCCTGATTTTTAGGAGGCTTCAGAGCTGGTCATCTCAACTCTCTGGATTCCCATCTTCTGTTTTTTGTTTTGTTTTGTTTTTGTTTTTGTTTTTTTTTTTGCTTGCGCTATGGGAAGCAAAGTAAATTCAAATCCAAATTCAAATCCAAGGTGCTGAGTGTAGGAGTTTCCTTTCTAAGGATTCAAACTTTTATTTTTGGTTTCTAAATTTGGCCTATCACCCACTCCACTTTGAATCAACACACAGGAAACATTATCTGTAAAATGATGAAAACACTGGGCATGAACCATGTGAGGAATTCATGAAACAACGGCTGTAAGGTACTCATACAGTGCCTGACATTTAGTGTTGTTATTGGTGTCAGTATTATTTAAAATTGACCAAAACCATACTGGTTATTGGCCCACGGACTATGTATTAACATAGTCGGGGACTGAGTTGATCTGTATATTATTGAAAGTCTGGAGAAAGGCAAACCCTTTATGGGAAGATTTGCTTATTCCTGGTAGATAGGCTTATTCATGCTTCAGACTAGATTTGTGATACACTTCTGCGAATATTTAGTTCTCAGTTTTATCATAAATCTATCATACATGCATGTATTAGGTGAAGATGGTACAGGATTTTGCTTTGAGATAAGGAAGGAAAGAGTAAGAATGTACAAGTAAATGGATTTACTTTGGTGAGTGGCATTTTCTCTTGGCCTTACGATACGTGGCAAGGTTTTTATGGTTGACCTTTGAACTATACAGAGGTTGGGGCACTGATCCCACACAGCCAATAATCCGAGTATAACTTTTAATTTCCCAGAAGCTTACCTACTAATAGCCTGCTATTGACCAGAAGCCTTACCAATGACATAAACCATCAATAACATGCATTTTGTATATTGTGTATATAATATATCATATTCTACAATAAAGGAAACTAGAGAAAAGAAAATCTTATTGAGAAAATCATAAGGGGAAGAAAACACATTTACACTACTGTACTATATTTACTGGAAATAATCCTCATATACATGGAGCCACTCAGTTCAAGTCCATCTTGTTAAAGGGTCAATTTTGTTTTAGAATTTTCAGTTGTTTTTTTCTTTTTTAAAGTGCACCTTCTGAGGAAACAAATCTTTCTATTGACATTGAAAATGAGTCATAAAAGAAGTGTTGGTGCTTTCCTTTTGAGGGATTTTTTTTTAGTTTGTCTTTTTTCCATTAAGTTTCAGCAACAGGAAAATATGGACTTTCAGCATCCACAGGGATATGATAAAATGGAAACATACGTCCCTTGCTTGTGCATTACTACAAACCATGAGAAAACTCACAAGTCACTCATAGACTTTCTAGAAAGGCTGATTGTCAAATAGCCTTCTGCTCCCTTTATTTTTCTAAAACCAAATGGGTATTAGTGTTTCAAAAAACCTAAGTTGATAAAAAGCAGTTGATGGAAGTCCCAGATCGCCTGGGGGTCAGTTATTTTTATTGTGGGAACACCAGAGAGTGGATGAGAGGTGAAGCCATATGCATGGAAGCCTGCCTGCACCTGCACGCACTTCTTGATCTTATTGCCAAGGAGTGATTGAAAACCCCTCCTTGCCTTTTCCTCAACCGTGGCCACATTTGGGCAAATTGGAAATGAAGGAATGGGGCATAGGCAATAACATATGAGTTAAAGATATTTCTCAAAGCTTTGGAAAAGTAGGAGGCTTGCCCAACATTACTGAGGACGCTCCATAGAGACTCATTTGTGGAATCCTGCAGTCTTTCCTTCAACTTTGTAAAATAGAAAGGGCATATCTAAACCTCTGGACATATTTTGACAAAACCAGATATTCCTTCCTGCATCTTCAGTGCCTATAAGAAGGGACATAGTAAACACTTGTGGGCTGGATAGACTCCATCAGCAACAGAGGCACCCAATTAATTTTTTAATGAACCTGATTAAGTTGTTCAAACATCATGGCCAAGATGCCTGCTTTCAGTTAAAGTACTTGTATTCCAAGGAAGTGAAATAATTTGGCCTCCTTGGCCCTCCATTTCCCCCTCTGCAAACAAAGGGATTGGACTTTATCTGGTTATTTCTAGGTTAATAAAGGAAAGAGGTCAAATTCACTATAGTCAAGGGATTTCATTTGTACCTGGTTTTTAGGTTCCTTTCCCTTCTTTTTAATTTTTCTCTTGTTCTTTCTACTTTCTGCTTCTTCCTCCTGCTTCCCCAATATTTTCTCCTTATGATCATCTACCAGGAAATGTGCAAAGACCTTATCATAGAAACTGTTAGGATGCTGTGTTCCCTGTGAGTTTCTATTTTTATTATCCTCTCTGACCTATATTTTCTTGTTTATTGCACCTTTGGCTATAATTTCTATCCTGGATAAGATGAAGAATAATACTGATACATGTTCTTGTATTTAGCAAAAACCACTTCATTTTCCTTGAGACATCTTGGTCCAGCCACCTTGCAGTATGGCTATTTTAAATACTTCATGTGATGATTAATCATGTGCCTAAAGTAAATAGATAAACCTTGAGATACAGTTCAGCTCAGCAAATGTTTATTCATCATCTCCCATGTGCCTGGCTCAGGAGTTGGGTGTATAGTGGGTACTAAGATGAGTGTGTTCAAGCCTGATGATGAAGGAGGCAAGAGAAGCTGAGTGAGAATTTGCTCATGTGTAAGTTTACTTATGTATCATAAGAAAGACCCAAAGTGCTTAGAGGTTTAAAGCAAGGAAGAGATTACGTATGTTTGGGTGGGGTAGGATGTGTTTGGCAAAATCTTTGGGGTTTCACAGGGTGCTCAGGTATGGAATTCAAACCTTCCTCTCTTGGCAGTGGGGTATTGTGGAAGCCCTTTACACCAGGGAATCATGATTCCACTGGTGCTTTGGGAAGATAAATCTGGCAGGAGTGTTTGGAGTAGTTGGGGGATGGGGGGTGGGGGGTTCTGGAAGGAGGCCTTCTCTGTGTCTTGCTCCTGGTTATAATACTTCTATGCCAATCCCACTCCAGTGGTTGGAGCAGCTCACAGCTATAAAAATGTGTTGACCCAGGAGGTTTAATATTAACCAAAGTTATAGTCAAAGTCAATTTGGAGGATTCAAGAAAAAATCTGATGCTAATAGAGAAATAGAAGTCAATATTTGTAATGTGAGTCACAGGCTCAAAATAGAAAAGTAAAACACATCACTGCTACAGCTCCCAGAGGGCTGTGGGTTACACAGTGCAGTAGATCTGTGAACCAGGCCTGACCACCCTCTAGGGCTATTTTAAAATTTCCTCTGGCCCCTTCCTCTAATTCCTAAATTCCAGAGCATGATATTCTAGTGGAACTTACCAGATATCCAGGCCTGATGAAGTCATGGCTTGTTTTGAGTGGGCAATGGAAAAAAAAAGATTGTTTTTTTTCTCTCAGTTGTGTGTAAGCTTTCTAGTGACGTGACATGGAACTAACTTATCATGATTTTATTTTGTAATGCACACTTCTTTCCATGGTGGCTATCACTGTTTAGGTCCTGATCTCTTACCTGTTGCCTATTTTGGAGAAGGCAAGGAAGTGCTATAGGAAATAGAAATGTCCAGGATGACATGAATTTTTTGTTTCATCTGGGGTTTGTTATATTAATACCAGAAATGGGGATGTTGTCCACTTAGGGGCTTTGACAGGTTAGGGAGTGTCTGGAATTTTCCTAGGTAAGACGGTCCATGTGAGCATTGGTCGTGGCTTTGTTCTGGCTCTGATGTTAATTCTGGACTGAAGCTTGACTACGTTTTACTGAGAAAGTTTGGGGAACTGGAGAATTAATGAGGATAAAGGAGAAAACAAATGGCAAAGTGTAGGAAGCACAATCTCTGAATGGATGTTACTTTCTTGACGCGGTGCCTTATTCAGTAGTGGTGTGGAATGTGCAACAATAAAGCCTTAAATTAGCTTCACTTTATCCAATGTATTGGAACATCGTGGAGTCAGATAACATCTTATCATTAATGCCCACAGGAAGAACAACTCATTCAAAACAGAGTCTTCCAGGGATCCCATGGGTTTGATTCCTATCTGGTGCTTACAGTTCAGACTGTCCTTATATTGAATCCTCTGGAAGGCCTGAGAAATGGGTTATACTCAGTTTCTCCTTGATTCCTTTTTATTTGGTTTGCAGGCATCCCAGCTTCTATAGCTCAGCTTGGACAATTCCTGCTGCAGTGGAGTGCTCATAATACCTAGTGATGAGGACTAGAGATGACCAGACCAGGAAGAAACAGAGTAGTGATGAGGGATGGAGCCAGGGCAGGCTTGACTGGCAAGTGATGGGCAAAGTTGGGCAAATAGCTTATGCTCTATCTTAGAGTTGGCCATTTTTCCATCTTCCTAATCTAGACCTGCTCAAGATTGGGTGGTTTATCATAAGTCACCGATCCCTGACCCAGCATCTGCTTCCTCATCAGCACAATGGTTATAACCACATCTCCCTCCCAGCCTGTTTGGAGAAGTAATTAATGCTTATGAGTGTTTTGAGATCACTGATAAAAGACACTCTACCTGCCCAGGGTGTCATTACATTATTTTATATTCTTCTTTATAGACAGGATCAAGCCAGTGACAATTTAGAAATGGGACAAATTTGTAAAATGTGTGGAGTGAACACCACCTTAACAACTGGATTTGTATTAAACTGGACATTGCACTTGAACTATATACATAAGAAGAGGTGCTAAGCTATGCTTGGGAAATCTCAATTGCTTTCAGATTCGACTGTCAGGTGACATTTAATGACTCTACTTAGACTTCCTCAGAAATGATAAATTATTAAGAGCAAAGCATCAGTACATATTACCCTCATCAAAACAGACTTAGTACCTGGCTTCAGAAATGCCCAAACCACACATGACCTTTTGCAGATTTGTTTCTGTTCCTCTAGAAGATTGTGTATCTCTTTGGACAATAGACAGGATGTATAGTAACTGGTAATTTCAGTTTATTATGCTCATGTGAAAATTGGATAGTCACCAAACCCTTCAGGATAGGATCCTCCTCTTACAAAACTCAGAACTATGATGCATGTGAGGCACAGATTAAGAGGGCTTTTTTTTTTTTCTCCTCAAGGAAGGGGCACTGGCCTGAAAGCTTGCATGGTTATTACAGGATACTTCCATCAGATCTTTCGAAAGAAAGGTGGAGATGACCAAAGGGCAGGAGGTCACCTACGTAATAAGATCCACGTGAGACATTAATTAAAATGGAATGCTGAAGGAGGATACCTGTGTCCTGAACACATAATTCCCAATAAAATTATTCTAAGTTGATATTCATTTCCCTTGAGATTTTTCCAAAAGGCCACATCCCATTACATTTTATTTACCAGAATCTCATGGATAATAAAACTAGAGGATTGGCAAATGTATTGAAATAAATGCAAATATTTTCCACTTGTGCATTTTTTTTTCTAGGAGGATAATTTATCCACATTTTATATTATTTTTAACGTGGTCTGTGATCCTTAGGAATTGCTATGCCATGTGAACTAGTACAGAGGAATCATGTATTTGAGCAAAAACGTGGGTAAAGTTTACAAGCAGGATAGATTTGTCTCTGCATGCAGATTAGGCACATTATACTTAGACAATATTTAATTGTATTTTCATTGATGCCACATCCTGATTTTTTATTGTCTTGCAATCCTTATCCAATCATAGCTGCTCAACCAAAGTCTGAAGTTGCATACAAAGTATGTAACCTTTTATCCACTCGAATGTACAAAAAAGCATCCTAGGGGTGTGTCAATCACAGCCTTTCTCAATAGAGAGTAAAGATCATCTCTTGGAATTTGACCTACGGTTGAAGAGGGAGGGGTGGGACAAAGGGTCAGTGTCAAGGTGGGGCTGAACCCATACATTCTAATCAGTTTCTATTTCCCTTTCTCTGCCCCATGCAATGCAACACATAGGTATTTTAACCAAGAGACAGACTTCAGGGAAAGGACAGGTACGGGCTAACTGTAGATCTTGGAACAGGACAGGCACAGAGGAGGAAAAAGGGATATTAAACTCTGAATTGAAAGATGAAGCTTAGAGAATACCCCATGGCCCATGTAATTCAAATGTCTACAGGGTTACCTAGACAGAAGATCAGGGCTGGAAGGTAGGGAGAGAGAAAGAGGATCATTCTATAACACATTTTGTTTTTTTTTAACGTCTTTGAATGGCGGAAGCTTTTAGCTCCCCTTCTACCACATGAACAGTAAATGTGCCATATACACACGGGGCATGCCCCAGCTCCTGTCTTGAGTGGGCCAGGGCTAGCTAGGCCATATTAGGTACCTGGTCTGGTGAAGAGTGAAATTGAATTTGTCCAGAATTTAGGAGCTACTTGACATATCAGCTTGGCTACAGAGAGCAGAGGTTACCTACCAACAGTCTAAACCACATGGTTTATGATAGATTGCTTACAGAGATGACATCCCATAACCTCCAAAGTCTGTACATGTACGCTGCTCCTCTCATCAAGAGGGAGAATCTATTTCTTTACCTCCTGAATATGGGCTGACCTAGGCATTTGCTTTGACCACTTGAATATTCAGGAAGGGGATGTTCTAGAATTTCCAAACTCAGGACTTAAGACCTATAACTTACTATTTTTTTTAAAAGATTTTATTTATTTATTCATGAGAGACACACACAGAGAGAAGCAGAGACAGAGGCAGAAGAGAAAGCAGGCTCCTTGCAGGGAGCCTGAGTGGGACTTGACCCTGGACTCTGGGATCACACCCTGAGCCGAAGGCAGACACTCAACCGTTGAGCCACCCAGACGTCCCAAGACCTTATAACTTCTGCTTTAATCCTTATAACTCTGCAATACCACATGAACAAGCCTAGGCCATCTTGCTGGAGAGAAAGGCCCTGGAGGATGAGAGACCATTTGGTGGTCTCTTGAGGAAAGGCCATGAAGAGGAGAACCAGTGTGTTTCAGCAGACAGCCAGCACAGAGGCCACCTTGAATCCTCCAGCTCAGCCTAAACCATCTGACAGTTGAATGAAGCCACATGAATAAATCCCACCAACCCCAGGTGAAACAGAGACAAGCGGTACCACTCAGCCCCGCCCAAATTCCTGACCCAAAGACTGATGAGCAGTAAAAAGATGGTTCTTTTAAGTCACTATGTACCAAGGTGATATGTAACACACAACTATAGATAATTGCAATAGTGTCTAAATGGTTCTGGGAAACTCAGGCAAGATTCAAGATTGGCTCCTCACAGATATGATAAGTGAAGTTTGGAAGTAGGAGATTTAGGCAGAAAATTGCCAGTGTTGTGATATTTCTAGTTTAGAATGAAACTCCAGAGTTTCCACAGCATAACTCTCTGGGGAAAAGAGTGGTGAGGTTAAGAGCATAAAGGCAGAAGCCCTCAATGCAGACTGCATAGTGCTCCAGGAGGCCAATTTATTCATTCCGCTTCCACTCTGCTGCTCCTGAGACTTCTAATAAGCTATCTGTCTTGGTTGGAACTGGTGTGGGTGGCTCTGTATACTCAGTATGTTCTGGGGTTACCTCAACCAGCTGATCCTGCTCTTACCACCAGCTCGTGTGCCCACTGCCTAGTGGAAAGCAGAAGAGGAGACCATCCCTGCCAACCAGACACTAAGCGATGTTTTGTGTCAACATTTGGTTCTCACCTTAAAAGAGACAAGTTAAATAAAACATAGTTTCTATTTGCAAAAATATCTCCATCTTGGGTTGTACTTTATTATTTGTCTTTCTTTCAAATCTGCCCTTGGTATTAATTTTAATCGGATCTCCCCTAGTCAAAGCATGCTGGGGAGATAGAAATCTCCTAGTAGAGCAATCTCTGCTGGTTTCTGGGAAGGAACCCAAGCCTGAGTATAGACTCTACAGCTCTGCTTCTCAGCATAAGAGGGCACAAAACTGCATGGTTTTATATTTAATTCTGATATCTATAGATTTTTTTTTACAAGCAGATTTATTCCCAGGGACTCAATGGATATGGAAATAATTAAACATTCAGCAAGAGAGTCTTGAGTCTATTTTATATGAGCTACAAGCTGAGCCAAATAGAGAAATCTTCTTGACATATTTGCCTAGGCACAGCATGGTAGTTCTTCATTTGCTGTTGCTGGTGTTTGTGCTATTATCTCAAAGGTTTTGGTATCTTTGTGTTTTGTATTGAATTCCTCAGAAGTATGGAGAAGTTGAGGCAAGGGTTAAAATTTGTATCGTCAGTTCAATCCCTCAAATACAGGAGTTTTGTAAGAGAGATGAAGAAAGGAGGGTGGTGGGGGGGAATAGATTATCTACAAGCTAATCCCTCCTGCTGCTCTTCACCTGAAACCATGAAGAATAAACTCAAGCTTAATGCACTTTCAAGTCCTGTCATGTGTATTTGTCCTCATGAGTTATAAAGGTGTTGGAATTGCATGCACCATTGTTCCTTTAGAGTCCTAGTGCAATTCTGTTAGGTCCCAATTTAGCCCAGCAAACAATGCCATAGCTGCAGAACAATTTGCTTGCCTGATCTAACTGGGACAGACTTTACTTAGATTAAAAAGGGTTAAAGTTCTGAAGGAATCGCTAACTCTCTTTTGTTGGGAAAAATCCTCCTAATCTGACATTTCCTCACATTCCAGCCATACCTTATGCTGGAGGAACTAGATTTCCGGGTCCGTGGTATATGATTTAATGATTTGTAGAAGGTAAGAATGTTAACTTAGTTGATTACTCAAAACTGACTGATAAGGTATCAGACAGGTTAATTTGCTACTTTTCTAACCTCTCCCCAGAGAACTTGAACTGAAGCCTCCTTTTCCATTGATCATCCTTATTGCACTTCACCTGAAAGGCTAAGAATTTATGAAGGAAATAAGCATTTTGTTCCTTATGCTTCCATTTGCTCCATCATTTCATTCCAGGGCAATAAGACTTTATTTGTGATAAACTAATGTTTAATCTTTTCCTCAACAATCAATGGGGACGTCACAATTGGAATATTTTTACTTCAGATAAAAAAAGCACACTGGCAGATAGACCCTGTTTACATTGAGGATAGGATTTAGCAATAGGGGTAAAGAGGTATTCTAGATTTAATTCAAACATCGAGTGTTATCAGAGTGTTATCCCAGAGACAAACATCCAGGGATCCTGTGATCTAAGCAGTTGCTTTTCCCTTGTGTCCCCATTCCTTGCAACCATCACCTCCATTGAATCCTAGAGCCCCAGATCTAGAGGTAACTTCCAGAGCAGCTAGCTGGACCTATCCTTTGCCTGCAGAAGTTTATGAATTCTTTGCTTGGCATAGTCTGAGGAGCATTTTTATATGTATTCTTGAGCAGGTGATAACTATCTGAAATGAGCTAATAAAGGAGTTGTTGCTTTATACACCTTTATCTCAGGAAATGAGAAGGTTAAAGTCAAAAGGTTTAAAAGTGAATTATAAATTGAGATTATCTCAACTGCATCCTAGAAGTACTTGGCATTTAACAAACCAGAGGATGTTTCTAAATGATAAAATAGCCCTTTGGCGGGGTGCCTAGGTGGCTCAGTCGGTTAAGTGCCCGCCTTTGGCTTAGGTCATGATCTCGGGGTCCTGGGATCCAAGCCCTGATGTCAGACTCCCTGCTCAGTGGAGAGTCTGCTTTACCCTCTCCCCCTGCCCCTCTCCCTGCCCACTTGTGCCCCCACTTGTGCTCTTTGCTCTCTCTTGTGCTCACTCTTTCTCAAATAAATACATAAAATATTTTTAAAAATAGCCCTGTCAGAGTTCACATACAATTCCATGAAATGATTCAATCTCAGAGATTGAAGAAAAAATTCTATCAATAATGAAATGTAAATATTTATGATAGTACATACAGAAGATACATTCAAGAGTAATTTAACCTAGATCTCCAGTAGATATTCAGACATTTCCAAAATAATCTATACTTCATCTGCTAATGTTTTGTCACTATTAAATCACATTTGGACATGCATGCTTTTACTTATTTATTAAGTACACAGATTTTTTTCCAATTTTAATGTATAATATACTTATGAGGAGTATGGGCTTCATATGTGGGTTGAGTGGGAAGTAAAGTTCAGATTTAAGTATTATCATCTGAAGCATTATGTTGTTAACATTGCAACAGGCACAATAATGCCTCAACTTTGCAGACCAAGAAAGGACAGAGTTTGGAGAGTGTGGTGGTCCTAAAAAAGGAAATGTTAAATATTTGGCATCAAGTCATATGAACTCTAGTAAGAATTGTATTGTAATTCTGTGCATTAAGCAAATGCCACTCAATTTAACAGGGAGAAGAATGATGAGGTAATTCCTTGATTAAGTTCTTTCAACCCAATTGAGGTTAAATCCTCCTAGTTTCAGAATCTAGAGGCAGGCTATATGTAAGACAATATCTGTCGATATATGGATAAAGTAAGCCGTCCGCTTGTCACCAGTAAAGAAGACTTTCATTCCCCTTGCCTTATACATGCATGGAGGACTTTCCAACAGGGTTATATATGTGGGGCTTCTGACCCCGTGGGATTCTAATCAGCCCTAGCCTTGGGTTTTCATTCATTCTCTGTTAAAAGTGGATATGCAGGGGCAGCCTGGGTGGCTCAGCAGTTTAGTGCCTGCTTTCAGCCCGGGGTGTGATCCTGGAGACCCAGAATCTAGTCCCATGTCAGGCTCCCTGCATGGAGCCTGCTTCTGGCTCTGCGTCTCTCTCTCTCTCTCTCTCTCTCTCTCTCTCTCTCTGTCTCTCATGAATAAATAAATAAAATCTTTTTTAAAAAAGTGGATATGCAGAATTTATTCTGCACTAGAATGTTGCTAATGACAAAAGAAGAAGAGCAATGACCAGTTTAAGTTCAAAGTTCCAACTATCCCAAACTGCATTATAGTGAAAACAACGCACAGAATGCCTCACTCCTAATAATCTGAGGTAAATAGTGTTAAATAGCATTTATTGCTCAATGATTATTAAGAAATGGGGATACCTGGGTGGCTTAGAAGTTAAGCTCCTGCCTTTGACCCAGGGTGTGATCCTGGAGTCCGGGGATCGAGTCCCACATCGGGCTCCTTGCATGGAGCCTACCTCTCTCTCTGCCTCTCTCTGTGCGTCTCTCATGAATAAATAAACAAAATTAAAAAAAAGAAATGAATTTTCTCAACCCTTGGGCTTCTTTGAAGCAATTATTACATATGTGGATCAGATGGATGGCTGTAGAACAGAACGTCCCAGATATCACAGTCTTGGTGCTAGGAGTTGGGTGGAGGGTGGAGGGTGCTCAAATAGCAGAGGCAAATCAGGCCAAGGAAAAGCAATGCATGCATGCGACAAGGGAAGAAGAGAGACCGGGGACAAAGAAAGGGCAGCCAGGGGCTAGAAGGGAGGTAATATGTGTTTAGGGCATGAGTCTTTGTGCCAGCCCGGCCAAGTTTCATAAACTAGCTCTGCAACCTCCTGGTTATGTGACATTGGGTATGTTACTTAACCTCTCTGATTCTCTGCTCCTCACCTCTAGAATTATGCTAATAGTACTACCTTCAGAGTGCAGTCATAAGGATTTAATGACATGATGAATATGAATCATTTAACATAGTTCCTAAAACAAAACACACAGTTGGTGTTGTGTCAAAAATTGTCTTCTTCTTATTATTATTTTTATTATTCTTAGTGTGAGTTTTAAAAGTTCCTGCCATAAAATGCATATATGTCCAAAAAAGATCTATGAAATGAAGCCATTTAGAACTAAGGTAACATTGTATACTAATTAATATACTTACTTTATGAGAAATTCCTATTCATTAATCACTCATATAACCATATTGATCAGCCACATTATTCCAGGAACTGCTTTAGTCATTTAGGATACAAAAATGAATAAAATAAGAGTTCTTGCCCTCAAGATCACCTAGTCTGCAAGGGTGACAGCCGCATAAATAATTATGATAAAATATAGGAAGTAAAATAAGGTTGCTATGATAACTTTAAGGTATGAATGGCAACCTGGAAACCAGGTGACTACTCAGATTGGAAAGTCATGATAGCCTGCTTGGAGGCAGTACCCAATTTGAGTCTTATGAGTAGAAGTTTCCTAGATTGCAAAATAGCGAAATAATATTCCAGTTAATGGGACAGTTTCAGCAAAATTATCAAGGCATGAAACAACATAGTGTGTCAAAGAGAGAAATCATTAGAATGTGTGGGGCAGGGAATTGTGGGAGATGAAGCTGTAGAATTACATAAGAGAATTTCATATAACAAGTTGCAGAGATGGGAAAGGAAGCAGAATGGAGGCAGAGTTTGAAGATGAAGATACTGGTGGGAATAAGCAATGCAAGTCTGAAAAAATAGGATGAGACATCAGGAGTGGTCAATACAGAGGTGATTCTGGTCTGTCCTAAGCAGAAGGAGAGACACCTCATCATCTGAGAATGTGAACGAAGAAGGAAGTAAAGATGGGTGTGGGTGAAGATAAGTTTATAGATAGTGGAAGATAGCAGTTTACCTAGAAGAGCTTCTCTAATGTAACAGAAGCAAGGCTGCTCATTGAGATTAGAAACATGGGCTTGGGCTGATTGGAGATTTGAGGAAGGGGAGAAAGACTGAAAGAGTGGCTCAAGAAACTAACCAATGTGAATGTATGAATCATCGAGTTGTGCAAGGGCCCAGTGGAGGCTAAGACAATGTGTTTGTGTGGCACCAGTTGGCATACAGGGTTATTTTCTCTAGTCATGGTCAGTTTCTCATGTTTAGGAAAAATAAGAGCAAATGATGGAATTGCTCTAAATGGAGCATTAAAAAAAATAAAAGAACTCGGCAGCCCCAGTGGCTCAGTGGTTTGGCGTCTGCCTTCGACCCGGGGTGTGATCCTAGAGACCCAGGATGGAGTCCTATGCCAGGCTCCCTGCATGGAGACTCCTTCTCCCTTTGCCTGTATCTCTGCCTCTCTCTCTCTCTCTCTGTCATTAATAAATAAATCTTTAAAAATAAATAAAGATTTAAAAAAATAAAAGAACTCAAGGAAATAGAGTGTGCTTATTAGAAGAGTATGATCATACAGAGGATGATCAAATAGAAGACCCAGATAACATAGACAAGGACAAGAGGTCAGGCAATAGTCATGATAGCAAGGATGAAAGCACTGAAAGATCCAAGGTCACTACAGGAAGAGCAAAAGACACCTGGAAGGATGGGAGGTCAGAGAGTGGGATATCAAGGTTTAAATTCTCTGATACATAGTAATTCTGGAAAGTGGCCAAGTCTAGAGAGTGGCTTTTAGAATGGATAGCAGCAATGGAGTGGAGGTAAAGTTAACTTTAAAAAAATACATAAGGAGGGGTGCCCCGGTGGTTCAGCTAGTTGAGCATCTGCCTTCGGCTTACGTCATGATCCCAGGGTCCTGAGATTGAGCCCCTTGTAGGGTTTCCTGCTCAGCGGGAGCCTGCTTCTCCCTCTCTTCCCTGCTTGTGCTGTCCCTCTCGGTATCTCTGTCACTGTCTTTCAAATAAATAAATAAATAAAATCTTTAAAAAATAAAAATAAATAAGGAAATTGGAAGTACAAGTATTGGATGGGCTAGCTATATGGATATTGTAGACTGATCATAAGAGGTAGACTGGAGATGATGGTTATGGTTCTTCAAGGGCCAGCCACCAAAAGATGGGATAAATCAGATCACAGATGACAATGACAAAGGCAGGGAGGAAGTGATACAAGCATGGGGCTTGAACTTCAAAGAGGGGTGAGCTTTGTGATGCAAGGGCAAAAAAGAAATTTTGGAACCATGAAAAGGCTACCTACCCATCACAACTGACACAGTAAAGGGGATCTAAGACAATGGAACACAGGATCATTAAGTTTTGATGGAGAATGGAGAGAAGAGAAGCACTAGCCAGAGAACACAGTCCAGATGTGGTAGGGAAGGAAGCACTGGAGGACTAGAGAGTTTTTGAACACCTGGCTACTCAAAGTGTGGTCTAAGACCAGCAGTATTGGCACTACCTGGGAGCTTGTTAGAAACACAGGATCTCAGGCTCTAGCCCAGACCCGTGGAATCAAGATCAGCATGTTAACAAGATCCCTAGGTGATTTGTGTATCAATTAAAATCCTCTAAACATAAGCAGGATGATTACTGATGGGAAAGGTAAGAGTGAAAATAAATTGTTTCTGATGACCCTAGCTTTCTGTGTCTGCTCACATGAGAAATTAAACTTCTCCGAGGAATAATAAAATGGTACTCTCAACTCAGAATGTCGAAGCACATTAAAATATCAGTTTTAATTCCTTGTAGGCTCAGTGAATCAGTTCCTGTCTTACATTCATTGATGTGAGGCGAAAGAGTCTCAGTGACCAGTAGGTCTCTTCCCTTGACTTCAGAGAGAGGAAGGGAGACAGAACAGCAAAAAGAGTTTCCTATGGGGTACTTTGCTTTTAGACCGGTATTGGTGGGGGAGCCAGGAGACAGAGCCAGGGCTCAGACTTCTCCACCACTGTGTGTGCTAAGCATCGAACCACACTTCCTCCTCAGCCAGTCAGTCCCTCCTGGCCAAAGAGCCAAGAAGAAACGATGCCAGGGAACCGGTAATTGTATAGCTTTTCCAGTGTACTGCTCCAGATCCACATAACGGACATGTCAAAGCCTACTCTCCCCTCTGAACATTCAGCAGTGACCAAATGGGCTGGAGGAAGTGGGAAAAATACCGTGAAAAATCCTGGGCTGCACCTCAGAGACTAATAAATAATTACTAATGGGAAAGAAAACAGAGGAAAGAGAAAAAGCAAAGTAGCAGGCAAGACAGGAAGAATGGATTCTGGCCCACAGAAGGGGAACAGACTGGGGGTTAAGTGCAATCAAAAAAATCTAACACACCAAGAGCAGTGACCCAAAGACAGCAGAAGACAGAGGAGTAAAGCTAGTTGGGGAAACTTACTGTTCTCACATTTGATCCCTCTGTTCACAACATTTCACTGACTTATTGAAGCTTGGAATTGGACTGTTAAATCATTCAGCATATGAGATTTGTCCCAAGTTAAATGGATCACTTCCCCTTGTAGGTTTTTGGATACTGGCTTGTTTTTAGGAAGAGAATTGGAGGGACTCTGCTAAATTATTGATGCGAGGGAGACTTGAACCCAGGCAGCAGAAATGACCGAATGGAGAAGCATGGGCAGGTGCCATATTGTAATTTGTCCATCTCTTAAATTATGTAGCATATGTATCACAATATATTGAATTTAAAACCTGAAGTATGACATTCAGTGAATAATTCATACTGGCTTTTTCATTAAGTGTGAGCTGAGGCTTAGGATAATGATATCAGATTTTAGCTAGTGCCTCATTTAAATACAGATGTGGAAAAGGGTATTTCTTTACCATTGCTATAGACAAGGTATTCATGGCTATGTAGAGAACTGGAACTGAATCACACATACACACCTTCCCCAGGAACAGCCCAGAATAAAAATAGATAATGCATTACTTTTTAAAAAACACATTTCATTCATCCTTCCCTTGATTAACAGTTTCTTTAAAATGTATAATTTAGGGATGCCTGGGTGGCTCAGCGGTTGAGCGCCTGCCTTCGGCCCAGGGCATGATCCTGGAGCCCTGTGATCGAGTCCCACATCAGGGTCCCTGCATGGAGTCTGCTTCTCTCTCTGTCTGTGTCTCTGCCTCTCTTTCTCTCTGTGTCTCTCATGAATCAATCAATGAGAAAAAATAAAATATATAATTTAAATGTGATTATCTCTCTAGGAATTTTATTTTCTTCTCTCAGAAGATCCTCATCCTGAGAAACATGCCTGGGATTTTAGGGATGACTAAAATCCCATATGATTCATAGAGCATGTGTCCATAAAACACCTCCTCCAAGTCTTCCTTCTCTGGATCTTACAGGGAACCCACAGCCCAGAGATAAATCTCTAGTGATCTAGTTCTGGGAGACTATGCATACACATTTGAAAACTGAACTACCATGCACAATAACTGCACGCAACATTTCAAGATATGTGCAGCTTGGCTTCCAGTGACTGGTACTACTAAAATGTGTTCTCTGATTTTGTAGAAAGGAAGGAAGTTTGGGCTGATGTGGTTATAAGCATCTGAACTGGAGAACTTAGGTGGAAGTTAATGTCTCTTCACTTACTCCTTCTTATATCTGCTTACATTTGCTATAATATTGCTTTTTTCTCACATCTTTTCTTCATAGGCTGACCAGACATGGTTCTAACATAATACTTTAAAATTTTTATGGAACTTTTGGAGAATATGCTCAAGGGACATGATTCCCTTCTCCCCATCCCTCCTATATCATTTTGAGATAAAGATAAAGCAAGGTCAACTGATGTATGTTTCAATAAGATTGAATAGAGAAAAGATGGCCATCTGTCTGTAAATCCCAAAGGAAGCTGTTTTTAAGTTTAGTGCACCCAAAGACATGATTTTTTTTTACCTTGATCTTCATTAATGTATTCATTTAGTACATATTTGTATATACAGAGAATATGAAATGGGCACAAAGTTTCAGTCTTGTAATAGGAAATGAATCCCTCAGGTAAAAAAAAACCATTGTGCATGAACCTGTGCAAGGTGAGGTGTCAACTTTATACAATAATAGAGGTTGAAAGACAGGAAAGGCCACTTTGGCTGAAGTAATTAGAAAAAGTTTATGGAAGAAGGGTGGTTTTTTTTCTGAGTCTTAAGGCAATTATTAATTAGACATCAGAAGCAGAAGATGATGTGTACAAAGACACAAAAGCATAGACAAGGAACATATGGGAATGTGAAATTAGAATCTGGGCCTTGCATGGAGCAGTGGAGGGAAAAAAAGACTAGAAATGTAGAGGCTTCATTTGAGAGGACTTTGAAGCCATATTGTGGAGGTGAAAGGTATTGGGTGAGTAGTGGAAAGCCTCGGAAAGGTATGAAGTCGAGAAAGATATAATCAGAATGCACATTATTCCAACATGGAGTGTAGCATTTGTTGGGGTAGGGAGGGGCAGTGATTAGGTGAGTCTGTTAAGCTACTGCCATGCGTTTCAGGTACAAGATAAGAGTACCTGAAGTAACATGATGATAAGGGGAGATTGCCATCTCCACCTTGCCTCTAAGTCAGTTCTCAACCTATTGTCATCTGGCTTCCTCTACTCATCATACCCCAAATGCAGCTTATTGTCTTCTTTACAAACATACTCTTCCCTTAGAGTTCACCTCTCACTTATGATACCCCCTACAGTGCCAACCAAACCAGAAACTTTCAGATTAAGTCTGAAGCCTTCCTCTGCTGAGTCTTCCTTCATCCAGTCAACCTTAAGTCCTCCTTATCTAAACACATATACATTTCCTAAATCTAACCCTTGTGACAACCACATTATCCCTACCTGCTCATCTAACATCTTTTAGTCACCTTCAATTTGGTCTCTCCACATCCAGCCATATGAAATAATATAGGGGTTCAATATTTGAACTTTGATGCCAAATTGTCTGGGCTTTCATATTTGTTAGCTGTATGGCCAGGAACAAGTTTCTTCATTTCTTCCTTGCTTCATATATAAACTGGTAGATAGCAGTAATTCATATCTACTAAGGCTTAGAAGAACTAAATGAGCACTTAGAGTGGCATCTGGCATGTAATAGGCTCTATACAATGTCATCTGTTTTAATTGACGTAAAAAATAATCCACCCTCTATGCTAGGGAGGTAAGATCTAACCATATGCTTCTCTACACAAGCTCTGTAGGATCAACTCTAGGTTGTGTGACATGGTGTACAAACTTTTCCATAGCCTAGACCTTGCCTAATGCTCTCATCTCACCTCTTACCACACCTAACCTTATAATTTAAACCCAGATATTGAACCACATGTAGCTCTCCCAATCCACCCTACTCAGTCATGTCTTCCTGGTTCTTCGAATCGTCTGTCTGCTTGCCTTGTGCCCATCCCCCTTTCCTTGATACTGCTTACTCATTCCTGAAATGCCAGCTTAGGCATCATTTCCCCCAGGCTTCTGTGAATGCCCAGGTTGGGCTAAATGCCTCTCTTCTCCACCTACAAGATAATTTTATCATGGCATGAATTGTAAAGTGCTGAAGTCATCTTTATGATTCTATTTCCAGACCAGACTGAAGACTTGTTGAGGGCAGGGGCTGTGCCTTAATTATCTTTAAATCCCATAGAAACAAGAACCATGCTAGATCTATAGTAGGCTTTCATAAACAGTTATTAAAATAAAGGAAAGAATTCAACAGGCTTGGCAGTTAGCTAAATGTGGAAGTACTGAGAAAGCGAAAGATTGGAAGCTGATTCCAAGGTTTGAAGTCCAAGTTGCCACAAGGATCAAGGTCATATTTATAGAAATAGGGAAGTCAGAAGGAGGAACTTCTTTGAGGGAAAAGAAAAAAAAAAAAAAAAAGCAAAACCCTGATGAGTTAATTTTTAAACAAACTAGGTTTGAGATGCCAGCAAAACACAGTAAGAAATATAAGCTGTGTGGTACTGGAAAGAAGCTACGGTGGATTTGAGAGTGACTGTGTTTGTTATATTTCACTAGATTATGCTGCATAACAAACATCCCCCAAATATCAGTGGTTTATAACAACAAAAGCCTATTATTTCTCATATAATATGTCACCTATAAGTCAGCTACAGTTCTGTGATACTGCTGTTCTGTTCCAGGCCACATGTGGATCTGGTGCCTACCATTCTCATGATGAAAATTCAGAATAAGAGTGGGCGCAGAGCCAACTGCACAAACACATTTAAAGATTAAAAACTGTGCTCAGATCTGACATATATAATATCTACTCACATTCCAGTGGCCAAAGCAAGTTATGGCCAAGCCTAAAGTCAACAGTGTGAGGAAGCATGGCAAGGGCATGGGAGAGAATATTATAAACAAATTATGCATTCTAGCACAGTGGGGATAGTTGGGATTATGTATATAGATAAGATCATGCACTCAATTTCTAATTAAAGGAGAAAGAGAAGCCAAAGAAGGAAGAAAAGAAGTAGCTTAAAGGCAGTTAGACAGAAAGAGGAGAACCAGAATAATTGATTATAGCGCAAGTCAAAGGAGAAGACAGTCAGAGGAGGCCGACATTTTGTCCAGTATAACATAAATAAGAACATGTGAATGTGAGGAGGCTTGAAAGAAGGGATTCACTACGAATGCACAGCCCATTTCTGTACAGATTTCTGTCAGGTTGTACTTGGCTAATCTAGGTTTCAAGTGGCACTCATAGGAGCTTACCTAGAATGGTTTTAGATGCTAAGTCCCACAGCAGCTGACTTGTGTGGACCAGAAGATACGAAACTAAGAGCACATAACATAGCACTCCTACTCTCATCAAATATTAGAGAGATTGTCATGGGTAGGGGGAGTAGGGGCACCTCCAGTCCTTGAGCTAGTCTAGAGAGCAAGATTCCTGACAAGTAGCTGGATGATCATAGGAGGCAGAATTTTTCTCAGTTAAAAAGAGAGACTTCTATAACCTAGAAGTCCAACAGTGGAGTGGTAGCCTCCATGAAACAAACAACTCTCAATACCACAGGAGTTTTCAAGCAGAATTCAGATGTCTACAAAGCAAATATGCTATGGAAAAGTGCATAAATTGGATAAAAAGTTAGGCCAATAGGCCTCACTGTCCTTTAAAAGAATAGACTATATTGTTTTATAATCATCACATGAAATATGTTGTCTAGCATATATCTATTATTCATTCTTTTTTGCTTCTCCAACTCCTTGCCAATGTGCTCAGCTTTATATTCCCTATTGAATAGGTGTTTTCAGGTATCTGAATGCTGTGGTTTGAACTGAGTGCTCTAGAATATTATATTGAAATCCTAATCCCCAATATCTTAGAATGTGATCTTATTTGGCAAAAGGGTCTTTGCAGACGTAGTTCAGATGAGGTCATACTGGAGTGACATTGGCCCTTAATCCAACGTGACTTACATCCTTAAAAGAAGGGAGAAGATACCAAGAGAAAGCCATGTGATGACAGAGGTAGAGATTAGAGTGCTGTAGCCACAAGCCGCAGAATGCCAAGGATTATTGGCAGCTACCAGAAGCTGGAGAGAAAGGAAGGATTCCTCCCTATGGGTTTCAGAGGTAGCATGTTCCTGCCAACATCTTGATTTCAGACTTCTAGCTCCGGAACCATGAGAGAATAAATTTATGTTGTTTTAAGTCACCCAGTTTGTGGTATCTTGTTAGAACAGTACAAGGAAACTGATGTACTGAAATACCCGTTGAAAGGCAGCAAAGTAGCTTTTGAAATATCTTCTGATAACCCTGTTGTAATTTTAATTAGAGTAGGATTCTTTTTTTCCTGAAGCTGCAAATCTTCATCAGTTTGAGAGACCGATAGAATTCCACCACCTATGAAGATGCAAGAAAAATGTGTTATTTGGTAAAATAATATCTTCCTTCTTGTAACTTGTCATGAATGAAAGAACATTTATCTTTGTGAAACTTACTTTCAGTAATCGTCCTTGCTTGTCTTGTTTACACTACAAAGCTGATTTGTTTTAAAGATCTGAGCTCCAGTTTGAGGATAAATACTTCCTGAAGTTCTAAGGAGATTCCCTTAAGATATTTAGTAGTTGTAACTGCTTAAGGGGGGGGGGGGGGCAATACCGGTTCTTATTTGATTAAATAAAATATGTGTGCCTGTTGTGTTAAATGCAGCAGCAGTAGAAACTTTATATTCCATTATCTGCATTTTCCTGGGAATTGCTAGGCTTTTGGAAGTTACAAAGTGAAGGACATTAGGATTTTAATCTAACTGACAGTTATGTCTTTGGGACAGGTGATTAGTACTGCAGAACGTGTACTTGGCAGCTATCGTGGAATGCTCACACAAGTGTATACGTGGACACAAACTCAAAGATAAAGATACTGTGATGTCTGGAAGCAGAGTGACCCTTGTAGCCATCAATGCTCAATGCCTTTATCTCATAGGGAAGGCCCAGATATGTGCCCAAGGCCAACCAGACTAGGCATGAACCAAGTTTGAATTCTACTAACCTCATCAAGTACTTTTTAAGAACCAATTATGTGCATCTGTTGGCTGGTTACCTGGAGGTTACATGATATATCCATAACATTTGAGCACATAGATATTATTCTCACAGATTTCTAGGCAAGACAAGCAACTCCATGACAGTTACTGTTACCTTTCTAGAATCATATAACAAGTAAACGGCAAACAGGGGTCTGGGATGCAAGTCTCCTCTTTCCTAGTGATTTATACTTACACTACACTTAAAAAATTATGAACATCATGTTCATTTTCATATACATTTGTGTAAAGACACATCAGTGTGTACAGCTTGTATCCTTTCACTCTCATGAAATAATCCTCAACCCAGACTTCAGTCTGCTAAAGATGTTCTCATCAGCAGCTTTGTTTTATTTTAAGCCAAGACTTTCCTTCCACTTTGAAATGCCACCAACAATTATATGACTAGAAGGAAAATCCATTCCAGTTCAACTGTTGTCATAAAACCTTAATCATTTCGGCAAGTAGCCATTTTCAAACAGCCTACATTCTGCATTGATACTTCCTTTAGAAACATACCAAGACCTGTGTATCCATAGAGAATACAGAAGTTTGCAAACATTTTAAGAGTTTGGAGGCAAATCACAGCTGAGTCATAAGAAAGTTCCCTTCCTTGCCCTGTTGCCAAGGGTTCTGCCATTTAAAAGGAAATTACATTGTCTCTATATACTGATACCGTGGAGATCCAAGGATTTCCCTTGGATTTTTCGGTTTTACCCAGAAACCCAGTTCAAGAGCCAAGAACCCACATAGTTAGATTCATGGTCACAAGGGCACCCTAAAGGAAGGATTTTGCCTAGAAAAAAAGCCAAGATTAAAACTAACTAGCTATAGATGTCATCAACAATAATAAAAATAAAGGTTACTGGGTTTGGACATCAATTATATGCCAGGAATATTCTATGTATTATTATTATTACCATACCCTACAAACTAGAGTTGCTTCTCAACTTTTTTCAGAAATTGATGTGAGTTTTATAACTTACTCAGAGTCACCCAGCTAGAAATTTGCATAGCTGAAACTGAAAGATAAGAGTGTCCATCTATAAAATTCTGTTTTTTTTTTAAATACCATGTTACTGCTCTGTAAAAACCAGCTTCCATGTATCGAGTATTAGCAGAATAGAGAAATTCAATACTGTCTTTGCAGCACTGTGATCATAACCTCCTACTCACAGGCACGCATCACCATTTTGCAAATGGAGATGAAGTTGGAGAGATCCCTTTCATAGTAGTAAGTGAGGAGGCTAGCATGCAAAGCCAAGTCTCCAAGCCACAAATCCTAGCCTCCTGGTCTCTCTCAGTGAAACGATGGAAGGGAAGCTCCACACACTAATGACTGAAATTTCAATAGCTAGCGTTCAACTAGTGGCCTGAAACAATGATCTGCTCTTATAAGATCAACATTCCTTTTAGATGTACCCTCTTTCCACTCTGATTTCCCTGAGCCCCAAAAGAAAGGGTGTTGATACCCACAAATTGGCACTGTCACCAGATTCCCTACAAGGCCATGGAGACCAGTGCCCTGTGAAGTCATCCACATCCCAGACTATTCATCTGAATATCCAATTAGTAAGTTTTAATAAAGTGATGAATTTCATGCTTGGCACTTGAAAGCTCATTATAATTATTCAGTAATTCTATTCATAAAAGCATTTCTGCACTGAATTGCCTACTGCCATGTCAAATCCACATGTTTTTTCCCCAACCTTTTTCTTTCAAAATGCTGAAAGTGTTCAAAGTTAACACTAGTAAAAAGGTATCATTATAATGTACCTCTCATTGGATGCAGTGAGGAGGACCCAACATTATTTTGGGGATATTTTTGACAAAAATTCTTAACTTCTATCTAATCATGAGAAAAGAAAACCAGAAAAACTCAAATGGAAAGACACTCTATAAAATAACTCTTCAAAAGTGAAAATATCATGAAAGACAAGGGAAACCAAAGAACTGTCATAGATTGGGGAAGAATAAGGAGACAATAGCTATATAGCTACATAGGATCCTAGATAAGATCCTGGAACATAAAGGGGACCTTACTGGGGAAATGAGTGAAGTTTTAAAATATCTGTAATTAATATTGTACCAATATACATTCCCCTGTTTTGATCATTGTTTTTATGACATTGTACCAATGTCATAAGGAGTTGACATCAGGGGTAGGTGGGTGAAGGATATACAGGAACTTTTGTACTATTTTTGAAGCTTTTCTGTAAACTTATGTCAAAATGAAAGATTTTTTTTAACATTCTATTTGTTAAGTAAGGAGGGCTCAAAATCAGACTGAGGAGTTGAGACCAGGCTGTTTGATCTAGAATCCCAGCTCTACCACTTCCAAACTGTGTGGCTTCAGACAAGTTCTCCAACCTTCTCTGAGCTTGGGATTCTGATAACTACCTCAAAGCTTTGTTATAAGCATGGTATAGATAATACATTTAAATTGCATAGCACAGTGCTTGACATACAGTAAATACAACTGGAAGCTCTTGTCATTATCTTCTAATAAGTATAGATCTTTTTTTTCTCTTAGCTAAGTTCCTAATAACCACATCTTCAATAGGACATTAATGACTAATAGTAATTTATCATATTACCTTTCCACAAATATTTGCATTTTAATGAAATTATATTAAAGATGTGTTGAGAGAATTCAGTGGCAAATTGTATTCTCTAAAGCTGACACCAACAATGTCTCTCATCCCAAAAGCATTTCTAGAACCATGCCACCCTCCATCAAGAGGTAGAGTCTATGTACCCTTGTATCTGGGCAGCTTTTGTGAGTGCCATGACCCATAGAGTATGGTGGAAATGATGCTATATGATCTCCAAACAGGTCTGAAAAATGCTGTGCACTGAAAAATGCCAGTTCTCTTAGGATGCTCACTCTCAGAACCTAGGTTACATGCTGTGTTGAAATCCAAGTAGCTCATGGAAAGGTTCATGCAGAAAGGAACAAAGGTCCATGGCCCATATCTCCAGCTGATCTCCCTGTTGACAGCCAGTGCCAACATGCTAACTATATGAGTGTATCATCTTGAAAGTACATCTTCCAGCCTTAGTCAAGCCACTCAGATGAAACCACATGGAGAAGAGATGGCCTGACCCCATCAAGCCTTATCTAATTACAAATATGTAAGCAAAACAAAACAAAACAAAACAACAAAACAAAACAAAACATTACTGTTGTTTTAAGCCATTAAGCTTTGGGGTTATTTATTATATAGCCATAGATACTGTATTTTGATGGCAGAAAACTTCTGCTAGAGTAGGGACAGGAACAGAAACAAGACTCAAAAATGTGAGCATAGTTGAGAACTGCGGCTGGGAGAGAGCTTGTAGAGACATAAGGAACATTCAGTGAACTTGTTATGTGTTCATCTTTCCACAATGTGAAGAAACCAAAAAAAGTACTATTTGTTCAATAGACTAGAAAATGGAACAAAGAGAAAATTGAAGACTGGACCTCAAATGTGGAGCAGAGCCTTGCATAGGTTCTCAGAAAGATGGTGCCCACCATCAGAGTGAATATCCAAGTCAGTCCCTAGAGCTGGTCTGCTGTAGTAGATGAAGTTTGAGGTGTAGGGAGCCAATTAGTCATACCTCTCTTTTTCTCTTGCCTCAAATCAACTGAGAACAGAGTCCATTGATGAGAATTCAATCCATTTTCAGAAGTTTTGACCTCCAAATAGAGGATTTCTGGTATTTTGAGTCTGAGAAAGACATGTCTTGGGCCTAACATCAGAGAGGAGCTGTCCAGTCACTATCACACCTCCTCATCTAGAACTTTCCTACAGGAAGGCCTGGGTTCATGGAGCACATACCATCTGGGCTGATGCATGGTGGTTGCTGCCTGTCTGGCTCATATCCCAGGGAGGAACCCCCAAATTTTTAGACCTGTCTCTAAAGGGCCATCCTCACCTGACCTGCACCAGCTGTGCTTGCTATAAAGAAGCAAAACAAATTCAGTGGGTAGCTGTGAGTAGGGAACTCAAAGAAACAGAGCCAAGAGCCCAGTCCACATGGAATACTGATTGCCCTGTCTCGCCATCAGCTAAGTTGTTCCCAACCCCCAACAGAGGAATTGGGGAGGATCCAGGAGAGAAAGAAGCTTTCTTTCCAAGCTTTCTCAAAAGGCAAAGTAGTCTAGTTAGGGTCTGAGACAAGACCTTGAGAGAGGAGAGTAATTTTCTAATTAAAAGCAGGCATGCAGGGCACCTGGGTGGCTCAGGCAGTTAAGTGTCTGCCTTCACCTGAGGTCATGATCCCAGAGTTCTGGGATCAAGTCCTGCATTGGGCTCCCCACTGAGCAGGAGCGTCTGCTTCTCCCTCTTCTACTGCCCCTCTCCCTGCTCCTGTGCTTGCTTTCTCTCTCAAATAAATAAATAAAACTTTTTTTTTCTTTAAAGAAAAGCAGGCCTGTGTCTGACAAATATAGTGGCTCTAAAATTTGATAGAATATCAGAATCACCTGGAGGACTTGTTAAAACAGATTCTTGGGCCCTACCACCTGAGTTTCCAATTCAGTAGGTCTGGGATGAGGCCGAGAAATTGTATTTCTAACAAATGGCAGGTAATGGTGATATTGCTGGTCCAGAGGCCACATTTCATGAGCCCTGATGCAGTACATTTTTTAGCTCAGAAAACAACTGCACACAGCTAATCTCATTTCCATCATTCATCAGTGACACATGAGGGCACTAAGGCTGGCAGGGACTAAGGATCTTCTCAAAGCTTATACCACCCTAACTTAAGACCAAGCTTTCAAATCCAAGTCTTTTGATGCTAACTCAAGGAATCTTTTCACTGATCTATAGCTGTTTACAGGAGTAGAAGCAAAACAAAGAGAGAAATCAAGAAGTCCTACAGGTGTTTAAGAATTGGAGACTAATATTTTTTATACTCATTGTTAAATATTTTTGTAATTTCTTTAATTTTATAGCTCCTTATGAAATATGTTGATATGTCTTGCATATATTGAGGGGAAAAATACAGGAAAAAGTCATGTGTCTGTTTTATGTGCACCTAGGCCAGCAGAGGTATGAGAGTTGAATGCATCTAGAAACATGGTTGTGGTAACAACTGCCATCTGGCCTGGAGACCAGGTGAAATGGGGTGCCTTTAGAATAAGGAAGGAGATTGTGGGCAAGTTTTGCCTAGTGATTATTTTCAAAAGTGAACCATCTTTTTATAGATGAAAAGTCTTAACCAAAATGAATTAATTGACAATAATGCTATTCTAGGCAATATTTGGAGAGGTATTTTAAGGAATGAGTACTTTACATCATCCTTCATATTGTTCCATTTGGCTTACAAACATGACTGCAAACTTTGTTAGTTCTCCCGAACCCTCCCCCAACCCCCTTAATTAACTTTTTGAAAAGCCAAGGCCAAAGACCAAATGGCATGAGGGATTAATGAAGATCATGAGCTGATGGGTTCAGTTGGCCATGTCTCCTTTTTCATGCTGCTAAAAGGAAACTTTGTGGACATTTCCAAAGCTTCACACCAAGTTTTATGATACATGATTATTTAGTTATCATAGGTATCTTCACTTGTAAGTAGGTCTTGATGTCTTATCTAGCACACCTCACTCTAGTGTCACAATTATTTTGGCCTCCTTGACAGTGACTTAGACTGCTAGTCACCTGTTCTTGCCCCATGACCCCATTTTATGAACTGCAGTTGGCAGCATGCCTGGCCAACAATTTCTCAGTTCCTGTGATATGTGTGTGCATATTTGTGTGTATGTGTGTGTGTTTGTAAGTGAGGGTGGAGGATTGAGAATATAAAAGCTTTCCTACTTTTTGATACTCTTTTTTTTTAAAGATTTTATTTATTTATTCATGAGAGACAGAGGGGGTGTGGGAGAGAGAGGCAGAGAGAGAGAAGCAGGCTCCATGCAGGGAGCCTGATGTGGGACTTGATCCTGGGACTCCAGGGCTACACCCTGGGCCAAAGGCAGATGCTTAACCGCTGAGCCATCCAGGGATCCCTGATACTCTTTATTATTGAATAACATAGAGAAAAAATGCACAAATTATTAAGTGCAGATTTTGGTTAGTTTTTACAAGCTAACACACCTGAGTAACCAGATCAATAAACAGAACATTACCAGCCTTATGAAAGCTCCTGATCTATGTATTTTCTTCCTGTTACTATGCTTACCAAGGGCAACTGCAATCCTAACTTCTAACACTATACATGAGTTTTAGAAATGTACATATAAATGGATCATATGGAATATACTCTTTTGATCTAGATTCTTTGGCCTAATATATTTATGAAATATCCATATTATATGTATAATGTTCACTCCCGTTGCTGTACAGTAGTCTATGATGTAAATTTACCACATTGCATTTATCCACTCTACTATTGATGGATACTTAGATAATTTTCTGTTTGGGGTTATTAATGAATAGTGCTGCTGTGAACATTTTAGTACATGTCCCTTGGTATGCATACATACATGTTTCCATTGTGCATAAACCTGTAAATAGAATTGCTAGGTCACAGATTTGGGTGTATTATCTTTCAGTTCATACTCCCAGTTTAAAAATGATGGTTTCAATTATACTACTCTAAGCACAGCATTAGAGTTTGGCTTTCTCTCCATCCTTGCCAACACTAGGTATTATGAGTATTTTTCATTTCAGCCATTCTAGCAAGGGTCTGATGGTAACCCGTTTTGGCTTTAATTTGCAGATGCTGGATATTTGGATATCCTTCTTTATGAAGTGCCAATTTAAAGTCTGTTGCTCATATTTCTATAACTGGTTAACCTTACCTTCCCTGTCTTCTCTGTCTCCTTCACTGTGTCTTACTGCCATTAAAAAAAATGCAAGTGTCCAACAGCAGGTAAATGGGTAAATACACCATGGCATACTCATATACTGAAATATTACCTAGCAACAAAAATAAATCGTATCCTAATACCCATAATATCACTGAAACTCAAAAATATTATCGAAAGCAAAAGAAGTCAAATACAAAAGAATACATAGTGTATGATTCTACTCATATGGCATTCTAGAAGTGACAAAACTAATTTATAGTGACAGAAAACAGATCAGTGGTTTCCTGGGGCTGGAAGACAGCATTGGCTGGAAAGGGGCATGAAAGAATGTTTTAGGGTGATGGAAATGCCCTGTCTTGATTTCAGTAGTGGTTACATGGATGTATACGTTTATCGAGACTCTTTGAACTGTACACTAAAGATAGGTAATTTAATAGATTAAATTATACTTCCATAAAATTGATTTAAAAGAAAACTTTTACTGAGCCCTACCATGTATAACCCATAGGATATGGTCAAATTAGGGCTTTTCTTTGGCCACAATCATTAGTCAAAAAGGCCAAAGACCCACATGTACTCCACTGGAGAGTCATATCTCTCTAGAAGGAAATGTAGAGTCGCCAACATCTTTTGAAATAACTGTTTTGATGGAAGACATCACAAAAGCCTGGTTCTGGCTACTTGGCCACCTCATACCCCACAAATGGTTTAGTTTCCGCTCACTTAGGGCTGTCTGCCAGTCACCCAGCAATCCAGCCAGCACACTTAACAAGCTGGCCCATCACCACGTTTAAAATATACAAGGAGAATGCAGGCATGTCCAGCCCTGGGCTGGAGAGTGAAACTTCCCCAGCTAGTTTTCCCAACACTTTACCTTGCAGGAGCCAAACTGCAGTAATTTTTTCCTTTGACTCTCAAGGGAAACCTGACAGGGCCCACGTTTCAGAAAGCTCCTCTTCCATAGAGCACCAGAGCTGTGGTATTTTAATAGCCTCTCTCAGCCCCTCCCCTGGGAACATATTATTATGTGATCACTAGTGATGGGCAAACCTCACTGGGTTTCCAGGTTTGAACCTATGCCAGAAGTTGAGAGTTCCTCCTTTCTGACAACTCTACATCTCCATTTCCCCCCTATTTATGTATATTTGTTTTTGTCTTTACTTGATTTGTTCTTATTGACCTAAGCATGCTTTCCAACCCTTACCTACTTTTCACCACAGAAAGAGGAAAGGGAAGGAGATAGGGCAGAGGGCCTGAGTTCTCTGCTGGTTTCTCACCTTGCAACATGCCACCTCTCTCTGTTGAAATGCCCTATACCAAATAGAATTGTAATCAGGCCCCAATTATTGGTGTAGCCAGAAAAGAATGAATGGAAAATCATTGTGTGCCCATGACCACACTGCTGGGGGTACCCAGTGAATTTGTGGGCAAGGAATGAGTTCTATCCTTAGAAGCCCAATAGATGTAGTTGACAGAGGCATGCCAATACATTCTAAAATAATACTCTTGGAACTAAGTGGTCAAGGCTATTAGAAGGCTGAAAAGGGAGCTTTAAGAAGTTGTGAGACATATGCGCACATCCTTCATTTGAGGTAACAATTTCTGTTCCTGGAATATGAGAATAAATGCCTTAAATATATTATATCTAAACTCAAGCACTCCTCTCAAAGATTCCTGTCAACATTTTTCTCCTTTAGAAAATAGGAGTGTTAACATTTATTTCATGAACTATTTTGTTGGTTAAGGAGCTGAATGGAGTACTGATTTATAATTAGGGATTATATTAATTCAGATCCATACAGCTTCTATCACAGAACTGGCAGTCAAAGCACCTGTGTTTGTAAACTGGGCCCACCAGCCAGGGAATCTTAGGGTCACAGGGGCAGTGGGGACATGAAATTTCAAGCCCTTCCCATCCTCCATTAGAAGAATCCCAGAATACAGCGTGTCCCGTGACCTTGTAGAAGGCTGGGAATGTCCAGGTCAGAGGCAGCAGCTGGCCTAGGAGGGCTGCCAGAATTTCCAGGACACTGATGCATTCAGAATAGGAGAAAAGGGAACATGGGAGGGGGTGCCTGATGGTGGGGGGAGAAGGGACAGAAAGCATAGAGAGCCCTGAACTGATGAATTCTGATTTGCGTATTTCAACTGAAAACAGAGATGAGTCATTTATGCTAATATGTATTTTCTTTTTAACACATTTTCCCAAATTCATCTGAAACTATAGAGTCTACTATGAGTAATTTCACACAGTCACAACATAAAATTTATTTTTATGCCCAAAGTGCAGCCACTTGTGTTTGGACCAGAGTCCCCCAGTGTGTAACTAAATCAGGGAAGCCGTTTCTGCCACAGTTAAGGCCCTTCCACTGCTTTCTGTGAAGCTGCAGTGAATGGACCTGTCTGTTCCTTAGGGAATTTTTCTAACACACCAAGGAGATCTGTGCCCTATTAGTTTTCTTGGTCTGCTTTAATCAGTAATTTTGATTCTCCCTGAGCCTTTGTTTATCATGTTATATTACCATCTCTAGATAGTCTCGTGTGTAAAAAAAAAAATGGAATGTATACTCATATCATTATCTGTTTTCCAATTTTTCCTTTTATGATTGCATTGATTTTTAAACTGGTTTTACAAGCCAGAAATTGACAGAAAGAATATCATGGAATAAATAATCAGAAAAGTAAGGTCAAACAAGCTAACTACTTATTATGTCAGGTGGCAACTTCGTCCATTAGCAGTGACTGCTGGCAATGCTGTACGAAGAAGGAACCTGAGGCCACTTCTAGGCTTGGCAAGAAAGAGGGCCAGGAGTTGACTAGTAATGTCTGCCATGGTCTTGC
Organism: Canis lupus familiaris; assembly: GCF_011100685.1. Classification (NCBI taxonomy): domain Eukaryota; kingdom Metazoa; phylum Chordata; class Mammalia; order Carnivora; family Canidae; genus Canis; species Canis lupus. The sequence continues at coordinate 15,692,907 of NC_049245.1, read as the reverse complement.
ATCCTTTGGTTAGTGGGGGAGGGAATGGTCAGTGGAGCTTCAACACAGACATTATGAATTTGCCACTTCTGGTCTTGGCAATATGTTCATTCAAGCAACTAATACAAGTGGAGTTCTACAGAAATTGATTAAATTGAATAGAGACCTGGGCACTGTATTTTGAGTCTGTAGCTGGATCAAAATATATCTAAGGGCACTTCTAACTCAAAGATTCCTTGTCTGTGTAATCATATTTTTACCCAGACACAGAAATAAAGGACTCTTGAAGACTCTTCTAGCTTAAGGCATAAACAGTGGAAACATATTTAAATTTGCTTCAGGAATTGCAAGCCACTTTAATGTAAATATATTCAACATAGCCCCTACTCTCCTTTAGCATTGTTTCTGGCTCCATGTCTCTTGTGTATCTCAAACAGAAGTTGTGTGGCTGATGTCAAGAGAAAGATAGACATTTAAATGGGAAATAATGGTGTCTTTCTTTTTAAACTTTGATTTGTTTCCCTTGTTTACCCAAAAACCAGATAGAGAATTGGGCAGAGATTTTTTTATCTTAGCCAGGACTGAGAAACCACATCTGACAAGTGAGTCAAAAGAGAAATAGTGGCCCTATTTTGCAATGTATAATCCATGAGTATGTGACCTGTGGGAAAAGTCCTTGGACAAGTCTTAAATCTTTGAATTTGGGGGCTCCTGGGTGCCTCAGTCCACTAAGCATCTGACTCTTGATTTCAGTTCAGATCATGATCTCAGGGGTGTGAGACTGAGCCCTATATTGGGCTCTGCATTGGGCATGGAGCCTGCTTGGATTCTCTCTCTCCCTCTCCCCTCTGCCCCTTCCCACTGGTACTCTACCTCTCTCTCTCTCTCTCTTCCTAAAAAAAAAAAATCTTTAAACTTTATTGAATGTGGTTATTGATCGGAAGAAAATGAATTACAGTTTTTTAGTGTTAAATGGTAACTTTTTTTTCCTCATCAATGATATGATTTCCTGAGTTTTGTTAGCTAAAGATGATGTAGCTTACCATTTAGGCTAAATCAGGGATTATTTACTCATGGGCTCAAAAATAATAATAACGCTATATTAAATGTTCGTAGTATGTGCTCAAAAGTGCAGATATAAGCAATTGTGCTAAATAGCAAAATATTTGCTTTTCAGTACTGTATTATTAGTCAGCTCTTGACATAATAAAGCTATATAACAAACCACTATAAATCTCAGGGGCTTACAACACCATTTATGTTTCTTATTCATGGGTCTATAGGTCAATTGAAACTATTCTGCTTCAGGCTGGGGGTTGACTAAGCTTGGCTTGGGCCCTGGGTTGGGTTCAAATCTACTCCATGTGTCACCTTTTGGGGCTCAGGCTGATGAGGCAGTTGCTACCTGGGTAGTACTTTTTTTTACTGTGATCATAGGAGTAGAAGGGGGTAAATGAAACAGCCTTTTCTGGGAACTGGCACACAGTCATTTCCACTCACATTTCATTGATTAAAGTTAGTCATACGGCCAACTTTACCAACAATGGATACAGAAATTGATTCCACCTCCAGGGAGATGAAATGCAATGTTACATGGCAAAGTATATGAATATATAATTCTAAAACAGGAAGGGCATGGGAATTGAGAACAATGAACCAATTTACCAAAAATACTATTATGCCTAAAACATTGAATGGGGAAGTAGTATAATGAGGTTTAAAAAAATGTGTGTATAGATATCAGGCTTTAGAGCCAGGGAGATCTGAGTTTGAATCTTGGCTCCATTCTTTTCTGACTATGTGACTTCAACAAAAGGCAGGTCTTACAAATGCTAGAACTGGAAAAGTGCTCTTCAGCAGAATTTTGTGGGTATCTCTCCCTTGCCCTGCCATGAATGGGACCTCACTTGCCTATCTGTTTTCTGTATTGAGCAGTTCAAATTCCTGACATCTACTTGACTCAACTAAAAGTTATTGTGCCAGTTGGAGTATATCGTTTTGCAATGGGCCACATCTGGTCCAGTGCCAGTTTGCGATCAGGGCAAATACATAGCCTTGGTTCAATCAACCATGGCTGATGGAGAGTCATACATAACATAACTTCCTTTGGGAGGCATGGCTAGTTGTCCTCCAATGAGTCATGCTTTTAGAGCAGAGATGCTGTTAGGCTGGAAATTCTTTTCCTAGAGAGGTGCCACATTTCCAAGTCCTCCTTGAGAATAGGTAGAGTCATGTCACTAATTTTTCCCAGTGGAATACGAGCAGATTGTGAGTATCACTTCCAAACAAAGAGGTTAAGATGCTGGTGTTTTTTCTACTGTCTCTTTTCCCATTTAGTTCCTAAGAGTGAAGACTGTAAGACCCCCCAAAAGGACAGAACTACAAAATGGAAAGAGCCTGGGTCACTGACTCATCTTGTAGATGGTTCCCTGTGAGTGAGAAACATTTAGGGGTTAACATTTTAGGGTTGTGTTTATATCGGTTAACAAAGACGGTCCATTCTGCCTGATTGGAAGAGAACAAGTGTTCCTTAAAGGGGCTGATGGCATGGTCCTCACTGGGATTAGGGTGTGGAATGAAGCAAAGCATAAAAGGCTAATCAACTGAGCAAAGGTTTCAGCTGGAGAGGCCCAGTGTGCCCCTGTGACATGGCTTTGCTGCTACTACATTCAGCTGAGAAGGTTGAGTTCAGTAAGAAGTCAAGTGTAACTGTCAGGGAACGTGGCCTTTGTGAAGGATGAGCTCCAAATCCAAACAGTTGTCCACATTTCAACTCACACGCATGAAAGAGAGCTTTCATTCAACACAGGAAAGTCAGGATTTCCTTTGTGGGCCCTTGCTCCCCTGGACATGGTTTCTGAAATATCTTTCTTAAGGGCTAAGCTTCTCTCTTTCCTTTAGGGGCTCTGCTCACCCAAATCAACCAGTTTTGACTAAACTTGAAAATCCATTGTCTCTCTTGGGAACCCACATTGCCCTCTTGGCCTCCATTAGTAACCAGCACTGGCACCAATTATGCTTACTGAGGAAGAGGAGGAGGAGGAGGAGGAGGAGGAGGAGGAGGAGGAGGAGGAAGAAGAGCAGGGAGCTATTCACTCATTACCAACCATACTTTCACCTTGATCATAGTCTCAAGCTTGGAATCTTGGTGGGGAAAGGAGCTGATGGGAGCCTGAACCAGAAGATTCCACTAGAGGAAGTCTGCCTCTGACTGCGGGGTATTCTAAGGCCAGACAGGAGTGAGGAAGAAGCAAGTCCAATCTCTTGCAGTTCTCTTTCTCTCTTTCTCCTTCTGTCTCTCTTTGTCTTTCTCTCCCTCTTCTCTCTCTCTTTTTCCTGACTCACATCCAGTTATTCAATTGCTGCCCGCATCCAGCTGGCACACCACGCACCACAGTTGAATTCAGTCCATGCTCCAACACTTTGTCTGTGAGCTGCACTACAATTGCTTCTGCTTCTCTGGTTAAAGAAGGTTCCTGTCTCCCCTTGCCGGATCTTGCCTGCCTTTCATTGACAGAATCTGACTTCAGCCTATGTATTGCCTCCACTCCACTCAGCCAGTTCCCTTCTTTCCTTTGTCAGACACACATTAGTGCTGTGGGACTGACTTCCTTTGGGGCCCAAGAGTCTGCTAGCTTGGTAGGTCCCAGAGACTCCCTTTTGGATTTCCATGGCACAGTCATAAGCAAGAACCCTGCAGTGTCAGTAGAGGAGTGGTATCCATCCATTCAGCTGTTCAAAACAAAGGTTTTAATTCTGAATCTTCCTTCCCCAACTGATAACCAGTCTGTCACTGTAAGTGGGAAGGGTGGGGGTGGAAAGGCATGGAAGGAAGGGAGGGGAGTGCAGAGCAGCAAGCTTATTAACCTTTCCAAGAGGCTTGTGATTCAAGCTTGTGGAGCTTAACATTTTTTTTCTCTCCCAATTATTTTAATGATGCTGCAGAAAGTTCTAACTTCTGTGCTCAGACTGTGTTGCTGCCACGGTCTGGGCTGATCACATGGTAACATTCCGACCCAGGCTGGGTCACCCTGTAAGGAAAATCAGCTTGGGAAAACCACTCCTCTCGCTGCGTGCAGCTCGCTCTCTCGCTGTCTCACTCTCTGGCTCTCTCTTGCTCTCTCTCTCTCTCTCAATCTTTCTCTTGGGGTGGGGTAGGGGGGAGTCTCCTTTATAAGACCTTTGAAGCTTAAATCTCAGATGTGAGCTTTGCCTCAGAGTTTACTAGTTATTTTTTATCCCCATTCACCACTCCCCCCCCCTCAAAAAAAGTTTATGTTCTTTCAGAATGGCAATTATTTGACTCTAATTCAAACCATTTTTGTGTCATTTAGATCCAGGCATATTGCTTGATCTCAATAATAAGGGAATGTACCAAATATTTTCGTTTCTAGAAGAACTGTAGTCATATAAGCCAGTTCATCAATCATGTTTTTCCCCCTTTCACAGTCTTAATGTATTCCTCATTTCATTTTGAGCAAGAAAATTAAGCCTATAACATAAACTTAAAAGCCAACTACTGTAGTCTGTACTTTGAACCCAGATACAAAAGCAAACATTCCTTCCTATTAGGTTCAGATCAAGATGTATTGATTTAGGAGGTTAACTAATACATAGCAGGAGGCTGATTAGGGGAAATGTGGGAGAAAGAAGGCAGGAGGAGTTGAAGAGGAAGTGACTTTTCTTCTTGTATATACATATTCACTTTATCTGGAGGCGTTGCTAATTTTCAATAATCCGCTATGAACATCATCATGGTTGTGAGGATTGAAAAGACAGAGAACATCTTTCTGCAAGGCCACCATCCCTTCCCATTTAACAAGAGCAACTAGATACTGCTGGGGATTAAAGAGATATCCATCCTAATCTGGATTGTCACCTACACATAAATAATTTTTAAACTTTTACTGACAGATCGTCTACATAGGAAGAAGTGCACTTACCATAAGTGTGCAGTTTGCTGAATTTTCACAAACTTAACACACCTGTGTAATAAGCATCCAGATTACAATATGAAACAATAGCACCTTAGAAGCCCCCCTACACACCCACCTATTCACTACCTCCCAAATCATAACCTAAATTCTAATGTCAGAGACAGTTTAATCTTTTTTTGAAATTTCTATAAATGGAATCATATGGAATGTGTTCTTTTACATCTGGCTTTTTTCATTCAATATTATATTTGAGAGATTCATCCTTGTTTTTGTTTGTAGTTGTAGATTGTTTAATTTTTTGCTATTTTCTATTGTATGAGTACAGCAAAAATTATAATTCCATTCTATTGTTGAGGGGCACAGCCCAAATTCCTGTTGGACTATTATGAATAGTACTATTATGAGGATTCTGGTGCATATCTTTTGATGAACATATGTCCACATCTTTTCTGGGTTTATTCCTAGGAGAGGAATTGCTGTGTATAGACTGTGCACGTGATTAGTTTTAGTAGAACTGCCAAACAGTTTTCCAAAGTGTCTGTAACCAATTGATACTTCCCCTGGCAGTATGTGAAGGTTCTAGTTGCTCCTTGCCCTTGTCAGTATTTGGTATTTCCAGTGTTTATTTTAGTTCTTCTGGAGGGTATGTGGTGATAATCACATTGTCACCTTACTCTGTGTGTCCTACACTCATTAACTTTCATTTCTGTGCTTTAGTTAACTTCCTATCATCTCTTAAGCTCACAAGAACCAACTGGACCATCGTCTTCCCTCTGCAAAGACTATTTTGTCAATACTCATATCTCCACATCACTTCCTCCACTCACCCATGTGGACTTTTACCTTTGTTGAGCTTTCGTGGAACTTATGTATGGAGCCACCCCATTTACACTCAGCCCCTGAGTAATAGTATGCTCCAGGTATTTCTCCTGTGTTATGCTGTCTTCCCAACTGAAGGCTGGGTCCATGAAGGATAGACTCCAGCTCAGTAGGTCATGTGTACTCACACAAACCCACCAGGCTGAGTTCAGAGGGATGTGGGCTATGCCCCAATTGGACTGGACTTTCCACTTTTTGCTCAATCATTACAATGCCCAGGAGCTTTAGCCTAGATGACTGATATTGATTTAAACCATTCAAGACTCAAGAAGTTAATTAGGGCAGGAAGATGAATAATGTAGTAAAATAACTTAAATTTGAAGCCTCAGTTCCCACGTGTACAGAGGGAGAAGAATGGAGTTGCAGTGATATTTCAACAACAAAATTTAGCAAAGTATCCAGCATGTTGTAGGTGCTGGACATATCCATTTCTTTGGAGAGATCTCAATCTCTCAGTCTTTTTAAATTTTTTTTAAAAAGATTTACTTATTTATTTGAGAGAGAGGGAGCATGATCAGGAGGGGCAGAGGGAGAGAGAATCTCAAGCAAACTCCAAGTTGAGGTGGAGCCAACGTGGGGCTCAATCTCACAACCCTGAGATCATGACCCAAGCTAAAATCAAGAGTCAGATACTTAACTGACTGCTGCCCTCTCCCCAGTCTCACAGTCTTATAAGAGGAGGGAACTCAAACAGTTTTGTAGACCTTTGGTTTGGTCTACAATTGGCCAGTCCCCCCCCACCCTCCCCAGCCTCTCTGAAATAAAGCATTATTATGAATTAGATGGTGACTTTTGAAATACATTTAACAACTTTTTCAAAGAAATAACTTTTTTGAAAAAAATTAAGGACAATATCTTTTCTAAGGTATAACTTGGTCCTTGGCAGCAAAATCTTCTTTGAGCCAAGGCAAGTTAACAACTCCCTATGTAATGTCCATCTCTCTAACTGCTCAGCCCACTATATCTAAAGGGAGACGCTTTAAGTGCAGATGATGCAGGCAGCATCCATTTCTGCTTGTAAGTATGTGGTTTAAGGTTCAGACATCTCTGCTTCTAGAAGGGCTCTTAGAATATTGAATAAGGGAAAAGATTTGTCCTAGAGTTTTTTGCTGAAAAAACCTGGAGATTTTCAGCAGCACTTTTCCAGGGGCAGGCAATTTCTGGAGTCACATACTGACTTTGCCCTGTATAGTGACTCAGGGCTTGGAATGGTGGCCTCTGTTTTTCTTCTTGAACACTACTGCTCTGTGCCAGGGTGGGTTGGTGTGGCCAAAACTAATTTGGCAGGTCATTCATTTGTTTCCTCTGATAGTGCTACACTGGAGGCAGGGTTACAAAACACTTTCCAGCTGGCTAGACTTCTGATAGGAGTATCTCAGAAAGGTTCCATGGCCTTTAGTTAGATTTAGTGGTCAAGGTTCTCATAGACCTCCCTTTCTCTTTCCTTTTTAATTTCCAGCCCACTTCAGTAGAACCATATTATAAGAGAGCTCAATATATTATATAGGATTTTTAATATCACAGGTCAAATTATGAAGTAGGGATCTTGGATGTTAATCCTATAACTAAATTTGTGCATAAAGTGATTCTCATATACATGCTTGCTCTTTATCTCTGCCTCTAGGAGAGAATGGGAATCTTAAAAGGAAAAATAGGGAAAAATGCATTTCATGACTTGTTCCAGAGCCCCGTCATTTAATCATGTACCAGGAGGAAGTAATATTATTTTCTCCATTTTACAGAGATGAGAAAACACGCACTCCAAGTAGTTTAATATCTTGTTCAAGGTCACATAGCCCTTTGAAGTTGGGATCAGAATCTGGGGTTTGTCCAGCTCCAAAGCCTGAACTCTTTTTTTTCTCTCTTTCTTCTCTCTTCTCCCACTTGGAATACATGTAACTTTGACACAAATCTTTCAATATTCAAGTTAAGCATGACCTATGAGGTCAACCCAGGTCCTATCAAGTGTAGGAATTCCCTCTACAAGGTCCACAACAGCTCATTGAGAATAGCAGTTACCTCATTACTTCCCAGAGCAACTGGTGGCCATGTTAGATGGCTCTTCCCCTTATTTAGAGGAAAGTCACTTCTTTGAGACTTCCACCCAGTGGTACACTGGAGCAGATCCATACTTACTCATGCCAGCTCAAGAGCTGACTGTGTACATCTGTTCCCAACTCCACACTTAGTGACCTCAAGTTGGCACCTTGAAATCAGCCATGGTAGGTGTTCTTACACCATAGAGGTTGCCAGGAGGTACAAATCAAACATTATCCTCCTATCTCCCACACTAAGAGTCCATTCTTAAACATTTATCAGCACACCAATCTTTCTGCCCTTTGTCCTTACATAGTAAAAGTCCAAATCCTCTTCCACAACAGCCCCTTAGAGACTTAGGAACAGCTCTTTTGTCCACTCTGTCTTTCTCTGACAGCTTTAGAGAGACCTGAATTTGAGTCTCAGATCAGTCCTTAGTTGCTATGAAACCATGAACAAATTAGTTAATCATTCTAAGTTTTTAAATGTTCTTATATGCAAAATAGGGATGATAAAAACAATGTCTTACTTCTAGGGTGAACATGAAGCTTAAATGAGACATTGAATATAAAATACACTGCCTGACCTACAGAAAGCTCTCAACTAACTTTATTATCAGAATGATCATTATTATTGATCATAATGCCACAAGCATTTAGAGAGTTATGTAGGGCTTCCAGCAAATGAAATTATACCTGTCAGGATCCTGACAGGAGCAGGTGGCCTATTCAAAGAGTTGGATTACAGAGAGTTTAATGTCCACCACGTACAGAAGAGTGAAGATAGATAGTTAAGGTAACTAATAAGGGATAATGAGTGGCCCAGGATTCACCAACAAGAAGAGATTGTTCCCACCCCAATTCTGAAGGCACAAGGGAAGGGAGCAATGCCAAGAGGGGCAGTTACATAGGAGCTGTAGCACCAGTACAGGAACATACTCCCAAACATGAGGCCCATCAGGAAGAGAGCAGGGTAATAAATACTGTGACTTCATCATTCTCCTGCCCTCCAATCTCCTGCCAGTACCCCCCCAGAGAAGCCAAAAGCCAGAGGACACAAGGAGTGGGATGATTCTATCCAGATATCCCCTCGTGCGGCATAAAGCAAAGAAGAATGTAGACTGGAGGGTAGGGTAAGGTGGATGTGGAAACAGATGGCGATTGACCAACCAGCGTTTGAATTTTCACTCTTATATTCAATTTGTTGGATCCACCTCTAACTTCTTTTTGCTAGAGAAGATCCAGACTAAGAAATTGTACAGAAATATAGCTGTCGAGACTGGGGGAAAGTGCTCAGTGTGAAGAAGTATGTTTGATTTAGGGGCTTAATTATGCTTTAAATTTCATGCGATGCATTGAAAAACTATTTAAACCTGGGATTAGCAGAATGCCTATTATCTTGTGATGTAGAGTCCCCCAAACCCTCCAGGGAGAAAAGTCCCATGTTACCTCATTAACTAATAGTGTCCCAATCATTGGTCTTATCCAGTGCTTGCCTTCATCTTCTTTCCCTTTGAAAATGTGTCTCTTGGTGGATGTCACTGCTGTAGTCTATGCATGTGTGTGTTTCATATTTTAGGGATCTTTAATTGTTCTATTCTAATAGCATTTCCCTCCCCTTTGAACTACCTCTGTAGTCTATTAAAAAAATATCTGCAGGACCTGAAATGTATTAAAGTCCTCATAGTTCCCCAGTACAATGTTTCCATCTGTTTTTTAAAAAGAGACACTTTATAGCTCTGGGAGAGCCACTTAAAAACTTCGTTAACTGAGGCAACACATACCCCCATGTGCTGAGAAGTCTTGACTGACAGGAACTTCTCATCTAGATCTCTCTAAAGCTGTCAGATTTGAGGAAGTAATTGACTCTTCCTTCAGCTCACTATTTACACAAAATCCTGCAGTCATTCACACAGTTCCTTAAGGGTAGTAACAGTTAGCTTTAAAAGCTATTTCCAGAAATAATTTCTTAATGAAAATTCAAGGGGAAGTTTGATTGTTCAAATGAGTCCCAATGGTCTGAGCAGATAGGTTTTTGAACCACCTTCTAAGCTCATTTTTGTTTATTTCCACATGGTTCTCTGCACAAGAATGACAGAAGTAATGATGCTCTCCTAACTGATCCTGTTTGCACCACAGATTGACTACTGTCACACTCACTGTCAACTTGTAGCCTTCTATTATAATTGAGACTAATTCAGGCTCTCTAACTCAAGTGCCTACAGCAGCCACACAGGTAACATACATGAGCAAAGTAAAACTGGTGTAAAAAAAACCCGCTTCTTGGCATGCATAGATGCTCTCTGCCTATCTCTGTTTCCTATATTTGATAGAGATGTTTGCACAAGATGTATTTCACTTTTATCTTATTCCCTGTTAAGGAAAACAGTACTGTCAGTGCGATGATAAATGGCAAGAGAGACCAAGGAGACAAAAGGGAGTGATGGAGTCTGTGGCAAACTGGGGAACATGTATCCCATCTAGAGGGATGCCTCACTGCTTTGGCCCAGCACACTAATGTTATGTGGGAATGAAAACTTGGTGTTGTTAAATCTTTGTCATTCAAAAAGCAAGAATTCCAAGCAAGTTTTTATGGGGAAATTTTCAAAGTTTAGATATTAGTAACAAATATGAAAAAGTTAAAAAGTATTTTATATCCAGATCTAACGTTTTTTAAGTTAGAAATCACCTACGAGCCACCAGAGAGCAGCTGCTGGACTTGATGAGTCCATGAATGGAAGGCTACTGGGCAGAGTTTTACATGGAGTAAGAAGGGGCAGAGTTGCTCCAATTTCCTTCTTTCCTTCTGTATTTAATAAAAGTATAGAAATTAGCATGTTCTAGAAGGCAGTAAGATGGTGCTCAACTGCCTTCAAGGCAATCCTGGCTCTTGATTACTTTCTCCCTGCCCACAGAGTCACCTCTTCCCCATCACCCCCATGTAGACACTCCACTCTTATTATACACACACATTTGCACATTCAGCATGGTTATCTAAGAATGACTTTTTTTGACATCTAGTCTGTGTTTGGATGACTCCCTTCTTATGCATTGTACTATTAGAGTGTGAAAATATCTCCATAACTATATTTTCAAGCTCTAATTTATCCTGGATTCAAAATCATCTAGACACTGCCATGGAAAACTTCTGACTCATATGATCTATAAACACTTCCAATGTGCCTCTTTACTCGCAGTGTAAGTTGATTTGTCAGCATTAACCTAAATCTCAATGAGAACAACACAAGGTGTACTAAATACTAAGGAAGATGTTAGGATTGTACAATTCATTGATCTGACCTAAGAAAGCCCATCTAAAGTATAATTTATCATTGTGTGGATAAAGGCTTCTCAAACAAGGGATCAACATAGAGAATTGGTGATGCCAGAAGACATCCTTCAGGACTTAAGACATTTTGGAGGAGTCCTGTGGCTCCTGCTCCTAAGTGGGGCATTTCACAACTTATGTATCTGAGTGTCTTACAGAAATGGGGTAACTCTGAAGTTAGGCCAGGGTCAAGAGAAGAAGGAAATCTCTCCAGAGGCAGTCCTCCTCTGAGCTTAGCTCTCTCCTGGCCCAGCCCACTGCCAGCCCGTGAGCCAATCTGATGCCTCTGTCTCCTCCTCTATCTCTACACTGTCTGCTTAGGGTTTTTATGGTTCTGACATTGGCTTTCTGGCTGGCTTCACATCCTCTGACTTTCTGAGATGGTCTGTGTTCTGTTTGCTGCATCTGCTTTCCTTGGGTTCTGCTGTCAGTGTTTCCAAACAAAGTGCATCAACTTTGAACCCTTGACTCCTTTGCTAAGAGGATGCTGTCCTTGGCAGCATGGGGCCAATTTCCTACCCCCTACAAGAGCATCTACCTCATGGAAGGATACACAAGCTCCTTCCCTTGACAACAACCCCCCTTGCCAGATGCCATACCTTGGAAACTCTGCCTTATTTAAACCTGAACATTGCCCATTGTTTGCACTGAGTTTTGTTGGCTGACTACTTGTGCACAGGACATACCAGAGTCACAGCATTGGAATTATTATTTTACGTCTTTCCCCCTAGTTTAGAAAAGAGATTTAAAAAACTGGTTCCATAATGAACAGAAAGCATGACGTTATTGACTGAAAATAAAAAGGCAAATGCTTATTAAGGCGTGTTGGTCACTATGTGTTAGAGGACAGGAATTCCTGGTGATGCAATCTGCCTCATCCAGAAACTGAGCACAGAAAACCTTTTCATATGTGCTAAGTCTGCAGCTGCAATAAAGCCTTCGTGCAAACAGTCAGCTGTGACTGCAAATCCTAGCTTCTCTACTAAGGTTCACATCCCTGGGGGTGCAGTGGCATTTCCTGATGGAGCCCAGCACCCAAATCCTATATCCAGATCTCCAACCTGATGCCATGCAAGCAAATAAATAAAATGCTTTATGGGAAAGGATTCCTACTAGCTGTGGTGGTCCTGAGATCAATAAAAATATTACCTGAGGAAGAGAATCATCAATATTTAAAGATTATTTGTTAAATCATTGTCATGGGAGTAGCTTTCCTAATGGGTGATGAGGAGTTTTTATGCACCACATACTGTGCATGAGTTTGACATACTGCATATGTGGTATGACAAAACAGAATATGTAGTGAAGAGCCCACAGGGAGGTGAATTGAAGAGAATTTGATTGCATCTGAGTAGATACTTCATTTTGAGTAACTCAACTTTCATGTCCTCTAAATGAGCAATTAGGGTTATTCCTACATATATCACAAGCACAGCTCAGTTAGCTCAGGAAAAGAAAAATTAGCATGAGTGCCACAGCATCCTTCCAGAGATAACTAGTGCAGCTTGTCTACAAAACTGTAGGTCAGTAAAACACCCCTACTCCTGTATAGTTTAGATCACAAACAAAAACATTGCATATGGGTATCTATGAGGGTCCAGTCAGGAAAACTGGGGTCACTCCAGGTGTTTCAAACAGAAGGGATTTAATAGAGGGCCTTGATGACAGAGATGAAGAGTGGGTAAGGAGCTTTACAGGGGATGGTGAGACAATCCAGAGATTAGTATCAGCAATAAAGAGGTACCACCCCTAAGGTTAGCAGAAGGAATGTGGTTACCAAGTCCAGAATATGGGTGCATCTGCTGGAAACTACAACCACGTTGAGGCCTTCCCAGTGAATGTTGAAATCATAGAGAAGATGATATAGTCTGAAGTAGAGAGAGTAGAGGAGAAATATCCTGGTTTTTCCCATCTTTCATGCCCTACTCTCCCATCAAGGCCTCCCTTTGGCTGAATCCGCCTGGAAATCAGGGTGCATGAGAGCCTGGGAAATGTAGTTTCCATAGTGAGACATGGGAAGTATCGCAGAATGGCAAATGACTAGCACATTTGGCATCTCTGAAGGCAAGTATATTTGTATATTTGCATTAGCTAATTGACCTATATCTTAAGTGGACTTTAACAAGCAACACTTAGCTCCTTTTTTCATTTGTTTTCATCTGAAAAAGTGAGTGAAGGGAAATCAGGCTATGATGCATTTGCCAGTAATTTACCCTGTGAGATATGTAGTTAAGTCTCTCTGTACCAATATATCTTCATTTTTCCTTAAATGTTCTTTGCCGTCTCCCCTGCTTCTTTTTTTATTTTAGCTTTGGGATTATCCAGTAAACAGGAATGATGATTTCATTCATTTTTATAACCTAATCCCTCACAGGGTGAGGCAAGCTGTGGAGTGGGGGAGTACAAGGCTGGTAACTATTTTAGACTTGTAAATTTTATAAGTTTAAATATCTTACTCAGTGCTAGAACATGAGTAGGAAAATGCCTGGTTCAATGATGTAAACATAGCAAACATCAGCCTAGAGTGAAAGAAGGGAAATAGAAGCAAAAGAGGTTTTTCAGGAGCATCTCTGCTTTTTAGACATTAGCAATTTTTTTATCTGAATTGCTCTAGTACATCAGAGCTTTAACAAACCTCTTTAGTTGCCTGAGGGGGATCTGTTTTCTGAAATATAAATTGCAGGGTGATTTTGAACTGTATTAAGTGAAATCTGCTTATAGACTTGTGAGGCACATCTAAAAGGACATGCATGTTTCTTTTAAGAAATATTTTCATAGTGTGTCTTATTTGCCAGCCCTTTTCTAAGATACTAACACATCTGACCATTTAAACAATTGCATAAAGTACAGGTAAGATTTCAGGTGGTGTGCAGCAGACTACTTTTTCCCGTATTTTGTAAATGAGGAAACTGAGGTGCAGAAAGACTAAGTAACTGTCCCAAAGTTACTATACAACTAGTAGTTCATAGGGTCAGGATTTGAACCCATGCATTTTGGCTCTAGAGTCTGTGTTTTTTTAACCAGTAATCTATGCCATCTTCTTCAGTGTGGCAGCCTCAGGGTAGAGTTATTGCTTGACAACTCAGGACTCCGTGAGTGAGTGTTTCAGTGAATAAAGTGGGAGCCACCTGGCCTTTCTTGATGGCCTCAGACCTTGTGTGACTTCCTCTGTAATCTCTTGGTCAAAGCAGTGGCAGTCCCATTCAGATCCAGGAGTGTGAGAGCAATGTCAAAGTGTCAAACAATTTGCAGCCATGCTTTGAAGCCAACAAGTGAACAAAATACCAGCAGCAATAACCACAATATATGATACCCACAATGGTGGGTTGGTTTTTATTTGCTGAAATGACCTTATGGTTTCCTATATTTGGTCCTCATTTATCTACAGCAGGAAATGGAAGGAAATAGAGTCTTTCCTTAAGGCAGTTCTCTGTTCCAACTGGTATTCTTCTAACGCCTCCCTTAGCTCTGACAGCCTTCTAAATGGCATCGGACAAGACTTCCACCGACTCAAGTTTCATTGATGTAGTTGTACCCAAATAGAAAATGTTCTGTTGCCTATATTCAAAACACATTGCTAAGCCAATTTTCTTTAAATTCTCCTGAATTTCCTCCCCTGGGAGGATTATACAACTGCCAAGTTTGAATTTTAAACTTTCAGATACTTTTGAGTAATACTCAATGGACAGGGGAAAAAAGTATTTTGGTAAGGTGATGTGTGTGTGTGTGTGTGTGTGTGTGTGTTTTCCTCAGAGAAAATTGCAGGTTTTCTACTTTAACTTAACAGTAAAATGCTGAACTAATTTAGCTCAAATCTTTTGAATACAGGTTCAATTTATGGGGCCAGTGACTATCAAAAAATTTAAGCTGAAAAATATTGGAAAACCACTCAACTCACCAGAATTCTGGTTTTGATTAAAATCTGAGTTTGTGACCAATGTTGCTTTTTAAAAAATAGTTCTGGTGAATGCCACAATTAGAGTATTCAATGACATTTCTTTATGATGTGTCCCGAGGGAACAATTTGATTGGTATACAGAAAAAAATTTCAAAAGAAGAACATTTCCTTCTGTGCCATGGTCTAAGACAGGCATTCCACATGCAGACAGCAAATATTGGAGTGATCGGGTTGGCTCATCTGTCATGCCTTCATGGCCAAGGTTAATTCAAATTATATGGCTGGCTGCCAAATTTGCCCTTTTCTCTCTCACCAAGGCATAAGTAGACAAAAGATGGCGTGCTGCAACATAACAGTCCACCGCTGTTCTGTGACAACCTCTAAATGTGCAAACAAAAACATTAAAAGGACTACTGATGAAATTGTGTTTTTATTGATTAAGGATGGGCCAGTATGAAATCAGATCATTCGATCAATTTAGCAAGAACTTGAATAAACCCAGTTGTGAGGAGTATTGAACATGGAGTATCTGCATGAATGGTTGGAGTTGACAGGGTTGACTTAATTAAAAAGATATCTCAGCTTTCCTAGGGGAACCAAACTTCTTTGAAAGCCTACATATACAATATGGAAACCTTAATGTGTCTTGACCTGTGGTTTAAGCAGCAAAAGGTCAGAGTTAAGACCACCACTTCAGAGATTGGACCTCCAAGATTTGAATCGTTTCTACTACTTGGAGCTTGGTGGCTTTGGACAAATTACTACCCTGTGTTTTATGTTTATCCTATATAAAATGGGGATAATGGAAGCTCATAGTTTATAGTGTTGTGAAGATCAAATAAATTCATTTATGCTCAGTGTTTATTTATTTTTTAAAGATTTTGTTTATTTAGGAGAGAGCGAGCATGAGCAGCAGGAGGGACAGCAGAATAAGTAGACTCCCCACTGAGTGGGGAGATAGATGTTGGGCTCCATCCCAGGACCTGAGATCATGACCTGAGCTGAAGTCAGATGACTAACCAACTGAGCCACCCAGGTACCCTTATGCTCA
This sequence comes from Canis lupus familiaris, assembly GCF_011100685.1. Taxonomy (NCBI): domain Eukaryota; kingdom Metazoa; phylum Chordata; class Mammalia; order Carnivora; family Canidae; genus Canis; species Canis lupus. The sequence goes on along the minus strand of NC_049245.1, from coordinate 15,676,799 downwards.
GGTTTTAGAAGGGTAATTGTTGCATTGTGAGTGTTCAATAAATATGGCTATCATTTATGCTATTGTTTGATTCTGATATTCTTACCATTTTATCAGTATTCTTCTCTCACCACCACAGCTGAGAAAGTAGGATAAGTCCTACCTTCAACATAATCATCTAGTGTCCTTGGGGAAGCCATTTATTGTCAATGAAACTTGTGGGATTATAAGGCTATTCTTGTGTGGTGGCATCCGCTTTTATATCAAGCTAGCTAAAACATGTGAGATAGAGCCCAGTAAATAAATACTTCATATCCATAATCCAAAGTAAAATGGCAGGGTGAAACAGAAAAACAAGTTTGTTTGTTTGTTTATGGGAAAGAAAGAAATAAGCTTCTAGGAATCAAAGAAAGGAAAGGCCACATTACTCAGATCTACATCTTTGAATTGTGTCTGAGTCATAGATACACTGGAGACTTTAGTGTCCCTCATTTCCCAGACGCACCCCTGATTTCTGGGTCATCTAGCTCCAACCTGGAGAGATGGCCATTGCAGAGGTTTTGAAAGCAACCCAAGATAAATGTGAAAAAAAAGCTTTCAGAAAGAGCCTGACAAGTAATCTCAACAAATGGAAGAGAGAAGGCAATTAAAATATATAATACAAGAAAGTAGTACAAGAATGACAATTATTTAAATTAAGAAGTCTATTAAATGTGTTATATAATGTGTTCTAGGATAAACTAATAAGTAATTACAAACACAAATACAGCCTACTAAAATTTCAACTTCAAGGATCAAGATGATTTTCTTCAGAAATACAAGTCGAAAAAGAAAGTTGATCATTAGGATAAAAATCAAGCTGGCTTCAGACTTTTCTATAACAGTATCTGTTGCCAGAAGCAGTGGAGCAATGTCTTCAAGTTATTTGGGATAGAAGTAGGATAAAGGAGGTTGTCAGAAAAAATGCTAAACCAAGCCAAGAGGGCATATAGATTTAATACCAATTAAATTATATGCAAAAATTCCAGAACAATCATTTTTATAATTAAATTACTTAATATTTATAAAGCACTTGCTGTGCCTGGTATATAAAATGCACTATATAAGTGTTAGTTAATTCATTAAATGGGAATGAACTGAATCTCATGAAATCCATGAGTTCTTCTTAATAAAACCTGCCTTAACAGAAGCCTTGATAAGGCTACAGGTGGATACACTAAATCTCTTTACATCTAGAACTAAAATTAAATCAATGTGGGAAACAGGTTTTCAGAAAGTCCTTTCTAATTATTGAACATTTTAGAATAAAGCAACAGGAAATCAAGAGATAAAGAACAGAGCTAAGAATATGTGTTACTGTATTAATTTCTCCATTTATATATTGAGAGCCAATAGATCATATCTCAATTTGATGAATGAAGAAGATCTTTTTATTAATCATGTATACAACTAATTTTTAAGGACCTACTATGTGTTGGGCACTGTTGTAAATGGTGTGGATTTAACTACAAACAAGGCATATAAGATCCCTGCTCCTTTGTATTTAATATTCCAATAGGAAGAGACTAGCCCATGCAATTAGTTAAGAAAAAAATAAATAGGTGAATAGGTCAATGAAAGGGTCCCAAACATAAGTGGGATAAAGATGATACATGACACATGATAAAGATGTCATTTGAAGCTAATAAGAATAGAGGGATATTTAATAAATGTAATGGGACACTGGCAAGCTGCAATAAATTCCAGATATGTCTAAGATTTAAAGAAAAATAATGACTCCATTAAGATATAATAAGAAAACATTGATGTATTTATGACCATGGAAAAAATGCATCATAAAGTCATAAGTCAATCAACAGATGTAGGAATATTCATAACAAATGCTGACAAAGGACTCACTTCTTCAATGTTGTAAACCTATAAAATTAAGAACAAAACTTAGGTATGATAGTAGTATTATGATATTTTTGTTTTTCTGCCTTAAGTCAAAGAAAAAAGCAAGCAACCTAGAAAAACGGGTAAAGGATCTGATTAAAAATTGAAATATAATGGCTAGTAATTATATGATAAGATTTCAACCTCAATCATAACGAAGCAAAATAAAAATTAAAACGAGATACCATTTTTACTTTACCATTTTATCAATGTTTGATGACATGCAAGGTTGATGATGATTCTGCTGATGTTAAATCAGTAACGCTTTTTTGAAGTACAATTCAGCTACAGTCTTTCAAAAAAAGGTTTTGAATGCATATATTCTGACCCAGAAAATCTATTATTAGATTTACCCTCTGGATACACTTGAACATTTTTGTATAAATTTATTGTCAAAATATCTTTATAAAAGAAAAAAAGATTGGAAATACCTAAATATCTATCAGGAGGGGAAAATTAAACAAATCATGGCAATAATGCTACCTTTAAAAACAATAATATATGTGTGTGTGTGTATATATATATATATATATATATATATATACATTTAAAAAGCAGAAAACTAAGATATGGCTATTAGTTCTTTGTACAAAATATCTGCACACAAATATATACACATGCATATGTGCATATGCTAGTATGCATGTGATGTCTTGATTTCCATAAGGTTATATATGTATCTGTTAACCCTAGTTACCTTTAGAAAAATTCATTTAGGGTAGAAAAGAAGGAAGGAGACCTTTATTTTCATTTTATGTGTTTTTATACAGTTTAAATTTTTTAATATGTATGTGGATTATTATTTTTGAAGTTAACAGAGGTTATCTGGGTAACAGAATTATGAGTCATTATAATTTTCTTTTCTTTATTAAAAATACTTTAAAACATGATTTTTAAAAACAGATCTTATTTATTTATTCATGAGAGACACACAGAGAGGCAAAGACATAGGCAGAGGAAGAAGCAGGCTCCCTGCAAGGAGCCAGATATGGGATTAGATCTAGGAACTCTGAGATCAGGCCCTGAGTCAAAGGCAGATGCTGAACCATTGGGCCACCCAGTCGTCCCTAAAACATGATTTTTTAAAAAAATTTGTATTTATTTATGATAGTCACAGAGAGAGAGAGAGAGACAGAGACATAGACAGAGGGAGAAGCAGGCTCCATGCACCAGGAGCCCAACGTGGGATTCGATCCCGGGTCTCCAGGATCGCGCCCTAGGCCAAAGGCAGGCGCCAAACCGCTGCGCCACCCAGGGATCCCCTAAAACATGATTTAAAATAAGATGTAGTATCATTTTTCAATTTTAAATACTTTATAAACTTACACTGAATGAAAATCAATTCCTGAAAATATTCAGATATTTTATTAATGGGGAACAGTGCCTTCAGTTTACTGTGAGCAGGGTTTCTGGGGGGCTAAGCAAAGCTAGCAATTGCATTGCATGCTCTTTCTCTCCTGACTGGCAGCCTGATCCGTATAGCAAAACAATGGCCTCTTTCCCTACTTCTCCTTCCCTGAACCTGCCTTCTCCAAAGTGAGATCTTTAAACTCTAAAAACACATATGCCTGGAGGTTTTCAAATTGGGTAGACTTGGAGGAAAGACCATAGAGATCAGAAAACATCATGAAGCACAAGAAATGTTCCTTGTAACTTAGTATACAGTTGAGTGTTCATTAGGGTGGGATTTCACAGAAGAAATCGTCGTTTATTTTTAAGGTTAGTCCACCTAATGCATGTTATTTCCAAAAGAGGTAGAGAGACCATTGGAGAAGAGCTCCTACCTTTCGATTCTTTTTGTGGCTTAATTAAAGCCAAATTAGCAAAATGGGAGAAACATCCAGTTTCAATTTTTATTTACTGATGTAATACATGAAACAAGAGTGAGTTAATCCAAAAGTTACTTCCTATCTAAGAGTGCTCCATTTGTTTATTGCTGAAAATGAAGGAAGATATGTGGGAATGCAATTCAGATATCTCCCAGTAACTCCATAATGAAAATCACTTAAATCTGCAAAGGAGGTAAATTATAGCAGAGGCACTTATACTGAACATAGCCAAATAATTATCATTCTGTCAGATTCTGATTTGGTACTTTGGAATAATCATATTAACTCTATAGCTCAAGTGAAGCTAGAATTCACTGAGTTCAAACTTACTCTGAATTCAAATAACAAATAGCTCTCAAATAACCAAAGAACTTTACTCCTTATACTACTTTTATGACAAATGAACAAATAACAAGTAGAGCTAATATCTTTTACCCTCCCTCTCTCCATTTCTCCCTCCCCGCCTCCCTCCATTCTTTGATACTAACACTCTATAGTGTCTCAAATGGTCAGGACAAATAGGATATAATTTCTATATATTTTCAAATAGTTGGTACAAGAATAACACCTGGTCATAAACATGGTTCTGAGGTTTCCATTATAGGAACCTAACCAAATGTAAAATATTCAAAAATAGATTAAATTGTGTTCAGTGACATTTTCTTATAATTATGTGTTATATACAAGTAAAACATAAAATTGTATTTTGATTTCACTTTTGAATTGCTACATATGCTAGTTCCATTCATCAGCATATTAAAATAACTAAATCTCCTAAATGCCCATCTTTTCTGTATACATAATAGTTTACTTGTCTAATAAGATGCTAGAATTATAATTTGCTGAATCAATACCAAGTTAGCAAAAATTAATTGTTATAAAAGCAGGAAGTCTATTGTTAACATTAATTTTCCAGGCATTTAGTAGAATCAATGATAGCTTAATTGTCTTATAGCTTTTTCTTCTCTGGATTAAACCAGATATAGCCCATCTGTTAGCTACTTTATGTATGCAAATTGGTCTTTTATTAATTAATTGTTCAAATACAAAACTGCACCCTCATAGCTTAAAGTGAGTCTTCCCCATTGAGAGCAGACTTAGCTTATTCCTCAATATACACTGACTGGCATGAATGAACTTGGGAAAATAATCTTAAAGACATAATCATTGATAGCTGGGAATTGAAATTTTGGATTCTAGAAGCCACAGAAGTTTTCTCAAGAATTTTCTCTATGTCTATATACTTGTAAATTGACCATGTTCTTCCACTGCACTTTCTATAGTGGTTTATGTCATGTAATCTTTTTTCATTCCCTGTGGACAGTTAAGTGCCATCAGATCTTATCTTTTCAATCTCTTATAGCCTTCTCCTTTGCCCCGTGCTTCTGCTGAGTTCAAGGACTTCTCATCTCTTGCTTGAATAATTACAAGAAGCTTTTAATTTGTCCTTCTGCCTCCAGTCTGGCACTACTCCAAACAATGATCATGCTCATTTCTACCAAAGACATTTTTCTCAAAGTAGATCCTATAGGGAAAAGTCCAAATTCCTTTGCCCAGCAAAATGCTGGCACCCTTTCTCCTCTTCTATCCAGTCACGCTAAATTGTTGACCACTTCTTTAATGCATCTTGATGTTTCATGCTTTCCTGCTTTTACCCCTGCTGTTCTTCCTGCTTAGAATTCCCTTCCCCCTCGCCTATCTGCCCAACACCTGCTCAGTTTTCATGATTTGATTCAAGAATTATGTCCTCCCAGGAAACCTTCTCTGATCTCCAGGGGAAGGTAGTAACTGTTGGTTCAATTTTTGTATCTTGTATAAATTTCTATTTGATGGTTTTGTGTAAATCGCTGTGCTCATCTTTGTAGCCCCCGAAACTTAGCAGTGCCTGGAGAAGTAAAAATCATTGAATGAATAAATGAACAAAGAAAATGCAAAACAGGTCTCCAAAGTCAACAATGTTATTTCATTCTTGGCAGAGTACCATTAAATTTGAGTCACTACAGATAGGTGCTATCTCAGGTCAGTAGATATTCTACTGAATATCATCCTGTGTTTATGTTGAGTTCCACCAGAAGCTGATTCTAAGACAAAGATCTGAGTATAGATAGGTTACAGGGAGGTGAGAAACACAATTAGAGGAATAGAAAAGTGAGACAGGGAAGAGAAGGCAGCCAGTAAAGGACGCATTATCAAGCCCTTATCACTGCAGGTGACTGGAATTTGAGGAGTCCATTTAGATCAGGCACCTGAGTTATCCCTCCCAGAGGAAGGCAAGGTACTGATATACTCCCATTGGTCATTGATTTGAGGGCTGCTTCCGGGAGGTATGAAATTCCTTAGCACATCTGGCCAGCAGCACATGCTGGCAGAACAAACTCTACCAAATGGGGAAAGCCCTTCATTGGCAATCAGGTGTGTACTGGAGTGGACAGGGCTGGGGGGCTGCATCTTCTATTGGCTGCAATTGAGTGGTCACTGTGCAGTAAATATGAAAGTATGAAAAGTGATATTTCTCTAAATCTCTCAAGTCACATATACTCATAATATTTGCTCAACAAGTAAGTTCCACACTAATTAGGGCAGAAAGCAAATCCTTTTGTATCCCAGTAAGACAATTTGTGAAATATGCCTGGAGTGAGAATATCCATTAAGAATCACTGGTTAAAGTGATTCTCTTGGATTGCTATTGTTCAATCAGAGTACTTTTTAAATCATAATTCTAAAGTTGCTACCTCCAAACCCCTTTTGCCTTTGAAAAGTTCTTACTGAATCAATAGGTAAGTAAGATGAAAAGAATTTGCAACTGGTCCCATGAGGGCACTGTGAGGAGATAAACATGACTGATAGTTTGAAGGTTAACTGCCACCTTACTGAGCTTCCTGTGGTCCTACAAATTGTAAAAAGTGCAGAAATATGCAAATGAAGTTTTAAGTAAATGACAAATCCCTAGGTATTAATTAGAACTATTTCCCTGGGAGATTTCTTCTTGTAAAAAATAAATAACCACCCAGAAATTCTCCAGCAAAACCAATATGTAAACCCCTAATAATTGAATTTTGAATTTTTTCCCAAAAGATTTTATTTTATTTATTTGAGAGAGAGAGCACAGAGGGAGAGTGACAGGGAGAAGCAGAGAGCCTGACTCAGGGCCTGATCTCAGGACCCTGAGATCAGGACCCAAACAGAAAGCAGATGCTCAACCAATTGAGCCACCCAAGCACCCCTTTGTTGATTTTGTTAAAGGCCTCCAGGTAACTTCAACCATTTCATGAACTATTTGGAGATATATTTCAAATATTGGTAATTCCTTTGCTTTATGTTCTTTCACTTACAGACTCAACTTCCATACCTCACTCCTACTTAATGCCATACTGTCTCCTGCCACTCCATCCTCTTCTATACCTGTGATCCAGTAACACCATCAAAGAGTTGTTCTTAATGCACCAGCACTGAAGATGTGGACCTACCTTCTTCTGGAAACTCCCCTCCTATGAATTCTAAGACAAATAACCATGGTCTGCTTTTGACTTCTCTAAGACTTTTTCTGCAACATCTTCTACACCTTCCTTGGCAATCTTTTCTTCTCTAAATGGTTAAGATTTAGTTCAGAAATCTGCAAGCCAACCCCCTAATCCTTTCCCTGAACTACAGGCTGGTATCTAATTATCTGCTCTATACATCCATGAGGATATTTAACGACACCCAAAAAGAATCACCCCCACATCTCCCATCCAGCTCCTGTTCACACTCCTTACTGTGAACTGCACTGTGCTTTTTTGGCCACCCAAGCTCTAAAAACTGCAGATTTCGATTCTTCCTGTCCCCAGTGCTACTTCCCGTCTCCAGGCCACACTACCCATCTGATCTCACAGTTTTCACACTGGTTTCTTTTTCACCTGGACTTTAGGCTTCCAATACCACTCCTTCACCCTTATATATATAGTTACAAAAGCTATTACTCAGTCTCTCTTTTCTGCCTCCTTTTTACCACTATACACTACCAAACATGAGATTTGTTTTCTTAACATGTATCTCCAGCCATGCCATTCCTCTGGTAAAATTATTTCACAGTGATCCCGTTATACAGGATAGAGTCCAAATACCTTAGACTAGCAGTCAAGAGTCTTGAGGTCCTTAAGTCTGCTTACCTTTGTGCCCCAGATCTACTCTGTTCCTTGCTTTGTGTCTGAGAGGTTGATTTCTATGGGCTGCATAGACAGAGATTCCCAGATTCCCAGCCCCTGCACAGCCCCTCCCCTTGAGGGATAGGGTGGGATAATACTCACCTTATTAGGTTACATTGTATGGCAACAGGTGATGGGATTTTTGTAGATGTAATTAAGGTCCCTAATCAATTGAAATTGAGTTACTGTATAAAGGGGATGGGCCTATCCTGGATGGGCATATAATCAGGTGAGTCTTTTAGAAGAGGGTCTACTAATCAGAAAGATGTTCTCCTGTTGGCATTGATGCAAGAAATGGTCATGAGTAAGTTTTATAGCTGCAACGAAATGAATTCTGCCCATAGCCCCATAGACTTGAAAGAACACCCTGAGCCTTAAATGAGATTGCAGCCTTATGAGACCCTGAGTAGAGAACCACCTAAGCCATGCCTGGCTTTGTGACCCACGGAAACTATGAGATAATAAAGGAGCATCAAGACATTAAGTTTATGGTAGTTTGCTACACAGCAATGGATACTTGTCCTGGTTAAATTAGGTCACTGGGAGATTTCAACAGATGTTCAGAGAGGAGGAGCAAAGAAACTTTGAGTTATTTGTTTTCCCCTGCCAGCTCCTTCCCAGCTGATCTTGAACCAGAGGTGCCCTACTTCTGCCAGGGGCTCCCTCCTGCGGTTGCAGCTTTCTCGGGGCCTTGGAATGTTTGCTCCTGAGCCCCTGTAGGCCTAAGCATTGTAAAGCCTCCATTTGGCTTCCTAACATAGGGCCAGGGTGCTTCACAATCCCTTGTCATTTCCCCTCAACTCTGCCCAAACCTTTGTACAGTGCCTTTTGTTAAACTTCCTAAAATTCTGTGTTAAAGAATGTGCCCTCACTTTCCTGCTGGGATCCTGTCTGAAGAATAGACTTACCTGTGGTCTTGCCGTATCCCTATCCGAACACATGTCCCACCCATACTCCTCAAAACATTTCCCTATATTTTTCCATCTGATGTTTTGGGTTTGGGTTGTTTGTATTGTGTAGAATTGAGACCATTAGCATGGTGGGCAGGTGGAACGTGGCATGAGGGTAGCTGGGAGAAATACTCAAATGAGCAAACACAAGAGCTATAGAAAAGACGACTGCCTGTGCCACTTACTCACTGTGTGACCTTGGGAGAATGGCTTAACCTCTCCAAGCATATTTTCTACAGCTGCGAAGTGGAAGTAATAATGCCCATGGCACAAGGTTCTTGTGAGAATTAGGTAGAAAGCAGCTAATACATGAAATGCAGTAACTACCAGCATTGGTGGACCTCTACTATTGTTAATGCCGACATTCATAAAGACACCTACCAATCCTACGCAATTCTTGCCCTAAATGTTCCTCTCAAATGCCCTTCCTTCTATAAATGTAATGAATCTACATTTCAGAAGTGAAACTGTTCTTTCTCTACTAAACCTACAGCACTTGTTTTTCACTAAGGTTCTTATTCATATACTTTACATTTATTATGTTCCATCTCTTCTGATGAATTCTAAATGTATTATGGGCTGAGACTGTATTTTTGTATTACCTGGGACTTAGGTACCTGGGACTTAAGTAAATAGTGCCATGGGTATAATAGCTACTCGATAAATGTTTGGAGACTGGATACGTAAAGAGAAATTTTAGCCATTGACTCTTCACAATCTAACACAAGACCAAAATATTTTACTATTATTGACAAGATAAGCAAATATATTGATATATGCTAATGAAATAATATTTAATTGATATCTAAAGCAGCCTATTGGAAGGCTATCTTTATTTTTCAGATGCATGTGTTCATTTAACATTCATTTTTGGTATCTACCAAGTGCAATAGAAGATAACGTAAAACTAATTTTAGAAGACCTTAATTTGCATGTGGATAGTAAATCAAATTTTGCAAGGTATCTTTTTTCTTGACACATTATCTTCTCATTTATTTTTTACAACAACTTTGTGAAGAGATCAGCTGTAAGTCTCTACATGTTATTCATGAGAGAGCTGAGACTATGAAAATTTGTTGTTGTCTCAGATCAACCCAAATTTCTGGTGAAATAGCCACTGTTTGGCAATATGATAAAAGCTGTTAGAGAAAAAAAAAGAAAAAATGCATGCAAAATCCTAACTCTCAAAAACAGGCCATAGTATTTCAGGCAGAAAGCTGAAAAACACATTTCAAGATACATAAAGTAGCAATCAGGATCTTGTGTTTGTATGACATTTTTAAATTCTCCAATTCCACACGTGTTTTATGCATTTGACCTTCATCATGCAGGCTGAGGCAGGCTAAGAATATATATTCTTTTATTCGGATCAACAGATGAGCCCAAGAGATGACCATTTTGTTTTTTTTAATTAATTTATTTTTAGGAGGAGGAGGTGAGAGAGAGAGAGAAAGATTGAGAGAGAGAACGCACACACATAATCAACTTGTTTATAGAATACCTACTGTGTGCATCCTAAAATACTACCTAGTCAATTCACAAAGCTCATTCTCCCTTAATGTTTAAGATGTAGTCAGTATTTGCCTGAAAGCAGTAACCCGATTTGGCCTAGTAGGCCTAGTTTTACAAATAAATCACTCCACCTTACATCCTTTCTACCACATCTAATCACACACCCAACAGGTAAAAGTGATAGACTAGATGCTACTCTTTTGCTGTGGCTCCTGGTTCCCATGAAAGAACTTCATCCAGATGAAGTAAGTACAGTTGGTGTTGGGTGTCACACTAGTAACAAAGTGATATGTATGCTAAAAAGCCAAGAGGTTTCTCAGGGGAGTTGCCACGGGTTTCATGGAATGACAATTACAAGGTAGATGGATCATTTAATGCCTGCTGTGACCTTTACAATAGTAAGGATCATTATTTTAATGTTAATTTGCATAATGGTTGACCTAGCAAGAACAATGGTGAATGCTAATAGCTGCAGGATGCAATAAAATTAAACATTATCTGGGCTGAACTGCTAAAGGAAAAGTTGCCAAAGTATGACTCTTTAAGCACTTAATTTCATCCTAGGTCATGTCCACACATAATCAAATGTGGATTTTCAGTATCTTTTTTCAAAACTGGCAAGAAATTACTGGAAGGGAATAGCAACACCCTCTTTTATACAGAGTCCTTACATGGTAGGCTTTGCTTTTTTTTTTTTTTTTTTTCTTGTTTACATAATTTGCCTGTGCCCTCTTGCAACTACCATCAACGCTTCCCCCAGATAACTCCACACCCCCACTCTGGCCACTCCCCACATCTGGCAGATACATCAAATTTGATATGGCCACGAAGAATGAATCTCACTTTATGGGCTGGAAAACTTTTAATGAACCTTTGAAAAAGGTAGGGTCGGCCACAGTTAGCAGTAGGTGATATGTTCTAGGCACACAGACACTGGCATCTAAAGTAATAACCCTAGCATTCTGAGCTACAGGTGGAAGGTGGCTATTAGCAGATAAAGAGAGAGGTCATCTCCATTTATACTTATTGTTTTTAATTATTTCTATTGCTTGGAATGTGAACAGGTATGATTGCCCTATAGTTCATACCCCAATTCAGCCTGTGGAGATTATTTATTTATTTACTTGATTATTTACTTATTTATTTACGGACTTTTTCTACCAAGAGTTGGAACTCATTTCCACCACAAGAGGGCAGCCATCTCTAAAAAACAACCAGAGAGTCTGGCTCTTCGACAAATAGGGCCAAAATTTAGGAAGTTGTGCTCAGGAAAAGGCATTCTGCAGTCTCTCAGAAATCCTATATCACACGTGAAAGAGATCCTGTGATGGGCAACACTGAAATGGAATCGAAGGTAGTGAAGTGCCCATTTTCTCTTAGATTCTTGACTTGAAGATTATTTCATACACCGAAAAGGTTCCCTTTTCGCAAGTCATGAGGGCCTAAAGGTGCAAGGCATCTTTGATATCATCACCAGAGATTAATTTTTCATCTTTACGTGAGGAGCATCCATCATCTTTCTCCTCCTCTTTAAAAGCTACATACTGATTTAGGTCTCAGGTTGTTTTGTCTTCTAAATCTCTCTGATGACAGAAACAATTGCTAACTTCTCAGTTAAACTTGATAAGAAAGGAAATCATTTTGGAAGCACAGCAACGCTTTTTAACTGAAGTGTCTATGGGTAGAATATGTTCTATTGCCGACTTGTTTGGTGGCCAGTGATTCAGAGGGGCATTCTGCTTCTATAGCACTTTATTTTTTTGGGGGGCGGGGGGAGGGTGGGACGGAAGCATGTTCCTGAATATTTTACCCTCCCGCACTCCATTTACTTTCCTAGTAGGTAGGCTTCCTCTGAAATACCTTATTTGACCTTTATACTTTCAGAAACAGCAAGTGCCTAATTCCCCTCTGTGGGTTGCTAATCCGATTTACGTGAGCAGAACCTAGAATTATTTTAGCTTCTCAACTGAAAAAATAATACACATGGATAATACGCTGTTATGAGCTCTGGCTGCAGACTTTTCCTGCTTTGCAGGCTGGAGGTTCAGTGCAGGCAAACTTGATTTTGCTGATCTGGTCTCTTCCAAAAATTGTTGGCTCTTGGCTTCTAGGATCATTTGGGCAACCTGGTTGTGTTATGCGTGGAGGGCCCTGGAGAAAGGTGAGAAAGCCTTAACCTCCAAACGCCGTGGTACCGCAGATTTGGGGAATATTCAGCCGAGGAAGACAAGTGACTTGACCGTATGTCATATACCTGCTGCTGGGCCTGGTGGGTCAGAGGGTTCTAAGGTCTTGTATGCTTGGTTCACACTGTGCATTACTTTACCTTCCTCTGAGCTGCTCCACGCCTGCCTCTGAGGTGGGCAAGATAAATATCACGAAGCGTTACCTGATGGCCACCGTAAAAAATAGTATCATCCTCTCTCTACACTGCCACACACGAGAGTCAACACTGGGAATATCATGCATAGCAGGATGACATCCATTTCACATGTGTAGATATAGAGACATACGTTTAAAGACATGAGCTTTCGTTAGCATATATTTACGTATGTGGATACATTGATAGAGACATACACGAATATTTTTGTATATTACATGTACATTTATCTGACTAAAAGGGCATTTGCATAAACATAAATGTATACACATATGTAAAAGTAAATGCGTACTCACGCATTACATATATATAGATATATTTGGATACATTAAATTTTAAGTGACCTACTCTGCAATCTCTGGTTTTCTTTTAATTCCCCCACCCTGGAGAAACACAAGTGTCTACGCAACCCTATGCCAAGACGCCTTGTAACTTGGTTGAGTTCTTTTTTTTTTTTTTTTTTTTCTTCTTCTTTTTTTTCTCCTTAATCATCTGTTACCGAAAAACTTCAAACTGAAAGTTGAATAACGGGCCGGGCAGGAGATAAAGGCTCGCCCCCGCGCTCGCCCGGACCCTCGCCCCCGCCGCCCCGCCGCGGGTCCCGCGCTCCCCGCGCTCTCCCCCCGGAGCGCAGGGGCTGGATGCGCGAGCGCCCCCCTCGGCGGCCCCGCGGCCCCGCCCTCGGCCCCACCCCGCCGCGGCTGCCCCGGCGCGCCGTCCACACCCCTGCGCGCCGCTCCCGCTCCCGCTCCCGCTCCCGCTCCGGCTCCCGCCCGCTCGGGGATCCCCGGCGAGCCGCGCCGCCGAGGGGGAGGTGTCCGGCCTCCGCGGAGACGGAGGCTGCAGGCAGGCTGCGTCCCCTTTAAAAGCCGCGAGCGCCGCGCCACGGCGCCGCCGCCGGAGTCCTCGCCCCGCCGCCTGCGCCCGGCTCGCGCTGCGCCCGCCGCTCCGCTTCCCACACCCCGCCGGGGACTGGCAGCCGCCGCCGGACGCCCGCCGCCGCAGGCTGCGCCGCGACCCGCCGACCTCGCGGCCAGCGCGTCGCGGACTACGGGGGCTGCTCCGCCGCCGCCGCCGCCGCCGCCGCCGCCGCCGCCGCCGCGCGCCGCTCACCCCGCGCGGGCTGGAGCGCCCGGCCGAGCGCGCCCCTGCGCCGTGGCCTCGGCCGCCCGGGCCGCGCCGGAGCCGGGGAGCCGCGCGCACGGCGCCGCGCAGCCGCGAGCCCAGCCCGAGCGCCGCGATGCCGAGCCCGCGCCGCCCGAGCGTGGGGGCCCGCGACGCGCCGGCCGACGCGTGAGCGGACCCCGGGCCGGCCCCGGAGCGCAGCGCAGTCTGGCCCGGGGGCTGCCGCGAGGGGAGAGCGCGGCCGCGCGCCTCGGCCGCCCGGGACCCGCCTCGCCGCCTCGCCTCGCCTCGCCTCGCCTCGCCTCGCCGGAGAATGCGCCCGAGGACGCCGGGGCGCCGGAGCCGCGGGGCGATCGGCCGGCGGGCGCCGGCGGGGCTGCGCTGGAGCGAGGCCGAGTGATGCGGGGGCGCCCCCCGCCCGGCCCCGAGACCGCCGCTGCGCCCTTCCCCGCACCCGGCGTCGCCCAGGATGGCCGCCCCGAGCCACGGGCCGCGGCGGCGCTAGCGCGGAGGGAGCGCCCGACCCTCGGCCCCCGCGCCGGGCCCCGCGTCCCGCGGGCGCCGGTGCCTGAGGACGACGACGCACCGGCTTCTGCCCTGTCCCTTCCCTCGCCTGCCCCGTCCTCCTCCCCCTGCTCGCTGTTGTTGTGTGTCAGCACTTGGCTGGAGACTTGTTGAACTTGCAGGGAGAATAGCTTGCGCTCCCGCTTCGCGCCGGTGCCTTGGCCCCTGCGGAGCCGGCCTCGCCGCCCGGACCCCGCGCCCGGACCCCGCGCCCGGACCCCGCGCCCGCGCCGCCCCACTGCTCCGCGGGGCCAGACCCGGGGCCGCGGTGCCCGGCGGCGGGAGGAGGCGGCGGCGGCGGCGGCGGCGGCGGCCCGAGGGAACCGGGTCCCTGCGCCAGGTCCTTGGACCAGAGCTTTTTCCATGTGGAGGCTCTTTCAATGGACGTGCCCCCGCGTGCTTCTTAGACGGTCGGCGGTCTCCTAAAGGTAGGGGACGAGGGCCCCGGGCTGGGGTGGGGGTACGGGGTAGGGGGTAGGGGCGGGGCGCGGGGCGCGGGCGGCCGCCGAGGGCGAGCGGCTCCTGGGGCCGGGCCGGGCCGGGCGGACGTAAACAGACCCCCTCCGGGTCCACGTGCTGCCGAGCCCCTGCGGCGATGCCCCCACCAGACCGCCCCGGCGAGCCTGGCCCTCCCGGCTCGCGCTCTTCCGCCCCTCCTCCCTTCTCTCTTCTCAGTATTTTATTAGGGCTGTTAACACTTAGATGATTAAAAAAAAAAAAAAAAAAAACCTCGAAGAAGCCCAATCTAGAGGGTGGCCTCTGGATTTCACCCGTTAGTCGCCAACCTTTGCGCCCTGCCATGGCCATCTTCTCTCCCTTCTTCAAGTTTCTCAGGGAGACCTGCTCTCTACTCAGAGCCAAGTCCCATTTAGGAAAATACTAGAAGTTGGGGTTCTCCCTGTTTGTTGCCAGGAATGCGAGGGGGGCAGTACTTAAATGCCACCTTCTGGTGACACGTGACCGAATAGGTATTATTTATGTAACTGGAGGAATATGTATGTGTGTCTGGACTGCATGGGGCGGGGGTTCGGGGCTGGGGTGGCCCTGTCCTGACACCTCTGAGGTTAAAGGCGTGGGCCACAAGTTGCAAGTGGCTTCGGAAGTTGTGGCCCTGAGTTTACTGGGTCTGGAAGTCAGAGGGAGGGCGGGAGGGCGGGAGCGAGAGAGAGTGTGAGTGTATGTGTGTATCAGGAAGTTCTATACGGTGCCTGTAAGGAAGTCACATGCACCATCCGTGCGTGTTTATATGCAAGCCAGCGCTGGGCAATGTGTTTGGGTTTGTTTAGCGATCCGGGAGGTGTCAGACCAAGCGGTGGTTTCCCCAGGTTCCCTGCACGGGCTGTCAGCGCGAGTGTCACAGAAGAAAGGTGACAGTCTTGACGCTGGTGGGGTGTGTGTGTGTGTGTGCGCGCGCGCGCGCAAATCGTGCCGGATGGATGAGAGTGAGTTGGAAGGGGGGGGAGCCTTCAGGCTCAGGAACTAGGGGCTTTCCATTCTCCCAAACGTTCGAGCTTAAGACCTTTGAAGTATCCCCGCGAGTATTGCACACCAGGTGGGCACCCTGGAGGGGGAGGCAGCGGCCGGAGCGGGAGCCCCGGGACGCGAGGGCGGGGAGAGGATTGGGCGGGGAACTCGGTGACTCACGTCGGCCCTGTCCGCAGGTCGACCATGGTGGCCGGGACCCGCTGTCTTCTAGCGTTGCTGCTTCCCCAGGTCCTCCTGGGCGGCGCGGCCGGTCTCATTACGGAGCTGGGCCGGAGGAAGTTCGCGGCATCTCCTGGCCGCTCCCCGTCCCAGCCCTCGGACGAAGTCCTGAGCGAGTTCGAGTTGCGGCTGCTCAGCATGTTCGGCCTGAAGCGGAGACCCACCCCCAGCAGGGACGCCGTGGTGCCCCCCTACATGCTGGACCTGTACCGCCGGCACTCGGGCCAGCCGGGCGCACCGGCCCCGGACCACCGGCTGGAGAGGGCAGCCAGCCTGGCCAACACCGTGCGCAGCTTCCACCACGAAGGTGAGGCGTGGAGCAGAGCGTGGGGGCCGAGATGCGCGCGGAGAGTCCCCTCCAGAAGCTCCCCACTGTGGGCCGACTGTTGGCATCCCTGGGAAGGCAGTTCTTGCCTTTGTAAGAACCTTTCCGAACCGAACCTGGCTTTACCGCGCTGCCTGTGTGGCGAGGGAGCCAGGGATTCCCCTTTGGTCAATCTGCACCCTTTTCCTGGCCTGCAGCCAGGAGAGCGACTCCTCCTCCAGGAACTGGAGAGAAATCAAGTGATGGGGAAGATGAGGGCAAAAGGCATGCCCCTAGTCAGCTAAATGTGCAAGAATTTCATAGGGGAAGAATGAAAAGGAGGGGGGCAGATTGGGATCTCTTTATGTCTGTTTGGAAGCCCTTTTGCCCTGTAAATCTGTTTCTCCTGCTTCAGCTGGGGTTTCAGGCTAGACACAGCCAAGGACAGACTTTTCAGAGATACTATTGAAGAATCAAAGCCAGGGGCCCCAAAGTCTTTCTAATTTACAGTTGATCTGGGCCTGGTTTGGAAGATTTCGAATCCCTATCTAATCCCCGTGAGAGATCAATCCCACAATCAATCTTATTGTTTCCACAATGACTTTCTTGTTTTGTGCTTAAATCTGAGATGAACTCCCTCTTAGAGACAAGGCAAGCCTTCAGATAAAAGCTTTTGCAGCAGCTGCCTGATGGTTCTTTTTTTTTTTTTCTCCATGTGCATTGAAATGTGGATTTTTTTTTTTTCTTTTATGATACTGGATGTGGTTTTCCTAAGGTACGCTATTTCTGCTTGTTTCATTAGAACAGCATTTAGTGGATTTGAAATGTCCAAGAGAAGCTATTGACATCTGTTGTACCCAAGTTCTTGGATCAATTAGTCAAAAATTTTATGTTCCACTTTAGTTCTTTTTCTACACTTTTAAATACCCTTTTGGCTTAATGCATTCCAAATAGAGCACGGGTTTCATCAAGTTCTAGAGAAATCTCCAAAGCTGTGTATCACAGAGCAGTCACTTGTAGATTATTGGGGAATCGGGAGTGAAGTTCCCATTTTCTTGCCTTGCTTCGAGGTGGTAAATTTCAGGCAGAAATCTATTCTCTAACATAAACAAATAAGAACTGTTACAGCTACCTATTTTCTCTCAGTGTGAAGGGTGACTACACTTGTGAGAACAGCACTTAGTGTTGGGAAGAAGTCCTAAAGGCAGGTGGCGTAACCAAAGGTACTTCTTCATCAAAGCAGTTGTACACTGTGAAGGGACACGGGATTGATAACCCATTGATCGTAATCCATCATTTTCCAGCACATTTCCAAGTGAGGTGCTTTTTTGCAGTAGAGCTCCCATGAGAAAGCACAGAAGGCATCCTTCTACTCCTTCAGGATTCGTTCGCTGAGAAGCAGAAGTTGTCTGTTGTCATATGTAGAAATGTTTTCACTCCTATATGCTCTGTCAACATAATCTTGGAATGATTGTAGTAGATGCAGCTCATCATTCCCAGCTGATGCTGATAAGAATTATTTTTCTGGATAGAAAAGTAGCAAGAGCAGCTATTTCAGCCACCTCTCCTGGAAATTTAGCCTGGAACCACTCTTAATTATTTTAAAGGCTAGGAAGGTACTGTGTGTCTCTCATAACTTAAAGGAGGAACACTTAAGTCGTCTGACACCTAAAACATTCAGCTGCATGAGGATCCCGTCAGTGGAGTCTGTGTATTTCTCTTTCCTCTAGGAGTGGCTTGATCAAAACTAAACAGGCTACAAATTATTTGAGTGTGTTATTTTAACCTAAATAGCGTGCTTGAGTTTATAAGTCAGAATTTATAACTTTAAAAGTATGAAAGTTATGTGCAGAGCAGTAGAGAAATTATCAACCTGCTTAAAGTCAACTTACAGTAACGTCAGATCTCAGTGCAGTTAGATGATAGAAAAAGCCATGTAATTTTTGCCTCAAATTTCATCACATCCATTTCTGTTCTTGTTATGACTAGCATATCATTCTTAGGCCACATCATGCATATTTTGAAGACCGTTTCATTTTTGTGTAACCCAGGATTTGCTTTTTATAAAGATCCTTGTGCCATGCATGGCACTAAAAATCTTTTAATAAATCATGTGATTAAGGCAGCTAGCTTAAGACCAGAACTTGGCTCCTGCAGCCTTAATGGGCATGTGTTTGGTAGAGAACTAAGGGCCTGATTCCAAGAATTACCTGTTGTTGGTTTCATTTGTGGGTGGAATCTGGGTGATTTGGTGAAATTACAAGACCAGAGATACCATGGTTATCAGATAATCAACCACTGTGTGAAGATAATGGGACCGCATGGTAGGTGATCTGAAACAGAATGATCGGTTGTCATTTCTCCTATTAAACTTTGTCTAGTCTTCTGGACAGTACTTGTCCCTTAGGAGAACCCAAGTACTCCAACAGTTTTCTTCCTCCAGTCATTAAAAAGTTCTTTGGCCGCACATAGACCTTTCGCAGCTGCCACTGAGGAAAGAAAAATCACTCCTCCTCCTGGAAGGAGTGTTCTGTGCTTTGCTGTACTGAAAAACACCTTGAAATTGGTTGACTTCACCGGCCCTGCAAAAAGCCTTTATGTTCTCCTGTCAGAGTAGAATATAGAAGGACCATCTGTTTGCTCTCCAGACTCTGAAGGACACAGTCTTCGTTTTAATGAACAATGGAATTATTTGCCTCCCTGACTAAAGCCTTTGAATAGAAAATAACCCTTTTCCCACAAATGTAATTACCACGAAAATATCCGTATAATGGGAGAGTTCAAGAAGCAACTGATGCCCTGGGAGAGAGAACTTGTATCACAAATGCCCAGTGTAAGCAAAGGATTTGGACACAGGCACCCCCCCAAAGCAGTATTTACTTGATGTGCTTCCCTAGTATCCCCGGGTCGTTCAGTGTCACTGAGAAGGGTCCCAGCAAGTAAAACAGGCATTCTCTTTGGAAGTCTTTGGGGGTCGAGGCTCTGATGCTCAACGATTGTTCTTGGACTAATATTATCTGTTCTCTACTCTTTTGGCCGTTCCTCTGTCTCCTTCCTTAATCCCTTCTCATTGAGCTATCTTGTCTTCTTTGAGACTTGCCCTTTGTGTATTTCACTAAGTAGTAAAAGGACAGTAAACGGGCACATGATCGTTCCAAAGGTGTTGGAGTTAAGGGTGGGCAGAAGCCAGATCAGGGTTCTTGAGGATGACAGTACTGTTCCTTCAGTTGCCTTTTGTTGTTTTTTATTTAAAAAAATAAAAAACTGTTTCCTTGTAACCTTTTAATTTTATATTTTTTCTCCCTGGTAATATTAATTCTCTAGCCATTATTTTATATTCTAGAAAATATTGTTTCTTATTCTCAGGCACTTTCCATTCATTTCAGGGCAGTGACATCCAGTTTTACTGGTTGGCTACGGCATCTGCTCGGTAGTGGTAGTTGTCTTATGTATTTATTTATTTTTTAAAAGACTTTATTTATTCATGAGAGACAGAGAGAGAGAGAGAGAGAGAGAGAGAGAGGCAGAGACACAGGCAGAGGGAGAAGCAGGCTCCCTGAAATGGAGTTGGGAGGTCCAGTGGGACTCAATCCCAGGACCCTGGAATCATGACCTAAGCCGAAGGCAGGCACTCGACCACTGAGCCACCCAGGTGCTCTGTGGTTATTGTCTTAATGGACACTTTTGGTTCAAAGAGGGTTGCAGAATTCTAAAAACATAACAATAATTCACATTTTTTTGCTAAAATTCACCATCCTTGAGGACAAAAAGGTAGCTGCAGACTAACAGTAGTTCCAGACAAGATCTGCATGTCCCAGTGGGCCCTACCGCTGTATTCTCCTAATGTTTAGTTACATCTCCCCACCATACTTGGGTGATACAGTCTTTGGTTGGAAAAGAACTCACCCTGTGGTTATTATAGTAAACATAAACGTGCCCCTAGTGGTTTTGACATTTGCTTGAGTTTTTGACTCCTCCCCTCAGATAGGTAGTGGTGCCTAATGGTCAGAAACTTGGAAACTTCAGTAAAGTTCGCAGCTCTGGTCTTCATTTACTAGCCCGGTGACCTTAGGAAAGCCACATAACCTCTCTGAGCCCTAACTATTTCATTTCCAAAATGGAGATAATAAGAGTCTCTCTCTAATCGATTCGTTGTGAGATGATTCATATAGAGATCTTCATGCCAGACGTGGCACCAAGAAGCCTTCAGCACACCAGAGGCATTACCATGGTGCCTTCTTTCTCTTCTTCTGTCCCATTCACACACTTGTCTGGGGAAGAAGAGGCCAGAGTGAACACAGGAGGGCTGAGGGAATTCAGCCTCATATTCTGTATTATTTTGATGTAGATGAATAATTGATAGGGGGTAGATGATTAAGTCAGAACTTCTCTTTGGACAAGAGGTCAGATGTCACTAATGTCTTATTTTTCTTTACTTCCCCACATTTCTACAGCCATAGCTCGCTCTCTATTTGGATAAGAACTTAGAGGTTCAGGAACCCAGGTCTAAAATAGGCTGGAATACCCAAATCCCTTGACAAGTTCAGCTTATTCAACACGGTTATTTACAGAGAACTAATAACTATGTAAACCTCTGAAAAAGCATACATTGCCAACTTAGGCGAATGCTGTATATTTTCAGAATCCCCAGGTGTGGTGCGGTGATTTGCAGCTTTTTTTCCCCCCCTTTATTTTACTTCAAATAGGTTTTGATTTTTCCACCCTTAAGAAGAAAGTCATTCCTTGCAGATCAGAGGAAGTGGTGGTAGGTGCCCCAAACTTGAGCCATTTTTTCCTGGGTTTGGAGTGTTCTGACTTATTCTCTGACGTAAGTCCACAGGGGCATCACCAGAATCATTTGTATTAAGGACAAAGAGAGGTTCTTAGTGCAGCTGGGAAGTCAGAGAAAGGCCTTCAAGTTACTTATTGTTTAATAGCGAGTGTCTTCCCTTTGCTAAAGTTACTAAGTGATTCTCCTTCCTGCCACTTAACTTCCAGTGAGATTTTGAAGTGCATGAAATTGTTGTTTTTTTAACATGTCAAATCTAGTCAAACGGCAATTTTATATGACTCACTTCAGGCTTACATTTATCTTCTGGAGGGTTATTCTATTCCATGCCTCTTTTATACCCATCTTTATCCATTTTACCTGTCTTTCAAGCTGGTCTTGCTGAATGTTCATTATCATCCTCTTGCTGTGTGTGCGTGTGTGTGTGTCCTTGTGTCTGGGTGTGCTCGTGTCTGTATGTGTTCATAACTTCTTTCTTTTTCATTTATGGATTTAGGATCTGAAGTTTTTGTTGCAATTGTGATTTCTCTGGGCACCTTATTACTACAGGCAGTCAACAAATGCCCTGGATCATTTGCGTGTCCTCAACACTCTTTAAAAGAAAAGAGCATGTTCTTAGGTATACTAAGAAATCAGTAGTTCAAGCCAGATCTAGCTTTATGTCATTACATCTGGGGGATGCTACTGATTTTTATGACACTCCTTCTTTCTTTGGTATGTGTTGGCTTCTCTGTGAAAAGAATGCCTTCAGTGGAAACAGGGCCCCTAAATTAGGGGGAGGAAAAAAGAGAAGTAGCTAAATACTATCCTTGCTACTTGTTGGAGCTACTGAGGAAAGCCCTGCTCCGATTAGTTGGAGGGTTATTTTTTAAAATAAAATAAGACCAAATCAGAGAGGGGAGACAAACCATAAGAGACTCTTAAGCATAGGAAACAAACTGAAGGTTGCTGGAAGGGGGAGCGGGGTGTGGGGATGGGTAACTAGGTGATGGGCATTAAGGAGGGCACAAGATAGAATGAGCACTGGGTGTTTTATGCAACTGATGAATCACTGACCTCTACCTCTAAAACTGATAATATAGTATATGTTATTAATTGAATTTAAGTGAAATTAAATTAAACAAAAAATAAAATATAAAAATAGTGCCTGAAGTACTATTAGCTTAGAATGAGGTTTAGAGTGTGAGTAGTTCCCAAAAGATATTCCCAACAGGTGTAGATTAGCAGGCATAAAGGGACCACGGAGGGTTTACTTCTTGGCCTGATAGTCTCCACTTCCCAAGTAGATAGATGACCTTTGTTAGATCTTTCTGTTCTGAGTCCCTGGCTGCACCCTGCCCCTGCCCCCATGGACTCAGCTCTTATTCCTTGGCCAACACTAATGTTCTTCTGCGTGCTAACAAAATCTGTTTGACGCTATCATTATCATAAATGGAAACTGTCTTGATTACTTTTATGGTTGTATTTCCCCTAAATCAAGCAGCTATAGGTTGTTCAGAGAATGTAGATCTCTTAGCAAAGGCGAATCACTTCAGATCATTCACTCAAAGGTTCTACTTGTGGAAAACTTCATCTTCAAAGCACCACTCATCAGGGCAAGCTAAGTGGAAGTGCCAAGTTCCGGAGTGACAGTTTACCAAAATTTCATATTTGGTTTACACCAAATTATGGAGTAATGCTTCAATGTGATGCTTCTTAAATTTCAATCTTCACACAAAACATCTAAGACACCTTAAATCTTCAAATGCAGATTCTGATTCAGTGGGCATGGGGTGGGACCTGAGATTCAGCACTTATAGCAGGCTCCCAGGTTGAGGCAATGCTAGAAGCTCATGACCTTTGAGAGTCAAGGTTTCAAAGGATGCTTTTCACATTCAAATGTAAATTCCCACATCAACAAGAGAAGAAACAAGAACCATACGATCCTCTCAAAAAAAAAAAATGTAAATTCCATGAGCATATATATATATATATATATATGTATATATATATATATTTTTTTTTTTTTTGTCAGATAATATAAAGTACATAGGTTGGATCCAGAATGAAGCAGGTTAAGTTTTTTGACAATGAAAGGAACAGGATGTTGGTAAAACTCAATGAAAATAAATCCAAGTGTCTCAAATTCTATTGCTATTTATAGCCAATTTAATGATAATACGTACCTTTGATGATTTGCAGACTAAAGCATTCAAGGTGCTGTTATATTTTATTGTTTGCTTGGAAAACAGTACTCCTTAAAATTTAAATTCAGGAGTCTTAAATCAGAGCTTTTATGCATAGTCCACTTGAATGGCTATTCTGAAATGATGATACTAGACTAGAATGTTTATTCTGTAGTAGGATGGGATTATCCCTTAGGTCATGAATCTCATAATGGTATTTTTATAAACTTTCATAATTTTTTTGGTTTTATGTCTTGGTAGGTGTATGTATTTAATATGGTTTATCTTTTATAAGGACAAAGGAATTAAAAACAGAAGAGAGTCTTTTTTTTTTTTTTTTTTTCCTTTCAATAGTACCTAAAACGGGATTTGGTTTTTGAGGTCATAAAGAGGTGAGAGAACAGACAACAGTTGAGAAGTTCCTTCTCTTAAAATTGTCTGGCCTTAATTACTACGATGCTTTAGTACCACCCTTACGCTTCCAAAGAAGTCGATCCCTGTAAATGCCTTTGTCTCTGGACTTGGAGTAAAATAGTAGGGTGTGCATTGCAAAATGTCATCGTTGATGTTGAGTTTCAGACTCTTTAATTAGGAAACTGAAATCTGTATATCGAGATTTGTAAATCATCTAAATTGCAGAGTAATGTTATAGAATACTGTTTAAGGGATTGACATTAAAGCCTTTTTCTTTTTAAGAAATGCAATAATTTCCTCAAATCCTCACTCATTAGACCTTTACTAACTATAGTGCTTCTTTTTTTTTCTTTTTTTTTTTTTTTTTTTTTTGTCCTAAAGTCTGAATTCCAAAGAAATGCTTCACTGTTTCCCCCATTATTATAGCCACCTGGAAGCAGTATTCATGTATTGGATTAAGAATGTAACGATGAAAAAAAGAAAAGCTCTAACAATGAATTGTGAAGTTTTGCTTCATGGTGTGCATGTTGACATAAATGTACAGAAAAGGGAGGCTTCCTTTGTATCCAGAGCAGAAGTTTTTGTTTTCTGGTTGCAAACTTTTACATAGGTTAAATCAGATACTGAAATGAGGTTTACAAATTCTCCTATGTCTTCAGATTGTCATTATTACTTTACTGAATGACTTTTTTTTAATTTTCTTTCTTTCTTTTTTTTTTTGTCAAATTAGAATCTTTGGAAGAACTGCCAGAAATGAGTGGGAAAACAACCCGGAGATTCTTCTTTAATTTAACTTCTATCCCCACTGACGAGTTTATCACCTCAGCAGAACTTCAGGTTTTTCGGGAACAGATGCAGGAACCTTTGGAAAACGATAGCAATTTCCATCACCGAATTAATATTTATGAAATTATAAAACCTGCAGCAGCCAACTTGAAGTTCCCCGTGACCAGACTTTTGGACACCAGGTTGGTGAATCAGAACGCAAGCAGGTGGGAGAGCTTTGATGTCACCCCTGCTGTGATGAGGTGGACGGCACAGGGGCTTGCCAACCACGGATTTGTGGTGGAAGTGACCCACTTGGAGGAGAATCAAGGTGTCTCCAAGAGACACGTCAGGATTAGCAGGTCTTTGCACCAAGACGAGCACAGCTGGTCACAAATCAGGCCACTGCTAGTAACGTTTGGCCACGATGGGAAAGGACACCCCCTCCACAAAAGAGAAAAGCGTCAAGCAAAACACAAACAGCGCAAACGCCTTAAGTCCAGCTGTAAGAGACACCCTTTGTACGTGGACTTCAGTGACGTGGGGTGGAATGACTGGATCGTAGCTCCCCCGGGGTACCACGCCTTTTATTGCCATGGGGAATGCCCCTTTCCCCTGGCAGATCACCTGAACTCCACTAACCACGCCATTGTTCAGACGTTGGTCAACTCGGTTAATTCTAAGATCCCCAAGGCGTGCTGTGTACCAACAGAACTCAGTGCTATCTCCATGCTGTACCTTGATGAAAACGAAAAGGTTGTATTAAAGAACTATCAGGACATGGTTGTGGAGGGTTGTGGGTGTCGTTAGCACAGCAAAATGAAATATATATATATATATGTGTGTGTGTATATATATATATTTCTAATATATAAATATATATATTAGAAAAAAGCAAAAAAAAAAACCAAGTTGACACTTTAATATTTCCCAATGAAGACTTTATTTATGGAATGGAATGGAGAAAAAAAAGAAAAACACAGTTATTTTGAAAATATATTTATATCTACAAAAAAAGTTGGGAAAACAAATATTTTAATCAGAGAATTATTCCTTAAAGATTTTAAAATGTATTTAGTTGTACATTTTATATGGGTTCAACCCCAGCACATGAAGTATAATGGTCAGATTTATTTTGTATTTATTTACTTATTATAACCACTTTTTAGGAAAGATAGCTAATTTGTATTTATATGTAATCAAAAGAACTATTGGGTTTGTACATAATTTTCCAAAAATTGTAGTTGTTTTCAGTTGTGTGTATTTAAGATGAAAAGTCTACATGGAAGGTTACTCTGGCAAAGTGCTTAGCACATTTGCTTTTTTGCAGTGCTACTGTTAAGGTCACAAGTTCAAGTCCAGAAAAAAAAGTGGATAATCCACTCTGCTGACTTTCAAGATTATTATATTATTCAATTCTCAGGAATGTTGCAGAGTGGTTGTCCAATCCATGAGAACTTACGTCCTTATTAGGTGGAATATTTGGATAAGAACCAGACATTGCTGATCTAATATAGAAACACTCCCCTACCCCTTAATTTTCAGAAAAAAATAAAGCAGGACCAATAGAAATAATGAGGAAAATGATAAACCTGCAGGAAAGTGAATGATGGTTTGTTGTTCCTCTTTCCTAAACTAGTGATCCCTTCAAAGGGGTTGGTCTGGCCAAAGTATTAAAATAAAACATAAGATTTCTTGATTATTAATATTGTGGTCATGTATATTTAAAATTGATGTCTAGTGGCTCTCATGAAGAGTTGGAAATTGATTTGTATTTAACTGTTACCTCATCTGGGAGCTCTTTATGCAGAAGGACCCAGTTTTCTAACTTTGCCCCAACACACAGCAAAATTGTGCCCATCATGTTTTCTGCCCACCACCTATTCTCTGTTGGATCAGCTTGCTTTTCTTTCCAAAGGTATGTGTTGGAACACATTTCTCCAAATGTTAAACCTCTTTCAGACAATAAATATCAGAGCTCTGGCATTTTATTCTATAGTCCAACCTGTAAGAGAGGATGGTGCATTTGTACAACATGCATGATGATTGCCTCGTGTTTGCATTCTTTCGTCTGAAGCTACTCATTTCGGAGGGAGGTGGGGAAAAGGCAAAGAATGTTGGACGTTTGCAAGCAGGTCACTTGATAATTGATACTTGTCCCAAAGGAATTAGCAACGATTTAGTATTTCATGTGACCCTCTTTGGGGTTCGTGATTTAGGAGAAAGATTTAAGAAAAACCAAAGCTCTGAAACAAGCAAAACCTGGGAAACCCAAGATAAAGTTTCAGAGATGATATCCCATGCAACAGAGGCAGCGGTGCCAAAAAATTAGAAAGGGAAAGTGTCTAAGATCAGCTTCTACAAGGACATCTGCCAATTGGACAGAAGCCCAAGCAGAATGAAGTCAAATTAGGCCACTCAGAGTGAACTCTCGCAGCGGCAGGGCTTCCGTGCTCTGTGTCGAAATCAGGCCCAAGGAAGGGTTCGATGGGTATGTCTGTACAGCCAGGGAACCCACCACTCCTCACTATTTTACTAGAAGTCTTTTAGGTCAATTTGTAGGACTCTGTGTCCCCTCTGATCGCTCTGATTGGCGAGGCCTAGTTCTAATCTTCTCTAGCCTTGCCTTGGAATTGGCTGAAAAAAACAGTGTGCTCCTCAAGGAACAGACAGTTATAATCAGATTCTCCCCAAGAATTAACTTGTGATGACCATGAATGTAATTACATTTTGATCGTGCAGATCATGTTTTTAAATTAATACCAGTTATCTATCACTCCTTCCACTTTAAAAATCTTTCCATTCCTTTTCATGCCTATCCCTGTTGCTCTTGCATAGGTAAGAGTCGTTAGTATTAGAACCAACCTAGGAGGGCAGGGTGATCTCTGTCCTCCAGCCACCCTTCACCCTCACTTGGCATGGAGGTGGGGGGACAGACAGCACTGTCTTAACATCTTCATGATAATAACCCTTGTTTTCTCATCTCCAAATACTCTAGAGGAGAGTGTGTGGTTATTGCATAAGAATTTCCACCCATATTGACAATTCAATCCATTCTATTGATTTTTCTGCTTCATTGGTTCTGATTTTCTTTGTTAAAATGGTTTTCAGTGGTATCAACTCAAATGTGTTCTCTTGCATGTTTTATATGTATATAAACTACATATACACAAACGTAAATAAATACACATATAATATGTATAAAAACATACAAAGATATGTGATATAACATCTGTATACATGATGGTATTTTCAGCTTCAGTTTAGTTTCAAAGATTTTGTAATAGTTGAGGACTCTGACCTTGGCAGCTCATTTGAGAGACAGAATATTATTACATACATTCTACATTCTTACAATTTGGCTCACATTCTTCATTCTGAGAGAAAGTGTCATAACTAACTCCATGACACTGAATCCTTTGAATCTTCAGTGACTATTCTGCAGGAATCTTTGAATCCTTTTAGAGTTGGCTTTTAAAAAATGTATTAGTTTCTGAATTTTGGAGGATCACCTTTCAAAATTGATTAAATTGTGTCATCTGTTTTTGTGCTTATCTGGGCTATGTGCTCTCCCTGGCATGGTTTTAACCTGCATGGCAGGTCCAGATTGTTCTGTTCATTTTTTGCTTTTAAAATTGAGGAGGGAGAGGGTGAAAGTTTACAAATTTATCTGTTTCCATCTTTTCATAATTTCTACTCCAATCGCTACTTTAAATTGTACCTCAAAGGCCAAGATTATCACTAGATAATCTTAATGATCCATGTCTTTTCTCTCAACTTTTTTATCGGAGGTGGAGAAATCATTTGTGCAACTCAAAGCACTTTTTAAAAGAGTGTGTTTCTATTCTGCAGTCATATTAATATTAAGATAATTGAGTCACTGAATGTTAGTTAGATGCCACAGCCCCCAATCTGTTACAAGGCAAAAGGAACATAGCCTTGCAATAAATCATTTAAGTGTAGAGTGAGTATGATACAGATGAGCAACTACAAAGAACTAAGATTGCCCTATTCCTTTCCTGGTTTAATTTTTTAGGGGGCAAGTAGGATGAGATGGATAAAATACAAGTCTACTTTACTCAGGTAAAATGCTTTTCCCTTTTTCTCTACTTTGTTGACATAAATTACAGCCTTATGGTATTCCAGGGCAGAGGTTTTGGTTTGGGGGGTTTTGTTTGTTTGTTTGGACTGTCTCCCTGCCCTGAAAATTTCAAAGTGAACTTCTACCTAACTTGGGGGACCAGTGCTCTAAATAAAATATCTCAGATTTTAATGTGCATACAAATCATCAGTACTGCCTCAAGGAGAATGCAAATTGATGTGTATACAGACCACTTGAGAAAATGTTACAACCTAGATTCTGTTTCAGTGAATCTGGGGTGGGGCTTGAGAGTCTGCATTTCCGAGTCGCCCCCAAGTGAAGCTGTTACTGCTGGCCCATGGACGACACTTTGAGAAGCAAGGTTCTGGTAATTATCTTCTCAATCACAGCAGCAGAAAGTTGGGTTGAGTTTAGACCCCTCTCTAAGAAGCAGTACTTAAGGGAAAAAAACAAAACCTGTATACAGGATGGCATTTGAATACGTTTCACCATATCTGAAATGATGTTCTACATCTTTTTTTTCAAAGGCATTCTTTTCCCCCACAAGATGACTGGCAATTTTGTGTTCTAGCCACCCTCAGACATGAAAACACTTGGTTGCTTATCTTGTAAAATCTGCTCTGCTTGCTTGCTTGGGCATGTACGCAGTCAGTTTAGTCAAATGCGTGTCAGTACATCTATGTGGATGGGGGAGCAGGTGCAAGCCCTTAACGTACTTTAAAAAAGTTTAACACTTAAGTCAGTCCACTGAGTTGATCTCGTGTGATCTTAGTGCCAAGCGTCTGAGTTAAAAGTTTTCCCTTTGAAGGCAGCAAATAGATGTCATACATTTGAAGTATTTGTTTATACTAAAAATGATACTTGAATTTTTTTTTAAGTTCTAAGACAGTTCACTGTATAACACCACTGAGCCTAGAGGGTGATATAAAGCTTCCCAAGCTGGTATTTGAGCTTTGATTTAATGGATATTGGAATTTGTGATGGCGTGGTTGGCTTTGAATAATCAGGTGCTGAGGTGAATGGGCTCAGGCTAGAAAAAGGAAAGGGACTTGATTTCCCTCTGCAGCGGGGAGGGGTCAGGGAAGAAATCACTTTGTGTTGGTGCCTCCTTTTTCAGCAAAGTGTCCAATGAGGGTCGTGTGTTCAGCAGCCTCATTTTTACTTTTTAGGGGACCGCTATGAAGATTTCTTACAAGCAACACAGATTTGACTATTTGTTGAAATGTTGGAATGAAGGAGTTCCTAATGTCCAAACACCCTTTATATTTATATTTATTTATATATAATTAGTATTATACATACTAATATATCAACATACACTATACATGTGCATAACATACACACACACACACATATATAATCTGTCTTTTTCCCATATATATCCAAAGAAAAAATTTTCGTTTGCTCCTGTCTGGAGCCCATAGGCCTATGCCCATAGCCCATAGGCATCTAGTATTATTTTGGTTGTCGGGTTTATAATTTCATTTAGGTCTCTACATTTTGAGTTGAGTCGCTCGGAGGTGCTTAAGTAGTATGCCAGCTGCTGACTTGAGCGCCCATTTCAAGGCTGTGTTCGCCCCGCGCCCTGGGCCCCACTCAGACAGGGCCAGGAGTCCGTTATTGTTGCAGTCGTTCTGATGCAGAGATCTCTCTGCAAACCACCGATTTGCTCAAAGCTTCCCTCATAAGGAGCAGGATCTCATCTGGACTGCATTTACACTGGAACCACTTGGCCACAACACTATGAGAGAATAATTATTGAACTATTTTACTGTACAACTATTTCCAAATTGTTGATTTTTTATTGATTTCAGGAGGCAAGCTAATTGCCCCATGGCAACTTGATGTGAACGTTTAATGAAGATCAGGAAACAGAGTTTATGAAAAGCTTTTGTATAGTAACTGCAAAGTTTCAAGAACTGTTTTATACTTCCTGACAGTGCTGGGCCTAGCTTAATGGTTTGTTTTTACTACTTAAGAGTGTAAACCTTGCTTTAGCCTGGTGTGTGGAAACTAGACCCTCATCCCGCATTACGCATTTTCAAGTTGCTTTTTTACTCACTCCCGACTTCCTTTCCTGCCATCTACAATCAGCACTTTTTCTGTTTTAATTGCCTGAAAGCGAGTTTCTATCTTTGCACATTGAGAATCTTAACACACGTGCGCGTGCACACTCGCGAAATTAAGTGTCTGTATTGTTTCACTTTGTTTTGGGTGGAGTTTCTTGTCGGCACTTGGTTGCTAGACAACCAAGCAGACAAAAGTTAAAGATTGAAAAGGCATTTTTAAAGATGTCAAATCCTGGCGGCCGAACTATTTTATCTTTGTCTTATTATGGAAGGCTTAGTTTTCTTACCAGGTTACCCTTCCTTTTGTTGGGTAGTTGGCTGGCCGAAGATTTTTTTGAAGTCGACCTCTTAAGGCATTATCTGTTTGAGAACTTTATTAAGAGTTGTTCCCCTTTGCTGGAACACACTTCCCACCTGAACGGACAAGAAAAAGCCAGCTTAGTTTCCAAGGGTGTGTTTTAAATCACTAACAAAGTTGAGCTCCAGCTTCCAGCCACTTCGATAGTTATGAGGCAAAGAGGTAGAGGAGAGATCACTTTGAGGCAATGTTCAGAAATGCCAGGACTTCAGGTTGTCTCCAAGAAGCTGCATTCGCTTTTTTTTTTTTTTTTTTTTTTTTTTTTTTTGGTGGATCAGATTGGAAATGTTTTTAAAGATTCTTAAAAGCCTAATTTTAAATCAAAGTCATTTAAATTGCTCATTTCAGTGAGATGTTTCAGGAGCGTGTTATAAATACATGATCTTTATACGTCTGCCAAGTTGGACGTGTGTTCACAAGTTTGTCTTGCATGTGTACACAATTTGTAGCTGACGTGCTATCCTCACCCCGGGTCTGCCCTTTCCCCTTGTTCGTCCTCTGAGATGCTGCCTCTTTGTGCCTCCTCTTCACAGGGTTCCCCGTGCTGGAATTTAGTCAACTCCATGGAAAACTTTACCAACTTTACTGATTCATTTACAGGCAGGATTTCCTGGCATGGGGATCAAACAGGGAGCCCTGAAGTTTGTTCATCATAGCCTGTCTTGGAAATTAGGATCTTCTGAAGCCCGTCTGGCCTGTACATATAAATTTGACAAAATGTTCTCCTATAAAGAAGCCTTACTACTGACTTAAATATTGCTCAATCACTTGGTTTAAGCAGTAAGCCTACAAGTCCTCACGGGCACATTAGTATTGTCAATATTATAAGGCACAATATTTAAACACCAGGGCCCTGAAATGAATCAAATTGCAAACCTCATGACAATCAATAGATGAGCTAAATAGAAATAGGAAAATAGGCCCAGGAGAGGATTCTAATATATTCTAATCTCATAGGATTAAGTGCGTGTTTGCTGCCTGAAGATAGCTTGGCTGAATAAAAGAAAATTGAGAAGCTAGGGGTTATTTTGTGGTTTGAAAACACACACACACACGCACGCACGCACACACACACACGATCAATGCAGCTTTGATGAGCAGAGGAGTGATTTTTAAAGATTCTCATAGTATAATAACCCTTTCCTTGGTGATGTTACAGAACATTTTACCTGGGTAGAAAAGGGCTTAGAAGTTACTGAACTATTTGTCTTACATAAAAGAACAGTTTTTGAACTGTATAATTCTAGAATCCATTTACCAACAAGAGCAACCCTAAAGAAAATATATAACCCTGCTTTGTTGGGAAATATATCTCTGGAAGGTTGTCACTGTATAATATGGAAATCAGCTCCAGATTCTCTCTTTCGTGAGTACTTTTGAATATCACTTTCACTGATGAGGCCAGGTTGAGGTCAGTGTGTCAGAAGGATACTTCCTGAGTGCCTTTGTTTAACCTCACCCTTTGATATACTCTTGGGCTCACTAAGCAAATTTTAAGGGCATAGTGTGAAGGAGTAGAGGGGGTATTGACATTCCTAAAGGACAATTAGGTACATTCTCATAGCATGGTGGGCAGTGTCTCATTTCTAGAACTTTTAAAGCTAGGACAATGAGACTGTACCACTGCTGTTCCTCTCAGGGATAGTAATTAAAGGACTTCTTGGGATGGGGACAAGTCCATCTATGATGTGCCATTTCTGGAAAGTTCAGAGGGATAGCAGTTTTTCACCCTCAGTGGTGTAAAAATAAGAGCCTCCCTCTATAGAAGCTGTTGCCCAAACACAGTCTCTGAAGGCTCCTTGCCTAGTAGATCCGTGGGACTTTGACCTCTGGGTCCCAAAGGAGTTGGGACTCACAAGGCTGTCCAGTGAAGAGGTAAGTTAAGAGGTGGTCCTTCTCTGGGTGGAGTACAACCTGGTAACTTTAATTTTGTACTTATCACTTACCTGGTCCTCAGAAAACCAATTAGAACCTTCCGATAATTCTATTTCACGTTCAGCCCTCCTTCTCTTTTCCTTCCTCTGGGTATCAGGACCTTCCATGGAGATAGGA
Organism: Canis lupus familiaris; assembly: GCF_011100685.1. Classification (NCBI taxonomy): domain Eukaryota; kingdom Metazoa; phylum Chordata; class Mammalia; order Carnivora; family Canidae; genus Canis; species Canis lupus. Next base: position 15,643,619 of record NC_049245.1, on the reverse strand, counting down.
AAATATGTTAGGGAAAGAGGAGCTGGCAAAGCCAACTTGATTGGATAAAAAGGGAGAGGGATTTGGTCCTACGGCATCACCAACCTGAGAGTTGGCTCAACACAACTGAAACTGCTGAAGAAGATCTCTTCTGAGATGCCAACTTGGAGAAGGCACCAAATCCTATTGTTATTTTTCATTTCCATGGTGATGGGACTGAGTTTTGGGAGACCAGTAACTCCACAGACTTACCTTATGGAAAATGCTTGTTGTGGGAGGGAGAGAGCACTGTCCTCCTGTCCATAACCCAGCCTCTGAGATGATGGGGAGAAGGGCCACTCCGGTGGGAGGGGGTGCGAGGGAGGGAGCAGGCAGCCAGTTGGCCTTCTGCAAGTGTAAGCACTGAGCAAAGCGCTCTGCTTTGCAGCCAGAAACAGTGATTCATTTGATTTTAATTTTGACGTTAGGATTTTTCTCATGACTCATTTGATAATTTCATATGGAATTTAAAACACTGAAACAGTTACTTACTTTTTAGGAACTTAAAACATTCACCAGGAAGAATACACTTTTATCCTCCCAAATAGAAGATGTCCCTAAAACTTCACTGGGGGGCGGGGGTGGGGTGGGAAGAGAGGGGCGTTTCTCGCACCCCTCCCCTCCTGGCTGCGGTAGGGGCCTCTACCCTGGCTGATCTTTCCACTACTGTTGACGGATCCTCAAGCAGCCAGTTTCGTCTTAATGTCTTTCTTATCTTGAATTCCTTTCACCACCATATAGAAGGTTAGCTGCAGGTATTTTTAAAAAGATGTGTCCTTATCACGTTGAAGAAATGCTGCTCTAATCCTGTGTTTTGAGAGCTTTGAACGTGCATAAAAAATGCATTTTATGCTTCAATTGTTGTGATCATATGATTTTTCTTTTTTAGTCTGTTAATGTGGTAGATTACACTGATTGATTTTCAAAAATTCAACCAGATTTGTATCAATTGAATAATCCCTACTTAGTCATGGCATAATAGCTTCTATACATTGCTGAATTCTATCTGCTAATATGTTACTAAAAATTTGTGCATCCATATTCATGAGGGATAGGGGTCTACAGTGAGGTGGGGTTTTTTTGTGGTACTATTTTTGTCTGGTTTTGTTTTAAGGGTAATACTGGCTTTGTGGAATGAATTAGAAAGTGTTCCCTCTTCTTGGATTTTCTGGAAGAGATTGTATAAATTTGGCATCAATTCTTTAAGCATTGGTAGAATTCTTCAGTGAATATCTGGGTTGAAGATTTCTTTTTTTGGAGACATTTTTAATTATGAATTCAATTTCAGTTTTTAAAACAGAGGGCTATTCAGATTATCTATTACATATTAGATGATTTATAATAGTTTGTACTTTTGAGGACTTGGCTTTTTTTATTTAAGTTTTCAAATACATGTGTAGAGATGTTTGTAATATTATTCTTTTGGTGTCTGCAGGGTCTGTAGTGGCATCTTGTTTTATTCTAGATGTTATTAGTGTGTCTCTTCTCTTTTTTTCTTTGTCAGCCTTGCTACAGATTTGTAGATTTTATTGATCTTTTCAAAGAATCAAACTTTCTGTTCATTCATTTTATCTAATTTTTTGTTTTCAGTTTCATTAATTTTTGTTTTTTGTTATTTCCTGTCTTCTTATTTGGGTTTATTTTTTGCTCTTTGTTGTCTGTGCTCTTCAGATGAGAGCTTAGTTTATTGGTTTGAGAGATTTTTCCTCTTCATGTAAGCAATCTAGTAATACAAATTCCCTCTCAGCAGTACTTTATTTGTGTCTTGAAAATTTTGATGTTATAGTTTCACTTTTTTTGTGTGTGTGTGAGAATTTCCCTTTGACCCAGGGATTATTTAGAAATGTTGTTTAGTTTCCAAGTGTTTGAATATTTTCTTTTTGGTTTTATGCTGTTGATTTCTAGTTTGATTGCATTGTGGTCAAACATACTCTATACAATTGCGTATCTTTTAAATTTGTTGGCATCCATTCTATGGCCACGATTTGGTCTATCTTGTTATACAGCATGTGAGTAATTGAAGACAATGTGAATTCTGCTGTTGTGTGCAGTGTTCTGTTAATGTCTTTAGATTTTGTTGGTTGATAGTGTTGAATTTTTCTACATCATTGCTGGCTTTATCTCTAGTTATTCTATAAATTGTTGAGAGAGGGGTGTTGAAGTATTTACAATAGTGGACTTTATTTTTCCTATCGAGTTTTTGCCTTAAATATGCATACATATAAAATATACTGCATCATATTTTTTTTTATCCTTGTACTTTTAGTCTACCTAAATTTTTATATTTAAAGTTACTTTCTTAGAGGCAGCAGATAGTTGGGTCATACTTCTTAAGCCACTCAGCAAATCCTGTCTTTTAATTGCTACAATGTCTTTTTTTTTTTTTTTTTTTTTTTTTTTTAAGATTTTGCTTATTTTCATGAGAGACACAGAGGCAGAAACACAGGCAGAGGGAGAAGCAGACTCCCTGCAGGGAGACTGATACAGATTCAGTCCCAGGACCCTGGGATCATGATCTGAGCCGAAGGCAGATGCTCAACCTCTGAGCCACCCAGGCATCCTTACAGTGTCTTTTTAATGACATGTAACTCATTATGGATAATTGTTTAAGTCTACTTTTTTATTATTTCTTTGTTCTCCTTGCCTTTTCTTTTTCCTACCTTACTTGAACATTTTTTAGAATTCTATTTTAATCTATCTATAGTTTTTTTTTTTTTTAGTGCATCTCTTTGCAAGGCATTCTTAGTATGTAACTATGTACCAGAGAAATTAAAGTGAAGAAATTTCACCTCCTTTTATGTCCCTTTACTCATCCCTTTTTAGAACATGGGAGTCTCAAATATTTCCTTGCATTCCTTGGCAACCACGTTAGACAAGGTTATGATTTTTGTTTCAATCATCAAACATAATTTAGAAAAGTCAGGAAGAGAAGGAAAGTCTATTGTGCTCAACCCATAAACCTGCTCTACCTGTGAACCTTCTTCATTAAGGACGTTCCACAAGGCCTTCCAGGATTGATTCCCACATTCCCAGCAGCAGCCTGGGAGGTGGCTGGATGTGCGCACACCCAGGAGGGCACACCTGCAAGAGCTGGAGGTGGTGAGAGTTTGGCCACGTCTGGTGGCTTGGCGGCAATTCCTGGATGGGGCTGGGCGCTTTGGGCCGAGGTCCCCTGTCTCCATGGTACCTACTCACTGTTCTTCAACTACCCTTTTAAGGTCGGTCTGCTGGCCACAAATTCTCTCAGGTTTTCTTCACCTGAGAATGTCTTGGTTTCACTTTCATTCTTGAAGGAGACTGTCAACTGGGTATAGGATTCTGGGTTGACTTCTTTTTTTCGGCCCATAAAAAACACTGCACTACTTCCTCTGTCTTCTGTGGCTTCTGATGAGAAATGTTCTGCTGTTTGAATTTTTTTTTTTAACCCTTATAAGCAATGCATAATTTTTCTAGGCTGTTTTTGAGATTTTCTTGGTCTTTAGTCTTCAAAAGTTTGTGGTGTCTCAGAATGGGTTTTTTTGGCTTTTTTATTTGAAGTTCACTTTGCTTGAATCTGAAGTCCCCCCTCCCTTTTTCTAAGTTTAGGAATTTTTTGCCATATTTTTTGACTGTTCTTTTAATCTTCTCTTCTCTCCCATTTCTTTATAGGACTTTAGTGACAAGATCTTTTGTTAGAGTTCCAAATATCCCTGAGACTGTTCATTTCTTTTGGTCTATACTCTGTTGTTTGGATTGAATAACCCCCGCTATGTTTAAGTTCACGGATTCTTTCCTCTGTCTTATTCATTCTGGTGTTGAGCCCATCTATGGAGTTTCTTATATCAGTTATTTTGTTTTTCAGTTCTAAAATTTCCATTTGGTTTTTCCATGTATCTTCTGTTTCTTTGCCAGGACTTTCTGTGCACTCATTTATTTCAAATATGTTTGTAACTGTTCTTCTGAGCAGTTTTATGATGGCTGCTTTAATTCTAACATCTTTATCATTTTAGGGTAGCATCTGATGATTGTCTTTTCTCATTTATTTTGAGTTCTTCCTGGTTCTTGGTATAACAAGGGATTTTTTTTTTTAATTGAAATCTGGACAGTTTGGGTATTATAATATTCTAGATCTTATTTAAGTCTTGTGTAGCAGGCATCCTCCAACAGTGCTTTTGGGGTGAAGTGGGGGTACTACCTCCTGCTGCCAGGTGGAAGTAGAAGTCCAGGTTCTCCACTCTGCTTCCATTAACACCCAGGGAGTAAGGGGGCTTCTTCATTCACTGGATGGAGTGGAATTTTGGGGTCCCCTTTTGGCTTCCACTAATAGCTGTGAGTTGGGATATTCTTGTTACCACTGAATAATGATGAAAATTCTGACCCTCCATTAGGCTTCTTTTGACATGCACTCAAGGAAGAGAGAGTTGGAACACCTTGTTACAGCCTATAAAGAGGCATGTCTAGGCTGTCCATTTGGCTTTTGCTGGCAGAGTTGGGAGTTAGGCTGAAGTTCTTTTCTGTGTTGTTTGGCTGGAGTAGACTTTGTATTATCTAAAAGTCTTTGTATTTCTAGACATTTTTCCTGGTCTTTTGGCCAGAGAGGGCAAACTTTCCTTTGCACTTCTTCCTTTTCTCTTCCTTTTCTTTCTTTTTTTCTTTCCTTATTTTCTGTCTTTTCTTTTGTGTCTATGATCATGAGGTACCAGTTCTCCAGTATCTAGTCTGGAATATGTGAAGCAGAAAGAAGCCTCAGAGAACTCACCACCTATGTTCTTCTGGCGCAAGGTCCCTAGCTGGACTGCCTTCCTCTAATTAACCTTTAAGACCTGTTGGCATTTGTTTTATATATAAAGTACAGGGTTTTTAGTTTAACTTAGCAAGAGGAATAGGGAAAAGTATGCCTACTCTATCTTCCTGGAAACAAATACCAGTACGTATGTTTCTTTCGATCTTTAAATGCCCTCACAAATTTGCAGATCAAAGGTGATAAATTATTTCAATTTTCTGAGGAAAAAATTGAGACACTTAGAGGTAATTTGCCTGATCAAAGTTGCTTAGAAATGTGGCCTTGGAGTAAAATCTTGGAATTTTAACAGTTATTATTTTGCTTTTTCCTTTTCTTTCTATGTTTGTTAGAAAGAAAAATCTGGGAGTAGGGGTAATGAGAATGGGGAAGGAAAGAATAGTTACTAAAGAGAACACTAAAGGACTACTTTTTTGTTTGGAAGCAGCAACTATTTAGAATGGTGGAACTAGGACTTTTTAGGTGGATTTTAATTGACCTTTGAAATGTTGTTAATCTACACAGATTAACTATATGATCTTCGTAGTTACTCGCTTATGTCTCATCTTATAAATAAATAACTTCAATTATTTGTACTGTGTCCTGAAACTCAAGTGGCAGGGTATATATTTAATAATCACTCCCACCTCCTTAATTAAAGATTTGCATAGAAATGGGAAGGATGGGGAAAATTTTCGTCACTTTGTAGTGATGAAAGCTTATATAAAACTTTCATCTGAACCCTTTTGGTCCTACAAATTCTTCAGATTGCTTAGTATTTCAAAGAAGACTTTATTTTAAATGCTCTCTTAAAGCCCAATGTTTAGAGTTGCAGAAAGGTTTCCAATATTGCAAAGGCAGTGATGAGCTCAGAGAATTAGCTTCCCTAAGCAAAATTTCTAATTCTAATATATTTCCTAATAGAGCATTCAGAGCCCCTCTTCCCCTGTTTTACTCTTGATTACTACCACTGCTCTTTAGAATTCCCATATGTCTAAAATCAAGAATGGATGGTAAATGGCGAAGACTTTTTAGGAACAAGTGAACTGACCTATCTGCTTGATCTTTTCATGGCCATTTTGGTTCATCCAGTTCTTAGGAGTTCAGACTTGGCATGTATTGTAGGAGGAGAGTGAGCAAAACTAAGGAATTCTAGAAAAGAATATGGGACACAGCAGAGGGCCATTGGGAAGGTAGAATGAAATAAGGGTATAGTCATTCCTATGGAAAATTCTCTGCTTCTGAATCAAGAGTTATGACAGTTCTGGTTTTCCCAAGGAGTTTGGGGCTCCATTTAAGCTACTGTTCAGGAATCTCCTGGAGTGCCTCTGTCTTCCATCCAGTCTCCCGGTTTTCCTACAGAACTCAATGAGAAAAATGTCTCTTTGAAGGCAGCAACGTCTAGGTTTTTGTAGAAATTTTAGCTGTAGGGATTTTTTTTTCTAAGTTGTTCATGATGTGTTCCAGCCTCTCAGCTGTAGAACTGGCTCCACTGAGGCATTCAAAGTTGTCTCAGCTTTGGTTCAAGAAGCTTTTTTGTTACTTTAATTGCCAGGGAAAGCCTTGCCCCCCTACAATGCCTTTGTTGGAGGGGATGGGCTGAGTTTTGCTTGGAGAAAGGAAGAGTGAATGATGACATCTATCTCCTTTCTCTTTTGTTTCTCCTAGCTGCACTTCCCTCATGAGAAGAGACAGCCACACATAAATACTTGGTCAGAGAGGACCCTATGAACTTGGCAGGAGGCACGCTTAGAGTTTAGGGGCAACTGAGAAATCTCAGTTACAAGTTTGCAGTCATTTCCATGAGACTTTCACCTCCAGAAATCAGACCAGAAGGAAAATGCAGCAAATGCAGTGATAAGGGAAGGGGGATGAGGAAATGGGGGCTGGAGATTAGCCCTTACATAGGTACTGACTGGGCCTCTGACGGTCTTTTAAGACCTGCTACCCAGAAGAGAAATAGGAAATCAATGCATAGTTTCTTAGCCATTGACATTGCTTGCTTATTTTCTGTAACTCCAGAAAAGTTGCTTTGTTAGGGTATCAGAGTTGGTAAGTGCCAGGGGTCCCCAGACGTTTTTCTTAATGTTTTATAGTTTTCTATTTGAAGTTTTTTGTTTTTTGTTTTGGAGATAATGATTTCTCTCTAGAGCCATCACTCTGGGTGAGTGTATGGAATTCCAGAAGGATCTATCCAAGTGTCGGCTTCCTCTCTAAAACACAAAGCTACTGCTGCAAACAGTAAGAATGAATGTTTTCTATGCATCAGAGAACACTGTGGGAATAAGAGTGTCTTATTTTCAACTTTCATTTCTGCATCTCAGTTTGCATTTAGATACTTTGTGTCATTTATTTTTTTTTCAAATGCCACTTATCCTTGTTTCATATCAGAAACCATGCTAAAAACTTTGCAAAAAAATAATGCAGTTTACTTCTAAGTTCAAATATTTGGTAATCTTTGTATATAATATTTCTAATTGCAAAGTTTTGTGCACCTGGAAAGGAGATCCATGTGTCTAAATATTGATGTTTCAGTAGGGTTATTGAGCTTATCTCTCTTATACATGTTCTCAAGGAAAGGAATATTTCTGTGACTTTGGTTTCAAAGTACAAGTGTTCCATCACTTATTCATTTTTAGCTTTTAGAATCTATCGAGTGTTTTAAATAATATTGAAAGCTCAGAAGTTGACAGTTGTGTCTGGAAAGGGGTAATGGATTATAAAGACCTATTACCTGACTATGTATCAATTTCCCAATTTTGGGGAAGATATTCTTCAAAATTCAACAGGTATTTGTAGGATACTTTTTGTACACTGTGTTGTATGATAGGCCCTGTGAATTCAGTGGTGGATAAAAGCTTACAAGCCCTTCCCTACATAATCTACATATCCCCTATTCCTTTGTACTCAGAGTGCAGACTGTATATTACCTGGGATACAAAAAGTGCAGAATCTTAGTCCCCATTCCAAATTTCCTGAACCAGAATCTGCATTTTACCAAGATTCCCAGAGTATTCATGTGGACTTGAAGTCCTGAGGATTTTGCCAATGGTCAATTTAAGAACTCAGGCTATAGCCTACTATTGTATGCCATTCCTTGTATCATAAGGATTGGCCCAGAAATGGGTGTGTTTTCAAGGAGATGCTGGTAAAGGAAGTTCTTTTCTGTATAGAGAGAGCCAGAGGAAGAAATAGTTCTTTCTCTGTCTACTATGCTGTCCAGGTTCAATTCTTGAAACTGCTGCAGCTTGATGAAGTAGGTGAAGATGGGCAGAGGCAAGAGCTTCAGAGAAACTTAGAGCAGAACCCTGATTGAACCATACCTGATCCCCATCCTACTCCTGGACCTTGTCACTTAGAGCAGCCAATATATCTCCTAAAATCCTAACTGATTCACTCAAAGAAGCTATATCCTAGAGCCTTAATAGAAAAGGCCATATGTCAAAAAAACAACATACACCAGAATAAGTGAACTTGGTCAGCATCATGTCAACCCTTATTGCCACCTGCCAAAAGGGATAAATGAGACATGGCTTTGGGAAATCTCTGGGCTTGGGACCAATTTGGGACACAAGATGGAGGAGTGAAACTACATGTTTTGCTGATAGAGGAGAGAGAGTGGTGAGTCATAGAGATATACAGATGCTTAGGGTTGTTGTGAAAGAGAAGGGAGAAGCCCTTGGATTCCTGAAATGGGATCTATGAGGTGGCCTAAGGCAGAATCAGTCTTCTCTGCTTCCTGCTTGCCTCTTGCTACCCTCAACTATTTTCACCTATCTTCTTGTACCACAGAAGGCAAATCAGTGGCCCTCTGCAACTTCTATTTCGTGCCCTCTTCTTTCTCATCTTTCCTACTTCCCCTCCTATTTCATCCAGTTGCACTTTTCCCAATTCTACGCAATAGGGTTGTGAAGCTATAATGGTTCCTTGATGTTTGTTTTTAGGAGGGCTTTCTTAGCATGATTTACTCTAGCATCAGCCTAGTAAGGGAGAGAGAATTTGGGTGTAGATTCCCACCTTCATGCACACAGATACCTCCATTGTCAACCCAGAGGACCAACCCTGGAGATATGAAATAGTTATAAATATGACAATTTATGGAGCATTTATATTGCAGAATCTGTGCTGTGTATAGGAAATGCTGTATCTATTTTAATGAATTTACACTCATTTTCAGATGAGGATCTTGAGGCCTAAAATAGTAAAGATTCGTATCTGTAGTTACTAAGTGGGGAGCAGAGATTTGAAATTTTGTCTTTAGATGGACAAACATCATGTTATACCATGAATTTGTGGTGCTTTGGACTTCATTGTATAGTTATTATTTACTTCTCAAGCAAGCCATTGTTTGTACATTTTGATTATATGAGCATGTCAAAGGACTATGAGTGCTTGGGTCTAGTGACACATTCATGTTTCTGAGTGTGCACTGAGTCAAATATATGCTTACTAGAGAGTTTTACCAAGAAAGTAGCTCTAAGTGTCTTAGTGCAACAGACTTGCTTGTATTTTCACTGTTACTATGGTCCTTTAAGCATCTCCTTGCCATGTTTTGCTGTTTTCATCTGAAACGCAAATATTAGGTGGAGAAAGACCTTTGTAGGAAATTTGATTCCACATGCCTTTTCTTTTTTAAGATTCTATGTATTTTAGAAAGGAGAAGGGAGAGGAGGAGAGGGAGGGAGAGAGAGAATCTCTAGCAGACTCTGCACTGAGAACAGATCCTGATGCAGGGCTCAATCCCAGGACCTGAGATTATGACCTGAGCCGAAACCAAGAGTCAGCTGGTTAACCAACAGAGCCACCCAGGTGCCCCGATTCCACATGCTCTTTTTTGGTAGCTGAAAATATGAGGCTCAGCAAGATGAAACAATGCAGTAGAATTTGCAGTTCATGGGCAACAGTGTCAGAACTAGAACCTAGTTATCTTAATTGTCAGATAAAACATTTTTTCTTTTATTATTTCCTATTGATGCTGTTTCAATCAGATTTTCCAAACTCTAGGTTAATTGTTGATTTTTATTTTACTTTGTAATAAAGTGATCATTTTAGATTCCTTTCCCTCAGTAATCATTTCATTGGGGTTCTGATGACACACAATTTCATTCTAGAGGGCAAGGGTTTTAGATAGAAGAAGTGAGGGGCATGGTAAATCTTCTCTGCAGGCAGCCCGGGTGGCCCAGTGGTTTAGCACCGCCTTCAGCCCAGGACGTGATCCTGGAGACCTGGAATCAAATCCCACGTCAGGCTCCTGCATGGAACCTGCTTCTGCCTCTTTCTCTCTCTCTGTCTCTCTCTCATGAATAAATAAATAAAATCTTTAAAAATAAATAAATAAATCTCCACAAAAAGCACTAATGAAACCGAACATAATTGTGAAACTATTTTAGAACTCCTGAAATAAGTCCACCAAAGATATAAAAACAAATTTAAAAGCATTTATCTTTTAAAATTCTGCTGAACCTTGGGTTAGAACTGTGAAGATCTGTGGCATTTTAGCCTGGGATGCTTCCATTCATCCCATCCTCAAGACCCATTTCAGAAGTTCTATTAGGATGTGGCAAATTGAGAAAACACCAACAGTGAAACTGCTGGTGGGGAATGACTTGATTGGGAATGGGGTGCAAAAAAAATCATATCCCTAAGTGTTATTGAAAATTAGCCTCAGTAGCAAACAAAGAAGGAAGGCCAATACTGCAGTTTGCTTGAAGCTGTGATCCTGGTTAGAGAGAAAATTTTAGCAGGGAGAGTCAGGGAATGAGATAGTCATAGTAGTCCTTGATAAGCTCCAAAATATCTCTGGTCATTTGGAAGGCTGTGTACATGATTAGGTAATACACATACTCAGTAAAGATCCCTGGCTATATATTCATCCTGGCTGATCATGAGTTTTTGCACACATAGGAAGTTAAAGTCAAGGCAGTCTTGTAAACCACCTGAATTTTATTTATTTTTTATTTTAAAATATTTTATTTATTCATTCATCACACACACACACACACACACACACACAGGCACAGACACAGGCAGAGGGAGAAGCAGGCTCCATGGAGGGAGCCTGATGTGGGACTTGATCCCGGGACTCCAGGATCACACCCTGGGCTGAAGGCAGGTGCTAAACCACTGAGCCACCCAGGGATCCCCTAAACCACCTGAATTTTAAGTGCATGTCCCAGCCTACCCATAACTTTTCTTAAAATGGTAGAGGGGTTCAAGGTGTTTGAGTATAACCTCTGACCAATCTTTGGTTGGCCACTGAGCTATGGTAACACCAGGGAAACCCCAAGGAAGTCAGGCTTGACAAAGCAAGAATAAAGAAAATATCTTAGCAAAGACATTAATGGTCACAGACTGTGAGGGAGGCATACTTTATAGAATTAGTTCAGGAAAATGACTAAATACATAAAGAAAGCAGCAATAATACTAATGCCCAGGAAGAAAAAATAGAAGTCTAGAGTTGTTACCTTATTTGAAATGTCCAGTTTTCAACAAAGTGTTCAGCTTTCACCAAAAATACGTACAAGGAATGCCAGGTGTTATACAAAGAAATAGTGAAGTATCACTCATACTCAAGAAAAAAAGTCAATCCCTATTATCTCTGAGGAGTCCAGTTGTTGGACTCAGTAGACAAAGACTTCAAAACAGCTATTGTAAATATGTTCAAACAGCTAAAGGTAACTGTCAAGCAATGAAAGAACAATATGAGAATAATGATTAATTAAATAGAGATCTTAATAGAGGGATGTACATTATAAAAATAAGTGGAAATTCTATAGATAAAAAGTAAAATAACTGAAGTAAAGAATCATAAGGGCTCTACAGCATATTTGAGATTGCAGAAGAAAGAATCAGCAAATTTGAAGATAGATCAATAGAATTTGTTTTGTTCAAGTAGAAGAGAAAAGGAAAAAAATAAGAGCCTCAGAGACTTATTGGGGTACTATCAATCATACTAATGCACATAAATTGGGAGTCTCACCGGAGAAGGGAGAAAGAAAAGATCAGAAAAAAAATGGAAGGCATTATGGCCAAATACTTTCCAAATCTGATTAAAAACTAATCTATAGGGTGTTTGGGTGGCTCAGTCGGTTAAGTATCTGGCTCAGGTCATGATATCAGGATCGTGGGATGGAGCCCTACATTGGGGCTTCAGGCTCAGCAAGGAGCCTACTTCAAGATTTTCTCTCTCCCTCTGCCCTTCCCCCACCAAAATAAATAAATAAATATTTTTTAATATTATCAAAATAAAAAATAAAAACTAATCTACAGATCTAACAAACTCAGTGGCTTCCAAGTATGATAGATGCCAAGAGAGTCACACCTGGACACTTCATAGTCAAACTGCTGAAAATCAAAGACAAAGAAAAATGATTCATTATTTATAAGACAACAACAATGTAATTAACAGCTGATTTCTCATTCAAAACAAAGGAAACCAGAATGTAATCGTATGACATATTCAAAATGCTGAAAGAATATGACTGTCAGTGAAGATATATAAATCCAGTAAAATTATCCTTTAAGGCTGACATTTCAAGAATTCTAAATCCATTAAATTTATCCTTTAAAATTGATATTTCAAAAAGAAAGACATTCTCAGATTTAAAAATGAGTTTGTTGCTAGCAGACCTGTTTTATAACAAATACTAAAGGAATTCCTTCATGTTGAAATTTTAGTATATGGTAAGTGGAATCCACATGAAGGAATTATATCACTAGAGATAAATATACAGGTAAATATATAAGACTTTATAAATATTTCTTATTTTTTCTTTTAACTGGTTGAAAATATATGAGATTGCATAAAGCAATACTTATAAAACTGCATTACTGAACTTATAACATGTAAAGATATAATATTTATGAAAATAATAGCAAAAAGGAAGGAGAAAGAAATGGAGCTATATTGGAATAAGTTTTTATTTTTATTTTTATTTTTATTTTTTTTTTGAATAAATTTTTATATTTTATAAGAAGTTAGTATTAATCTGAAGTAGGTTGTAATAATCTAAGAACTTGCAGTACAAGTCCTAAATCAACCACTAAAAACTCCACAAAATATTTAAGAAAAAACTAACAAAAAATTAAAATGGTGCACTTTAAATATCTGTTTACCCCCACACAAACTAGTAGCAGATGAACAGAGAAACAAGAGAGGTACAAAACAGAGAAAACAAAAAAACAAAGTGGCAGATGTGAATGAAGCCATATCAATACATTAAATGTAAATGAATTGAAAACTCTAATCAAAGGCAGAGGTTGTTAGACTGGATAAAACTTCAAGTTCCAGCTGTATGCTATCTATAGAGAGATACTTATGATCCAAATAGCTAAAAATCAAAAGCATAACAGTGATACATCATGTAAATGATAATATTAAGCAAATTGGAATGGCTCTACAATTATTGGGAAAAATAGACTTTAAGACAGCATATGTTACCAGAGACATTACATTTTGTAATGTAAAACGGCCCATTAATCAGGAGGATATAACACTTATGAAAGTATAAACACCGGGATGCCTGGGTAGCTCAGGATCGAGTCCCACATCGAGCACCCTGCATGGAGTCTGCTTCTCCCTTTGCCTGTGTCTCTGCCTCTCTCTCTGTGTGTCTCTCATGAATAAATAAAAAATCTTAAAAAAAAGAAAGTATAAATATACACCTAATAATAGATCCCCAAAATATATGAAGCAAAATGGAAAGAGTTGAAAGAAGAAATGAACCACTCAACTGTAGTAGTTGAAAACTTCAATACCTTTTTCTCAATAATTTATAAAACAGTATGTTATATTATAGAAGATCAACAAACATGCAGAAGACTTAAATAACACTATCAACCAATATGGACCAACACCCTATAGGATAATTCACCCAACAATAGCATACATAGGACATTTTCTAAGGTAGGCCATATGTTGGGCCATAAATAAGATTCAGTAAATTTAAAAGGGTTGAAATCATACAATTATGTCCTCAGACTACAACACAATTAAATTAGAAATTAACAACAGAAACAAACTTAGGAAATCCCCAATTTGGAAATTAACACATATCAAATAATCCATGGTCAAAAAGAAATCACATGGAAATCAGAAAATATTTTAAATTGAGTAAAAGCCAAAGCATGACATATCAAAATCTGTGGGATGCAGCCAAAGCAGCTATCAAAGAGAAACTTAAAGCTTTAAACACCTACTTTGGAAGTGAAGAAAGATCTCAAACCAATAACCTTGCTTTTTGCCTTAAGAAACTAGGAAAAGAAGAAACTAAAAGCAAAGCAAGCAGAATTATGGAAACAATAAAGATTGAAGTGGAAATCAGTGAAATGGAAAACAGAAAAGCAGTTGAGAGTATTAATGAAGCCAAAAGTTGAAAAGTCAATAAAATTGACAATTACCTACTATGACTGCGCTCCTCCCCCCAAAGACACTATCAAAATCAGGAATGAAAAGAGGGGAGTTTTGTGCTAAACCTGAAGAATTTCAAGGGCTTAGACAGGAATATTATGGAGAATTTGATGTCAGCAAATTGGGTAATGGAGCAAACCAAATCCAGCAGCATGTAATAAAGAATCATACATCATGACCAAGAACCATTTGTCCTAGGAAAGCAAAGTTGGTTTTATACCCAAAAATTAATTAATGTAACACACCATCTAAATGTAAAAATAACTATAAAACTTCTAGAAGAAAACATAAGAGGAAATGTTCTGATCTTGGGATAGGCAGGTGATTCTTAGATATGAAACCAAAATTAAGATCCATAAAATAAAAATTTCATAAAGTGGACTTCATCTAAATTACAATCTTTTGCACCTCAAAAGACACTGTTAAGAAAATAAAACAAGTCACAAATTGGATGAAAATATTTGCAAATCATACCTGATAAAGATCTGTATTCATAATATATAAAGAGCTCTTAGAGTTCAATGCAGTTGACCCTTGAATAACATGGGTTTGAACTACACAGGTAGTTCACAGTAGTACACAGGTCTGCTTATACATGGATTTTTTTTTATACATGGATTTTTTACAGTACAGTAAATATATTTTCTTTTGTGATTTTTCTTAATATTTTCTTTTCTCTGGATTTTTCATAAGAATACTGTTATAACATACAAAATATGTGTTAATTGGCTGTTTATGTAATTAGTAAGGCTTCTGGCCAACTGTAGACTAAATAAAGTAAGTCTCTAGGGATGGGAGTCAAAATTTATACATGGATTTTTGGCTTCAAGGGGTGTTGGTACCTCAACCCCTATGTTATTCAAGGGTCAACTGTACTGAGACTAACAACCTAATTTTAAAAGATGAACAAATCATTTGAATAGGTACTTTACTAAGAAGATGTATAAATAGTGTATAAGCACACTATTGTGATGGTGAAAAGATGTTCAAATTAAAATCACAATGAGATACTACTGGAAATACTATAGTGAAAAAAAGCAGGCTATAGCACATATTGGCAAGGATATAGAAAAACTGGAATACTCATACATTGTTGATGAGAATTATTTTCAGTGTAGACACTCTGGAAATAATTTGACAGTTTCTTAAAAAGTTGAACATAAATTTACCATACAACCCAGTAATTCCACTCCTTAGTATCTACCCAAGAGAAATGGAAGCATATGTTCTCCCAAAGACATTTATAATGAATGTTTGTAGCAGCTTTATGCATAATAGCCCCAAAGTGGAAATTCTCCAAGTGTCCAACTAATGAATGGGTAAACTGAATGTGGCATATTCATACAATGGAATACTATTCAGCAATAAAACAAACAACTGATACATTCTACAACATGGGTGAATTTATTAAACATTATGCAAAATGAAAGAAGCTGGAGGCAACAAACAATATATATTGGTGATTGCGAGTATGTGAATCCTATGTTTTATATGAAATGTCCAGTAAGGGGAAATCTATGGAGGCAAAGCAGTTCAGAGATTGTCTGCAGTAGAGTGATGGAAATGTTCGAACACCGGATTGTGGGGATGGTTGTACAACTCCATAAATTCACTATAGTTTGTTGAAGTACTTCAAATATGAGTACATATACCAAAAACAAAATAAAAACAACAGCCTTGCCTTGAACTTCTTGGTTAATGTTGAAATAGTGTCCCAGAAACAAGGTTAATTTTGCAAAGTATGGATTAGCACAAGTACCCTGCCCTTTAACAATGGTAGGTGCATTATATACTGTGTATTCCTAGAAAGGTATAAGCTTCTTCAGGTACTGTTTCTTTTATTTATTTGCCATCACCTCCCCTCACCCACCCCTGGAATCCCCAGTCAGAGCTCAGTCACTGTTGACTGATGTCCCTGAAAGAGTTTGTTGTCCCCTCCCAGTCTAAAAAACTGCATGTAATCCTTTCTCAACCTAAATTCTTTGTGGGAAGAGAGGGAGAGCAAGAGCCATGAGCTGATCAGGACAGAGCTTCCTATGTAGGGCTAGCAAAGATGATTCTGGTCTGTAACTACAATTGTCACATGTTCTTGCTCCAAAAGGGTTCTTAGAGGTCACCTGGCTGAGCTCACTTCTTCCCAGCTGGTGACCACCTGTCTTAGTGACTCTAACACTTTGGATTCAAAATAGTAAAAATATGTGCTCTTACTTCTCTGGCTCAAGGCAAATTTTAAAGACTTAAAGGGCCCGAGGTTCTTTGGGTAAGTATTTCTCCCTGTAAATATAAAGGATTCTTATCATTACCAAAACATTCTGAAAACAATGCTGTTCCTGGCATTTGACCCAATTCCATATCTGTATACAAAATAACTATGCACTGAAACCTTACTATCTTACATTTTCAAGGTTCCAGAAAGCAAGAAAATGGTAAATAAGGGGGATATTAATGGAATTTCTCTGCAGCCTAACAGTTAGTCTTCTGAAAACATCATAAGCAGAAATGCTAAGTGAAAGAAGCCTATAAAATCTGCATTGTTCCCACTTTTCTGTTCCCTGTTTCCTTAGAGTCCTCAGGCTTACCGACCCCAGGGAACTAGCAGGTGCAGATTTCCATGGAAACCAACCCTAAAAGAATGAAAAACCAAAGAGAGAATTGTGTGAAGTGCCCTTGCTCCTGTATAATTTCCTTGCCAACAGTTTTTGAGGTCAACTTGGCTTATTTCATGAAATTAGAGGCCCTGCTGTCAGGATTTCCTCAGGCAACAAGGGTTTGCTCAGCAACATTGGTTGAAGTCCACAGATTAGGGTTAGTTCTCTGCTTCTAGAAGAACATCCTTCACTACTTGGCCTGACTTTCAAATATGTTTTATTCTAGCCTCATTCTAGTTAACCAGAGCCATGCTTTCCTTCCCCCCCACATTTGGGTTACACTTATTTACTTTATTCATTATGAAATAAAGAGGTGCATTTTTAAAGGACCACATGAGAACGGTTTATATATATATAACTATATATAGTTAAATATATAACTATATAAGTTTATATAACTATATATATATAGTTAAAAATTTAGTTGAAAAAATTCTGACAGTACAAAACATCAAAAAGGAAAATCACTGTGACTCCTTCCCAAAAGCAAAGTGGGTGTAAGTTATAGGAATGAGTGTGATTCCTCCAGCATTGGCCAGAGGAACACTTTCATTAGTATTTGCCAGAGTGGAGAAATGGGCCTCAATTCTGAAAAATCTCTGGGCTTGAAATCAGTTTGGGAACTATCTGCACCTTGCTTTGTAATTTAATAAAAAATATAGCTTAGAAGACTGCCTTCATCAATTCACAGATTCAGCTCATGTAGTAGATCAGTCTTTCTCAAACTTGAAAGCATATCAGAATCACCTGGAGGACTTGGTACGCCCTCCCCGACCCCGATGATGAGGTGCCACTCTCAGAGTTCTCGATTTAGTAGGTTTGGTCTGGAGGTCTGAGAATTTGCATTTCTAGCCAGCTTTCCGATGCTGCCAGGTGTGCACCGTTCTTTATGTAGTGCTGTGATCAAATGCTCTAAGTGAATATGGAGATCCATCTCAGCAAACATACACCACTGTATGAATTTATCATACTATTTTTTTTATTTTATTTTTTTTAAAATTTATTTTATTTATTTTTTATTTATTTATGATAGTTACAGAGAGAGAGAGAGGCAGAGACACAGGCAGAGGGAGAAGCAGGCTCCATGCACCGGGAGCCCGATGTGGGATTCGATCCCGGGTCTCCAGGATCGTGCCCTGGGCCAAAGGCAGGCGCCAAACCGCTGCGCCACCCAGGGATCCCTATCATACTATTTTTAACCAACCCCATATCATTAAAAGTTGTGAAGTTCTTTTTATTATCTCATTGTGATCCTCACAACAGCCTTATAATGCAATAATATGAGTACTCACCATTTTTAAGTATTCCCACTATGAATTATCTTATTTCATGCTCAGAGCCATCCTGTCTTGGAGGTATTGCCATTATGCCCATTCTACAGATAAGAAGACCGAGTTTCAGAAATTAAATAATGCAGTTGAGTTCATGAAACAAATAAATTAAGGCAGATTTGCCTGATTCAGGGCCCATGTTCTTTTTAGAGTCTCAGCCTACAAGGAGTTTATAGGCTAGTGGGAGAAGTAGGTATGAGGCACAAAAGACTAAGAATAATAGAAAGTGCTAAGTGCCATAAGAAGTGCAGAGGCCAGTTTAATCAAGGAAAGGATCAGAGTGTATGTTCTCCTGAGGCCCCATCCTTAGAAGTTCTGGCCTTTGGCTATATGCACTACTGTCAACTATTTTGAAATTCATAATTTTTTAACAAAGTCTCCGTGTTTTTGTTTAGCACTGGACCATACAAATTATAGAGCCACTTCTGGAATGGTTAATTTACTTTTCAAAAGCTTTAATAGTGCCTTTAATAACCACCAAAACTGGTATCTTAACAAAGTTCACCCTTCATTGTTTACCTTCATGAAGATACGTTGTGCAACTTTTTATTTTATACTGCTTTGTTTTTGATCTCCAAGTAGACACCCTCCTGAGATATTTTTTTCTACCTTGAATACATTCAGAGAGGCAAGAAAAAAACAAACATCACTGGGACAGTAAATCTGAAGAGAAAGGACAACTTTCCAAAACCAGCCAGAAATGATATTTTTGGGAGGGATGAGGGAGGGAAGAATCATTTGTTATTTCTCATCTCCTGGACCACACTGACTTATTAGTATATTGTTAACTATAGTTTGCAGCCTCTGAAACTTATTCTTATGTAAAGCAAAGTAGAGATTCTGAAATTTTGCTACATTAGCTAGTTTTCATATACTTTCCAGGGAAAAAGGAATTATTTACACATTAGTACACTGGGAAAATTCCATTGTGAATACAGTGCACATCAACTATGCCCCAGGGGAGTGCTGCCTTGTGTATTTCATATTTCACGCCATAACAATGTTATCCGATTTTATAATTAACATTAAATTTTTATAGGAAAAAGTACCTTGTTATACTAGTTGTTAACCTTTCGATGTATTTAAAGCTCATTTCATAAGGAGCCATATGCTTCTTCATCACCATCCTAAGTAGGCTCTGTTGCTAAGTGTTATGGGATCTGGTAATGAAAGATATATACACAACGTGTTTGCCCAATACCAGGGGCAGAATTAAGGGAGCAGTGGGAGCCTTAATTCTTGAATTTCCTGACTTCTGTGGGTTTCATTTGCAATTTCAGCATTCCAGTGATATTTCCTTTCTCACATCCATTCTTTTTTTTTTCTTTCTTCCTCAACATCCCCGCCTCCTCTCCAAACCCGATAATAACTACTTAAACATTCATACTCACTTTCCTACCACATCTGAGCTATATGATTAGTTCTATGATTAATGCATTAGTGCCATTTCTCATGGGGCTTAATTATTGCTTAAATATTTCTAAACTATTGCTCAGTGCCACAAAACCATCTAGGACAAGACATATAATAAGCAAGCAATAGTGATCTTAACAGGTATTTATATACTTTTCCAAAAATGTAAGTGGGTAACAGCTTACATGAGAATAGGTTCTCAAGCTTGTATTTAAAGTAAAAATAGAGAATGGTAAGATTGGCAATTGAAAATCTCTTAGATTATTCCTCAAGAATGTGTGTTTAATGTAACAATTTTTACTAAAGCTGAAATTGAAACAACAACCAAAACATGCCAAAAGGAGAAATTAAACAAAAATCTTCATGCAGACAACTGGGCAGTCAAACCATTTGTGTTCTACACATACCTAGCAGTGAAGAGAATGGATGGAGAGACTAATGTGGTCTTGTTTGCTGGTTCCATTCTTTCTGTTTTAATACTAGGCATCTCCAAATTAATTTATGTTAATTGATTGCTTGCTCATGAGGATAAGAGGAATGGTAGAGTCTCATTTTACAGAGGATGAGGTTTCAAAGTCAATAACTGACTTAAATTTGCAGGTGGTGCAAACTTATATTTCTAGCATTAATTTGAGTTTTTGTAACATGCATATTCAGAGAGGTAAGACATACTGGTTGCAGTATCATTCAACTT
Organism: Canis lupus familiaris; assembly: GCF_011100685.1. Classification (NCBI taxonomy): domain Eukaryota; kingdom Metazoa; phylum Chordata; class Mammalia; order Carnivora; family Canidae; genus Canis; species Canis lupus. The sequence goes on along the minus strand of NC_049245.1, from coordinate 15,623,347 downwards.
CTACAAAAGAGTGGTGTTTCAGTTAGGTGGTGGTGTAGCCTGAAATAGTGCTTCTTGAACTTCAGTGAGCCTATGAATACCCTGAGGATTCATATAGATGTAGAAGGTCTGAGGTCTGAGGTGGGACCTGAAATTCTGAATTTCCAGGTTCCTGAGTCATGCTGCTGCTGTTGGTCTGCAGACTATGCAGTGAACAGCCAGAGTGTAATGGAACAAGCATTGGGAACTGAAGAAAAGCGTGGTCACTTGTGCTTTTGTGTGCTATTCACTGAAAATGCCTAAATTCCAGTTTCTTTATTTGAAAACAACAAACAGGTGTTTAAGTTAGTTGGAATAGATATACAAACACTTTTAATGTGAAAATATTTATGTTACTCTTTATAATGTGTACATATATATTTTTAGTTTAATATATATATCAGTGCTGAAACTGTTCATAGTTACTATTAAGGTTCGAGGTCTGAGTTGAAAACTTAGAAGACTAAACAGGCAGGGGAAAGTATCTCTAGTGAGTATATCAACTCCTGCTTAGCTGTCTTCTATAACTGGTGGCTGTCACTTTTACTTTAAAAGCATTCCCCAGCCTGAAACTTTATAACCTTATTTAATTTAGCCTGCTCAGTATTTAAGTATCTTTTCAATTAAAAACCAATTGTGTTTAAGCTCTGCAACTTAAAAGACTTTGTCCCTGAATTCAGTTGAATTAGAGAATATAAATCTACTACTCATTTAAGAATCACAGTAGGTAGGATTTATTTCCCTTAAGCCATGTGATTTACTTTCAAAGTAGCATGACATTTTTGGTTTAAAGATGATTTTAAAAAAAATGATGCAAACTCTGTATCAAAATAACATTATGGCCTATAATCCTAAGCGCTGTCATTTTTCTGTAGAATAGGGCATTTCATTGGAATTTGCTTAATAAGCAGAGCTTCATCCTTGTCCTTAATTCTGTAAAGCAATGACTATTATTTTGCAATAACAATGTCCTTTGATGAGACTGTCTAGAAGTAAAAGCACATCATGAAACTTTAAAAATTCAAAGATTCACATGTAAAAAATATTTATACTTGCTTAAAAAATCTAGACTGTATTTTCCACCCACTGAGATAACTTGGAAAATAATAATACAAATGGTCAGGAAGTTTAATTTTTCAATTAATTAATATGATAAAACAGTTCTTTTCTTCATGGGCAAATAGACTCAGAAACCCAGGATATTCCTTTATAAGAAGCTGCTTTTGGATATTTGGTTTCCTCCAGCATTCTTAAACAAGCAGGATTGAAGACAGGGTTCCTGGAGAGGTTAGGGTGAGAACTAAGGGTGTTGGGAGCAGTGGGAGTTCAGGGTGAGGCCGCTGACCAGGGTGCTGAGAGGGGAGATTGTTAAAAGTGCAGCTGTCTGTCTATTCCAGTGAGTGATGGAAATGGACAAAACTCTGCACTTACCCTGTGGCTCTTCCCATTGGGGTGTCTAGTATGCAGTCCAGTGTGATATAATGGGCAGTTGCCTTGCACAGCAGTAATTTAGAAGAGAATTGGAATTTATTATGATCAGTGTAAGGCTTTACTCTGTGATATGCTAGTTGATATTTGTTCAATTTGATTAAAAAGGCGTTTAAAAATATATTTTAGTTCATGCCTTATCACAATCATGCATTAACTTTCATGGGACCTGATGGAAGCTCAGTGAAATTTTTCCTTTAGTCCAATTCCTTTGTTCTATATAATTGAAGAATCTCCTTTACTAATGATAATACTTTCAAGATGTATAATTTGGGAATTGCAGTTTTCAAATATTTTTTATTTTAAAGCTTCAGAGACCCAAATCATAAGGAATTGACCCAGATAAGAACTTTTTCCTTTTTTTTTTCTCATAACATGAAGTTTGGAAGGAGACAGTGCAGGGATGTATTGAAAATTCTGTAGCTCTACCAAGATCTTAGGCTTGTTCTTTCTTTCTGTTCCACCATCTTTTCAGAATTGATAGCTGCTATAGCACAAGCTGTGGCATTTGCTCTCTAGGCAAGAAGAAAGAGTAAGGAGAAAAGGACTCCTACCAGTTTAGGAGCCCTGTTTGGATAATTTTCCCAGACGTGTCACACAATGAAGACTTTTTCTTTCATTTCATTATCCACACTGTTCTTCTAGGGCCACTGGGAAATGTTTGTAGCTGCCTCCAACACCATAGGGATTTTATTAGAAAGAAGGGGTATTATGAATATTGGGTAGGGAACTAGTAGACTCTTGCCACAGTTGTTTGGCATTTTAGTGAAACAGGATGCTGTTTCATGATGATATGGCATGTATACTCTTAGAAGAGGCCATTCAAGATCGTGTTGTCCATGGACTGGATGAATTTTCCCTCATGTGACCAGAGTAGCTAGACATATTCCTTACATATATTAAAAAGGAAAAAGAAAGAAAAGGAAGGAAGGAAGAAGGTAAATGCTACAGTGTGACAGAGTGAAAGGTGAACACACTTAGGTGTCCCAGTTCCAGTATGGTAGATGCAATTGTTCACTCCTTCAGTGCCCCCTTGTGCCCAGTATACTGTAACAGGATAATGAAGTTAAGCACTGTGGAAAGAGACTTGTTGAAAAGCCTCCTCCATTACAGTTACAGTGTATCAGTGCGTGGTTTTAGCTACTAGAAAACCAAAAAGGGAAATACTTATCTTCATGATACTGGAACAAAAGTTACAATGTTGAGGCGTATCTTTATTATGCTAAATGGCTTTCTTATCAAAATAATAAATTTCATTTGCATTTAGATTGGGAGTATTTTTTCCCCTCAAATTTATGCATAGACTGATTTTATACACACATACAGTGTACGGACGTAAGCTATGAACATGGATTATTGTTTACAAACAGATATGACTATTTGGAATTCAAGAGGGTTTTGTGAAGATAAAATACTCATTTGGTTTGTATGGACAGCAAACTAACTTTATTAAAGAGGGTGGAATCACTCCTTCTGACGGACTTAACAGAAATTGAGTAAATATTATTTTTGCACTGAAACAAGCCATGAAAGACTATGAGCATCATTTTATTACTGTTTGCTTACCTTATAATTTACCTTATAATTTATAAGGAGGGATGCTTTTTTTTTTGAGACAAAATGGACGCAAGTTAGATAATTGCATCAACTAATAGTGTTTCATTCTTGATGTGCTGATACCAGGTGTTTACACTTGGCCTATTCATTCCGTAGAAGGAAAAAAGCAACAGATCTCTAACATGGTCTGCCAGAGATAAAGCATCAAGTATAAATTCAGAATAATCCTTTTGTCCTCTACTTTTATTGCAAACTCGATTTAAACAATTTAAGATGCAAAAATGTTTTCTTTTTGATTTTCTTTATCTATCAGACAAGCATTGGAACATGTGCTACAGAATTTACCAGCAGCACTGTCATCTGATATTTGAAAAAAGTGGGTAATAAAACTAAAGCTCTCCATGTCTTTGTTATGGGAAGGCACCCACTGAGCATTGAGTTAGTCTTAACTGATTTGGATTTTCTAATTGCCCGTAGGCAGATTCCACTAGAAGCAGCATTTAGAGCTGTAACCATCAACAGTGACCAACTAGCACAATTTTCTCTTCATAGTGAGGAGGAAGCTGAAGTTACAGAGGAAGCTGAAGTTATAGATTCTCCTAGTCTTCTGGGTCAGAGTAGGAGCTTGAATGAAGGTTTCAAATAGAGTACATGTTAACTCCAAACTACTGTTACCATTTATAGAGTTTCAAAGGGGTAGCTGCTTCCATATGTGTGTGACTCCAAAGTAGGGCTGGTTCTAAATTTTAGGCTTTCTGATTCTTGATCTAGTGCTTTTTCCTGTCTGCTACATTGTTATGTCACTCTGTCTCCCTTCTCTAACATGAAGACTTGACCCATTCCCAACCTCCTTTGGAAGAAAATGGGTCAATATATAAGAATGCCTTTGGGCTTAACCCTCTCAATAGGGAAATTATAATTTTTATTCCATTTGAAATAAACTTGGCAATTTAAAGTACACTGGAAAAGAAATTCACCATAGGTAAAGAGGATGGGGAGCCTTTGGAATTTATTTTCAATAAAATATTCTGCAAGTAGAAGAATAATTCTGGTCTTATTAAGGCCTGTTAACCTGTGTACTTGAAACAAGAGTATGAAGCTTTTAAAATCTGCCCTTTCAAAAACTGTGACAAGTTATGTAGGGAGTTACAAGTACTTAAGATGAAAATGAACACTTTCCCTTGGTGAATGTATTTCAGGAACACTGAGAAACCATAAAGAGAAAGTTGAGGGTAATAGAACCTCACCTAGTAATTTTCTGGGGTGAGAAGACAAGGCAAAATGGCCCAGGGCTGAAAGGAAAAAGAGGAAGAAGAGCAACTCATTGCTAAGTAATGTACATAAAATTCTTCCCTGAAAATCTTATTTTGGGTAAGACCATCTGATCAGACCAAAAAGCTTGATAAATGTTTAAATAAATAGTCTTTGTGTTTCTGGTCAATAAAAACCTAAATACAAGTGAAATACCTTTGCTTATTCTATGCCTAATATAATTAGGTGGAGAATGGGGAAAATCCCATCAATGTCTCACTTTACAGTTAATCTAATATTGCTTTCAGCTGGGTTAGATTCTTGGCATTTCTGCATGAGGGTCTATTCATTTACCTTGTTAGGAACCTTTTCTTTATCTTAAATTCATCCACAAGTTGCCATTATATCCTGATCCCAAAGGTAGTGAACAGGTGAGTAGAAAATAGGATCCTTAATGTCCATTCCCTCTGTTCCTGTGTCTTTGCTTCTCCAAGTACTGTCTGCAAACTGGTCATATTAGTATCACCTGGAGCTTATTCAAAATGTGGATCTCAGGCTCTCATGTCAGCCTGCTGGATCAGAACCAACATTTTTAAAGATCCTTGGGTGAATTGTAAGCACATTAAAGTTTGAGAAGCTGCCACAATCTATATAAATAACACTTTTTCATATCGAAGTGTTGATTATGAAATTGATAAGGTCTAAAATATATTACACATAACCTAAGTGCCTACTCTGAGAAATACCTGGAGAATAAAATAAGATTATCTGTGTGTATTATAGCTTTCTATACCTCAGCTTGATGTTTCTCCTCTATTTTATGCCAACAACTATTCTACTGAACCAACTTGGCTTTTGTTTTTGTTTTTAAAGATTTTATTTATTTATTCATGAGAGACAGAGAGAGAGACAGGAAGACACAGGCAGAGGGAGAAGCAGGCTCCATGCAGGGAGCCTGACGTGGGACTCGATCCCGGGTCTCCAGGATCAGGCCCTAGGCTGAAGGCAGTGCTAAACCGCTGAGCCACCCGGGCTGCCCCCAACTTGGCTTTTGAATGGCAATTGACTTATGCATTTCACAAATCTGTATTAAGCACTCCATGTACCAAGCATAATAAAACGATGAAGATATCCCTCTCTTGAGAAATTCAAACTGTGGCCAGAGAAGCAAAATTAGCATTTCAAGGAATCCCTAGGTCAGATATTCTTAATTTCAAGTGGGTGACAAACCCTGTTGATAGCATGATGGAAGCTAAGGAAACTTTCTCAGGAAAATGTCCTCAATTTTGGATGTTAACCAGATTAGGCCCAAGATGGAGATGCTTATGCTAGGCCTATGTCAGCAAATGAAAACTTAAATTAAGTTTTTGTGCTCAGGTCTCCCAGAAAAGGAAGGTCTTAGATCAGCCAATCAGCACTTGCCTGTTTAGCCCGAATTATCTGACCTGGTTCCAAGACTTCTCTTTGTTTCATATAAGAAATCAGACTTGCTTTAAACAATCAGAAAATGACCAGTATAACTTCCTTGATCCTGCTCACTTTGGTTTATAAAAATCTCTCATCTTGAACAACTTTTTTGGATCTACTTTCCATTTGTTAGATTAGATGCTGCCTGATTTAATGAATCACTGAATAAAAGCCTGCTAGAGCAGTAAATTGTTTATGGAATATTTGTTGGCTTGGGGAATTCATGGTACCACTGGAGTCCATCTCTAGGCCTCTTCAGATAGTCTTCTTAATCTGGTTCACTTTGGCTATAGTGTCTATGATTCATGAATCGTAGATATATCCCAAACTGCTGAAGTTATATATAAAACTCTGCTTACATGCATTTTTCTGTGAAGAGAAACCATAATATTAATCTGGTTGCCAAAGAATTCTATTTCCTAAAAAACAGGTTTAACAGATAATAATAATTTATAAGGTTTACATGGTTCTTTACTATATAAAAAAATCCTTTACCTGTGTTGTCCTTAGCAACTCAACAGGATGGGTAAATAGGAGATTCAGGGGTGGGACCCAAATAAAATATAAGTGAATTAGTCTAGTTTCACACTCAATTTCCCTTCCCTGACTGAGCTGGTAAATACTTGAGGAGCCTTCTCCAACTTCTCCATACCATGTTCACAGTTGTTTCTAAATAGGTGTGCAGATTCCCAAGTTTTTGTTCTCCGTGGGTATCACCAGTCAACCCCTACATCACAGGAGGCCAATTGTGTCCTTAAACAGGAAGCAGTTGCTCATGTTCCCTATCATGGGCAGGCAGAGGAGCTCTCCTTTGAAGGAAGGAGTAAATGAAGGACATATAATGCCATAACATTCTCTTTCATGGATAGTATTAAGGCAATCAAATTGAAAAAAACAATGTTTGCTTAAAATGCAGCTGAGATATGGGCAAGCTGTCTCTTTGGGCAAGGTGAATTAAAAATGTGAAGTTCAATATAATAAAGCTCTTTAAATAGAGAACCTTAGCTTGCCTGGAGTTACCTAGTTAGTAGAGCTTCAGATCAATGCAATAGTGTTGGTATTTCAAAATATAACTCTTTGTATTTTCTTTTTCTTAAATAGTCTTAGATGTCTTCACAAACAAATATAAACAACTGTAATACATTTTTCTTTGACATATTTTGCACCTTAAAATATTTACTTTCCCTTTGGCCTTTAAAGATAAGATACATAAAGTAGGCAGTGGGCTAAAATATATTCCTTTTTTCTTTAATGATAAATTTTTGAACTGTAATCCTAGTCACACATATAGAATTAGATGTGACAACTAGGGAACATTCTAAGTTAGGAAAAGTTGTCATGTTACTTCTTTGAAACTGAGCTGCTTTTCAGAGGGTTAAAATTTTGGAAAAACTTCTTTTGAGTAGAGAGTTTTATGGATTGTTTTAGAATAAAAGTGATGGTTCTTTTAATTTTTTAAAGCTGGAATTCATGTATGAATTATAGTGCCTAGAACAGTCTCGTTTCATTTTCATTTATGTACTAGTAACAATTTACTTTAATTGAATCTTTTAATCGAGAAATACCAGAACACTTTACAAGCATTAATTAATGCTCCCAAGTCTCCCAATGCGGTAGGTAGGTGTTAGCCTTGTTATATAAGTGGAGAATTAAAGAAAGAGTTAAGTGACTTGCCCAGGGCCACCCAGGAAGCCAAGATGTGAAAGGCAGAGAGAAACTAACCATTTGTGGCTCCCGGTAAATGCTCATCCCTGTTGTTCTCCAGCTAGAGGAAGGCCTTTGGCTTATGAGAAATAAGGAGAGAATGAGGAGATCCTCTGAGCTTCACTCTTTTATTTCATGTGGAAACTAAATGACAGAGCAGTGATGTGACCTCATTACCCAAGATAAATTTGTTCAATCATTCATTTGGCAAGTATTCATTGAGTATCTGTTGCATGACAAGCATGCTTTAAATTCTGAAAACATATGAACAAAGTCCCTGTTTCTGAGGAGCTTATATGACAGTGGGAGGGAGACAGTTGATAAAAAAGCAGACAAATAAATTTTATACTGTCAGATGGTAGTAAGTGTTTTGAAAAAAAAAGTTCAGAAAAGGAGAGGAAGTTTGTGAATTGGAGGGAAGGTGTTGCTGTTTTATACATGGCATGCAATAAAGAAAAATAAAATATTTGAGTAGAGATATGGATTGTAGGAACAAGATATGCAGGTAGCTAGAGGAAGCAGATCTCTAAGCAGAAGGAAGAGTATAAATGGAGGCAAAATCTCTGAGTAGAAGAATGTTTGGCTTACTTGAGGAACAGCAAGGCTAATTTACCTAAGAGAAGCAGGCAAAGATAAGAGTCCTAGGCAGTGAGATCAGAGTGCAAAAGGGGGCAGTATTTTAGAAGACCTGATCAGCCATTGTAAAGACTTCAGCTTTTACCCTGACATGTGAGGCCATGAGACAATTTGGGCAGAGGAGTGATGTAATCTGACTTATGTTTGAGAAGGATCACTCCAGTTGTTATGTGGAGAAGAGTTAGGGATGCTTGGGGAAAGTGTACAAATGTAGTTCTGTTAAATGGGCAAGGGATTGTGCTAAAATTGAATATTGACTAAGACAAACATTAGAGAGTGGGAAAAGCTGTCATGAGCCTGGACAGCTATGATATAAATTCCCAACTTTAAAGCATAAGCCTTTCTCCTTATCATGCCAGGTATTTAATTAGTTTCAAAAGGTTTAAAAATATTCCTTCTTTTTTTTTTTTTTTAAATATTCCTTCTGTGAGTAAAAACTGCATCTAATTTTCTCTAATGTGAACTCTTTAAGATATAGATGCCAAATGATGGCCAAGGAGCAAGCTGTACTTAGGTGTGATATACAGGTCACTCAAGTGAGACACTTGCTGAAATACTTACTGGGTAGAGAACTGATGATGGGCCCAGCCCACTGGAGGTTGGGGTTGGTGCTAGAGTTAAGCCTGTGAACATCAGGTCAGTGGACCTGGGTTCAAGTCTCAGGTTTATCTTGTAGGATGAAGAACCTTGGATAAATTCATCTCTCAGGGCCTCAGTTTCTTCATCTGTGATATGAGGTTAATAATAATACTGGCTCTTTCAGCTCATTAACAAGCTCAGATCATTGAGGTAAAATGCTTAATACTATTTTTTGTAGTAGACTCATTAAGATTAATTATTATTATTATTATTATTTAAAGATTTTATTTATTTATTCATGAGACACACACACACACACACACACACACACAGAGGCAGAGACACAGGCAGAGGGAGAAGCAGGCTCCATGCAGGGAGCCTGATGTGGGACTCTATCCCAGGTCTCCAGGATCCCACCCTGGGCCGAAGGCGGCACTAAACTGCTGAGACACCCAGGCTGCCCCAATTTTTATTATTATTTAGTTTATTAAAGGAAACTTCTCCATAGAAATGCTTATAAAACGGGTCACCTTTATACTTCAGCCTTCATTGTTACTGCTAAAGATCTTAAGAAAGTTTAGCAAGAAAATTATAGGCCTCAGTAATTCTGTTGGTTCTTTGACATCAGGTATTTTTAAGTGCACACTGCATTATAGAGTCTGTGTCTTTTAATGAGTGAGCCATCATTTAGCAGGAAGATTCTGTGTGAATGAACATATCAATTAGGAGTATTTTTTGCTACATGTAACACAAAATATGACTAGCAGGGTTTTAAGTGATAAGGGTATATAATGAATTTTTATGTCAAGGAGTCTAGAGGCTGGTTGGTGGACCAGGAATGGCGTAGTGGTTTGAAGATCAGAGTCTGATTTGTATCTTGCTGTTTTATCATTGTTGGTAGTATTAGATTTTTATTATCATGCTGTTTATCTCACATCACAAGATGGTTGCTTATCTCATAGTTCTGGACATTATATCCTTAAGGTAGTTACATCTAGAAAAGTAGTGATGGGAGAAAAAGATGCTGTTCTCACCAAGCCTGCTCTTTGTATTTTAGAAGGGAAGCTCCCAATAAATATCCTCCTACTTCTCATTACCAGAACCCATGACAGTTGTAGATGCTTTTGCTTCATCATTGAAGGAAAGGATTACTGTATCTTCTATAGAATAATCATGTGTCATTCCTGTAAATGAGAGGAGCCTGTATTGCCTAAGATCAAGATACCTTTGCCTGCTCTTAAACAAAGAATCAGGATTTTTTTCAGCAGGTAAGAAGTACGCTTGTGTTTGTGTGTGGTGATGGGTCAGGAATGACAGTTAGGCAGGGGAGTGTCTGAATGAGTACTTTATCTTAGAGTAGTGTTGTCTGTCTTTTCTGGAAGTGACATTTAAGCTGTGATCTGAATTCCCCCAGGGAAAGGGAACCCAACCTGGAATGTCGGAGGAACAAGAATCTGTTTGTGGTGGCTGGGTGTGATGGGAAATGAGCTTGATAGGTGGGCAAGGCCAGGTTAAGAGTTTGGAATCTTACTCTATGTATGGGAAGCCATTGGAGGGTTTTTAAGCATAAGAATGGCAAGATCTGATTTCTGGCTTGAGTGGTTAATGAATGGAGATGGTAAGAGGAGAAAAAGAGACATGGATCAGGAGGCTATTTCAGGCCTCTAGGCAGTTGAATGTGAAGGATTAAACCAGGATGATATAGTAGCCAGCTTCCACATTTGCCCCCAATGATTCTCTCCTGATATCTACACTTTTATGCCAGCATATCCCACATTTTACCAGGGTTGGTCAATATGACCAGTAGAATATAGCAGAAGTGATGTTCTGTTGCTTCTGAGATTAGGTTGTAAAAGACTGTGGCTTCCATCTTAGTCTCTCTTTTCTTTGATCTCTCACTCTGGGAGAAATAGGCTACCATGTTGCGAGCAACTATAGGGGGAAGCTCACATAGCAAAGAACTGAAACCTCCAGCCAGCAGCCAGCAAGGAACTGAGTCATGCCAACAATTTCCTGTGTGACCTTGGAAGCAGATCCTTCCTCTGTTGGCTGACTACAGCCCTCATGAGTTTGCAACCTCATGAAGAGACTCTGAGCCAGAACTACCCAGGAAAGTCTGTCCCGGATTCCTCACCCTCAAACCATGTGATATAATAAATCCCCTGTTGCTCTATGGCACTATGTTCGGGAATTATTTCTTGTGCCGAAATAGATGGCTAACATAGATGGTATCAATGGAGATGGAGAGAATTGGAATTTAGGAGAATTTTAGTTCAGCAAGAATTTCTGATGGATATGTGTAAGGAGCGATAGAAAAGAATCTAATCAAAGCTAGCTTTCAGGGGTGTCTGGGTGGCTGTAGTTAGGTATCTGCCTTCAGCTCAGGTCGAGATCCTGGGGTCCTGGGATTGAGCTCACATCTCCGGCTTCCTGCTCAGTGGGGAGTCTGCTTCTCCCTCTTCCTCTGCTGCCCTCCCTGTTATTCTTTCTCTCACTCTCTCAAATAAGTAAATACAACCTTAAAAAATAGCTTTCAGATTTTTCACTTAAGCAAATGGGAAGGTTTTTGTGCTGTTTACGAAAGTGAGGAAATTTAGAGAGAAGAGCAGGTTTGGGTAACATAATTAACAGTTTGGCTTTGGGGCATGTCACACTAGAGATGCTGATTAGTTCTCAGGTGGGCAGTTGCTTGTGAGTCTGGAGTTCTGAGGAGAAGTCAGGAATGGAGAAATAGATTGAAAAGTGTCTAGAATATAGATGGCACCTAAAGGCCATCTGAACTGAATAAGATAACCTAGAGACAGCATAAAGAGAAAATAAGGGTGCAGGGCATGGCCTTGGGCCCCTCTACATTGCTGTTTTTATTGTTAACATTGACAAGGGAATGAAAAATGAATGTCTATATTAAAACACAGTTCACTTTACGAACTAAGTAACTCAAAATACATATAAGTATTAAGTTGTTCATGCTGGGCCTATTCATTATTGGGCATTCCTACTGAGGAAACCTTTTAAACCTCTTTATGATGTGGCATTTGTATACCATGGGTGTGTGTTAAGACTACTATGGGACCTTAACTCTTGAACTTCCTGACACTTGGTATACTTTCATTTGAAACTTTCCTATCGTATGGCCATAAATTTAAAAGTTAAACATGTATAGCTATGCACAGTGGCTTCTAATGTATCTAAATTTCCAAGAAACTTGTACCATATATTGGCTATTTTGAGTGCAGAAAATTTAAGGAAATATATTTTCATTTATATATTCTATATATATGCTATATATTCTATAGCAAATTATAACTTGGTATGGACCTTTAAAAAACAGATTTGCTTTACTTCAAACAACATGCTTACCCTGAGTTTTCCAGGAGTGTAGGTACATATGCTTCTTTTACAAATGATGTGGTGTGCCAGGACTTTGTCACCCCCAGGCTCCTTGGAAACAGGCAGAAGAGGTAATCTTTTGCCTTGAAGGTTTGCTTAGGGAAAACTGAAAAGCAACCTTCCATTTGAGGTCAAAACTTATAGTCTTCAAGATACATGGAAAGATACAAAATTATATTTCCAGTGATCAGGGAAAGACATGTCCAGTATAACTTGTGAAGGGACCGGTAATGACAGGTCAAGTGAATCTCTTGTATTGGTGGAATAATAGGACTGAAATATACCAGAACTTCTCAAAAGTTGAGTGTGAATAGGATCTTTTCCTTTTTGCTTTCTGGACTATTCTTTTCCTTTCTCAAGGAAGATTGAGACCCCGGGGATTGAAAAGTTTTGATTGTGGCCTAAAGCTTACAATTTGTGCTTCCCATGAGAATACCCCCAACACCATGCCTTGTATGTCCATCATGATATGTCACCAGCAGGTGGCAACAGCGGGTGCATTAGAATGAAAAACCCCAGGTCAGGATCTCTAAGGATAACTAAGAAGGGTGGCATGCCAGTGTATGCAGAAGGGAAACGACTGCAATTTATTTAAAAAGAAATGTGTTTTACCACTCTATCTCACCTCTCCAAAAGCCCATTTTCTTTCTTCCACCAACATTGATTTGGACCAGAGGTCAGTACTCTATTAACCAGAGGGAGGTCCTTTTAACAGCCTATAGATCTTTTCCTCTACATCTAGGGGAGGGTGGTTTGCCAGCATTTGTTAAAGAGTTCTCAATTTTTGACTTACCTGCCCCCTATGGGCCTCTTAAAACAACTCTGAAAACAAGTGGCAAAGAATAATTTATTATGTGGAAGACTTAGCAAGAGCCAACTAATTTGACCCGGTTAAGTGGGGTATTACAAAGCTAGGAAGGGATGACTGGTTATTTGCCAACGTGAGAGAACAACAGAATTCATTGGCAGAAGCTGTGGTCCAAAGGGTTCACTGGCATTGATGCCCAGCCAGTTGGTGAAGAGTCCCATTTCTTTGTGGATGCCAACCCAGAGAGGGACTTGCCCCTCGCAGTGGCTTCTGTGTGATTTCAGAACTAGTGTTTCGACAAACACAATATGGCAGGGTGGACATGTTTGGACTTGTTACATACACAATAAGTGTCTCAAGCTCTCTTTCAGATCCAAGGTACAAGATTACTTGAGGAATGAAGTCAACTGGGAGTGAGTATTCTTGAGGGTACATATGCTCCATAGGGATGCAGACCCTTGGAAGGGCATCCTTTGTAGGCTGAGGATGGAACAAACAGTAAATTAGTGAGGATAAGCTTGCCGTGTGTTTTAGTCTACTCTGAGCTCAAAATTACCTTACAGGCTTAATAAATTCATTAGGCCTCAGCTATCACAATATGTCAAAGGCAATAAATACAAAAATATGAGGACATGGTCTGGAGGCACAGTCTTGGCAGGGCAACTCCAAAAATGATCCTTTCATGTTCCTCTGAAAGCAAGTGTGTGATTATTTTGCTTCTTATTTCCCATCCCACTCAGAATCTGAATTGTTAGGAGTTTCCTGAGATGCAATTCTAATCATCCATGAGGCCTCTTTCCCACTTCACTCTCTCTCTAAGACTGACAACTTGTCATATTTTTAAGAAGGTGGGATCTAGGGGGCACCTCGGTGGCTCAGTCAGTTGAACATCTGACTCTTGATTTCAGCTCAGGTCATGATCTCAGGGTCCTGGGATCCAGACTGCGTTGGGCTCTGTACTCAGTGGGGAGTCTGCTGGAGATTTTCTCTCTCACTTTCACCTTCCTCACATGTACTCACTCTCTCCCTCTCTCTCAAATAAGTAAATAAATCTAAGAAAAAAAAAAGAAAGTGGGATCTGTATTTACCTTACCACCTAAAAAACTCCTGGTAGGAGGTTGGGCTATGGCTTTGGTTTTGTCTGTAACTGAAAGTTTAACTTCTTATAAGTCAAAAGTTTTTACATTTCCATTTAATTATCTATCAAATAGGGTAATAATCCTACCTTGGAGACACCATAGAACATATAACAATAATAACTAATTATGACAATAGTTTATTTATGTGCTAATTGCTAGACCATGTGGCTTGGCACTTCACTCATCTACCTCAGAGAAAAGCCAAAGACTTACCATTGCCTCCAGGACTCTATCCTATCCTACTCCCTTACCGCTGACCCCATTCCCTCCTGCTTTCCTTTCACTTGTTCATGTCACTGTACTGGTCTCCTTGCCATGTTTTGAATATACTGGAGTCTTTGCATTGCCTATTCCTCTGCCTGTACTGCTCTTCACTCGGATATGTACATAGTGAAATTTCTCACTCTATTCCATTGTTTGCTCAAATACTACCTTGTCAAGGAACTCTATCTGGATTTTTTAAAAAATACAACCTGCCTCCCACCCACACTCCTAACGTTATTGGTAACCCATGTCTAGCTCTATGTTTTCTGTGTTTCAAAACACTTATCTATATGATTATATTTTGTTTTCCATCTCCCCCAACTGGAACATAAATTCTTTAAGTGCAAGAATTTTGTTTATTTTTTTCTTAGTGGAGTATCCCAAGTATCTCAAACGTGTCTGATATACAAAGGCATTCAGTTTAATATTTGATGAATGAATGACAACACAATAATCTTATAGTTAAGTACATACACACCAACACACACTCTCATTCACACTCACATACATGTACTCATATATATATATATACTCACAAACACACACTTTCATAGACACCTCACAAACACTGTCATATTCATACACACTTATAGACACTTAGATAAAGGATTTATTTTTTATCTTGAGGTTGGTTTACAACCTATTTTGTATTCCTACTTCAAAGGTAATACAATTAGAGCTGCTTGAATATGCATTTAGGTGAATTGGCTAATTTTTTTTTCCCCTGAAATCATTTCTAGAAAATAAAAATATTTTATTTTATACAGGATAATATTTTTAATTTATACAAATTTTATAAAAATTTTATATTATACAGGATAATACCTTATTATGCATATTTGTTAGAGTATTATCTTTTTAATATGAATGAGTATACAATAGTCAGTATGAATATGAAAAATATCCATAGGAGTATTAGGAATATTTTAAGAGAAATACAGTTTTATTGTTCTTGTATATAAAATAATAATAAGCAGGCTACTGAGCTGTTCCCAAATAAGCACTCTGCTAGACCTAGTTGATTGACTAGATAAGGATCATTCATAATTAACACACTGTTGGGTAGTTGTAAATGTGTTTGAAAACAATTTGTTCCCTTAAGTAAATTTGAATGCCTCCCATCTCCGCTTTTGTTTACATTACTAATTTGTTTAATCAATGTATTTTTTTACACTGGGAACTTAAACTGTAGAGATATTGACAATAGGCAAAGTTGTATTTAGATTGTCACAAATTATTACAATTTATAATTACAATCTTAATTGATGGCATTCTTTTTCTTTTGAAAAAGTGTTCCATAATGTAACTACCAGGTGCCTTGTTTTGATGGTTACTTTTGACCTATTCACATTCACACTTTTTATCCGAATCCTCCCAAATTATGGTTCTTTTTTTTAAAGATCTTATTTATTTCCAAGAGACACACAGAGAGAGGCAGAGACATAGGCAGAGGGAGAAGCAGGCTCCCTCTGGGGAGCCTGATGTGAGACTTGATCCCAGGACCACAGGATCACAACCTGAGTCAAAGGCAGATCCTCAACCCCTGAGCCACCCAGGTGCCCCCCAAATTTCATCCAGAAATTATTGGTTCTTTATCCAAATTCTCATCCAGAAACTATTGAGCCACAAAAACGTGGCTTTTGTTTTGTTTGCAAAGGAATATTGGTGGTAGAGATGAGTGATAGTTTTACAGCTCTATTTAGTTCACCTGATATTTGGTTTAGTTGGCATTGCATCCAGGAAGTACAGCTCCTTCCACTGGATACTTTCTCTTGTTTGGTGTTCTAGGATCTATGTGTTCTGCATCTGCTCAAAGTAACCATCTAGTTTTGGTTGGAACATTCCTGCAGAGACTTACTATTTTCCCAAATAGGGTAGTACATGATTGCATAGTTAGAGGTGTTACAGAGTTCTTCCTCATGTATAGCTAAAATTTGACTCCTTGGGGTTGTCCCCATGGGCAGGAGATCTAATGCTGTAATAAGGTCCTATCTACTACTTCTTTCTTCCTCTACACATCAAGATCCTTTTCTCAAGAAGACTAAGAGGGACATTATTCCTTAGTTTTTTTTCTGCTCCAGGAGAGACCGGATATATCTACTTTCTTATTTTTTTTTAACAAAATGAGCATTTATACACACATACACCCATATAGTTCATGTCATCATTTTGAAGTTTTCTTCATTTTTAAATGGAATCTTGTAGTCTTTGCCTCCAGGAAGAAATCATTTCTAATTGGTAGAAAGTCAGAGGGAAAAGGAAAATGGTTTTTGTGTTATAGAGGCTTTTGTCCAGACAACTTTATAAGGGTACATGCCTTCTGTAAAATGAGGCGCAACTATTTCCTGGTAAAGTCTGCAGGGGCACCTGGTTACTGCCATTTGTATCTTTCAGGTCAGATTATAGGCATTCTTACCAACATTACTGGTTCTCAAAACATCCCCGTTTGAGATCATCAATCCCTCATCATTGCTTCTCCTGTTCTAGGGAGGATAATCTGGAAATACACATTGACTGAGACCCTGTCCAAATATTACACAAATCTAACCAAGACTCAAATCCAAACCTTTGGACATACACGAACAACAGCAAGAGAGGACAAATGGAGTATATGTGTCTACATCAATGAGCTGCATTATCGTAGGTAACGGGGACTTCAAGTCTTCATTGTAATGCCTTAACTTTTTCTAATTGATCAAAAGCAAGGGGATATGGAAGGAATTTGCTAACCTTGACGATGTCTTAGATCCAAGTTTGATCTTCAACTTCTGGATTGCTTTGAGAAATAGCTGAACACATAGCAATGATCAATTGAAGAATTATAATTAGCAAAATTATGTATTTTTTCTTGGACCCAGATAACAGTCATCTGCAGGAGATTAGATATCAAAATAGAGCAGGGTAAAAGAAATCATCCAGGAACATCACCATCAACTTAAAATTAAATCTAGTGAGGTCTAACATCAAAGGAGATTCTTTTGGTGTTTGGAATTGTTTAGTCACTACAAGGATCATTTTCAGAACCAAACCTTCTGCTTTATCTCTGTGGTCATTTTTGTCTACTAGCAAATGAGGTGAGAGCCTCTGGGCTATTAGAAACATTTAAGCTATTTTATGGAACTACTCATGGAGGGCAAGAGAGAATGTGCTTGTCAACAAATGGCTATTTACAACTATCACTGAATTCTTAGTAAAGATACCTGAGCGTTTTGATTTCCTTGATGCACCAAGACCTTTGCTTCTTGCTACTTAATATATTTCCAAAATTTGGCGAATAGAGTTTGGTTTCAAAGTTTATAGAATATTTTGTAAACTTTAGAGGGAAAATCTGTGTTAGAATATGGTTATAAGATGTTATTAGGAATATTTAATCAGAATAAACAAATACTGTGCCCTCAGCTGACATTTTAATTAGTAGGGTCTTAATTAAAGGCTGAGAAGCTGTCATTGAATTTATATTTAATTTACATATTAAATACATAGCCTATGATAAATATGTAAAAGAGGATGTTTTGCATATTCACCAAGTTTTTCCTTTGTCTAGTTGAATAGTTGCCTCTTGCTTTCTTTTTTTTTTTTTTAAAGATTTTATTTATTTATTCATGATAGTCACAGAGAGAGAGAGAGAGGCTCAGAGACACAGGCAGAGGGAGAAGCAGGCTCCGTGCACCGGGAGCCCGACGTGGGATTCGATCCCGGGTCTCCAGGATCGCGCCCTGGGCCAAAGGCAGGCGCCAAACCGCTGCGCCACCCAGGGATCCCTGCCTCTTGCTTTCTTGATTCTCCAGCAGTCTTGGTTGGAGAGTGGTTTAAAGCTATCGTTTAGGGGATCCCTGGGTGGCTCAGTGGTTTAGCGCCTGCCTTTGGCCCAGGGCACGATCCTGGAGACCTGGGATCGAGTCCCACGTCGGGCTCCTTGCATGGAGCCTGCTTCTCCCTCTGCCTGTGTCTCTGCTTCTTTTTCTCTCTCTCTCTATGTCTGTCATAAATAAATAAATCTTAAAAAAAATAAAGCTGTCATTTAGGTATTGAGAGTAAATTTTGAAACCTCAGCTTCAGACTGGGAGGCCTACTAGAAAGTAAAATCACTAAGGAAGACTTAGATGGATCTCCTAGAAAAAAAAATCGATTTTAGTTTCTCTTAAGTTAATGTTAGGCCTGAAGGAAGGCTGAAAATAATGAACTTTTAAGGACTGTATTTTGTACTATGACATTAAGTGAAATGGAAAATACTTCCAGTACCTGGAACACATACCTGTATCATAGTTTATGGCTTGGTATCATTTAGAAAGTAAAGATGATATTTTCTGAATTTCTCTGTGATAATCATATGTATTTTCCTTCTGATTTAATTTCTTTTGTGGAGGTGGGCAAGGGGACTATTAGTAGTTTCCCAATCTTTTGAAACTTTTAGAGTAGGCTTAGAACCTTTGCACATATCAATACCCTCCACCTTTCAAGATATCACACAGCTCTTTTTTATGGAACAGGAAAAGAAACCAAACCAAAACCAAACCAAAAACCTCTAACCAAACACCAATACACCACTCTTAGACCAAATTGTTCTCTTTGCTCTTTAAGAAAGAGTCAAACTAACACATGGTTAGTGGGGTATATTAGCTGCTGACTTGGCATTCTTTTTGCACTCAGGACTTTGAGACTTTTGGATTTTCAGGACTTTACCCTGAACACTTTTTCCCCCAGGTTGATATCCCAAGAATGTCAAATACATTTTTGGAATTCAGCAAGACAGTTAAAAATTGCACTGACAGATTGAAAGATACATTAATTCCTCTTTAGAGTTAGGAAAAAATAACTAGTCATGAGTACCTGCTGGAAAATTTTAGGGTTTGTTGTAAAAATTTCAGACCTGGAAGTCACTTGAGCCTTTTATGTCCTATCCAAACCAGTCCTAAAGAGTAAAGTCTTAGTTGGCCTAGGACAGTCCCAATTTATGCTTGTTGTCCTTGAATTATAAAAGCACCCCCTGCTACTCTCAAGAGTTTCTGGTTTAAATGATATATAGTTACCTTACTAGGAAGGGAATGGAATCTCAAGCCTTGATAGAGTTGCATAGGTTTTTCAACTAGATGGAACTAAGTTTACAGCAAAGTAGAGATGGACTCCTTTAACTTCCAGACCATGGTTAAATCTATTATACTGATGCTATTCATGATTTGGGATGAATTGGATAAATGCAAAACCTCTGGATTTTTCACTAAATAGGGCATGTGCCAGTGGTTCTCAAATTTTAGCTTACATTAGGATTACCTGGGGGCTTGTTAAAACAGACTACTGAGCCCCACTCCTAGAGTTTCTTATTTCAGAAATCTAGGGTGGGGCTGATAATTTGCACTTCTAGCAAGCTCCCAAGTAATGCTGGTGCTGCTTGTGCAGGGCACTCTCATTTTGAGAACCTCCGACCTACACAGTGTTAAAGCGACATTTTCACGAGTTTCATGACTGTGCACCTTCCCCCACTGTAAATGTTCACTTTTTCTTCTCAATATACAATTTATTTGATTTGTGCCATAATATTCTTATCTTACAGTAAAAACTAGAGGGGAAGAGTGAAAATTTAATTTGAAATACGAAATTCATGGGAAAAGTTAGGGTGAAGTGGGATTGGGCTAGTTGTGTTTTTCATCAGCAGGCACAGGACCAGTCTTTGAGGGCAAAACTGGAAGGCTGTCCAATTGGAAGGGAGAAAATTGCTTCTACTTGTATGTTTAAGAAGCTTGCTACTCAAAGTCTGTCCATGATCCATCAGTATCATCTGGAGATTGCAGGAAATGCAGTTAGGAGCTTCTGAGGCTCCTCTGAGAGCTTCATAAATCAGTTCTGTCTTAACTGGTACAGTGAGTGAATGCAGAAGGAATGGAGTCACTGAACTGGATGGGCACCTAAAGTTTACCTTGAGATGGTGGAGGCATCAAAAAGTCTTAATTGCAAAAATTCTTTCCCACTGAAGTATTAGCTTCAGACAGTCTCTGCTTTCAAACCATTGTGAAGTAAGTTGATTTGAAATAGTTTTGTATTTTACACACTTAATAAAATCCTGAACCCAACAGAAATCTGGAGGGGGGAGACCTGCACCACCCTCATTTGGAGAAATACCTAGCTGGAAATAGATGGGAAACTAACATCAGGGTAAGAAACTCAGAGGAAGGCTGAATTTAAAATAATACAGCACCATATCAGTCAGGGAAGAGTTTATCTCAACAGTTGCCTTAGCCTAGGTTAGAGGAATTTAGTTGGTAAGAATGAAGTTATGTATTAATAGCACCATTGAATGTGATACTGTATATAGAGAACCCAAAAGACTCTACTCCAAAATTGCTAGGATTCATACAGCAATTCAGTAATGTGGCAGGATACAAAATTAATGCACAGAAATCAGTTGCATTTCTATATAATAATGAGACTGAAGAAAGAGAAATTAAGTCATTGATACTACTTACAATTGCATCCAAAACCATAAGATACCTAGGAATAAACCTAACCAAAGAGGTAAAGGATCTACACTCTAAAAACTACAGAGCACAAATGAAATAAATTGAGGAAGATACAAAGTGATGGAAAAACATTTCATGTTTATGGATTGTGAATATTGTGAAACTGTTTATGCTACCCAGAGCAATTTACATATTCAGTGCAATTCCTATCAAGATACTATGGACTTTCTTCACATACTTGGAACAAATAATCCTAAGATTGGTATGGAACCAGAAAAGACCCCAAATAGTCAGAGGAATGTTGGAAAAGAAAACTGAAGCTGGGAGCATCACAATGCCTGACTTCAAGCTGTAGTACAAAGTTGCAATCATCAAGACAGTGTGATACTGGCACAAAAACAGACACATAGATCAATGGAACAGAATGGAGAACCCAGAAATGGACCCTCAACTCTATGGTCAACTTATCTTCAACAAATAAATTAGAAAGAAGATCCAATGGAAAAAAAGACAATCTCTTCAACAAACGGTACTGAGAAAATTGGACAGCCACATGCAGAAGAATGAAACTGGACCATTCTGTTACACCATACACAAAGATAAACTCAAAATGGTTGAACGATCTAAATGTGAGACAGAAATCCATCAAAATCCTAGAAGAGAACACAGGCAGCAACCTTTTTGATGTTGGCCATAGCAACTTCTTGCAAGACACGTCCATAAGGGCAAGTGAAACAAAAGCAATAATGAACTACTGGGACTTTATCAAATAAAAAGCTTCTGCACAGCAAAGGAAACAGTCAACAAAACTAAAAAGCAATCTACAGAATGGGAGAAGATATTTGTAAATGACATATCAGATAAAGGGCTAGTATCCAAGATCTATATAGAACTTATCAAACTTAACACCCCAAACCCAAAGAATCCAGTCAAGAAATGGGCAGAAAATATGAACAGACATTTCTCCAAAGAAGATCTACACATGGCCAACAAGCATATAAAAAAAGGCTCCACATCATTTGCCATCAGGAAAACACAAATCAAAATCACAATGAGATACCACTTTACACTAGTGAGAATGGCTAAAATTAACAAGACAGGAAACAAGAAATGTTGGCGAGGATGTGAAGTGAGAACACTCTTGCACTGTTGGTGGGAATGCAGGCTGGTGCAGCCACTCTGGAAAACTGTGTGGAGGTTCCTCAAGAAGTTAAAAATAGAGCTTCCCTACAACCTAGCAATTGCACTATTATTTTTTTTAAAAGATTTTATTTATTCATGGGAGACACAGAGAGAGAAGCAGAGACATAGGCAGAGGGAGAAGCAGGCTCCCTGCAGAGAGCCCAATGTGAGACTCGATCTGGAAACTCCAGGATCACACTCTGAGCTGAAGGCAGACGCTCAACCCCTGAGCTAACCAGGTGTCCCGCACTACTGGGTATTTACCCCAAAGATGCATATGTAGCGGAATGACGGGACACCTGCACCCCAATGTTCATAGCAGCAATGTCCACAATGGTCAAACTGTGGAAGGAGCCAAGATATCCTTCAACAGATGAATGGATAAAGAAGATGTGGTGTATATATACAATGGAATATTACTCAGCCATCAGAAAGGACAAATACCCGCCATTTACATTGACGTGGATGGAACTGGAGGGTATTATGCTGAGTGAAATAAGTCAGCTGGAGAAAGACAATAATTATATGGTTTCATTCATATGTGGAATATAAGAAATAGTGAAAGGGACCATAAAGGAGGGGGGAAACTGAGTGGGGAAAAATTAGAGAGGAAGACAAACCATGAGAGACTCCTAACTCTGGGAGACAAAGGATTACAGAAGGGGAGGTGGGTCAGGGGATGGGGTGACTGGGTGACAGGCTATAAGGAGGGCACATGATGAGATGAGCACTGAGTGTTATACTATATGTTGGCAAATTGAATTTAAATTAAAAAAAATTAATAACACCATTGAAATAAAATTCTCCTGGAAGTTCTGAAGGTGGAATTAATAAGAATTTCCAGTAATGTTATTTTAAGTACATTGAGTTTTCCAGGAATAATTAGATCCAAGTGATAAGACATTGGCATTGGATTTTCATTTCTTGCCATTTCTTCAACAACAACAAAATGGGGAAACTTTTTCTGTAAAATACATATTAAAAACAGAGTTTTGTGTGAGTCAAGCAGAATCACCTTTGCAACTGTAGCAATGGTGAGTCACCATTTTAAATTACTTGTCAACTCTCAAAACCCTGCGGTTGCTATGAATGACACCACCTTTCCTGGAGCATGCCTCAAAGATAGACAGCCCCAAAGAGTACCATTTTCTCCCTGACTTTTAAGAGGCCAAGTGTTCAAAATGCACTTTTCCTTTGTGCACCTGCAGTTTTGAGTCAACAAAAATTGCTAACCCAGGGTGATAAGCTCCATATAAATAATTAATGACATGGAACTAATTACTCCTGCATTAGGCCACCTGCACCCTCAAAGCACAAGAGCCCCAGGTGTGAAAATTGCAGGGGCAGCTAATTGTGAGCTGCATTTCATCACGTAAACCCTGCAGAGGAGGCCCTGGCTGTTTCCTGCTCACGGTTTTTCAGGGTTCAGCAGGCTGAGCATGGGTGGGACTAGCTGCATTTGTAACTATCTCAGAAGGCAAACCAGACAACACAGTGACTTGAAAACTGAGCCTTTAGAGGCCTCCAGGAGGTAATAGGGATTAGGTTTAATTAGAGGAAAATACAACTTGAAGGATATGGTTGGAAATTGTCCCTTGAGGTGTGTGAAACGTCTTGCAACAATTCTAGGTGAGAATGCTACATTCAGGAGCTAGGAGACATCTGGTTACTCAGGTAGATTACCCAACTAGAGGACTTTAGGATTTCAGTTTTGAAATAAATTATACACCTATACATCTGAAGTTTTATAAGTATTCTTTTGGGTGGGGATCTTTGAGTACACTGGTGCTGTGTATGTGTATGTATGTATGTGCATGGTGTAGACTCCCCCAGCCAAGATTTTAAAATCATTTTTAAAAGGAAATCTAAGACAACTCTGTGCTGACTTAAGCACCTGTAGAAATTCTCAGGCTGTCTTGCAGAGGACTCATTATTATTGTGTGTTGGCTTTGGAATGAGGAAGAACAGAAAAAAAAAACATGATTACAGTTATTACATCTAGCAACTTCAAATTCACTGTTGGAATTTGCTTGATGCAAAGAGCATGCTTGGTCTGAAAATCAAGCTCCTCATATACTGATAGTTTCTTATCAATTATTTTTCCTATTTCATGGTTTGAAGGTGAGCTGAGGAAAGGAATATTTATGAAGTGATAGGATTAAAGTATTCTAAAAGTAACTGGAAAAATTCCAACTGAGTTTGTTCAGCTATATATTTTTCCTTCTATATACACACAAATACACAATTTTACATGAATTAGATCATAGAATACCACTGTATTCATTTGTAAGTTGAAAAATTTGAAAAAATGCTTTTTTTGGCTTAACTCCCTTATCCCCCTTTTTGCCCTTGAAACCTGCAACAACCTACAATTTCTTTTCTGTGCTCATTATAATATTTAAATTTATATTTAAATAAATGCATAGTGGTCTCTAACCATTTTTTTTTAACTAATAAACTTCTGTTGAGCAGTTTTAGATTTACATAAAAAATGAGTGGAAGGGGGCAGCCTGGGTGGCTCAGCGGTTTAGCCTTCAGCCCAGGGTGTGATCCTGGAGACCCACGATCGAGTCTCACGTTGGGCTCCCTGCATGGAGCCTGCTTCTCCCTCTGCCTGTGTCTCTGCCTCTCTGTGTCTCTCATGAATAAATAAATAAAATCTTAAAAAAAAAAATGAGTGGAAGGTACAGAGATATCCCATAAGCCCCTCAACTCCTCTTCTCCAGTATTTCCTATTCCTAAATCTTGTGTTGGTTTGGTACATTTGTTACAATTGATGAGCCAATATTGTTACATTATTACACATTATTAACTAAATTCTATACTTAGGGTTCTTTCTTGTGTTGTACACTCTATGTGGTTTGACAGATATGTAATGACATAGTGCCCACCATGACAGGACCAGAAGAGTTCTGCCTCCCTAAAATTCCTAATCATGTTTTTACAAAAATTGGATATAACTTACATCCTTTTGCTCAGCATCTTTCAGTCAACTGACTGGGTAGATCTACCTCTTTCCTTTTAATGGCTGTGTTGTTTTCCGTAGTAAGACTGTGCCACAATTTATTCAGCATTTCCCCTTGTGGAGTAGAATATAACATTATACTATTGTACATATTGTGCTTTTATAACTACAGGATTAACTCCCAGGAGCAGGGCTGCAAGATCAAGACTATGTGCACTAATAATTTTAATAAGCATTGTCATGTTGCTTTTAAAGATAGCTGCATCAGGTGACATTTCTATGAGTAATATGTGAGTACCTTTTTTAGTCCAAATCCCCACCAGGAGAAGGTGTTTTTTAAGGGTTGGCATTTTTAAACACTTGGTAATTCTTGTTTGAGGACACATGACACACTAGTTACTTCTGTTGGCTCTGAATTCTGATTGCATTAGAATTCTAGCTTTATCAGTTTTTGCTCATCCGACCTCAGGCAATTCCCTTCACTTCCTAGTGCCTCAGTTTCCTCATCTGTAAAATATGGATGGTAATGATTCTATTAACATTATATGGTTGGGTGATAAATAAAACACATAAAACACAGGCTTGGCCTGTGCCTGGCTTAGACTAGGTATTCAGTTAATGATAGTTTTTATTGTTAAAATGTTACAGATTAGTCATCAGACCCTTTGGGCAATATCCAGGAATATTGATTTATTATGATATTCCTGGATAAATTCTAGAATTCTTTCAAATTTGGTGATAATTAGGTTAGATACAAAGCAGGTGCAAACATTCCCTTAATGCTAAACCACAGAATATAGTGCTCTGAAACAGAGGGCCATCTAGGATGATTGTTCCTCTGCATATGTGCAAAAAAGTTTAATTAAAAACCAGGTATTAGAGAACCTTGCTCTGCAAGAGTACAAACCTTTTGTCAGAGTTGAAGCTAGCTAGCTACGTTGCATATCAAGTTTATTCAAGTGTTATTTCTTGCTTCTCCATATTTACAGATGATATAGAAGCTATTACTATTAAATTATTAAGTAGATTATTTTTCTTCAGATTTTATCTTTAACTTTTTGCTTAGGCAGTCTGTAGACTGTACCTCAGGGCATATTATATGTTCCCTGTGATTCTTTGGACCTAAGACTATCTCTGACTCTCTGTTTATCGCTCTATCCCATGCTGTTTTTCTATTCACTCACCTAAAATTACTCCTTAAGAAAAGCTGGAAGCATCCTTTGGGGATAGAGAGAGGGGAAGGAAAAGGGCTTAGGGGAGGAAGATGGGAGGAGAGATGGGAATTTGATCTCTATGTTTGAAATGGAAGCATTATCCTTCAGGAGCTTCTAGGCCAGTGGTGGTCAGGTGACAGGACAGGTGTTCCATTCTAGTTCCAGGTGAAATGGCCCCTCCCTCAAATGAGAATTCTTATGCTAGATTAAGAAATTGTGAGCATGCTGATAGTATGGGTCCTGGTCTCATGCTGGGCAATGTGTAGTTGTGATAGAAAGCCAGTTATATCGGATAAAGACCTTGAAGAATTGTGAAAATTTTTGCTTGTTTCTCTGGTGACTTTTGCTCTATCCTGAAGCAGGAAATATGGCTTATGAACTAGAAGACCTTCTAGTAAACATGCCTTGCTATGTTGATCTTTATTTCTGAATCAGAAGATGACACATGTTGTCAGATAAAGGAGTTTTCACTAGCTGTTGTGAGCAATGCCAAACATTGAAATTTCTAAGACCTTTTCACCATTTTATGGGATTTGTGGAAGAGAGGATTCTAATCAAAATTGTTATTGACTTGAAGAATTGGTAAAGTGCAGTTTCTGAACAGTAAATTGAAAATTAGTTGTGTGTTTTTTTAAAAAAACAATTTGAGCCAATTTCTATATGACTCCATATCAAAAAGCAATTTATGTTTTGTACACTTTATTTTATTATATTTTTAAAGATTCATTTATTTATTTGACACAGTGAGAGCACAAGCAGAGGGAGAAGCAAGCAGAAGGAGAAGCAGACTCCCTTTTGAGCAGGGAGCCTGATGTGGGGCTCGATCCCAGGACCCTGCAATCATGACCTGAGCTGAAGGCAGACATTCAACCAACTGAACCCCCATGTGCCCCTGTTCTATACATTTTAAAATATTAATTTAGTAAGAGTCACTGAGTGCCTATGATATGTAAGAAATTGGGCAATTAAAGTCTGAAAGGCCAGATCCAACTCCTTTCTAAGTTTACCATCAAGAATAGGAAGTATAACACTTGTTAGTAATTTTAATTTGTATTAAGTTCTGAGCAAGTACAACTGAGTGAGTGAGTGTAAGAAGAAGGAATAACTTCTGCTTGGAAAATCAGCAACCGTATCACATGGGCAGAGAAAAGGGGTCAGGCTCTTAATGATAGGTATGGATTCCAACATCTTTAGTGAGAGGAAGCCTTCCTAAGAAGCTATGATGTGTAGTCTGAGAGTGTGAGGATCATTCTAGAGAGAGTGAATAGGTTGATTTGGTTCCCAGATGGGTAGGACCAGTCTTAATTTAAAATATTTCCCTTTCATAAATATAAATTTGTGAATTAATAAAAATAAAAATCCCTTGTCATGCCATGTGTCTCAATTCTGGGCTGATAAAGTCAGTTCACCTAAATTCAAGAAAAATGGTGGGCAGTAACTCTCAAATGGTGGAGGGACTGTAATATTGAGGCTCTTGGATAACAGCTTTGTTTGTTTGTTTGTTTTGTTTTGTTTTGTTTTGTTGTGTTTTTGTTTTTTGTTTTTTTAATTTTAATTTTTTTAGTGGACTTCCATTCTGGAGTCCACAGGGAATTATTAAAATGTTTTGAGTAGGTATGGTATTAGAATTGTCAAAGATGAAACTGTCCCTAAGAGAGTCAGAGAAGAAACAAGACTTACCAATCACTTATATGGAAGGAGCAATGAAATGGGAGAAACCAGAGATGAATCTGATGTTTTAAACTGTTGTGTATTGATTGAAAGGTAATGTAGGGAGCAATTTATTGCTTGAGCTGTAGAGAGCGTAGTTATAGCTTAAATCTCATTCTCCTCATTTCCTAAGAACAACTTTGGGAAAGTTTTCTTATCTTTAAAATAGGAATCCTAATAGAACCCAATTAAAGAAGTTGTCTGGGCCGCCGGGTGCCTCAGTGATTTAGCGCCGCCTTCAGCGCAGGGCCTGATCCTGGAGACCCAGAATCGAGTCCCACGTTGGGCTCCCTGCATGGAGCCTGCTTCTCCCTCTGCCTGTGTCTCTGCCTCTCTCTCTCTCTCTCTCTTGCTCATAAATAAATAAAATCTTTAAAAAAAAAAAAAGAAGTTGCCTAAATAAATCTGTGCTTCAAAAGTTGTAGTTATTTATGTTAGTAGGATAGTATTTCAGGCAAGAAAACTCAGATATTCTGACTGAACTGCCCAGGTCCCTTCCATTTGTTGGAGTCAGTATATCAGAGGCAGAAATCAAAATCAGCATAAAATAATGGGTAGGGGTTTGGGTTGGTTTTCCATTTGTAAATTGCCTGTGGAATGCATGGATGATTTATAGACATTCTAATAGTGAAAGATAGAAAGGGAAAATAAAGGATAGGAATGGTAAGGTGGGACATCCTAAACCAAAGCAGAGAATTATTACTAGGAAAATGATGTGTAATGGGGGGATGGGAAGCTGGCAGGAGGAAGCCTGGATCATGTGTATACTCATTACACTGCTTATTTTGGAAAAGATGTGGAAAATTGCATGCAGAGTTTGAAAATGACTGTCCCAGCTATGATTCACTAAAGAAGTCACTCTCAGCCTCATCGACCTTGGCATTTTTTCAAAGGTCATGTTTACACATAATTTATAAAGTTATAACATGCGGTTGAAAGTTTCTCTGGCATATTTAGAAATGTCAGGGAGGGCATTTCTCACCATTTCACTCTGCCTGCCTTCAGTTTCTGCCTATGTTTTAATTCAGTAAGTATTTATTGTGCTTAGAGCAAAGAAGGGCTCTAGTTTTGTGTGCTATAAACCACAAATCTGGAGCCCTCTGCAACTTTAGTTCCTGTTGTGTTTGCCACCTGGTTCTCAGCAAGTCACCTTTAAATGAAGAAATGTCTGTGCTGTGGGTTCTGAGAGCATTGTTCATCTGGCCCCTCACATTAGTCATCTTCATTTTCTGGGTCATAACTGAAGAGAAGTTTTTAAAAATGTTTTGAAGAAAAATCCTCAGGTTAGGTATATTATGGAATCCCATCTGGCTGCAGCTTTTGCCTTGTGATTTGTTACCATTAAAGGGACGTCACTTCTCCAAAGGGCCCATCTCATTCCTAGGCAGTTCTAGTTGCTAACATGTTCTTCCTTAAAATCTGTGTCTATTTTTGCTTGTTGATCCTGGAACTATTTAGAATAAATCTCTTTCCTCTTTTGCACTAAGCAATTAATTTGGAAGCTATCATGTTTCCATATATTTCATTTTTTTCTTTTACAAGCTAAACCTGCCTCAGTTGTTTCAATAAATTTTCTTGTGACATGGTGAACACTGTTTTACATTTCCTCTTTCTAATATTTGAAGTCTGTTCTATCAGTAATTAGCAGATAGTATTATGTCTTCGGGGTAACTTATCTTGATAGGTATACTAGGCTTTCACATAGATAAGTAAGTAATAAGTAATAAAACTTACTTAATTTTTAAAATTAATTTCTCCCTGAAAGTTAACATGTTGACATGTGGAGGTGATAATTTCAGTTATTTGACTAATTTCCTGAGGAAAACTCCTTTAGTGTAATTTTGAAGGTTTGCCACTCTGCTTTCCAGAGAGGTTTCTGGTGACCAAGTCAGATTTGAACATGCTTCAGATTTTATAAAAAAGGAGTTTTTTAGCTTTTGGGGCAGAATTATTTCATAATATTAATTCTTTTACAGCAATATAAAGTGGGCTTCTTTATTCATTTGTTCATTAAACATTTACTGACTGAGTGCCCGACATACATTAGGTGAGAAGTTGTAAAAGATAAATAACATTCCTGCCAGTCACCAAAAGCTCTCCTGGTGTCAGCTGGCTTTGCTCTTCCATTGATAAAGCTCATTATGCTGTTCAAGTGCTTTTATGTGTACTATGGCATTTGAACCATGGACTCTGGAATCTGGAGGAGCAGCGAGAAGCCAGAGGTCGCTCTTGTTGAGAGCTGAAGTACCTGAAACCCAGAGTGGAAATGTCATTTGACTTTGTCCCATCCTGTCCACCAGGCTCTACAAACAAGTGTGAAGTAACAAAACCAACTTGGGATTGAACAACATTGTCGTTATTTTGAAACTGGAAGTGATAGGAAAAGTTTTAAAACTTACAAATGTGGTATTTTTCATATTTTTGAGTGGAATGTTATTTTCCATAGATCTTAGGGACTTTTCTGGAGTTAACCTGAAAGGGACAACACTTAGGGAGATGTTTAGAGGCCATTATTAAACTTCCTGATACCTCTGAGATAATAGCCCATATTTATTGTGATTTAGCAACAAATTTATTTGTAGGAAAATTTTTCTAGCTACCTCAACTTTGGGAATAAAGACAGAAACCCAGAGGGGATCATAAAATTTTTTTGAGCAGCCAAACAGATGTTACAAGTTCTGTAATTGAGTTTTAACAAGAGGATTTTGCAAATTCAAGAAATAGCTAAATGTTGTTTATACATTATCCTTAAGATGGCAGGGAAGAGTTTAATTAAGTGTAGAAGATCACTAACAGAGGTGGAAATCTTTGGTTATGTGGAAAGTGATATTGGAAATATGAGATATTATGAGCTGTTTAATGGAGTATAAAAAACAAGTTGGATTTGAAATTGAAGATGATTTTGGAGAGACAACAATTAATGCAGGCCCAGGAGGGTTTTTCTAAAAAGTAATATTGTTAAATAAAAAGATATTTGAACATAAGCCTTGAGAATGTCCTCAACCCTTTGAAGCCATGATTTTAGCTTTCGGCTATGTGATACATGTCTTTTACCTCCATTTCATTACCATTTTTGGATCCCATCGTTAAACACATTATTTAGCAGTATAGGTCAAATTCTTTTCAAACAAATGCCACTAAAATGCAAAAAAGATTCCCAGATATCACTAATTTTACATGGCATTACATGCAATAAAATTCCAGAACTATAAAATAACTTCATTAAACCTGAGAGTTTATTGTATAAGAGAATTTGGATTGTGCCCAAGTTATCTGAAGTGTAATACTGTTATCCACCTGGGTTGAGCCTAACTTCCCATGAGCTTTGGCACTGAGGTAGGGGGTCTTGAGCTAATTAGTCACTTTTTGCCAGAGGCCAGGGATTAAATCATGTTTCCTGGAAACTATAATTCTATAGATATGTTTTCAAAGTTTTATACGTCTCAGCAGTGTCACTCATCTGCAAAGTTTCATGATATTTTTTCCATCAGTATTTGACTGCCTGGGTATAAAAGGAAAGAAAGTATATGATTGGATTGATCTAAGGTTTGGAAGTGTAGGAAAAGGACAATCAGTAGGAGCAAAGTCGGAAGAACAAATAAGACTGCTTAGGAAAGGAAGCCAAAAAGAGGCTCCTTGAATGGAGGAAAAGGGAAGCTACTAGGACTAGAGGACATCATGAGTGAAGGAAGAAGATGGAAGAATGTGCTCAGAAGGAAGAGTATCTGGAATTAAAATTTCAGAAGTGGAACAGTCTTGAAATTCTGGTTATGGTCATGGAAGTAGATTAGCAAGTAGTCGAGATTTTAGTAATGCATGCAGGCAGACAGAGCACCATCGGTATCTGATAATGGCTGTGTTGTCTAATTGGGTGTTGCCAGTTGGCAAGAGCTATGGTGATCCCAAGACTGTGATCCAGGTACCAAAGTCTCCAGTTGATGGAGGGAGTATTCTAGGAGCCAGTAAGTATCAGTCCTGTAGACTGGCAGGCAGTGGTGGAATTAGGTGTCATAAGGCTTTGTAGAGAGGGAGTTTGGAAGGCTTGGAAGGTCGCAAGGAACAAGGAGAATGCTGATGTTGAACTTGTCCATGAGTGTTGGGAGATTGAATAATCTTCCATTAATAAAGTTGCAAGGGGGAATGGAGTGAATTTGTGAAAGGGCAGATTTTGCTTAGCAGGGGGACACACGTTGATCTCCAGTTTCCTTAATCTATAAGACTCTTAGAATCTGTTTTCCACATTTGAATTCTCACCACCATCTATGGCCAAGTGGCCAATGCTACAACCCGCATGAAGAGATCTGGTGGCTTGGTTTTAACACCTTGTTTGAAAGCCAGCAGCCTGAATCGGCAAGCCTCATCCTACCCCGTAATGTCCCACAGCTGTGAATTCTCCAGTTAATTATATGTTGGGTAATGAGGATTGCTTTTATCTGTACTAAATTTCAGTTTTAAGCTTTATTAATGGGCTTTCATTTTGGCACTTGTGGGAAAAGGGCAGTGAAGAGGCCTATTAAATTTTCTCTTAGGTTTTTATATATCTTCCTTCCTTCCAAATAGAATAATAAATATTTGCTTCCTTTCTTCCATAGCATTCTCCCATTGCTTTTAACCCAGATGCCTTGTCCAACATTTCTGAATCCTAGGTATGCCACTTATTAGTTCTTGGGCTTCTCTGTGCCTCAGTTTCCTCATTTGTAAATTGATGATAATATTATTTACCTCAGAGTCTTGTTATGAGGTATAAGTGAACTAGTAACATTTGGAAAACAGTAAGAACAGGGTCTGGCAGTAATAAGCCAGATGAAAAGTATTTGTTAAATAAAAATACTGTGTATATGATTCATTAGTAGTAACACTTGCTGAGAACTTGGCCACAGAAAACAGCAACATAAAGCTATGACTAGTGTTGTCCTCTTTTAAAGACAAAATTCGTCCTTTCCTTGGAGTTCCCCATTGTGGTTCTGCAGACTTGCATATCTCTAGTAGAATCTTGTGAATAGATACATTCTCAGTATCAACTTCATAACTTCCTCTGCTTCTGTCACCATGGGCCACTTATCTCTCTACTGTCTCACACTTGTTCCAGCCAAAGATTAGGAATTTCAATCAGTCTTAGTGTGGATTAGAAGCCTTCTTCTGCTTTGGTGTGCTATAAGCCTCTCAAGGCTAGTGGTTGGGCCATTAAAGGGCCCGAGTTGAACTTAATTGTTAACCCACTTCCTAACCAAACTTCTAACTCAATTAGCACTTATTTGACTGTCTAAATCTTTGGCTTGAAGCACCCTGCCAGTTTGGGTGGGAGCTTTGGTATGAAAAGACACCCTTTTCCTGGGAACTCAGCCCGGACAAACCAATTCATTTCACACTTCTTTCCAACCGCCTACAAATGGGAAGCAAATCTTCATCCCAGTTCATCTATTGGGATTGCAGCCAGCAGGCTGATAGATCCCATCAGCCAGTCCATCTCTTAAGTTTCCTGGTCTTTTTAAATATTTATAATGGCTTTTGAATAACACCTTTACTTTAAATAGCCTTTTCATTGGGAGGCTTCTGTGCTTGCTGGCAATTCCTTTGGGGAGAGCAACAATTTTGAAGATGATATTTGTGTCCCTCTTAATGCCATTTTATAACTTGAGCGTTAAAGATTGTTAAGCAAACAAGTAAAGCCTTTGGTTTTGTACTAACATTTTATGACTGGTGAATTCAGTGACCTTCTACTTTGGCTTTGATCTTAATTATTTTAAATATCATAGGGTCTGATTCACAAGGCAGTAACGGCAGCTCATTATTCCTGGCATGATTAGTCTAGGTTAGAAATTAGCTTTGAGGCCCCCGGCACTATGCTCTAATACTTTCTGAAATGGAACACCTGTGTAATGGCTGCACAAATCATTTGGTTAAATCAGTCTCTAATTTAATGAGCTCTGACTTCACATTTGTGTTGTGATCTTTAAGAGTTAAATATGTATGCATAGTTTTGAATTTGCCATGTTGTACAATTATATGCATGCTCAACTTGTGTAACTCATTGCTACTAATTTGTATAAGAAAGATTTGCATAGATAAACATCTGTAAATTGAAAAATCAGCCTTTACTTTAAAAGGAACAAAAAAGAAAACGATAGTAATCTATTTGCACATCAGCCCACTTGCCAGTATCTAAAGAGCAGCAACAGAATGTCCTTATGATTTATTCTCAGAAACTGGATGAAGTCACAAGTGAATATGAAATTTTTGGTATTTACACCAGAAGTTCAAGATTGTACATGGCCAGTTGCTATTTAGGAGGTTACCCTTTCATTTTGTGGTCTCTGGATCATCACATCACCTGGGAACTTAGAAATCCAGAACCTCAGGCCCCACCCTTGGTCTACTCAGTCAGAGGCTGTGTTTTAATGAGATCCTCAGAAGATTTGTAAGTACAGTGAAGTTTGAGAAACACTAATTAGCTTACTCTCCTTAAGCTGATACTGAATTCTGCCCCCATTGTTGGTATTTAAGGCCACAGTCCTACAGAGATCAAACAAGACAGTACTAACAAAAGCTAATATAATGTGAATTTCTAGCAACATCAGAAAATCCTGAATTCAACCAAATCTCACCAGAGCCATCCTACCATCCTTTTCCAAGCCCTCATTACCCTTTGCCTTGGTTATTTCAAGAGCCTCCTAAGTATTCTTGTTTCTACCTTACCTGTTACTCTGTCTAGCTTCACCACTTGATCATAATCTCTTCTCCATACTGCAGAGTAATTCTTTTAAAACTTGAATTAGATCCATCCTCTCTGCCTAAAACCTTCTATTGGCTCCCTGTGTCACTCAGAGTGAAAGCTACTGTTACATGTAGATACGGTCTGCTCATACATTTTGAACCAATGAACATACTTTGAGTCATGTGAATTCTTCCTGGAGTGGATAGATATTGGGCATCAAATGGTGTCTACTTCTCTGACCAAATTTTAATACAGAGTTATTTTTCACTTCCCTGAATCTTTGAAACCACTAGGGTTTGTGTCACTGAGCTTCCTTCACTGAACAAGGCAAGGGATTGCTACTGGCTGCCCAGTTCTCTTTGCTCAGAATTCTAGGATATCAGGCTATGGGGAGGAAAGGTGGCATATGGAAAGAGAACATGTTGGAGGTGTGGTGACTGGAATTTGGCAGCTGCTCAAAATAGTACCTGGCAAAGCCTTTTGCTCGATAAAAAAATTGTACTTCTTGCCTTCCCTCTTGCTTCCTTTCTCTCTCTTGCTACATAATTTTTCTTTCTTCTAATTTTCTTCGTCCCCTCCCTTTCTTCCTCCCTCTCTTTCTCTTTTTCTTTGTGTTTTCTTCATGTTCCTTTGAGATCTGAAGTATATTGCGAGTTGCTGACTATATTCACTTTTCTTCATATTTCTTTTCTTATTTAGAAGATAATTTAAATTGTTTTTGTTCATATTTCTTTAAATATGTGTGCTAGCACTCAAAGATCTGGAATTTTTCTATAGTAATTTAATGGATCTCCAAAGAGGAAAACCCACACCTTTGCTGTGAATGTTCAACCCCATTTGAGCAATGCTACTCAATTAGTTCACTTGCAAATACCTGTCTGTGGCTGATTTCTTTTTATGGGCCAAAGTTTTTGCAATCAGGTTTCATAAAGATCATTTGAGATTTGTGCAGATGGTATTTTTCGTGGATGGCAGCAACAGTATCTCCCATCCCACATGTTCTGGTATCTTGACAAGCTGTCTTTAAGAGGTAAAGTCCACATCCCCTCTCCTTGAACCTGGATTGGGCCACTGTAATTGTCTCAATGAATAAAGTAAGATGAAAACAAGTGCTTTGTGCCTTCTGAGGCTGGGTTATAAAAATGAGTACTTCAGAACATCTGAGATGTCATGCTGTGAGGATGCTCAAGAAGCCCATGGTGAGGCCACATTGAGAGAAACCATGACCCCTGGCTCCTAGTTCCAGCTAAACTATTAACCAGTACCCACCATAAACTGAGCTAGCTATGGCAATCAGCCATTTTAAGAATGGCTCCTCCACTTACTGGTTGAATTGCACAGAGCACAGATGACACTTCTCATCAAACCATCTCAAATTTTGTATTCATAAGCATAATAAACAATTGTTATTGTCTTAAATTTCAGGATGACTTATGTGGGAATAGGTAACTGATGCAAATATATATGTTGCTTAGCCATTTATTTTTGTATTTAGCCAAAGAGTTTGAAAAACACTTAATGACCCAATAGTACAACCCACTTATTTTATAACCAGTACCACCCATAGAGAATGGCCATTGTCTCACCTTTTCTGAAGCATTTACTTTGTCCCAGAACCATAATTTGAATGCAAAAAATCTCTGGAACTCTTCCCAGGATTAGTTTAATTTTCTAACAACTTAACACATTAGGAAATTATGGACTACTGTCTTCATGCCTTTTTCAGACTCCTAGGAGCAGTGATGGATGACCCCAAAGAGGCTTTATATCAGGAATGAAAGTAGCAAATGTGAATTCAAGCTCAGTTACAGCCATAATCTAGGAGGCTTTAGCTTTGTCAAGAGGCAGGGAGTGCCTCAAATAAGACATGATACAAAAAGGGAGTATGTCTTCAGGGAGGAGTAAGATTGAGACTAGTAGAACTGAGCTGCTCTTCAGAGAGCCCAAAGAACTTGGATAGCAACTAAGTTGAGAGAAGAGTTTTGTATTTAACATACAAACCATCTTGACAGTTATTAGTAGCTCATGGCTCCAACCTGCTAGGTATGGGTCTAATGTAGGCAAGTTCTGGGCAGAGGCAGTGCTCAGTGCTAGGTAACTGTAAGCAAAATCCACCCATGTGGAGGTTAAGGCCCTCCCTAGTGTCTTCAGTTCAGCCTTTTTTTGGGGGGGAGAGGCCAGCCAGGGTCAGGTAGCTTGTCTGAACTGTGGTTCAGAACAGCACTCTCAATTCAAAGGGAAACTGAATCACCAGCCAGTAAGGAAGCCAGACAGAACTGGCTTTCCTCAAGGGGGCTAATTTGTGTTATTTTTGTTTCTCTATTTATTGCATAATATTGTTCAGAATGTTTCTCAGGCTCTAAAAAGCAAGATGGAAAAGTGTTATCAGTCTATAACACTGTTATCTGTTTCCTAAGATGGTCATTTGTTTTTCTTAATGTTCTGCTGGTGTCAACATGAGCTCTCAATCACTCATTTATTTGTCCTTGCAAATTGCATAGACTCATCTTAATTATAGATCTGCAAAAAATTTTAGAAGTCATTCCTTAGGTAAATTGGTCTTTCTACCAGTTTGCAGAGGTGGTGGAGGGAAGGAAGCAGGCTAGAAGCAGGTGAGCTGCAAAGAGGATTACCGGGTGATTCTGTGGCAGGAAGAAGCACAGGAAGGGGGCTTGAGAACACCAGGCAAACGCTGAAACATCCTTAAGAGCAATTTGGGACAGTTAAGTTTTCCCATAGAAGACAATAAGAAATGAAAAAAAAAAGTTTATGCATGTGTCTATCTTATTTACTATTGTATCTCCAGAAATTAGGGCAGTGCCTGGCATAAGGTAAATATTCAAAAAATATTTACTGGGAGAAACAAACACACACAAACCCTGCAGCTCCACCAGCACATCTCTGGGATAACCCCAGGCCACTGACCCTAAGTTTTCAGCCCCTACAACCATCTTCCAAAGTCTCTTCTGTTTCTCTCTTTAAAATTATTAATGATAAAGAATAGCCAGAACCCTTTGGATCAGAAATCCCTGTCAGTATTAGGGAGGAACAAATTCTTTTGACCATCTTCTAATTGATTAATTGGATCTTCCAGATGTATTGAGATGGAGACTACACATTCTAAGACATAAAAACCAAAGTGTTCCCAGCCTCCTGCCTCTTTCATAAAGCCCCTTTTTAATTTTCTGCTTTTAATAAAGGTCATAATCAGGCAGTTTTTGGGATCCTTAGCCTTCTTTTGGGGAGGCTTCTTCCTCTAGTGTCAAATGTCCAGAGTAGAGACCTGTTGTCCCTCCCCCCCCCCCACTTTAAATAAAGAAAAACAGAAGTTAATTCACTGGAGAGATCTGTGGACATGGCCAGGTTACAGCTTCCCGGGGGCAAGGAAACCTGACCCTCTCTTTAATAAGCAGATGGTTGACCTTGGTGACATCCACTTACCACTTTTCCTTTCTCATTTGAGGCCCTGGGAGGTGGGTTTCCTCTCTTTTCTAACAGATATATTATGAAATTCTGAACACAGTTTCAGGACAGAGAGTAAGTATTAAAATGAAGCAGAGTTTCATGCTTCAGTTCTTTCACATGTTGTAATATTCATAGATCATCCTGTTTAATGAAATGGTCCTGGCCTTGTAGTTCCATATTCCAGTAATAGAAATCAGGCTCATTTTGTTGCAGATTCAGGAAGATTCTAATGTGTGAGAGCTTGGTTTTGTGCCTCATGCCACATTGCCTCTGTAGACCTTAGATTTCACCCTCAGCACATTTTGTGCTGTTCCTTAGAGGGTCCCCATAAGATGGAGCTTTCGCCCCCAGTGAAAACAGATCAATTCACCTTGCAATTGGGTATTCCTCTTTCCTTATTTCATCATTCCTACCTCCTATGGGATTGTATGCTACCCACACCCAAATCCTTATCTCAGGCTGTACTTTTGAGAGAACTCAAATTAAGACAAACTTTTTTGTGAAGGTGCAGACAATGCTGCAAATTTTATATGAACCACACAGAAAGTGATGTGCTAGTTATCAGCTTTCCCAGAGAAAAAACCTTAATTTGTAGCATTTGTCAATTTCTGTGGTGTAAATGCTCCCTCTGTGGCCAATATCAAGCCACCAGGATGGTAACTGCTAAACCCACAGTGGGATGAGATGTGTGCCATCAGCCCTCCACATGTATGTTGGCTCCAGCTCATCACTACCATAGCCTGGAGCAGTATAATCCACATAACTGATCATCAAGAAATATCAATTGAGACTGAATACTACTAATGTTCTGTTTTCTGTTAGATGCCCTAACTCATTGCAGTGCATATTACGTTATTTTAAACATTAAAAATGCACATTTCACCTGCATACCTATATTCAGAATATAAGTCACCAATATTTGGAACTGCCTTTGTGTAATCATGTTGCATAAAGAGCAGTTGCCATCTCACCAGATGGAAACAGGTGGCCTACAATGAGATAATTTGAGGACAGTTTAGTGAAAGAGCTTTTTTTTTTTCTTTTTAAAGATTTATTTATTTATTCATGATAGAGAAGGAGAAGCAGGCTCCATGCAGGGAGCCTGACGTGGAACTCGATCCCGAGACTCCAGGATCACGCCCTGGGCCAAAGGCAGGCACTAAACCACTGAGCCACCCAGGGATCCCGTGAAAGAGCTTTTAACAAAGGAGTAGGCAAGGATTAGAGAAAATGAGATTTTATGTAGTGCGCTTGGATTTGTGTTATTAATCCTAGCTCTGAAAGGGCAGAGAAGGTATGGTTATCAGAACTGAGGACAGAGAGGGCTGTGTGGCAAGAGACGGCCAACAGGAATTGAAGGTTTGCAAAAAACATAGCCAGCCCACAGTAACTTACCAGGAGGTTGCAGGGATTATTATTTCGGCAGCTCTGTCCTCCTTTCCAGTCTCCTACTTACGCAACCCACTGGCAAAACCATCTCTGCCCTTGAGAAGCTTATAGTCTGGTTCTAGTAGGGCTTGTATATTCATTTCAGCCTCAGGCACAAGAACACATTTTCACAAAATGAACTAATTGAGGCCATAAAGAATTAGGTTACCGTAACATTAGGTTGCAGTATGAAATAGTAATAGTACTTGGGCTGTTTGGAATGGACAGGGGAAGTAGAATCAAATGCAATGCTGATCTGTTTGCTGGGAAAGCTGTACTTTAACTAATGAAAGTACCACAATTGAAATTGGAAGAGTGGAAATTTACGAGGCAAGTATGCCAGGGAACATTCTGAAGGAAATCCAAGGGAAAGGTGTCTAGACAATATTAAGGAGTGGCTGGACAACGCCGTCAGCTGGTGACACAAATAACTATCTGTAAAGTTAGCAGCTCAAAATGGTTGCCATAGATACTCCTGGAATGGAACAATAGGGTTTCTAGCAATGCTTTTCTGCCAACATACTAAAATGTTTTAAGGAAATCTCCTTGATTTTATTTTTTAATTCTTGACTACTGACCTGTCCATATGGAAAGCCCCAGGTTTTAGAATATGGGCCCAGGAACATATTCTACTCTGACCTAGATTTTGACCTCATTTTCCTTTTTAATCTTTAGTCAACAGGTTTCATAGAAATTATAAAATCCAAGACTTGGATTTTGATCTTTAGCATTGCTTTCTATTAGTCAGAATGTAGGTGTAGGGTGAGGTGGAAGAAGAGGGGCTTTCAGTAATATTCAAAGAAATTAGTGCTGGTGACCCTCAACTTACAGTCACTGGATTCTTGGCAGCTGAAATTTCTATTTGAGTTTCAATCAGTGTTGCTTGTAGGATATACAACTTCCTGAAACTTGAATGACTCATGCCAAGTTGTCATACCATGCAGCCCTCCCTTTCTGAGACCACAGCTTTGGTAAGATACATTTCTTGGAGGCACTAGGAATGTGATTTAACCTCATCTTTATAACAGAGAACAAAGTGGATGGTGCTGAACAAAAGAACAGAGAGTTTATCAGGATGTTTTTGGTTATAATTAAGAGATGAGCCAACCCAAACTGGCTTTTACAATATAGAGTTGTACTGGTTTTCACATTTGTAAAGTTTATAAGCTTCAGTCCTGGTTTGTTTTTGGTTTGTTGTTCAAGAGTTCAAGATCCTTTATTTAAGGAGTTTCTCATTTCAGCCCTCTTCTCTGGGTTGTTTTTGTGTTCATAGTACCAAAAGAGCTATTGTGCATTACATCCACACCTTCATCACTCAGAGCTTAAGGTCATGGTTCCAGAATCCTCAGGGAGTTTCCAGAAGTCACTATGATTAGTTTGATTTAAGTCATACACCCACCTCAGATCAATCCTGTGGTCAGAGCAAAGGAGAGATATCTTCTTCACCTACAATCTGTGCCCCTGGAACCACATTCACATAAGGAAAGGCATGGAATGGGTGGTAGAGAGATCACCATGGCACTCATTGTAAAAAGTGAATGTGGGATAGAAAGGAGAAGAGTGGCCCAAAGGGGAGTTTGACAATAACAGGGTAATTTTATTCTACATCTGGTTTAGGCAGTACAGAAACTATGTGAATTAGAGGCAGTATCACTGAAATTAGTTAAAGTGGCTGTATCAAACAATAAGAAAAATTTTAGTTCCGTAACCTATAAGTGATGTGGTTTTGGGTAAATTGATTTATTTTATTTACAGTTTTTTCAACTGTAATATATGGGTGATAATTACTATTGTGTGGGGTTGTATTGATAATTAACTAGGATAGTTTTTGTAAAAGTCTCTACTATAGGATCTTGCATAAAATAGGCACAAATTATATGGCAGAATTAGTGACCCAAATGATAACAATAATTTATTGGTACTATATTTAGTGTATCCTATACAGTCCCAAGGTGATGGTTACTATATTTTAGAGTTGTTTTGGTGATTATAAAAGATAATACCCCCAAAAGATTTAGAATACATGGGAAGATCATTAATAGTTAATATTATGTAACATGTAATCAGTGCCTTGCTGGGTTATACTTTCAATTACATTGTCAATGGTGTCTCTTAGCAACCTTATTCTCATAAGCTACTTTTATAAACTCAGGGGTTTTAGGTAGTAGGTCAGATGAAAGCTGTACATTATGGCAGCATTTAGTGTATTTATATTTTTGAATTGTCTTACCTTGCAACACTCAAAAAATTGTAACATTTCTCACATCCTGTTTTTCCATATTCACTACTACCTGTTGGTTATTCATCTCTGATACTTGTATTGTTTAATTCCTATGGCAGTCTTATTTTTAGTTCTGTTGTCTTTCTTCAGAAGTTTTTTTTTTATCATATTCAGTGGTTAATTTCATTCTTACAATCCATATGATTTTTCCTCTCATCTTTCCTAAGCATAAAACATGCTTATTTTTCTGTTTTCTTATCTCTCAACCGTTTTAATACATCCTAAAATATTTAACCTTTGCTTATGTCTCAGAAACACATATAATTATTCAGTAAAGTAAATAAATGATTAGAAACTCATAGTAGTCTTAAAAATATGTTTTGTGCTATTGTAAATTTTAAATAAGACATGAGTTACTGTTAGACAGTATTAGAAATTCTACCTTTTAAAGATTAAATAAATAAATTTTCAGAAATGCAAACAGTTCTTATTAAATTAAATGCCGTTACCTGTCTCCTTTAAGCATTGACATTTATCAACTAACAGACTTGTCTTATCAAGCAACCACAGTATACTTGGACATGCTTTTGCTGACATCTTCATGTGAAAAATCACTGCTCCTGAATCTTAAGGACACATGCATACATGAACACATATTCTCCTTACAGGTTGTAGACCAGATGAGAAATGATTTGCATTAAGAGATTCATGATAAAACGCATTTACTTTTTTGGAATGTGATCACCGATTAAATGAAACTTTGGGGGCTTAGTGCTATTAGGAAGTAATAAGGAATGCCAACTAAGTTCTTTGCACTAAGTTCTTTGTACATTTTAGATAAACGTATGCTTTACAAAGCATGAAAATTTAATTCCAAGATGAAGCCATTAAAAGAAGAAAAAAAAATCCTAGTGCTGATGAAATGGTGGCCCCAGTAAGCACAGGGACTTTAAACATGACTAACCACAAATTATTTACAACCAAAACAAAGGGGATAGCAGAAAGGCATTCCCTGATTAATGCCTCCAAACTCATGGTGTTGGACCAGATTTTTCCCTAAAAAGTCTGCTGTAAAAAATTCTTGGAGACTCTACTTTCAATGATACATTTGATGAAGGGTGCCCTTTTGTGGCAGCAGGGTGAAGGGTGGTATGGTTGGGTTTTGGCGAGAAGGATCCTCTTTTTGCTCTAATCTATTTCAGTAAAATTAGAGCACTATAGTAAGGAAAGAGTAAATAAAATGAAAATAATAAAGTAATTGAAATAAAATTAAAATTATCTTTATATAGCATATTATAATTATATATTATATGAATTACAATTTCATGTCTTCAAAATTGGAATTGCTTTGTTTAATCAATTTAGATGCATCTTAGAGTGCATTATGCTTAGAGCATAGAAGTATGATATTTATGGTTATTGGCATTTAGAATTTGGCATCAGACCCTTACTTCACTAGAGTTTCATTGGAAAATAAATTATGACTTACAGGCTTGCCCTATTGGCTACCATTTTAAGGAATGTAATGTGTCTTGGGTATCAGGATTATATTTATTCATTCACATCCACTGCTATCAGCTATGTTAACTGATTTAAAAATTTTAAGGAGAAGTTTTGTTTCTATGCAGATGACATAAATTAAAATGGTAGGTTTATGGAAATCTTAGGTAGTTTCTGCCATTTGCCAATGAGTTGAGTAGAAAGACTACTGAAAGATCCTGATTTTTTTGTTGTTGTTGTGTGACTGAACAAGTTGCTTTGCCTCTCTGAATCTTTCACTTCATGTGTAAAATGAGAGGATTTGAAGCAGATTACCTTTAAAATGTCATTCTATTTTAAATCTTAATCTCCTACAGGGTGAATTAGCAAAATGGAAGTTACTCATTGGTAGCACATTAATATGGGAAAAGTAACTAACATGGGACTCAACTGTATACTTCTTGTCTTAATCCAATGCTTGGAAACGTAGTTCACTTGATTTGTAGGTAATTGCTGACCATAAGCAGCACAGCTCAAGTGAGCCTACATGGAATTAGAAAACAGGAAGCGCTTGGTTTTTTCTCATTTGAGCTTTCTCCATGTAGAATAATATTTCCCGTGTCTCCTTGTGGACTAGTATCACTAGGGACAGGAAACTCAATTAGTTGAACTCAGAAACCTTCCTCATCTTCATAAACTTTCATTCCTAGCTCAAGAATAACCACGTTAGGTGTTTGACTGAAATTTTACAAGTGCCTTTAGAGTGTTAGAACTTTTCTTTAATGTTAACCTCAGCTTTCATTTATATATGTATATATTTACAATACTATATATGCATATATATACAACACTACACACACACACACACACATATATGTGTGTGTAATCTTATATGTATAAATTATTCTCATGGAAATCCTACTCTCAATTTGTAATTT
Source organism: Canis lupus familiaris (assembly GCF_011100685.1). Taxonomy (NCBI): domain Eukaryota; kingdom Metazoa; phylum Chordata; class Mammalia; order Carnivora; family Canidae; genus Canis; species Canis lupus. Next base: position 15,579,274 of record NC_049245.1, on the reverse strand, counting down.
TCCCAGAACATTCCTGAGGATTTTCCCACCTACTTTTCTCTGTCTCAGTCTTGACTATTTCCCCCTTTATATTGTCTGCATTTATTTTATTTAGGCATGTTCACTCATTTTTCAGTTTTTCCCATTAGAAAAGAGTTTCTGAGAAGATAGAACCATTTCTCATTATTTTTATCTACCCAGTGTCTAACACTTAAAAGAAGAACAATAAATATTGAATAAATAAATGACATAAAGTTTATTGTGTGCAGTATTCCAGGGAAACACTGTATTAAGGATTATCTAATATCCTCCAATCATTTTGAGGGGGATTAAGATCTTTTTGACAAATGAAGGAGCTAAAGATATAGAATAGACAGAAGTAGATTAAACTCTCCTCTAAAAAAGTTATTAGCTTGAATATTTAAACAAGGATATAACAGCAATAAAAACAACCAAGTTAGTCCTATATCTTATGAGAGACGAAGCAAAAATTATGGAACAGAATGAAACTGAGGGATGAAAAAACATCCACCGGAAACTACCAGAAAAAAATAGACAAACCTACAATTATAAAGAGATATTTTTACACTTCTCTCAGAAGCTGGCAAATCAAGCCAACAGAAGATGATCATGGATACAAAATTTTCAACAGTTACAAGATTGACATTAAGCTTACCTTCCAACTTGGCTTTTGCTTCTCCTCTGTTACTCTTTTTCTTTAAAAAGATTTTATAAGGGCTCCCTGCATGACGCCTGCTTGTCCCTCTGCCTGTGTCTCTGCCTCTCTCTCTCTGTGTGTCACTCATGAATAAATAAATAAATAATCTTTCAAAAATAAAATAGAAAAATAAAAAGATTTTATTGAAGTATACTTACGTAGAGTAAGATGCATAGATCTTAATTGTATTGTGTGATGTACTTTGACCGATGTACACACACATACAACCATCATCCCAATTAATATTAGAGCATTTCCATTACCAATAGAGTTCCCAAACCCCACCCTCCAGAGGCAACCCTGATCTGATTTGTATCACTAAAGATGAGTTTTTTCTGTTATTGAACTTCATATAAGTGAACCCATATAGTGTGTCCTTTTACCAGTTTGGCTTCTCTCACTGCTCATGGTGCTTTTCAGATTCATTTATATTGTTGCATGCATCCGTAGTTTTTTCAATTTCATGGCTAAGTAAGACTAGTATGGACTTACCATAGTTTGTTCCCTCACTCGTTGATCTATATTTAGATTGTTTCTAGACCTTGGGTATCATCAGTAACATGTCTATGAACATGGAAATAAAAGTCTTTTTGTAGACATATGGTTTCATTTCTTCTGGGTAAGTACCAAGGGGAGGAGTTACCAGATCATATGACAAGTGTAAGTTTAACCAAAAATCTGTCAAACTGGTTTACAAAGTGATTATATTATTTTATATTCTGATACCAGCAGATGCCAATGTATGAGCATTTCAGTTTTCGACATTCTCACCAACTTTGTTTTAATCATTACAGTGAGTATGAAGTGTGTAAAGTAGTATCTCAATGTAGTTTTTTTTTTTAAGATTTTATTTATTTATTCATGAGAGACACACAGAGAGAGGCAGAGACATAGGCAGAGGGAGAAGCAGGTACCCTGCAGAAAGCCCGATGTAGGACTCGATCCTAGGACCCCGGGATCACGACCTGAGCCGAAGACAGATGCTCAACCACTGAGCCACCCAGGCATCCCTCAGTGCAGTTTTAATTTATATTTCCCTGATGGTGACTGATTTTGAGGATGTTTCTGTATGCTAATTCAAGCATTGTATCAAGATTCAAATCTTTTGCCCCTTTAAAAAAGTTCTTTTTTATTAAGTAGCATATGATTTTTATATATTTTTGATATAAGTCCATAGCAGACAGAGTGACTTCCCAAAAATGCCCATGCCCCAATCTTTAGATTCTATGCATATATTACATTATATAGTGAAAGGGATTTTACAGACAGAATTAAGGGTAGGGACCTGAAAGAAGATTATTTGGGTGGGCCCAGTCTTATCACCTATGCCCATACGAGAAGGGAACTTTCTCTGGTTGGAGGCAGAAGAGATGAGACAGAAAGAAAAGTCAAAGAGATTGGAAGGATGAGAATTATTTGGTCCATCAATGCTGGCTTAAAGATAGAGGGGACAATGTGACAAAGAAATAGGCAGCCTTAAGGAGCTAGAAGAGGCTCCTGGGTGATAGCCAGTAAGGAAATGAGGACCTCAGCTTAAAAGTCTCAAGGAACTGAATGCTGCCAACAACCTGAATGAGTTTGGAAGTTGATTCTCCCCAAGAGCCTCGAGTAAGAGTTCTGGATGGCTGACACTTTGATTTGGGCCATGGGAGACCCAGAGCAGAGGAACCAGTCCAGCCCACCTGGACTTCCAACCTACAGAGCTGTGAGATAATAAATTTATGTTGCTTTAAATAATCAATTTTATGATAATTTGTTAAAGCAGCAATAGAAAACTAATGCAAGAGTCAAGCCATTGGTCAGATAAATGCATTGTAGATATCCTCTTGACAGTCCTTGTGGCTTTTCATTTTTCTAATAGTGTCTTTTGATGACTAGCAGTCTTAAATTCAGGTGAAGTCCAGTTGTGTGTATTTTTCTTTCATCTTCAATGCTCCCTGTTTTGTTCCTTGGAACTTACCTCTTATGTTAGATCTCCTCTTCCAAGATATTTTGTACTTTTTCAAAGTTGTTAAGGTTTGTCCTGTAGCTCCCAGTATTGCTCAAGAAAAATTAAAATGTGTCAGATCACTGGTTAACCAGGGATCCTAAACATCACCCCCAGATTTATGTGCCAAGTTCTCCTGTATACAGAATTATTCATCCTTATTTCATGAAATTGATTTTGATCTATTTTTCCCCAAACCATTATCTTCTCTCATAATTTTATAATGGGTTGTTTCAACTCTGACAGAAAATAAATCCTCAACATATATTTTTCTTAGTTACCACTGAGTCTTAAAAAGTGGCAGGTACTCTACTGGGAATATGATATATCTGTAATCTTCCTAATAACTCTGTAAGGTAGTGTTATTGACCCCTCTTTAAAAAATAATACCACAGCTTAGTATTAAAAAAAAAAGCCATGAACATTCTAAAAATTTACTGCCCAGACTTTTGCCATTTTTCAGTTCTGATACCCACTAGGATATTTAATCTATGTCCATAAATTTCTCTTCAGAGTAGAAATTTATCAGTTTTTATTCTTTATTTTTTTAAAGACTTTATTTATTTATTCATGAGAGACACACAGAGAGAGGCAGAGACACAGGCAGAAGGAGAAGCAGGCTCCCTGTGGGGAGACCGATGTGGGACTCAATCCCAGGACCTTGGGATCATGACCTGAGCCAAAGACAGACACTCAACCGCTAAGCCATTGAGGCACACAGTTTCTATTCTTTAAATAACATAATTATAATAAACATTTTTGAATTCTAAGATATTTCTGTTTAAATATTTAAGCAGAAAGATGATAGGGAAAATTTAATGAGGAGAAGGATTTTAAAACATGGTCTTAAAGTATCTCCACTTTAGATAAGGAGCAAAATTTAAGTGTGTAATAGAGCAATCAGTTAATACCTTGACACAGTGACAAAAAATAACATTGTAAATGTGGAACAAATGGACATTGTATGCCCTCCAGGTGTGATACCCTGAAAAAAAAACCTGTGATACTCTAACTGGGAATGCATGAACTGAATGTGAACAGGGAATATCAGACAAATCCCAAGTAAGGAACATACACTTTTTTTTTTTTTAAAGGACCATAGTCTTCAAAAATGTCATCATCTAAAATATAGACTGAAGAATATTCCCAGGTTAAAGCAGACTAAAAGAGACATGTACTCAGCTGTGTATACACTTAGGTGTGCAAAAGCCAGATTTATACATCTCTTTCTGCATGCACATTCAGTTATTTCATTTTGGTAGCTAGAAATTGGTTAAGGTGAGAGTACTTACATCACAGAAATGACATGATACAAATGAGGGTAGTTACCACTGGAGCACTGGTTGGTAAACATTTACCAGCATACCACTGGAGACTTGACAACCAAGCCCAATATGTGATCCTGGACTAGATTTTGAACTGGAAGGAAAAATACACTATAAAGGATGTTACTGGGAATACAGATGGTAGAAAAAGAAGAGTATTGTATCACTGTTAAGTTACTGACGTTGGTAACTGTGGTTATGTAAGAGAATATTTTTATATTCTTAGGAAATACACATTAAAGTATTAGGAGTAAAGGGTCATAATGTATACAACTTATTACACTGATGTATTTTAGAAAAAAAATGAATATATATAAAAAGCATGTAGGGCACCTGAGTGGCTCTGTTGGTTAGGCAGCCCACTCTTTTTTTTTATTAATAATAAATTTATTTTTTATTGGTGTTCAATTTGCCAACATGCAGAAGAACACCCAGTGCTCATCCCGTCAAGTGCCCCCCTCAGTGCCCGTCACCCATTCGCCCCCACCTTCCGCCCTCCTCCCCTTCCACCAACCCTAGTTCGTTTCCCAGAGTTAGGAGTCTTCATGTTCTGTCTCCCTTTCTGATATTTCCTACCCATTTCTTCTCCCTTCCCTTCTATTCCCTTCACTATTATTTATATTCCCCAAATGAATGAGACCATATAATGTTTGTCCTTTTCCGACTGACTTATTTCACTCAGCATAATACCCTCCAGTTCCATCCACGTCATTTCTAATGCTGAGGAATATTCCATTGTATACATAAACCACATCTTCTTTATCCATTTATCTTTAGATGGACACCGAGGCTCCTTCCACAGTTTGGCTATTGTGGACGTTGCTGCTAGAAACATCGGGGTGCAGGTGTCCTGGTGTTTCATTGTATCTGTATATCTGGGGTGAATCCCCAGCAGTGCAATTGCTGGGTCATAGGGCAGGTCTATTTTTAACTCTTTGAGGAACCTCCGCACAGTTTTCCAGAGTGGCTGCACCAGTTCACATTCCCACCAACAGTGCAAGAGGGTTCCCTTTTCTCTACATCCTCTCCAACATTTGTGGTTTCCTGCCTTGTTAATTTTCCCCTTTCTCACTGGTGTGAGGTGGTATCTCATTGTGGTTTTGATTTGTATTTCCCTGATGGCAAGTGATGCAGAGCATTTTCTCCTGTGCGTGTTGGCCACGTCTATGTCTTCCTCTGTGAGATTTCTGTTCACGTCTTTTGCCCATTTCATGATTGGATTGTTAGTTTTTTTTGCTGTTGAGTTTAAGAAGTTCTTTATAGATCTTGGATACTAGCCCTTTATCTGATACGTCATTTGCAAATATCTTCTCCCATTCTGTAGGTTGTCTTTTAGTTTTGTTGACTGTATCCTTTGCTGTGCAGAAGCTTCTTATCTTGATGAAGTCCCAATGGTTCATTTTTGCTTTTGTTTCTTTTGCCTTCATGGATGTATCTTGCAAGAAGTTACTGTGGCCGAGTTCAAAGAGGGTGTTGCCCGTGTTCTCCTCCAGGATTTTGATGGAATCTTGTCTCACATTTAGATCTTTCATCCATTTTGAGTTCATCTTTGTGTATGCCCACTCTTGATTTTGACTCAGCTTGTGATCTCATGATCCTAGGACTGGATCCCATATCTGGCCCCACACTCAGCAGTGAGTCTGCTTTAGGATTCTCTCTCTCTCTAAAATAAATATTTTTTAAAAAGAGCATTATATAAAATCAAACAATAAAGCAAAGATACAAATATACAATATATAAACTAAATGAAGATTATATAGGTTATTGTTTTGCTTTTCTTTCAAGTTTTCTGTAAGCTTAAACTTTTTAAAAATAATAGTTAAAAATATCCTAAAAGGTAAAAACAAAAAACAAAAAACAAAACAAAAACTCCCCAATGAGAATAAGTTTTAAAAAAGCAGAAGACTTGAATATGTATTTTGTTTTGTGACATCTCTTTTATAAGACTAGGCATTATTCTCCTCAGCCATACACGGAAAAAGGGAATTTTACCACCTGGGAATTTTACCTCCCTTGGTAAATTGCTTATTTTGGAAAGTTTAAGATGTGCCCTGGCTGTTGCGGTTTTGCTATATCAGTGCCACTTGGATCAAAGATTGCTCAGAGTCTCACCTGCATTGGGCAAACACTGTTACATGAAACTCAATCCAGTCCATTCATTCTCTTGAAATCTTTATAAAGAAGTTGCAGGGGAAATGCATAGATAATTACTGTTTATGCTCTAGGACCAAATTTACCCCTTTCAGTGGGTTTGAAGAAGATGGTAATGAGCTTCTTTTGTGGCCCTGCCATTCACCAGAAGACAGCTCTTTCAAGCTGAAGGCTGATTTAATTATTTCTCACTGAAGAGCATTGCAGCAAGGTTGCTACAGAAATTTTATTTTTGTTATTTTTTTTAAGTAACAGTATTACATACAAATGTTTTAAAAAATCAAACTATGCTAGAAAGGTACCAGATGAAAAATACCAATTACATCCATTCCCTGCACCCCTATAGTCATTATGAACTATTTCTTATATATTTCTGGGGGAAGAGAATATGTACACATACTTACATGCATGTTCTTTAAAAATATACAAATGATTCCTTATTGTATGCAGTATCTTACATTTTTTTCTCTGTATGTTATATTTTTCCCACCTCTAATAATACTATACTGAACTGTATGAACTTGTTGTTTTGACCTAATATCTCAGGATATTTTTAAAATTATAAATATATGTTGTCTATTCATATAAATGAATGTATATAGATAGGTACTTCTGTGACTGTATTTTTTTTTTTGTGACTGTATTTTTGATAAATTCTTTTACTGGGAGAATTCTAGGTAAGAGAGAATGTTCATTTTTAATCTCAATTTTGTCAAATTTTTCTCTAAAAATGTACCACTTACAGGGACCCTATTAGTATAGGACACTGCCTCAACACCACTATAACTTAGGAATTTTAAGTTTTGCTTATCTTAGTTTTAAAAATTTAGTTTTTATTTTTTGATTGACTTTGAGCAGCTTCTTATAGCTTTATTTGCTTTTAGTATTTTTTTTTTTACAAAAGTTGCCTTTTTGTATCTTTTAAGGATCATTGTTTGACTCATTTCTATTGATTTGTAGATACACTGTGTAAGTTCAAGAAAATAGCTTTGTCATATGTTCTGCAAACATTGAAGGTGAGTGAGGAGCATGAGTGAAATGATACATGGCAAAATTAGTGCTGAAATTATTTCATAGCTTACATACAGAATTTTCTTTTCTTTTTTGCAATTTTATTTCATTTTTTAATTTAATAAAAATTTTGTTAATTTTTAAAACAATTTTTGATTATCAGGTTTAACATTTCTTGTATGTCTTCTCTATTTTATGTCTGACTTAGAATGACCTTTCCTTCTCCAAAATTATTAAAATTTTATCCCGATTTTCTTCTAAATTCCTAGGACTTGTTCACCTTCAAAGAAGCATGTGTCCCTGCTTTTCCAGGAAAGTTCTGATTATAAATATTCCATTTTAGTATCAGACTATACCACCAGAATTAAATTGAGAAAAAAAATGTAACAACCTCCAGTAATTCTTTACTACAACATAGCTAAGTTATGGTCTGTATTAATTAAGCATCTCTTAAAACTTTGTACTTGTTCCCCCAGCTCTTGCCTGATTCATGCTCCCAAAAGGACTTTACAGTCTTTTTTTTTTTTTTTTTTTTTTTTTGGAATGTGACACTTTGGAGTAAGAATGTAGCTGGAATCCCACCTGTAAGTGAATTTGTATTCTGATGCAAAGGAATGTTTTCTGAAAGCCAGGCTTTTCCTTGGACATTGCAGACTTGCAGAGATGAGACCTAGCTCATTCTGGAAGCTAGAGGTATGAGTGACTTGGAATTACAGGTTAAGGAAGGAGTTAGAGCCTCTTCCTAATTTAGGTTCCCATCTGAAAGATGGCTCCGATACTTGTTCCACATAAGCCAAAACAAAACAAAACAAAACACAAAACAAAAATGGAAAGAAAGAAGAAAGAAAGGAAAGAAAGAAAGAAAGAAAGAAAGAAAGAAAGAAAGAAAGAAAGAAAGAAAGAAAGAAAGAATCCAGGTAACAAGACCTTCTCGGGCAAACAAAATAAGACAACAACATTGAGGGGTTTGTTGTTTTTGTGTGTATTGTTTGTTGCTGGCTTGTTTTTTTCCAGTTCATTGGACTTAGGCAGCTCAACCTTCATTTAAGGAAAGGCTCGTGGGTGTCTTGTGGGCTTCACTCCATATACCTCTGCTCTGCATCTATGACTTGTGAAAACAAGCATGTGGGATGCTAATTCAGTCTTTGGTTTCTTTTTCGTATCAAATACTGCCAACTTGGCCTTAAATGTGTGCCAGATGTGCTATGGTTTTATGATGTGATACTGTTAGGAAGTCTGGGTTAAGTATGGATGTGAGCTGGCTTTTGTTCCTGGAGTGGATCCTGTCACCGATGGCTACAGCACAAGCTTGGAAGCCCAATAGCTTTGCTAGGCATCTTGGCGAGAGGTGCCTGGCAGCAAATGGTCATCAAATCCCTGGAGACAACTGCAGGTTCTCTGGTTGGTTCTCTCCTCTCTGATGGCTAAATTTCTGAGTTTTGTGAGAACTTGCAGATTGCTTGCCTGAAGGAGGGAGGCTGAAGCTTTGCCAGAGTGCAGCACACACTGTGGAAGGATTGTCACAAATACCCTAGGGTAACCTCCTGATGTGCACACCTAGGGCACTGTTGCTTTTCCAACTAATATTTTAAAGGTATTGTCATTGCTATTGAGTCTGAACACTAGAATATATTTAACTTTTGAGTAAGAGTTGAAAATAAAATGAGAGAGAGAGAGAGAGAGAGAGATACCAGTGAGGGGAAAAAATAATAACTAGAAAGTTTAAGGCAAGAAAGAGATGATCTGAATGGAAATGGGTTCTTTTGGAGACTGCAATATATGGACAGTTTTCCCAGGTCTATGTTTACCTTTTTACAAAAAACCTATCCGAAACATTATAAATGCATATTTTTATTATTTATATTTATTCCTTTTTCATTCTATTTCTTGCAATCAGACAAAACTCTGGTTATAGTTTGGTGCTTTGTTTTTGATTTTGACAAAACTTGATCTCTCTCATGCATAACTACAATGAAAGACATACCACCAAGTGATGTTAAAATTTGTACACTTTAGAAAAACTAAGCAGTCTTATATCATTGAAATTCCATTTTTAAATCTTGAAAATCCAGGTTCTGTTGGTCATTGGGAAGACTTGAATATTTTATTTCTGAAATCTGTTTGCTTACTCTGAAAGTGTTTAGGGTAAATTAGGTTGTACCAGAATATTTAGTGGTTCTGATAATAGTAATTACAGACAGGAGAAAATCATAGAGGAAAGCATTGATGTATCTTAGACATTATTTTCCTAATAAGGTATTTACAAAATGCAGGGCAATGAAAGGGATTTTTACATTGAATCAAAATGAAGTACCAAAGACCAATTTGTTTTCAGGATGTGGCAGGCAGCGACTCCCATTTCCTGTAATAGGGTCATAACCTCTTGCTAACAGCCTACCTTCTCTCACACATTGTGGCTCCAAAAAGATTTATGACTCTTGCTGTCCAGAATCGTATTTAGTAAAGGGAGCTTGTACTCATAAGAGTGGAATAGAGGTAAAGAAGATAGTCTATTTCCTTTATTTCCTTCACTTTTTCAGACTTGTCTTAGGGCAGAGCTGTCTAATAGAACTTGCTGATGGAAATGTTCTAAATCTGCACTAATATGGTAGCCAGTGGCCACATGCGGCTCTTGAGCTTTTGAAATGTGGCTAGCATAGCAAAATAACTGCATTTTAAACCTTATGAAAATTTAATTAGTTTAAATTTAGATAGGTACATGTGACGAGAGGCTATTGCTTTGGACAGTGCAGCCCTAGACTAGAGCTTAAATAATTTTCCCAGTGACAATTGACTTGGACAAAGCAACACTAACCATTTCTTCCTAAATAACAGCATGAGTGAAAAAAAATCAAGTAAATATTTACATTTTTCAGAATTTAGCTTAGGCAAGATTTCATAGGACCCTAGTTCCCCCAAATGGCTTTAGGGAAAAGTTATTAATTATATAAAAAGAGAAGCTCCAATGCCAGTTTCTAAAATTTTCAAACAAAAATGGACAATTTGATAAATAGATCTATTATTTAGGTCTTAGGGATTTTCTTCCTCTCTGAAGCACATTTAAATTGTTCTGATGTGATCTTATATCAGGTTGAGTATTAACTTGGAAGTCTCTTATATTATCCCAGATTATCTCAATAGAAATTTTATGTGACAAGATGTACAAAAGAACCATCTTTGTTTCAATGTTTTGGTACTTTGTTTTCTTTTAAATCATGAAGAGGTGCATGAAATTACACTCAGAAAAATATTCTGCAATGGACTTTGCTTCACAACTCTGGGAGGAACTAAATTTTTGTTTATGTGTGATCCAAGATGATCAATATCATCCCAAATGGTGAATCACCCAAAGTGACCTTTCTATTTCCAAGTGAGTTATTCTTAAACATGTAAACTAGTAGTCACCAGGGAGCATGATCTGTGTTATGATTTTCCTGTAAGGGACATATTATAATAAAAGGTGATACTGAGGCATGAAGATTCAGAGATGTGAAACATCTGTAAGCAAATTTACATTTAGTTTGACTTCCTGGGAACCACCTTTATTCATTAACCTCTTTTGTCATAGGAAAATGCTCTTCTTTCTTGTGAAATCATTGTACAAATACCATTTCCTGTGTGTGTGTGTGTGTGTGTGCGTGTGTGTGTGTGTGTGTATAAAAGCACTGGAGTTGGTATGTGACTTCTTAGCTGTGTGACAAGTTTCTTCACTCTTCAGTTTCCAGGCCTCTGTTTAATCATCTGATATATATATATATATATATATATATATATATATATATATATATAAAATATATATATATTATATATATATAATTTTACATATATATTTGAAACATTAAATTTACTAAACAAATTTAAGATCATCCTCTTAAATATTCTTTGAGGATTAATAATGCAGTAGGAATACTTGACAAGGTCATTTATCACAGAATTTTAGATGTTAGATGCTGGTTGGAATTTGAGTGTAAGTAGTTTGAAAGGTGCAGGAATCGGTGGTGTGGGAGTGGGAAAGTGACAGGGGAAAAAAAGCGACTATGTGGCAAAGTCATGAGCAGGTACCCACTGTGAGCAACTTTAACTCATTACTTCTTGAACATCTAGGAAAATGTATAGAACATATCTTAGGGTGGGTTGTCCCTTCTGAAACTGTTATATCTCTCCACCAACTCTTGTTCATTACTGCTTGAGCATTGCTCCCCAGGTCTGTTCATTGCCAAGCACTACAATTAATGGGCAACTAATGAGCAGAGTGGTCTTCCGTGGCTTTGGAAAATGCCTGCAAACAAAGAGATGAGAATACTGGCAGTTGGAAATAAGAAGGTGTACAATGAGTTAATAAACCTAGGGATATAGGTGGAGCAACAGCATCCTTTGCTACGTGGGAGGAAAGGGGTCCATAAAGTTCAATGAAGAGTCTTCTTAGGCTTCTTAAGAACAGTCCCTGGGGTGTACCATACTTGAGATAAGCTCTGCCATCCATCCTGGGGTAACCTTGGACAAACAGCTTGATATTCCTCTTCTGTGTAATTCAGCTTGTTAGGGATACAGGGGCTCAGGTCCCAATCCAGAACTAATAAGTCAGAATCTTCATTTTAGCAAGATCCCAAGGAGATTTATAACTACTTTGAATCTTGAGAAGTAGTAGGCTAGGATTATTGTTTCATATGCTTCTTTCCTTTGTTGTGGGCAGGTAGAGGAAATTCTCAGATGAAATGGCTACATAGCTAAAGCTTAAGTAAGTGTGGAAAAGGTAGTTTGCTTCTTATAGCTTCCACCTCTGCAGCCTCAGAGAGAGTAACCTTCTTGATCAATCAGCTGACTCATCCACCTGGAGGCAAGAGAGTGTGTTCTTTCCTAAGACTTCATTCAACTTGGTAATTCTACTGTTCTAAGAGCAGATGATGAAGGGAGCAACCAGACATGTAGAAGATGTGTTAGCTTGGGAGGGTCTTTGTTCATTCGAAACTTGATTTTCATCACAACTTGTTGACAGAAACAGTGAATTTTGAAAAAAAGCTAAATGGCAGGATACAAAAATAAATCTACATTATTAATTCAGTAATGTAAGAATAATTTTTAAAAGTAGATAAAAAATTTAATTCAATTGTTGGGATTAGGAAAACTAGGGGTAAACATTTTTAGTTAGCAGCTTTTATTGTATATGCATTTATTAATGGTGAAATTATTCATTATTTAATTATTTTAACGAACTCTTATTGAACAACAATCCCTTATAAAGCATAATCTTTAGATCAGAAATAATAGGGTAAATGGGCAAGTATGCAGTAGTCTGGTAAGAGAGACAGATGAAAACTATAACATAAGGTCATAACCCACTAGAAACATATGTTCATTGTGCTTTGAGAGATGATTATGATTTCTGGAAACCTCAAATAAAAATATTAGGAAGTTAAACTTTTCTCTACAATGTATGACTTAATAGGAAAAGATCCTACTAAATTCTAGACAGTACTTGATGCTTTAGCAAGGCTTGATAACAATGGCTAACTATGGCCATGTTGAGCCTACACTTTGTTTCTGTAAATAAAGTTTAATTGGAACATAGGCAGATTAATTTGTTTATGTATTGTCTCTGGCTGCTTTTATGTTACAGTGACAAGTAATTGTGATTGACTCCATATGGCCTAAAAGCCTAAAATATTTAGTATTTTACTCTTCACAGAAAAATTTTGCTGACACTTGCTTTATAAACGTAACTATACTAGAAGGTCACCATAATAAACCCTTACTAGAGACCAACTCCCCAGGAGTCATCAAGAAGAGAGCCTAAGAAGGAGGAAACTCTGTCCGCAGCTGGACATTTTAAAGACACTAGTTCTTGATTGCCTGCCTCCTTCTTTGCATGATCTAGGCTCCTACTCATTACTGCTATGGACCCAGAACCTCACAGAAAGAGCTCTCTTCTTGTGTATATACAAGAGTGGTGGCTATAACTTAGGGTTGTGAGATCCCAAGTGATCAACTATTTCATTTCACCCATTCTTAATTTTTTACTTTAGAGTAATAAAAAACTGGCTGTGTTTGCTCACACACGTATGCTATTTCATATCTCTGTGGCCTGGTCAGGCTATTTTAATCCATTTATCTATTCACCTAGTAACCCCAGTGTGCTACACACTCTAAAGAAAGCTAGTAGTTATTGATTACTTACCATGCTCTAGGCACTGTGTTAAGTACTTTACTTGTTGGCTCATTTAATTGGGGGAACTACCCTGTGAGATACATAGTATAAGAATCTATACTTTTTAGATAAGGAAATCAAGGCACAAAGTTTAAGAAACTTTCCCAAAGTCATACAAGTAATGGGTGAACAACCTTCCGGTTTCAGGTCACACTACTAATATTGCCTCATCAACTTCCTTCCAGATGTATATCCTTCCCAGATACAGTATGTCATTCATTCCAGGCCCTAAAAATATAAAGACGTGTTTTATGTTCTTTCTATTCTAATAGAAGGCACAGTGAGTGAGAAAGATAAAGAGATACATATGATCAAAAATGTAAAGTGTGAGGGACACCTGGGTGGCTCAGTGGTTGAGCGTCTTCAGCTCAGGGCATGATCCTGGAGACCCAGAATCAAGTCCCACATCAGGCTCCCTGCATAGAGCCTGCTTCTCCCTTTGTCTTTGTTTCTTCCTCTCTCTTTCTGTGTCTCTCATGAATAAATAAAATCTTTAAAAAAATGTAAAATGTGACAACAGATCTGGAGAAAGGAAAATTTTCAGTAGTTTTTGAGTTTTCGGGATGGTTAAGAACTGATTAAAGGGAGCTGGGGGTAGGGAGAAAGACATGTAAGACTGAGAGAACCTTAAGAGCACAGAACAGAGATAAGAAACACTTTGCAAGGAATAAGAAGTTCTACATTGCCAGAATGTAGAGTGTATTGTAAGGAGAAGTGGGAAGCAAAACATCAGTATCAGTAGGGGTAATTTCCAGAGGGTGCTGTAGGCCTCATTTTGATGATTGTAGCTAGTGAAGAGCCAAGAAGAGCTGTAAGTAATAGAGTTGCATGTCTTATTTGCATTCCAGACAAATCACACTAGAAGCTGGATAGATGATGAATTTGAGGAAGGAGACCAGTCAGGGGGCTGCTGTGGTTGGTGCAGGTGAGAAATGATGAAGAACTGAGTGAGCAGCAATGAAGCTGTGGTTGTGGTGATGAGAAGGAGGAGAGTAACTGGAAACTATTCATGAGTCAATGTCAACGGGACTTGGGGATTGACTAAATGTGAGGTACAGTGGGAGTAAGAGGGACGACAGAAAAATAGGATTCAGTATTCTACTTTGGGTGCCTGTGAAGCCAACAACTGTGCCTGTGAACTGCGGGGGATAAACCAAATTGAGGGAACAATGATGGACTAGAAGTGCACTTGGGGATATATCCTCAGGACATTGCCCAGAATGTTGTCAGATACATAAATTGAGATTATTGAAGATATCTGTCTGGGCAAGAAAAAGAGATTTAAGAAGAATCATCATTCTGGCAAGTTACCCATATATGGGCAGTGATGAACCAAAATCATCAACTTGTAAAATAAGTAAAAAATAACAGGAGCCTATGGAGAATACAGGGAAGGAATAGGGTGGATGAATAAAAGTATAGCATCATGGCAAGGAAAGAAGTAGTTTCCAGAAGGTCACCATGGTAAACAGAAGGTAGAAGAGACCGAGACTCCTATAGGCATTGTGTTACACATGATAAGCATCTAGGCCCCCTCTTGACTGTTCCTTCCTCTCTTTGACTCTTTTCCATGACTCCTGCATATTCTCCTACTCATTCTTCAAAATTCTTCATTCTTCAGTTTGGTGACGTTGCTTCCTTAGAGGCAGGGAAACTTTCCTAACTCAATGCTCCACTCATCTAAACTACAGAGGTGCTCCTCTTTTTGACCCTGTTTGGTCTAGTGCTGACTTAAGTCATTGCACAGAAAGTACTTTACATGCCTACTTCTCGCTCTGTGCTGCAAGCTTTTTTTAAAAAAAAATATTTTATTTATTTATTTATTTATTTATTTATTTATTTATTTATTTATGAGAGGCACAGAGACAGAGGCAGAGACACAGGCAGAGGGAGAAGCAGGATCCCAGAGGGGAGCCCAATGCAGGACTCAATTTCAGGACCCTGGGATCATGACTTGAGACGAAGATAGGCACTCAACCACTGAGCCACCCAGGTGTTCCTATATTGCAAGCTTTTCAAGGTCACTGTGGTAGACTAATTTGCACTAAGGACACCACTTTTTCATGCTTCTCTTTATTCGCTCCCTTTGACTGTGCCCTCTCATTGGACTTGACTGTGTCCAGTGGAATTTGGGCCAGTGGAATAGTAACAAGCTTAATGTAAGCAGAGATTTGAAAAGTACTGTGAGTTTTTATTTCCCCTCTTAGAATCTTGCTACCACAGGGTGACAAGTCTAGGCTAACCTACTAGAGGAAAAGAGATTTCTTGGAGCAGAACCAAAGCCATCCTATACCATTCAGCCCTTAGCTGACCCCAATGGCTGAATTCACAAACACTAAGTTTTGGGGTGATTTGTTACACAGCAATGCCCAACATGATTAGAAATCATGTCTTATACATCTTTTTTACTCTAACACATATTATTAAACATGTAGTGAGTGATCCATAAATATATGTTGTACTGAAAAGTATAGAAGAAATGGAATGAAAATTCCAATCTGTTGCAAAGTACTTTTCCTCTCCTTTCACTCTACCAAACATCATGAGTGTGCCCCAACTTTCTCACTTGTTTTTACCTCTGAGATCTTAGGAGCTAAGACTGTAGGGGTGGCTGTGGGAATTCCAGCATGCACAGTGTGGTTTGAAATCCACAGACAAGGGAGCATGGCTTCCTTCCTTGGCCTGCTGCCCCATGCGCGGTGAGCAGAGCAGCCAAGCCAAAGTGGCAGCCGTGGTGTGGGAGCCCAGCTCTGCTGCCATAAATTAGCCAGGGGCAGGAAGGAGCAGTGAGAGTCAGCGGTTTCAACTACCTAGTAGTTCAT
The DNA here is from genome assembly GCF_011100685.1 of Canis lupus familiaris. Taxonomy (NCBI): domain Eukaryota; kingdom Metazoa; phylum Chordata; class Mammalia; order Carnivora; family Canidae; genus Canis; species Canis lupus. The sequence continues at coordinate 15,563,076 of NC_049245.1, read as the reverse complement.
TTTTGTTCTTGTTTTTCAGTTAGCAATCTGTAAAATTTATTACAAAATTAAGCTCCCTGCTCCAGAGTCAATAATATTCCTGGTGCCAGGTGGTGTAATAATTCACAAAAAGGGCAGGAGTTGGAGAGAATGAGACTGATTTAGGAAGTAGACTTCCAAGCCCGATTTGCTGCTGCCTACTCCCTGCTGCTAAAGGTCAGGTAAGTAGAGGGCTAAGATTACAGCCTCATAATATCCTTGGAGGGCTAGAATTTCTATTGGGTTTGAAATTTAAAACAAAAACTGTTTCTTTTGCATGATGGATTCCTTTTATCCTTCCCACCTCTGTTTCCATTTTAGCATAAAAATAGAAACATTCAATTTCATATTTTGTTTCTGGCATCACAAGGAAGAGGTACTGTAGAAAACTTGGCCTTGTGCAAGCTTCCTATAGTGCTTTCTAATACCCTAACATTAGTTTCTCAAACTGGAGGGGCCACTGAAGATTGCTGTATTCCAACATCTTCACTTACAAATGCAAACACCAAGTTTTGGTATAATTAGTGACTATTCACATCCTGCCTACCTACCTACTTGGGATTAGAACCTAGATCTGATCTCTAGGTCGTACAGCAGCTGCTTCACTGGACCTTCTGCTACTGAAGGAATTTCAGTCGGTCACTTTAGCTTTTCTTGATCATACCTATTATGTTAAAAAAATACACTTCATTTCATATTTTTAAAAATATTTTATTTATTTACTCATGAGAGACACACAGAGAGAGGCAGAAATATAAGCAAAGGGAGAAGCAGGCTCCCTGCAGGGATCCCGATGCAGGACTCGATCCTAGGACCCTGGGATCATGACCTGAGCCAAAGGCAGATGCTCAACCACTGAGCCACTGAGGCAGTAATTTCCTATTCTCTCTTTTTTTCTTTTCTTTTCTTTTTTTTACGAAATGATCACCACAATATATCTAGTTATTATTATTGTAAGTTATTATTATTAAGCCTATTATTTCTCAAAGAATCTAAATTATGTATCTGATTATCTAAAAGGACTAAAAAGCCACATTTTCATTCCAGCTGCAAGGCACAAGATATTATCATTAATTTACTTTTAATTATCTTTACAAATTTGCTTTCAATTATCTTTACAAAGTAACTCCCTGAAAGACAATCATGGAAATATTGTATTTGGTTATTTCTCATGGTTTCTTTCTTGAAATGCCTACAAAATCATCTTTTCACTCTAGGGTACAAGTTTAGTATTTCTTGGGAGACATTTAGTAGTTGGCCTTTATACTCTACAAATTAAGTGTATATGTGTTTCTTGTTCAACATCACCATTAGCTCTTTTAGAAAATTTTTCTTTCTATCAAATATTCAGTTCTTTTTTTATTGGTGTTGGAGCTTTTGCCACTGTTGAGGGCTGGCTATAATGCTTAGATTAGAAGGAATTGCTTTGATGTTTTTCAAAGTTAAGAAAGTCTCTGAGTATCCCTTGACTGCAGGTAAAGAATGTGCCTCTCTGGACAGGTACCAATTAGAGCTAATTATATATGACCTGATTGATCCATGGAGCCCTTAGAGTTTCTAATTGAATTTGCTATGTCTTCAAAAAAATGAAGATTTGGTTTAGTTGCGAGTTATGGATTGTAGGACCTGGCTGCATTCTCTGACTACAATGACACTGTCAATACAATGATCTAAAGGGGGCTGTGCAAATCCACCCTTATCATGGAATTCTTCCTCTATTACCCTGGTAAATCAGAGATGGTTTAGGAGAACTGGCTCCTGGCATCTGAGAGGGAATACTAGTTCCACTTTTTAAGAGCTGTTACTTTTTTTTTTCAGTTACTTGCATGGGGGTAAGAGTGGGAGGGGTAAGAGTGCTGTGAAATTTTTGTAACCTGACCAGGAGCCTAGCTTTAAGCCCCACCAAGACCTTGAAACTCAGCCTAAGCTGATTGAAACTCTTGAGTCTTTTCAAGTGTACTAATTGTGTTACCTTGTGGATAGAAACCATGAAAAATGGATATTTTAAGTCTCCAGGTTGGGGTGCATTATACTTCTGAGATGATTAAATATCTGCTCTATTCTGAGATTTGAATCAAATCTCAATTGAATGAATGGTTGGAAAACGAATTAAATATGCATAGGTAAGTAGTCAATAAAGTGGATACACACTCAGGTGACATTTATTCTGATCTAGTTAAAATTAAATGTCTGAAATGGGTATCATCTTTTCAATTCTGTCTACCAGAATGTTCAATAAAATAACAATGTTTTTTAAAGAAAATTGTGGATATGATATTTATTGCATATCTCAAGTTGTTTCAAAACAGGAATTCTTATTCAAACTTTCTTAAAATTGCTTTCTTTTTGTGTGTGTTTATGTATAAATGCATAGTGAACATTCTTTGATTCTCCATGAAAAGTAAAATTACGTGTAAGTATATTATCTCCCCTTGCAAAATATTATTTAAAATTTCATACTCAGTTGTCTTCCTTACCTCACAACATAGGCATGTTTCATTCATTCATCTGCCAACTCCCTAGACATTAAGTTTCAGTGTCAGCCTTTTAGAATTCATGTTACACAATGAAAAACAAAAAGAAAAAAGGAAGCATTTCCTGGACTAGACATTTCCGCATCAATTTGCATAACAATAAATTGTCTACAATTGACTGTACATGGAGCAGATATACAGGCAGTATATAATGTTGTGGTGAAAGGTATGTACTTTGAAACTGCCTGAGCTCAAATTCCTGCTCTGCCACTTATTAGCTATATGACCTAGGGCAAGTTATTTAAACTGTTTGAGCCCCAGTTGGCTCATCTACAAAGTGGGATAATAATTCCACCTATCTCAAGGGATGTGGATGAAACACATCAAACTATGTGAAGTCTTTAAAATAGTGCCTCAATGCTGTGACACTTATATATACAGTATACACATGTTTCTTTTATAATTCTCTAAGTATCTTGGGAATATTTGTGAATTCAGGTAGTCTTGAAGTAAATTGAAGCAAGACTGATTTAATTAAAGTACTCCAATTTGAGGTCGTTTGGTATCCACATGCCACTTTTCCCTTGAAATCAAGGATGTTTTGCTTGTAGCTCAGAGCCCTTCTGCTTGTAAAACACACATCATGAAACCCCAGAGTATTGGTTTGGAGATTTTAAAAATGTTTTTTTCCCAGCTGTTTCTCAGGCTTATCAAAATTTCGTTATTGTTATTGTCACAAAGGAGAAGAAAAACTGATGTATTTGTTGGAATAATTTTAATTTGGAATGAATGGAAATCAGCTGGTTTTAGCTGACTTGCCTCTCTGGCATCTGATCACCATACAAACCTTTAAAATAGTAAAATGCTGTTTTTCTGGAGTTCTTCTCATTGGGAAAATTTTAAAAGACCCTCTTGTAAGCTCATTTGAAAAGCTCATGGTACTCAGGGTGATGAGGTTTTCCTGATGTAGAGATTTGTTTCAGGTTGTGCCATAAATCAACAAATGTGCTGCTTTTTCTGGTCCTCTTTATGATCCTGATGGGGGCTGAGCCATTCTTTAACTTGAAGCTTGAATAAGGTATAAAAGAAAGGAAAGGAAAGAAAGAAAAAAAGGAAAGAAAGGAAAAACTAAGTCCTTAGATTTTAAGGAAACCCATCTCTACTCAGGCTCTCCTCTCTAATCTTTCTCTATGATGAACTTTGATAAAGGTATCTCTCTGTCAAGCAACAGGGTGAATAAATTCACAGGTTTCTGTGTCATGGGACTTTGATTCCTTCATATTGCAAAGTACATGAATGGTTTCCTAGCTCTTTATTGATGTATAAACTTTTGTTAAAAAAATATTTATTATTTTTTTTATTTGCGAGAGACAGTGCACAAAAGAGAGAGAGTGGAGGGAGGGGCAGAGGGAGAGACTCTTCAAGCAGACCCCCTACTGAGTGTGGAGCCTAACATCACAGGGCTGGATCTCCTGGCCCATAAGATCATGACCTAAGCCAAAACCAAGAGTCAAATGCTTAACCAGCTGAGCCACTCAGGTAGCCTAATGTGTGAACTTTAAATTTTTGACCTAAAACATTGTTTTTCTTCCGGTATGACTCACGGTTCCATCTGTTGCCTCCAATTTGAACTTTTCCCTTGTAAATTCAGGTATAATTGTTCTATCTTATTTCTATAGCCTATAGTAGTTTAATCAGTTTATTGGATAGAAACACTGAGAATACTTGGAGCATATGACTAAAAAATTCAGAATAAGAGCCTCTTAATCTTTGTTTGCTTTTCCTTCTATAACATAAAACTAGAAACTTCTCATCAAGAAGGTGTCAAAACATCATTAGGTATGAGATAGCTAGTCACTAATAATGATAGTTCAGGAAGAAACCATTTATATGTATAAGAAAAGAAAAGAAAAGGAATAAAGTATAAGGAGAAAGCATTTTGAAAGAGTTTATAATGTCTTCCCCCAACAGATGTCCTTTCCTAAATTTCTGTGTTTTCTATCTGACTGTTCTATGGGTCATTCTTTCTTGGAAACCAGAGAAAAACTTCCTGCTGGCCACTGACTTATCAGAGAATATACCATTGCACTGCTTGAATCTTGATTTCCTGACAGCTGTCCCAACCTAAAGAGCCAAAATGATCTGTGTGTGGGACACATTTGCACAATGTCCTCTGGCCTTGTGCTTTAACACTGATAGGTCATAAGTGGAGTGACTCTATAATTTATCAAGGGCAGAGCATTTTTGAAAGTGAAAAGAAGACCTAGTAATAATTGTCCAGGAAAGCACAACCTGAGATTATTTAACACAAATTTGGCTGAATTATGAAGAAGTACTGGGCAGTAAATACAAACTTATTCAAAAGAAAGGGCGAAAATCAAGGTAGGAATTCTTCTCTTGTTGTAATCTTGAGAAACTGTACTGTGTATTGTGAATCTATTAACTCACAGACTAGTACCTATATTAGATAAATGTACGCTTTTATGGATGAGAAAACCAGGGCTCTAGGAAACACTCGTTTGCCCAAGGCCACTGTAGATTATATGTTGGGGTAGTATTGACTTTAGAGGGGTTAGAAATCATGAAAGGATCTATCCAAATGAATGAATGAATGAATAAAATGATTAGAAGTCCAGCCCATCTAATTCATGAGATGAAAAGAATCCTGTGTATATTACCATCTGGGTTTTCAGAAATCCTCCAATTTGAAAAATATTTTTAGCTCATTTAGACTTCCTACACCTATTTTACTTTTATAACATCATAAAGATGATAGCAAGTTTCAGCAAGTAAGAAAGCTTAGGATCATTGCAGTGGATAATTTCTCCAAATGGGAAAATACATATAGCTTTCCAGTCATATATTTGACTAGTTGAAAACAGATCTTACACTTTTATTTAGTAATTTTCTTTCTTTCTTTTCCATTTTCTTAATTGAAGTTCGATTTCCAACATATAACACCCGTTCATCCCATTAAGTGCCCTCCTCAGTGCCTGTCACCTAGTTACCATATCCCCCTGCCCTCCTCTCCTTCCACTACCCTTTGTTCATTTCCCAGAGTTAGGAGTCTGTCATGTTTTGTCACCATCTATAATTTTTCTCACTCATTTTCTCTCCTTTCCCTTATGATCCATCTCACTACTAGTACTTTTATTTCTAATAATATATTTTATGGGTATAAACCTGAGTCTTTGTACTCTTTGCATGGGCTGGGTGTTGGAACCCAGGGTAGCAGTTGAGACTTTCAGCTGGAGGCTTTCTTCAGCCAATGATAAGCTCCAGACATGGACTCAGGTAGCTCTGTGACCTTGAGCAAGTTACTTTATCTTCTCTGGTTCTCTACTTTTTTATAGAAAAATGTGGATTAATAATAACCACTTTGTTTACTGTGCACGGTTATTGTAGGAATCAACGAAGTGCCATCATGTCTCAAAGCACCTCAAAAATATAAAACATGGAACAGAAGAGATGTTATTGTCAGCTCTATAACCCTGAATGAATTTTGCTTTCCAGTTTGACTGTCTGTGAGTACCTAATCTGTTTAAAGGAGTTCCTTCAGTGGAAAGGTTCATAAAGGCAGGCCGTGCTGAACACATTTCTTCTCTGTACTTTCTGGGAGAGACTATCTTTAGAAGGGTAAATATGGTGGTGGTGACTATCCATCATATGCTGGGTGTGGTAAACTGATTCTAAAATGGCCCCTAATTATCCTTACCTCTTAGACTTCATGCCTATATGTAATTCCCTTTCCTTGAATGTAGGCAAGAACTGTGATTTCCTCCTAACTGAGAAAATATGGCGAAGAGGATATTTTGTCATTCATGTGATTATGTTATACTAGATTGTAACTCCCTCCATTGACTCTTCCTTGCTGGCTTAATGACATTAACTGCCATGTTGGAGAAGGCCACAGAGAAAGGAACTGAGGATAGCCATTAATAGCAAGAAACTGAGGCCTTCAGTCTGATAACCCATAGGTAACTGAATTTTGCCTTCATCCATGTGAGTTTGGAAGCAGATCCTTCCCCAGTTAAACCTCAGCCCTAGCTGCCACCTTGATTGTAGCCTTGTGGAGGACCCAGTTAAGCCATAGATTTCTGACCAACAGAAACTGAGATGGATACCACATGTTATTTTAAGCTGCTGATTTTGTGATAATATGGTTATATGGTCACAGATAATTTAAGACACCGGGTAATGGTAACACACTTTCAAAGGGATATATTCCTGAATTATTTCCCAGAAAATAATTTCTCTCAAAATTGGCATTTTATAAGCTAAGCCAGTTATTCATTCACTAAAATTGTGCCCATATCACTGACTACCATATAAGAGGGTCCACCAAGACTTTTGAGGAAAGGTACATTGATCACAAACTTGGGAGTGAATTCTATCTATCTGTAATACTTATTCACTGTGTAACTCTGAGAAAGCCACATATTTATTTTGGGCTATATCTTCTTTTTATTTATAGTGAGAAATAAGATGATGCATGTAAGGTTTATGACATAGTGGTCCTCAGTGGATTCCAGTTTTTCTCATTTCTTTCAAAGGTTGATTGGATTTAATGGAACTGGCACACTCAAGAGATAATAGCAGAAGAGCATTCATTCATGAAACAGAGAAACAGACTTCAAGGACGATATTGCCCTTATTGCATTGTGATTAGATTAACCAAGTTAGCTGGACATTGGCTAACCTGGTTTTGTCTACTAATGCAAGTTTTGCTAACAAAACTGATAAATGGTTTGGAAGTAAAATTCCAGGTGTTATTCAGGCTTCTGAAAGGTCTAGAGGGATCTACCATGTTAGTGACTCCAATGTGCATGTTGTCTGCATAGAAAATGTTTTTTTTTCATTTAATGAATATTTATTGAGTACTTACTATGTAACAGGAATTCTCTGTGATATTAGGACTTTAATTTTATCTGGATATGTGGTTATATAACTCTTCATTAAAGGTCAACAAATTTAAATTTTCAGAGACAGGCTTTCACAAGCCCCTATTGTATGAGATGATTTTTTAAAAGTCAGGATTGTTGTGGTATTTATATAGAATGGTATACCATGCAGCAGTAAGAACAAACCAGTGACAGGTGCAACAACCTGGATGAATCTCAACATTATTATGCTGAGTGAAAGAAGGCAGACAAAAGATGGTATGTATTGCATGATTCCATTCATACAAAATTCCACAAGGTGCAAACTAACTGATAGTAGTTACCTGGGAATGAAGAGGGGAGAGAGATGGTTTGACCCAGAGTTGAAGGAAGTTTCGAAGTGGCACAAATATTTGGTATCTTGACTAATTTTGGTGATGGCTTCATAGATGTATAGAATTCAGAATTCATAGATGTATAGATGTCAGAATTCTTCAGAATGTACATGTTATAGTTTATCAATGACATCCTAATTAATTTGTAAAAAATTTTCTAGATCATTTGAAGAGTTAGGGAAATAACGTTTATTAAGTTAGCTGATAGATAATTTATATCTAATCTCATTGAATGCCTAGCTTTATTTTATTTTTTTAAATTTATTTTTTATTGGTGTTCAATTTACTAACATACAGAATAACCCCCAGTGCCCGTCACCCATTCACTCCCACCCCCCGCCCTCCTCCCCTTCTACCACCCCTAGTTCGTTTCCCAGAGTTAGCAGTCTTTACGTTCTGTCTCCCTTTCTGATATTTCCCACACATTTCTTCCCCCTTCCCTTATATTCCCTTTCACTATTATTTATATTCCCCAAATGAATGAGAACATATAATGTTTGTCCTTCTCCGACTGACTTACTTCACTCAGCATAATACCCTCCAGTTCCATCCACGTTGAAGCAAATGGTGGGTATTTGTCATTTCTAATAGCTGAGGAATATTCCATTGTATACATAAACCACATCTTCTTTATCCATTCATCTTTCGTTGGACACCGAGGCTCCTTCCACAGCTTGGCTACCGTGGCCATTGCTGCTATAAACATCGGGGTGCAGGTGTCCCGGCGTTTCATTGCATCTGTATCTTTGGGGTAAATCCCCAACAGTGCAATTGCTGGGTCGTAGGGCAGGTCTATTTTTAACTCTTTGAGGAACCTCCACACAGTTTTCCAGAGTGGCTGCACCAGTTCACATTCCCACCAACAGTGTATGAGGGTTCCCTTTTCTCCGCATCCCCTCCAACATTTGTTGTTTCCTGCCTTGTTAATTTGCCCTATTCTCACCGGTGTGAGGTGGTATCTCATTGTGGTTTTGATTTGTATTTCCCTGATGGCAAGTGATGCAGAGCATTTTCTCATATGCATGTTGGCCATGTCTATGTCTTCCTCTGTGAGATTTCTGTTCATGTCTTTTGCCCATTTCATGATTGGATTGTTTGTTTCTTTGGTGTTGAGTTTAATAAGTTCTTTATAGATCTTGGAAACTAGCCCTTTATCTGATATGTCATTTGCAAATATCTTCTCCCATTCTGTAGGTTGTCTTTTAGTTTTGTTGACTGTATCCTTTGCTGTGCAAAAGCTTCTTATCTTGATGAAGTCGCAATAGTTCATTTTTGCTTTTGTTTCTTTTGTCTTCGTGGATGTATCTTGCAAGAAGTTACTGTGGCCGAGTTCAAAAAGGGTGTTGCCTGTGTTCTTCTCTAGGATTTTGATGGAATCTTGCCTCACATTTAGATCTTTCATCCATTTTGAGTGTATCTTTGTGTCTGGTGCAAGAGAGTGGTCTAGTTTCATTCTTCTGCATGTGGATGTCAATGCCTAGCTTTATAGTAGAATTTTAGTGCAGTCTAGGACAAGGAAGGAAAATACAATATCTCTTTTTGACTACAGATTAAATCAACGGCTAAAGGATTTGCTGTGAACACAGTGTGCAAAGGCCTCAAAAATATGAAACATTGTTTCTGGGAAATATATATATATGTGTGTGTATATATATGTACACACACATATATGATATATATATATTTTAATTTTTAAAAATCTATTTATGATCGTCACAGAGAGAGAGAGAGAGAGAGGCAGAGACACAGGCGGAGGGAGAAGCAGGCTCCATGCACCGGGAGCCCGACGTGGGACCCGATCCCGGGCCCCCAGGATCGCGCCCTGGGCCAAAGGCAGGCGCTAAACCGCTGCGCCACCCAGGGATCCCTATTTTTTTTATTTTAGAGAGAGAGCAAGAGATTGAGAGAGCACCCTGCGGGGGGGTGGAGGGCAGAGGGTGAAGGAGAGAGAGAATCTCAAGCAGACTCCCCGCTGAGCATGGAGCCTGACACAGTGCTCCATCTTACCACCCTGAGATCATGATCTGAGCCAAAATCAAGAGTTGGTTGTTCAACAGACTGAGCCACGCAGGCACCCTGAGAACGGATATTCTTTATGAACATATGACATCTTTCTCTTGATTCAAACAAATTAAATGTCTACCATCACAATAGGCTGGTAACTGAGTTATAGAAACATGCATGGTGATGTCATAGAATCTGTAGTAATTATAAACCAATTTTAAATATTTTTATTGTCCATGATTCCTCTTGGGGATTTGTAAAAATAAAACAAAATACTTTTAATGCTTTATTCAGGTAAGTCTTTGAACATAATTTTTGAATTTATAGTTGGGATTAGATAGATACATGAACATCTAAGTGGACTGATAAACATAATAACCTAGCAAAGGCAGAGCAGACATTAAAGTTTTAAATATTCTTCATTCACATGTTTTGAAATATATTTTTATTTCTACTTTTGCATTACTTGCTTTCCTTTAGGTTGAAGGTGTATAGCATTTCATAGAAATCTTTTTCTGATAGAGGAAATAACCCATCTGATTTGACTACTTGACCCAGAAAAGATATCACTTAAGCAATGTAGAAATAATTATTGTTCATTATCTCTGCCATTCAGAATGACTTATTTTTTCCCTCCTATTTTTCTTTTCCGATTTCCATATATTTTTTTCCTGTTATAGAATATCTCAGGATTATCTTCCAATTCAGTTGACTGATTTTCTGCAATAGCCAATCTGTTCTTCCCTGTTTCCAGTGACTTTTGATTAGACAGGTTTTAAATTTTTATATATTTACTTTATTTTTTAAAAGATTGTGTTTATTTATTATTGGGGGAGAGAGAGAGAGAGAGCAAAGGGAGCGGCAGAAGGAGAGGGAGAAGCAGACTCCCTGCTGAGGCTAATCCCAGGACCCTGGGACCTTGACTGAGCCACTCAGGTGCCCCAGACAGTTTTATTTCTCATCCTGAAGAAGGCGCTCTACTGTGTTCAGAGTTAACACCTTTTCATAGCTGATTCTTGTCTTATGGATATGTTACTCTTGGAGACACAATTAGGTTTTAGACTCAAGACCTTTAAGATCTTCTTCCTTTCTTATACTGTTTTACAAAGTATTAATTATTCTCCTTTCTTAGGTTAAACTCTTTCCATTTAGGTTTGATTTATTTGTTCTCAAGCTGTTCTATGAATATATCACAACTTATTTCTCCATTTTACTACTGTTGGACCTTTGGATTTCTTCTAGTTTAGGTCTTCTACAATAATGCTATTATGGCTATTCTTTAATGTTTATTCTGGTTCATATAAACTAGACTATCCTGGATATAAAAAAAAAAGGGGGGACTAGAATTGTGGAGTCATGTATATGCAAATCTTCTGCTATACTTGATGATGCCCAGCTATTTTCCACAGCAATTGTACTGACTTATAGTCACATCAGTGATGTGTATCTTCGGTTGACAGACTTTGTAGCAGACACTGTTGGTTCCCCACCTATATACTCTGACAGTCAACCATTTTCATACACAGCCAAATCCAGGGATTTGAACTGCAAATACTTGCAACTCTGCTTGAAGGCTTTTTTACCTCCAAAGCTGCTTAACTCACAAATGGAGCAGCCTGGAAATGTCCAGGAGTTAATATTCTCCTCACCCATCCCTAGAAGCTACCCTCAACAAGTCCTAACCAGAATGGTGTATAACTCCAGTTTCCTCTTCTCACTACTGGGATAATTCTCAGATGTATTTGCCACCTTTTGTTTTTCAGGGGGTATTTCTCATAGTGATAGATTGCTCAGTGATACTTTTTTTTTTGGTTTTCTTCTCTTTCTTATCTCTCTTCTCTACTTGTATATTAAAGTTTCCTAGGATCATCTCCCAAATAAACTGCACTTGCATCCTGTACTGACACTTCTCAACATTTATGGAATGAGCTTCCCCTCCTGTCTTTTCACACAGCCATGTAGTCTTATTCTAAACACTTCTTACACTACATTATCTTTCATGAGGAATGTAAGCTCTGTGAGAGAAGGGACTTATGTGGCCTTCACAGCTTTATTATTAGTATCTAGCAAATTTCTCATATTTAGAAGGTGCTCAGTATTTCCTAGAGGAATGATTGCTTCCAAAAGTATCAAGAAGCTAAAAGAACCATGATGAAAAATAAAACATTGAAAGGTGACAGTGAATGTAGGAGGTGAGAATCCTGGAGTAGCTTGGAGAACATCCTTGAGGAGAAATATTTGACCTCAGTGAAGTATAGGAGTTCTTGTGCAGATATCTGGGGAGAGAGCATTCCAGAAGATGAGAAGAGCATGTGCAAAGGCCCTGAAATGGAAACATGCTTGACACATTTGAGGATAAGCTTATAGGCCTCTGTGGCTAAAGCAGAATAAGGAGAGAGTGATAGGAAATGAGTCAGGGGAAGTAGCCAGTGATAAATATAAAGTGATAAATGAATGAATAAATAAATGTATAGGGTAAATGCCTGAAAAAATATATAATGGGAAGCAGCAGATACAGTGAAAGGGTAACAGATTTAAGTTAGACTTAGATCTTGTGAATAAATTTCTTAATTTGTAATACAGGAATATTAATATTTAACATAGAGGGGTAAAGGATGAAAAGAGGAGCAGTGAGCAAATTACCTAGTCGGAATAGTCTCTCAATAGAACTCGTAGTAGTAGGAGAAGAAGCAGTAATATAAGTAGTTGGTAGTTATTCTAGTGCAGTTAGTATTAAAATACTATGGTAATTATGGTAGAAATAATTAATTTTCCCAAGCAAGGGGAAGGTCAAAGACAGCTACCAAAAGCAACTAGTATTTGAGCTTAGTCATAAAGAATACAAGGAAATTATGAAAGTAAATCCATCAAAAAAGAAGATTGGCTTTCTGAAGATTAAATTTTGTTCATTATAAATAACTACAGTCATTTCTGTTTTCCTAATTGGATACTGACTGAAACACTTTGATTCCATTAGCAAGTCTGAGATGTGTCATATATACTTCCTTCAGTTAGTTTAAGTTGGAATATGTTACTTTTTTTTTAATTTTTATTTATTTATGATAGTCACAGAGAGAGAGAGAGAGGCAGAGACACAGGCAGAGGAAGAAGCAGGCTCCATGCACCGGGAGCCCGATGTGGGATTCGATCCTGGGTCTCCAGGATCGCGCCCTGGGCCAAAGGCAGGCACCAAACCGCTGCGCCACCCGGGGATCCCTATGTTACTTTTTTAAAAAATATTTTATTTATTTGAGAGAGGAACTGAGTGCATAAGTGGGGGGAGGGTCAGAGGGTGAGGGAGAAGCTGACTCCCCCCCTGAGCTGGGAGCCCAACACAGGGCTTGATCCCAGGACCCTGACATCATGACCTGTGCCAAAGTCAGACATTTAACAAGCTGAACATACAGGCACCCCTGGAATCTATTACTTTAAACATAACAACCCATTTAGAGCATAGAGTTTACAATAGAAACTCCAGAATAGAAATCCATAAACAAAGTACATTATAGTAAGCCCTGTAAAAACAAAATCAGGAAATGTAAAAATATATTTGATAACATTGAACCCAAATATTTCATATAAATTGCTCAGAAAATTAAGAATCCCTCTTTCCTGCTCAACTTTTTACCTGTCTGCCTAGCATTATATTCACTCTAGTTCTTGAATCCTCAAAGCATTACCTCTGCATTGCACACATGTTATTAATGTTATTAAGGAGAGCTGGGTGTTGTCTGCTGATTCTAAATGTTTGCTTGCTCTTTGGGGCTCGTGGCTGACTGACAAGTACTTGACAAGGAGTGTAGAATCAAAACCACTTGAGGCTTAGGTAGAAGAGACAAGCTGATGAATATGGATAAGTTAATATTTGGGGAATTTATGTATCATAAAACCTGTGGTGTTTGGAAGACATCACTATTTTAGATGTTTAAAAAATCCTGCATCCATCCTTATCTATTGCTTATAGAATCCAAATTAACATATCAGTAAAAGAATTAGTTGTGCAGTTGATGGAAGAGCCAAGAAGCCAAACATAGGGTATTGAGATAACCCAGATAATTGCAACAGCAGGAAGCCATTACCACCCCAATGGCTGGGAGAACAAAGAAGGGGATGATATTACCAGAACCAAGGCACCAGGTTCACTCAGTAGAAGCTAGGGCCATGGTGGACTTGCTTGATAGGGGCTGGAGTGATGGAGCAGATAGAGCCATTGTCAGAGATGTTACCTGTGGCAGGAGTAGTGGGCATGGGCAGGGAGAGGTATCCTGGTTTCTGTCACATTCCTACCCCATTCTTCTACCAGTGTTGTCCATTGTCTGAACCCAGGAGGAAAAGTACTGATATGGAAGCCTAGGAAATGGAGTTCCTATAGGTTAGCCCTATTGTGGTACAGAACAGAGCAGAAAAAGAGCAGAAAAAGATTTGAAGACAAGCTTAGGACCAGTACCCAAGGAATAGTTGAACTATTAAAGTTCAAGGACCTTAAAAAGGGGGATCTTACTTCTATTAACTCTGTTATAAGTAACTTTCAGCCCCCAATTCTAAGTCACTGTGCCTCAGTCTGGTTTTTCAAGGGAGAGAATCAAATTTGTTTCAAGTCTTCACTCCTATCCAATCATCCATGGTCAAAGAGGATTAGCTAATAGAAATGTGGCAGACTGGTACCTAATCCCTATCAATTTTGTTTCTGAGAAGGGTGGCTCAAGGGCTGGGAATACAGTGTATATTTTGCCTGACTACTAGATTTAAGTTACCTGCTACCTTCTTCGGGGTTTTTGAATTTGTATTTTTTATATGTATTTTTTTATTGGAGTTCGATTTGCCAACATATAATATAATACCCAGTGCTCATCCCGTCAAGTGCCCCCCTCAGTGCCCGTCACCCAGTCACCCCATGCCCCTGCCCACCTCCCTTTCCACTATGTCTTGTTCTTTTCCCAGAGTTAGGAGTCTCTCATGTTTTGTCACCCTCTCTGATATTGCCGACTCGTTTGATTTTGTATTCTTAAGAGAGATTGGCCTATTCTGGGCTGTATTTGTCAGGTTTGGATGTCAGTATTATACTAGTAATATATTGTTAATTGGCTAGTTTTGAGTATTTTTGGATTAGAGGATATAGTAAAGGAATTATCTTTTCCTATAATTGTTTATTGGAACTCAGCTATAAAATAATGAATCTGAATCTCATTTTAGAAACAAGTGTTGAATAACTCCTCAATTTTATTCTATTGCTGGTCCTTCATTTGCCAACATTTTTACCTTCCCCCCAAATATAAATATTTTTAAGTTTTACACATGACTGTGTGCATTCTTTTTTAAATTAAAAAATATTCTGTCTCTGTAATATCTGTTTTCTTTTTTAAAAGATTTTATTTATTTATTCATAAGAGACACACAGAGAGAGGCAGAGACATAGGCAGAGGGAGAAGCAGGCTCTATGCAGGGAGCCCAATGTGGGATTTGATCCCAGGACTCCAGGGTCACACCCTGAGCCAAAGGCAGATGCTCAACCACTGAGCCACCCAGGCATCCCCGTAATGTCTGTTTTCATTTCTTCAAGGTTTAAAATTTATAGAGGGTTCTTAGAGTTAATAAGAAATCAAGTCTACAATTTTTTCTACTTTCTAGCTCACTAAAATTTATGTACTGAGTTTTTCCTATTGCCTACGCATTTGTTTAACTTTGTTTATTTTGCAACTCAAAAATTTGCCGGGTCATGCTTGTGTATCAGTTAGTTTCTCTTCACTGACACACAGTTTCAATTTGTTTGCTTATTCCCCCCAACACCTGTGCATGTTAAATGCTTTTTATGATTGCTTATTTTTTAATTTCACCAGTTTTCCTTTCAAGAATACACTTAAATTCTTGGTTGAATCATCATTCCTTCATTTTTTATTTTTTTCTTGCCTTCCACATTGAGATAAAATGTGCAGATTTGTCCTCCCTTATGCATGACCCAATAGTCCCAGTTCACCCTGGATTGACAGGTTCCTCTAGTTGCCCTTTCAGCGCTACGACTGGGGAAGTCCTGGGCGACTGGAGATAATCTGGTTACCTTGACTTCATATCACTGACTCAGTCTTTCACAGTATCAGTCTTTACTCCTTTTAGCCTATGGGTTTTAATTACATTATTTTTATTTATTTACTTATCCATTTATTTATTCAATCAATCATTTATTCATTTGATTTAAAATTCACTATAGTTAAAATACACTATTATATTAGTTTCGGATCTAGAATAGTGATTCAGCAGTTCCATACATCACCCCATGCTCATCACAAGTGTACTTTTAATCTCCACCTGTTTCACCCCCCACCTACCTTCTCTGGTAATCATCAGTTCTCTATAGTTAAGAGTCTGTTT
Source organism: Canis lupus familiaris (assembly GCF_011100685.1). Lineage (NCBI taxonomy): Eukaryota > Metazoa > Chordata > Mammalia > Carnivora > Canidae > Canis > Canis lupus. The sequence continues at coordinate 15,546,939 of NC_049245.1, read as the reverse complement.
TATTTTATTTTATTTTTGTTCTTAAATTCCACATGTGAATGAAATCATGATATATGTCTTTCTCTGACTGGCTTGTTTCACTTAGCATTATAACTATCTAGATCCATCCATGTTGTTGCAAATGGCAAGATTTCATTTTTTTTATGGCTGAGTTATTCCATTATATTATCCATTTATCTATTGATAGACACTTGGTCTGCTTCCATAATTTGGCTATTATAAATAAAGCTGCAATAAACATAGTAGTGCATCTATCTTTGTGAATTGGTGTTTTTGTGTTCTTGGGTCAATAGCCAGAAGTGGGATTACTGGATCATATGGTAATTCTATTTTTAATTTTTTGAGAAACCCCCATACTGTTTTTCACAGTATGTTTTCCCTGGTTTGCATTCCCACCAACAGTGCATGAAGGTTCCTTTTTCTCCTCATCCTTGCCAACACTCGTTTCTTGTGTTTTTGATTTTAGCCATTCTGACAAGGGTGAGATGATATCATTATAGTTTTGATTTGTATTTTCCTGGTGATAAGTGATGTTGAGCATCTTTTCATGTGTCTGTTGGCCATCTCTATGTCTTCTTTGGAGAAACGTCTGTTCATTTCTTCTGCCCATTTTTAATTAATTATGTTATTAAAAATACTGTTTTGTTCTGATGGTTCCTTACCTCAGTGTTCTTCCTTTCCATCATATCCTGTGCTCTTTGACTTTTCTCTGTTGGATTCTTTTGTCTTCTGCTCATTTTTTAGCAGCTTTTTCTTCCAGCTAGTAGAGATGCCACCAGTTTTCTTTAAATGCTGTTTTTGTTCCTATAGTAAGTAGTTCTCAGAGATGGTATCTTGAAATTGTAGCCTGTTGTTTCCTTTCTATGAGTATGAATCATGCAAATATCATTTTAGTTAAATATTCAAATGTCCATAAGATTCAGTACAAATTCTGTCATGTGGTGCATTTCTTAGATCTTGTTTATTCCTTTTATTCATCCTTGATAAGTGCAATTAATTAGTGTTTCCTTTCACCAAAGATAAGGAACATGAATTTAACCTTGACTATTTGGGTGCTATCCATTCTCAGATCCAAAGGTAGAGAACAAACAGACTGACATGCACATGGTATAGGCTAAGCAATTCTGCTTCCTCTTCTAATAGTCTAGGCTCTGCTGTACTGTTCTGTATGTTCCATGATGACAAAAGGAATCGTGATGCCAGCATGTGGTCCTTCCTGTGCCTCTAATAATTTACTTTTTTGAATTACTTTTTTGCCTTCCTTTTTTGTCTTCTCCTTCTATACCAAGGTTTTTATTTTTTATTTTTTAATTTAAAGATTTTACTTATTTACTTGAGAGAGAGAGAGAGGGAGCAAGAGCATGAGTAGAGGAAGGGCTGGGGGAAAAGTAGACTCCCCAAGGTGCAGGTAGCCAGACATGGGACTTGATTCTGGGACTCCAGGATCATAATCTGAGCCCAAGGCAGACACTTAACTGACTGAGCCACCCACAGACCCTCAAGTTTTCTTTTATAGCAACTTCTGTTTTGTTTGCTGAGAACCAGATATCAATGCAGAAATGCAATGCTTGTACTAAACGTAGTCTAGCTTTCCTTTGTACTAGCAGCAGTGTAACAACAATAATAACAGCAACATTCACTGAGTACTTGCTGTGTGTTAGACATGTGGTAAATGCCTTAGATAGTGTGTCACTTTATTCATTGAGTAGCCCCACCTTTCTTGTGAATAAGGAAATCTCATGTATCTCTAAACTAAGGAAAGATAGTAAAACAGTAAAATAATTTATTCCTACCTTTTTCTTTTTCCGGGTATGCAGATCACTTATTCTATTCATCTAAACCAATTCCATCAACATTCTAATTAGTGACAGTTTCTTCTACCAGCTTGCTTAACAGTTTTCATTATCAAGATTTTTGAGAGTTGTAGTATTTTCATCTGTCTTTTCAAATATTTTCCTGAGAAATTTAAAAATTATTCTTTAGTAACTTGCAAATATATAACTTTATTTTATTTATAAATTGGATCCTAAGAGCCTTTAACAGATGGAAATATTATGATATTTTTTATTGCGAGTAGTACAACATATAACTTATAAATAATAAGCGGTTTATTGGATCATGTTAAGGTCAAAATTAGGATGGATGTCAGGTGCAGTTTAACGATGGTTCTGTTTTTAGTGATTCTTTTGGCTTTTCCCTCATGTATGTTTATTCCTTGTTCTCAGACTTGCTCCACTAATATTGGCAAATTTGTGTATTAAATTCTGAACATTAAGTCATGCAGAAAGAAAAGGTTGTTCTGTCAAATCCTTCAAAAAATGTCCTAAGCTGTGTTCTACTTCTACAACTCCTGAATTACTCTTTGTTTCTGGGGTGGATCACCCAGGTTTACCCTGGGACTGTAACTACCATCAGTCATTCCCAAACTCCTTGGTTGCTACCCACATAAGGTCAGGGGAGGGGATTGGCCCTGGGAATACAAGTTCATGTTTACATAGTCATCTACATTCTCTGAAAAGTGGGAATAGTTATAATGGCCAACGCTGTGCCTCCTCTTTCTGAAACAAATATCCGATAGGTGATTTCCACTTTTGAAAACTTGTACTAAAATATTGAACAAGTATATTGTTCTTTGTTTTGGAAAACTCTTGCTTCTTTGACTTTGAGCGTTCAGTTCTTGCTGTCTGTGAAGTCCCACCTCTTCAAAGACCCCCTTTTTTTTTCATCTAAATCATATAATGAAATCAATCATATTGCTCTTATTTTCTGTATTTCTTACTTCTACAGTTAAGATATTTATTATCTATCTCTTCAGACTGTTATTTTACAAACAAGACATGATTTCTCACAATATTTTCAACAGTAAAGCTTTACACGACTATTTGGTGTGTTTTCCCTATCTTTCTTCTTAAATTAAAAGTGCATAGTACATAGGAAATGAGTCTGATGGACTCTTGCCCTCTTACCTCGGCACCTTTTGTGTTTTGCACACAGCCTATGCTAAATAGAAACTCATTAAATAAATAAAAATATTCCACTGGAATGGAAAAATTTGCTTCAACACAATCACTACCTACATAAGAGTCTCCTATCTGCTCTCTCATCTCCATCCAAATTACATACTCAACCTTATCTCTTCCCTCTAATTACACCCCCTCTTGACCTGTAAATGATGGGAATACCTTCCTGACCTTTGCTGAACTGGTTTTAAGTTTCTCTCCTGTTTGCAAATCTAATGCATTGAATTTTTTTTCTCTGTAAGCTTTTGGAAGACTGTGTCAAAGTCTATATTTTTTGAGTTATAATAGACCAAACCTGATATTAAGCCCAATTTGGTTCATAAAAATTGGTTTATGATTATATGGTTATTTATTATTTATATGGTGTGATTATATAGTGTGGCTCTGAACAGTCACATAAAATGGAAGTACATAATATCAAGGAATGCACCTTAAAAAAACTGCATTAATTTGAACCTTATGTAAAAGAACAGAAATACAGAGGGTACTAAATTAGGGGGAATTTAAATGCACTTTAATATTTTGAAGGGAAAAAACAATTCTAACTTTTTTTATACACTGTAAATGTATATATCTTTGCCGTTATTGAATGAAGACAAACAGAATTTATAGTCAGGCATGAATATTTTTACATACCTAGAAGTTAGCTGACTCTTCAATCTCATTCCTGAAACTAACCTTCCATTTCAAATTGGAAAGACCTATGTATTTTTACTGAAGTTTTTAAATAGTTCAGAATGATAAATAGCATTTTTTTGAGATAGGTTTAATCTTTTAAGTTTTACTCCCATAGCAGCAACACTGTTGATTTGCAGTTGTTAACACTTCTCTCCCTTTGCCCAACAGACCTCCTAAATTATTCTGGTGTATTTTATTAGTAAGGAGGACTATAATATGAAGTGTACTATCTCCTCTTTTATTTCCCTTCAGGGCAAAATATAGTGAAAGAAAATTAAATTATATAAAGGAGATAAACTAAAACTAAGTAAAAACTTCGAATATTTAGATGAATGAGAAACTCCAATAGTTTAAGTGTCCAAAGGAGATATTGGGATTCTGAATTTAAGAGAGCTGAATTCTTTTAAATTCTGAAGTGCTAACAATTTTTATCCCAAACCAGAGGAAACTATTTAAATAGAAGTTGAATAATCCTCAACTTTGGCACTGTCTCTAAATGTTGTGTGGAAATTAATTGATGCTATATTTTTTACTTTAGATTCTATGGATGTGAATTTTTTTTAAATCAGCTAATTTCTATAAAAACTGCATTGAAAGCTAAACAGGATTGATTACCTCATAGAACAGAGAGCTCACATGCAAATGAAACTGACAAGCTGTCCAGTTGCAAGGACAGTGTTACTACAGTGTCCACTGAACATGGACAGTTGATGCTTAGCATCAAGGAATGACGTGATTATGGAAATGCAATTTATGGCAGATGTGCTCTTCTGAGACTAACCTAAAAAAATATTGAGTCCAACTAAACTCCTTCTACCCTCTAAAATCGTATTAGCTAGGCAAAGTCCAGGGCACACTCCATGTACAATGTGGAAATTAATTTCACTTTAGTTTCAAGCCACAAAATGAATTCCCAAACTTGGTCATTGCAAATGTTAATTTAAAACAATGAAATGTGCAAATCTATCTCTGTTTTTTTTTTTTGGAGCTTAAAATTTATCATATGGATCAGTACAGTTCATATAGATTTAACAGTTAAGCGATACCTTCATATGATCACCTATCAGTAAGCTGATTCCATGGGGTGTAGTGAGCTCTGTATGTGGAATATGTACTGTTGTCTAAAGAATGCCCTTTATCAACTGGAGAGATTGCCTTCTGAATTTAATGAGTTGTAGTGGGAGAAAAAAAAAACCCACAGTTTTAATAAAGGAAAGGAAGTCTGTTAACAATATTAGCAATGAACAACATTTATCTAACATTTACTTGCTCCAAACATTGTGCTTTACATGGATTAGTCCTCACAGCCAGTAGACACCCCATTTGTGGTAGAGGAAACTGCATCATAGATTATCCAAGTCTACAGGACTAGTATAGAGCCAGGGTCTCTGACCTAAGAGCCATTTCCTTACATACAGGTGTTCCAGTAAATGCTGCCTTATTTCTGAGGAGTGGAGTGGACACTAATTTACACAAGGGCAGAAAACCCAGCTGGGTTTCATTGGAAATTAAAATATAGACCTGGAAAGCAATTGGGAGCTCAGTCTGTCATCATACCAGATATCTCTCTCCAGCTCTATTTCTTCCTTACTTTGCTTAGTAGGTTTTCTCTGCTTTTAAATTTCCACATGGTTCAGCATTAGCTAACAACAGTTGATGTGTTTCTTAATTAAAATTCTCAAGAGACATACTCCAGTTGATTCAGTTTATCTCTCATAAGTTGCTCAACAGACAATGACTTCTCTTGTTAAGATGTTCAGTCTTGATCCATAGATGAGAGAGGGCAAGAGACATATGGACTAGACTAGAGCAGCCATGGACCTGGCAAAGGATAGAGACATTGCAGGCATACTGCCATCCCTTTCTCCTCAGGCCATCGGCATTGGCCTTCAGTCAATTCCGGATGCCTTGGTTCTCTATGGCTTATGTTTGCCCTCATCAACTATATAAGGACCAGAGCCAAGGAAGGAGCTGCCTAAGCCCCCAGTTCACTTCTCTGTGTATGATGAGGGCTCATTAAATGTTACACTGTCTGGAACTACAGTCACTTTAATTTAATTAGTCTTGGCAGGAAAGAAGTCATGTTCCCATTATTTGGTTCTTTATGTTTGGGTGAGAGAGCTGGCTCTAGAAGGTGAACGGGAAGTAGAAAGGATACCTCTTAAACCTTTCACTGAGATAAGAAATTTCTTGCTGGGTTTGTACCTGGAGATTCCAAAGGATTCAAGTAATTGCAGTGAAATATCTTTTCCTCTTATTGTATTCCCTGCCCCCTTATGGAGGCCTCTACTCCCCTTCATGCTTATGCACTATCCTCTCAGGGGGATCCCTCAGGGTGGCTTAGACTTCTTCCTTTGTCTTTGCCCTTCCTCACAGAAACATTTTCCAGTTATCAATAGTTCTCTGCTATTATAGAACCACCATCGTCTCAAAGGTGTGAGCTTGAAAACTGTTCACTTTTTAAAAAGATTTTATTTATTTATTTATGAGAGAGAGAGAGACAGAGAGAGACAGAGAGAGAGAGAGGCAGAGACACAGGCAGAGGGAGAAGCAGGTTCCATGCAGGGAGCCCGATGTGGGACCTGATCCCGGGTCTCCAGGATCAGGCTCTGGGTTGAAGGCGGTGCTAAACTGCTGAGCCACCCGGCTGCCCCAAACTGTTCACTTTTGTTGGCATCATGGTGAAATCATTCCTGTGTAGTTTTAGATTTCCCAAAGTACAGCATTATTGTGTTATGATTCTGAAAATTAGCCTCTATATCTTCATTCTGGTATGTAGCTGTGCTGGCAGAAAAATACTGGTAACATTATAGATCCTTAACATTCTTAATACATAGTTGAGGAAATTATGGAGTAACTTCTTTGTCACCTTTGGTTAGCTTTCTTAAGTTGGCTTTAAGATTTGTTGGCTTGGCCTCTGAAGAATTGGGAAAGTTTGACCTTGCCTACAATTAACTTTCTTAGTGCATGGAGTTTAAAGCCAGACCCCCACTGCTCACTGCAGCCCCCTCAGCCTGCTCTTGTATCAGCGGAGGCACCAGTTTTTTGCAGGAAAAGCCAACTTTTGACATAGCAAGGTCAGAGCTAGGATCCCAGGAAGCAAGTTTGACTGCACATGGTCCTTGTAATTTCAAAGCAAAGCAATGTAAGGAGACAGCTTAGTAGTTGTTTTATTTTCTCTTGAGTGGACTTATGTTGTCAGTGGCAGAAAGCCATGAACCACGAAGATAAAATAATGCTAACCAGAGTGCTAAGTAAAGAAAACAAAGATGGCTCCACAATTAGTAGCATTATATATGTTAGTGCTAAGTAACAACAGATGTGTGGACAGGGAGTGGAGCATTCCTTGCAATCCATCAGAAACCAAAGTCCTCTGACATCACAAACCATTATGGTTATCTTGGGCTTGGAGGAATGATGGCTGAGTCCATTGAGTTGGCAAAGTAAGGATGCTCTTGAGGGTGTTTCAATCTACCTGTGTCATCCTTACCATGCTGCACACTTGTGCTGAGTTAACAGGCGATGTGTGCTGTAAAATCCGGTTCTGTAAAGACATGCACTAGCCATGAGTCATTAGCAAGCATGCGGAGCTAATTGGCAAAATACTCATAAAAGATTTTGAAGGTGGGTTAATTACAATTCATTACACTGTAAACTGTCCCCAGGCTATTGTTAAAAAATGCAGGAGTTTCAGGGCCCATTATTTTATGATTCATTTTGCCATGTTGTGAAAAACAGACTCTAAATCAAACTACATTTATTATAGGTCAGACCACAAAATCTTTATTGGTTTTTCCAACATTCCACCCTCGTTATATGAATTCATATGGACTGCACATTTCTGTCAATTGGCAAGAAAGCATGAAATAAAATTTATGATATTTTCTTACTTTATCCTCAGTGCAGCCTTAAAAATCACAAGATCTAATTGCTTCCCCTATTTCTCCAAGTTCATGAGAAAAATAAGTATTTCAAAATCAGCCCTAAAGTTCTGATGATTGGAATCAACTGAAGGATAATGAAGCTGGTCTTCTAAAGGAAACATTTTTTTTCAAAGGTTTTATGTATTTATTCATGAGAGACACAGAGAAAGGCAGAGACATAGGCAGAGAGAGAAGCAGGCTCCATGCAGGGAACCCCACATGGGACTCGATCCTGGGTCTCCAGGATCATGCCCTGGGCCAAAGGCAGGCGCCAAACCGCTGAGCCAATCAGGCGTCCCTAAAGGAAACCTTTTAAAGTGTAACCTAAGAAGCATCATCCAGTTGAATTTATTAAAGCTGTTTTCCCTCCACACCTAGAAAAGTGACTGGAATGCACCCTTTATTTGGAGGATAATTTGAAGTTCATTGGCATTCTAAGCGTTAATCTTGTTCTCCTCATCCCTACCTTCAGAAGTATCTTTTTTTAAACAAACAAACAAACAAACAAACACACAAAATAAGACTGCACTTACTTCTCTAAAAACTGTGATACAATTGTACACCTCCTGTTATTACCACAGACAGACTTGGTCAGAATCATGTAAGGTCTCATAAGTAGTCATTCTGTACCATTATATGTAATTGTTTGTTGATTAATGCTTTCAATTATGCCGATTTTCACTGTGTGACCCAAACCACCTTGACAGCGACAGGCTGGTATACTCATTACTGGGGATGAGCAAGGAACAAAATGCTAGGTTCATTTCTAGCCCTCAAGAGCTCAGCAACTCATTTGAACCTTATCTGAACTATCAAAAAGTTTCGACTCTGCAAAAACTCATGTTTGAGGAAGGGCAGGGAATGTGTGGTGCGAGGAAGGCTTGGGGGTGGAGTGGGGGGGTGTTGTTGGAAATTGTGCAAGAATGAGTTTCCTTGTGAGTGATCTGGTACTTCCTGATTCTGGCTGGGCCAGAAATACCACAAAAGCCTTTCTTGAAACTTCCAAGATCTTTGGAAAGCCTTCCTCCAAGCAGTTCGCCACTTCTGCATGCCTGGGTTTGGGCCAGAGCTGGAGACAGAAGTATGTGCAAGGGGAAACAGTTTATTAGAAAGTTACCTGGATACTTGAGAGTTGTCAAAAGAGGTTTGCCTCTAATGGAGTAAAACCTGAATGATCGGCCAGGGTCAATGATTTTAACCACTCCCATTTTTTATAGAAAGATGGTGCTTAGAAGTCAACATTAGAAATTGCTAGAGTGACCTGCTTATTTTACGGAGGGAGTCAGGATATTCAGAGGAGCCATGTGACTGAACCTATACAGATGTGGACCAGAGTGAAGTTGGGAGTAAGTGGAGAGTAAGGGGAAAGAAGGAGTGAGCTGAACAGATTTCCAAAGGCTTAAGTTCTGTCTTTATTATGCTACCAGTGGTATGATCCTGGGCAAGTCATCTCACTTCTCTGACCCTCTGTGGAACATTTCAACCACAAAATACTAAATTAAACATTTCTGTGGGATGAGAGTGCTAAAAAGCGATGATTTAGAAGCAAGACCTGGCTTCATGAGAACATGTCACATAGAGAAGAGAAAGAATGGCTTCCAGAGAAGGCTGGTGAATAAGGAGAAAACTTGGAATGAAAATATAAAGAACCTGATGAGCAATGTTTATTTTGATTTGGGTAACAGGCTGGTAATTACTTAAAAATTTGGAGAGGAAGTAAAGTTGTTTGATACAGTTTTTAAAGAAGTCATAATAATCTAAAGTTTTGTGAAATAAACAAAACAACCTGAAGAGGCATGGAAGAATGAAGTGCCCCAAAGAGGGAGACACTGGGACAAATTAGTTTTCTGAACCATGCTTGTGGGACGTAAGGCAAAAAACATGGACTACCCTAACTTTCCCAACCAGAGTGATCACCAGTTTATCTATTGAGAGTAAGCTTTGATTTAAAGAAAATTTTCTAAGGTTAAAAGGAAGCTTGCGAAGGCTGAACTTGCAAGAAATCAAGAAAACTAGTGGTATGTTTATGAGTTCATTTACTGTGACTCTCTTAAAAGATAACATTTTAGGGCCTGAGTGGGTAGAGTTCTGAAGTGGCTATCCTGTATAAAATACTAATGAAATTTGCAATGTGGCCATTCTCATTGAGAGGTAACTAACTTTGGAACTAGAAATCTCTGACCTGGGATCTCCAAAGGAAAGGGACCAACCATCTTACAGGGACTGACTCTACAATTTAGTCATAGTCTCTGACTAAGGGTTGCTCAGTATGCAAGGGGGAAAGTCAAGAACCAGGATTCATGTCTTTTCCACCTGTCCTAGAGTGAGACTGACCTCCAGAGGAATCTGATTATAGTGGAGAGGTTATGGAAAGGCAACTGTAATCAGTAGCTCAAAGGTATAAACATGGAAAAGAAAGAACATCTAGGAAGACAGGAACTAACAAATGCAAATGGCTGATAGAGAATCATTGATACCAATCAGCGCAAAATTGGTGTGGTAGGGAGCAATATTAACACTGGAGTCGGGCCAACAAGACTTCCTGTATTGACTTGGTAACTGCAGGCTGGGAACTGGTGAGAAGGGATCTCTGGGTATAGCACCACTGACATCAGGATGCTTCTCCCAGGCATGGAGATCATTTTGATTTAAGCATTAAGTGAAATAAGATCATCTTCTTTTTTTTCTCTTCTGCCCAAAGAGCCTTCCCAGTTGCAGCTTCAAAATTGTTTTCTCGGTAACCTTTTACTCTGAGGCATAAAGGCTTCAGCCAGTGCCTGATCTTGCTCCTGTGGGGATGCCTCAGCCGAACAGACCAGAGAGACCTGTATATTTGCGAGTTAAGTGCAGAAAGAAGCTGGCTCCTAACTTGTCCAAGGGAGCCACGCAGAGCAGAGCTGATGATTGCCCTGGCCAGTGGAAACAAGAGCCAGGCACCTGTCAAATGCTGCATTGCTCACTTTCCAATGCCTTGCTTCCCAGCGTGCCTGCTAGGAAAATGGCAGTTCACACCACTACCTTCTCCCTCTATGGAAAGCCAGCTGCCAGCATCCCCTTAGATTCCTTCTCCAGCAGATATTTTGATCCTTAAACAAGTTTATCTCCACACCACCCTCGCTCCACCTTTTGATAGGAAAAAAAAATAGCCAAAAAGGAAAATGATGATACCTTTTCTTCTTAAATGAGGTTATTAAATACAACATGCCCATTCTTTTGCTTTGAGAAGAAGGGGGGGTGGGCACATGGTATCAACTCTGTGTGTGTATGTGTGTGTGTTTGTGTTTGGGTGTGTGTGTGTGCATGTGTGTGTGAGGTGTGGTGAGGGAAGGGATTTGAATGTGTATATATATCTCATATATCTGTTTTGAGAAACTTGGAATATGTATCTGAAAGGACTGGCCCTCTTCTTTCCTCAGTCCTAAGTTAAAATATTAGTAAATACTTTGTAGATTCTTTCACTTCTGGTTGGTATCAGATAGTCTGGCCTTCCCTGTTTCAGGAAATGCTGCCCACTGGATTGGCCTTTTGGCTTAGGACATAGGCACTGGCTTGGGCATCAAAAGAACTAAGTTCAAGATCAACTCTCTTGATAACTCACCTGGGTCTCCAACGAGCTTTTTTCCGTTGCTGGGCTTCAGTGCCCTCATTTATAAAATGAGAATGTTAGACATCACCTCCAAAATGCTGTGATTTTCATGAATTTGGCTATACTTAACTTTGTGGAACCAGTGGCCCTAATCTGAAACTTATGAACCAAGTAAACCTATTTCAACTTAGTTTCTTTCTTTACACAGGAAATAAACAGAACATAGTGTTGCAGACAGCCCAGGGAATAGGCCTTGTTTTTAGAAGAGAGCCTTGAGATGACAGCGGCGTGCATGCGGGCACATTCCTCCACTATAACCACAAGGAGCCTGCATATATTTGTTGTTGTTTTTAATTGCAAACTTTTCTAACAATCTGCCCTTTAGAAATGATTGCCCCTCTCTGAGGATCAGATCACAGCCTAGGCAGTTCTCAGGGAAAATTAAATGAAGAATGTTGAGCCTGGAATCTATGATTAGGGTGCCTGGCTAAGTAAAGATGATCATGTACTTTCCCAAATGGGTCAGCTGTGGCCCCGGATATCCACAGTAGAGCTGCAAATGATTCACACTGGCTTGATAGCTTCACTAATGCTAGATTTACAGCTGGATTTAGGGCTAAATGTTGAAGGTAAATCTAAAAGAGCAGAAAGAGGCTAGGGAGGGAATTGGGAATCACGGGAATTTCCATCAAAGCTTTTCAGAAGCAGGAATCCATTTTACATTTGTCGATGACTGTGGTTTGCTAGGATCAAGATCAAAGGAATCACCGTGGGCAGAGCCATGACAAATGCGAGGCTCAGTCTGGTGAAACCTAGCATTAGCCCCTCTCTTAGGCTGCCGTCTAGACTGGAAGTGGGTGCTCGTGCCAGACCGGGCTGAGTATATAGTTAGGGTGCTCCTTCATGACTGGGCAAAGGAGGTGTAAAAGCTCTTCTTGATCCCCACAGGGAAGTTACAGCCAGGGCCAGCCCTCTGAGGCCCAACATGGCCATAGCTCCAATCAGAGGAGTACTTTTGTAGGAAAATGGGGGACATGAAGTAAGGATAGGCTAAGAAGTTGACAAAGATGCAGAACTTCTGTTAATAAAATCCAACTGCCTTAAACTATGCATCTCCTTCTCCCTCCCTTATAGCTTTGGAGACTGCTTTGAAACTCTGCTAAGAAGTTATTCACTTGCAGGCCCAGAGACATTTGAACTGATACTAACAAAGAACAGCTACTGGAAACTTTTTTGTTTTTGTTTTTTTGATGGTCCATATGGTTTTATAGAGTTCCAGTTAATGTTCTAAGACAATTCAAGTAGCTGATGAAGGAATATTCAAGTAGCTAATAAAGGAATGGATAATGACATGACACTTTCCACGCTGTCTGCATCATAACACGTCAGCATTGACCAGTGTTTAAATCTTTATTTGCCTTTTGAGAATACTGGCATAGAAAAAAATACCAATGACACCTTCCATACATTATCTCTTGTGACATTTACATTGACCTGGCATTCTGACAAGTATGAGGTGACATCTCATGGTGATATCGGTTTGCAATTCCCTGATGTTGAGTGATATTGGCATCTTTTCATGTGTCTGTTGGCCATTTGTATGTCTTCTTCAAAAAATAAGTTTATTCAGGCTCTCTCTTCATTTTTAAAATGGATTATTTGTATTTTTGGTGCTAAATTCTTTATTTTGGAAAACAAAAACACTAATTTGAAAAGATAACTGTATCTCTGTGTTTATTGCAGCATTATTTAATGTAGCCAAGGTATAGAAGCAGCCCAAGTGTTCATAAATGAATGGATAAAGAAGATGTGGTTACACACACACACACACACACACACTGGAATCTTATTCAGCCATGAGAAAGAATGAAATCTTGTCATTTGCAACCACATGGATGTCTCTAGAGGGTATAATGCTAAGTGAAATAAGTTAGAGAAAGACTACTTTGTGATTTCACTTATATGTGAAATTTAAGAAACAAAACATAAAGAAAAAATGACAAAAAAAAACAGGCTCTTAAATACAGAGAACAAACTGGTAGTTGCCAGCAGGGAAGTAGGAGGGGGGATGGATGAAATACATAAAAAGGATTAAGAGGATACTTGATGAGTACTGAGTAATGTAAAGAATTGTTGAATCACTATATTGTCCACCTGAAACTAATATAATACTGTTAATTATACTTTGGTTAAAAAAAACAAACAAACAAAGAAACAAATAAATGTCAGGAATCAAGGTTTCAATTCTGCTTCTGGTAATAATTTCAGTGTCATTCAGAGCAAACCTCCTTTTCATTTTCTATGAACTTATCTTTAAATTGGGAGTGCTAAGGTGGAAGATGAGGATAACAGTGATTAACTCCCAAAATAATTATGCCCATTATGGTATAGTCACAAGAAAGAATAATTTGCAGCCTGGAAAAATGACAGGAATAAATATAATATAAAAATGACCATGATGTAATACTAAATAAAGTGCCAAACACAAGATTGTTTGTATACTGAGTTCATAGTTTTACAAGGGGAAAGGAAAAAGAAACAATGCAAATTTTGGCTAAGGTAATAGTAGAATAATTATTTAAGTATTTCCATATTTTCTATGATATGATTAACTGTATTATTTTTACATATCTAAATATAAATGAATCTGTGAAGTAAAAAAGAGATACCCCCCCAAATTCCTATCCAAAGGGATTTGCCACTTACTACAGTCTTGAGCAAGTTATCAGTTCTGCGCTTCAGTTTCCTTACCTGTAAGAGGACCATACAAATCTTCACATACAGTATTAAGTTCTTACTTTGTGTCAGAGAGTTATCCTGAGCATTTCACTTTTGTTAACACATTACATCCTCATTATAACTCAAGAAGTAGGTCAGATTATTATCTATGTTTTATCAATCAGAAAACTGAGACATAGACAAGTTAAATTAGGTCATCCAACTATGGGTGGAAGATTCCTTAGCAAGTCAGGATAGAATAATTCCAAAGCCCATGGTGGGACCACTGTGTCAGACTACTTCAAGGGATGGTTATGAATTGAATTTTATTTCCTTGGAAAGCCCCTTTTGTAGAACTGGTACATCACAGGTACTACATAGACCTAGTTCTTTCCAGTAAGGCTCAAAAGTACATCTGTTAAATTACAAAGCTGAAGACAGAACAACTGGGTGCTAAAGACATTAGTGTAGATTCACTGGGGTTAGTCAACTTGTGTTAGTTATCACAAAGAGATAATTTTGGGAATCACATGGCTAAATTTAGAAATGCATGTTTTTGTCTAAAGCATAGTCATCCTGAACATGTTTTAATATTGTCTAATATTCCTGATTTTTTCACAAATATCTAGGACTTAAAGAAAACCTGAGCCCACCCTATGTAGAAAATATTTTAAAATCTTTTACTCCTCCAGTAATCTCTTTCCCAAGATTGGTGTGGTAGGTGACAGGGAGATGGTAATATATTTAGAAAACTGAATTCATGTAGTTCTGATGCCTTTCCTTGGAAAATGTTGTTTTATGAGCTATTTGATGTCCCTAGAATCTCAAATACTCTTTAACCATGAGTTATATAAGCTTGCTCAATGACTTAGGCATTTAATACGTAGAAGTTGCATGTTGCCATGCTGACTCTTAACACTAAAAGGTTTAAGTTTAAGTGAAATCTCCAAATCCAGTTAGGAATGAATTTCAGCTACTTACGTTTTTCTTATATGAATGGCTTATGCAGCAGGTGAATAGGCATCATCTTCCACTGAATTAGACATCTTGATATTTAAGTTTTGTATGAGGACTTTTTCCAACTGACAAAGTTGTGGACCTTTGTGAACCTGTGAACTCTGGAAATGGAGTGGATTCTTTATTAATTAAACACTACACTTCCTCCCTTAGAAAATCCTAGGATTAGGTTAAATTATTCTCAATTCAAGTGAAAAATTACTACTGCTATCCTTTTAAAAATAACTGCTATGTTGTACATCTTTCATTTAAAAGGAAGCCAGGGGATGCATAGGTGGCTCAGTCCCTTGAGCGTCCAATTCTTAGTTTCAGCTCAGGTCATGATCTCAGGGTACACTCAGTATGGAGTCCACTCCAGACTCTCTCTCCTTCTCCCTTCCCCTGGCTATCTCTCTCTCTCTCTCTCTAATATAATTAAATAAAATTTTAAATATAAATGAATGAATGAATGGAAACCAGAAACTCAACAGCAAAGTAGGAGGTGGGCTGATTGTTCACCAGAGTGTCTCCCATGGTGCAAGTTCATGATTTAATAATTCCTACTTTTAAAGCTACCCTCCACTATCTTTTATGAGTTTTTATCTAGAGAACAAGAGTATAGGTGCCTGACAACATAATAAATGTGTTTTGGATAACATGGATGGTGTTCCACGTTTTGGTGGGAAGGAGAAAACCTTTATTAAAGGTTAGGAGTGGAGGCCATGACTGGTAGAAGTCTTGTTAACTAGATATTGCCCTTTTAGTTTCCCTTTACTTCCTTGCTCTAGCTTCCCTCCCTTTAAGTTGAACCTCCCATGAATTTTATGACTCATCCAGTTCATTTTCTATCTAAAAGATTAAAGCAGGGGTTGGCACCCTCTTGGGACCAGCCTGCTAATGTTCATTTACTCACTGGAATTTAAGGCTTCCTTTGCCAGAAGTAATAACCCTCCTCCTCCCTCAGACCTCTCTGGCTGTAGAACCTTGATGTCAGCCTGGGGCAAGGGAAGGAAGAAAAGGAAAGAATAGAGGGGAAGATAATTGTTCATGGGCTTGTTAATATTTTTCTGTGGAGGATTCTGACACTTGGAAAAGGTGCAATGATCTTCAGATCACTCCTTAGAGAAGGTAATTTTGGAAAAAGAAAGGATTTGTAGTTTTGAAGCATCCATGCCTTAAGAAATAGAGAAAGGGTGGGGCAGCTGATTGGCTCAATCCGTTAAGCATCTGACTCTTGATTTTGGCTCAGGTCATGTTCTCAGGGCTGTGGGATTGAGCCCTGCTTCGGGCTCTGGGCTGGGTGTGGAGACTGCTTGGATTTCTTTTTCTCCCTCTCCCTCTGTCCCTCCCCACTCCTTCTCTAGAGAGAGAGAGCGAGAGCAAGAGCGAGCGAGAGAGAGAGAGCAAAAAAACAAAACAAAACAAAAACAAAAACAAAAAACCAACCCCAAACTAGCGAAAATCAGGAGCAGCTTGAAGAACAGACCTAGACAAAACCGTGCATCAAGAAAGAGGATGAGGGGGCTGTTTCTCTCTCTTTCTCTACTCCTTTTCCTCCTCTTTATTATAAGTTCTCATTGAATAAATGAATATGTGGATAATGACCTAGAAAATGAGTAAATTTTTGAATGAATAAATGAATCAATCATAGATCAGTGTTTCCTTAACCCAACCAATCCTCAGAATCAACTGGAAGCACTTTTTATAATACAAATCCTTTGGATGTCCCCCTGAAATTCTGATTCATTAAGTCACAAATGGGGCCCAGGGATCTGTATTTTTCAGCTGCTTCCCAAGTGATTCCAATGGTCAGCCATGTTTGGGAACCCAAGGCCTAGAGCCCAGTTGTAATCTAGATTGTTTCTCTTCATTCCAACTCTGAATGAAGGCCTCACACTAATTGTCCCCATACTGAATTTATTTATTTATTTATTTATTTATTTATTTATTTATTTATTTATTTATTTTTATTGGATTTCAATTTGCCAACATATAGCCAGATATAGTGAAATGCCAGGACACCGGCACCCCGATGTTTATAGCAGCAATGTCCACAATAGCCAAACTGTTGAAGGAGCCTCAGTGTCCATTGAAAGATGAATGGATAAAGAAGATGTGGTTTATGTATACAATGGAATATTCCTCAGCCATTAGAAACAACAAATACCCACCATTTGCTTTGGCATGGGTGGACTTGGAGGGTATTATGCTGAGTGAAATAAGTCAACTGGAAAAGGACAAACATTATATAGTCCCATACTGAATTTAGTTGCAGATTAATTGATCGATTGTTATTCCCTTCTTGGCCAAACTAGTTGATTCCCCTGCCTGCCATCCTTATATGTTGCCATTGAAACTTAGAGATATTTTGCAAGAATTTGTCTTAGAAGCTTTTATTTTTATTGAGTTTTTAATTTTAACTCCAATAGTTAACATACAATGTTCTATTAGCCTCAGGTCTATAATATAGTGATTAGATAATTCTATACATTACTCAGTGCTCATCACAACAAGGGTACTCTTTAATCCCCATCACCTATTTCACCCATTTCTCCCCACTGACTTTCCCTCTCATAACCATCAATCTTAGAAGCTTTTAAATTAGAATAATCAGAAGATTCCCCATCCTGTTCTATCCTTATTTTCTGGAATTGTCCATTCACAAACAAGCCAAGAATCCTCTTACTTAGTTTACTTGTTCATTTTTTATCAGAAATGAGGATGCTTCTGAAATCCATGGGTTTTAGAAATGCCTGATCTCATCTCTCTTTCCATGCTTAGTCACTTGTATTTATTCAATAAATATGTATTGAACATCTCTAGTTTGCTGGGAACACAGAAGATACAGAGATGACAGGTATCATCCCTTTTCTTAAGGAATTTATAGACTAATTGCTAAGTTGCATAAGAAAATGATTATTCTACAATCTAGGAAAGTAAAATTATGTATATGTTAGGAAGGTTGGAGTATATGTTGGTTTAGGAGGATAAGTGTTGATGAACAAAACCAAAACCAAGATTTAGATAATTAGGAAGGACTAAAGCATGTGTCCACAGTTATAGAGATGATTCCCTTAAAACCTTTGAGAAATGAACGCAGAGCTACATATATATTGGAGGGGGTGATGGTGAACATGACATTGGAGATGTAGATCGAGACCATATTATGAGGTACCTTGAATGTCTTCCTAAAACTTTGGATTGTAGACTGAAGTAGTGGGAATCTCATAAGGGACTTGAGCATGAGATGGGCACAAAAGATATATATGTTTGAAGAAATGCTCTCTCGTTGCAGGGGGCTTGCCTGACCTGAAATTTGTTACACTGGAAGGTTCAGGACTATCAGGGAAATGGCAAGGACCTAAAGAAGTCACTCTCAGGAGATCTAAAGAGAGGGGACAGTGGGAAAAACTGAAGTGGTAGAAATAATCACTAAACCTTGGCAATATTTGGGTATGTTTGTATGTGGCATGGGTAGCAGTGACAAAGTAGCTCTCGTGCTAGAGCATGGTGGTGTGATTCACAGAACCAGTTGTTTAACTGATTTTTATTCAATTTTCTGTGGTATCTAGGGAAAAGACTGAGAGCATCACAATGTGAGGACCCAAATCCAAGCACTTGAGTGAGTGGCTTTTCTTTTCCTTTTTTATTTTTATTTTTTCTTATCAAGGCTGAAAAATCTTCTAAGCACACATGAAAGAAACAGCAGGGCCAAGACTACTTTGAACTTACTGCACATGATTCCTTTCATATAAGACATGCTTGACAAACATTAATTAAGTCTCCAAGCACCTCTTTGAAGTAATGTAGGAAATATGTACAGTTGGGTAAACTGAGGCCCCGGGAACTGGAAGCAAAGCCTGAGGACATACTAGGGCAGGTGCAGCATTTGAAAAGACCCTCATATGAGGCCCTTGTTTCTCTGATGAGGCCAGACGTAGGTGCTTCTTTCCAGGCAGAGGTCTTCCAGCAAGTTCTCTAAACCAGGCAGGATGAGGCAGGCTGATTAATTTACTCCAGTGGCCACATTCTCTGACCTCAGACTGGCAGCCCTGGGCCTCATAGTACACCCTGTCTACTTATAATTCAGACCCATTATCTCCTTCCTGAAATCTCTAGCTATTTTGTAGCCCTTCGGATGTTTGCTTTGTCTTGTAACTTGCTAATGGTCATGAGAGTCAGAAAATGAAGCCAAAAGAAGTCACGTGAGTCATTTTTGTACCTGCATTCCTGCTTTTTAGCTTTCTCTCTCTTTTTTTTTTTTTTTTGCAGGTTGGCCTTTTTGGTTTAGAGTACAGGACATTACAGAGTAGGAGTGGGCACATGGAAGAGTAGAGCTGTGATGCAGGCCTGTCAGCAGCAGCCTTGGCCAAGCTTATGAGGAGCTCTGCAGCTAAAATGGCCCTTCAGAGTTATCCCAAGTGATGATGGCTGAAACTTTGTACTTCCACAATGACCAGTCATTGAACATGGTGCCCTGGGGATGGCTGCTGCTGAACCAGCCTCTGAAGAAGCTGAGAGCTGAAGGCTGTGCACAGTTCATGTTAAGAACCTCATCTTCTGCTTGCTAAACTAGATGCATCCAAAAACATGAGCCTTGATCAGTTCTTTCTATCTGCTAAGTATTGATGCTACCCAGATAGTTATTCTGTCTACCCATCTATCTATTGGGCCTATGGCATCTATGATGACAGAAATGATCTTAGGTGATATTATGGTAAAAGAATAAGTTCCTGTGGTCAGGAATCTCTCAATGTAGTGAGGGAAACACAAAATAAATAGACAAACAGAAACAGAATAAGCTCAGATATAACTAAATGCTTCAGGAAATAGAAGAATCAGAGAGGAAATACCAAAAAATAAACATATGCACATATGTTATTGAAGAGAACAAGATGGGAAGGACTTCTGCTCTCCTCCAGTGGCATAAAAGGTCTTCGTCATGATAATCCAACAAGATACACAGATCACCAGCAATTTAGGGGGTTACAGAGAGACATGCTTGAAATTTATGGCAAGTAGTTGAAAACTTATTTTTATAGTGCAGTAGACCTTTTTGGCAAAGGGAATGAATTAAAAATAATCACTCAGAGAAAATAACATATTTTTAAACCGGAGGATTTGGAGTTGGTAGAATTGTAAACAGTGAGTTTTCTGCATAATACATCAGTAACATGAGGAGAATATTTCTTCACTGGCTCTTTTTATTTCTAATGTATTCTTCTGAATCCATTGTCCTTTTTTTTTTATCTTATTAGGAGTTTTAAATTTTTTTCCAGAAGCATTTCTCAAAGAAATCTTTGACTACAAACATAATCAGTTGCCTTACTGAATGTAATGGTCCCTTGAAAATCCCATTCCAGTTAAAATTTCTAAGGAATCCATTCAGAGATGAGAAGCATCTATAGATTTTGTTCACTAGTTTGGTTAACCATTGGTTTTCCATTTTATTTACTACATTTTCCTCTTTCTGTATGATTTAGCTCTCTAAAACATTTGGGCGGTTTGCATGAAAGGGGCTATATCATAAATGCTTTTAAGGTCTATATGATTTATACATACAGCACTCATGATTCATGTCTCAAATGGCCATGTTGGTGGATTTTTTTTTATTAAATTCTTGATTTATGTGAAATAGATAAATACAAGGATCATTCAGAACAAGGGTGTCTGTGTCTGGGGGTGGAGAGGGGAAGGACGGGAGGGATTTGGATGCATGAATAACTCCCTATTGGTCCTAATGGGATTTGCACAAGGAAGACTCCTGTATTCCAAGATACAATCTTTCTTCATCCTAACATGTGGTTAGGTATATGTTATTGATATCATAACTTTAATTTCCGAGCAATGTTAAATAGATATGTGTTTTAGATGTCCCCTTTAAGGAATGAAACATGAAAGAATATGTTTTTTTCTTTTCCCTCTCCCCATGTTATATATGACAGATTACCCTGACATTCTAAAATGTCTTATCTATCTGATTTTTAAATCCCTTGAAGGCTGGACGTTCATCTTTTTTTATTTTTTTGTATTATGAACAATCTCCTATGTTTAATCAGTATTTACCATCATAATAGCAGCAAAGGGAACCAAGAATGCTACTTAACAATGGGAGCATTTCATAAAAGACGATACTTAAATCAGGTTTCCTGTAATAGTAATAAAACATTTTCAAGCACACTCTCAGCTAAAGAAAGGAACTTTCACCCTGTTCAAAGCTGGAGTTGTGTGAAAAGTGTGCATGTGCATGTTTCGAATAACCAAACCAATAAGTCCTATTTCTTTTCTTATTATAATCAAGGGAACAAGCATTCTAATAAAATTGTGTTCAACAGTTCCTCTATAAACTCCTTCCCTCATCCTAGCTCCACCTGGTATAATATAAAATGTAATATACTTTGGAGGCGTTTTTAATAAAACTTTTTCAGATGACTCTATGTGGCAACACAATTCATTTATAGTTTCCTATTAGTTCACCTTTATAGAGGTTTTAGTCTTTCCTATCTCATGGGGTAAAAGAGTCACTTTTTCTTTTTCATAACCAACATGTATTTATTTCCTTTGATTTAATCTCTCCATTTCTTACTGTTTCACATATAAGAAAAGGTTGGGGACAGGGGGGCAACTAGCTTGCCTTTCCCCTGTGATATTAAGATTGATATTTTATATGAATCCCACCTTGCCCTGATACTTTTTATTTTAAGGCCCTGTATTAACTCCATTATTTATAAAGATGGAGAAAGAGGAGGGAGGAGCTAATTCATGATTTGTTCTTATTAAAATAACTGCATAATTATTCTGTGTTATCCTCAGGGTCAAAATAGTGTTATTCATTCAGAATAACTTTTTATGTAGATAAGATGATTCAGAGGATGGTGAAAATTTGGAATGACTTCATGGCAAGAGAGACTTGCGTAAGTCATGATGCAAGCATGGGGATAAGGAGTATCCATCTACCAATGGCTGAAATTCAACTGCAAACATTCTGAGGTTCCGTCCTTCTATTTTTTAAGGGCATGGTATAGTCCAGTAGAGGGGAAATTAGTTTTCTAGGAAGGCTCATTCCTTCTTAGACATTCCACCAGTTCTTCTTTTAGCCTCTCCCTCAGCCCAGAGTTAGTAGAGCTGGCTTTGTATGGAGGTACCATTGGATCTGTTTGACTCATGACCATGTTTTGCCAGTCATCTTAATATTCTGATTCTTGGCCCTATGTACACTTGTAGGTGATAGCCAGCAGAGTGGAAAGCTGAGAAGCAACTCACTGTATATTGAAGAATTTCCCGAAGCTTAGAAACTGGAGACAGTAGATACCTCCACAACACTGGCTATATGGTTTAGGGGGCTCAGTGCAAAATGAAACAGCAGCGTCTTTTGTGAAAAAAATTAAGAGGAATTTAAAAATGGTGAGAGTAGAGCCTTAAACCAAATATGGGGACCTTTTAAATATGGGTCCCCAGGTTTCTACACAGGTTGCTTCCAAGAAAGCATCCCTGCCTGCTTTCAGATACTTCTAGATATGAGAGTAAAAGTCAGGAATTTTGGCTAAATATCTATTTAAGGAGAAATTAGACACCAAATTCCCACTTCTACTCCACAGAATTGGACTGCTGTCCCTCTCTCTCCCAAACAAAGTCCTGAACGTGAGCTTTCAGTGTATAGACTTCGTATCCCACTAGTTTGCTTCATGTAATTGAATCGGTAAAATTATTTCCCTAAGCCCTAGACTCCTCATTTTTAATATTATAGTTTAAAATAGATTTCTAAGATTTTTAAAAAACTTTAATAATAAAACCATTCAAAAGCAAGACAAAATTTTCAAAAGCAATCATTGTGGGGTTTGAAGAAGGCTTTTGGAAATTTGGGGGCAAGAAGAGATTCTTGGAATAACTGATGATTAACATCTTTCTCTAAGGATAGTTGTGATTTTGTTCAAAAGGTAGTGTGTTGAAGTAGAGCATGGCAGTTTGGAACACTCTGAGATGAGTGATGGCTCTGTCTCCTACTAGCTGTATGATCTTGGACAAGCATCTTACTTTTTTTTAAAAAATTTATTTATTTATGATAGTCAGAGAGAGAGAGAGAGAGAGAGAGAGAGAGAGAGAGGCAGAGACACAGGCAGAGGGAGAAGCAGGCTCCATGCACCGGGAGCCGGATGTGGGATTCGATCCCGGGTCTCCAGAATCGCGCCCCGGGCCAAAGGCAGGCGCCAAACCGCTGCGCCACCCAGGGATCCCTACTGAACTTCTTATAAAATGTGATCAGTGGTAAGTACTTGTATCAGAGGATTGTTCATGAGTTCAAAAGATAGTACATGAATGGTACTTCTTAGGGTACCTTGCACATAGTAAGCATTCAATGAATATAATTGGATGTGGATTGCAAATGTGATGATGATGAGAGAAGCCATAGTTGTTAAGAAGGTGGGAGCTGAAAAAAAAAAAAAAAAGAAGGTGGGAGCTGAAATGAAGCCAATCTGTGCTGTAATCCTCTTGTCACCATGACCTGTGAGAATTTGGCCAAGTAACTGAACCTCTTGGTGCCTGTATCAGTCAGATATCACTGAGTAATAAACCAGTCCAGAATTCAGTGACTTAAAATATATGTCAGTTTTGTGACTGACTACACAGGAGTCAGTTGAGCTAGCCTGGGCAGTTGTGTTTCAAGTTGAAGATTTAGTTGGCTGGCCTACTTTTTGGCATTTGGGCTCAGGTCTGCTTTCCATATTTGCTATCCCCTTGGGATTAGCAGTCTGGCTGGAGCATTCTATTTTCATGTTAATGGTGGAAGCATAAGAGTAAAAGTTCCCTGTGTAAATCCGTTTCAAGGTTCTGCTCACTTGTGTCTATGAACATCCCATTGGCCAGATCAAGCACATGGCTGAGCCTAAAAACAATGGGCAGGGAAACATATTTCACTCTGGTAGTGGAAACAGCTTATATGGCCAAGGGTGTGAATACAGAGAGGGAAAAGATCTGGGGCCAGTAATTCAATTTCCTTAAACGTAATATGGGGTTAATAAAATGACCTCTCTCATAGACTTGTTTTGAGGATTAAATGAGATTATCCATATAAAGTGTTTAGCACAATGCAGATACATAATTAACACTTAATAAATGTCAGCTATGTTTGTAATGATGACTGAACACTCTAAGACCCAAATATAATGAACGATTTTAGATGAGAAAGGCATATGTGGTTAGGGTAGTTGGAAAAGATTTGTAATGATGTTTTTAGCTAGACCTTAGAAGAAAAAAAGGGAGAAGGGTGTTCCTGGATGGGGAAGAACAAAAGCAAAAAGCCTAAAGGCAAAATAATGTGGACTTATGATGTTCATTGTGTTTAGGGTTTTAGGTGAATTAAGCACCTTTCACTTCCATAATTTTTCTTTTAAAATCCTTGAGGTAAATTGTCATCCATAGTCCTGCTGTTTGTTTGGAAAGAGAACAGAGCATGTGTATATAATAAAACAGCTGTAAACCTGTGTTCTCTGCTTGGAACTTCCTCAAGCATTTCCCTTCCCTGAGCAGGTGCTGCTTCCCATGGGTCTGCTTCCATTCTGAATGGAAGGCTTGTCCATAGGAATCCAGGATGCTAGAAATTATGAAATACTCCTTGAGGGCTCAGTCTTACATTGGAGTCTTTCAGAATGTCTGTTGCTTATATGAAAGGTTCTAGGAAGGACCTGGAGTCTCTGTGGATTCTGTTCATGAATGGTCAGAATTTGAGGCAGAAGACCCTGTGAGCAATTATTAATATTGTAAGCTGTTTTATTCAAACTTCTTTCATATGTCATGCTCAGTCCTCCCAGTTCCACCATCCTGCTACTTGGATTGCACTGAGTTGTACTGATGAACTAACAAGGGCAGAAAGCCTGCTGCTCTTACAGCCCAAGTTGTCCAGGCCTATTAGCATCCCCCTCAGTAGCTACAGCCTGAAGAAAGGGCTTTCCTCCCCATGTAGGTAACATATGTGTACTCTGAGGGTGTTCTTTTCCTTGGAAAAATCACACATAAGAGTAAAGTCAAGCATGGAGCTGGAGCTTGGAACTCTTTCAGCTATGACTATTGTCCTCAGTGCTCTGTTCATCTCACTCCACCCTACTGTAAGAAGCATGGTTTGAAAACCTCTCTTCAACTGCCTTATGGCTTTTGACTCTAGCAATATAAATCAATTTTTAGAAGTCACTATGCAAAAAAACATCTTTTATGGTTATTCCAACCGATATTGGTGCTCTCCCAGGCTGTTGTGCCTTTACACACTACTGAAGAGATGCAAATGAGAGGAGATGATGATGACAGCCAGCAGTTATTTAATAAATATTAAGTGTAGCAGATAATGTGGTGTGCTGGCTAGATACCCGCTCCAGGACCAAGGCACTCATTCCCCCATTTTCTGGGACTTCTAGCTGCTAACATCTCTCAGCTATGTATTTCTCTGGTCTTTTTGCCCTCAGATAGAGAAGAACACTGCTCTTGGGTGCAGCCCACATCCATGACTGACATCAGTGGAAAACAGACAGCCTTTTTGCCTCAAACTCAGGACTCTTTCAGCTTCAGAGCTACCCTTGGGGTTTGCTAGGGCTTTTGTGGCACCTTAACCCTTTGCTCAGTCCTGTGTCCCTCACTCCTCCATGTGTTTTAATACTGAGAACACTCTGCAATTAACTTCTTTACACAAATCTCTGGATATACTAATAGATATATTCAGAAATCTGACCTATGACACCTGCCGACTGCCATTTGGCTCTTGGAACACTTCACACCTTAGGTCACTTAATTTTCACAACCGCTATTCTGAGTACTTGAGGAAACTGAGATTGAGTGGTAACCTGCCCAAGATGTTTTTCTTGGTAAGTGGTAAAAAATGCCTGCTTTTGTCCAAATTCCATAATCTATATGCTGCCTCATAGTTAAGAGCACAGGAAGCTTAAAGTATGCAGAAATGTGGACTCTTTGTTGAATGAATAAATTAATGAGATGTCAAAGCAGACAAAAAGGAAGGTATCAAATGTACTCAGTGAAATGATCTTTCTGTAGGAGCATCAAGGATGAGTGCCAGTGATTCCGCAAAGAGACTCATGTGTCTGGGTATGTCTGGTGCACTGAGAGTCTGTAGCCATGGGGGAAATCACAGCCCTATTAGGAAGCTTCACAATTGTGTCCAAGGTAAGGGTAGTAGGAGGAAGACGTGGCACATACCTCCCACATACATGTGGTGGGTATTTGAGGAGAGTTTATGGAAGGGAAGATTTAAAAGAGACCAACAGGTGATGTGAAGCTCCTTGAGTCTAATATCAGCAGAGAGCAGTTGCCACCTAAGAGACTGAAGAAGGAAGGTGGAGGAGCAGCTGAAGGATAGAGGTGCTGAAATGTTGGGAGAAGACTGCTGGACAGGAGCCTTTTGTGGAGGACTGCATTCAAACTTCAGACGGATGGAAAGAGAGATGGGAGAAGAAATAGTCCAATTGCCCTCCTCTCCTGCCCTCTCATATTCTGTTGACCAAGGACTATAAATAAATCAGATGGCATTGGAGTCAATTTGTTCAGTCCATACATACTAGCCTCTTGGGGCACAAGGCAGGGTGGGCTGTAGAAGAGTCTGGTGGGGAGTGGAGGGTAAGGTACTGTGCCAGAAATGAGGGAGTTGGTTTCAAGAGACAGTGAAACAAGGGCACCAAGTAACACTTATTTCATGGTCAGACGCCAAAACATGACCCAAAGTTGGGGAGGGTGTATCTTCTCTACTATGAAAAAGAAGGTATCCCTGGGTGGCTTGGCGGTTTGGCGCCTGCCTTTGGCCCAGGGCTTGATTCTGGAGTCCCGGGATCAAGTCCCATATCGGGTTCCCTGTGGGGAGCCTGCTTCTCCCTCTGCCTGTGTCTCTCACTCTCTCTGTGTCTCTCATGAATAAATAAATAAAATCTTAAAAAAAAAAAGAAAATAAAAAGAATGTGGCCTGAATGGGGATGAAAGAGACAGCAGCCTTGCCATAGCCCCTGAGGGTTGGCAAGTTAGGGAGCACTGGGAAGCATCGCCCTTGGCATGAATATCAGCTTCAGCAGAAGCCACAAGTTATGACCCTCAAGTGGCTTTCCAAGCCACATTTATCAACAAGAAGAGGCCAGGAAGGAAGAAGAGGTTAGGACTATTCTTGGATTACATGAAACAAGTTTGAGGACTCTCAGAATTGACTGAGAAAAAATTGAGGTGTGGTTTGTAATGCACTGAGTGACAGTGGGGCATGGGCATTAATCAGTAAGATGAGATGTTATAATTAATATAATGCCTTTGTACCCATAAGCCAGTGAAATCTGGGGAACAATTCAAACATAAAACTATGGAAGTTTAGAGAAAAGAAACCTGAAGTCCAGGCCAGAAGCTTATTCATTCAGCACACAGAAAGAGCGGCAGCTCATTCGATAAGGATGTTTGAACACCTGTAAACCAGGCGCATGTTGCTAGTACCTCTTAAGCTGAGGTTCACTGAACCATAAGGGGTCTATATTTATAATATATAGTGTGGGAAACTACTTCATAGAGGTGATTTCTAAAATGAGATTTTGAAGATATGGGGGCACCTGGGTAGCTCAGTCAGTTAAGCATCTGACTTCCACTCAGGTCATGATGTCGGGGCCCTGGAATCGAGCCCTGCATCAGGCTCCCTGCTCAGTGAGGAGTATTCTTCTCCCTCTCCCTCTTTCTCTCTCTCTACCCATGCTCATGCTTTTTCTCTCTCACTCTCTCAATAAATAAGTAAAATCTTAAAAAAAAAAAAGAAGATACAGAGGGGTCATGTCATGGAAGGAGGGGGCTAAAGAGGGAGGGGCAAAGAAAGGGAGAGTTCTTGGAAGAGAACATGAGATACTGAGAAACGAAAGAGCATCATGTGGTATAGAGAAGTGGCATAAGGTACAGAGAGCTGGAGAGAAACCAGGCAAAAGTTAGAAGTATTTCCATGAGTCCTTGGAGAGCCATTAAAGGACTCCATCCTGAGCAGGACATGATCACACCCATATGTCACATTTAGAATAATCACCTGGCAGTGGAGGAGAGGTTGAAGGAAAGTGTGTGATGGGAAATAAGGAGACACATTAGGACCCCCCTACTGACGTTTAGGCTCATTATCACAAGAGCCTCACATAAGAGTGCACCAGACCAGCATGGTTGGCCCTCTTGGAAATCACTGAATAAAGTTCCAAAATACCCCAAAGACTTCCTATTACTTTATTCTAAAGGCATTTTCTGGCAGAAAGAATGCTTGGCCTGTGTACAGATTCTGAAGGCACTAAGAGAGATAATGTCCCAGGAGTAACCCTCAATAACAAGGGATAGAAGTTGGTGGGTGGATACTCCTGTTCCCTCACCCCCATGCAGACTATTCTGAGATGTGTTTTGTGCACCCTCTCAGAGGACACCAGTGGGAGCTCAAGCTTCCCATAGTAATAGCTTGCTGTCCTCCTCCACATGAACACTGTTCTTTCTGAGGTCACCTCCCAAATAAATCACTTTGCACCCAAATCTGGTCTCAAAGACTGCTTTGAGAGAACCACAGACTAAGATAGGGAGTTTCATTGGATCTGAAGAGATGAGAACAGAAGAAAGAAAAGCTGTGAAAAGAAGTGGAATTGTAGAGCCCTAGTCATTCATCAAACATGAAACTGAAAGTATAGAAAGTATCAAGGATGATGTGAATTTTTCTTTTTGCCTTGTGTGGCTCATAGAGAGATCTGAAATTTTCTGAGATAGGGATGATGGAGGAAGAACAAATTAAGGAGAAGGACATGATAACTTTGACATTGGACATGGGACACTAGACAGGGATGTCTAATGAGCAGTTGGAAATACAGAAAATCTGTGAAGGGAGAGTCAGGCTGGTGGGTCTTATTTAAAGTCATCAAGGATTTGGATGATATTTTACATAGATAATTTAGGGAACTTGAACCTAGCCCCTTTGAATAGAACATCTGTGGAAGCTGTTGTCTTCTAAGTTGGCCTTCTTCCTCCCCTAGTTCTGATTCTGCTATGTACTTCTAAAAACTGCTTGCTTTGATTTAGTGGAAGGCATTTTTTTTTCCTAAAATCTTTTCCAGTAATACTCAAAAATTTTTAAATTTTTCTGGGAGATGATTGGCTAGATATGTTGTCAAGAGTGTATGGCTGGCTCTTTTTTCACTTTCTACAAAAGTATATGTTGTTTGCGGGGCAATCATATTATTTATCATCCAAATCAAGACCCTTTTGAGAGTAAAAGGAATCACTATTTACAATTATACCTGGGCAATAGACATAAATTGGGACTATTTTAGACAAGTGAAGGTATATGGTTGCGCTAATTATCTCATTAAAGATGTAGAATACAAATCTTTCTAGATATAGTTGTAGAATGAGAGAGTGAGAGACAAGAACAGAGAGCAACAAAGAAAAGGGAAAAAGAAAGGAGAGGGAAAGAGAGAAAGACAATGAGGATAAGTTATATATCTGTTCTGAGAGTCCTTTGTGGCACATCTCGACCTGGAACATCCTTTTTCCCTTTCTTTGCCTTTTTTTTTTTTTTTTTTTTGGTATGGATGTAGGGTTATTTTCTTTTTTTTATCTTATTGAACTTTTTATCTTCAGTCTATACCCAGTGCCCAGTATACACTAGTGAGTAAATGATATTTGAATACATGAATTGGCAGATTACTCTTTAAGTACTCCTAAATATCCCATTTCCCAACCATTCTGGCCCACATGGAATTCTCCCTCCACTGAAATCCTATGTCATCACCAGTTTTAATCACTCAGTTAAATATTCGATAAAATACTCTCCTGTTCTGTTGATCATTTCAAACATAGTAATTTGATCTCTGTTATCCTATTGCACTGATCCTATTAAAATGTCCTGACTTTGGTATTTTCTTCTGTAAAATGAGGATAATTATAGTGCCACCTCAGGATTGTTGACAATTAAATGAGCTAATAAATACAAAGAGCCTGACCCATAGTAAGGGCTCATTTGATGTTAATTATTGTTGTTGTTTTTATGATCTCTTTCAGGACAGAGAAGGGGTCATTGCACTTATTACTATTTGGGGAAAAAAACAGGGACTGCATTTTTAAATGACTTAAAAATATGCTAATCTGTATTTGGTAAAATGGTTTCACTGAATGAACTCAGTTCTTCATATCTGGTATACTCATGAATGGTACTCAGTGAATGGCATCAATCTAGTCAGGTAAGCCAGAAATCCAGAAACTATCCTTGCAACCTTTATCTCCTTGCATTCATTTCCTACATCTGAGCCATCTGCAAGTCTAATTCATTTAATTGGGAAAATAGCTTTCAAATTCATTTACCTCCCTTCATCCCCACTGTTGCTAGTATAATCCAAGTTGTCATCAACTTTTTCCTAGACCTTTTGCTGGAGGTTTCTATATAGCCAAAATTACACAGACTTTCTTTTGAATTTTATACATATGTCATGCTCCTTTCCGTCATGGAACCATTGCAGTGTCCTAGAATTAATGCTGCCTGTAATGCTCTCCAATTTCACCCTTCCAGCTAACCTGTCCTACTCAATACCTAGTGATCTTACCAAGGATTTATTCAGACCTTAGCTCAAATGCCATTTTTTTAAGGATACCTTTTCTAATACTCTGTATCCTATACCTGTCCTATGCATTTTCATTTCACCCTGTATTTCTCCTTTTGAAAATTCATCACAAATATAAATAATTGTCTTTGATCTTCTCTATGCTACTAAGACAGTTATTTCCATGAGGGCAGGAACCTCATTCATCACTATTGGCATCTGACTCAGTTACCTGGCCCTTGAAAAACACAAGTTTGAACTGTGCAGATCCATTTATACATGGATGTTTTTTTCAATAAATACAGTATAGTGCTGTGAATGTTTTCTTTTCCTTATGACGTTTTTCTAGCTTACTTTCTTGTAGGAATGCAGTATATAATACATATAACATACAAAATATGTATTAGTTGATTGTGTATGTTAACAGTGAGGCTTCTTGTCAGCAGTAGTTAAGTTTTGGAGGAGTCAAAAGTTCTATTAATTTTCAATTTCACTGGGGGTCTGTACCTTTAGCTCCAGAATTGTTAAAGGATCAACTGTACATGCATTCAGTAGGTGCTCAATCACTGTACATTGATTTCTTAGTTACTTAACTGGAAGTTAAACACACACTCTCATTGCCTCAGGTTAGTAAGCTGATAGCACTCAGTATCTGGATCAGAAAATTGGCGGGAAAATGAGTTTGGTAACTTGTCATTTCCATGTGATCTCAAATCTCAAGAATGAGTTTCTCTGTGAATAAAACAATAAGTTACTGGAGTCTTGGAGTTTTCAAAACAAACACTTGATGTAAACCTTTACACCTTTGTTATTGCAGCTGCAAACTTTCCAGCTGTTTGCTAATATCTTAAATGTGTTTCAGATTATTCATTTACAACTTTGAATAGTTCTTCCAGAATACATTTCTGTTTTTTAAAAAGTTTCAGTTAACTTGCTAATATTACTATATTGTTATTATTTTATAGAACAGTGTTCTTCCAAGAGCTCTTGTCAGAGACTCTATTAACTGCTGATGTAATTTCCAAAGAGCCACTCATCCTTCAGGAATAATCTTTGGAATCAGTTGTCTTTACTTATGTGGCATGACACCAGTCTACTGATTGTATTATTCAAAAGTGGCACCTTTTCTGTTTCCTTTGTTATTGTTCCCAAACATGGATTTGATACGTTCCATGCAGGAAGGGAAAATGAATGCTTCTGAACTTGTATTAGGCTTTTTGTCTTTCCCTATTAATTGCTCAACTGACCTTGTAACTAGCTTCCTCTCTTTGATCTGATACTTTCTTATTTCACGCTTGCAGATGTTTTAAAATGTTCCAATATTTTTCCCCCTGGGTAAACTAGATGCTTTGTGGTAGCTACTGACGTAGTTTGCTTGGCCACCAGGGTTTAATTTGATAACTTTTCCTAGCAAGTAGGACATTTAGATTGAGGATGAGAAGGAATACCAGGCTACATGAATCTGAATTTTAGATATTCTTCATTGGATTGCCTTGTTAGTGAGTTAAATGATTTTTGTTTTTGTTTTTGGAGGAGGGGAAGAAATTGCTATGTGTGTCCCACAAAACTTCTGATTTTATAAGTTCACAATAAATATTTATTCAAATTAAATCTATTTAAATATAAATTGCTTGAAGGAATTGTAAGCTTTAAAGATTTTATTTATTTGAGAGAGAGTGAGAGAGAACATGAGCAGGGGGAGGGGCAGAGGGAGAGGGAAAGAATCTCAAGCCAAATCCACGCTAAGTATAAAGCTTGACACAGAGCTCAATCTCATAAACCTGAGACCATGACCTGAGCCAAAACCAAGAGTTGGACGTTTAACCAGGTGAGCCACCTAGGCACTCCAGGAACTATAGGTTCTTAAAGATTCTGAAAATTGATTTTAAAAGCATAATCGTTCTTTTTCTTCAGAGTATTTGAGACAAGTCACATCAAAGTTGGCAAAGTTGATCATGTAAATATTCAAGAAATTATTGAAGTACATAAATTGTATTGAATAATTAAAATTATAAAAAGGTCGTGAAATATTTACACTCCTTTATTATCAATAACTATTTTGAATAATCATTTTCTAAGGCTGTAGAAATCTGTAGTTCTCTTTAATTAATGAATTAATTTAATTAATAATATTTAACTTTTGCTTTTAGAAACAAGCCTTTTTTTCATTTCCTAAAGAAAATGGTAATTTATTGTAGTTTTATCAAGGGTCAGACTTTAATCATCACCATTAAACAACAATTAAGAAAGTTAATCAAATCAGTTTTTTGAATTGTGGAGCAACTATTTACAAATGATAATAATAACAATAATAAAGATAATAGTTACACATACATTCTGTTAGAAGAAAAAATAGGAAAATAAAACCAAATTATATCTAAAGCAAAAATATAGGTTTTATATGATCATGAGAAATAAAGGAGTTTCTAGGTGTTAACCCAAATGAAAACTGAAGTTATAATCAATCTAAGAGGAATGTTCTGGTGTAAGAGTTAGACGGTGCAGGCACCACATGATGCAGTCACTCTGAGAGCCTTCTCTGGAGATGGGTGTTAGTCATTAGATTGTACACCACAAAAGAATAATTACTAAATTCGGGAAATGGTAGAAGGAGCCATTCAAAATCCATGCTATTAAAACCTGAGCTGTTGTAGATTTTCAAATGTCTATAAAAAACGTAATTCTAATTTCTTTTCTCTATTAAAATGTACCCGATCAGTGTTTTGAGACACATCTTGTCCCTATTCTGCTGTGTTCTGCATACCTGTTGGGAAGGCCTGCTATTCAACATGGAGTCAGAGAACTCAGCTCTGTCTTGGATGAAATCTTGGCCTTGTTCCTTATTACTTTGGGCATGTCACTTAAGCTCTGTGAAGTTTAGCTACTGCCTCTATATAGCATAAGGATAATTACTCCTAATTCTTAAAATTCTTGCATGGATTAAATGAGATAATGCATGAAAGTGCACTATGAATGTTCAATAAATACTGACTTTGTTAGCTCTAGTATTTCCTCTATGGACTTTGAGTGAGCTTTCTTGGTCAGGCCTCAAAGCCCTTCCATCTCTTATTATTTTATTATCATCAGACAGGGATGGAGTGTTAGGCTATTAAGTCTGAATTTGCTAGTGGACGGTCTGGTATGCAGGGCATCTGAATTTCTCAGAAGAAAAGCCATTAGAAGCAGATTTGCTGCTTCTGCCAATTGAAGCAAACTACTTTAACTTCATTAGCACAGCCCTGCAAATAACTTATCAAGGGGTCAGGATAGTAAAATTCTATTCAGCTGGGGCTGTTTTGCATTATCTTCAAGGGGCATTTTCCCCCTGGAGATGCCACTTGAATCTTACAACTGAGATTCTTATAACTCAATCTTACAATTGAGAGGGTCTCTCTGCTCAGTCCCGGAGCTTCCACACAGCTGCGGATGGCACATATCTCCTTGCATTTGGTATCATAAAGGGAACTCAGTGGCTGGGCAAGGGCCTTGCTGTCATCTTCTCAACACTTGGTCTATTTTTCCTTAGGCCCCCCCCCCACCAAATTTCCAGTAGGCCTCAAGTGGGAATCAGGAAGCACAACACAATCAGAAGAATTTGCAGTATTTGTTTTTAATTAAACTGTTTATTTGAGATCATTGTAGATTTGCATGTAGTCATGAGAAATAAAACTGAAAAAAAGCTGTGTACTGCATAACCTAAAACCTCTACCCAGTTTCTCCCAATGGCACATCTTGAAAAACTAAAGTACAGTGTCCAGAATATTAACATTGATATGGTCAAGGTACAGAACAATTTCATCACCACAAGGATTCCTCTTACTGGCCTTTGTGTCACACCCTTTCCACTTCACCCCTCTTTCATCGCTGACCTCTGACAGCCACTAATCTGTTTTCCATTTCTATAATTTTGTAATTTTAAGAATATTATATAATAATCACATAGTCTATTGTCTTTTGGTATTGTGTTTTTCAACATTTCTCATGATGACCTAGAGATTCACCCATGATGCTGTATGTATCAGTAGCTTGTTCCTTTTTATTGCTGCATGGTATTCTGTGGTATGAAAGTACCATAGTTTATTTAATCATTCATCTATTGAAGGACATCTGAGTTGTTTCCAATTTTAAGCTAATATGAATAAATCTGATATGAATAGCCATATGCAGGTTTATATGCAAACCTAAGTTTTCATTACTCTGCAATAAATGTCCAATTGCAAAGTATATTGTAGTTGCATTAGTTTAGCTTCATGAGAAACTGCCAAACTGTTTTCTGGAGTCAGTGTACCACATTACATTCTACCCACAGTGTATAAATGATCCAGTTTATCTGCATTCTTTCCAGCATTTGGTGGTGGTACTATTTTTTTACTTGGGCTATTCTGATAGGTGTGTGGTCATATCTCATTATTTTTTATTTTGCATTTCCTCAATAGCTAAATATGCTAAATATCTTTTGCAGATGGTATAATTTAAGAGCTGGAAAGAACTAGGGGGGCCCATTTCTATGATTGAGCCCAGAATTAATTTATTTAGATAGACAGGTCCCAGTTAGAAAGAGAGGGAGAAAGGGGAGCCAGGGCACCTCATTCTGAACTCAAGTCTCTTAAATTCCAGCCCAGTGATGTTTACACCAGATCCTCTCTCTAGCTGCATCAGAGCTGTTTTGCTTGCTCTGAGTGGTAGGGTAGAACAGGATTGGGTGATACGGCTAATTAAGAATGTACAATAAGTAATCTAGTGATTATGCTTGTATTTAGCACAATCTGGTACCCACTAGAGATTCAATAAATAATTGAATATTTTTGCACAGATTAAAGCAATATGGATATTTTATATACGTAAAAATGTGTGAAAGTATACACACACATATATCCTATTCTCCTAAGAGGTAAACATTTTTCTTTTCCTTTAAGTAGGTACATTAGAAGTTTATCTCCCCCTTTCAGAGGGAGAAATAAAGAAAATAGCCTTTTTATCACTTTAGATATTATTAAAAGAAAGAGAGAAAATAAAATAAAATTATGTCTGTTCAGTCTATGCCCTAGATCTCGCATATTACTAGGGTTAGTAATGGCAGGGACCTTGCTCATGAAGGAATTCACTCTCCTGATTTGCAGATGAGGAAACAGAAGGCATTGCTTTAGAGGCACTTTGAACCCCTTCTTAAACATTTGCACTGGTTACCACAGGGAAAGAAGCAAGCTCTGGCACTGGGAGAGGGTTGGGGGTATCCTGAAGAGATAAGCCTCCAGCCTCTGAAGCATCATGAAATAACTTATGGAAGCAAGAACAACCCAAATGAAGTGAGGGATTCTCAGAGGATGAGGGAAATATCTTTGGGGTTTTGAAAGGTTTAATTTTGAGCATTTGTATCTGACTGTTAAAAGAATCATGAGCTCAGTGTTCAAGAAGCTAATGCTTCCTCCCTGCTATTGCTGGAGGAGGAAGAGGGGAGGAGACCATGTGAGCTGTGGAGAGTCACCTTCCATCACCATCTTCCTGAGGAAAGTTGTGCAGCAAAGCTGTCATTCCGTTCAATTTATTCCTTGATAACGACTGTGTTTGCTACTTCATGTCCCAAAGCAAAACTAGCAGATGTAATAGTTGTTGGAAAAAAAATTAACTGGTATGATGACTGATTTATAGCTTCATAATAACACAGGAGACAGAGGGAATGACTTTTTGGAAGCACTGCTTTTCAGTAGAAGTGCAAAACGCTGGCTTCTTTTCCAGCTATTGTTAAATTTGCTAAAAACAAGTTTTGTGAGATATGTAAACATCAACCCCCTACCTGAATGAAAAATGTGAATTATTCAGATACTACATGTAGGAAAGGGTCAGTTGTTGGCCTAAGACCTTAAGTTCATGTCCTTGACAGGCTCTGAGCTTGTCAAAACTGCCCTTCAATCTCCTTGCTAATAGTATGGTGTACTTCAGTTACTGAACTGGTCACGTAATTAGAAGCATACTCCTCTGGCTGGGAAGAAATCTGCTTGTACACTCTAAATTAAAGAAAACTGACTAGTTGTGCCAGGTTATATAATATAATGAAGAAACTGCAGAAGGAGCTCTTTAAAAAGGGTGATGGTGCACTCATTTTTGGTACAATATTAAGCACTCAAGCAGAACATTTCTCTTTTAACTCCCAGTCAGGAACTCATCACTGTTGTGTAAATGAATTAAATGCAGCCAAAAGCCACATCTGGTTGACAGGACAGAGTCAAATGGGACCCTAACATGTGGGATCTATACGCACTTGCTTTGTCACATCTTGGGCAAACCAGCTCTGATGTCCAGTATGAGAGGTGGGCATTGCTGCTTTCATCATGTTTCTAAGCCTGATTTTTCTTTTTTAACCTCTTCTCTATTTGTTCCTTAAACAACAACAAAAAATCTGGTGGTAGATCTCTCTGACCTCATTGAGTCCAAAACGGCATCTCCCTCTCCTTGTTCTTTCTCTCTGGCCGCTCCTTTATTTTTCTTCTTCTCTTTTTTCCCTTTCATCTGGCTTCTCCACCCAAAAAGCCAAGGGAAGTGAGGTAACAATAACTTTGTTGCATTTCACCTGGCCCACCCAAAGAAAAGCTATTTCTAGGCAAATGCGGAAAACCGAAACCTTGTGGAACTCAACTGGCCCTTTAATCTAACATTCTCTGTGTGCTGCAGAGCCTAATGTTTAATTTGAAAAACAATCTGAAAATAGCATGAAAGGAAACGTGGAATTTGCATAGCTATATATATGTTTAAGATAGTCATAGTCGTTTTCGAAAACACTGTGTTTGAGAGCTGACCCTTTACTTGAAGTTGCCCAAATTTCATGGACTCTTGTGAGATAAGGAGTGTAATTTTCACTTGAGTGATGGTTGCTTTTCTACACAGTCCTCTTGGTATTAAGGAGACAGATGTCAAACCCTGATGTTCTGGAAACAATACTGATCTTTAGAGCTGTTTGGCTAAAGCTGAAGTAACAGTAATGATGAAGATGTGGTTATTTCTAGTAACTGCTGGATTGTCACACTTTTGAGAATCTAAATCTGTTGTTCTTTCTTTGTATTTCTACCTCTCTCACGCTTTTTCTTTGCCCTTTTTTGGTCTTCTTTTCTTTTTATTTTATTTTTTTTAATCTTTTTCTGTGCCTTCTTTATTTTCAAAGTTTAAATTGCATCGATATGTTAGTTTTTGCAGGCAAAGCCTTGGTTTGATTTATTCTGGTTGCATACAGGGTTTTTTTTCACCATCAAGTTTTTTGGAGGCTGACTTCTATTTCCAAAGCTCTAAATTTAGTAGCTGAAGAAAAACAACAAAAATGTCTATCATTCCAAGTTTCCTAGAAGTTCCATCATATTTGATGTGTCTTTTAAAACAATTTTACCAGCAGGTGCTAGAAATCCATGTGGGAAGCATAAGATCC
Organism: Canis lupus familiaris; assembly: GCF_011100685.1. Taxonomy (NCBI): domain Eukaryota; kingdom Metazoa; phylum Chordata; class Mammalia; order Carnivora; family Canidae; genus Canis; species Canis lupus. Next base: position 15,509,032 of record NC_049245.1, on the reverse strand, counting down.
TCACTATAAGAGGGTTGCTCTACAGGTCCCAGGGTGCAAGGCAGAGAGGGTGCAGAACTCATAGAGGGAATAATTTAAGGAAGATTTATAACCAGTATGTAGATCTTTACAAAAGGGATTCTTATTTTGAAATCCACCAAAGTATCAATGGATAGGAGTAAAGGCCTATGAACTTAAGATAGGAAAAAAAAGTGACTTCTTTATATCTCCTGTGTTTTAGTGGAAATGTAGCTTTCCATGGGAAAAATCCCATGGTAATATCAGTACCCTGTCACATCACATTGCAGTTGTTGCAGATATCTCAGATTATCCTTTATCCTCATCACTACATTGAAATTGTGATAAGTATTAAACCCACCACTAGATCTTTTTATTTAAAGGAGCACATATACTACTTTGACATCATTAAAAATACTATAACAACTTCAATTTAATTGTTTTCTTTTATAATCCTATGCATTTTATTAAATGCATTTAAAATCATTATTCTGATAATGTGTCAGTGGGTCTCAAACGAGTCCATGGCACAATAAATGTTAAGAATCTTGGCTTGGAGATTATTAAATGGTTCTTCCAATCAGATGTTTTGTCGACCTTGATTTTGGGGAAAGGGAGAGGTATAGTACAAGAGGAGAGAGGGGGACCATGGAGTGTGGTTTGGGCCTAGCAGAAGTTCTACTTGCCTCTATTGGACCTGCGCCCGGAGCTAAACTCTGAATAGCCCTCATAAAATGCACAGAGAAAGAAAAAGCCCAGGCTAGATAGTAACATGTAGGGAAAATAATAAAACAAAGCAAAGCAAAGCAAAACTTTAAAAACTCACTGAAAATCCCACAGCACAAAGGGCTTCTTATCATTTCTTCCCGCCTTTCCTATAAACTTTTCCTGGTGCTAGTTCCCAAACTCCTCTTTTAAAGCAGTTTTAGGTAATTCTAAGAGATATTTATGCCCTTTGGCATTACTTTGTATAAGCACTTATAGGCATTACTGCTGTACCATTGACTGGACTTTTTTAGAACCTTCACACACTTCCAGCTGCCCTGCTGGATTCTTTATTCATATTGTGGCAGTACCACAAGGCCAGCTTGCTGCGAATGGTTGTATGATCTATGGGGGAAGTTGGTTTCTCCGCAAGACCTACATCAGCAGGGGTGAGGGATGTAAGTTGATAGCCATTATATGTGCTAAATTGACTTGGGGAGTCAGTAATTGAAAATATAGTGAGTCTAATGAGATGCAGTGTTTCCCCAGGATTTCTGTTAAAATAGTCTCATCAGAATAATATTGAGGAGGCCTTGTCAAAAAGAAAGCTAATTTTTTTTTCTTCTGTGGTACCTTCTAATCTTGCAAGGTGGTTGAAGGGAAAAAGAAAGGGAGGAAAGTGGGCAGCAAATGTGGGATGTGAAGTCTATGGGGACAGGAACAGATTTTGTAATCAAATGGAGATAAGTTCAAATCCGAGGTCTTTAACTTGCCCAGCTGTGTGATTTTTGGGCATATTACTTCACTTCACTGAGCTTCAGTTTTACATTTACAAAATAGACACAGTTACAGCACCATCTTATAGAGTTATTGTGAGACTTTGATGACGTATTTTGTGCAAGGTGTTTGGCCCTGTGCCTGGTAGGTACCATGTAATAAGCACTTAAAAGAGAATAGTTCCTGTAGGGGAGGTGCTGAGACTAGAGGAGTATGTCAGTAGGAAGAAGAGACAAGCATATGAGCAGCTGCTGTCCTGACCTGTATGCTGGGTTTTCCTTTGTGATCCACCAGCCAGTCCTATACTACTGGGAAGGGAGTGTCTTCTACATTGGGCTGCCAACAGCCTGTCTTTCTTCTTTTACTCCTTATCTTGGTTGCTTTATTGAATAACTGGTTTGACTCAATTTTTCTAGCTAAAAAGTCAGAGTCCTAATGACAGTTAATATCTACTTACCTCACAAGCTGGATTGTAACTAGTGTGTATGTGAAGTCATGGTATTTCTTTAAGTGAAGAGAGTGACTTCACTACTCCTGTAATGAGGGTGTGAGCACTGAAGTAAATGTGTTTATAGATGTGTATCTGTACCTGTTTTGTTTTTCTATGTTGTGCTACCTAGGTAATGTTTTAAGTTGGATAATCATTTAACTGATAAATAAGGTAATTCATGTGAAAGTCTTTGTAAATAGCAAAGCATTATTAAAAGCCAAGGCTTTACTATTATTATTGTTGTTTAAAATAAAAATAGTTTGCTCATTGGGAAATTCCCTCTGGAATCCCTTTGCCCACTGTTAAGGAAGAAGTTAAAACCATCAGAGGATATGAGATTTCTAAGGTTTAGCCCTGGCTGACCATTAAGGAACCAGGAAAGTTTCTGAATAATTTAGAATCTCATCTAGCACTTTTGTGGGATAATATCCAAGACTTGACCCGTGGTAAGCCTTCTTAATAATCATTCCTGGAAAATGATGCTGGAAGTGATTGATGAAGAGTATGGTGGATGAAATTTTGGGTGGTCCTGCAAATATTCCTTGCTTCTTCCCATAACTGAAGATATAAATCTCATTCATAGAATAACACCTTTCTTAAATCTATTTATTATTTAGTAAGGAATTCTTAAAAAGTTCAGAGAGTGGTTGGAAACCCCCATAATGATGCTTAGCCTCCTGTTTGGACCTGGACTAACTCGGAAATGAAGCTTGCTTTGTCTCTAATTACCTGTGTGTTTACTTAAATCAATAAATATATTTTACACCTGTTATTATTTTACAGCTTAGATTAAGCTGTTCTAGTTTTGTTGTTATGTTATTGTTGTTAAAAGATTTCCACAAGAAAAAGCATAGCTCATCTTTTGGACAGACATTCAGGTGGTTTGATTGTGGGGATAGAAATCTTTAAGTTTGCCATACTATTATGTACAAAACTGAGTTAGATACTGGAAGGGAAACAAGGAATTAAGAAATAATTCTGCCTTTAGGAATAAATGACCAACTGTTGTTTTAAAGATTGTTACTACTTCATCAGACCAGTGAGAAGAAATCAACTGGCTGGTAAATATGTGGCTTTTCTTTTTTTTTTTTTTTTTTTTTTTAATGTGGCTTTTCCTTGCTTGTATCTGTACTGGCATCCGAAGAAGTGGCGGCAGGGCATATGTGCCCATGCCTGCAGGATGATTCACCCAGTACTCGTTTCATAATGGTTATTATTAATAGTACTAGGTGAGTTTGCATTAACAGTTCCTGACTCAAAGTGATATTTTGCCTGTTTTAAAAATAGTTCAGAGAGATAACTTATTGGCAGAGTAACTCTTGAGAAAGGCAAAGAAAGCTCTTTACCAAATTGGTGGCCAATATCCAGGCTTGGTTTGAAAACCATATTTTGAGGGAGCCTCATTTCTTGTGCTTGGCCAGAACTGCTCAGAGATGCTGAATTGTAATTTGCTCCTTTTAAATCCAGGATTTGGCTATATGTTTAGGTTACTTTATGCAAAACTGGCAGGCGTTGATTTCTAGCTTTTTTTAGTGTCCAGGTTTGATCATTTCCCTCTGGTTAGTGTAGAGAGAACTAAAGCCTTCTGTTCTGACCAAACAACCACAACCCAAATAGGCCAAGATACTAGGAAAATACCAGGGCAAATGAAGTAAGGAGTGCCATTTAGTGTAGCCAAGCTGAGGCATAGAGCTTAAAACCAATGCTAGGCCATGCCTGAGAGATTTCTTAAGAGGCCTAGCGGCACTTCTTATATGAAGATATAAAGTCAGAGCTGTTTATATTAAGTCAGAAAACCTGTTTTACTCCTCTGTTATCTTTACCTCTGTGTACTGCTTTGGTAACAGTGTCCTAATTTTTTGAGGATCCATTCTTCACTTTCAGTCCCTAAGGTTTAGATGGGACTGACTCACTCTCTCCCTACGTCCATCAGCTCCAGCGGCAGTAACATAGTCCATAACTGACCATTGGGGACTACCAGTCAGATCATCCATATCAGTTGATACTGATCAAATGATCAGAGAAAGTTAGTTCCAGGACTTTTGCTATAGATTTTAGAAAAGAGATGCTATCCTTTAAGGGTATGTATATTGGTAGAATGCAAACCTACCACTTTGGCAGACTATCTTTGTCACCACATAGAGGAAGTTTGTCTGAGAATGAAGCCAACCCAGAGGAAAGCAAAGCTGACAGCTGGTTACAGGTACACTTCTGATAGCACCATTTGAATCATATTAAAGGAAGATCTAAGACTAGCTTTGTCTAAAGCCAGAGGTGTAATTAATTGCTTTATTTATTTATTTATTTATTTATTTATTTATTTATTTCCTAAGCCAGTTTGAGTTGGGCTCCTGTTACTTGAAGTGGAAGATGCTCTGATTAACACACCATCTTTTATAGAGCCTGTGTATTTGTCAGCTATTGCCATAATAATGCTGTGTAACAAAATACTTAAAAACTCAGAGGCATCCAACAGTAGTCATTTTTTTCTTATGTACTGTAAGTTATCTGGGGTTGGGTTAGTCTAAGCTGGGTTTAACTGTGTTTGGTTTTAAGGTCGTGTCAAATTCACTCCATGTATCTCTTACCCTTTTTGGGCCAGTGGCTATTTGAGACATATTGTTCTTTTTCATGGTGCTATCAGGAATGCCAGCCAGCAATGCCAAGCACACAAATTCAAGCCTTTGATTGTGTCATGTTTACAAATCTTGCCTTGGCCAAATGAGGTAACTTGTTCAAGTCCAATACCAAAGGGATGGGAAAAGGCACTTTCCATGGAGGTAGGAATGAGGGAGAGAATATTCAGTGAATAGCGTACCTATCACAGGCTGAAATGAAACCAGAAGAAATAATGACTATTTATAAAATCATATAATTCTAAATCTACATATAATTCTAAATCTATATCATGATAAATAATGTATTGTAAACAAGTTAATGTAACAACTGACTTTTTTTTTTTTTTTTTTTTTTAGCACCAAGAGCTATGTATTACTGAAAGATTCAGGCTTCTAATTTGTTTATAATATGAATGATGGCAAAATTAGTTTTGAAATAAGTAGAACACCTCCTTCTGACTAAGGAATTATTTCAGCCATATATGTTATTAATGCTCTTAATGATGTAGGCATTCAATTTGTTTAATTTGACTTTGAAATTCTTGGATCACAGTGTGCAAATATTATGAACACCACTTGTGTACAATTAAAGGAGAATATCTGAATACATCATAATAATAATGCCACTCTTTTAAGTGTCTTCTGTGCGTCAGGTACTTTATTAAATTAGGCTTAGTTATCTTAAGTAATGTGGACAAATTCCCAAATTTTGGTAAGGGCCAGAGAAAGGGAATCAACCTGAGTCAGTCATCTGTCAAAATTTGAGCCATTATTTCATTATGTTATAGGAAGTTTAGGTTAGGCAATGAGGATGAGTTGGCAGTGTACTAATGGCACTCATGCATCTTCAATTCTAGAAAATGCTACTGTACTGGTAAATAAAACCATTGCTCCAGTCCTGCTTTAAAGCAGGAGCTCGATTAGGTGAAGAGGGATTTGGTTAGAGAAGACAACTGGGGGGAGGCAGCTTGGTACAGTGGTAAAGCAGTATAGGATCTTGTGAGACTCACCTAGTGCTATTTTCCTTTTATGTGCAATGAGGAAGACAGTTGTCCCAGCCAACAGTTCCATTGTGAGGAGTTGATACCATATTGAGTGACAGGATGTTTATGTAACCTGTGACTGAGGGAGCACAGTTGTAAGATTCAATGAAAAAACAAAAACTGACTAGTTCTCTATCCTAGAGATTTTATAACTGACCTCTCTAAAGTAGAGACTGAATCTGATAATCTCTTGAAATCACTTCAGCCTTTAGATTTTGCGGTTGTTTAGATTTAAGGACTTTTCTAACCATTTAATAAGATAAATTTTAAAGGGAGGCTCTGTGAGTTCCTGCAGTTGGTATCCAAGTTGCTTCAATGATCACGGTTGAGCAGAAGAAGTTCTTGAGGAAACAGTAACATTAGGTTTCAAATTCCACATGAATTCATATATCTGGATGCAAGATTTCATAGTTAAAATCTTTGGGAAACAGTATTTTTTTTTTTTTACCTTTACTTTGAAAAGTGGTAGGCCTGGACCAACAGATGAGTATAATGTAGCTGGAGGCAGTAATATAGTTGATTCCCACTCAAGAAAGTGAAGAGAAAAAAAAAAAGTGAAGAGAGAAAAATATCTTCTCAGAATTTGTCATGTCTCTGCTGTACTGTATAACAGTTTATGAGTGATAATGTGGATGACAGCCATGATAATATCTATAGTACAGTTAATATGTGAATATGATTCTGTTTATAAGGTACTTTTCAAACCAAGTGAGCACAACTTGAAAATAATTGCATGGGGAGGGATGATTCCGGACACGTGGAGGCATGATTCTGGATTCTAATTTGAATGTGGAAACAATTAGATTTAAAGCATGTGCCCACTTTTCCTAGGATGTCAAGGGGAAGAAAATTTTGATATATTTTTGTAAATCTTCTATTATTTTTAGGATGGGAGTGTTGCCTTACTGTTGGATGAAGGTACTGAGCAAGCACACAGGATCGGTGACAATAAAAAGCCCAGAAAACGGAGTCAGGCACCACTTTCTGGTAGAAGGCCAGAGTGAATAGATGGGTACACTGAGTGGCAGCAAGGAGGTGATTTGCCAGAACACGAAATGAGAGGAATTCTGAAGTTACAGCCTTGCCCAGAGAATATCCAGCCTCCCACTTCTAAAGGTTAATTCTGTGGACTTAGAAGGAGAGCATGGCATTACTCCTGAGAGATATGTTCAAAAAGGTGGTTGAGAATCTCAAATATTCTGGGTTTCATAGGCAGAATGACATGACCCTAGTCATGCTGTTATTTTTGGATCTTGAGCAACTCATTTAACCCTTCTTTCTCTCCTTTTTTCATTTGAGGAAATGTAAGGTGATAGGTCAAATCAGTAGCTTTATAATTGTGAGCCTTGGAGCCTTGCAGTTCTTGGAAACCTCAGAAGATCTCAACACTCCCACAGATTTGGCAGACAAGCAGGGCAAGCGAAAAGGGACTCTGCTCCCTATACCCCCTTCACTTAGAATTCTTTTACATTTTGAGTTTTGCTGTCTGACTTTGAACCACATCTTTTACATTTAACTTTTTTGAAAGCCAGTGTATATATGGCCTTAAAATTCCCCCATTAGCTCTACTGTCCTTGGTGGTAGGACCGGAACCAGGTTCAGAATTTATTCATTCTTAGAAGAAAAAAGTCCAGTGTTATGAGTATCACATTAGGCCTTAAGGATAAAGGAACAAAACTCTGTCCTCAAGAGTTTTAAGGTCGAATGAAGAGGAGGACAGGCAAATCCATCATTGTGCTACAGCAAAGCTATTGATTAATGGAGGTCTATGCCAAGAAGAAAGAGAACGTAGTGGATAGGTTGCTTTAGTCTAGCTGAGGGAATGAGCGGAAGCTTCAAAGAGAAGGAGATACGTGAACTGAGACTTGACAGCTAAAGCGAAGTTGTTTAAGCAGATGTATAGGGTTTAAAAATATAATTCAGATCTGTCGGTCCTCTCCTTGAAATTCTCCAAGTGCTTCCCATCAGATTGTAATGTCCAAACACTTTAGTATGGCTAGAAGGCTGTTATGCTGTGGCCCTCTGTCTTCCTTAGACATCTACTCCTATTCTACTCCGTGCTCATTGTCCTTTCATCTCCATTCCTTAACATTCCATTCTCATTTTCTCTGTGGCTTTTACCTATCTATCCCTCTGTCTGAAATGCTTTTCCTTCAGATTATTCAGCAACGACTTCTTCATTGCTCTGGTGTCAGAATAAACACTGCAGCCATTTGTCAATATTTCCAGCTTTTCTCCTGGTTACAAGGGATTGATCATAACTCAGTGTTCTCTTGAGGTTAGGAAACACTAGGTGACTTTTGGTAAATGCAATGTAAATGGAAATGACACATGTGACTTCCAAGCATAAGCATGTATGTTCTATTGTGAAACTCTGCAATGCTGTCTTCTGCCATCCAGACATTAAAAGTCTGTGCTGACTTGGAGGAACAAATGCTGGGACATTACTTATTGGACAAGTCACTACACAGTTTCCCAGGCCCTTAGGAGACTCTACTTAAGTGAGAAATAAATGTTTATTGATTTTTTTTTTTTTTTTTTTGCGATTGACATTTTAGGGATTGTTTGTTATCACAGAATAAGTTAACCTATCCTGACTGATACAGATCCTTTCTAACTATTGGTCTTCAAGATGCTGCCTCCCTTGATTACAAACCACTTTCTGTATATACTTAGACTTTTCTGAAATTATGCTTCTTGTATATTTATTTGCTATCTGTCTCTCTCTGTGAAAATATAAACTTCATGAGAAAAAGTATCTTATCTGTCTTGTTCTACATCCCCAGTCATTAGATAAGTTCCTGGTATAACGTAAGCAGTCAAGAACTGTGGAGAAATGGAAAACACAAAGTGTATCTCTGTCACATAGGATAGTGTGGCTAGCCTCTGGAGAAAGGAAGCATATATAGAAAGGCATGCATGAGAAAGCTTGAATCAATACCTCCCTCTCCCCTAACCCCCTCAAAATTAGGAAAACAAATATAAGGGACATATTCTTTCTTAGTATCCATTTTTTAGGTCTTACACTTTAAATGTAAGATTTATGAAAGAATATGGGGTTTACCCTAAGTTAGAAATTTTGTGCCAAGTTTATAATGTGGAATTCCTTTTTTTAAAGGATTTATTTATTCATGAGAGACACAGAGGCAGAGACACAGGCAGAGGGAGAAGCAGGCTCCATGCAGGGAGCCCAATGTGGGACTCGATCCTGGGACCCAAGGATCATGCCCTGAGTGGAAGGCAGGTGCTAAACCGCTGAGCTACCCAGGGATCCCCGGAATTCCAATATCACAGTGAGCATTAGTGCTGTTAGTTGTTTGTTTTGAAAGCAAGTTTTATTAGGGGCACCTGAGTGGCTTAGTCAGTTTAGTGTCTGACTCTTGGTTTCAGCTCAAGTTATGATCTCAGCACCATGAGATGGAGCCTTGTGCCAGGCTCTACACTCAGTGAGAAGTCTGCTTGAGATTCTCTCCCCCTCTCCCTCTGCGCTTCTCACTTGTGCTTTCTTTTAAATACATAAATAACTCTCTTAAAAAATTTCAAGATGATTAAGACCTTATGAAATCATCAAAAATAAGCCATTTGTATTATTTCCCAGTAAAGCTCAGAATTATCAAGGTAATTCTCTTAACAGAAACCCAGAGTCAAGAAAAGTATTACTCTACTTTTCATAATTGCAAGCACTCCCAAGTGAATTCTTTTGTTTCAGTACAAACTTTGGGCATCTTCGCTATGTCTTTCCCTCATCTCATCATTCTCACTTGTCAGCAAGGAGCTGTACAACATGGTACTATTTCAGTTTCTGTTGATAGCCAGACTTGCTTTTGCTTGTACCCATAACATAGGTAAACTATGGAAACCATCTCCATTTAGCTTATCTGATCTTTCGCACTAGTGAGAATTTCTGTCTTCCTTCCCATCAAATATATAAACTGCTGAAAGGAGTGAAATTATCCTCAGGCACATTGAAATATCCAAGGGCATGGCAAAGGTCCTTGTGCATATTGGACAGGGATAGACTCGGTTTGCTCGAAGGCAGCAGTCTATTATTATTTTTTCTTTTATAGGATTCTTTTAAGACAATCCTTGCAGCAAATGGTAGAGAAGAGAAATCCTGCCCAAGGGAACTCACACTATGAGAGATTCACAAGAGAGTATGTAGCCATACGTATGGGTAATTACACTGGCTGTGAGGGCGTAGGCAGATCATTTCATGAGAATATTGCCTTGTTTGTGAAGGCAGGAATGGATGTTCACTGTGGTAACCTGGCAACCAAAGAGTTAAAGTGGGAATAAAACATGCTAGTCATGGTGGCAGGAGTGTGTATTCTTAGATACACTTGGAAGTTTTCTTGGGCTTTGTCACCATCTTTGGAGGTGCTGAAGGGAAAGACCTAGGTGAACATATTCACATCAGATGGTCTTACTCCAGTGGCTAAACCGACATTAATTGGACCAAAAAGGACTTGTGATTCAAGCTAACCCAATCATATTCTTGTTCAAATTTTAGCTAAGATACACAGTAACTAAAAGCAGTAAATATTAAATGCTGTCATGTGCCATCCAAATCCATGGGGCCTTACTATTGTAAAATAATGTGACTGCATTTCCCAAAGATTGAGAGTTTTTTCTGGTAGCCAAAGACAACTATACCCATGATCACAGCAGGGCAGAAGTACTAGATAATTGATATCTCCAGGAAGTGCTCTTGATAAATGACTTATAAGAGTTGTTGCATAGACACACCAGCTTTTTTCTTCTTGCTGGGGTGTGTTTTTCACCAATCCTCAGAATTCCCAAGCAAGATACAGTTCTAGTTACCCACAGTGGCAACTAGCTTGATAATGCACATTTTAACTGGTTGTCTTCTTTTTCCTATCTCACTTCCTCACATCTTTATTGATATTTTCTGGAGTCCTCTCTCAAGTAGAATACACTATCTCAGAGTACACTTCTGAGGAAACCTGACTGAAGACGTAAACAATAAGGTCAGGGAGATTGAGGTTAGTGTTCAGTTAGAGCAACCCAAAGTCACAGATGTTCAAATTGAATTCCTGGGGGAAATAAGATTTAAAAACTTCTCAAACTAGTTTGCATAGCAGAGAAAGAAAAGATGAGAGACAATACAATAAAAAGAGCCAATCAGGCAGCCAGACTGCCTGATAACCTAGTGTTTGGATTCTGTGAGAATTTAGGAACCTCCTTTTCTTGAGATAGCATGGGGTATATCTGTTTCTTGCTATCTAAGGATCCCCATGTGAGACAAAGATCAACAGTTAACTATGGGGGAAGATTCAGGATCAAGAAAAAGTGTTTGTAAGGAAATGCTAATATGTTGTCTCTATGTTGAATGCAAGGAATATACAGAACACCAGAACTGAGAACTTAATAGGGAGGGACCAAAGATATGAGGGAATTGGTGCAGAAGGTGAGAAAATTATGTTGTAATAGGAAAAAGGATGATGTGTCTAAAACTTGGAGTATAATAATGGAGAAAAAGACTAAGCATACTTTGAGCCTGTGTTGAGAATGGACAGAAAATACAAATGAAAACCCTCATGTCTCATGGAGTCCTATGTTCAGTATCTTTTACAATTCCTGCTTTTCAGTTTCTGCAGGATTGGGATTGTGCACAGTTCTGAGCTTTGTGTTTTTATTCTTGTTTTCTAAACAGATGCTCACACTCTCAGCCTCCTGAGAGAGGAACATCAGGAAGATGGTGTTAGAGGATAGGCTTGCGATGGGCACACCAGTGTTCAGCCAGCATGGCCCTGGAGCTCTTCTGAGTTTTAACTTCAAGTTTTCAATGTAGTTAGTTTCAAGAATGACTGAAGACATTATTGGAGCCACTAGATTATGGCTTTTTCAAAATCAGCTCTAGGAGGCAAATTAGGGGCAAACTTGTCATTACCACGGGATTGTCCTGAAGCTAACTAGTACTTGAATGAAATATGTAAAAATTGAAGGACACCTGAGTAAGGAAAAGGAAAAGGACAGGGGTGTGAGAATGGCAGAGAAACATCAAAGATGGAGAGCCTCTTTGCTAAAAAGCTCTAGTAGAGCATTCCTAAATGAGCTGATCATGACGGATTTTTCTCCTTGTCATCTCTTTTCTTTTCCTGGGTGTTTCTTTTCCATGGGTGTTTTTGCCTACCCCCATGTCCACTGTAACCATTGTTGTTGGAATTTATTTTTTTTTCAAAATTTGTTCAAGGACAACAACTTAATGGATTTTTTACTTTAGAGTACACAAATGGATTAAAAAACTCTTCAAAGGGAAATAAATTAAGGAGGTCCTGGTAGATATTCCTGCTGGTCTGTGACCACAGGAGGGTAGAAAGAGAAAAGGAGAGTGACAAGAAATAGATTGAATCCCAATATACCTTCTTTATGTATAAAAGAATTGTGATGTAATGAGGAGTTGAAAAGGGGGCCTATATTATGTATTGAGTTCATTCAAATTCTAGTGTGTTATTAAGGGGGGGAGTATCTAGAATTAACTGGATATGCTAGATTGAAAAGTAAATGACTAAGAATAACAGTAAAGTTGATGAAAACTAGCAATACCTTTTGGAATGTCTCTTGTAAAAGACATGAATATATGTGAAAAAAAAATACGTTCTGAACTATTTGCCTTTTTACAGGGATGTATAATTCAGTTTCATTTTGTAGTGATAACTGCTGTATTTGGACTAACTTCTTAAACTCCTGATATTAAGTTTTCCCTTTATCTTGAATATTTTTGTTATTTTTCAAAATTTTTGTTATCTCTTGATTTATATCAGGATAACTAGGATTTCTGTACTTTTTAAATTTTTTTTAAAACTTTTTAAAAAGATTTTACTTATTTATTCATGAGAGGCAGAGAGAGAGAGAGAGAGGCAGAGACACAGGCAGAGGGAGAAGCAGGCTCCATGCAGGGAGCCCAACGTGGGACTCCATCCTGGGACTCCAGGATCACGCCCTGGGCTGAAGGCGGCGCTAAACTGCTGAGCTACCTGGGCTGCCCGGATTTCTGTACTTTTTAAATATTTTTTTTTCCTCCTTTAATTATTTTTGGTTCATTTTGCTGTGGCTCCCTTGTATTTTGAACATGTTTTAATTCTTTGACAAGTCTGGAGTTAACCAGTATCTCTATCCTCCTCCAAAATTTTACAAGGAACTAAAAACAGCACACTGCTATCCTTCCTGCTTTTGTTGTTTAGTTTTCCCTTGACTTCAAATGCACTTAAATTATTAAATGTATAATTATTGTTATTTCCATTAATGTATAGTCACCAATTTGTATGTCGCTTCCTGCTTTTTTTTAATCTGAGTTCATTTTCCTTTTTTATTTATAGAGTTTCCATTCAGTGATTCTTAAAGTATATATTTTCTTTATTCATAGAATTTTTTTTAGTATATATTCTATTTCTTTTAGTTCTTTAAACATTTCAAAAACACTTATTTTGTAGACTTTTAGGCTGCTTTATAATTTCTCCATTTTAAGATGCTGATTGTTCCATTTGATACTTCCAGTGACTCCCAATTAATGGTGAATGTTCTCTTATAATTCATAATTTTTAATTGTGAGCTCATCTTTGAGAAACACCATGGATCATGGATATGTCTGTACAGCAGCCAGGGCCTAGCAGCTTTATGATTTGAACCAATACCAAGGATTGGGATTCTAACACTTTGCCTAGGATATAAACTGAAAATTAAAAAAAAAAAAAAAAACTGAAAATTTAAACTTACTGTGGTTTTAATACCATGTTGAGACTTGGTATCCACCAAGACCCCAAGGCAGGCCAAAATTACCATTTTTCTAGACTATCAGAATTTTTCTAGTATTCTCTTCATTTAAAAAAAATGACTAATGAATAGCACTCACTGTGGTGTCCTTAAGAGGGAAATAAGTGATAGACTATTTGATTAATATATTTATTTCATTTTTTATATACTTTTAAAGATTTTATTTATTTATTTGTCAGAGAGAGACAAAGAGAGAGAGAGAGAGTGAGAGAGAGAACATGAACACATGCATAAACAGGGTGAATGGCAAGCAGAGGGAGAAGCAGACTCCCTGCTGAGCAAGAGCCTGATTCGGGACTCAATTCCAGGACTCTGATATCATGACCTGAGCTGAAGACAGACACTTAACCACCTGAGCCACCCAGGCATCCCTGATTAATATATTTATGTAATATTTATTTAGTACTCTGTTAGCCCTCCAAAGTCAGAAACAAAATCTTATTTTCTTTATGTATAAATAATTATCACCAATTAAGGACCCATTTTGTTTCAGATATTATTTTCTGGGTATATTATATATATTGATATTCACCTTTATATTTTATATTGTATACTCAAGGTGATAAATTCTTCCCATTTAACAGATAAAAAATTAAAACTCAGAAGGACATATGCTGTGTCTCTTTTCACATACTTTGCTCACTTCTCACAGAAGAGGCACTGAGGAAGTTAGTGGAAACAGCATATTACAGCATTTTAAGTAACAACTTGTCATACTTTATTTTATTATGGTATTCATCTGAATTTCACAGACTAAGGAATTCTGTAAAATACTGTATCCAAAAAGTACAGGAAAGCTGAAGCTACCATTATTTGTTCAATCTTCTGAATACTCATCCCTTCTTTGTATTTCTAATCTACCGCAAGACATTAAATGAACCAATCCATAATTTCCTCACTTTTTTAAGCCATAACACCTATAATATCCCTGAATCTAGGATTTGAAAAACTCATTTTTGGAAATGTTAAGTTTTCCCCATTCCTTCCATTCTCAAAACTGTCCCGTGATATTAAAAGAGAAAGCTGATATTTGGCAGACAAATTATAAAACTGAGGGTAAAAGATGCAAGATTATATAATGACAATCTTCAAATGAAAATTCAGAACTCCAGGCAGCTAATTCAGTACTACTTCTTCTATCTAATGGTCATCAACAGTGTTTATTGATGTGTAGCATAAAAATACCAACTTTTTAAAAAGATTTTATTTATTTATTCATGAGAGACACAGAGAGAGAGAGAGAGAGGCAGAGACATAGGCAGAGGGAGAAGCAGGGTCCCCAGTAGGAGCCTGATGTAAGACTTGATCCTAGATCCCAGGATCATGCCCTGAGCCAAAGGCAGATGCTCAACCACTGAGCCACCTGGGCGTCCCAAAATACCAACTTATTTAAAAATGTTCAACTGTATTTTTATATATATTGTGAGGATTTAGGATAGTAGCAGGGAACTATAAATTAGAGTCTACAGAGATTGTGGTTGATTATATTTCCAAATATGGCCACTATAATTTTCTACATACTATTCTTATAATGTGAATTCAGTACTCTTCCCATTGAGTTGTGGGGTTCTGTGTTTCCTCCCCTTGAATCTATGAGCATGTGACTATGGCAGAGGTGATGATCTGTGGTTTCTAAGGCCACATCATAAAAGGTGATAGAACTTGCTTCTGGTTCCAGTGGGATGCTTGCTCTTGAATTTCAGCTGCCATACTGTGAGGAAGCCTAGGACACATGGAGTGGCCACGTGTAGATTTCTGGCCAATAACTTGAAATTGATAGCCAGCATCAACTGCAAGACACATGATTGAGGGATCTTTGGGGACAAGTCCAGCATCAGATACCATCTGACTGCAATAACATGAGAAACCCCGAGTAGGAATTTGTTACTGAGAACAGTCAACCCTCAGAATGGGGAAAGGATAATAAAATGATTTTTGTTGTTTTCTGCCACTAGGTTTGGGATAGTTTGTTACACAGCAACAGATAACTGATACAGAGATTAAAATATTCAATATAGACATTTGCATAGATCAGCTGAGCGGTTATTCTAATAAGACCCTCATACCCTTGAGGGCCTTGGAAGTAGGGAGCGTAGAAGTAGATTCTAAAATTAAGTGAGACATTTTGCGACTTTTTCCCCTTGATTTTAAAATTGGTACATGTTTAATGTAGAAAACATGAAAGTTCAGGAATGTACACAATGGGATTATTTAAAATTTAAACTTGCACAGTATTACAGATAGTGGTTTACATTGTGATTTTCTCTATTATTTCTATAGTCTTAAATAATCTCCTACAATATCATATTTAATGGCTATTCATGTTCATGTAGTTCCTATAATGGCAGTATCCTGTTTAATATTCTTGTTTCATAGATTTATTCTTTCAATAAACATTTTATCAGCCTTTTCTATGAAACAGGTAATAGTATGGACACAAGACACATTCTAGTGATTATGATCCTGGCCATCATCATGGTATTAGAATTGGGCAAAACAAAAGCACAAATATACAACAATGTACAAAAATATTATGAAGTGAGTGTACTATATGCTGGGTTGGATAAATAATAGGGAAAGCATAAGGACATGTGAAGCTGAAACCGGAAGGATGAGAAGAAATGGCTATTCCAAGTTATGGGACAGAGCATTTGAGAAAGAGTACTTGGGAGTTTTGAATGTTCAAAAGTAGGCCAGTTAAGTGAATGGAAGTTGCTGTGCAAAGAGTAGCTACAATGAGGGAAGAGGACAGCAGGGGGGCTTATAGCATAGTTCAATGAACAAACCTCACTAGTTAGACATCCATATTGTTTCTAGTTACTCACCAATACAAACAGTGCATAGGAAACATTATTAAACATACTTTGTGTCTGTGCTTTCAAAATATTCCTATTTCTATAGAAAAAGTTCCTGGAATGGAAACTGATGAGCCATTTTGCTTTTTGTATGGTTTCTATACAAAAAAGAAAGATTTATTTATTTATTTTAGAGAGAATGTGAGTGAACCAGTGAGAGATTGGGGGAAGAGGTAAAAGGGAGACTGAGAGAGAATTCCAAGCAGACTCTGCACTGAGCACAGAGCCTCAGGTGGGACTCAATCTCACATCCCTGAGATCACAGCCTGAGCTGAGATCAAGAATCAGACACTTAACCAACTGCACCACTCAGGGGCCCTTGTATGGTTTTAATACATAGGATCTTCCAGAACTTTTATTCAAATTTGACTTTAGCTCCACCCCTTCCTTTCCTTTCCTTTCCTTTCCTTTAATCCTTCCTTCCTATTTCTTTCTTCCTCTTCTTTTTCCTCAACTTCATCATAGTTTTCATTAGAAGAAATATAAGATTAAATTTAATAAATTTAACAGATAAATTTAATAGGAAGAAATGAGCTTTGATTTTCTGTTATGACAATATTGACATCTTTTAACTACCCTTCTTTAAAAAATACTAACCCTATATTTAACATATAAGAAGCTTGCCTACTGATTTCCTTGGTCCTTTCTCCTACTTTTTTTGGTCTCTGTCTTCATTTTTTTTTTCCACCTGATTTATAACCTATTGACAGTGAAATGGGGGGTTCTTTTTTTTATAGATACCTTAGGGATCTTGATAGGTCTCAATATCACATACATGGACTTTGTGCTTTTTCAGTTGATTCCTGGAGATTAGTGATTTTGTAAGCCACACACATTTTTGGAAAATCATTGGACAATCCTGCCTGTGTGCAAGATGTATAAACGCATTTTAGAAACTCCACAAAAATATTTGTTAAAACCACAGACAGAAACATTTCAAGGAGATGGGAATGAAGAATATGAGGCTTTTGAGTCACAATTGATGTGTGGGCATGTTTGTGAAATTGCTATCTTGCTAAGCTTCCTCTCAAACAAATAATTGCTTCTCCACAATGAATGGGATAAACATTTTCACATTGGAAATGTTTGCAGGTAAAACAAATAGTTCTTGGAAGGGAAGAGACAAACTTAGGGACTGTTTGCTGAAATGTTTGGAAAGCATTTGCCATTGTAGGTAAATTCATTGTCTGACCTGTATTGTTGATTCTTGCGAGCAAATAGGGGAGCAGCAGAGATTTTTATACTAAGTCAAAGAAACAAAAAGGGGAGATATGCAATCTGTTGAGCATTGGACATGTGTAATTAATTCCTTCAAAATTAATTATTTAATTCTGAGGTGAAAAGTTTTTTTGGTTTTATTTTTATTTTTTTAAATAAATGCAGGCATCTGTCAGTATGAAACTTCCTGATGTTTCCGATGACTGTATACTAAGATTTATTAGCAAATGATGTTTTCATTTGACACACAAAAAAATGGACCTAATTCGTAAGAGAAGAGTGAAAAATCTTACATTACATTATGGCCTATTCTTCCCTTAAAATTCAGTCCAGTGAGAAATCTTACTGACCAGCACTGCCCTGGGCCAAATGCATGAATTAGAAATTGGGACCCTTTCCTCAAGACCCTGTACTGCCATCTGTCGGAAAATCATCATACTAATAAAGATACAAACCAGTGATCTTGCCATGGATGATGCCCTCTATGGTTGTGCAACACAAAACTTGTATGATCATACACAGTGGGCCTTTAGGGGATAAAATGTGCTTAATTAAATCATCTGGAAGAGGTTGACGCTGAAGAAATAGTGATGGTAATATGAAGTTTGAACTGAAAGGGTTGGATTTCCCCACTGATCCAGGCTGTAGGTAACATTATTCCATTTTGTGGGGTGCTAATGATTTGAGATGAATTGCTCACAATTTTTCCAAATTCAAATATTGACTTATATGAAAACTGCAGTGGGAAAGAGAAAAGGATTATTGGGGGTCGGGGAAGGGTCGTCTTTGTCAACACCCCTGTGGAAGCCTGGGTTGTGCTGGCCAATGTCTGTACTAATAATATATAAACTGCGGTGTTGGCAGCAGGATGGGAAGTCTCCAGGAAGACAGCTTCTGCGAGCCATTTTTTTTCCTTTACCAAATGCCGGACTGTAGGTAAATGTATAGAACTGAAAAGGGAGCCTTGTTAAATTAGGCAGAACTTTCAGGAAGCCGAGTAACAAATGACAACTTAATTAAATATAATTAAAACATTTTAGACCTTTCTGAGGCCTCTTTCAACAGGCGATGATTGCAGCATGGGGAAAGGCCATAAGGAAAAGAGAGGCAAGGTGCTTTCATTTTCCTTTTTCTTACTTTTTGCTCTCAGCTATTTTTTTCTCTTCACTATTAGAAATGCAGCTGGATCCTATTTATAATCCATTTTCACATTTGTTTGAATTAAAATCCCAGATTGTTGTGCTTTCAAGGTTGAATGTGCACAGCAGCCAACGTTTATCCAGCCATTTCAAGAGTTACTGGGTAACTGGGCTCCAGGAAGGGAAACTACGCCACGCGTTTGAGCCACAGGGAGGAGAGAGAGAAAACAGACCCAAACCGAAAACCTCTGACATCACTGTTGTTTGGAGAGAGATTGTTCTGCTCAGAACCTGTGCTGCCTACTTAAGACTCTAATTATTCTAAATTACTTAAATTGGCTCTAATACCCACATTTTATTATTTGATATTAAAGAACAAACCATTTTAAAAAGAAATTCATAATGCAATCAAAATATTGGCAACAAATTCTCTCTGTAGAAAGCTTGGGCTTGGAAATACCTATGCTCTCTACTCTACCACCTGAATTCTAATCTGAGAGCTGCCGTGTGCTCTCCCCAAGTCTTTTCCAGTATCCTGTTTATGTCTAAATCCAATAGTCCAGCCATGCCAGCTTGTTACCACATGGAAAACTCCATTGCTCAGAGAAAGTTATGAATCCCTATATTCTTTATGCTTTAAGATCCACCATGACATCTCAAAGTAATTGCCAGGTAAACCTACCAGATGGTTTTTGGGGGACAAGGAATAGACTAATAATTTCCATTAGCATAATATTGTTATTATAGAGATTTAACAACCTCAGCGATGTGGTGTCCTGTCCTGGTGGAAAGTTTATGAGCCAGAAATAAAATAATACTTATGGGTACCCCTGAGGCCTTTTGAGAGAAGTACTAGAGAGGTTAATGAGATCTCAGGTCTCTTCAGCTCCTAACAGAAATGTTCTTATTTGAGCTGAGCTAAGCGATCTGGGATGGGACGTGGTAGATGCACGACACACTGAAGAGAGGTAGAGAGACTTCATTTCCAGTCCCAGCTCTGTTGCTACAGTTCAGGTTATAATCAAGGCTCTGATTTGGTTTCAGTCTGTCTGGGTTTCAGTTCTGGTTCCATTTTTTCACTGGCTGGAGTGCCTTGAGCATGTTACTTAAGCTCTCTGTGCCCCAGTTTTTTACACCTGCAAAATGGATATAACAGTCCCTCAATAAATGGTTGTCATGGGGGATAAGGTGATCTTGACAACAGTGCTAAGAACACTGCCAGTGACATGATAAACACATAGTGAATACTAGCTATTATTTTTATTATTAAGATTATAGGGTTTTAAGCAAGTCACCTAACTGTGATGGACCTCAGCTTTCTTAATGGTGAAATGAAAGAAATTGGCCTACCTCTGGAATCTGTGACTCTCTGAGCTAGAATCCTAATGTAATTAAAAAGCACTCCGTTTTGAAATTGGAGAGTGATTTTGTTCTTTGAGACCTGTCACCAGACTTTGGAAGCCAGGTATGATATACAGTAGGTGTTACCTGCTAGAACAGGAGTTCAGAAGGAGGGTCATTGAGAAGAGGAGGCTCCTCTGTAGGGGGCAGAAGGGATGATGGGTCTCTATCTTGTACTAATCTGCTTGGGAGGTTGTTAGGTTTCCCTTTATAGGGTAGGGGTTGGGAGGTAGGTTATGGAGAGGAGAAGAGGTGATTAGTTCTCACAGGGGCCTAAAAAAGGATAATGTAGGCTGGTCATCTTTAGTCATCAGATGCAAGCACACATCCTTTTCTGAAGGGAAGCAGCATCCTTCATTTTGCTCTTTTGTCTACAGAAAAGGAGAGGACCTTTTGGAAATACAGGGAAATAAATCAAGTAGCTCCTATTCCTGGAGTGGATAACTCTGTCTTTTGAGCCCTACAAGTTGCCTCTGTCTTGTTGTACAAGTAACATATGCCCCTTGTTTTTACAAGGATTATTTTCATTTCTAGTTGTCTGACCATAATCAATCAAAGTAGTTGATTACACTCTGGGGATACAATTGAACAATCCATTAAGCCATGGACTCCTCTGCCTTCTACCCACATAGCAATTGTTCTTTTTTCCCATGAGGAAGAGAAAGTGCTCTTTTGCTTCTCATGTGGCTTCAATACACAATTTTCTGTCCTGTTATCTGTAGCTACCCTGGTGAACACAAGTGTTCTTGTCTTTGAATTTAGGGCATATATCTTGAGGACAACTTTGAGCTTTGAACCTTTACACTGGTGAGTTAGATGGAACCACACTCCTTTTCAAAACAGTCTCTCTTGTGTGTGGGCAAAAACACAAGTTGGTATCTCTGTTCTCTGTCAAAAATGGCACAGTCGTTGAGTGTCCAATTCTTGGTTTTGGCTCAGGTGGTGATCTCAGGGTTGAGCCCCGCACTCAGTGTGGAGTCTGCTTGTGATTCTTTCTGCACCTTCCGCTTGTGTTGTCCCTTTCTAAAATAAATAAGTAATTTTTTTTAAATGCCCTTTTCCTCTTGCCCTATAGCCTGAGTCTTGGATGTGCATGTCCACAGCCACCACAGAAAGAAATTCTCTCCAAAACCTAAAGTCCCAGGAAAGCAACACATTAATAAATGAAGGTAACGGTCATTAAAGTTTCTTTTAAGCACACTGCCTGATTTCCTTAAAGGGCAATGTTGATTTTTTTTTTTATTTTACTTATAAGATATGTGTAATTCATGTGGATAACTTGCATATCTTTAAACCAGCTGACTTGGTATAAATAATGCTTCTGTCTTTAGCTATAAGATTAAGAATCCCCCCCGCCCCCCCATTTGGAGTCACTATAGCATTTCAGTATTTGCAGTTTAGTCCATGTGGTTCTATTCAGGTTAAACACTCAGCCCTGTGAAATTGGAGCAGTTCATTTCCTACTCCAACAAGCTAAATACAGGAGATACAAGAGATAGAATGAAGATAAATTTCTCAATGGACCAAGACAAGCTAGTTGGTAAGGGGAAAGATAATTAGTCAGTCTTAAGCCAGTTCTGATTCTTTCAGGTTTTATCTTTGCAACTCTTCATGATGGAACTTCTGTCTCTAAAGTTGAATGATTTATATTTTCTCTCACACCTGGGGCATTTCAGTAATAGGGTTGATGGTAGCTGTAAATGCCTCCCTAATAATCTCTTCATTGTGGACATGCCCTAAGTATGTTAGGAGACAGGGAAGAGGTATAGAGGGGATGACCTTAGAGAGAAGCAGGGTGGGGTTCTTTTTGTTAGAAATGAAGGATTTTTTTTTCCTGAAATCTTTTTTTGGGAAATAGATTTAAAACCCACTGTCTCCCAATACGTTTCTTACGAGGGGATTCATATGTAGATTTTGGAAAGTAGTACTAAATCAACACTACTTTTTCAGATGTATAAATGTAAATCCAAAACCAGTATGAAGTTTTTATATTTACTTCTGTTCTCTCTGAGGGCTATGCTCCATTATCTCCCACATTTTTTATTGTATTCTCTCTTCTAATCTCGAATACTATTCTCATCCTAGCTGATGATGACCAGCAACATACAACTCTGGTCTACAGGTATTCCTGAAAGGTCAGCTGACTCATTTCTAAGGAAACTGTAGAACTACAGCACTGACATCCTCTCCTGGGAGCTTGTTAGAAAGGCAGAATCTCAGTGCCTTCTCCAGACCTCTTGATTCAGAATCTGTATTTTACTAGATCGCTACATGATCTGTATGCACATTGAATTTTCATTCTTCTTGAGTCATCATTGCCTGATGGTCATAGTATTTGACATTTGATAGTCCTTAGATCCGTGGTGTCAAATTCTGGCATTTGAAGAAATAGTAGACTATAAGAAGTAGATGAGTTAACAGAAATATATGGAATATTGGGGTGCCTGGGTAGCTCAGTCAGTTAAACATGTGCCTTCAGCTCAGGTTATGGCCTCAGGGTACTAGGATCGAGCCCCACGTCAGGATCCCCGCTTAGTGAGGAGTCTGCTTCTCCCTTTCTCTCTGCTCTCCCTACTCGTTCTCTCTCTCTCTCTCTCTCTCTCAAATGAATATATTAAATCTTATTTTTTTTAAGATTTTATTTATTTATTCATAGAGACACACACAGAGAGAGAGAGGCAGAGACACAGGCAGAGGGAGACGCAGGCTCCATGCAGGGAGCCCGATGTGGGACTCAATCCAGGGTCCCCAGGATCGCGCCCTGGGCTGCAGGCAGCGCTAAACCGCTGCGCCACTGGGGCTGCCCTATATTAAATTTTTAAAAAAATAAATGGAATGTAGATTTAGAAAAAAATAATTTCTTTTACCTAGTCTGCCTCCAGTCAGCTGGGGGGCCCTCAGGAAGTCACTTGTTCTCTCTAGATATTAGGGTCATTTGTAGATGACTTCTAGTGATTCTGATAACATTGGATGGTGTGTGAACATAGGATTCAGTATTTATGGAGCAAGAAAAGTTCACTTATGAATTTATTGTACATCATATGCTTAGATCAATAATAAACCAATGGAGTGAGGACTCTTCCTGTCAGTAAATTTTCATTTCATGGCTTCCTGCTTTTTCATGTTGTACAACCAAAACTTCAAGTGTAGAGGGACTGCTTGGTTGACTTGCAAAAATGGTCCAAATGACTGCAGAAATAAAAACTGCAGCCAGAGTGTGTAAAAGGGTGACTCAAGACCAGAAGATTAAAAATATTTTTGTTTCCAGAAGGGCTGTTGAAATGTGCAGGTGTACATGGTAAAATGTGGCTGAAATTTGAAGTATGTAGGGCTGGAAAATCAAGAGCTTTAAAGAACCTGAGGTCTGAGCCTTTCAGCTGAATCTTTCACATATTTTGTGTAATGCAAATTGTGATAAGGCATAAAGTCCCATGTTTCCACGTATGGAAAGGTAAGCAAATTTTTATATATTTATATAACTTTGACTATATAGTTATGAATATATACATATATAAAAACCTATATTTTTTCAAATTTTGAAACAGCAGTCTATTATTCAAATGAACTTTAGAAGAATCTTATTTTGTTTGTTAAGATGTATATATTGCTTTACAGCCCAACTAAATGATATTTCATCTGTAAAAACTTCCTCAAACCTTTTGAGAAGTGGTTTCTGTTTTGGTTCTAACAAAGCATTCCTGTTAATCTGACTAGCATCTATAATGAGTCATTTCTCAGTTATCTTGTTTACTGTGTTGTAAATTCTTCAATTGGAGGGAAATTTCTTCTTTAATCTTTGTATTACAAGTATGTGGTAATATTTATTAAGTCCCTGAAACATTGAGAGTATGTGGTAAATGTGTATTAAGCTAAATGAACTAGAATTATATTATCTCTGGCTCTTACTGTTGCTTTCATTAGTTTTTAAATGGTCCCATACTTCCAATGATGAAACTAAGACTAAACTACATTTTAGAGTAATAGAAATGGGATAGGATCTAGAAGATTCAGAAATAGTGCAGACCTCTGAAAATGATCTCCAGCATGTACAGAAGAAAACTTCAGAAAATTGCTCCCTCCATAGAATCTAAAAAGATGGGCAGCCCCGGTGGCTTGGCGGTTTAGTGACGCCTTCAGCCCAGGGCCTGATCCTGAAGACCCGTGATCGAGTCCCACGTCGGGCTCCCTGCCTGGGGCCTGCTTTTCCCTCTGCCTGTGTCTCTGTATCTCTCTCTCTGTCTCTCATGAATAAATAAATAAAATCTTTAAAAAAAAATCTAAAAAGACATAATTTCCATGAAGCTGGCACATAGCCTGATTATGAAAAGGTAACTGGTACAAGGAAAAGGAGGTATGATAACGTAGGAATAACAAATCAAAACAAACATTCAAAAAACCTCAATACTTTGGGATGTCTGAGTGGTTGAGAGTCTCTTTGGCTCAGGGCGTGGTGCTGGAATTCTGGGATTGAGTCCCACATCCAGCTCCCCACAGGAAAATTGCTTCTCCCTCTGCCTATGTCTCTGCCTCTCTTTCTGTGTCTTTCATGAATTATAAATAAAAAAATCTTTAAAATAAAAACAAACAAACAAAAAAACCTCAATAGCAGAAACAAATGTTAACTTGTGCAATGCAAGTGATGATAAGAAATTATAGCAAATAAATAAATTTGGGAAACTTTTTAGAAGTTAGAGGAAAAAGGCACAAAATGAAAATGATGAGAAAATGAGTGGATTAATAAGAAAAGTGAATAGAAAAATGCCTTCTGGGAGCACTGGGCAGAACAGTTGGTTAAGTGTCTGATTCTTGGTTTCAGCTTGGGTTGTTATCTGGGGGTCATGATCTTGGGGTTGTGGGATCAAGCCCTATGTTGGGCTCCACACTTAGCAGAGACTCTGCTTAAGTTCATCTCTCTTTAATACTTCTTTTATTTTTTTAAAGATTTTATTTATTTATTTGAGAGAGAGAGAAAGCAAAAGCAGTGGAGGTGGGGAGGGGATGGGAAAGGGTAGAGGGAGAAGCAGAAGCCATCTCCTTGCTGAGAAGGGAGCCTGACATGGAGCTCAATCCCAAGACCCTGACATCATGACCTGAGCTGAGGGTAGACACTTAATCGACTGAGCCATCCAGGTGCCCTGATACTTATTTTACCCATCCAGCAAATCTTTATTGAACTATATTTGCATTTTGAGTCCCAGATCTCAGAAAGTATCATATTTATAACAAGGAAAAATTTGAATTAGAAGTCATGAAAATAGTGAACAATAACTGGTTGGTGTATTCATTGTGTATCTGAGAAAACATTGATTTAAGAAAATAATTTTGCCATTTAATATAATTTTGTAAAAATAAAATTTAAGATATTTATAATGACTTTTCCGGTAAGTTCTATAAAATAATTTATATATTGTGAATATTCTGGTAAAAATAGTATGTCTACTCATAAATTTACTAGTATATTTGCTAGGTATGTGTTGGAAAAGGATGTTATTGGTGGTTATTTGGTGGGATGTTGTAAAATTGGACTTGATTTTTATTTATCTATATTTTCTAATTTCTTCAATAATAAGCACAAATGTTATAATAATAAGTATAGCGTTTTCAAAATTAAATACAAAAACATTATAGCACATGATTTTTAAGTAGGAAAATCCTATAATTAATGATAACCAAATTTCACATATAAATCATGAATTTAAACCTTTGAAATCAATTTTCAGAAAAATACTTAATTTACTATCTGCCATACAGATTGAATAAACACTTTGTTTTATATTTAGGCAGTAAGGATAAAAATTTTGAACATATTCTTTGACCCAGGAATTACATCTCTAAGGAGGTGTTCAATGCAGACACTTGCATGTGCAAACAAATAATCTTCATTTCAGCATTTTTTCCATGATAAGCATTATTTTTATACAAGTTCTATAAAGTTAAATAGGAGTTTCTATTTCCAGATTTAAGTGTAAGAACTGTAAGCTTTTTTATTTTGTTTTACTTTCTTCCGTAAGAATGGTATATATTTAAGGTATGTAACGTGATGATTTGATACATACACACATATAGTGAAATAAGTACCATAGCCAAGCTAATTAACATGTCTTCTCACATAGTTACCATTGTATTTTTTGTGAGGAGAGTACCTAAAATCTACTCTCATCAAATTTCAAGTATTCCGTGAAATATTTTTATCTATAGTCTCCATGATGCACATTAGCTCTCAAGACTTATGCATGCTACATAACTACAGTTTTGCACCATTTGATCACCTCATCATGTCTCCCACCCTGGTAATCACTGTTCTGTGTTGGTATGTGGAGCCTGCTGAAGATTCTCTCTCTCCCTCTCCCTCTGCCCCACCTCCCCAGCTCATGCTTACACTCTGTCTCTCTCTAAAAATTAAAATAAATAAGTAAATGTGACCTATAAATAGTCTATATAATAGAAAAATTTATAGCAATACAGTAAATGAAGCAGCTCCATATAAATGGTAGGGAAGTACAAAAAGGTAAAATAAAAATATTTTTATGATGATACACTTTATTAATTTATCTGTGCTTATGTATGTTTGCATGGAGAGATTGATAAGAATTTGTGCTTTTGGTTAAGGTAATGTAAAGAGGTTTTACACTTTACATTTTACACCATATGGTATTGTTAAATTTAATTTTTATTTTCATGGTTTATCATTAAAAGCTTTTTCAATATATTTGAAAAGTAGTCAGAAATAAAAAAGTATTAGTATTTCTCTTTCCATGTATTTATGACTTAAAGCTACATACACATCTTATTTACTGTTTCATTTTATATTATGTTATACTTTAATATAATGTTATATAATTTAACAAATTATAAATAATACTAAAACTGCATTCAATATTCTTTTGTAAGTAGCCACTTCTACTTTGCATAATTGACATTTTGAGACATCAATAGGATAACCACCATAGGATAACTTACCTTTTCTTTCTGAAATACAAGGTTAGGAACTAATTTACACATAATCTATGGATATCTTTTTTCTGTTTGCTCATCTTTGATGTAAGGGTAGATACCTTTTGAAAAACTGATCGCTTCAAGATCTCCTATTTTCTGCCATTTCCATCACTCCCTATTACTTAAACCCTCTCAGCATCACTCATTTGTGTTATGTTCTTGGCATTATATGCACCCCAAGTTTATAAATCATAAATTAAAGGAAAAACCTGGACATGAGGAGAAAGTAGACCTCTACTAGGAATAAGAACTAGACCATAAAGCTTATGAAATTAAAATTGTGGTGATGAAGCATGGAAAAATGAATTAGTGGAGTAGAATATTAAGTATGAAATAAACCCAAGTACATATGGAATTTTAGTACATGAGAAAAATGGCATCTGAAACCACTGGGCAAAAACTAAGAGAATTGTGAGAACAACTGGTCAGCCGTTTGAAAAAAAGAAAAGTTTTATTGAAACCTCATACTGTACACAAGAGTAAACTCCAAATGGGTTAAATATATCTAACCACAAAATGATGAAATCACCTATATAAGAAATCATGGATGGACTTATTTTTAAATAAAATATAAAATAAAATCCCAATATAATAAAAGATTGATTGATCAATTTGACTACAGAAAAAATCATGAACTAGTCAAAAGAGAAGTGGAAAACTGTTAGAAAAACTTGTAATATATACCACAAAGAGTTAATATCCTTAGTATATAAAGCACTCTTAAAAATTAAAGTATAGGGCAGCCCTAGTGGCACAGCAGTTTAGTGCTGCCTGCAGCCTGAGGTGTGATCCTGGAAACCCGGGATCGAGTCCCACGTCGGGCTCCCTGCATGGAGCCTGCTTCTCCCTCTGCCTGTGTCTCTGCCTCCCTCTCTCTCTCTCTGTGTCTCTCATGAATAAATAAATAAAATCTTAAAAAAAATTAAAGGATAGAGGGCTGAAACCCTGATAGAAAAATGGGAAATTGTTATAAACAGTTTAAAAATGAAAATAAAAATGGTTCTTAAACATATGAAAACATGTTCATGCTCATAATTAGAAAAACACAAATTAAAGCAATACCTTTTCTCACCTGTTGGACTGATTAAAATTAGGACAACACATTCTGTTGGCAAAGCTATGGGGAAACATGTATTCTTTTGTGTTGCTGACAGTAATGCAAACTAGAACATTCTAGAGAGAATCTCAGCAATATATAACAAAACTACATGTTTCTTGACTCAGCAATTCTGGGTCACAAGGAAATCTATCTTTTTTTAAATTTAATTTTATTTATTTATTCATGAGAGACAGAGAGAGAGAGAGAGAGAGACAGAGAGAGAGACAGAGAGAGAGACAGAGGGAGAGGCAGACTCCATGCAGGGAGCCTGACCTGGGACTTGATCTGAGCCTCCAGGATCAAGACTGGGTGGAAGGCGGCGCCAAACCACTGAGCCACCTGGGCTGCTCACAAGGAAATCTATCTTAAAGTATACTTCCATCATAAATAAATAAAAAAACTTTTTAAAAAAAAGTATACTTCCAACAGTACAAAAATAATGGCCAAACAAGATTATTCATTCCTGCATTGTTTGTGACTTAAAATATTAGAACAATAAAATGCCCATCTGTAATAGTTGAATAAACTATGGTAGAACCACATAAATGGAGTTTTGTGTAGCTGTAAAGAAAAATGAGAAAGATCTCTAAAACTTATATGGGTGATGTCCATGACATACTGTTAAGTGAAAAAGCCAAAGCACAAAGGACACCTGTTAGTGTGCTACCCTTCGTGTAAGAAAGAATAGGATATTGGAAGATACACATGTATCTGTTCATTTGTGCCAAAAAAGAGATAAGGAAGGATTAACTAGGAAAAAAAAAAAAGGACAGTTACCTATGATATATGTATGTGTGCATGAAAAGAGTGAGGAAAATGGGATAGTACAGATGATAAGTGAGTGATCCTTCTCTAAGTTCATTTTGTTGTATAGCTCTCTTTGAACCATGATAATGCTTGTGTGACCAACAAATAAATGAATAATTACAGTTATTAACTTAAATTAGTAGCTTGTGTGTGTGCATGCACATGCATGTGTGTGGCCTGGAATGCATACAATGAATTAACCTAACTGTATTACAAATGAATAACAATCTTGCAGAAGGGTGAAGAAGGGGAAAGTTAAGTAACTTTAAAAGCTAGTATTTTGTTTACCTTTCCTTAAGGAAAAAGGAAAAAGAACTACCTACAAAAGATTGTGCTATAGTTAGTGTCTTTGTTTCTGACACTTAGAGGTTAGCAGCACAGGAACTTCGTCCTGAACCAATAAGTAAGTGAACTGGATATTGAAAGCCAGGCTCCTCACTGGCAGAGAAAGAAGCAACAAGCCAGGGAGAAGGGAAGACCAAAACAAACACAGTTGTGGTGGGTTGAAATCAGAGGTATTAGTATAAATTTGTGATTTTACATAAACATATATAGATGAATACACAGAAATAGAGACATTTGTATTTATGTGGGTTAATATATGTATGTATTTCTCGTAAGTAGCAATAGACATACCTTCCATAGAGATTTTAGTTTTTAAATATCATTCTCCAATAAAGGAAAGAGGGCTCCCTGGTTGATACCAGGGTTGGAAGTAGATAAAATACAAGATGAATTTGCAATCTCTTCTGGCGCCAAATGTTAGGAAGTGTTGAACAAATGAGAGTAGCAAGTCAAAAGTCAAAAAGACACAGGATCTATGTTGTAGGAGCTCTTGGCCAAAACTGGGATTAATGTGAGCCAAAACATGATAGTATTGAATTCTAATCCATAGAATCAAGTAAATATCCATGGATCTGCTATAAATAAATAATTGAATAATAAAATGGGAGAAGGGACAGCTCTCTTCTAGAAGAATTTCAGTCAACAAACATAGAAGGAATGAGGAAAATAGGAAATCACCATTAAGCAATCATGAGAGCAATAATTGTAGGCAATAACCTTTGATAGATGCTAAAATCAGGGGACAAAATATGATGAGAAAGAAGATATTTCCATAGTCGCAAATATCTCCCTACAAGATATTCTTTAATTACAAGGAGAAAGATAATAACTTTATAGTGGGGACATTTGGCAGACACTATGGTAACCAAAAGATCAAGGTTTTGACCATTATAAGACATACTGACTTCATGTACCTGCCAATGTGATGGACTGAGAAGGGTAAAAATAAATGCATAAAATCAAACTAATCATGAGAAGGCATCAGCTAGATCGACATTATAAAGACATTGTAGGAAAAAACTGATTTTAAAAAGTCAAAGTCACAAAATATAGGGAAAGGTGAAGGAACTGTCATAGACCCCAGGTAACAAGGGTTATAGAAAAGTGAACAAAAAAATGTAATGTGGGATCTTGGATTGGATTCTGGACAGAAAAAACACACACAAAAAAAAACACTCAGTGCAAAAAACTGGTGACATTTGCATAAATTCTCTAGTTAATTGTATTAAGAATATTAATTTCCTTGTTTTAATAGTTACACTATAATGAAGTGAGTTGTTAAGATTTGAGAAAGCTGGGGAACCTGTGTAGGTCAGTGGTTGAGCATCTGCCTTTGGCTCAGGTCCTCATCCCGGGTCCTAAGATCAAGCCCTGCATCAGGCTACCTGTTGAGTACCTTCTCCCTCTCCCTCTACACCTCCTCCCCTGCTCATGTTCTCTCTCTCTCAAAAATAAATAAATAAATACAATCTTAAAAAACAAAGAAAGATTGGGGAAAGCTGTGTGAAGGATATGTAAGAACGATCTATTTTTGCAACTTTTTTTAAAAAAACGAAATTATTTCAAAATAAAAGTTGAAAACCAGTTCTAAATTGATCAGACTCTCAGAGGTTGGTTTCCTAGAGTAGTTTTAAAAATTTTAGGAAAGGAATTATTGAAAGGATATG
Source organism: Canis lupus familiaris (assembly GCF_011100685.1). Lineage (NCBI taxonomy): Eukaryota > Metazoa > Chordata > Mammalia > Carnivora > Canidae > Canis > Canis lupus. Next base: position 15,478,081 of record NC_049245.1, on the reverse strand, counting down.
ATAATAATAAAGAATCAGAAAGAATACATTGTTGGTATTTTTAAAAATGAGATTGAAACTATCTTTCGAATCACAAGTGAAAATAATTGTTATATTTAAATGAAAGCAAGTGGAGGAAGGGAGAGCAAGAGAACAGAGTAGAATACTAAGTTCTCAAGTTGAAAAGGGATATAAAATAGGTATAAATGTGACAGGTTTGAAGGATTTATTTTGAAAGTTAGAAGTTCAGCCAGGCTGAAGAAATTGGTTTCTATATTTTCCAGAATGCTGTCTTGTCATCTCTCTTATTGAAGTGGACATAAAGCTAAATAAAAATAAAGACCACTGTTTGTTTGATAAAATTCCAGAACGGCTGCTGGATCCCAGAAACCACATGATATTTTAAAGATGTCAGCATTTGGCCTTCGTGCATGGCAGTTGGCTATGAATGTTCACCTTTAACGCTGGGGCTGTAATTAGATCACAAAGTTCATTTTTATTGTTTAAATTCTTTCTCTGTTGCTGCCCAATTGTGTAGGTAAAGCAGGTTTTATCACACTTTGCAAGTTCCTCACTTTTGATTCTCTTCCTACCACGCTAGATTAAATGTAAGGGTTACCAAAGTCTGGAGCCACTGACCTTTGCCTTCTTAATGGTTCTCACCATTAATACTTGACCCTAAAAGCTATGTATACAATAAACCATATTTATGGGTGTGGAGGGAAGGGGAAAGCAGAAACAAAGTGAGTCGAGTGATTATTTATTTTGCCATGCTCTTCTGAGATTAGGAATGTTCACACAGTCTACACTTCAGCTGATGAACTTGGACTGGCTGCCTTTTATGGTGTCTGAACAGAATGTTAGGGTGGAATTTAAGGGTAATACTTGTGTCTCAGCCACTCAGAGATTGCTAATACTTCACTTTTGTTATGCTCTATCTTGGATCTCTCTGTTTTTTGCTTTTGTTTCTGTTTTATATATGGAAGATGGAAAATAAAGGACACATATTACGTTTAAGATTATCCTCTCTGAACAAAATATTGAAATGGTTCATCTTCAAAGATTAGGATTGTGTAAGCTGAGAAAATTATGTTGGAATTTTCTGAAATGTCACATTATTCCATCTGGTGGAAGAGAACAAAAAAAAGTTTTTATGAATTGAAATCTCCAGCATTTTTCATAAACTTTGGATGTTTTTCTCCGCCTAGTAGTTTCTAGAGTTAGCTTTAGGCAAATTGAGTGATTTTGTTTGCTAATCTTGCTTTTTTTTTTCCTTCTTAACGCATCTGTTTTCCAGTGTATTTGTTACTTGCATGATCAATTAAAACTTGTTAACTTTTTTTTTTTTTTTTTTTTGGTGAGCATATCTGGGCTGAACAAGGGGATTCATTTCCTGGAAACAGAACTTTCAGTGCATCTGGGATGCCTATCATTTTTAGATTTACAGAAAACTTGGCTTTCAGTGGGATGTGTGTGTATGGGAGGGTGTATTTGTGCATGCATGTATGCATAGAATAGTGCATTATTAGGGGTATTGTATTAAAAATACACATGTAATATTGCAAGAAAGACAAAGTTTATTATTGATTTACGCATAGGAGCATTCTACTTTCCAACCATTTAAATATTTTGGGGAGTGACTAGACAAAATCTTTTCCTAAGCCTGGGATCATTATTTTGGTAATATAGTAGCTATCTGAAAGGAATGTATGGTGATTAAGGCAAAAGAATTTCTCTTGGTCACAGATTGACGGAGAGACCTGGGCTTATAAAATACTCTATTTCCTCCATTAATTGTGTCCGCGTGGAGTTGTAACCAACTAGCTGAAACAAATAAAACTTAAGTAATATTGTTTCCTTTTAAAATATTTCACTTAATTTGTGGAAGAGGTTTGAACTCATTAAACGTGCACTTTCCCCCCTACCCTGCCCGGAGCAAGTTCCTCCCTCCCCAGCCCCATCCTTCTTTTGAAACATTCCAGCAATGTCCATAGCAACACCATCCCTTCAGCCCAGTGAGGGAGGCTCCTTCAGTCACCCTCTAATAGGGGAGTGTAGGTGGAAAGTAAAGCAGAGTGCAAAGTTAGCCTGGGGCCCTACAAATCTCTCTTCTTCTACCTGGAACTGAAGTTAACAATTGATTCTTTCTTACCGTAGTCTTCATGATAATTCTCTCTTTATATGCCTCTGATTAATTCACTTTGCTGAGAATTCCTAACGCTTTGAGTTGGATTCCTTGTATGAAAGGATGATGTGGTTTTATGAGGATAAATTTCCCTACACAGTACAGCAGGCAATCGATGGATTAGTACAGAACAGCTTCATAGCAGGCGGGGGGAGGGGGAACTAGAAAGAGCACACACACACACACACGTGTGTGTGTGTGTGTGTGTGTAGGGTTTGGACATTGCCTTGTGTTGGTTTATTGTCTCTGTCCATTCCCTAGAGTTGAAATCATGGCAGAGTTAACATATATAGAAGCCTGCTTGGAAACAAATCCTCTCACATCATGTACATATAGAGTAAAAACTTTCTACTTCCCTTTTCCCCCCCCCATTTTGTGAGAGAAGCCATGGAAGTGGGTAATTACGGTTCCCCTTGTTGTGGACACAAAAGTATACCAGGAGATGAAACGGCAGAGGCCTGTTTTAGTAATTATTTTCTCCCATCATTTGTCTACTCTGTACAGCCAATCTAAGCCAAGAGACACACGCTGATTTAGGAACTTTGGGCAGTGTTTAGTAGACAAAGTAAGTTTAAAAACCTTCATGTGGATAGAATTACCTTTGGGTTCTATAAATTTTGTTTGGGATTGTTTAAGAATATATTTCTTAAATATCAATATAAATATATTTTCAGCTCTACAAAATATTAATATTGTGATGCATTTCTCTTTTCCTTTCATTGGAATTTCCTTAATAATTGAATGTTATTCAATTATTGATAACATTTTTCACTTATGGATATATGAGATCATTCTCCATTTATTCTCTTCTAGGGATCAATATCAAGGATTTGCCCCAAACACCTCCTAGAAGTCAGGGCTTTGAGTTTAGTGAGTCAGACTTTTCCTGTTAGACTGAGTCAAACTTTATTTTTGTCTATCACCATTTGGAAATATAGAGCTATGATACAGTCCTTTAGGGGACTTATCCCCTAAAGGGGATAAGGGGGTTAGGGTAGGTTTATGGATGCATGGAAAATAATAAAAGCTATTAACTTTCAATGTGATTCATTTCTAAATTTTTCTCATTTTTATTTCTCTCTCTCTCTCGTCTCTCCAAAGTACTGTGAAGGAATAACACAGCTATAAATGCATTATAGACAGTACATCCTGAATGAATCTATTTTTAGTGTATAATTTTCCCTTTTTGTGGTAACATTGTAATTTAAATGTACAGAGAACAAGCAAGTAGACAGTGTGAGGTAGCTCAATATTTCTTTATTCAGTGAACAGCTGAATTTCTCAGCTGGAAGTATTTTGGCCATCTATATGGCCAGAATTTAAGAATATTAATTAGAGGATATTATTTGGTTATTTCAAAAGGAACTTTTGCAAGAATATTTACCACTAATTCTTTATTTTTATTTGGTAAAATATGCATATTAAAAATTTACCATATTAACCATTTCTGTATGTATAATTCAATAGGATTAAGGTAATTAAGGACTTAATTTCTATTTTATTCTTTCTTCTTCTTCTTATTTTTTGTTGATCTCCCCACTCACCTCCCCTCTGGTAATCATCAGTTTGTTCTCTATAGTTAAGAGTCTATTTCTTGGTTTGTCTTTCTCTCTTTTTCCTTTGCTCGTTTATTTTATTTATTAAATTCCACACATGAGTAAAATCATATGATATTTGTCCACTGCTGGCTGACTTATTTCATTTAGCATTATGCTCTATCCATGTTGTTACAAATGCCAAGACTTTATTCTTTTTTATAGGTGAATAATATTCCTGTGTGTGTGCACTGAACCTTTTCGATGCATCTATAGATGGACACTTAGGATGCTTCCATAGTTTGGCTATTGTAAAAGCTGCAATAAACATGGAGGTGCATGTGTCCCTTTGAAATAGTTTCTTGTATTTTTTTGGTAAATACCCAGTAGTGTGATTCCTGGATCATAGGGTAGTTGTAGTTTTAACTTTTTGAGGAAACTCCATACTGTTTTCCACAGTGGCTGCACCAATTTGCATTCCTACCAACGGTTCATGAAGGTTCCTTTTTCTCTACATCCTTGTCAACACTTGTTTCTTATGCTTTTGATTTTAGCCATTCTGACAGGTGTGAAGTGATGTCTCACTATAGTTTTGATTTGCATATCCTTGATGAGGAGTGATGTTGAGCATCTTTTCATGTGTCTGTTGGCCATCTGGATGTCTTCTTTGGAGAAACGTCTGTTCATGTCTTCTGCCCATTTTTAAATTGGATTAATTGTGTTTTGGGGGGATTGAGTTGTATCAGTTCTTTTATATATTTTGGATACCAACCCTTTATTGGACAGGTCATTTACAGATATCTTTTCTCATTCCATAAGCTGATTTTTAGTTTTGTTGATTGTGTTCTTCACTATGCAGAGACTTTATTCTGATGTAGTCTCACTAATTTATTTTTGCTTTTGTTTCTCTTGCCTGAGGAGACATACCTAGAAAAATATTGCTATGGCCAATGTCAGAAAGATTACTGCCTATGCTCTTTTCTGGGATTCATTCCTTCTTTGTCAAATATTAATTGATAATATTTGGGTTTAGGTTTGTTCCAGAGCTTTAATGTCTATTTTTATGCCAGTTCCATACTATTTTAATTATTACTGCATTGTGATATAACTTGAAATCTGGAATTGTGATACCTCCAATTTTGTTTTTATTTTGTTAAGATTGCTTTGGCTATTTGAAGTCTTTTGTGGTTCCATTTTTAGGATTGTTTGTTCTACTTATGGGGAAAATGCTGTTGATATTTTGATAGGAATTGCATTAAATCTGTAGTTTTTTGGGTGTAGTATAGACATTTTCACAGTATTTTCTGATTCATAAGCATGGAATATCTTTCCATTTCTTTGCATTATCTTGAATTTCTTTCATAAGTGTCTTATAGTTTTCAGAGTACAGATCTTTCACCTCTGTCCCCAGATATTTTGTTTTTGGTGCAATTAAATACGGGATAGTTTTCTTAATTTTTCTGACGCTTCATTATTAATGTATATGAATGCAATAGATTTCTGTACATCGCTTTTTACATCCTGCGACTTTACTGAAATCATTTTTCAATTATAGTAGTTTTTTTTTTGTGTGTGAAGTATTTAGGGTTTTCTATACACAGTACCATGTTATTTGCAAATAGTGAAAGTTTTACTTCTTCCTTACTGACTTGGATGACCTTTATTCCTTTTTCCTGATTGCTATGGCTCTGACTTCCAGTACTATGTTCAATAAAAATGAATAGAGTGGGCATCTTTGTCTTGTTCCTAACCTTAGGGGAAAAGCTCTGTTTCTACATTGAGTATGATTGGCTGTAGGTTTTTCATATGAGACTTTTATTAGGTTGAGATATGTTCCCTGTAGACTTACTTTGTTGAGGGTTTTTTATCATGAATGGATGTTGTGCTTTTGTTCAATGCTCTTTCTGCATGTATTGAAATGATTATATATTTTTAATCCTTTTACTGTCATGATGTATCACATTGTTTTCTGAATATTGAACCAGCCTTGCATCCCAGGAATAAATCCTACTTGGTCGTGTTGTATGATTTTTAAAAATATATTGTTGAATATAATCACTAATATTTTGTTGAGAATTTTGCATCTATATTCATAAGAGATACTAACTTTTGTAGTGACTACCTTGTTTTGGTATCAGGATGATGCTGGCACCATAGAACAAATTTGGAGGGTTTTCTTCATCTTGTGTTTTTTGGAATAGTTGAGAAGAATGGGTACTAACTCTTCTTTGAATGTTTCTTAGAAGTTGCCTGTGAAGCCATCTGGTCCTGGACTTTTGTTTTTTGGGAATTATTTGATTACTGATATAATTTCATTGCTGGTAGGTGGTCTGTTCAAATTTTCTATTTCTTTTTGTTTTAGTTTTGGTAGGTTGTATGTTTCTAGGAATTTATCCATTTCTTCTAAATTGTCCAATTTGGTAGCAGATAAATTTTCATATTATTCTGTTACAATTGTTAGTATTTCTGTGGTATTGGTGGTTGTTTATATTTTTTCATTAATGATTTTGTTTATATGGGTCTTCTCTTTTTTAATGAGTTTTTTTAACTTTTTTTGTTTTTTTTTAATTTGTTTTTGTTGAAGTTCAGTTTGCCAACATATAACACCCAAGTGCTCATCCCATAAATGCCCTCCTCAGTGCCTGTCACCCAGTTACCCCAACACCCTGCCCACCTCCCCTTCCACAATCCTTTGTTTGTTTCCCAGAGTTAGGAGTCTCTCATGACTTATCTCCCTCTAATTTTTCCCACTCAGTTACCCTCCTTTCCCTTACAATCCCTTTCACTATTTCTTATATTCCCCGAATGAGTGAAACCAAATGATGACTGTCCTTCTCCAATTGACTTACTACACTCAGTATAATACCCTCCAGTTCCATCCACATTGAAGTGAAGTGAATGGTGGGTATTCGTCCTTTCTGATGGCTGAGTAATACTCCTTTTTCACTCCATATACCACATCTTTATCCATTCATCTGTCAAAGGACATCATGGCTCCTTCCACAGTTTGGCTATCATGGACATTGCTGCTGTGAACATTGGGGTGCAGGTGTTTTTTTTAAGGTTTATTAATTTCATTGCTCTTTTCAAAAGAACTAGCTCTTGGTTTCATTGATCTCTTTTATGCTTTTTTAGTTTCTATATCATTTATTTCTGCTCTAATATCTTTTTGTTCTGTCCTTTTTTCTAGTTTTGTATTTGGTTTGTTCTTCTTTTTCTAGTTCCTTTAAGTGTAAGGTTAGATTATTTACTTGAGATTTTTCTTGCTTCTTGAGGCAGACCTGTATTGCTATAAACTTCCCTCTTAGAACTATATTTATTGCATACCAATGATTTTGGACCACTGTGTTTATTTTCTTTTGTTTTCATGTAATTTTTGATTTTTTGTTTGATTTCTTAGTTGACTCATTTATTGTATATTGTTTAATAATATGTTATTTAACCTCCATGTATTTGTGTTCTTTCCAGACATTTTTTTTCTTGTGGTTGATTTCTAGTTTCATAGTGTTGTGGTCAGAAAAGATGCATGATATGTTTTTGATTTTTTTTTGAAAGTTGAGCATCTTTTCATGTGCATATTGAACATTTGTATATTGTCTTTGGAGAAAAATGTCTATTCACATCCTTTGCCCATTTTGAATTGGGGCTATTTTTTTCCCTATATTTTGAATATTGATTCTTTTAGTCAGAAGTTTCCATGCTACATCCAAATGAATTTCCTTAAAGAAATTTTTTCACTGTGTTATTAGGTTGTTTTATGTATGTATGTATGTATGCATATATATATATAGGTAAATTTTTTGTATATATTTGTGTGTATACATATACAGAAAAATATACATATGTATATATACATACAGATATATAAATGTATATAATTACAAAATAATTAGTGTAGTTTTAAGCTTGAATAATTGCAAACTTAACCAAAAACATCATTTGGATGTTTAGTTTTTTTTTAAAGATTTATTTATTCATGAGAGACACACAGAGAGAGAGAAAGAGAGAGAGAGAGAGAGCAGAGACATAGGCAGAGGGAGAAGCAGGCTCCCCGCAGGGAGCCAATGCAGGACTCAATACTGGATCCCAGAATCATGACCTGAGCCGAAGGCAGGCACCCAACTGCTGAGCCACCCAGGCGTCCCTGGATGTTTAGTTATCTAAATTTTTTATACTTGTTAATAGAAAATTAATTTTAAATTTAATTTTTTGTTTAATTTTACTATCCTCAATTAGAGGGAGTAACACAAACATACATAAACAACAAAAAGCAAATTGCCCTTTTGTGCGTTATTTAAATCTTGGCCATTTGCCATATGTTCCAAAGTGAAAAGAGCAGTAATTCATATTAACATTCATGCAAATGGAACTTGGTAATACTCTCTTGGTGTGTAGAATTAGCCTGACTGGGTTTGAATGATAGTGCCAGTTACTATGTTTGATTCTGGCTTGTTTAACCTTTATAAAGCTCACCTTCCTCATCTGAAAATTGGGATAATAATAGATAACAATAGGCATTCTAAGGATTAAATAAATAAACAAACCTAGTGAGGTGATATGTGCAGTTCTCAGCCCCTAGGAAGAACCCTGTTTTTGTTGGAGAATGATCTGATTAGTTAAGGAAGTTCACAATCCTTTGGATGATTTCCTAGACTTGAAGATGGAAGTCATTCCTTCGATTTTGCCAAGATATGATTGAGTGATAATCACAACCCCTCAGAGGTTAAGAAATTAATAATCAGTTTCTATGGTTTGAGATCTCCGGTACAATTGAAAATGAAGCAATGACAATTCAGGATCACAATTATGGGATGCTTAAATGTTTGTATCTAAAAAATTAACACTTAACACACATAGACAGGGGAACACACAAACACAACAGTACCTATGACTTCACTCGGTGATAACTTAAAGTCTAGATTCATAGATTTCAGTGAATGGGGGACCTAAGCCAAGGGCCTATCTGAAATTTCCTCTTGCCCACTACCACATCCCATGATAATCCCTGGTAATCATGCAAAAATAAAAGATCATAGGAGTTTAAAGCTCAAAGAAACATGGGTATTTTTTAGTTCAGTGATTTTATACTCTAATACCCAAATTAGAAAACAGAAGTGGAGCTTCCATGGTTGAGGTAGGAGAGGTTGTCAAGACTGCTTGGCCCATTAGCCTCATGTTTAGGAGGCTTTGGAAACTCAAGAATAATGCATGGCTTGATAGAAAATGGTTGGAAAACATTGCTTTAGTCTTACTTTATTTTATAAGTATTTTTCTCCATCCCATTTTCTAAGAAATGGGATTTAGAAAGAAGTAGTGCAAAAAAAAGTAGAAATTGTGAATTAATGACCATATATAACATATGGTCTTAGAAAATAAATAAAAGTAACATTAAAACCCTAATCATAGAGAATGACCAGTTCTATTGCCTTATGTAAATTTAATTATAAACATGTCTAAAGTCAAACATCTGAAAGAATAACACACGCATACCCAAATGCAGAGGTCTGTGTTAACACAATTATTTTAAATAGTTTTAAATTGTTCTTTTTTATTTCCTTCTTCTTCTCCCTATTCCCCTCTCCTTCTTCTTTCTTCATTTCTTCTTCCTCTTCTTTCTGTAAACATTTTTTTTTCAAACTATATAGACCAAGTTAGATTTTATTAATTTAGCTAAAGGTGATTGTAAGAATAAGGAGCAAAGAGCAAATACACTTATCTTCATGCTGTGTAATAGCCTATGTAAATATACAGGATATCATAAGGAATTCTAGAGATGCAGTTATCATAGCAAAGAAAAACTGCACAGATTATGCTCTCCTTAGGCATTTATTCATTATTGTATGATGAGTGGATGCAAGAAGTCATCATTAGAGAACATAATAGTCTCTGATGATGTATTTATGACATAGAAAGATGTCATGTGATGAAGTGTTTACAACATGTAATGAGGTTGTGTAACAGTCTCTTTACAGCCTGCAATTACATTGACTAATTCCTTATAAAAATACTCAACAATGTGCTCTCCCTGTGCACGTGCTTGGTATCACTGTAGTTTAGTAACTGATGCCTCTAAATTGCAAAATCAAGCAGCTTGTATGATTCAATACTGTTTCTTATTCAAGGCATATAAAAGATCCTGGTGTTTAGTACACTCCACAAATTGCATCTTATTGTAGGTGACAGAGACAACTAATATAATCCCTACGTGTCAAATATTCTTATGGATTAGAAAATGTATGAGGCAGCTTTACACCTGAAATAACCATTGTTAGTATATGTACTCTTCTGTTGTAGCAAGGGAAGAAGTATGCACACCTGCTCTCTGACATCCAGGGCAATGCTTGCATCTGATCCTCTACTCAGTCCTTAATTTATCCCTTGTCTTATTTCATTAATTGGTGAGGAATATCACTTAAATGAGGTCCCTCAAATGTTAAATATAGGACAGAAATCACTTTCCAAACAAAGTTGCAAATAATCTATATTATTCACACTCACAAGTATGAAGATGAATTAGGCAGCTGGGGAGCAGGAAATGTTAAGGGGCTAAGGGACTGATATACACACCTGAAATGAGATGCTAAACCTCTTGCCAAGAAATGAGCTCCAAGACAAAGTGAGAAAATGTTGGATCCATCATGCAGATATGTGAGAAGATGAGGGAAAATGAGGAAATAGGATAATGAATAGATAAAGAGAAGAGTGATTTAGAAATCATCTACTGAACTTTCATCATGATATGAATGAGCAATTGAAAAGGATTCGATTCTGAGGAAAATGAATGGGATGTTAGACTAATAGAATTATTAGTCTAGGTGCATCGAGCAGAAAGAAAGACAAAGTTGGGTTGAAATATTTAATTTGTAGATATTCAAAAAAGTGTGTTGTAAAGATTGATTTAAGATTAAGTCAAAATTAGTTGAAATTTCATCATGTCAAAAAAGGCTTGCTTCTTTCATATAGTGAATTCTAGCAGGATTTTTTTTCAAAGATTTATTTATTTGTTTATGATAGACATAGAGAGAGAGAGAGAGAGAGAGAGAGAGAGAGAGAGAGAGAGGCAGAGACACAGGAGGAAGGACAAGCAGGCTCCATGCCGGAAGCCCAACGTGGAACTCGATCCCGGGTCTCCAGGATCACACCCTGGGCCAAAGGCAGGCGTTAAACCGCTGAGCCACCCAGGGATCCCCTCTAGCAGGATTTTGACATTACATGGAACATGACTAATCCTTTTTGTAATAAAATTAAATGTAACATTGACAAGAAGTGAATATAATCAGGTGATATTTTCATATCTTGCATTTACATAAGTCTTTATAATTTCCAAGACACTTTCCATAACTCAATCAAGCTTTAGAATAGTCTAGCACGCGGGCTGGAGGAAATGTTTTTCAAATAGAAAATAGGAAGTAAGACCATAAGAAGTTAAATGACCACTTCAAGGTCTTGGAATGAATTAATAGGAGGTCATGGACTCTCTTTCCTTATCCAAAACTATTTCTGAGAAAAGTCACCATTTCTTCAGGCATGGTTAGAGGTACCAAGTGGCCTATGGTCAACCTAATATACCAACTAGAAGCAGTTAACTCTGCACACACAGAGATGCCCCTACATAGAGTGTTATTAATGGCTTTTGTTTTTCTTAGCTTATTCTATAGCCAACAGTTAATTTGGAAGCAAAATAACAAAACTGAAAGAAAATACCTGCCATCAAAATGTCATGGAAGCTGAGCACTAGGCTTAAGACTCTGCTAGCTAGTGTGTCCTTTAGCATGTTTTCACAGAACAGAAACATCTTATTAGCTTCATCACTCACACAAGGTTTCTTAAGTCTTCATGAAGAAAGAATTTATTTCAATAATGCCAGAGATGTAATTGGTTATTTAGAGAGCTATTATCCTACTCCTCCAAGTACTGCTGTTTCCTCTAGTTCCAGACCTCCAAAGAACTTCAAAAAGAACTTGCATAAAGAGGAGCAAATGGATTTGAACAGATAAATTGGATTTGAACAAATAAATTGTATTTGAAGACTAACAAGCTTTTGTCAGTGATACATTAGGGCAATTTAGTTGAAATGCTGTGGTTATTATTTTGTTTGTTTCTGCCATGAAAGTTTTATTAAGTCATTTTACTTCAGAGTTCCAAGAAATGAGCAATAACATTCACACAGAAGGGACCATAGAGTGGTCAGTGATGGTCCTGTGACACAGTGGCCATGATATATTTTAGTCCAGGTTGTGTACTATTCCTTTCTGGGTTACATACTTCTTAATAATGAATTGATTAATTTTGATGGCATCTTATGGTGAGGTGAGACAATGTCTGAGAGAAGAAAGGGAAACTGGTACTCCAGACTTAGATTTGCAAACCAGGTATTCTAGGTCACAATAATATCAGCCTCTGGTTTGCTTACAAGGAGGAGAAATTTTCAATTAGTTTATTTTCTTCTGTCAATAAGCAATGAAAAGCAGTAAGATTTGCTGCATGACAAATTATCCAAGCAGTAGGACAAATCTGGTGTTAGAGAAAACATACTAAGGTGAAAAGAAATATAAAATTCAAATAGCATTCACAGCATCTGTGATTAGCAAGGCAATGGAGGGAAAGATGCACCAATATGTTGACAAAGCATCATTCTAGACAAGCATTTCTTTCCAGCAAAGACTCAGACAGATTCTTCCTGATTTTAAATGTCCTCTCAAATTTGTGTTTTATCTTCCATATGAATATGGAAATGAGTGGAATTTCTGTTTTTCCATTTGCACTAGAGTATAAGTAATTAAAAAATACTTTTGACATTGACTTTTGACTGTCACCCTCATCTTAAACTTCAGGGGGACATTTAATTTCCCATTCAGAGCCAACATCCAGAGGTGCCTAGGTGGCTCAGATGGTTGGGTGTCTGCCTTCTGCTCAGGTTATGATTCCAAGGTCTTGGGATTGAGTCACTTGTGTCAGGTTCCCTGCTCAGCAGGGAGCCTGCTTCTCCCTCTCTCTACCCCCCTGTGCTCTCTCTCTCAAATAAATAAATAAAATCTTTTTTAAAAAGCCAATATCCAGTTATGATACCTGCAGAATATTTCACTAGCACTGCACCATGTCCAGTAAGCATTCTGGAATTCTGAGTTAAGAAGGCAACAGTTTTTTATAGTTATGCTTGTAGCACCTTAAAAAGGAATACATATGGCACAACTTTTAACCTGTAGGAATTATGAGAATCTCAAAAATCGTCCTGCTTTAAGAATATGAAATGTGGAAAAGAGAGAAAAACATGATTCAAATTAATAGAAAGTGCTATTAAAAAAACCAAAGTATGTAGGATTGGGTGTTAATTTGTCCAAAATATTTATTAAGAATCTTTTTACATGCCAGATGATAGATGCTAATTAAAAATAATAAGAAACCAACATGTGAGACTTGCAGCCTATATTGCCATTACTTTCGGAGATATGATTACTTCATTTATTTTTCCTTTAACTAGATCGTTTCTCGGCCTTCTGGTGAAGATCAAGTGTATTTTTCCTTTAACTAGAGTGATATTGGCCAAGATCCACTTCTTTACCTCTATGATTCCTCCAAAGTCAAACTGAGCATTGAGTCACTTCTATAATTTCTTTGAATAATCTAATCCATAAGCCTGTATTTTCATAAGAGACACAAGAAGAGTCTGTTTTGTCTTGACTTTGGAAAATGAGGTATGCCTCCATGGGCATAGTGGCTGTTGTGACATTTTAAATTATCCTCTATTGTGAGGTCCTTTGTGTTGGGCTCATAACACTTCACAATTCCCACAGATAACATCCTTATACTCCTTTACAACAGTGTAAAAAATACAAAGTGCTTTTCTCATTATTTTGTAGTCATGTGTGTTGTTATTGTTTTCTCCTGGATGAGTAAGCTGAGTTTCAAAAAAAGCTGAGTAACTTTTTTGCTAACTTAGAAATGGAGTCTATGTATAGTTTTGGATTCTATACTATCTCTTATTGCAGGTATAATACAGATGTATTCCACACCTTATATTCTGTTTTTAGCTAATTCTCACTTATTTTTTATTATTCACCTTATTGAAAAATGCATCTTTGAGAAACAGATAAAAGCAACATTGTTTGGTGTAGAAAGTTAGAGGGACTGAAGAAGTAAAGGTCAAAGTTAATTTAATCTAGAATCAGTGACCTGTACTGTATAGATATTTGCCTTGGAAGAGATTTCAGTTAAAAACTTATTTTTGATCTTCCACACTGAAATATCTAGAATAGCTTGGAGGGTTTTCTTGCTTGCTTTGGTTGTCACAGAGTCAATAAAATTGATTTCCAGTGTGTTTTTTTCTTTTATTCCAGAAAAAAAGAGGAAAGGAAGTAAAATTATTTGTGTTTCAAAGATAAGGATTTGCATCTTAGAGAAGATTAAACCTTCAACACTGGTGAAGGAAAGGGGTCGTCTCTTCACCTCTGGTGGACCTTGTTTGTCAGCATTATTTCCCAACCTCCGGGCATGGCCTTTTGATGTGACCTACAGGAAGATGAGGAGCCTTGGGAGAGTTGCATGCCAGAGGGCAGAGAAATCACACATCAGCCAGTCCCAGGACAAGAAGTGAAATGATGCTTTTTAAGTCGAGGGGTCTGACTTTTTACAGGTCACTAAACCCAAAGCGATTGCAACAAAGAAAATAAGATTCACATTAGGCACAACTTAAGTATTTTTAATTTAAAAAACCCACAAAAACACAGTAAAAGAAAGAAGAAGCCAGAAGCCAGAGTTCTAAGTAGCAGCAATTTTGTAATTAGATTTTTTTAGTTTAAAATGTTCATGTATTTCATTATATTTTAATAAAATTTTAATGCTTATTTGAGTACTTAAAAGTGTTGTCATATTTAGTGTCCATCAGTCTACAGAAATAGTTAAAAAGTCATCAAGATTTTTGTATAACAACTGAGGCAAACTTAGTTTAGAATGACTCCCTGAATTATTTATTACTTTTGAGGAAGTAGATATAATCTGGTAGGTTTTACCCTAATAGAAAGGAATATATACCACTGGAGCATGAAAAGGATAATATTTTTTTGGTTTTCCCAGGATTTATTACAATAATTAGATTTACCATAATCAATAAAATGTGTGAGTCAAGTTTATTGAAGTGTCAATTTCCCATTGCATAATTTCCCCTGAGAACTTTAATTTTTAATTCAAAAAGAAAAGTGGAAGATTTGTCTTACAGATGCCAGTGAATGTGTGAGGGTAAAGAAAGCTCAGGAGTCCTTACAGAAATCAAAGTGGGGCTTAGAACATTCCTTTACCACTCCTTCCCACATCCCTTGGCTGACCATTAATTTTCCAGGCGAATGAGATCTTGAAATGGCCCAGGTACAGATCTCTTTGCCTAAATTTCAGAAAGATGTATTGGACAGTAAGATTTGATGACTTTTACGTCATCATCCCCAACAATCAAGAGCACTCAGGGCTGGGGAACACTGTGATTGGCTTACATAATTTGAACAATAAAAGGAAATGAGTCCATTAGTTAGTCTATTGGCATAATTTACAACTATGTATATCAGTATTTTAAATGGAATGTGGGTCCTTCTGGATTTAAAAAATGAAGCTACACTAATGAAGATGAAGACATTTATTGGCAATATGCCGACTTTTTGGGTAATGATTATATAATACATGGATTAGAATGATTGCAAAAATATCCCTGATTCTCTACCTTTCCCTGTATCCACACTCTTTGCTATATATATTGGTGTCTCCACCCATCAAAAGAGGAGTCTTTTTTCTTATGCCTTAAGTCTGGGTTGACTTTGTGACTTGTTTTGGCCAAAAAAATGCAGTGGCAGTGATGATGAACCAATTCCAGGCTTAAACTTTAAAAGACCTTGTATACTTTAATAAAATAAAGCATTACCCTGCACTATTCACTGGGTTTAAGGATGAGGGGGAATTTTAGAGATGTCAAAATAGGGCCATTATGACATTTCATTGGAGTGCTCATGGAGTCCTATCTTTAAGAACTACATGCACTTTTCCCCACACGCTCACTTCCTGTTCCGAAGTGACTTAGTTAATGTATCATTAGAGCTAGAAGAGTTTGTAAAGGTGATCTAATCTAACCAACACCCTCATTTTATAGATTAGGAAATAGATGGAGAACATTTATAAAATTTTCTTAAGTTCAAGTGGAAAGTGTTTTATTTTGACTGTGTTGGTGCCCGTGCACATTGCACATATGCATGTGTGTGTGTATAAGTGATATGAAGTAAGAGATGTTGCTAGGTTGAAACAGATACAATACAAAACCCTTCTTCTCTGAGAATTGCTGATCTAGTCTATTCTGGATTTTGTTGAAAATCATGTGGTATCCTACCTAGAATGCCAAGTCTTAGATATTGAGTCCAACTTCCTTCTTCGGCAGAAATGGAAATGGAGAAATATTCTCAAGGACATCTTGGTTGCTAATTTCATGACCACATCATGCTATTGAGAAGAGTCTAGTAGCTCGTATCCATCCATTTCCACTGGGATAAGTTACTTTTTGTTTTTAATCCTGTTTCCCGTTTCCTTTTCCATGGGGAACAGGATCAACTGCTTTCCAATCAAATGGGGACAACCCTTCAGATAATGAAAGCTTTTTTAGTGTCCTTTGAATATTCCTTTCTCCAAGTTAAGAAAGATAAGCTGGTTATATTATTATTGTTTCTTTAAAGTCACATTTTTGGTGGTATGTCTCTAATGTTGATCTGGGTGGGAATAGCAAGAATTGGATAAGAATCTGACTTACACAGAGTATACTCAAAAGACTATTTCATAACTCCTATAAGTGCCTTCTAATATGCTTTTTCTTTTTAAGGAACAGAAACATGGCTGGCATACATTTCACTTATGGAAATATCTTTTAGTTTTGTACTTAGAAGATAGGTCCATGAATTTAAGATGTCATCGAGGTTTGTGTCTAGAAATAATTTCTTCTTCTGTTCTTTTCCCTAATACTCTACCTCTTACTTATTGTAAGTTATTTACTTATTGTAAAATGAACACTTATGAGCTCTTGTTGCTTGCCATCCATTCAGACTCGATTTAAAGTCATTTTAAATTTAATTCTTTGTGCAAAAACTATTTTAATCACAGCAGAAAATTATAAACAGAGGAATTATCACTGTAAAAAATACATTGATTCTTTTTTTTTCATGTCCTGGATTAAAGGCATGTGTAATTTTTGCCTAGCTGTAATCATGCTTTCATTTGAAAATTCTATAGACGAAGGGTGTTTTCTCATTCTGGTGTTTGGGAAATGAGGATCTTAAACTAGTTACACTGAATACCTAACATCCTCAAGTGAAGCAAAGTGAGATTCTTTCTTCCATATTCCTTCTTTCACTGTTAGAGGCTCGAGGCTCTAATATTGAGTACCAACGAGGTGGCAACCTGGCCTGTATCAAAGGGGTTCTCACTTGACATCCATGAAAAGTTCAGCAGGACTAGGTGCCAGTGAGAAGCACCACTCAAATTTGTTGGAGCACAGACCATTGATTCAGTTGTCCAATAAATCCTAAAATCTTGAACAATATTATGCCATTGATGTTTTATTTAAAAATATATGAAATAGTTCTTAACAATATATGCAAGTGAGAGGCAGAAGAATTTAAATTGATAATAATTGAGGAAGAAAAGAAAATAAATGTTGGACAATCAGTGGTATGTTTATAATATAGATCCAGGAATAAGTCTAATTTAATAAAATGTAACTAGTTTCCTCCCAAATACAATGCAATTGATCAAGAAAAGAACAGTTCTTCCTCATAAATGTCCAAAAATAATTATGAGAGCTCTCAAAAAAAATTTGGAATGCCCAATTTTGAAAATAACATCATCTCATATGGACCCTTGTTGCCCAAAGTGTATTTCTTATGCCCACAGCACCAGCCTCACCTTTGAGCTTGTTAAAAATGCAGGATGTCAGGGTTTACTACAGCCCTTTTGAACCAGAATCAGCACTTTAACAAGATTATACTGGGGATTTGTGTACATCACATTAAAGTGTGAGGTGCCTTAGGCCAGAACATCTAGATTAGATACACTTCTTCCTGACAATTCTCTCAGTGTCTCAAAGCTGATGCATCCTTAATGAAAACCTCTTTATGAATTTTGTTGATTGCTTAATTAGGAGGCAGATGTCAAAGATTATCCATTCACACGAATGGTCTGCCTGTCCTTCAGATAATCTCCACAAATGTATCTTTTTAGAAGATTTTATGCTTTGAACAACAGTGATTTTCCACTTGTATTTTCTGTCAGGGGTCTAGATCATAGATTCTGTCAAGGGCCTAGACTTTTTGGGGTCCTGAACATAATGGGGCACCTTACAGGGACGTAGGTGTGTACAGAAGGCTTTCCCCCCATCACAGAGGTAGACATGAGCAAGATTCTTCTTAGAGAAGAATTTTGTGAACTCTGGATGGGGAACATGGATGGTTCAAAAAGTTAATATTGTGGGTCATAATCAGCATGCAAAAAAAACCAATAACTGAAAACAGAATTAAATGGAATGGAATAGAAAATATAAGAGCATCACTGGTAGTAAGGGGGAATTCTACTTTGTTAAACTTATGTTTCAATTATACATATACATGTATGTGTGTACCCAGTCCCAAGTAAAATGCAAGGATTTTCTTGGGTTGGCCACCAGTCAAAAGTTTGAAAATTATTGACTTACACTGTATCTTTGAATACACTCTTATTTGAAAGACATACAAGGGAGGTTCACTTCCTATAAAATGTCAAGAGGAAATGTCTTAATTTCTAATAATTGTAAGCTATACTTTATGTTATATTTTTGAGATAAAAATCCATAATATTATGTTATTGTTTATACACAAAACCCAATATTCACAATTTGTGCAAAGATCATAAAAAGAAATCCACAATTAGCACAGTGTTTTCTCAGGCAAATAGGTTTAGTTTTTGGAAATAATAGTATTTTGAGTATGCCATAGAATTTTGGAAATGTTGGTACTCATGATTCCGGAATTGCAATAGCCATTTGGTACTTAAGACACTCCTCTGACACAAGTATCAGGTCTAATTTATAAGAAGAAAGTCAGACTTAAGTCTTCACCCATAAAACTTATTGGGCATGACATCTCTTCTACAAATAACATTTTATTAATTGCATGTTAAAGGATCGGAGACATAGTTATTTTATTTACCATCACATTCACATGGGCTTGCCACATTTAATATCAAGAAGTATGGGATGTCTGGGTGGCTCAGCGGTTGGACTCCTGCCTTCGGCCCAGGGCATGTTCCTGGAGTCCCAGGATCGAGTCCTGCATTGGGCTCCCTGCATGGAGCCTGCTTCTCTGTCTCTGCCTATGTCTCCGCCTCTCTCTCTGAGTCTCTCATGGGTAGATAAATAAAATCTTTAAAAAAAGAATCAAGAACTATTTTGGTTTTTTTTCAAACCAAAATTTGAAGAAAACAGTACAGAGAATTTCTCTTTTACCATGGTCAGGTTCTTCCTCATAAAATTCAGATGGAATAATTTATACCCATAGCTTTGAATTTTATACCATAATATTATAAGATTGCAATTTATTCAGATTTTCATTCTATTTTCCTTAGAAGAGCAATTTTACAGAAATATTTATGGCCCAAAGCCCTTATGGTATTGTGTTTATTACTAGGAACTTGTGCATAAAAAGTTGTTTTAAAACATAAAGTAATAAAAAAAAACATAAAGTAATAATGTATTTGATATTTCAGAATTGTATATTATGTTCTGACTTATAAGAATTAAGATTCATTGACTAGCCATTACCTAAGCTATAATATATATAGAGTAGTCATTTTAATTCTTCTAAAAGCCCATTCCTTTCATTTTCATGAACATTCTATTTTAATATATACCAATTCATTTTATATTATCTCTTTATACATATCAAAAATCATTCCTAAAATGACTTGTATAGATGTTCAGTTGATCAGAATCAGTAAAGATGTTTTACACACTTGAATTTTTTTTAACAGTTAATAACTTTGGAACAGTTTCCAGAGGATAGATAATATGATCAAATGTGGGTTTTCTTGTTTTTTGGGGGGTTTTTTTTGTTTGTTTGTTTTTTGCATCATATGTATCAAGGTGACACCAGAGAGATTTCTATGGAATATGCAGACAAACAATATTAAAATAATTTCATTCATATTGGCTGGTTAAATGCTACCAGAAGTGATCTAACTTATGGCACATGGGAAGAAACACTTTGGCTGAACTATTAATGATGCAGAAACACAACGAGTTCAGAAGAGGAACATTAAAACGATTGATTTGGGGTTTACATAATAGAGAAAACCTAAGAGAGCAAAAGTGTAATTGCCACCTCAAAATATAGGAGATCATCTGATTATCTGGTCATTGTTTAAAATAATTGAAGATACTTAATAAAACACATGATTTAGAACTGTTAGCATCTAGGCAAAGAAAACACAAACACTTCTGTCCCTTGGCAGGGCAAAAAAAGTTATGCTACTACACAGCTCTGAAGTCAGAGGCCTAAAATAGCCCACAGTAATTCCTTCTTGTAGATTTGCAAATAAATTATGTTTACTATATTAGAAGAAAGATTGCCTTTCTGATTAGAAGTGAAAGGAGTGTTATGCAATAAGTATGAGGAGTTGATTCTTGAAGATAAATGCCAGTTGTTTTTAAATATAGGGTGTGCTTTGGGCGCGCGCACGCGTGCACGTTTTATACATGACCACATGCTTTTCTGGGTTTCCTCTAAAGAGAAGTTTAATTTTTTTAAGTGTCTATGTTAAATTTGGACTCTTGTACTTCATGGAGCTATGGAGACATAATTGTGCCTGAGCCATGATGGGTAATTTTCAGGTTTAAGTCTCCTTTGAGTGTTTGGATGCTTTAGTGATTATAATTGCCGCTCACAGCTGAAAGGTTGAAAAGTTCCAAAGAACAATTCATTCATTGTCTTGTTCACATCTGGGTTAATGTTTCCTTCTTGGAGAACTCTGTACCACTCTGTTCTTTGCTTCTTGCCACAAGATAGCAATGCCAATTTCCCTCTGTTTACTTGGAAGCTCTTAAGGCTGATGTATCAGTGCTAGCCACAAATTAATGGAATTCTTTCCAGCTGCAATGCTTTCAGATATTCAAACAATAAGCCAAAAACACTGAACTACTTTGGCTGTTTTTCTCTGAACTACGTGCCATTCTCAGAGATGATGTAAAAACACAATAACTAGCTGAAATAACCATAGCATTTAAGATATTTCAAAGAAATAGATAAAACTTAGAGAAAACAGTGGCTCAAAAAAATGTTTTTTTTTTTTTTTTTTTTTTTTTGTAATCTGAAGCCAGAGGGCATATCATCTCAGAAGAAGGAGCATCGGGAAAGGAAAAATACAAGGGTTCACATTGAAGAGAATGGTACAGAGGTCAAGATCTGAAGTTGGGAGCCCTGTTTCCTTCTTGGGTCTGTTTATGGCCTGTGTTGTTAGAATTAGCAGTATTGTTTCAGCTCTGCTATGATTTTAACCCTTTGAAAAGGACTCTGGGTGGAGGAGGTGCTTTGGCAGGTTACTAATTCATCTTGATATGGAGGCTGAGTCTGATGTCAGATCACCTGGTTAATCTGAGAACAGGACATCTGGTGAATTCAGCCATTTTGTTCAAATTTAAGAGAATCAGACAACTGAGGAAGTCTGGGTGTTATCTCTTAAACTGAGAGAACAAGTAGATTAATATGGCTGAACAGATAAGACTTCTTGGAATGATAATATTGGACTCCCCACTCTTAAAGTTCCTGTTGACTCATTCAGTACTCTGTGCCTAATTGGCAATCTCAGTATATTTATTGGATTTTGGAGTTGATCCTAAAATTAATTTAAATATCAGCTCATTTTCTTTAAGTAAGTTAAAATCTTTTTTTAAATTTAATTTTTGGAAAAGTCTAATTCAGTAATTATTTTGACCCCTACAATTGCCTTTTGGAATTGTCATAGGAGTTGTGTAAAATATTCATTCTAGGGGCTTCCTTACATAGATTCAGATTTAGTTGTTTGGGATAGAGTTTGAGTATGGGTATTTTTTTAATAGCATCTCAAATGATTCTAATATCCAGCAAAGATTGCTCTAGAGAGAATCAGAAACAGTGAAATATAGAAGTAATTAAAAAGCCGTTTAACGAAGAGCTTTAGGGCAGCCCCAGTGGCTCAGCAGTTTAGTGCCACCTTCAGCCCAGGCATGATCCTGGAGACCCGAGATCGAGTCCTACGTTGGGCTCCCTGCATGAAGCTTGCTTCTCCCTCTGCCTATGTCTCTGCCTCTCTCTCCGTGTCTCTCATGAATAAACAAATAAAATCTTTTAAAAAAATAAAGAGCTTTAAATTACTTTGATGTCTGTGTGTGTGTGCTTTATTTTATGTTAGCCTCCTTTTACTATTTCCCTCAAAAATCATCTTACTGTCAAGGAATATCATAAAATTTAGCTGCAAATGCACCAGGAAAATGATTTTTCCTATATGAATTGAAATTCAAAACTTTATTAAGTTGAAAATGTTGAGAAATGCAAATAAATCAAAACCACAATGAGATATCGCTTCACACCTGTCAGAATGGCTAAAATCAACAACACAAGGAACAAGAAGTATTGGCAAAGACATGAGGGGAAAAGGCACACTCATGCTTTCTAGGTGAGAACGCTTGGATGGAGCTAGAGAGTATAACGCTAAGTGAGCTTTTTCAGTCAGAGGACAACAAATACCATATAATCTCATTCATATGTGGAATTTAAGAAACAACAAATAAGCAAAGGGAAAAAAAGAGAGACAAACCAAGAAACACACTTTTAACAATGGAGAACAAACTTCTGGTTACCAGAGGAGAGTTGGGGGTGGGGATGGATGAGTAGGGGATGGGGATTAAAGAGTACACTTATCATGATGAAAGAAAGTGATAAAAAGATTTTAAAAAAGAAGTTGAAAATGAAAGATATGAAGACAAACATTTTAGAAGAGTAGGAAGAATAGAGTATACATGATTTTCCCTAAATTCACCAACTTCACCAAATCACATAGCTTAGTGCTATATATGTATGTGAATGGGATAGGGAATGGGACAAAAATACAAAATAATTATGTGATCCAGTTGCTACATTGAAGGAAATGACGAATCTTTTGCAAGGAGTGATAAGATATATACACAAAATAATGAGAAAAATTAAATATAAATGGTCTAGAATTACATTGATTTGTGTCAAAATTTATGACACAATTTCAACTTTGCCTTTATGATCTATTCTTTCCATTAATGTTACTGATTGAGGAGAGAAGCGAAATGTGCTTGGGTTTATGAAAAACTAGATGTCTAAAAAGTTCAAGTTTATATACTAACAGAAGAAAATAACCACCTTATAAAAGCTCTAGAAGAAGAACAAGAAAACCAGTGAGTATATGCAAAGCATGGATGAATAGTATAGTTGCTGGAAAATATAATAATCCTGAAATTTGATGATATCCGCCAATCTGGTCCAGTCTAAAATATCTGCCTGGCGGGAATTCTCCTCTCAGGCTTGAATCTGATGAAATCATATGGTTATAAATCAAGTCCAGAAATGGAAATCAGTAAATTGACCATATCCTCCCAATGGTTTTTATTTCAATGTATCCTGCCTTTCCCAAGAAGAAATGTCTTGATTATAAGAGACTTGTCATTTCTAAATCTAAAAAGTTATTCGAATCAACCGTCTTTTCAGTAGCTACCTAACATTTTCAATGCTGAATCAGACATTTAATTAAAGACCACAAGAAAGTGAACACTTGATTTACAACTATTTCCTCAATAGCATAAATGCTCCACTCCCACTTAGTAAAACATGCTATCTTTTCCCTCATTGGTACTTCCTGTATTTGAAAGTGCATTGATTTCGGTAAGATTTTGGTATTGAGAATTTCATAAATAGTTCCAATCTTCCTTGGCCTCTAAGTCTTACTAAAGATTTTTTTAATAATAAATTTATATTTTATTGGTGTTCAATTTGCCAACATACAGAATAATTTTTGAAAATGGTGGGGATTTCCTTCTATACCTTTAACTGCTTATTATTTCTACAAAAAATTCCCTTCTATCAGAAACACACAGTATCACTGCCCTTTCTTCTCCTGGTAAATTCCCACACATCCTTCCAGATTCAGATCTAATAGAATCTCCTCTATGAGGTTTTCATGTGACTGGCCCATCCTAGACAGTTAGCTTTCTTTGTATTTGGTATATATAGCAAACTGTTACAAACCAAATTACATTCATTGTATTTTAATTATTTGTTTATGTGTTATTGGTAACCTTAATTTTTATGTTTTAGTTCTGATCAAACTATAATTCAAGTTGTTTCTTTAGTCATATTTTAACATTTATTTTTATATAAGTAGTCCCTGTCCATTGTAGACAAAATAGAAGCCAAACAGAAACAAGAAGAAAAGTATCACTCACAATCGATATCAACTGGAGATAGCTATGTGTAATAGTTGGTGTGTTTCCTTCCAGAAATCCATCTGATACTATTTAATTTAAGCTGTTTTCAGTTATTTTCTCTTTTCTTTTAAACTTTTAAAAATATTTTATTTTTAAGTAATCTCTACATCCAACATGAGGCTTGAACACACAACCTCAAAAACAAGAGTTTCATGTTCTTCTGACTGAGCCAGCCAGGCACCCTGATATTTGGTCTTTTAAACAGTATTTCTTCAATATCCTGGTAGTACACCTGGGTATATTTATTCGGTTATTTTATTAACTGAATGTTGAGGTGAAAAGTTATATCCAATAAGACCTTTCTTTAAGCACTCTGATTTATATTTCAAACTAATATATTACTCCAATGTATTCTCCCTTTATTGTATGAAAGTTCTCAAATACTATGAAAATATTGCTTATGTTTCTGCCTTACCTGAAGGACGGAGAACATTTTTTATTAATTTTGCGTTTCTGATGCTTCTAGTATTGTTTCACCTAGTAGGCTTTCAAGGTTTGTCAGAAGGATGGATGAATAGAATGGTAAGTGGAAGGAAGAAAGGTGAATTTTATTGTCAAAGCAATGTACCTGATCTTAGATTTTCAAACCAGAGGGTACTTAGAAAGCAACCTTTTAGGGAGAAAAATGAATCTCTGGCTCTTTTCTTCACCTCTCCTTCAGCTTCACCTTGTGATTGCCTCTTTTAGGACATAGTGCTCTTTCCCCTTTGATTTAGGCCTCAACCTTGACTTTGTCCAATGTCATGTAAGTTGAAGTAGCAATGTGCTGTTTCTAGCTTTGGCCTTAAGGCTCCTGAATTTTTACTTGCCTTCCTACTTCCTTACTTGCCTTCCTGTCTCTCTTCTTGTCATGAGAAGCACATCCAAGTCACAGCTGTCTCTTTAGCCTGAGCTGCAGAATAAAATAGGAAAAAAAAAATTGAGCAAGCTGGACTTCCATCTTGCAGCTGAATTGCCTCAGCTGACCTGTTCCATAAAAGAGAATCTCCTCAGATACTGCAGGCTAAGAGTATTTCTGCCCCAGCTGAGCCCAGCCTAGATTAGCCAAACCCCAGCTGACCTGCAGTCAAATGTGAGCTTAATAAATTATGTTTTTTTCAAACTACTGAGCTTTGGGGTGGCTTGTTACACAGTACTGTAGTTTTCCTGATGCAATTTTCCCCATGGCTATAGAAATTTCTCAAATCTCTTTTCATTTTGAGTTACCCAACTGTGAAGAAATGAAGCAGACACCAGCAGTGACACTTTCAGTTCTGTCCTTTGGATTCATGGACTCGTGACATCTTTCAGATGTCAAGATTCATGGACTGCACAGTGAAAAGAGCAGTGAAGTTCTTGAAAGTTATTGGTTCAAATCCTGCCTCCACTCATTGTAGTTGTGTGACACATTTCACTTAATGTGTCTGAATTTTAGTTTCCTCTTCTCATGAAATCTATCACATGGTGCTATAGTGAAAATCAAAATATATTATTCACAAAAAGTATTCTCGAATTGTAGTAAATTCATCCAAATATTCTTTACTTGAAATTTGATGTTTAGTGTATTTACACATTTCATAATAGGCTAAATAATTTCTCACGCTCTATTTCTTTTTTAGGATTATTTCCATGACTCTTTTAGATCTAAAGATATTTCCTTGGTTTCATCCTAGAATATTCATCAACTAAAATATTGGTTAAATATTGGTTATCTGACTTCAGTGACAAGGCCTAAATAACATAAAAGACAGTAAGTTATCATGATTCTTTCTTTGTTTATTGCTGAGAAGTGTGAATTACTAGTTAAAAAAGTTTTTTTAAGGGGCATCTGGGTGATGCATTTGGTTAAGTATCCGACTCTTGGTTTCAGCTCACGGTCGTGAGATGGAGCCCTGTATTGGGCTGTGTGCTCAGTGCAGAATCTGCTTGAGATTTTCTCTCTCATGCCCTCTGTTCCTCCCTCTTGTGTCCTCTCTCTCTCTCTAAAATAAATAAGAAGAAAATAAAAATGAAAAAAAGTTATTTAAGTGTTGAATGTTCTTAAGGTTTTCAAAAGTAAATACAACCATAATAAGAGGTCCCTGCAAAAAATTTTTAAATTTCATTTTTCATAAAATCTGCAATTAAAAAAACTACTTATTTGAAAGAGAGAGGGAGAGACAGAAAGTGCTCACATGAGTGGGGAGAGGGGGAGAGGAAGAGAATTTCAAGCAGACTCCCTACTGAGCATGGAGCCCTATGCAGGGCTCGATCCCACGACCCTGAGATCATGACCTGAGCCGAAACCAAGAATCAGATGCTTAATTAACCGAGCCACCCAGGTGCCTCAATCCTACAATTTAAAAAAAGTAGTTAGAAATGAGATAAGTTGGGCAAGAAAAATCTTTTTTTTTTTTTTAAGATTTTATTTATTTATTCATGAAAGACAGAGAGAGAGAGAGAGAAGCAGGCTCCATGCAGGGAGCCTGACGTGGGACTTGATCCAGGATCATGCCCTGGGCTGAAGGCAGGCACCCAACCACTGAGCCACCCGGGCTGCCCAAGAAAAATCTTAAAGTAAAAAAATATGACTTAAAAAATAAAATGTATTTAAAATGTTTTAAATGTATAAGAGGTGTTAATTTATAGATGAATTGGTATTAGAGAAAGTGATTTTTTAGAAAAACCAACCTGGAGCCAGGGTGAAGGGTACCTCAGACTAAAGTTTCTACAGCTTATGGTAATTCCATAGGCCAAAGGACAGGCTTATAGAACAAAGAACATAGAAAAAGAACAGAGTTGAGCATAGAGATTGGGTTGGAGCAAGACAGGAAGCGAAATTGTAGAAACAGTCAATAGATTGGGATTTATCCTGAGAAGAATGGGGCCCCCTCTGAGGAGGTTTATGCAGATGAAAGGCAGAGACCATTCTGGTTGTGGCATGGAGGGTGAACTAAAGAAGCAAGTACAGAGGTTGAGCTCTGTGCAAGCCTTCATAATCAATCATGTCATAGCTGATGGTACTATGATGAAGCAGGTAGTTCAGAGGAATCCATTTGGGCTCAAATAGTACCTCTGCTGACTTTTTACGAAATCTATCAAAAAAACCCCAACAAACTTATCCAAAGGTAGGACCTCAGCTAGTGCAGAGAGTGGGACCTCCCTTTACCTTCAAGGAAATGGGACAGAGGGGAGCTAGATGGGATAATCAGTGCCCTCATGGAGTTCCATGGAGTTCCATGGAGTTCTTGTAGAACAGAAACTCCCCAGAGTGTGAGTCCAGGAAAAAGTCTACACCAGAGATAATGTCAGGTTATTCCCCCATGGTAAGGGTAAGGGACTCTGGTATACTAAGAAGGCCATGGAGTCTTCTTGACTTTAGACCAGAGAAGGACTGAGTAAAAGAGGTTGTGGTCTTTGAGTCTCAAGCTAGAACAGGCAGGCATGACAGCTGTGTGATTGGTCTTCTTCATCTTCTATATAAGAGTCTTTCTGAGACAGCAGGGTTGTTCTTTGCTTCTGGTGGCATGCTAGGGTAAGCATTACTGCGTGGCTGTAAGGTTTAGACAGAGATGGTTTATGTACAATCAAGAACTATCCATACTGAAGGAATAATCATTTCCATTGCCTCATGACTCCTTTATAACTTGAAAATACTATTCTTCCTCTCTTCTTCACATTGAGTTTTTAGTTCTCTGTATTTTCTTTACTAAGTTTCAATTCAGAGCTTTAATAATAGACCATGTTTTCCAAAAATCTGATCCAAGTTCTGGCTCGTGCAGGCAACTGAATGATTTTGAATCCAATAATTTTTATCCAGCTATGAAGTTCATGGTATAGTCTTACATTCAACAAATTATTCTTTGGATTTGAATCTTTATAATTGTGTTCTTTAAAACAGACACACAATTAAACTAAAATACATGACCAGGTCTCTGTTTTTTTTTTTTTTTTTTCAGGTCTCTGTTTTAATGTGTAACCAAATTTAATTATATTTGCCCCAGCAATGTAATAATTTCAAAGAGTGTGAACACATAACATTGTAAACTGTCAGACATTTTTACAATTAAACTGCTTAATTAAAATATATTTAATGGTATAGAGTGGGCATTATCGATGCCAGGAAATAGTTTTTGCATTTAAGTATCTGGCTTAATGTGAAAAATATCTTGGAGTTTTAAGCTCAATGATGCCAAGAAGAATCTATTATATGGAAGATCATGTGACTGAGAAACAAGAGGTTAAGCCAAGCCCAGATTATTCTTAATTCTGTTTTTTTCTCAAATATATTTTTAAAAAAACATACTTTATTATCTCATGCCTCAGTTTGTCTGTTCAAAAAATAAAATGACCACAGTGATATTCTGAGGGCTAATTATAAATCTGTGAAGTAATTAAAGAAACTGTCACAACTGTTTAATAACAAGGAATATATTTTAATTGATTTTTTTTGATTACTGACACTGTGGAACTTATAATGTGCCTTGTATGGTTTCCAAAGCAATGGATAAAATAAATAATTGTGATGGATGAAAATGAAGTCTATTTTTATTGTTAAACTTATCCCAGAGAGTTATACTGAGACCAGTTGAGTCCTGTTTGGTTTGTTACAATTCATTGAGCATTCATACTGTGATGCTCCATTAAGTATTTCTAAAAGTTTAAAACACCATGGAAAAATTTGTGGAAATCAGTTTAATATTTAATGAGTGACTAGTAGGCCTTGATATATAGTAAGCTCTTTTTTCCCTTTCCCCTTTTGAGTAAATTGCTGTAAGTAGTGTTTAGTTAATCTGTTTTGAATGTTGTATTGAAAGTTATTTATCCTTAAAGGAATAGACACAATTTTAAAGAAAAGGCAATTTGGAGCAGATGGAAAAATGCAGTTTAATCCTATTTGAGGAAATAGGGAACTGAATATTATTTCAATATGAGAAATACAGGTCAAAGAGGGGATTTTGAGAAAGAAATTGGGCCTCCAAAAGTTTGGAGGTGACAATGGGAAAGACTATCTTTTTAGAAAAAAGAAAATAAAGAGTATAGCTTCAAAGATCAGAGAGAAAGGCTGTAGTCCTGAATAGATCAGAGCTTTTATTTCTAAATGGTGGAATAAATAAAGCATTATCTGATATCTTCTCTAGAAGTTCTCAAAAGGAGAAAAAGAATAGAGAGTAAGAAACACAATCTCTGAATAAACTGTGAGACTTCTGAAACACTAAATACATAATAGGCAGAGAAAATAGCAAATGTTTGTATAGTAGATAGTAAGTGTATGAAGTAGGTAGAGATGACTTAGAAACAAAGTTAGACCAAAATAACTTTGGGACCAGGGCTGGGCGATGGTGATATGGAAATAGATGCCACCCAATCCAGTGTGTTCGTAAATAAGGAAATAGCTAAGTAATTGGTAGGAATGAAGAAGGTAGTGATGAACTGTGGAGCTGAAAATAGATTTGTTTGAAAATAAGTCAAAGGAACAGGCAACTTCTTGGTCCTCTCTCCCACCATTTGCAGTAAAAAGTAAAAATTCTCCCAACACCCCATGCCTGTAAGAGCCTGGAAGTTTATTCTTGAGATAAATTGAATCAGAGAAATCCCAGAGATTAGGGATAAAAGTCCAGAAAAAGATGAGCTTGGGGTGTGACACTGGTCATAAGTAGAAGTCTATAAACCAAAAGGTGAAAAACAACCTTCCTGCCTCTAGTCTGACCTTAGATAGAATATTGGAGATTCTCTTTGTGGAGAGCCAAGATAAACCCCAGAAAGAAGACCAATGGATAATTATATTTGGCCTGCCATATATTTGGCCTGTAGAAACCCTATAAATACACATAAAGCTCCTATTCAAGTATTTAATGTTTTACTATGAAATGTAAATGGATAACCAAGCAATATCAACCATTTGAGGAAATACTATTACAGAAAAGATAAATACCAAAAGAAAGAGGAGAAAAGACAACAGAAGAAGAAGAGGCAATACAAATAAGAAAGGAAAACTTGAAGAAATTATTATTAATCATCTCAAAAAGATATATGAAGATATTGTAATCATTGTATCTTAACTTATTGGTAAAAATGATATAAACCAAAAATAAGATCTTGTGGAAGTTAAAAATAGGATAACTAAATTTAAAAAAAAAATTAAAATTTAAAAACTATAAATAAATCTGAGGAAAATATCCAGAATATAGAAATAAAAAGACAATAAAAGGATCAGATTATTCCAGGTCATCAAACATCTAACTAATAGGTGTTTGAGAAAATAAGAATAGAAAAAATAGGACATTATTCACCAAATAATAGAAGAACACTTCTCAGAACTAAGGATGCTGAACTATCCTACCAAGTATTTGATATAATGAATACACACACACACACACACAAACTCATACTAAGGCAACACATCATGATATTTTAAGAAATCAGGGATAAAGAGAGAAAATAATGGTAAAAGCCTCAAGTGGTGAAAAAATAATGAGATAACGTAAAGTAATTAGGCATAAGAATGGTATCAGATAGCAATAACGGAACCTAGAATGGAATGCAAGAGGCCTTTAAAATTGATAGTGAAAGTGATTTTCACACCCTGCTAGTATACCCATCAAACCTAACCTTCACATGTTAGGAGGGAATAACGTGACTTTTTGACATACGATGTGGAGACAGCAAAGAGAGATGTAGCCACAAGCCAAAGAATGCTGGTAACCACCAGACACTGGAAGAGACAAGAAATGAATTCTCCACTGAAACTCCCAGAGGGAGTGTGGCTTTGCTGACACCTTAATTTTGTATTTCTGGCCTCCAGAACTGTGAGAGAA
This sequence comes from Canis lupus familiaris, assembly GCF_011100685.1. NCBI lineage: Eukaryota > Metazoa > Chordata > Mammalia > Carnivora > Canidae > Canis > Canis lupus. The sequence goes on along the minus strand of NC_049245.1, from coordinate 15,447,067 downwards.
TAAATTTCTATTGTTTTAAGCAACAAAGGTTGTGCAGCCCTAGGAAACTGATATACATGATACACAAAATGCTTTGTATTGAATATCAGATAAGGATTGACTAATTCTCTCTGGATCAGGTAGGGAGACTCAGGAAATATTTCACCAAGATAGTGAGGTTCAAACGGCATTTTGAAGGATTTCTTCAATTAGAAAATAAGTAAGGAGGACTTTCAAGAAGAAGAAGAAACAGCACAAGTAAAGGCATAGAAGAGTGAAATGCAGTGGCTTCAGGCAATAGAAGGTAATTCAGTATCCCTGAATTGAAGACATGGAGAAGCACTATGATAGATAAGCCTGGAAAGTGAAAAGATGTGAAGAGGCCTTGAATACTATGCTAAAACCCTTGATGTGTTCTGATAGGTAGAACTGATTAACCAAGACTCTTTGAGGTAGGCATGAATGATGAGATACAATAATAGGGTACCCTGTAGGGATAGATCTTGGTACTAGGAGGTCAGTTAAAATAATTTTGAAGTAGTTTGGCAAGAAATAAGTGGGGATGAGTGATGGCCATGGATGTAGAATAGAAAACATGTAAGAGACTTTGGTTAGATATTGGCAGTGAAGGAGAAGAAGGTCAAGAATGACTTGGAAGACTCCAGTTCCTGGGCCTGAATGGAGAGAGGGTGATGTTGCAAAGGCAGATTGCAAATGTAGGAGAGGGAACCATTTTTGAAGAGATATAAAGGCATCCCTGTCATATGCTGGGATAAGTAAGGAACTAGGAGGCTGAAAAGTGGGTGTGTTTGCAAATTATCAGCTTAGTGACCTCAGGCCCTTGACCTTTATGAGCCTCAGCTTCCCTAGCTGCAGTGTGGGTACACATTATTATTTATTCCACAAGGATGTTGTGAATATTAAAAGAGATAATGTCTATGAGAACATTTTCTAAATAATTTTTTGAAAACTATATGAAAGTCAGCTATTTTTATAGTGGGCTCCATTTGGAAATGAGAATCTTCTGGGTATGCAGGTGGCTAGTGCCACACAGATCTGGAACGAGGAAGGACTGTGGGTCCAGATGTGAGAGTCCTTAATAGCTAGGCAGGGGCAAAGAAGTTATCTTAGATCTTGCAGGGAAGGGAAGAGGGCTAATGCAGAACCCCCAAGGGACACCAGCTCCTTAGGTATGTGCTAAGGATGTGAAAGGAAATGAAGAAGGCCACACACTATGGAGAGACAGTCAGAGACTGATGGAAAGATCTTCAAATAGGGAGAGGGATGGTCATTGAATCTTTACATAGTTCTGTTAATAGACACAGTCACAAGAAATCTAAATAGAAGTAGGCAATTCTTTTTTTTTTAAGATTTTATTTATTCATGAGAGACACACAGAGAGAGAGAGAGAGAGAGAGAGGCAGAGACACAGGCAGAGGGAGAAGCAGGCTCTATGCAGGGAGCCTGATGCGGGACTCGATCCCAGGTCACCAGGATCACACCCTGGACTGAAGGCAGGCGCTGAACCGCTGAGCCACCCAGGGATTCCCAGAAGTAGGCAATTCTGATTACATGATAAAATGTAAGAAATTGTTAGAAGTCCTGTGTTTCTTCCAGAAGATAGGCTCTGGGGTTCAGTTTTAGGGCAGCTCAGTATCACTTGTAGACTTGATCTGAGTGAAGCTTGCAAGCCGTATGTACAGTAAGCCCATGATATAGATACAGTTTTTTTCTTTTTTTTTAATTGAAGTGATATTCATATACATAAAATTAACCATTATACATAAAATGTATAATTCAGTGGCATTTATTTAGTACATTCACAGTGTTGTACATCCATCACCTCTATCTAGTTCCAAAACATTTTCATCACCCCAAAAGGAAAACATTTTCCCATTAAGCCACCACTCATTCTTTGCCCCCAGCACCTGGCAACCACCAATCTGTTTTCTGTCTCTATACCTTTATTTAGATTATGTACACCAAAAATTGAATACAGGTATTCAAACAAATGCTTGTACATAAACAAAGATCCAGTTTTGAATGGCATCTTTGAATGAGGTCATGCTATAGGTAATTTACCTTAGAAAGTGAGTCCTGTAAAAATAAATTCTGTGTGGCCACAATGCCAATAGAGTTTATTAAGACTCTGAGTGTGTGTGCATGTGTGTGTGTGTGTGTGTGTGTGTACCTTAGTACACAGTATGTTCTCAGTGCTAAAAGCAGAATCAGTGGATGACAATGGTTTCTGTAAATTAGGTGAATTAATATGAAAAGCGAATTCTAAGGTAGCCATATAATAACTTTTAATAAAGTTAAAGCACAGAAGCACAGAGTCTAAACTACATTGTTTTCAGGGTTTTTTTTTTTTTAAACTGTTTTATAATCGGGGAAATTTTTCCCTAAATGAATACTATTTGTAAATAATCCTCTCTAATTGTAGGCTTATAATGTCTGGGCAAAACCAAAAATGACTCCCTACCCAAGGTTTAGTAACAGTTAAGGTATTTAAACAGGAGCAGCCTGAAGTATCGTCCTCGGGTTTGATCTTAGGAAACCTGCAATTACTCATCTCCCCAGATAGACTTTTCCTAAGCAAAGTGAAGGGCAACCAAAGTGCATTAATTGTTCACCGATGACTCAAGATAAACAAAAACTTTATAATCTTTGTTTCAAATAGTGTGTGTTTTAGCTAGGAAAAAAAAGGAATCCCTTTTTAGTGGTAACAGTTTGCCTATCAGATTTTCTCCAAACCCAAGTTCCACTGCCTATGTCAAGCTTTTGAAAACTGCATATAAAACAAATGAAGCTTTACAAACTTAGTGGAATATTATGAAATACTAATTTTACAGGTGCATAAGAGCAAACTGCAGTTCCAAATACCAGAATGCCATTAAATATAATGCACTCCGTATGCAGGGGCAGTTAATTTAATATTAAACCAATAAAACATTTACCAGTGCCAGTGAAGGTTTTGGTTGTTGACAGCAAGCTAGGTGTCCCACAGCCATGCTGTCTTTCTGTTTGTAGGCCAATTTTACACAGCTGCTTTCTTCTGGAAATCATGCCTCATTTGAAGCCTTTGCAAGTATGACAAATAGCCTCTCTAAGCCTTAACGACGGTGGGGAAGCTTGAAAATATTTAGGAGCATTTATTAGCTAGAATCTGAAACAAGATTCAGTTCAACGACAGCCTTTGACTGTGTGGAAGCCTCATTATTAGAGGAAACACTACCTGCTCTGGTATGTATATCTTTTGTAGAGCACTGTATGAAATTATCACCCTGAGGGCAATGCTCAGTTCAAACTGCATAGAAATTCTAATGCTGAACCATAAAATGGACAAAATTAGAATAATGTCTTCACTTTTAAACTCAACTGTCTGGTGACATTGCTGATCTATGATTGGCTGCCATTCTAGCAGATGGAAGATAGAGCTCTTTTTACAAGGAGCTTTGAAGCTGTGCAGGAATATAGGATTTATAGGAAAAGATAAAGAGCAATGCAAGGAAAGAAAAGCTGAGTGTATATTGTTCAAATAAGGCTTTAGGTATGCAAAACATACTAGGACAAAAATAGGAAGTCCACCAGAAGTTGGACTTTGGCATGGAGAATGGAGGAGGGTAGAGCATAGGAAACTGGTAGCATGTAGGAGTGGGATGGGGTGGCTCTATGTACATAAGGATTGCACATATCTTGAGAAAAAGTGAACCAACATGGCTGAGGAGTACTTGAAGTGGGTAGAAGGAGGTAACTTTGGTTAGATTGAATGGTTGTGATTACAGAATCTCTTGAATAGGATTATAGATTATTTTTGCTGTAGGAAATGGTATGATGAAAGCTTTGGGAACATGAAGGTGACATAAGAAGGAAGAGTTTTGGGAAATTCCATTACAGTAGCTTCTTGGATTAATTGACATGGAGAGAATTGAAAAATCTTCTATGCTTAGAAGATTAAGTAATAAGACTGGGTTGAAATTGGCAGTGATAAAAAGGAATGGAATGTTTAGAGAAGCATTTTGAAGGAAGTATTTATAGGTCCTGAGAACTTATTGGGTAGACAAAGTGACATGTGGGCAGATACAGGCCAATTCCAGGACCCTGAGCCTGGGTAACTTGAAGAACAAAATGAGAACCCCAAAGAGGAAACTGACTTAGATGAGGAAAAGATGAGATCAGCTTTAAACCTGTTGAGAAAATCCTAGTGGAGATGCCTAGTGGGCTTTTGGGAAAGTTGGATTAGCCTTAAAAGGAAAATAGATTTGGGTGTCATCATCCACAAGAGAAGTGTTTGCTGAAGCAATGAAACTCAATGAGATATCTGAAGAAAGCTGGAGAGAGAACGCTGTAGTGTATTAGAGACAGAACTCCTTTTTGGATTCTCCATACCTAGTGGTGGAAAAAGAAATAAAACCAAAGATCTAAACATGGAGTGGGCCAGGAGCCAATGGAAAGTAAAACTTTTTATTTCAAAGCCTTTAATCAATAGCAATTACTGCGTTGAAAACTGTGAAAAACTTATTGAATTTCCTGGATAAACACAGATGAGACATCATTGCTAGAGTGGTAGAGAAGGAAACCAGTTTCTGGAGATTAAGGGATGAACGGCTGTTTTGAATGGAAGCCATGAATATAGACTCCATTTTGGGGGCGTAAAAGTCAAAGCAAAGAGAGAAACGAGATGGGCATTTTGATGTAATAGCAGCATCAAGAGTACTTGTTTTTGAGATAAGACAAGAGTTTATTTTTAGATAAGGGAGAAATTAAAAAGAAGAAAATATTAAAGACATTAAGTAGGGTATGTATTATCTTTGAAGGAAAAAAATCTGATATTAACAACTTCTACCCAGATGAGAAATATTTAGAGATGATGATTGAAAACTAAAAGAAGAAATGGATTTCTCAAAACTCAGAAAGTTGTTTGGAAGAAGGAACTGAGTAGCCGTGTGAACTTAATACTTTCAGGTACATAGAAAGCGGGATTAACTATTCACATTAAAAGATGGGAAACATTTTATCCCCAATGAAGTTTAGTATAACCATTTTGGGAGATTTATTTGATCAAAGAGAGACAATCAGTTTGCTCTTGGTCTCCTGGGATTTGTTAATGGCACACACTGTTCTGAGAAGGTTGTTGAGGCTACATTCAGACTCAGCATTCAGAAACACCATGTTGAATCAGCGATATCTGCCCTGAGCATAGGATTGGGGAATGGCAGCTCCAGTGCTAACTAGCGGGACTCTTAGGCAACAGAGTGTGAAGAGTCCAGTTTATTAGCAGGTCCAGTTTAGGGGGTGTAAAGGCTAATTGCAAACAGTAATGCTTTCATTATCAAAAGTACAGGACTGGACCTTTAGCAAACTAGCTATCTTTATGTCAGTTATCATATCTGAAAGTAACTGTGATTACATTCTTTTAGGAAATATATTACAATTCTAAATTCCCTTTCATTTACTACTGGAAAACCCTTCTATACTAATCTAAAGGTGTTTAAATTGGGGCTGATAGGCACTGATATCTTTGGAGTTGTCACTATCAAGGAGAATCAGCTGGTGTCCTCTGTATTGCTGCAGTCCCATGTGGGTAACCTCTAGCCACATGTGGCTATTTAAATTTCAGTTAATTAAATAACATTAAGAATTTTTCAAAAAAAAAAGAGAATTTTTCAGACAGACTAGCCACATTCTACATGTTTAAATGACCTGTTTTAAATGACAACAAAGCTTATAGGACATATGCTTACAGAAAGTTCTGTTGGATGGTACTTGGGGTTTTGATTCAGGATCTGTAATACTACTTTGGCAGAATCAGGCTTACCATGGAGATGCTTTGTAGGGAGGATAAAAGCAGATCACATCTGGGAAAAAGATGAGATTGGGGGCAGAAACTATCAGTCTCCATCTGCTCTGAATATACAAATGTTTTCTAGCTTCTACCTCAACAACTAGGATGTGGAGGTCTTCTGAGAGAATCAAGAGATGCCGGTATTTTATTCACTTTCTTCTTTCATTTTCATCTTGGTAGAGGGGGACAAAAAAAAATCACCCAGGACAAGATGATTTTGGCTAACATCCCATTACTTTCTTCATAATTTTATTTGCACAGTTTTGTTCTTGCCAAGGCCTTTTGCCAAGGCCTAGTTGCTTTATCTATCTATCATCTATCTATCTATCTTATGTATCTTGTTTGTTTGTTTGTTTGTTTCTGGAGCTCTAATCATACAAATGAATTCTTAACAGTGACTCTGGTGAGCAGCCAGGAAGAGTTGGGTCCCTGGCTGAGGCTGGCTTTTCAGGTTAGGTTGGAGGCCCTTGTAAATTTTCAGTTATTTTTAACCTGCCTTTCTTGAAAGCAGGCTAGAAAGAGAATGGTATTCATCCAGTCTTGCTACATAAATCTCTTTTTGGGGGGGTTTGTTAGGTCCTTTTCCTTTGATTGAAACAAATACGCCAGAAAAAGCGGGGGAAGGACAACAAATTATTGATTTGAAGCTAAAAAAAGTGTCATCACATGAAACTGAGGGGGTCAAATCTAAGGTAAAGAAACTGGGAATTGACAGGAGCTCCTCTGGAAACCTTCATGCCTTTTGGTAAGATGGAGTTTTATATAAACCTCAGGGCTAATGTTCTGATGTTATAATAAGAACTCACTTGGTATCTAAAGAAATAAATTTTCTCAGCCAAAACAATGCCACATTTATAGTACATAGATATAAATCTGTGGATAATATGAAGTTTGGTAAGTGACTTTTGCCATTATATACATATATATATATATATTAATCTTAGAGTGTATATTATATACACTAAGATTAGAAAAAGGATAGTGCCTTGGGAGACATATGAGCTGTTGATGCAATTTAAGTTACGGTTTTATGGCTGCATTTCTTCTTTATACTTTGGTGCCCACTTGGGTGAACATAAATACCTTTGTGCCACATCGTTCTTATGTTCCTCAGAGTAATTTTTTCTCACCCTTGTCCTAGGAAGAGAAATGCTCTAAGCCTTTCTGATGAGGCTTCCAAAATCTTCCCAATGAATCTCTGTGAAAAGCTAAGAGGTCTTTTCCGGGCAATTAGCCACATATAATTTTCCAAATTACATGTTTAGCTCTGACGTGTGTCTCTCCAAAGTTGGTGTGCTATTTGTTTATTTGGTTCTGAACCCGGGGTAGAAAGGAGTCTCTCCTGTTGCAGGTGACCTCCTATGAGTCACATTGTGAGCAAATGTAGCCAGAGAGGAGCTGCGTTACTGGCAGGGCTTCTCCAGGCATTTTCTAAAACCTTCACGGAATTGGAAAACTAGCTAGCTTCATAATTCTCATCATTATTTATTCTTAAAAACATAAATATGAAATCGACACCGAAGATTTGTTTTTTTGGCATCTTCTCCATTTTAGTATGTTTACTAACCTTGGTTGGCTTCAAGTCAAAGGCAGTTGAAAGGTTTTGCATGGGTAGAGTCCTTTTGAAATGTGTTTGTGCTCAGAACCTCTGGCCACCATTTGGAGAACACTTAGATAAAATTTGATCCTGCCTCCCAGCAAGATCTGGTCAGAATCTGGAAGCTCATCAAGCTTCTTTCTCTTTGCTCAAATTAAGCATTTACTTAAACTTTCATTTTCCAGTATCCTGATCCTTCTTGTGACAATGGGTTCATCCAAGATTAATTAGATAAACTTACCCATGCTGATGTGTTAACCAGTTAATCTATTCCTCCTACCCATAAACTTTAACTCAGTTCACACAACCATGTTTCTAAGAATACTTAAGACTAATGGCAAGAGCAGGCAATTATACCTAGGAGACCACAGGAGGAGGCACGAGTGGTCACAGGGTGGTCAACACTCTACCAGGGAAATCCTGCTGATGGTTGCCTCCCCTGCTCCAAGATGACTAACAACATCAGGAAGAGTTCACGCTTTCTTGAGTGATTAACTTAAGATGGGCAAGAGTTATATATGAAGAACTTGATTTTTAGCCAATTAAGGATAATTCAGATAGTTGATGCAGAAATAACATTTGCCCCAAACTTGCCTTTTACTCATTAAATACAGCCCATATCTTTGTCATTCATACTTGAAATATCAGTCATTTTTAGTTCTATCATTTTCACGTAACACTGTGAGATTAAGTTCTCTAGACCAAACATTTCATGACTCTTCTCATCTGATAAAGCCCAAACTCCTTGGCATGGTAGATGCAATTGCTTAAAAACACATCTTCAGTACACCTTTCAGTCTTTCATGTCTTTGTGCCTATTGTGTATGCCCCTCACACATGCCCCCTTCCAAGAAGTTTTCTGAACCTACTTTTTCTAGGGCTGGTTCCTCGTTTTTTTCTTTTCTTCAGAAGAAAAGAAGAAAGTTTCTTCCTGTTTCTTTCAGGAACACTGTCACCCCTCTGCCTCCTAAAGTCCTACTCATTATTTAAGGTCCAATTTAAATTTGTTTTCTTTCATGGAGCTTTTTTTCTGGTCCCCTTGGCTATAGATCATCCCTTTGTCATCTGATCATCTCATATCCTTTGTTTAATTTTGCCTTTCACTGCATTGTTAATGAGCTGATAGCCTACCTACTCAATTATTTATTAGAAAATAAACTAAGCTTGGTTTGGTTTAGTTTCTATAGGGTATATGTATTGCACATGGCAACTTTAAAAAAATTCTTGAATCCAAATCATGCAACTAATTTTTGTTGAATACCTATAGCACACGTCTTTGACATGTGATATGTCATGAACCACATATATCACAAAGAAGAGCAAGATGAAAGAAACAAAAAAAATGGATTTAGAAATCCATGGTCATAAGAATTTTAAAAGGAAATAGGTCAAATAGAGTATGTACCAGGCTATCAATGATGCGGGCTGCCCAATGGTGCCTCAACTAGAAAGCTATGGGACCCTGAGCAAGGCTGTCTTCTGCTGTATCACATTTTCATTTCCCTTTATGTTACTCTAGACCTCTTTATAACCAAGCCAGGCATTTGCCAGGATTATAAAGTAGCTATGGCCAGAGTGGTCTATATGAGAGGTGAGTTAACTATCGCAGAAACAGAGGCATCTATGGCCTCTCAGTCTAATGGTATTGGTACCATATGAGGTTAGAGAAGGCAACAGAGTTTTTCTCCTTTTTAGTAACTGGCAGTTATACCTTTTGACCACATTCATCCATTTTGCTGACTGCCATCCCTGCGTCTGGCAACCAACAATATAGTCTCTGGTTCTATGAATTTGTTTGCTTTAGATTCCATATATAAGTGAGATTGTCATTATTTGTCTTTCTCTGTCTGACTTATTTCACTTAGCATAATGCTCTCAAGATCCATCTATATTGCCACAGATGGCAGGATTTCCATTTTTACAGCTGATTAATATTCCTTTGTGTGTGTGTGTGTGTGTGTGTGTGTATCATATTTTCTTCAATCATTGATCCATTGATGGATACTTATTTAAGTCATTTTCATCTCTTGGCTATTGTGGAAAATGTGATAAAAATGGGTTTGCAGATATCTCTTCAAGATCATGATTTTATTTCCTTTTATTATATATGCAGACGTGGGATTGCAGGGTCATATGAAAGTTCTATTTTTAACTTTTTGAGGAACCTCCATCCTGTTTTCTATACTGGCTATATCAGTTTACATGTCCACCAATGGTGCATAAGGGCACCCTTTTCTGAACATCCTCACTAGAACTCTAATGACTTAGAAAGTGTTTATCTTTTTGATAATAGCCATTCTGATAGGTGTGAAATGATATCTCATTATGGTTTTGATTTGCATTTCCCTGATGATGAGTGATACAGACCATCTTTTTATCTATGCATTGGCCATTTTATGTTGTCTTTGGGAAAGTGTCTATTCAGGTCCTCTGCCCATTTTAAAATCAGATTTTTTGTTGTTACTGAGTTGTATGAGTTCTTAAAATAATTGCAAAGCTATAATATGTCACAATCAGGATATTGACATTGATACAATTCACTGAACTTATTCAGATTTCCTACTTTTCCTTATTATAATGTGTAATAAGGCGTGTGAATGTGCTAGGCACGTGTATGCTAAGGTCTACCCAATTTTATCACGTGTAAAGTGATTGTGTGTTCACCTCTGCAGTCAAGATACAGAACAGTTCCATTATCACAGGATCCTTAATGTTGTTCATGGCTTTTAGACAGTTGTTTACTTTCTACTGTGGAGTTTTCAAAGTTCATTATATACTCTAGATACTGGCCCTTTGTTGGATAAGTACTTTGCAAATATTCTCTACCAGTCTGTAGTTTATTTTTATCCTCTTAACTGGATCTTTTGCAGAGCAAATGTTTTAAATTTTTATGAGATCTAACTTGTCAATTTTTTCTTTTATGAGTTATGTTTTTGTTATCATCTAAGTATTCTTTGCCTAGTCATAGATTCTGGAGATTTTTTCCCATGTCCTTTTCTCAAAGTTTTTTATAGTTTTATGTTTTACATTTAAGTCCATGATTCATTTTAAGTTAATTTTTGTGTAATGTCTGAAGTTTAGACTGAGGTTCATTTATTGCCAACAGATGTCCAATTGCTCCATTCACCACTTGTTGTAAACACTATCCTACAAATAGTTTTTGTACTTTGTCAAAATTTAGTTAGACTTGTTTTTCTGAGTATATGTCTAGATTCTCTATTTTGTTTTATTGATCTGTGTGTCTGTCCCACTGCCAATATCACATTGTCTTGATTTCTGTGGCTATAGAATAAGCCTAAACATTAGATACAGTTATTCCTTTCACTTAACTCTCCTTTGTCAAGATTGTTTAAGCTAGTATAGGTTCTGTGCCTTTTCATATAAATTTTAGAATAAACTTGCTATGTCTATAATAAATCTTGCTGTGCTTTTGATAGGAATTGTATTAAATGTACAGGTCAGTTAAGGAGAATTGACATTTACTTAGGAGGTCAGTTAAGGAGAATTGTCATTCATGTCAAATCATGAAATCCATGAATCTTTAAATTATTTTAGTTTCTTTTATCAGCATACTAGTGTTATATATTTTTTGATAGCTTTTTACTGAAGCATTTGATTTTCTTTGATGTGACCGCAAGTGGTGTGTTTTTAACTCCTGCTTCCACATATTTATTGCTACTATACAGATATATGATTAATTTTTATGTATTGATCCTGTATCCAGTTATCTTGCTGAAGTCAATTTTTTAGTTCTAGGATATTTTCTTAAATACTTTCTGATTTTCTGTGTAGGTAATAATGTCAACTACAAAAAGGAACAGATTTATTTCTTCCTTTCCAGTCTACATGCTTCTTCTGTGTGTGTTGTTGCCTTATTTCACTGGTGAGAACTTCCAGAGCTATGTTGTGTAAGGGTGGTGAGAGCTGACATCTTTTTTTTTATACTTTATTTATTTATTCACGAGAGACACACAGAGAGAGGCAGACATATAGGCAGAGGGAGGAGCAGCCTCCTCAGAGAGAGTTTGATTCGGGACTCCATACCCTGAGCCAAAGCTCAAATGCTGAGCAACCTAGGCATCCCAAAAGCTGACATCTTTGTCTTCTTCCTAATTTTAGGAAGAAAACAGTCTTTCACCTTAAATATCATATTAAATGTATGTTGTTTTGTAAATCCTCTTTTTTCAAGTGGAGGTAATAACTCTCCATTCCTTAACTTGCTGGAAATTTAACATGAATGGGGGGTAAATTTTATAAAATGCATTTTCTGTCAATCAATGTAATCTCATATGATTTTTCCAGTTTAGCCTTTTCATATTAGGGACCACACTGGTTTCTAAATGAATGATTTTTTTTTTCAATTAAAAAAATTTTTTTGAAGAAACATTTTTTTTGGTCTCATGTTTTCTATTATTTTTCCTATTTTCAATTTCATAGATTTCTGCACTTTATTATTCTTCCTCATACTTGCTTTGGGTATAATTTTATCTGACCTCCCTAGTTTTCTGGTAGGAAATAGTTAATAATTTGAGATCTTTGATGTTGGCTAATGTGAGCATTTAGTCCTATAAATTTGCCTTACAAAACCATAGTAATACTATCCCACTTTCTGTTATGTTTTATTTTCATGTTAATTCAGGTTCTATGTATTTTTAATTTCCTTTGAGACTTCCTCTCTGACCCATGGATTATTTAGAAATATGTTACCTAATGTCTAGTTGTTTATAGAGTTTTCTGTTCGTTATTTCTAGTTAGATTCCATTTGGTCCAACAACATACTATGTGGATACTAGTATCTTCTAAATCTTTTAAATAATTTATGGTCTAAGATATGGTTTATTTTGGTGAATATTTTATCTGTGCTTGAAAAAAATGTATATTCTGCTATTGTTGGGTGGATCATTCTCTACGTGTCAATTAGACCCTGTTAGTTAATCGTGTTATTCATTTCTTCTGCATCCCTGCTGATTGTTTATCTAGTAGTTTTACCACTTGCTGAAATTCAGGTGTTGAAGTTCTCAACAATAATGTGATCTATTTCCTTTTCAACTATATCAGACTTTGCTTCATGTATTTTGAAACTCTTATTTTTGGCTGGTTCACATTTAAGATTGTTTTTTCTTTAACATTATGTTATAGTTTTCTTTGTCACTAATAATTTTCTCTGCTCTAAATTAGAGTATAATTTAATCTGACATTATAATTTATCTGATATTAATATAGCCACTCCTACTTTAAAAATATTATCATGGTAATTTTTTCCACCCTTTTACTTTCAATCTACTTCTGTTGTCATTTTTGAAGTGAGTTTTTTGTAGATAGCATATAGCTGGAGTATGATTTTTTTTATCTACTCTGTTAATCTCTGCCTTTTAATTGGTTTTTAGACTATAGTTAAGGTAGTTACTGACATGTTATACCTTAAAACTGCCATATTATTATTTGTTTTCTGTTTGGTTCTTTTGATTTCTTCTCTTTTCTTGTTTTTCTGCTTCTCAATTCTTGCCTTCCTGGAAGTTACTTAAACATTTTTTAGTATTCTATTTTGATTTATTTATGGTGTTTTTGAGTTTGAGTGTATCTCTTTTTGTAGTTTTCTTAATGGTTGCTCTGGGAAGTATAATATACATGTATGACCTATCACTGTCTACTGGTATCAACATTTAACCACTTTGAATGAAGTATGGGAATTTTTCTTGCATTTAATTTTCTATAAAGGTAGGGAAAGTAGGTAACTTCTTATTTTAAATATTGTTGAGTATCAAATGATATGACAAATTTTAACCCATCCATCAAATGTGACATGTAAAACTCATAAGCAGAAGAATAGTGTGTTATGTGCCCATGCTTCTGTTTTTTGTTTTTCTTTCTTACTTCCTCATCTCCAAAATTCCTTCTTTTATCCCTACCTTTCTTCTTGAAGAATTCCACTATCTAATCTTTGGCTGCTAGTGACTAATTCTTTTAGTTTTCCTTCACCTGAGAGTGTTTTTATATTCTCTTCCTTTCTGAGGAAAAGTTTCATTGGATATAGAATTTGAGGTTAATAGTTCTTTTCTTTCAATACTTGAAAAATATTTACCACTTCCTTCTGGACTCCGTGATTTTATATGAGGAATATGCTGTCATTCAAATTGATGTTTCCTATATGTAATGCATTGTTTCTCTCTGATTGCTTTCAAGATTTTTCTTTTTCTGTTAATTTTCACAGTTGATATGCTGCGTCTTGGTGTGGATTTCTTAGGATTTATAGTCTTTGGTGAGTCATTTCACCTTCTTCTTAAATCTAAGTTTATGTCCTTTACCAGATTTGGAAATTTTTAGCAATTATTTATTCAAATATTCCTTTAGCCCCACTCTTTTTCTCTTTTCATTCTGCAGCTCTGATGATATGAATTTTGGCTTTCTTGTTGTTATCCTACAGGTCCCTCATACTCTGGAGTTTTGTCTTTTTTTTTTTTAATCTATTTTTTCCTTTTTTTTTTTTTTTTTGTTTGAATTGGGTAAATTTTAAAATCTGTCCTCAAGTCCTGAAGTTCACTGATTCTTCCTATTTCATCTTCACTCTCCTATTGATCCAATCCATCTAGTTTAAAAATCTTTACAGTTAACTGTGTTTTTCTTTTTTTTTTTTTTTTACTGTGTTTTTCAATTTTATAAGTTCCATTTGGTTTCTTTTTGCTTGTTTGTTTTTAGCAACTTTTTTCTTTGTTGACATTTTTCTTTTTTTCATTTTTTTAAAAGAATTTTCAGGTGCTTGTTGAAACATTTTAAGGATGGCTTCTCAGATGATTCTAACATGTGATTCATTTCAGTATTGGCATCAGTTAGTTGTCTCTTCTTATTTACATTGTTATTTCTCTGTTTCTTGATATGACAGATAAAATTTTCTTTGTGTTCTAGACATTTTGTTTTTTATGTCTGGAAAATCTGGGTCTTATAGACATTTTTTATTTTAGTAAACAGTCACTATGTTTAAATTTAGCACACAGGGGCATATCTTATTTTATGAGCTGTGGTTGCAGTAATAACTTCATTAATTTTCAGAACTTTTGCAATGCTCTTTTAGTTTGCTAAGTTAGTCTGGTGCTTCTGGGGCTCCCACTGGTCCCTGCTTTTGTCACCTAAGGAGGTGAAAGGGTTATCTCCAGGCCAGGATACCTGGTGCCTTTAGGTGGGGAGAAGAGTTAAGCCTGTGGGGATAAAGCCGTTTCCTGGTCAGGCACTTGTGACATCCTCCTTGCTGATGCTATCCAGTTGCCTCATTGTCTCTCATTAGGGCAGGAGAATCTCAGGGCCTGGGAAAAAGACATTTTCCACTTGGACCACTTGTGGTAGAATTCCATAATCCCATCTGTGTACCTGGCCTCCCATGGTCTCTGGGTGGATGAGGGAGTCTTGCTATAAAAAGGCTTCCCAGGCCAGGTGCAGGTGAGGTGGCATCCCCTTGCTGGTGTCATCTGTTCACCTTGTCTTTCTCTGTAAAGGAATGGGCTCTCCAACCCATTGGAGAAGCGTCATTGCTTCCTGGGCCAGGCCCTTGTTATGAAGGCTCTCTATTACAACTCTTACTGGTGCTACTGAGTTCACATCATTTTATTAGAGGGATTTTTGTTCAATCTGGTGAAGATATGAGCCTCCCTGGACTATGTTCTATTTCTAAGTTGGAGATCAGGAAACACTGGGCCTTGGTTACCTTCTGTTGGGTGAGTGAATGGGGCAGGTATATCTAAGAGACTCCCGGCTGCCGTGCTGTTCCCTCAGTAATTAGGTCTTTTATTAGCCTTCCTTTCCCTTTTTACCAAGTTCCTTTTAGGTTGCCTCTTATATTACTTTCAGGGTTTATATCTGTATTTAGCAGGGAGCAACAGGTAGAAACAAGTCTATGCTGTCTTGTCCAGACCAGAGCAGTCTCAAGATTTGCTGTAACATTTTAAAGGTAATGCAAAAGTACATCCCTTCCCAAATAATCTTTATGATTTCTTATTGCCCTATGTTAGAATTTTCTTTCTAAATAACACTAGTAATTTTTCTTTATATAAAGTTGCTTCTGAATGATGTAGCAGACAATATTGAAGGTCTTCTGAATATTCATTGAATTTACACATCCAGTACATTTCTAGACTATTAAACTTCTTTCCCAATTCACACAGTAGTTATCACATTTGAAAAGAGGGAAATGGAAGAGAAATAAAATTCCCAGTAATGATCTTTTTCCTTTTTCCTCTCCAGCTTGCAAATGCATAGGTGATATTCCTCACGGTTTCCCAGAAACACTGACAAAGCCCACAACCAGCAACAGTGGTCCCATTTTGATCCCTTCTTTGTTATAGTATCCCTCATCTCCATTTCCTGAACCTCCTAATCTCAGTACAGCAGTTTCTTATCAGAAAGAGCTCTACAAATCAGATTGATTCATAAGAGGATGCAGACACAGCTGTGAGTGTTAGGCCAGAACTGGCTCAGGCTGGCTGCATGAGTGTCAGCTTGCTGTAGGACAGGAGCCCCTGCAGTGAGGAAATGGTCAACCCAGCAAACTTCAGAACACAGGACAAAGTTGAAATTGTCCTTCTTCCTTCAGTACATAGTCAAAGGCCTGATTTTTTTTTCCAAGTACCAGAACTTAAATGATAGTTTAGATTATTGTTAGCATGCCTTTGTGCTGCAGTCAGAATGACTCTTCTCTCCTTGCTACTTTTAGACAACGAATGTTTATTGACCAAATATCATGCGTTAACCAGTATTCTAACCAATATCCTAAGATGCAATGTAAGTCTGTTAATAATCACAATAGTGGTAGTAATAGTAATCATGATTTTATTGTACCAACAGTAATTAGTATTTATTGAGCTCTTACACTATTCAGATTGCTTTTTATGGATTAACTCATTTTATCTGCCCAATAACATTATGAGGTGGTGACTGCTATTATCCATATCTTACAAATTTGGAAACTGAAGCAATGATATTAATTAAGTTGATCAAGATTACATAGTTACTAGGCAGATGATTGGCATTCATACTTAGGCAGTATGGCATCAGAACAGATGCTCCTGATTTTTAAGGTATAGCTACTTGATGCTTTTAAAACTGCTTAATCTTCTATAAAATGAAGAAGGTGGATTATACAACAACAGTGTCAATACAATTAATATATTGGCAATACCAAGTGCAATTGACTGTTTATTATGGTTCAAAACATCTAATTAGGGGTGCCTGGGTGGCTCAGCGGTTGAGCATCTGCCTCCAACTCAGGGTGTGACCCCAGGGTCCTGGGATCAAGTCCCACATCGGGCTCCCTGCAGGGAGCCTTCTTCTCCCTCTGTGTCTCTGCCTCTCTCTCTGTGTCTCTCATGAATAAATAAATAAAATCTCAAAAAAACCCTCTAATTAGGCTTTTCCACTCAATTCTTTATTGTCAGTAACTTACCTAGTGAAATAGAGACACTGACAGATGCATTTCAAGCAGAGGAAGTTGCCATACATATGGCTTGTATTTTTTCATATAACCCTAACTATGGCCTATATAGAAAGAACTATTCTTATCTCACAGGACTCATCTCATCTGTAGGCACACCAGATGATTTGATGAATACAACTAATAAGTGAGAACCAAGATGGAAGTCTAGGCATTCCATTTTTCTGTGATTGGGAAAGGAAATCCCTCAAAAATAGTAATTTATTCTTTATGGAAGTTAAAAAAATATTTATTTATTTATTTTAGAGAGAGAGGAAGAGAGAGTGCAAGCGGGGGGAAGGGCAAAGGGAAAGGGAGACTCTGAGATCATGACCTTAGCCAAAACCAAGAAAGAGTCAAGCTGCTCAACCAACTAAGCCAACCAGGTGCCCCTTCTTTGTGGAACTTTTACCACAGTCCACATGAATACACACACACACACACACACACACACACACACACACACCCTCTAGCTAGGAATATATTTCTAAAGGTTGAGGCAGCATTACTTCTTGAACCATTTATCCAAGATTAGGACCATGGAAGCAGAAGGCAGCTACCATGTGAGATAATCAGAGATAGAGGTTGGTAAACTGCATTGAGCTTGTTTCTCCCCACATGCAAGATGGATTTGTTAGGCTGACAACTAAATCACAGTTTGACACTTAGGTTAACCTTCCCCTGATCCTTGATCAAGCCTTCAAAAACTTTAGACAGTGGTTTTATTTTTCGGGTAATTTTTTTTTTCCTTATTAGTGGTTCAAGCCAGATTGCTTTTTTACAGAGTGTTTGAAAATAAAAAGGGAAACTGGCATAAATCACAGCATTATACAAACAAATACGTATTTTCAAATCTTTCTCTTCTAATTTCTGAAAAAGAACAGAAGCCACAAGCTGATTAACTGAGAACTTGGTTATGTCATTCCAAAGGCAGCACAGCTAATAATCTGCTAAAGTAATTCATGTTCTGTTTGAACTCAAAAGAAAACATCTTTAAAATTATAAGTTATGAAAACGTGTCCGTAAGTTTATATTACATAAAAATAATGTTTGTATGGCTGAAGAGATAGGCAGTTTAAACTTAATTAACTCAGTTATGACCCGTTTAATGAGGAGTTTCAGGTATTCAAATTTAATTAATGCACAAATCTAAACTTGAAATATCTTCTTCCTATTTAAGATTCAGGTTAAAGTTGTGAAAAGGAAGTTAATCTTTCATTTTGGTGGAATTTAAATACACAGTGAATTTTTATTATTTATCAAAAGGATGTTAAAAAGTTGCTTTAATCACATCTACCAGATTCATTCCCTTTAGTTCATTTTTTCTCATAGAAGTTCTAATATCCCTATCTATTCTTGTTTTATTTACATTTCAAAGAACAATAATAATAATCCAGAATTTCATCATGTGATTCTTTAAAATCTCACAAGTAAAGGGTCAAACATTTGGTGGCTAGTTTGGAATGGGAAATTTATAAAAAAGTCTTCAAACTCTAGGCTTTGCATTGAGCTGCTTGCTCTTTGCCCAACAAATATTTACTGTGTTTCTACTTATGTGTAAAACACTGTGGGGGGCTTTCAAGGTGAATGAATCAGACAGGATCTAATCTCACAACCTGGTTAAAGAGAAGGGGTGATAAAGTACATTGACAAACAAACATGATATAGGGAGGTATGTGATAAGTCCCATAGAAAAGATATAGATAAAATACTAAGGAAATCTTGAGAAGGGAGACGAGCCTGGGTGCTGGAGCAGAACTCCATGGGGTAGGGAATACTAGGATGGGGGCTTAAAAAATGACCTGGATTTCACAAAGTAGAGACACTGACAGATGCATTTCAAGCAGTGAAGCCACAGCAGAGAGGGGAGAAATCATAAATTGTGCTTGGGTAGGAAAGTGTTAGCAATCTAGACTAGAGAGTTGGATTAAAAAGAGATGACAATAGAGAATTAAGTGGAAAAGCCTAATTAGAGGTTTTGAAGTTTTGTCTGTAGGCAGTAAAGAACTACTGAAGTATCAGATCCTTAGACTGGCACATCTAAGGAATGATATGCTAGAAGAATCTCAACGAGAAGAGCTTGAGAGATTAGAGGCAGGGAGACTAATTACGTGGCTATTAACAATAGAGTGATGGCATTGGGAACAGAATATAAAGAGCAAATAGAGGACATACAACAAAAGAAGTATTAAATAGAACTTGGTAGAATATTTGTTGGTCTGTGTGTGTGTGTGTGTGTGTGTGTGTACTAGTCAGGTGAGTGGGGGCTTAGTGAGGGAGCATGATAGCACTTTTTATAGAAATAGGAGAGTCTCTGGGGGCTAGCTGGTTGTGGTGGAAGGATACTGTGGTGGTGAATTTGAACTGATGAGAAACAGGGACATTGAGGAAACAGGCCTCTGAAAGGGAATTGAAGAGACCAAATCTGATTGGACATAGAGTAATTAGTTCCCCCAGCTCTGAAATCTCAAGTTGTACAGATGATTTATTCAATTTAAGTATACTTTTCAATCAGGGCTAAGACTGTATTTCAGAGCCTGCTTATAAAAAGAACATTAGCATTCCAATTAGAATTTATAGGGCAGTAACTACCGTTTGCATTCTATCAAAGGCAAGAATGAAGCCAAAATTAAAGATTCCATATTGGATTACTGAGAGCCTAAGAGAGCCTCAAGCCCTCATCCCTGGGATGCATGAATGAATGTGTTTTCATTTTCCCTTGAAAATCTACAATGTTTCTCTAGACTGGACTGAAACAAAACCATTAGCTCTTACACAAATCTACTTCTTGCTTCCAGCCATCTCCTTTGCATTTATTTATTTCTTTATTTAGAGACATTTCTTTTAGAGAAATTTTAAGTTTACAACAAAATTGAGAGGAAGGTAGAAAGATTTCCCATATATGCTCTGCACCTGCACATGCATGACCTCTTCCATCATCAACATTACTCACCATTAAAAAATGGTACATTTTTTTACCAAAGGTGGACTTATGTTGACACATAATAATCATTCATAGCCCCTAGTTTACCTTAGGTTTCATTCTTGGTGTTGTAATTCTATAGATTTGGAGAAATGTGTAATGAAATATACCTACCATTATAATATCATATAGATATTTTCACTGGCCTAAAAATCCTCTGTGCTCTGTCTCTTCATCTGTCCTCACACTGACAGCCTTCCCTGATAAACCACTGATCTTTTTAGTATCTTCATAGGAATCATACAGAATGTAGCCTTTTCACATTGGCTACTTTCACTTAATAATACACATGTAAGTGTCAGTATTTATTCACTCAGGAAATTATCAGCCACATATTTGACTTCTAGTTCAGGTCAATCTTGGCACTCAGGATATTTACATACTCTTTTATTTAAACTGTCAATAATTTTTATATAAATTTATATATAAATATATAAATATATATTATTATATATATTTAGCAAAATATAATAAGTATAAACATGTTACATTTTTAATATTTCAAAGTTAAATTGTTTTAAAAATTTGCACCAGGACAGACTTGTAGCACAACTTCCTATGTACACAGATAAATGAAAAAATGTAACTTTAAAAATCAAAAGTGTCTTACAAAAACTAGATTGTCAACCTCAAGTAAACAGTTATACACTATAACTTTTTGAGGTACGACTTACCAATTTCATCTCAAATGGGTAAAGTTTTTTTTTTTTTTTCTTTCTCAGAGTTAGATTTTAGGATTTCTAACTCCAACCCTCAAGTTTACCCTCTGCCACTTCCTCTTGTTTTCTTCCCGTCATATCAGGTTTCCATTTTGTGATCTGTATACCCAAGGTTGTTTAAAAAGGAGCCCAGATTCTAGCCTATAAACATCACTTCCTCTGTCTCCTGAATTTATTTAAATGGCTGATACTTGACCCCATGGGATTGTTTACACTAACACCATGGAGTCAAGAGTGCTCATTACCTCCACCTCATAGGTCAACACCTCATAGGTCAACAGCATATGGCAAGACCCCTCATATTTCATTACTTCAAGACCAAATCTCCTTTCTGAAACCTTTACTTCACAGGCTTTATACTTTGGGTCCTCATTCACCCACTTTGTTGATGAGTCAATTGAAATTTATGTTTTTCAGCCCAGTCAAAATTATATTTTCTTTTCCTTCCAGACCATTGTATTCACTTGCATGTTCTCTGTTATTGTAGAAATAACAAATTGGCGTTGACTCTTTTTTAACCAACTCTGAAAGTTTTTGTGCTTTTCCATTAGAGATTCTCTACTCATCCATGTCTTTAGCAGGTGGAAAAATGTATCAAAAAAATTTGGATGGGATTATTTTTCTAATTTAAAGAGAAGTGTCATTTATTTGCATGCCACGTAAGTAGTTATGAAAGCCAATTAACAGTTTCTGCATCACTTTGTCTCCTGATAATACTCTACATGACAGATTATTTTATAATTTAAGTCTAAATATTACATTGAAATCAATTGATAAAACTGATTACCATGAAAAAAAGGTATCCTAGACCATTTTTTTTTTAAACAGACTTTTCCTCTCACTGGCCAATAAAATGTCTGTCATAAATTCATTTTCACTTTTGAGATGTTTCTCTTAAATTTCATCTGCTCCAAGTCAAGGAATTTCTGAATTACTAAAGTCTGTAGTATGAACTATTAGTGATGTTACAAGTAGAAGTTGTATTTTATTTCATTAGTAGTATGCTTTGCCCTTGGGGAAAAGGCATATGCTTGCTATGTAGAGGTTTTCCTAACAGTTGTAAAGAATATAGTCCTTCTCAAAGGCCATTCCCCACCTACAGGCATGTCCTCCCCTGGCAGGAGTTTTTGCTATGTAGGATTTATCAGTAGATCTGCTAGCTCTGCTAGCATGACCTTGGACTCATAGGGTTTTTCCTGACTCCTGATTCCCTGCCAAGGATGTGTTGGTATTTTATTCTCCAGTCTAATGTCTCATGTAGGAACAGGACTGATTGCTTTTCAGAGATTAAGGCTGAGGAGAGATCAGGTCTCAGAATTTACCCATGAACAGTTCACTTAGGGTAGGCCAAGTGGAAAGCCAACTCCCCATATGTTACTTAGAAGGGTTGGGCCTTCCTGTACTTACTCTTGTTCTCCTGTCTCATTTATGAGTCAATATAAATAATAATAAAAGTGGTTTCTATATCACTCATCCCTCACACCCCTCCGCATTTGGGTGAGTGGTAAATGAGAGATGGAGTGAGCATCACTGGAAACACATAGCCCCATATGTGACATAGGTTGTTTTTTAAGGAAAACTTGACATACTTAATTCAGACAACTTTAGCTAGTTTTGTTGAGTCTCTGAAATGCATCTGTATGTGCACTTGTCATGCTCACCCTGCCATTCTACACACATACAACTTTAAACATTTATTCCTTTTTAAAATACCATTGTCTAGTTAGTACTGGGATCATGGTAGGTGATTTACAAATACTTGTTGAATAAATAAATGCATAAATGCATAATGTTATAGGACTGTCTCACATACTTGTAGGTTGGTTGATCAATTTTTAAAATGTTGATGTGCAAAAGTGGAATAGACATAAAGATCAGAGCCAAGGAACCAATTCTTGCAATGTGCTTACTTTCACTCCACGACACAGACTCTGCTTGTCTATTTTGAAGGTATAACCAACTTTATACATTCAGATGATTCTTATTTTAAGTGTGTTAACAACTGGGCTTTGAAAGATTTTAAATTACAATGAACTAAGTAGGAATACGAAAGAGAACTTCAGAGGGGTCAATTTAAATCTCTTGACCTATATAATATCTAGTAAGGTTGGCTCTCCATTAATTTTTTAATTAAAAAATGAATGAAACAGGTTTACAGGGCTAATAAACCAGAGAAAGAGAATAAACCATTTTCAATCATATTCACATGCTTTGAGGCACCACTTTACATGTTAGAATAATGAGTAACTACTCTTACTTAAAATAGGATAATTACTAAGCATTTTTTTCTTTTTGGTTACTTAAGTTTAGCTATTACTAGTATTTTAAAAATAACAAAACTTCATTTACAAAAGTTTCCATCTTTAGCCCTTTAATTACTTCAGAACACTTTTCTGTATTAGATAATATGAATCAGAATTTTGGGACAGAACAGGGATAGAACACAGCATTCAGTGGCACATGTGCTTCTGTTTTTAGGCTGATATAAAAGTCATATTTAAAGACTGCTTCTTTCCTTTACCGAGTCTTGGTCTCAGATTTGGTATCAACAGAATTGTTGCTGATATTTTTCTAGGATCAGGGTTTCTGAGCATCACCCCTCAACCTTTGTTTATAACATTTGTGCTCATGTCTAGTTTATCTGCTTTCAACTTTTTGCTGCCAACCTCTTTGAATAAGACACTTCTCCAGACAGAGAATAAGCACCTGATCTCACAAATCTGTGCAGAGAGTAAGAAAAGAGAGAAAACTCTGGCATACTCACTTTTATCCTACCTGGAATAATTTGTTTAAAATCTTTCAAATGATAGAAAATCAGGCAGGATATGCTTGAGTGTATGTATGTTGGAGGAGAACCCTTCTCATTTAGCAGAAGACAGTCTTGATTGAAAAGTCTTTCACATTAATCTGATGAGGGCTGAACTAATCTAAGTAAAATGTGAGAATCAAATCAGCCTTATCTTCCCTGATGGTGGACCATAATGGACCACCATTTAAGCTCAGAAATGAAAATCAATTGTTTTAATTATTTTAGAGTCAGAAGAATCATTGGTTGTACCCTTGATTCTTCTCAGTTCCTAAATTCCACTCTGGAACATGACAGCTTTTCAGCCTTTGTATGGGCAACATTTCATGCATACTGGAGGTTAGAGTGGATTCTGGGAAATACTGCCTTAATGTATAGAAGACTAAGTTGACCTATGCAATATACTGGGGTTTGTGCCACATAAATAATGATTGACATTGGAATAATTTTCATCTTTATTCATTGTTGTCATCCAAATGATATGTCTGTGGCTTTAACTTGTAACTAATACATGGGGAAATTGAGAGTTTATGTATAAAATATTAGTAATGTGCATTATTTAAAAAGTTTTAGGCACTGGAACAAACTCATAAGGGCATTATAGAAGAATTATGTGTATGCATGTAATGTGTGTGTATATATGTAATGAGAGAAAATTTGGAAAGCATAAATCATAAGCATAGATTTGTAAGAATTAAAAAGCTTCCAAATCATAAATATGGGTCAATGTCTGCTTTAGATTTTGAGTACAATCCTGTGAGCCAGATTCTCCTTGTACTACTTGTGGTGTAGCCACATTTGTATGAGAATTGCCTCCTGAGTCTCAGTATAGATTTTGATGGCACTGTTTGTATTTTCTTCTTATATTTATTTTTAAATATTTAAAAAAGATTTTATTTACTTATTTGAGAAAGAGAGAGAATGAGCAATGGGGAAGTGGAGAGAGAGAGAGAGAGAGAGAGAGAGAGAAGCAGAATCCCCACTGAGCAGGAAGCCCCACGCAGGGCCTGATCCCAGGACTCAGTGATCATGACTTGAGCCAAAGCGGAAGCTTAACTGACTGAGCCACCCAGGCACCAATATTTTCTTCTTATATTTAAAGAAGCCTCTTTTTAAAAAAGGAAATCTTGCATTTGGCAAAATTTCCTTTTGCCCTACAGATATATATAGCAGTGCTTAGATGACAATTATGCAGCAAATTAAAAAAAATAATTTGGCATCTTCAAAAGCATTTGACTCCTTTGAAAGTGTCTGTTGATAGAATCATGTAGTTATTAAAATTGTTACTATCTGGGGTTCTTTCTCTGAGGTGTATAGTAGGGTCAACTATCTTCCATTATTTTTGTAAGGGATCACCATTGTCCTCTGTATCATTCCAATTAATTTTTATCTTATGAACTTTCTAGGAGTTTGTCTCCTTTCCTCTAAGTTAATGCATATCTAAGCTTCAGACACAACAGCTTAATTTTGGTCTTTCTAATTAAATATTAAATTGTTGCATGAGCTCTTGTCTTTTGGGTGAAGCTTATTTATTCATCTTGACAAGCAATTGCATATCCTTCAGCGGAGAAATGAAGCCATATGCCAAGTTATTTCATTTAATTACTTATTTCCCCCAAACTTTTCACCAAATGATATAGTTCAGAGAAATAATGAACTTACTTGAACTATATGTCAAAGTCTAATATTAGCCATGAAAATAAACTTTAGAGTGAGACCATATAAGAGAAGAAATGTTGAAAAATAGATATTATCTAGACCCTCTCAACATCAATCAAAATGTTGATTGAATGAATCTGTTCCAAGACATATGTTAAATTTAGTTTTCATTAGTGAATATTATTATAAGCTAGCCATTAAGAACTTGGTTGATAGGTATTTTTCTTCATATTTCTTGCTTTTAATTTAATTTGAAGGATAAGAGTATATTCAGGCAATCCTCCAAAGTTGAACAGCTTTTATCCTATGTATGTACCAGACAGAAAAACAGATGACAACAACATAGGCTTTTCTGCCCAAGAAAAATGACACCTACGGGTGCTGATTATCTCCATGAACCAGATCACTCAATAGCTGTAAGCAATTTTTGGAGAACTGCAAAGCAAAGGAAGGGTGGCTATTAGCAGGTCAGAGGTCACTGTGAGCAGTGGCGGTTTATAATATAATAATTATAATAATGTTAATAATAATAGCAATAATAATGCTGCCACTGATGGCACAACAAAAACTAGAACTGCATTGTGTTTGACTTCTGCTAATCCTTATAACAAGGTTACTCATTACCATTTTCATTTTACAAATGAAGGGTAAAATACACTCACTCAATTTTTATTTATTTACTGAGAAGTATAATTAGCATTTAGTGTATTAGTTTCAGGTGTACACTATAATGATTCAGCAATCTTATAAATGTCTCAGTGCTTATCAAGATAAGTATACTGTTAATCCCTTTTATGTTTCACTCTGCTCTGGCAATCATTTGTTCTCTGAGAATAAACTCCCTTAAAATAATTTGCAAGAGATCACATAAACAGAAAGTGAATTAGACCAAATTATACTCAACCTACAACACATACACCCTTCACTGATACTTAAAATATTTTAAATTATATAACATGTGCTTACATAGATCATATAACAATAGTATTTATATTTTTTATACTTTTAATTAAATAACATTAATTATGATTAATAGTTACTTTAAAAATGTCGAACAATACAGACATGTATGGAATAAAAAGTAAGTTTAATAAAAAGTTAAATGACAATTGATAGGTGTTGCTTTTAAACTCATGAATAGTAAGAAACTATTCCATAATTGCTCTAGGTTGGACTAGTCTCCGTATTATTATTTCTCAGTATGATAAGAAGATCACTGGTGGTCTATTCCAAAAAGCAACTGGAAAGCTTTATTTTATCAAATGTTACTATAGGACATCACACCAAACCAATTGCACACACACAGGAGGGCAGGGAGCCATTGGGCATGTTTCAATATGCAGGGTCAGATCAATACTTTGCACATGTGTGGTAAATATGTGATGGCAAAGTGTTCCACTGAAAATCCCTTTATGGAAGAAAGAATTTCAAGTGATTCTTACAGAATGCTTTTGAAGAACCATAATGTAGGTTTGTATATATCCTGGGATGCCCTGCTGATGTGTGAAGCAAGGAAGACACACTGATTATGTGGAACAGCTAAGTGAAAACAAAACCTGTACCTGACTTCTATCCAACGATCCATCCATCACTTTGAATAATATGCTTCTTGATCTTGATTAAATATTGAAATAAGCAGCTAACTATGGAAATAAATATGGACATATGATCAGATATCTATTATAGGCTAAATCTCAAGGCCAAAATACCATGGCTTTTATAAAGGAGTCTAAAATAGCATATTTTCTTGAGAATCTCAAATACTGATGAAAATAGCTAAGAATGAATTTAACTGTGAATTTAACTTTCCACCAGAACTTTATTTTCTTTGCTTATCAGATAAAACTATGGATGATACATTCTTGGCCATGCTTTAAAAATCATGAGCAAATGTTACAGCAGAATTTCAAGAAACACTTCTCAGAGACAAATAAAACTAACTTGAAGATTAGGATTCAGTTTGCTTCTTTCTCCTAAGAAAAAATATTTCAGTCTCCCAGCTTTTCAACATTATATGATCCTGGACTTAGCATCTATGGACTGCTTGGACTATTAAGAAACCTAACATTCCAAATGGCTCTTAGAGAAAGAGAAGATAGTACAGTGGCCTTGACTATGTCCAGTGATAGAGTTTGTGTTTTGTGCTTATTTTTTTTTTTTGTCCTCTTTTTGTCTGTGGGTGGGAGGAGGGCATGGATGGGTAGGATGTGTAATCAGCTGTTATCAATCAACTTTGGAAATTCCCTTGTGGCTTGACATTTTTAAGGACTGGCCTAGTCTTCCTGTTGGAACCCATCCAAACCCCAGAGGAGGGCTTTTTGTCTCAATCGCAGATACTAATAAACAGAAATACACATGGTATTTTTATTTGTCTTGTTTTTGGATGAGGTAGATTAGTTGGCTATGCATTTGTAACTATGTCCTCTTTTAAAAGGTGGATTGGAATATACAGTAGTTATTAGCATTTGTTAGATTTTGTTTTATACAGCTAATTTTGAAAATGGACCCCTTTATGGAAATTATACCATTGGTAAAGCAGTATATTGAATTCAAGAACCATTTTCTTGATTTGAAAGGGTAAGGTTGGAAAAATAGTTCACAGTCAGTTTAGAGTCTTATGATTGGTTTTCTCCCCAAGTTTAAAACTAAATGTTGGTTTTGGAGGGAAGTCTGTATGTGAGCTAACTCTTACACTGTTCCTATGAAATACATGCCCTTATCAATACTAAAAATTCTATAGGTAAGGAGACGGAGCCTTAGGAAGATTCTTTAAAAAACTGGCCCAAGTTTTCATAACTAGGAATGAGAAGAGTAAGAATTTAAACATAGATCTTCCTGACTCCAAATTTCTACCACTCATTTTGACATCAAACATCACCATCCTCCCCAGTTTTTACCTGCTGTCAGTGACCATAATGATCACCAATTATTTACCTTTTTCTTTAGCTTTTTTACACATGACTTGCTCCAGCCATTTATTTACATAAAG
This sequence comes from Canis lupus familiaris, assembly GCF_011100685.1. NCBI lineage: Eukaryota > Metazoa > Chordata > Mammalia > Carnivora > Canidae > Canis > Canis lupus. The sequence continues at coordinate 15,419,033 of NC_049245.1, read as the reverse complement.
GACAAGTCATAGTTATAGGTATTAAATCTTAGAGTTTCAAAGAGACAAAAGATCTAAAGGAGACCAAAGCAACTGTTGAATGTACAGAAGATAGAGGCAGTAGGAGCAACCTCTTTATTTTCTATTAGGATTCCTTTTAAAAGGTAAAAAGAACATAGGCTTTGTCACCACCAAATGTCCACTCCTAACATTTAATCTGAGTCATTTTTAGTAAACAGAATTGGCACAAGCCAACAATTGCCTATGTATAGAGTTTATAGTGTGGAGAGTTTGCCAAATACTATTACAGTTTTTTTTTTTCTTTTAGATTCCTTACCTTCTCACCCTCCAGAAAAATGTTTAAGTTGTTTTAAAGTCTAAACCACCTGACCTTTTTCATTTTCCCCGTGTGTGTGTGTGTGTGTGTGTGTGTGTGTGTGTGGTATTTGCTATGAGGTACCCCATTTAGGATTTAGGTTCTCATAGGGTCAGGTGCAGGACTTTCAGAATGTGATAACTCCTGAGAAAATGCTGAGAAGATTTTATTATTCCCCTTCTCTCGTCATTATTTTCAAGCATGACTTGAGACATTTTTCTTTATTGGTTTTTCCTCTATCATGATCAAGAAACTAATTTGTGCCAAAATCAGAGTGAGTCAGACAATATGACACATGTATTGGAACCAGTGAACATGGATGTACCGAAATGAGCCTTAGCAAACCCTCTTTCTGGGTGTTTGACCACATGCAACAGGATGGGATGGTGGCTTCACAATGGGTGTGTTTCTTCCACCTCTCCTCCCGCAAACTCCCCTTCCTCTCTTTTCCTGCATGTGTTTCAAAAGGGAGCAATGTCGGATGGGAGAAGCAAGAGCTGCCCTGCAACTATAAATAGTAAAGCCAAGAATTCTGAGTGTTCAGGAGAGGAGGTACAGGGAAATAGAGTGGGAGAGGTAGGAAGCTACCCAAATTTAATCACTCGCACATTGCTTCAAACCAAATCAACTTCTGTGACCTATTAAGAGTATTGAGTAAATATGTGGCGAGCTTCAAACCCGGTCTGAAAACATAAGAAACCAAAACAACAACAGTGACAACAACAAAAGAGGACATAATAAAGATGATCCCTGATAGATAGTCACCTCCCTTAACTTTTTGGAAAAATACGGATATAAGTCAGGACTAATGTGGACCAAAACCCGTGGAAAGATTGATGGAAATTCATTTTAAAAAGCCACACACATGAAAATAATTTACACAGGAGGATTTCTGCACCACAGCTGTGCTGGTTATTTATTTTGGACCAGCTTATGCAAAAAGTGGTACCAAAAACGGACTCCGTTTTTTCTTGATAACCTTACGAATGTCAAATTAGTCCCCTGACCTCAATACCCCCATTCCTGAATAAGCTACTGTTTAGAGGCAGATGGTTTTAGTGTCTCCAGGGGTTCATTTCTTTAGAATTTACTGGAGGACTGCACCCCTGGATTTCATCATTTGTAACCAATGTATCTCTTGGTCCTATTTCTCATACAATTTAAATACATCCAGAAGATATAGAGCAGAAGACAAAAGACTGAATAGAACCACGGCTTAGTGTATGAACCTTCCTCTGCCTTGGTGTGGGTAACCACCATGCCTGTGAAGAGTACTTCTAGACCGATAAAAGTTAAACAAAAGAATTCTTTAGAGCATTGCTGCCCCACCCATGGACCATAGATACCAGAGGATGGAGTCGCATCTGCTTTGATGCTTGCTGTTTTTCCTCTAAACCCCTGAACCAGGAGGAGACAAGTGGTTAGTAAGAGTGCCAGTGCACCTTGCAGGGTGGCATCTTCATTGCACCTTGAAATTTAATAGAGCTTGGTGTCTTGAAGCCAGCCAACACATGTGCAAGGGTGTAACATTTATTTAAGGGATTTGGAGACCAAGGTCTCAAGCGCATGCAATCAGAGGCTTCTGGTGTCGGTATTCATTGAATTATCCTCTTGCAAAAGGATCTGGAGATTGATACATCAAAACTCTGCCTTTGTGAAAGGGGCATGTTTGTATAGTTCTGATCTGATTCATAATCATATTCATTATTTGGATTTATACACTGCCTTTCTTCCATGTTGCCAAAGTGCTTCTTGACTAATCTAGAATTACAGTGAATTAACTTTTTTAGGTCATTGCAAAGTTCATCTCTTAGGCCACCTCCCAATGGGACAGATTTGTTTTGAAGAAGAACTTATTTCCTGAAAAGAAGCCCTTCATTTATTATGAGAGCCTTTGTTATATTTCTGAAGGGAGGGGTGGTTGTTAAGATTATTTCCCAATGCCTAACGTATAGCCTTGGACATAATAGGTTTAAGACTGATGCATTTCTTCTATAGATCAATGTGTTAAAGTACAAGGAATCAAAGTTATGCTCCAAGACTCAGTCTGTCTGGAATAAAATTTAAAAGGAAGCTAAATCCATTCACTAACACTATCCTCTCTTCACTGAAAATGCTGCATGTTGCTGAAAATCAATTTTGGCAGACATTGAAACTCTCACGGACCCAGACCAATATATTTAATTTAGCTATGTTCTTTTCTCTGATTTTTAATTTCCTTTCTTTTGCCATGTTTATATTAAAATGACTAGAAGCTATAAAAATTAAAATTTTACAAAGCAAGGATTTTTTTTCCTCTCACATTAACCTACTAAAATACAGATGTCAAGTTCTGTTTCATGAGCAGATTCTGTGATAGCACAATAGCAGAAAAGTCAGTTTGCTGTCACTCTTAAAGAATTTTTTACTGTTCTAATATTTGGTAGGCTCAGCTTTATCACAATTGGAACAATGGCCTTTGATTATTTTTTCTGATTTTGTAGAATGTTTTTAAAATAAAGAGAGTAAAGTTGACCTAATGAGACCTGTGAAATATACAAATATGCTGTCTGTTCTTATCAGTGCATTTTAAATTTTAATTTTGCAGTTAAAAAATGAGAACATAGACACTGGATCAACAATTGACCTTAACCTTATTATTAATTCAAAGATAAAACGTGTCAAACATATCACCTTTTGAAATGTGGAAAGTCAATGAAACCATTTACCAGAATAAGCGATGCCTCACTTTACTCTGACCTGATCCTTTTCTTGGGGAAAAAAATAGATGACATCCTCCTGATGGCTTCTTGACAGAGTTGATATAAAACAGACTGGAAAATAAGTCCTAGCCACTAAGTAGAAGTCCAAAGTAAAAGCAGAAAGAAATAGATGATTTTACCACCAGGGGGCGATAAACACTCCAACAAGCCCAAAAGGGTCTGTTCACGGTATTTCTCTTGTATTCTTTCTTTCTGGCGTCCTTGGGACATTTTATATCCATGGGTAAGCATTGGCCTTCTTTATGGACTGGTACTGGAAAGAGAAACAGTGACAAAAAGTCCTTGAGATTGAAAGTGAGGAAGAGGGCCAAGGTGGTTTAAGTGAAGGAGTTAGGGAATTTAACCAAACATTTTACAGACTTAATGTGACCTTTGAAAGCCATACGTGAAGCTTAAAGACACATCAAGAAAAACACATTTTAATCCCTTTGTAGTCACGATTCTTGTGGTTACTATTTGCTATGGACTAAACGTTTGTGTTCCCTTCCAAAATTCATATGTAAAAACCCTAATCCCCAAAGTATTGGTATTTGGAAGTGGAGCTTGATAGGTGATTAGGTCATGAAGGTGGAACCCTCATTAATGGAATTAGTGCCCTTCGAAGAAGAGATGCGGGAAAGATGATCTATCCCTCCTAAGAGGACACAGAAGGAGGGTGTCTATCTGCAAACTAGGAAGAGTTTCTCATTAGGAACCAATTAACTGACAGCTTGATCTTGGACTTCCCAGCCTCCAGAACTGTGAGAAATAAATGTTTGCTATTTAAGCCACCCAATCTATGGTATTTGTTACAGTCCTAATAGAGGAAGGCATGACTGATACTACTTGGCCCTTAGTTTTGCTATCTGAATTTTGAAACACTTGTCTTTTAAGGCCATAAATAGGTTTTTTAAAAAATTATTATTATGAATTCTAGGTATGTTTTCCTAGTTTAATTTTATACTGTTCATTGACTGAATTAGTTTTAATGGAATTAAATTTGTAAAAAGTACATATTAGGGAGAAAAACCATAGACAAAAAGGTCATTCTTTTCAATTTGTTTCTAGTCAGACCTGTAGTTCTTAACCAGGGCACTCCCATTCTCCCAACACATGGGACATTTGGTGATGTTTGAAGACATTTTTGATTGTCACTATGTAGGAGAGGGGTATAGCTCCTAGTATCTACTAGGTAAAGGCCAGAAAAAAATATCTTACTTTGTGCAGGACATCTCTCCACAAAGAATCTGATTCAAAATGTCAATAGTACTGAGATTGAGGAACTCTAGTTCAGAGCAAGACAGATAAGGTAATACATCTTTTTTTTTTTTTTCTTTGAGGTAAATTGTATTAGTTTTTAAAGATGATACTCAGCTAAGATCTCCTGCTCCAGGACAAAGAAAACGTCATTCAGGGTAAGAATAAAGATGTGGTTGTTCCAAGGGGAGAAAGACCCCTATTAAGGGAACATGCAGGTAAGATGGCGGAAATGCCGTCAGTAATTTTGCCAAATCATGGAGAATTAAAGAAAAGTTAGAATTCTACAGATAGATGTGTCAGTTTTCAGAAAGGAAAAGGCAAATCCTGAGACATTGAAAGTGGAGTGGTATCAAGTAAAGAGCCAATCAGTTATTATTAGCCTTTATCTTTCTTTACTTGGCCCAATGGGGCAGACATAGGAGAAGTGATTCGAGTGAACCTTAGTTTCTTACAATTCGTGTAGGGTAGGTGATCCCTTTTGGTAGATAAGTAACATTTCACTAAGCAATGGATTAATTTCATCTTGAACAGGAGTGTCTGGTTCCCATTGCAAGGTTTTGTAGTCTATTCCTATCTCATATTTTATCCAGTCTCAGATGAAAACTGCTGATCAAACTGAAAGTGATTTGGCAGGAGCAAGATCAAAAAGATTATTGCAGAAAAAGAAGCATATGCTAGTGGTGAAGGATAAAACTTTAACAAAGTCCTGAAAATCAGCAACATAAGAAGTTGAAGGAGAAGGAGCTGAGTAGAAGTTTATTTTGAAAACCACTGAAGTAATTTAATGAATCATAACTTCATGTTGAATTCAGGTTAACCCCAAAGTCTTTTGTCTGTGATAATAGATCAGAATGTTCAGAATTTAGACTGCTAAATCTTAGCTCAGGCCACACTGGGAAGAATGCATGTCAAGTATCTCATATCAAGAGACATACAGACAACCTGGAGTATCTGGGGAAGAATGGCTGTGCTGGTGAGGGCCTAGAAGCTGTGCCATGTGATGAACAATTGAAAAACTAGGAAAAGAGAAACAAGGGAGAGGTGAGGGAATTGTTTCAAACTACATTACAGGCTTTAGGGGAGGAGAATGTTTAGGCTTTTAGTGATTGCCCCAAAACAAGGACCTTTAGAAAGCTCAAGAAAGTAATTTGGGTTCAGAATAATAAACTGTTTAAAGATGAATGGGTTCCTTTGGTGGAATTCCTGTCACCAGAGGCTGGATAATGAAATAGTGTGGCTGTTTGTTTGTTTGTTTGTTTGTTTTCGAGGATGTTGAAACATCAGATAGCATGAGATGGATTTTAAATTATCTTCCAATTTAAGACTTAGTCATTTTTAGATCATCCATTATAAGTATAAAGCCAAATATCTTTTAGGCTGGTCTGATTCCATTAATAAATATTAATGCTATCATATTGATTGTGAAGCAGTTTCAAATTCCCTAAAACAGGGTTTCTCTAAGTGTATGTAACGGGGAAGGGTCTCTTTGCATCTTATATACAAATTTTCATGAGCAAAATATTTAAGATTCTGGCATGTTACATTCTTAGAGAGCCACAGTGCATATTAGCATGTTAGAGGCTCTGAAAAGGATGCAGTTAAAAATAAAAGCAAGTCTTAAATTCCTTAGTGAAGTTGTCAGATTCCTCCATTATACCTTCCCTGATTTTTCGGCTTCAATGTCCATAACTGTCCTTATGAACCTTTCTCTCCAGCCAGCCAGTAAATCCTTTCTTACCTTTTCCGCTCTTTGGATCCTGCCGTTTCCTTTATTTGGAAGATTTTAGTGCCTATATCTGCCCAGGGGCCACCCTTCCTGAAGTCAAAGCCTAACGGAATCCCTTTCACTTCTGCACATCACAGTCTACAAGTGGTGCATTTCATGAGGTTTACTTGTTGTCCTCTGATGTGTGTTACAACACCTGGTATCATGTTTATCACCAAGTAGGCATTCAATAAATCCTTCTAGAATTATTAATGGAGCCATAAGGCAATTCTATTCACTCATACTAGGTTGGTGTAAATATTCTTAATATTAAGGGCATAGTCTGTTATAATCCCAAAGAACAAATGGAAAATGTTCATGTTAAATATACTTTTTTCTTTTTTTAGGCAAAGCATCCAAGTAGTCCATAGTGATTTTTTTTTTTAAATTACTATCACCTAGTGACTCTTGTTTCAGACTAGATGAGTACCTCCCAGATAAAGGGGTGGCTTTGAAGAGATTACTATAGTTCAGTGAATTAGCCCTGTTTTCAGTTTTAGTTATTCTATTTTTTAATATTCGGTTTTTATTAGAGATTCATAGCTACCAGATAACTGGTTTCTCACCAGAGAATGGACTAACATAGTGATTTTGCTCTGTGAATAAATCTAGTGTATTCTAGGTCATCCTGTCAACTTCATCTAGAAAGAGAGAACGGTTTTTGACTCAAGTTGTTTGAGATCTTGCCCTGGGAACCTACTTAAAACTCTCTAAACAACTGAAGTGACAGAGCTTAAGGCTGGCAATGATAATCCTTTTATAAATCTACAAGCAAGAGAGATTTGCAAAAATATAATCAGTGCTTTCCTATCCCCACCCCACACCCCCAGCTTCTTTTTCCCCAGGAGAATGTAGTGAAAACTTCCCGAACCAGGTAGTTTCAACACCTAATCCAGAATCACAAATGGAATCACCTTAGCCATATTTATTTTTATTTTTTAAGGATTTTATTTATTTATTCATGAGAGACGCAGAGAGAGAGAGAGAGAGGCAGAGACACGGGCAGAGGGAGAAGCAGGCTCCACGCAGGGAACCCCATGTAGGACTTGATCCCGGGACTCCAGGATCACACCCTGGGCTGAAGGGAGGCGCTCACCCACTGAGCCACCCAAGCATCCCGTGACCTTAGCTATACAGAAATGGGAAGTCCATCCAAATGGAAGAGATACCACAGAAAGGGCATATTTTCAAATAAGCATGTTGAAATGCTTTACCAAATGAGTTCTGTGTGTAATAATTTCCTTCCCTAATAGAATTTTGTCTAGTACCTCTCTCAAAATTTCATCCTCCACATTGTATAACTTAGAGCTCAAGTCTGTAATTAGAGAGATTAGTTTTCTAATGAACAACAGTTATTATTAACTAAAATTATCCTAAAGTTTGAATTAAGAAAAAGGTGAAGGTATTTATTTAGAAAATGTTTCATCCATCTCAAAGAACTTTTTTATTGAAATAAAGCTAGAAAATAATTGAAGTTTAAAAAAATTAAAAAGTTCATGCATATAGAATATATACACTGTCTTTTCTTCAAAAAGAATTCATTGAACAATTACTTAGTAGATCTTATTTTTCCTTTTATCTTCTTTATCTATGGCATAATACCAGGATTAAGGAGCATAATTGTAATTAGCTTACCATTTCATAGCCCTTTAGTGGTTAATATCAAATCCCTGAAAAGCTGTGATTCAGTATCCAGAAATGTCTAGTCAAAAGCCAAGTGCACCAAAGGTAAACAGAAATAGAAAGAAAATTACTTTGTTTTCACTGAGTAATGAAATAAATCTTCTACAAAGATGTACAAATGAAGAAATTCAGAGTTCAATTCTAACGCTTTGAAATATTTTACCATTTATTTCTTTCCTGAAAGCTTTTAGCCAGAAATTCATTTATTTTTCCAGATGAGAAGTGGAGGTGTAGGGCAGCCTGGGTGGCTCAGTGGTTTAGAGCCCCTTCAGCCTAGGGTGTGATCCTGGAGACCTGTGATGGAGTCCCACATGGGGTTCCCTGCTTGGAGTCTGTTTCTCCCTCTGCCCATGTCTCTGCCTCTCTCTGTCTCTCTCTGTGTCACTCATGAATGAATAAATAAAATCTTCAAAAGAGAGAGAGAGAGAGAGAAGTGGAGGTGTGCTGTGCCCTACTCAATTGCTCTTATCATATGATCAAGTTTTATTTTTTATTTATTTATTTTTTTTTGATCAAGTTTTAATTAAAGATTTTAGGTAAGGAAAATCCAAGCATCAGAAAAAGACATTTGTGTCTTTTTAAAAAATATTTATTTTATTTATTTATTCATGAGAGACATACAGAGAGAGGCAAAGACATAGACAGAGGGAGAAGCAGGCTCCACGCAGGGAGCCTGATATGGGACTCGATCCCAGCACCAGGATCATGCCCTGAGCCAAAGGCAGACACTCAACCACTGAGCCATCCAGACATCCCCATTTGTGTCTTTCAACATGCAACATCTAAGGCAATTGCTACTTAGGCAGTTAGGGCTTCTTCTCTTTGCCTCCGTGGAATGGCTGATTATTTACCCTCATCATTCTTCCACTTGCTTATTAGCCTGAGCAACTCTCCCGGTGCTTCTCTATTTTTTCTGACTCTTCTATCCACCTTCCTTTAAGCAACTTATTAGGCATGCTTCACATCTGGCTGTCTCTATGCTTTTTTTTTTTTTTTTTTGATAAACACGTGAATTCCAAGTGTAGGAGAGGAAAAATTTTATTCTTTATCCTATTAGATTCAATACCTAGGGCTATGCAAATTAAACTGCCAAAAGGCAAGTTAATAGGAGAAAAAGCATACAAATTATATTTAATGTTAATATTTTAATTTTTACATATAGATGGCATTCTCACAGAAAGGAAAGTGAAAAGCCCAAAGAAGCAGTGAAGCCCATGAGTGTATATACCATTTTAAAGAAGAGTGACAAATCTGTGGAAAAGTTTCAATACAACAGAAAAGGGCTTCTAGGAGTGGTAACTTGTGATGAAATAAATATATGAGGGAAATTAATGGAAGGTAAGGGTTATTTCAATAAGGTTTGCTAACGAGATTCAAGCTGGTGCTGTCTCCAGTGATGAGTTGAACTCATGTTCGTGGTGTTGAGTGAGGAGAGATACCTTCAGAAATGGAAATCTATGCCCCACCTTTAGGCAGAAAGTGGAAGGCAGCTTTCCTATGCTGTTTTTCAGCTGCCTTCAGTTCAAAATAATTCTCATGCCAAAAAGACATATATTGGGATGGCATATTTGTTTTTAATTTAAAATAAATTAATTAACATATAGTGTATTATTAGTTTCAGAGGTAGAGTTTAGTGATTCAGTAGCTGCACACAACACTCAATGCTCATTATATCAGGTTAATGCCCCTCACCCAGATGGTATATTCTGATTGCCTTCCCACGCTTTCCTGGGAGGTCACTTTGACTGAGACACATTCCTGTATTCATATCTAACCAGTGCTCTACTTAGCTTAGTGAAGAAGGTCTTTGGGACATAGGTAGGGCAGAGCTTCCAGCCTCTCAGGATCAATATAGGTCTGGGCTCACATTCATATGCGCCCCCTCTCCCTACACCTACCAGGTCTTATTTGTCCCAGTACCTACACTCCAAATACGTGGTCCTGGACTGCTTTCTCTTGTTCTCCATGGCCTAGGGCACTCCTACGGGGTCTTATCCTGGGAATGAGCCAGAGCATTCCTCTGCTTTTTTTTTTCTTTTAAGATTTTATTTATTTATTCATGAGAGACACACACACAGAGAAAGAGAGAGAGAGAGGCAGAGACACAGGGAGAAGCAGGCTCCATGCAGGGACCCTGACGTGGGACTCAATCCTGGGACTCCAGCATCACTCCCTGGGCTGAAGGCGGCGCTAAACCGCTGAGCCACCCAGGCTGCCCATTTCTCTGCTGTCTTTCCAGTGTATCCCTATGATGGCATAAAGTATCCATCATGCTTCCTCAGAACTTTCCTTTTTAATTCTTAGCCATCTTCCTCCCCCCACCCATCCTCCTGCTCCTTTATGTTTTTTTTTTTTTTCATTTTATCCCAGTAAGTTCTGCATCTTTCAAAATAAAAGCTTCAAGTTTCAAATGTATTATTTTTTCTCATGTGGGCTTCAGGAACACTTTTTGGATATTAAAGAATTTAAATGTTATTCTTTCTCTTTGAAGCTATAACAATACTAAATTATGATACTGTGGTTGCTGATAGATGACTTAGTGGTTTATATACAAGGAAGTTGAGAGTAGAAAAGCATGAAAATAGATATTAAATTGCTATATACTTTGTTGACAAAATAAAAGCCACTACTTGGAATCCACCTCTTCTCACTCCATATATCAAACCTACAGCCTTGCTTAGATCTTTCTCCACTGTCTTCCTTTATATATATATATAGTATATGTATGTATATATACATACATATACATATGTATATGTATAGGAGGAGCTAGCTCTAGCTCCTATCAAAGGTACATGTTACTTTTCTGCTTTTGCTTATTAGTGGACTTCATTCTTGAAATTGTGTCCTCTCTTTTCTGCATTACCAAACTCCCCTGTTGTTAGATTTTTCCTATTTGCATACAGACATGATTATATCTTAGAATTGTAGCCCTTCCATCTCATATTATCCTCCACCATTTCCTGTTCCTTTCCCATCAGTATATCTTGAAAAGGAAATGTGACCATTCTGTTTCCACTTCTTCATCGCCCATTCTCAAGCTCCACTGGAACTGGTCTTGTCAAGATTCATGATAACCTACAATGGCCAGAGCAAAGAACACTTTCTGCCTTCCAGTTACTTGATCTCAGATCAGCAGTTGATCTAATTGTTCATTGCCACATTTTTTCTAGTTAATATCCCTTGACATCATAGTCCCAGCCAAGGGATGAGCCTTTGCTGGTTCTTCCTTATGTGCTTGAATTTTAAACTTTGGCGTCTTATGAGGCATTCTCTTCTCTCTCTCTCGTTCCCCTCCCTTCTCCGCTGTTCTCTCCTACCTCCTTTTTCTCCCCTGAACTATTTGCCTGCTTTGCTTCCTTACATAAAATTTCTTTGTAGGTGAGCTCATCCACATTCATGGCTTTAAGCAACATTCTATATACATTCTACAACAGTGAGGACTGTGTCTCTTACTGTTACTAGTGCCCCACTGTCTATTGCAATGCCTGGAAAGTAGTAGGTTCTTGTGTTAGTTAGCTCAGGCTGCCATAACAAAATACTATAGACTGGGTGGCTTAAACAACATTAGTTCATTTTTCAGTTCTAGAGGCTGTGAAGTCTAAGGTTAAGGGACCAGCAAAGTTGGTTTCATTCTGAGGCCTCTTCTCGTGGCTTGTAGGCAGGTGCCATCTCCCTGTGTGTGCATATGACCTCCTCTTTGTGCTGGTGCTGAGAGATAAGCTCTCTGGCATCTTTTTTTTTTTTTTTTTTTTTTATAATAGTACCAGTCTCATCAGATCAAGATCCCATCTGACTTTATCTAACCCTTTTTACCTCCCAAGGGCCCCATTTCTAAATACTATCACATTGGGGATTGGAACTCCAAGATACGAATTTTGGAGGAATAAAAACATTCAATCTGTAACAGCTCTTAACAAATACTTTCGAATAAACTGTTGACTATTTAAATTTATTTATTTATATTTACTGGTGAATTTCCTTCCTATTTCAATTGAAATATAATTGAAAAAAAACATATACTGTGCAGATTTAAGATGTACATGTTAATTTGATACATTTATATATTGTACTATAATTGCCATTGTAGTTATAATTAGCACCTCTATCATGTTACTTAATTATCACTTCTTTTTAGTGGAATAATTAAGTTCTAGTCTCTTAGCAACCTAGATGATAATAATACAATATTGTTGTCTATGTTTACTGCATTTTGTGTTAGATCTCTAGAGCTTATTTACTACTCATTACAGGCTTGTACCCTTAAACAGCATCTGTCCTATCCTCCCTCCACCTTCATCCCCTGGTATCCACTATTTTCTTCTTTGTTTCTACAGAATTGGCTTTTAGATTCTACATATGAGTGATACAATACAATATTTGTCTTTATCTGTCTGGCTTATTTCACTTAGTATAATGTCCTCAAAGTCTATCTATGTTGTTGCAAATGACTAGATGCCCTTCTCTGGCAGAATAATATTACAATAATATGTAATACATAAATATAGTAGTAGAAGATATATACTACATCTTTTTTGTCCCTCATCTCTTGATGGGCAAGACAGTATGGCATTGGCATAAAAGTAAATACATAGATCAGTGGAACCGAATGAAAAGCCCAGAATTAAGTCCCTGCATATATAGTTAACTAATATTTGACAAGGGAGCTAAGAACACAAAGGGGGAAAGGATAGTTTCTTCTACAGATGGTACCAGTAAAACTGGATAAACACATGCAGAACAATAAAATTGGACCCCTGTTTTACACCGTTCACAAAAATTAACTCAAAATATATCAAAGACTTAAACATAAGACCTGGTATACTATAAATTTCATAGAAGAAAACATAGGGAAGAACTTCCTCAATATTGGATTTGGCAGTGATTTATTGGCATGACACTGAAAGTACAAACAACAAAAGCAAAATCAACAAGAGAGACTACATCAGAATAAAAAGCTGTGCAACAAAAGAAATAATAAAATGAAAAGGGAGTCTACAGAATGGGACAAAATATTTGCAAATCATGTGTCTGATAAGGGATTAATGTCCAGGATATATGAAGAACTCCTATAACTCAATAGCAAAAACAAAACAAAACAAAAAACAAAACTAAAATTCAAATAGCACAATTTAAAAATGGGCAAAGTACATAAATAGACCTTTTTTTCCAAAAAAGATAGAGAAATAGCCAACAGATGCATTGAAGGGTGTTCAACACTACTGACCATCTGGGAAATGAAAATCAAAATCTCAGTAAGGTATCACTTCACACCTATTAGAATGGCTAGTATCAAAAAGACAAGTGATAATAAATGGTGGTGAGGACATGGAGAAAAGGCAACCCTTATGCATTCTGGGAATGTAAATTGGTACAACCACTATGATAAACAGGGTGGAGGTTTCTTAAAAAACTAAAAATAGAATGACTATATGATTCAGCAATCCCACTTCTGGGTATATATCCTAAGGAATGAAAAAAGTTATAATGTTAAAGATATATCCCCATATTCACTGCAGTATTATTTAGAGTAGCCAACAGATGGAAACAACCTTAAGTGTCCATGATGGATGAGTGGATAAGGAATTTGTTATCTATCGATTGATCCGTCATGCAATATTATTCAGCCTAAGTAAGAAGGAAATCCTGCCATTTTCTGCAACATGGATGAACTTACAGAGCATTATGCTAAATGGAATAAATCAGATAAAGACAAATACTCTATGATGTCACTCATAAATGGCATCTTTTTTTTTAAGGTTTTATTTATTCATCTAAAAAAGAGAGACAGCAGTGCGAGAGAAGGAGCATGAGCTGGGGGGAGTGGCAGAGGGAGAGGAAGAAGCAGGCTCCCCACTGAGCAGGGAATTCAATATGGGGCTTCATCCCAGCACTCTGGGATCATGACCCAAGCCAATGGCAGATGTTCAACCAACTGAACTGCCCAGATGCCCCTCATTTGTGGAATCTTAAAAAAAGTACCAAACTCATGAAAACAGATAATATTTTGGTGGTTACCAGGGGCAGGGTGTGGGAGAAATGGGTGGTCAAAGTGTACACACTTGGAGTTTATAAGATGAACAAGTTTTGGAGATCTAATGTACATACAGTATGATGACTATAGTTACCAATTACTGTATTGTATTATAATACTTGGAAGCTGCTAAGAGAATAAATCTTAAAATTTCTTACTATTTGCATACATTTAAAAAAGGTAACTATGTGAGGTGATGCATGTCATCTGAACTTAAGGTAACATTTCACTATATATATATTTTATTTATATTATAAATATATTTTACATATAAATATATATATATATAATTATGTCATATACTTTAAACTTATAGAATAACATTTGTAAATTCTATGTCCAGAATGCTAGGGCAAAAAGGATGATTTAAGTGCAGTTTTTGAGATTTATGCTTCCTTTTAAAATGTGTTTGAATCTGGTCTTGCAAAGTCTTTAAATACTATATTGGTCTTTCTTTCTTCTTGAGGTCCATGGATGACTTAGATATAAAAGCCAATATAGCTTTATTATGAATATGAAGTTCTGAGTAATCCTACACAGTGTAGGGTTGATAATGTTGATAATTTGGACCAATAATTAATTATTTGTTGAGGGGAGATATGGGGATGAGGAAGGTTGTCCTGGGCAAGGTAGCATGTTTAACATCATCTCTGATCCATTGGATGCCAGTAACACACGTCCAGTCCCTTGTTTTGATCATCACAAATTTATTCAGACACTGTCAGTGCTCAGAAAGAGTGGTGGTGGCAGCAAATTGTCTCCCACTCTCCCACTGAGAACCATGATACTAAAGGATATTCTTCTCAGAAAAACTGGCCTAAGAATCAAAAGTTTCTTTTCTCTGTTAGAGTTCATTCAGCTCAAAATTGGCCTTCTCCCACAATACTTTTTCACTATACTCTAAATTCATTATTCCCTCCTTATCTATTTAGCGCTTTTTCAGACTTTGTTTACCATTATGTAAATACTTCTCAGATTTTTGTTGTCGTTGTTTTAATATGCATATATTATTTTTCCTAATGACCTTTGACTTTGTGGAGATCAGGGACTATTAAATTCTTTTTATTTAATTTCGTGAAGAAGGGAGGCACTGAAGGGAGTCTTTTTTTTTTTTTTAAGATTTATTTATTCATGAGAGGCACACAGAGAGAGGCAGAGACACAGGCAGAGGGAGAAGCAGGCTCCTTGCAGGGAGCCTCATGCCGGACTCTATCCCCTAAGCCCCAGGGATCACACCCTGATCTGAAGGCAGATACTCAATCACTGAGCCACCCAGGTGTCCCTGAAGCAAGTCTTTAACTAGCAAAAGCAAGTGTAAAAGTATCTACCAAAGATCTGAGCTCACCTTATCAAGTGTGAAGTTATAAATTAGCATGTAAAATGTTATGTTGTAAGAGACCCTTCACATTTTCCCCTTTAATTGTGGAAGTTGATTAATTTTATTAGACTATTTTAATTGCTTTTCACTCCAATCAAGTGTACTTTGGAAAGGTTTAATGTTAGAACTATCCACCTATGCTATTTCAATAGAGAAAAATAGATGTGTGGGTGTTGTTTTAAATTCAGGCACAATAGATTGTGTCTGAGTGAGTAGAGGTTATTGGTTTTTAACCTGGTCTTAATTTGGGAAGTTAAATTATACAGCTCTGAAAATAGGAGTAGGTAATGGAAAGACAAGCACACTTAAAATGTGAAAGGAGTTGGATATGATTCTTCCCTGTTCTGCCCTGGGAAGTCCCTCTGAAGTCACAGGGAGGTCCCTGAACCCAGCTGGGACAGGAGCAGCCTTGAGACTTCCATGGAGACATCCACTTGGATGGCTGTAAAGTGGGGCCAGTGAACTCATTCCTAATAACCAGTCAACTCCTTTTAGTTCATTTTCCAGGGCAAGATTAGATCATGTTGGAAACCTTACCAAATAACCTTATAAAAAGAGATGAACTCACTCCCAATTTTCATCAGGTTTTGAAGCAAAACCATAAAAACCACTATCCCACCTCAGGCTACTGGAAACAAATTTGCATTTCATTCTCAGGAACAGAAATATCTCTAGGCAAATATTTCAGTGAGGGGAGTGCCTGTGTTTCTTACCTTCTCAAGAAACCACTTTGTCGGGTACTTGATCTGGAGACCAATATAGCCCAGTAGCCCATTATTGCCATGCAGACTGGATGAGGTTTAAAAGCAATTTGGAAGATTTATGTTCCTCATTTTGAGAAGAGTCAGAGCTCTTTCAAACTCATTCTTCCAATGAAGAATTGATATGATTTGATCACAGCCAGTCCTTCAGGTAGCCTATGTGCTGGATCTTTTTCTTTAAGAATTCACAGTAACTTTTCCAATGGAAACTTCCTCTAAATGTAGCACTTCTTTGATTTACCAGGCATTGTGTGACGTGATGAAGGCACTTGTTTGCTAAGTGTCATAAGGACCAGTGAATCTAAAGGGCAAAGATCAGGTGGCTAGACATCCAGAGGCTTTTATTCACACTAACACTACTTTATTGACACTTACATTCAGTAAAATACATGCAACTTCAGCATATAGTTCAATGAATTTTGACCTGTGTACATCCCTGTCACCCAGATCATAAGGAATATTTCCACCACCTCAGAAAGTTACTTTGCATTGATTAATGAGTCCACCTTCCCTCAAAAGTCAACTAGTACTCTGAGTTTTTATCACCATGATGATTAGTTTTGTTTTCTTCTTGAACTTCATACAAGTGGAATAATGCACTATGTACTCTTTTTGAGGGGTGGGGTGGGGGGTCTGGCTTCTTTGACTTAGCATGATATTTGTGAGATTTATCTATGCCACTGCATGCATTTGTTGTTTGTAACTATTTATTGCTGAGTTGTATTTCACTGTATGAATATATCACATTTAGTTGACCCATTTTCCTGTAGACTTCTTTTTTTTCAGTTTGGAGTTCTTATGAATAGTGCTGCTATGAGCATTCATGTATGTACAGGTCAGTTTGTAGAATTCATGTACTCATTTCTCCAGGATAAATGCCTAAGAGTATAATAATTTAGTCATAAAGTAAGTGTGGCTTTATTAGAAACTGCCAAACATTTTCCCAAAGTGATTGTATTATTTTACATTCTTGAACCAGTAATGCATGAGTTCTGGTTGCTCCATATCTTCATCAATACTTGGTATTATCAATTTTTGATGGACACAAAGTGTTTAATCTCCAGTGCCCATTCTACTATAGATAGTAGTGTCTATGAACAAAATGAAAGAGAGTGGGAAAGGAACTTTTAAAATGTATTAAATGAGGAGAAGTTTCCATTTGCCTGACTCATCTTCTACACCTTGTTTTAAAGGACGTTTCTTGGTTTCCTATTTGTAATACTGAAAGTGACTGTTGACTGATAAACATTGCTTTCTGCTTCAACTCTAGAGCATAATTCTAACTCCAGCTCTCTTCTTTCTGCTCAGAACCTATTAGCTTATTTTGCTCCCATGTAGGTCCACATATGTTCAACTTAAGAAAAATTCCTAGACACCTACTATTAAATTTATGTGTTATAAATTAGAAGAAACTTACTAGTACAGCAATAAATTAAATGGGATTAAAAAATATTCCCCAATCAGTTCCCATTGATAACAAGGGAATTTGCTGTTAATTGAAAGATAATCTATTTTTAATTCTGAGTATATCATATGCTATACCAGTATTTATTTCAAAAGGTACTTATTTCAAATTGTAAGTTGGTAGGGAAAAATAGCAATCCCTTTCTTTATCTTTTACTTTTCATTTTGAAATAATTGTAGTCTTATGAAAATCTTCAAAAACTTTGAAGATTCCTCTATCTCCTCAGTCAGATTCACCAAATTCAAATATTTTATCACATTTGTTTTATCATTTTCTTTACCTATCTCCATACATATTAATATTTTTTCTGAAAATTTTGAGAGTAATATATATAATACTCCTTTTCTCCTAAATATTTGTTTATTTCCTAAAACTAGGGTATTCTTTTACACAATTACACTGCAGTTATGAAAATAAAGAAATGATAATTCATAAAATAGTAGTTTCTAATAGTAGATTCTAATTGTTCACATTTTGCCATTTGTTTTAGTGATTTTGTTTTATGGCAAAATAGAGTTTTCCTTATCCAGGATCCAGCCTAGGATAACTTGTTGAAATGACTGGTTCTGTCTCTTTTTTTTTCTCTTAATGTGGAACAATTCTACTGTCTTTCTTTTATCATCTTGGCATTTTTGAGGAATGTGAATAATTGCTTTTGTCTTTCAATTTGGGTTTGTCTAATATCTCCCCATAATTAAATTTATGTTATAATTGGTGGAAAAAAGCCACAGATGGTATATTGTGTCCTTCTCAGTGTGTCATATTAAGAAGGCAAATGCATATTTTGCCAAATATTGGTAATACCTTTGATCATTTGTTTATGGTCATGAATGCCAGGTTTCTCCATACTAAAGTTAGTCTTTCCTCTTGGTAATTAATAAATGTCTTGAGGCAAAATCCTTGAGGCCATATAAATATCCTGTTGTTCATCACCCAACAGACTTATCACCCATCAATGATATTTTCTTGAGACTACTATTACTAAGTTTATTTGCTAAATGTTGAATTATTATATCTTTTATATCTTCCACATTTGCTACTTGGTATTCTATTCTAAGGAAGCATTCTTTCTTCCTCTTCACTTATTTGTTTTTTCTTCATTTTTATGTGAACTCATAGATTCTTACTTTATGCTGTGGATTATGATTTTTGTTATCACTACTTCTTTTAATGGTCAAACTATCCTAAATCCTTTGATGATTTTATTCTTGAAACTATGGTGAAATAATATGCTTTACATTAAACTGTCATCATTATATGCTGGGTAACTGAGCCATTTAGGTGAATGAAAAAGAAATTAATACATAATAAATACATAGATAACTGAAATAGATTTTAAAATATTTTACTTATTTATTTATTTTTAAATATTTTATTTATTTGTTCATTAGAGATACACAGAGAGAGGCAGAGACATAGGCAGAGGGAGAAGCAAACTCCCCATGGACCTCTATCCCAGGACCCCGGGACCACTACCCAAGCCAAAGGCAGACTTTCAACCACTGAGCCACTCAGGTGCCCAAAGATCTTATTTATTTATCTGAGAGAAAGACAGCAAGAGAGAGCATGAGCTGGAGGTGGAGAGAGGGAGAGGGAGAAGCAGACTCTCTACAGAACAGGGATCCTTAACAAGGGGCTCAGTCCTAGGATCCCAGGATCATGACTTGAGCTGAAGGCAGATGCTTAACTGACTTAGCCACCCAGGTGCTCTGATAACTTAAATAGATTTTATTCAATAGATTTTCTAATCTATTAAAATAAAGTCTGTTAGACAGAATAATGTCACCCCAATGTATGTCAATGCATTAATATCCTAAACATTGGAATATGTTAACATTGCATGACAATAGAGATTTTGCAGATGGAATTAAATTTGCTAATCATCTGACCCAAAAAAGATCATCTTGGATTGTTTGGGTGGGCCCAGTGTAATCTGATGGGCCTTTTTAAACAGAAGAGGAGGGGGCCAGAGTCAGAGAGAGATGAGACATGAGAAGTAATCCACTTGCCATTGCTAGCTCAGAATATGAAAGGGGCCATAAGCCAAGGAGTGTAAGGGGCTTCTAAGAGACAGCTCAGTTGACACCTGACAAGGAAATGGGGACCTCAGACCTAAAACCTTCAGACAGACTTCTGTAAATACCTGCATGAGCAAGAAAACATATTTTCCCCTGAGACCCTCCAGAAAGTATTGGTAGTCTCAATTTTAGCCTAGTGAGACCATGTCACACTTCTTACCTATAGAACCAGAAAATAATATATTTTTTGTTTTTCTTAAGCCACTAGGGTTGTGACAGTTGCTTATTACAGCAATAGAAAACTAATACATGGACTCTGTGACCACACATGGTCTATGGTCCCATCTATACAATTAGTTATATATTCTCACCCTTTCTCATTTATTCACTCTGTCTCTTTTTCTATGTATCTCTCTTCCTCCTTTCTGTTTCAATCCCTTTCTACTATGTCTTGGTTTTCTCCTGTGTGTGTGTGTGTGTGTGTGTGTGTGTGTGTGTGTACGCATTCACATTACTTAAAGCGGCTAATGAATAAAACCTAAACTCTTGCTGTGGAAACCAAGAAGATAGTAACATGGTAGTAGAAAGCCAATAAACACAAATTAGCAGCAGGAGATCTTTGAACTTTTGAAAGCTGCACTCCTAACCTTTCTGTTATTTGCAGTGTGTTTTTGCTGCTTCCTTAGGGGAATCACCTAAAATGGTTTTGACTTGAGTATTACATAAAATATCTCCAAAGAGTTGTTTTGCCAAGCCACACATAACATGCTAATATTTTTCTCAAAAGACTTTAACGTAGCAATCAGTCTTCTTAAAAAATAGCATGTTTCCCCCTATAACTTGGCTTCATCTTTGAAGCTTGTGGTAAACATAATTAAATAGTCTGGAACAGATTTGAATACTTAATGGCATGCTGGACAGAAGCCAGTACTTATTCTAGGTGAGACTGGTTGGTTGGGCAGGTATCTCTAACTTTGTGTAATTACCATATTCTAGAGAAGTTGTGGTCAAATTATATTTTCGTAAATAAAACCACCTTTTAGAATGATGAGTGGAGTTTGCTGTATGAAGAGATCTTATGGTGAATTGTTTGTGAACCATCAGTTCATAATGTGGGGGTATGTGTGGTGGAGGGGATGGTTCCAGGTAGTTTCACTGTACAAGTATACCTCAGAGAAATTGCAGGTTCACTTCCAGACCACCACAATAAAGCAAATATTGCAATAAAGTGAGTCAGATGAAGCTTTTGGTTTCCCAGTGCATATAAAAATGATGTTATACTGTTGCATTTCTATATACTAATAACGAAAGAGCGAAAAGGGAAATTAAGAAAACAATCCCCTTTACAATTGCACCAAAATAATAAAATACCTAGGAATAAACTTAACCAAAGAGGTGAGAGACCTGTACTCTGAAAACTATAAAACATTGATGAAAGAAATTGAAGATGACACAAACAAATGGAAAGATATTTCATTCTCATGGATTGGGAGAACAAATGTTAAAATGTCCATACTACCCAAAGCAACCTATAGATTTAATGCAATTCATAGCAAAATATCAATGGCATTTTTCACAGAACTAGAACAAAGTATTCTATCCCAAAATTTGGGGAACCACAAAAGACCCACCAAATAACCAAAGCAATCCTAAAAAAGAAGAACAAAGCTGAAGGTATTACAATCCCAGATTTCAACATGTACTACAAAGCTGTAGTAATCAAAACAGTATGGTACTGGTGCAAAAATAGACACATAGATAAATAGAACAGGATAGAAACCCCGGAAATAAACCCATCATTATATGTTCAACTAGTCTTTGACAAAGGAGGCAAGAATATGCAATGGGGGAAAAGACAGTCTTTTCAACAAATGGTATTGGGAAAATGGGACAGCTACATGCAAAGTAATTAAACTGGACCATTTCCTTATACTAAACTCCAAAATAAACCCAAAATGGATTAAAGGCTTAAATATGAGACCTGAAACCATAAATATCCTAGAAGAGCACAGGCAGTAACCTCTCTAACATTGGCTGTAGATATGTCTTCTGAGGCAAGGGAATCAAAAGCAAAAAATAAACTATCAGGGTGACATTAAAATGAAAAGCTTCTCCACAGCAAAAGAAACAGAAGCAAAGCTACAAAGTACCTACTGTATGGGAAAGATATTTGCAAATGACATATCCAATAAGGGGTTACTACCTAAAATATATAAAGAACTTAACTCAATACCTATAAACCAAATAATCGAATAAAAAATGGGCACCAGACATGAACAGACATTTCTCCAGAGAAGACATACAGATGGCCAGCAAACATATGAAAAGATGCTAAACGTCACTTATCATCAGGGAAGTGCAAATCAAAACCCCAGAGAGATAGCACCTCACAGTTATCTGGCTAAAATTGAAACACAAGAAACAACAAGTATTGAAGAGGATGTGGAAAAAGGAAACCCTTGTGTACTATTGGTAGGAATGCAAACTGGTACAGCCACTGTGGAAAACAGTATGGAGGTTCCTCAAAAAATTAAAAATAGAATTACCATATAATGCAGTAATTCCATTACTGAGTATTTGCCCAAAGAATATGAAAACTGATTCAAAAGACAGAGACACCCCTATGTTTATTAAAGCATTATTTACAATAGTCAAATTATGGAAGCAACCCAAGTATTCATCAGTAATGGATAAAGGAGATGCAGTGTGTGCATATGTGTATAACAATGTTATAAAAACGAATGAAATCTTGTCACTTACAACATGGGTATGATCCAGAGGGCATAATGCTAAGTGAAATAAACCAATCAAAGAAAGACAAATACCATATGACTTCAGTCATATGTGAATTTTAGAAACAAATTAAAAAAGAGAAAAACCAAAAAATAGACTCTTAACTACAGAGAACAAACTGATGGTACCAGATGAGAAGTGGATGGAGGGAATGGATAATATTGGTGAAGGGAATTAAGAGTACACTTACTGTGATCAGCAGTGAATAATCTACAGAATTTTTCAATCACTATATTGCATCCCTCAAACTAATATAACACCATATGTTAGTTATACTGGAATTAACATTTTAAAAAGTTATATTTATACTATATTGTAGTCTTTTAAGTGTGTAATAGCATTATGTCTATAAAACAATATGTATACCTAATATTTTATTGCTAAAAAATGCTAACCATCATCTGAGATTTTTAGTGAATCCTATTCTTTTTGCTGGTGGAGAGCCTTGCCTTGATGTTGATGGCTGCTGATTGATCAGGATATTGGTTCTGAAGGGTGGAGTCACTCTGGCAATTTTAAAAAATAAGATGATAATGAAGTTTGCTACATTGATTGACTCTTCCTTTCATGAACAATTTCTCTGTAGTATGTGATACTTTTTGATAGCATTTTGCTCACAGTAGAACTTCTTTCAGAATTGGAGTCCATTCTCTCAACCCTGCTGCTGCTTTATCAAGTTAGGTTATGTTCTTTTTTTTTTTTTTTCTATTGTTATTTCAACAGTCTGCATGGTATCTTTACTAGGAGTACATCTCAAGAAACCCCATTCTTTGCTTATCCATAGAAGCAATTCATCATCCACTTAGTTTTATCATCAGATTGCAGCAATTCAGTCACATCTCACACTCCACTTCTAATTCTAGTTCTCTTGCTGTGTCCATTTCATCTGCAGCCTTGAACCCCCCAAAGTCATCCATGAGGGTTGGAATCAACTTCCTCTAAACTCCTGTTCTGGCAGCCCAGGTGGCTTAGCGGGTTTTGCGCCGCCTTCAGCCTAGGGCGTGATCCTGGGGTCCCGGAATGGAGTCCAACGTCGGGCTCCCTGGCATGGAGCCTGCTTCTCCCTCTGCCTGTGTCTCTTCCTCTCTCTCTCTCTCTCTCTCTCTAGCTCATGAATAAATAAATAAAAATCTTTAAAAAATATTGCTATTTTGACCTCCTCCCATAAATCACAAATTTTCTTAATGGCATCTAGAATGGTGGCTCTTTTTTTCCAAAAGGTTTTTAATTAACTTTGGCCAGATCTATCAGAGGAAATCGGTATCTATGGCAGCTATGGACTGATGAAATGCATTTCCTAAATAATACGACTTGAAAGTTGAAATTATTCCTTGATCCATGGTTGCAGAATGTTGTATTAATAGGCATGAAAAAAAACCCCATTAATTTCACTGTACTTCTCCATTAGAGCTCTTAGATGACCATGTGCATTGTCAATGAGCAACAATAGCTTGAAGGGATTTCTTTTTCTGAGCAGTAGGTCCCAGAGTGGGCTTAAAATATTTAGTAAACTAAGATGTAAGCAGATGTGCTGTCATCCAGGTGTTGTTCTGTTTATAGAGCACAGGCAGAGAGATTGAGCATAATTCTTAAGGGCCCTAGAATTTTCAGAATGGTAACTGAACATTGGCTTCAAATTGAAGTCACCATTTGTGAAGACACTGTAATAGCCCCAGGGGAGAGGTCCATGTGGTAAGGAATGGAGTCCTCTTACCAATAGGCAGTGAGTTGAGATCTGTAGCCAGCTTCCATGTAAATGAGCCATCTTGAAAGCTTATTTTCTTTCCAGTCTCAAGTCAAGCCTTTAGATGATTGCAACCTCATGAGAAAGCCTTAGTGACCCAACTAAAGTGTTCCCAGATTCCTAACCCTCAGAAACTATGTGAAATAATAAATATTTGTTATTATCAGCTGCTAAATTTTAGAAGTATTTGTTACATAGTGATAAATTTTATACTTTGTATAAATGGAACCATATTCAGGTCCTTTTGCATCTGGCTTCCTTCACACAATATTATATTTTTGATACTCTTCCAAGTTGTTTTGTGAAGTAGTAGTTTCATGATCTCCCACTGCTGTACAGTATTTTGTTGTATAAATACATGGCAACCTATTGCTACTCTATTATTGACTGGCATTTGTATTGTTTCACTTTTCAGTTTTCCGTGGATATACATTTTTGCTCATTTCGATACCTTTTTGTAAGTACTTCTCTATGTTACATGTCTGTAAGTAGAATTTCTGGGTCATAAGTTACATATATAATATAATTATATTTATATTTTCTGAGGTGATTTTATTAATCTGCACTTCCACCAGTTATGGGTAAACCCCATATTCCTAGAATAAAACCAGGTTGATTATAATGTATCTTCTGAATTTGGATCTCACTGAGTATGGGCTTTAAATATTTTGTTTAAATTTTTGAACCTATGCTTAGAGAAATTGGCTTGCAACTTTCCTCTTATAACTGTCCTTTTCAGGTTTTGTTATCAAAGTTATGCTGGTCTCGGAAAACTGGTTAGGAAATAGCTGTCTTTGCTTATTCTCTTAACAAGTTTGTCTAAAATTGGACCTGTTTCTTCCTTAAATATTTATACAATTTTCTGGTAAAAGTATCTACCCTGGAATTTCTTTGTGGGAAGGTTTTAAAATACAGATTTAAGTTATTTAACAGACATGGGATTATTTAAATTTTTAAATTCTCTTTATATATTTTTGTATGTTGTATTTTTCTGGGCACTATTACATTTCTCATACATTTTAAATGTATTAGAATAATACTTTTAATGCTATAGAATATGTGCAGCTAACTCCTTTTTGTTTCTGATGTTCGTAATTTCTACATTTTCTCATAATTCTTACCAGGAGTTTATTATCCTTTTCAAAGAAACAATTTTTCTTTGTTAATTTTTTCTATTATATAGTTGTTTTCTATTTAATTGAATCCAACTTTTATCTTTATTATTTCTTAAATTCTTTTTTCTTTTTGCCTAATTTGCTATTATTTTTAACTTTTTAAAAATGTTTTATTTTAGAGATAGAGTGAGAGAGTGCACATGTGTGCCAGTGGGAAGAGGGTCAGGGGGACAGAGGGAGAAGGAAAGGGAACGGGAGAGAATCACAAGCAGATTCTGTGCCAAGTGCAGAGCACTGTGTGGGGCTAGATCTCAGGACCCTGAGATCATGACCCCAGCTGAAACCAAGAGGACTCAACCCAGTGAGCAACCCAGACTTGAGAGATCAACTGTTTTTAACTTCTTGAGAGATCAACTGAGATCATTCTCAAGCATTTTCATTTTTAAATATATGCAGAAGTATATAAATTCCTCCGAGCAGGACATTAACCTAGCATTTTTTATGTCTTATTTTTCATACATTTCTTTTCAAGATATTTTCTAATTTCCTTTTTGATTTTATCTTTGGCTCATGGAGTTATTTGTAAGTTTATTAATTGATTTCCCAATATTTGGACACTTTAAGTCTTTTTTTTTTGTTTTTCATTGATTTCAAACAGTATAATTTTAGTCACAGAATAATACTGGTGTTATTTTAAACTATGAAATTTGTTGAGAATTTGTTCATGGTCAAGATTGCTTCATGTATTTTTAAGAAATCAAAAAAGGAAAAAGTATGGTTTTCAAACGTTGAGTGCAATGTTCTTTGTGCCAGTTCGATAAAGCTTGTTAATCATGTTGCTTATGCTGTGTTCTTGGTAATTTTTGTCTGCTTTTTGTATCAGTTACTAGGAGAAGTATGTTAAAAGCTCTCATCATCAATTTGGTCTTGTCTGTTTCTCTTTTTAGTTCTGTCATTTTTTTTTTTTTTTTGCTGTATGTATTTTCAGACAGCGTAATTAGATCTATGCACATGAAGAATTATTTTACTTTCCTCAACTATCAAACTCCTTTAACATATGAAACACCCTTCTTCAACTCCAGCACATCTTTTTCTTTAAAGTCTAGTTTGTCACTTAGTAATTATGCCATTTTTCTTTTAATTCTGTTTCTCAGGATGTGTATTTTTCCTTATATGTTCTCATAAGCCTTCTTTACTGTTAGACTTAAACTGTGTTTTTTGTAAGCAACATACAGTGTAGTGTTGTTACTGGAGGTTTTTCACCTGTTCATTTTGTTTGGATTATTTAATCCAATTATATTGAATGAATTATTGACCTATTTGGTTTGTAACTACTATTTTATTACTTATCATGTATTTATCTCACCTTATAGTCTGTAATCTTTTTTCCTCTGCTTTTTTTGCTGTCCTTGGATAAAACAAGTATTTTTATTAATTTATTTTCACCTTTGACCATGTTAGGTATATATTGTTGAGATAACAGTACGCATTTTTTATTTGTTAGTCTCTTGAAATGTATTCTTTTACCACTTACCAGGTATTCAAGGACCTTAGAACACTTGAATTCTAGTTATTTCTTTCCCACATTTTTGCTTTTTTTTCCCAAACATTTTATTTTATTTTATTTTATTTTATTTTATTTTATTTATTTTATTTTATTAAGATTTTATTTATTTATTCATAGACACAGAGAGAGGGGCAGAGACACAGACAGAGGGAGAAGCAGGCTCCACACAGGGAGCCCGATATGGGACTTGATCCCTGCTCTCCAGAATCACACTCCAGGCTGCAGGCGGCACCAAACCACTGCGCCACCGGGGCTGCCCCCAAACATTTTAATTTTGTGTGTATTTTTAACCTCAAATGATAACCATTCTTTTGTTTGTATAGTCAATACCCATTTATGCTTACCCACATATTCACCTTTTCCATTGCTTTTCAGTGTTGCATTGATTTCCATATTTCCATCACTATTCTCCTAAAGAACTTCCTTGAACACTCATAATTAATACTTAGTGCAGATATGTTGACAGCAAATAATCTCTGGCTTTGTCTTGAAATACTTTTATTTTCTTTTTAAAGAATACTAACAGTATTCTAGGTTAGCAATCAATTTCTTTTGGCACTTTGAAGTTGTCATTCTGTTGTGTTTCATTCATTAATATATCTGACTCATTTTAGTTTTCTCTTTGTCCTTGGTCTTACACCAATTTTAATATGACATACGTTGTAGTGTTTTTCTTTGTGTATTTATCCTGCTTGGAGCTCATAGCTCTTCTGAATTTTGGCTTAATGTCTTTGATTATTTTGGACCTTAGTCATTATATCTTCATGCATTGATTCGTTATTATTTTTCTCTACTCTCTTTCTGGGACTTGAATTACATGATCTTTTAATAACTACTCTTATATGCTCTTTTGCATATTCTTATTCTTCTTTTTCTCTGTGCTTCAGTCTGGGTATTTTTTGCAGCCTGTCTTTCCTGTCATAATTTTCTATGTGTATCTGTTAATTGCATCTATTGTACCTCAGTTGGTGTGTTCTTCAGATCTAGAATTTTCATTTAGTTTTTGATAGATCTAAAATATCTATGCAAATATTTCATTTTGTATTCTGCTTTCTTAAAAAGATTAATAACATCAATAGCTAGAATTCTTGTGGGTTTTTTCTTGTGGGTTTGCGTGTATTTTCTCTTTATTTCTGATTATTTGGTTTTGTCTTATAATGTGAAAAATAATTGCCTCATGGTATACAAAATAATTTAGGAATTTATCTGTGAAAAATATAGACATAAATGGAGGCAATGTTAATTTTCTCTAGGTGGGATTTACATTTGCCTCTGGCAAGCAGTTTGGATAGATGTGGTTAAACTTAATCCCAGCTGAGATTGGGTGGAGTTGGCCTATGCTTAATCTTTCTTAATAGTTTGTGTATTTATAGTCTGGATTAACTACTAGGTTTTAACCCTTCTGGGTCTCCCCTGAAAGTCTGTGGAGATATCAGGTTTCTTCCTTCTTCGTAGGACCTGAATTCTAAATTCTTCTACCCAATATTTGGAGATTGCCTAAAGCACTGATTGGCTTCTTAGTTTCTTTGCTTCCATTTCTTCTTGGCTCTCTGACTCCTGGCTTCTCTCTGGTTAGAATTTTGGTCTCTGGCTCGGAGACAAGGTCCCCAATAATAACGTAATCATGAAGTCTAGATGAAAGTCTCCTTTTAATCTCTAGAAAACTTCTTTCTCCTACTTTCACCATTTATGGTCCTCAAATTCATCCTTCTTCCATACATCCTCTGGGACATGTCTTCATTGAGTTTAAAATTTTGCAAAAAGATAAATAGAACTTTCTCTATCTCCTACCACATATATCAATAAAGTATCCTACCATCATATTTGTAAGCATTTGATAGGGGCATATTTTAGAAAGCTTTTTGATTAAACCATACAGTAGGTTACATTTGTTACTGATTCTATTACAAACTTGGTACCAACCCCTTGATCTTGAGCATAGCACTGGATAATAATGCTACTTCTATATGAACATGTTATCCAGTTTTTAACATTTTGATTTTAAGACTTAATTTTTTTTAAAGTTTAAATTTATGGGATTGAGTAGAATGCTTTAGAACTCCACTTAAATACTCTAGGTTAAAATAAAAATTTAAACAATTTAGGAAAAGTATACAGAAGACTTTTGCCCTCTCAGTAAGGATTGCCAAACTCCATACCTGCGCATTGTGATAGTTTCCTGAGTGCAAAGGTAAGGGAGTTAGGGTTTTGTGAGTCTGAGAGAAGAACCAAGCATGTGGAAGTGAGTGAAAACTTGTATCTGTGTTAAACCACACAGGCTGGAGTCCAGAGTGTAAAAGTGAGAGAGAAGATCCATGTGAATGGGTCAAAAAAATCCTTGTATATCAAGTTTTAACAAAAGAGAGAACAGATCAAATCCTTCTGGGGATAGCAAGGTGGCTAGATGATAAGAATGAGACTGGCATAGACATTAGCAGGAAATGTGTGTGGTTTAAACAAAATGGTGGTGGGATGTCTGGAAGTGGCCTAATTGGAAAGACTCTAAGAGGAGAATGTATAGGACTCAGTGCTGACTGGACTTGGGGTGTGTGGAGAAAAGAGGACTCACGTCTTCAGGACCAGAGTGGTCAGCCAATTCCTAAATATGTACAAACCATCTGCTTTGCTGACCAGTGGACATGGGTCCCTTTCTGATGTTATGTGGACTAAGTCGATACATTGTGGCCGCTGGATTGTGATATGTATGTGACTACTGAGATGTCAGCCATGCAAACAGGCGCCCTGATGACCCGGATCCTGGGAACTAAACTAAAGAAGTGTTTTTCCACCTTATCCCCACTGTCCTCTTGCCAGGGAAAAACCAGGAGAGGTCTCCCTTCTTTGTTACACAGGAAATAAACTCTTCCTGTATTAGACCTTTAGGCAGTGTCTGTTATTGCCCTCTTTTTCTCTGTGATGTAGGCATTTCTGGATTGGTAGTGTTGCTTTGGGGTTTAGTTTCTCCAGTGTTATTAGCATATGGGTGTGGGGAAGGCTGTTGCCTCTGAAGCTCCAGCCTAGCTTCAGGAGAGGAGCTGTGGGATTCTGGGGGCAGTGTTTCTAAGTTCTTCTGTACTAGAGCATCACTGGGCTGTAGGTGAGAATGGTACTTGGAGCCTGACTAAAGTCCATGCACAAAGATAAGCTTATAGAAAGAGATAAGACAATCTGTATATTTTTGGATCCCTGGAAGGAACAGTGTATAATAAACTCATTCCAAGATTTTTTTTTTTCAGTTTGGAGCCTTACTTTGAGGAGTAAAATTTGAGATTTTTGAAAACTAAGGACCAGCAGCTAAATTAAATCTGGGTCAAAGCCAAGTTAAAGGCTGGGAGAAAGGAACAATATCAGTTCTCATAGGTCAAATGGATGGGTTTTGTTGACCATTTATTTTTTTTTCCTTAGCTTACCAAACCCAAGTACTTTGAAAACTGTTGATCTCCTCTTCCTCCATTCAAGGAAATTAGATGTGATATCCCAGGATTGCCAGATAAAATATAGAATACATAGTTAAACTTGAATTTCAGTTAAACAACAAATAAATTGTGTATTTATCCCAAATATTACCTTGGATATACTTCTACTAAATAATTTTTCATTGCTTTATCTGAGATTCAAATTTAACTTGCATCCTGTTTCTTTATCTTTCTGATTTGGAATAATTATAACTCTTTAGGAAGTTGTAAAGAGAATACAGAAATGTCCTATGTACCTTTCTCGCATTTGCTCCCAATGGTCACACTTATATTGTTATAGTATAATGTCCAAACTAGGAATCTGATACTAGTATAATGTGTTTGTGTGGTTCTATGTCATTTTATCACATGTGTGAATTTATTTAACCACCACTGTATTCAAGGTATAGAACTATCCCATTACCACAAAGATCTTCCTCATACTATCATCTTTTTATCATCACACCCACACCACTCCAATGTATCTAACCCCTGGTAACCACTAATCTGTTTTCCATCTCTTTAATTTTGTCATTGAAAGATGTTGTATGAATGGTATATGATATGTGACCTTTGGGATGTTTTTTTTTCACTTAGCATAATTCCCTTTAAATTCATCCAAGCTTGGGTGTATCAAACAAAGGAGTTGCAAAATATATAAAATGATAACCATCAAACTAAAAGGAGACATAGGCAAATTCACAACTATAGTTAGGGACTTCAATACCCATATATAAGCAACTGATAAAACAATTGGACAGATCAGCAAGGATATAGAAGAAGTCAACACCATCATCATCCAATGAGATTGAACCTACATTTGTCAAATGTTTCATCCAGCCACAGCTGACTACATATTCCTTTCATGCACCTGTAGAACATATACCAAGATAGAACATATTCTGTTCCATAAAACAATCCTTAACAAATTTCTGAATATATTCTATGACCACAATGAAATCAAACTGGAAATCAATAACACAAAGGTAACAGAAAAATCTCCAACATTTAGAAATGAATTTAGAAATGAAACAACACATTTCCAAATAATCTTTGGGTCAAAAGTCACTTTTTGGGGAAAGAAATTAGAAAAATGGATCAAAATAAACCCAAAGCAGAAAGAAGGAAGGATATGATAAAGACAAGAGCAGGAATCAATGAAATTAAAAACAAATAAAAAATAGAAATCAGTGAAACAAAATTTCTTTGAAAAGATTAATAAAGTTGACAAGTCTCAGGAAGAATGACACACAAAAAAGAGAGAAGACACAAATTTTTAATGCCAAGAAAGAAGCAGGGGATACCACTGTAGTTGGTGCAGACCTCAAAAAGTTAATGAGGGAATACCATATAAAAAACCTCTACACACATTAATTTGAGGACTTAGATAAAATGGAACAATTATTTGTAAAGTACACACTATCACAACTCACCTAACATGAAATAGGTAATTTTAACAGCTGTGTGTGAAATATAAAAATTATGCAATATAAAGGAGGTGAGAATTTTTAACTGAGAATATTACCACCTCAAACTAAAAATGAGGAGTGTGTGACAGGGGGTAGCAACCAGCAGTGTCAGTCATGTCTCCTTTAAACATATGGTGAAATACTGAAGAAATTATTGAGAGAGCATGGATTTCCTTTGCTCTGAAATCCAAGAAATTGCATAAATCTATAGGTTGCTCTTATTATTTCTTTCTCCTTCGGGACTGATGTCACACTCATTCATCTCTTTCTGCCTCTGACATGGAGGGAAAGGAAATATCAAATATGGTTTTATCTATCTTGTAAGGACAGCCTTTGAAAATGAAGTTTTTGGTCTCTACTGTGGATGATGACAAAGTAAGACTTGATCCATGCCTTCCCTGGGTTCCTACACCAGACCAACTGGAATAGTATCAGGAAATTGTGAGCATTCTAGAGGTCCAAGAGTCAACAAGCACTTGGTGTTTCTTGCTTACTTTCTATTCAGCTCTGATTTTTCTCATCAGTCAAATTGCTTTAGCCTTTTATCCAGAGTAAAAGGCTCAAAGTAGTTGTGAAATAGTGTTTAGAATGTGTGCCACTGACTTTAATTCTCAGAAAAGGCATTATGCTTCATTTTCTCTTCTTCCCTATTAACATAATAAACTTTTTCAAGAATCTGTTGTAGGAGTCTTGAAAGAGAATTTCAGACACAGCTCTCACAATATTTCCTTAGTTAGTAGAGAAGATTGTATGGGCATGAAAACAAGTAGGATGTTTTGTCCAGCAATGCTTTTGTATTTCAGTAGAATGCTGGATTTATTATTGTTATTTTTGTATTTCCTCATTATTGTCATTATCACCTTCATTAAAATTTTAGAATGCAAATTTTTTATTGTTACAGGAAAACATCCCTGATGACTCAACTAAAATTTGAAAACTTATTTGATTATTCCTGTTTTCAAATGTGTATGTATCTGTGTAGGTATGTGTACATGTAATTTGTACATTCTTGTGTGTCTCTGAATTACCTCTCCGTTGGTATAGTAAGGCTGAGTATGGACGTAGCTAGCCTCAGACTCTGTTGGGCATTTACCCTTGAAAGAGAAAGCTTTTCCAACTTTGAATTTCCTTTGTCATTTATTGGAAGTTGGTGGGAAATTCCAGTCCTCTGAGAAATGCTGACATTAATTTCTGTAAAATATCTAGAATAACTGATGTTACATAAACCAGACTCAATCAGCTCAGTGTAAAGCTCCTCGAACAGGGGTGGATGCACAGACTTATGGTAAAGGGAAGTCAGTTGAATGTTTCCTCTTTTAATCTGGGAGTTTCCAAAGAAATAAAGTTAGGAGGGCATGAAGGGCTAGTTTGGAACACAAAGGCATGACAGAAATTTATTTTCCTCATTTGTGTAACTGATGGATCCCAAATCTCCAACTCAAGGAAGCCTTCAGTCATTTTCCCTGTCCAGCCATTATCTCTCTTCAGCAGTGGACTTCAGCCATTGCACCCGACCCTGCCACAAAAAAAAAAAAAAAAAAAAAAAAATTATCTAGTGTTGTTGAGCCGCTGAGATAATGATAGAGAATAAACCTAATCAGCCTTGTTTAGAGAGCCTAATTTGTGAAAATTTACGAAAAGACATTATATCAGCTAAGACTATATACACAAATACATTCCATTCAAATCACAATTTACCTACTGTACTTATAATGATAGGTGTTCTCTGTCTAGTCAAAGTTGATTTTCAAACAGATGAGCTTTAATTTTACGGATTCTCTTAACTAGCTGCACTGCTTGCTCTGTTTTCTTGATTCTTTGTGTAGCATAATGAGTAACTTGGTATCCGCCTCATATTTTATGGGCACATAATTCATCTCAATTCCAGATGCAAGAGAGTTATCCCTGCTTGACTTCCCACTGTCCTCTCCACAGTCTCAATTAGATGATTATTTAACAGCCAGTCGAATTCCCGGACCAAGCCATCAAGGCCAAGATCTTTAATTGCCCAAACTGTTCTAACATGTGGCTTTCAAACATCCTGCGGGGTCAAATTTAATTGAAAAAAGATGGCTTCCCTATTCTGAGAATATTTCAGAAGATAGAATATAAGCAGTGAGTCAGTGAGATAACAAAACATTTCTTACATATTTTTACCTAAAATATGTATTTATTAAATCTTATACATATACATACACATTTTTTAAAAACTCCATGAAACTACATTCTTTTCATTATTAAGAGTATTGAGAATTAGTTTCCCTCAGTGCCAAATTTTATCTTTAATCATAACTTAAGTTGATGAAGAGGCAAAATGGATACATAGCACATTAAAAGATTGACACTTTCTGGTAGAAAAGTATAACCTCAATTTGATGTTGTTGCAGCCAATAGTATTTTTTTTAATTTTTTTTATTGGAGTTCAATTTGCCAACATATAGCACCCAGTGCCAACACCCAGTGCTCATCCCACCAAGTGCCTCCTCAGTGCCCATCACCCAGTCACCCCAACCCCCCGCCCACCTGCCCCTCCACTACCCCTTGTTCATTTCCCAGAGTTAGGTGTCTCTCATGTTTTGTCACCCTCACTGATATTTTCATTTTCTCTCCTTTCCCTTTATTCCCTTTCACTAATTTTTATATTCCCCAAATGAATGAGACCATATAATGTTTGTCCTTTTCCGATTGACTTATTTCACTCAGCATAATACCTTCCAGGTCCCTCCACGTTGAAGCAAATAGTGGGTATTTGTCGTTTCTAATGGCTGAGTAACATTCCATTGTATACATAGACCACAGCTTCTTTATCCATTCATCTTTCGATGGACACCGAGGCTCCTTCCACAGTTTGGCTATTGTGGCCATTGCTGCTATAAACATCGGGGCGCAGGTGTCCCGGCGTTTCACTGCATCTGTATCTTTGGGGTAAATCCCCAGCTGTGCAATTGCTGGGTCATAGGGCAGATCTATTTTTAACTCTTTGAGGAACCTCCACACAGTTTCCAGAGTGGCTGCACCAGTTCACATTCCCACTAACAGTGCAGGAGGGTTCCCCTTTCTCCACATCCTCTCCAACATTTGTGGTTTCCTGCCTTGTTAATTTTCCCCATTCTCACTGGTGTGAGGTGGTATCTCATTGTGGTTTTGATTTGTATTTCTCTGATGGCCAGTGATGCAGAGCATTTTCTCATGTGCTTGTTGGCCATGTCTATGTCTTCCTCTGTGAAATTTCTGTTCATGTCTTTTGCCCATTTCATGATTGGATTGTTTCTTTGCTGTTGAGTTTAAGAAGTTCTTTATAGATCTTAGATACTAGCCCTTTACCTGATACGTCATTTGCAAATATCTTCTCCCATTCTGTAGGTTGTCTTTTAGTTTTGTTGACTGTTTCTTTTGCTGTGCAGAAACTTCTTATCTTGATGAAGTCCCAATAGTTCATTTTTGCTTTTGTTTCTCTTGCCTTCATGGATGTATCTTGCAAGAAGTTGCTGCGGCCAAGTTCAAAAAAGGGTGTTGCCTGTGTTCTCTTCTAGGATTTTGATGGAATCTTGTCTCACATTTAGATCTTTCATCCATTTTGAGTTTATCTTTGTGTATGGTGCAAGAGAGTGGTCTAGTATCATTCTTCTGCATGTGGATGTCCAATTTTCCCAGCACCATTTATTGAAGAGACTGTCTTTTTTTCCAGTGGATAGTCTTTCTTGCTTTGTTGAATATTAGTTGACCATAAAGTTCAGGGTCCACTTCTGGGTTCTCTATTCTGTTCCATTGATCTATGTGTCCTTGTTTTTGTGCCAGTACCACACTGTCTTGATGACCACAGCTTTGTAGTACAACCTGAAATCTGGCATTGTGATGCCCCCAGCTATGGTTTTCTTTTTTAATATTCCCCTGGCTATTCGGGGTCTTTTCTGATTCCACACAAATCTTAAGATGATTTGTTCCAACTCTCTGAAGAAAGTCCATGGTATTTTGAAAGAGATTGCATTAAATGTGTAAATTGCCCTGGGTAACATTGACATTTTCACAATATTAATTCTTCCAACCTATGAGTATGGAATATTTTTCCATCTCTTTGTGTCTTCCTCAATTTCTTTCAGAAGTGTTCTGTAGTTTTTAGGGTATATATTCTTTACCTATTTGGTTAGGTTTATTCCTAGGTATCTTATGCTTTTCGGTGCAATTGTAAATGGGATTGACTCCTTCATTTCTTTTTCTTCAGTGTCATTGTTAGTGTATAGAAATGCCACTGATTTCTGGGCATTGATTTTGTATCCTGCCACACTGCCGAATTGCTGTATGAGTTCTAGAGAATTAATAAAGATTCAAGCAGAACTCAATGAAATATAGACCAGAAGAACTGTGTAACAGATTAACAAAACCAGGAGTTGGTTCTTTGAAAGAATGAATAAGATAGGTAAACCATTAGCCAGCCTTATTAAAAAGAAGAGAAAAGACTATAAAATCATGGATGAGAAAGGAGGGATCACCACCAATACCAAGGAAATACAAACGATTATAAAAACTTATTATGAGCAGCTATACGCCAATAAATTAGGCAATCTAGAAGAAATGGACGCATTTCTGGAAAACCACAAACTACCAAAACTGGAACAGGAAGAAATAGAAAACCTGAACAGGCCGATAACCAAGGAGGAAATTGAAGCAGTCATCAAAAACCTCCCAAGACACAAAAGTCCAGGGCCAGATGGCTTCCCAGGGGAATTCTATCAAACGTTAAAGAAGAAACCATACCTATTCTACTAAAGCGGTTCGGAAAGATAGAAAGAGATGGAGTACTTCCAAACTCGTTCTATGAGGCCAACATCACCTTAATTCCAAAACCAGACAAAGACCACACCAAAAAGGAGAACTATAGACCAATATCTCTGATGAACATGGATGCAAAAATTCTCAACAAGATACTGGCCAATAGGATCCAACAATACATTAAGAAGATTATTCACCATGACCAAGTGGGATTATGCCCAGGATGCAAGGCTGGTTCAACACTGGTAAAGCAATCAATGTGATTGATCATATCAGCAAGAGAAAAACCAAGAACCATATGATCCTCTCAATAGATGCAGAGAAAGCATTTGACAAAATACTGCATCCATTCCTGATCAAAACTCTGCAGAGTGTAGGGATAGACGGAACATTCCCCAGCATCTTAAAAGCCATCTATGAAAAGCCCACAGCAAATATCATTCTCAGTGGGGAAACACTGGGAGCCTTTCCCCTAAGATCAGGAACACAACAGGGATGTCCACTCTCACCACTGCTATTTAACATAGTACTAGAGGTCCTAGCCTCAGCAATCAGGCAGCAAAAAGAAATAAATGGCATTCAAATTGGCAAAGAAGAAGTCAAACTCTCCCTCTTCACAGATGACATGATACTGTACATAGAAAATCCAAAAGACTCCGCCCCAAGATTGCTAGAACTCATACAGCAATTCGGCAGTGTGGCAGGATACAAATCAATGCCCAGAAATCAGTGGCATTTCTATACACTAGCAATGAGATTGAAGAAAGAGAAATTAAGGAGTTTTTAAAATCTCTATTAAGTGCCTACTTATCCTGAAGTTGAACATTGACATAATGACACAGGGCATCCTGAGGGATTATTATTTTTATGAGAAGAAGAATAAATATTTAACAGTGTCTTAGTTCTCTGGGAAGTGACAATATCTACCCCAGGGTATGGTGAATCAAATGAAAATGTTACATAGTTAGAAGGCTATAATAGGCAATCTTGTGAAAAGGCTGGGAAACTCCAAAAAGGAATTGGGAAAAGATGAAGGAGGGACTTAAATAATGTCCATCAGTTATGCTCTTACGTGAAAGAAAAGCCAAATAAGCAGAAGTGAAACCATTTGAAAGTCATTTGAACTAAAGTCTCAAAAAACATAAGAAAGGAGCTTTAATCCCAGTGCCGACCAGACTTCCTTTGCAAACCTGAACAAATGCTTTATTTCTCAGTTTCTAAAATGAGAAATATTGGACTTTGTTTCAAGTGCCTTCGAAGTGATTCATTGGCTAATGGTATCTAAAAACCTTTGAAAATGGAAGGGCTAAAATTTAAGACATTAAGGTGCTTTCCCCCTTGACTACTGCATGTACGTTAATTTCTCTGTAATTCAACTTCTATTCTTCCCTCTTTTTTTTTTTTAACATATTGAGTATTTCTCTTGAGATGTATTTTACCGAGAAAAGGGCCAAAAGAACCATTCACCAGCACTTTGGATGAGATAACTGGTTTCAGATTTATTTTTTAAAAAATGTGACACTCTTGTTTCTTTTTTCTCTTCTTTTCTTTTTCTTCATTCCTTTATTTTTTCTTCTCCTTCCCTCCTTCCATGACATATTTCATACATAGAGAAAAATGCAGAGAATAATATAAAATTTCCAATGCATGCAACCATGACACAGATGTCACAAAGAAAGTTTAATTGGATTTGCTTCAAATGTATTTTTAATAGAAATAAAATGTAATACATGGTGAGGCTTTAAATGTGTCTCTTCCCACCTCCACTTACCTCTGTCCTTCCATGAGTTAACCACTGTCTTCAAGATTTGTGTCCCTCTCAATCAGGTTTTAAAAATTTATGTGATATTTTTGGGGTGCGTGGATGGTTCAGTTGGTTAAGCATCTAATCTTGGCTTTTGACTCAGGTCATGATTTCAGGGTGGTGAGAGAGAGAAAGAGCTGGATGGTGAGAGAGAGCTGGTAGTGAGAGAGCTGGTGTTGGGTTCTTTGCTCAGCGGGGAGTCAGCCCCTCTCCCTCTGCCGCTCCCGCCCCGTTCACGCTCTCTAAATAAATAAATACATCTTTTTAAAATTTTTGATATTTTGGGGGGATTTAAAAAAACTTGTGTAGTATTTTGGGGGTTTTAACTATACATAAATGGTGTGGTACAGTGTATAACTATCTCACACTTTTTTTTTTTTTAACTCAACAATAATATATTTAAAGAGCCAACTTGGGGTCATCTGGGTGGTTCAGTTGATTAAGCATCTTAGCCTTAAGTGAGCATTTAGCTCATGATCCCAGGGTCCTGGGAAGGAGCCCTGCATCCGGCTCTCTTCTCAGTGGTAAGTTGGCTTCTCCCTCTCCGCCTCCCTCTATAATCTCTTTGGCTCTCACTTTCTCTCAAATAAAAAAATAAAATCTTTTTTTTTTTTAAAGGGATACCTGGGTGGTTCAGTGGTTGAGCTCAGGTCGTGATCCAGGGTCCTGGAATTGAGTCCCACATCAGGCTCCCTACGGGGAGCCTGCTTCTCCTTCTGCCTATGTCTCTGCCTCTCTCTCTGGGACTCTCATGAATAAATAAATAAAATCTTTAAAAAAAAAAAGCAGTTTGGATCTTGTTGCAGTTGGATCTAATCTATTTATTTTAACTGAGTATACTATTCCATTAGATGCATAGTAATTTGTCTTTTTCCACATTGGTAGACTTTTATGCTATTTTCAAAATTTACAATTAAAAATTGTAATGAACATTTATATACTTATTTTCTTTTGAACAGTATATGGTTTTCTAGACTGTATCCTTGCAAGGAATTCTTGACTCATAGATAATCATATATTTAACTAACCTCAATATTTTCAGATTGTTTTCTAGATGAGTTATAATGCTATTGGTAGATTATAAGGCTCATTCTGTCCCATATCCTCTGTAATTGTTGAAGTTGCCAGTCTTCTTAATAATTGTTCATTTGATAAATATTAAATAGTATCTTATCTATTATGTATATGTATACTTCAAAGGTATGATTTATATATAGTAAAATTTTACCCTTTTAAATGTGCAGTTTTATGAATTTTGGCAAATGTATTCAGTTGCATAACTACCACCACAATCAAGATGTACATTTCTAGCACTCTAGAAAGTTTCCATGAGCCAAACCCTCTGTGTACCCCTAGCCCTGGAAACCACCAGTTTTATTATATTTTTATATACATTTAAAAATTGGTGCAATAAATAGTTGTGCATATTTTCATAGGTGCATTTTCCTTCAGCACTGTGAGTTTTCTATTCTTGTTATGTATCAACTTGGAATCCATTTGGGTATAAATACCTGAGACACTTATATATTATGAATCCATATTATTTCTATCTTTTTTTCCTCCATCATTCTTGAACTATTATTTTCTTCTTTTAAAAAATTTCATTGCTGCATGGAGGCAAGGTGGCTGACATACATCCAGGCAAAATGTCTATATCGAAGGCAGAAAGAATGGATATGAGCATGCCATCTGCATCCATCTTTTTTATTAAGAAAGTTATTTTTAAAAAGGCATCTGCAATTTACCCTGTTATGTCTTCTTGGTCAGAATTTAGTTGTGTGTTTTTGGACAGGAGGCAGGGACCATCTTCTGGGAATTTGCTTGGAAATGCATTTAACTTATAGATTCACGTGAAAAATAAATGTGGTATAACACTGTATGTTTTAGGGTATTTATGTATTTATAAAACTATTTTATTTATTTATTTGAGAGAAAGAAAATGAGTAGAAGGAGGGACAAAGGTAGAAGTGGACTCCCTGCTGATCAGGGACCCCAATGTGGGACTCAATCCCAGGATGTTGGGATCAAGACCTGAGCTGAAGGCAGATGCTTAACCTATGAGGCACCCAGGTGCTCTCTTTATATGAATTTTGATCAAATTTTATATTCTTTCCATGTGCAAACCACTATTAGATTTATTCCTATATATTTGAAATTTATTTCTCAATTACCAATTAATTTTTATGATTACACTTTATAAAAGACATATATTTGTTGAATTCTCCAATTGATTATGCTTATTTTCTAATGAATCTCCTGAATTTTTTATTTAGATAAATAATTTATGAATAATGACAATTTGGACTCTTCTTTGGCAGTTCTTTTAGTTTCCTTTCCTTCCTTCCTACCTACCTACCTATTTTCCCCCTACTTTCACATATTTATTCTAATATTTATGATCTAGGAATACATCTTTTTAAAGTCATTTCTTTTTAATTAAACTCTACCCACAACGTGTGGCTCAACCTCAGAATCCCAAGATCAAGAGTTCCATGCTCTACCAAATGCGACTGTTAGATGCCCCTTTTTTTGAAGTAGTTTTAACATCTGTGTCTCTCGTGAATTAAAAAAAACTCTTAAAAAAAACTCTTAAGCATATATTTATTTTCATATTTGTATGAGAGTCATAATTTTACCTTTTTTTAAAAAAAACATTATCATTTAAGTCTTTTCACCTTAGAATTGCTGTTGGTAAGTTTTTGCCTCCATATTATTCTAGAGTTTTCTCTCATATTTTTTTGTTTGGATTATTTTTAAAAAGATTTTATTTATTTGAGAGAGAAAGACCACGCATGCATGCGCCTATGCTGGGGCATGAGCAGTGGGGAGAAAAAAGAGGGAAAGAGAGAAGCCAACTCCCAGCTGAGCAGTGAGTCTGACTCTGGGCTGGGCTCCATCCCAGAATCCTGAGATCATGATCTGAACTGAAGGCAGAAGCTTAACTGACTAAACCAACCAGGCACCCCTAGTATTTCTAAATTACTGTATTAAAATTTTTCAGATTATCCATTCATCTTTCGTTGGACTGGGTGTTATTCTGTATGTTAGTAAATTGAACACCAATAAAAAATAAATTTAAAAAAAAATTTATGAACATGTAAAACAAAAAAAAAAATTTCAGATTATCTTATTTTTTTTTTTTTTAGTTCTTGGAAGTACTGTTTCTTTTTTTTTAATATTTATTTATTTATTTATTTATTTATTTATTTATTTATTTATGATAGTCACAGAGAGAGAGAGAGAGAGAGAGAGGCAGAGACACAGGCAGAGGGAGAAGCAGGCTCCATGCACTGGGAGCCCGACGTGGGATTCGATCCCGGGTCTCCAGGATCGTGCCCTGGGCCAAAGGCAGGCGCCAAACCACTGCGCCACGCAGGGATCCCGGAAGTACTGTTTCTTCTGTTTTTTTTTTTTTTTTTTTTTTTTTGCATCCCCCTGCCTTTCCTCTTGGGAATCTGATTCCTGGTGTGGTTTGGATTTTTTTTTAATGTGCTATTACCTGTAGCAGAATTTTCTTTTATTGTGGAATTTCTAAATGCCATGGGGTCTGGAGGCATCTTTATAGAATAATTTTTGGTTTGGGGCAGTTTTACTGGCTTGACTGAGTTGTAATGCTAAATTGATGTTCCTACATACACTGCTGGCTTTGGGTTTCTATTTCTCAATGTGGGAATATTAAGGATCTCTCTTATGTATATGTTTTCTTATTGTTTCTGCAGTGTATCAATCAGGGTTCATTGTAAGGTACAGGGACGGGTTTAATATAGAGTAAACTAGGTTGGAAGAATTAAAGAAGTGGATTCTAGAAATGACCCCCAGACCAACAGTCATCCTCACCTGAAAATCACCATCAGTATGATGATAAGATTACAAAGCTACTGCTGGTGTTCCCGCTACTTCTGATGGTGCTTCTCTCTCCTATGAAGCTAAAAAACAGACACTACACTGGTGTTGCAGGAAATCCACAGTTTTTCAGTTTTGCTTACAAAAGTAGTTAAAAAGTGAGTCCAGCTCTTTTCTAGTTTCAAATCTCATGTGACTACAATGTTGGTAGGACTTGATTCTCCAGATCCCTTGCTGAATAGACATCTGAGAAATATAGTTGATTTCAATTTTGTTTCTGGTTTATTTTGTTTTGATATGCTTTTAACACCTCCAATCAGAACGAGGCTGTGATGGAGCTCAAATAATTCAGTCAACAGGGACCACCAAAGGGGGATGATCCTTTCAGGGAGCTGGTTCTAGTTTCTACTTCTCAGGCACTGATGGTCAGGTATTGGTTGAGTCTTTTGGGATGCAGATGCTGGGTTGGAGGTGGGAGCACAAACACTTAATTGTGAAATAACACTGGTCAAACAAACATGGAGGAAGCCAATTGGGAGAAGGAGTCATCTGCCTTCAATACAGATCCAATAAAGTCTCTGCTAAACCAGCAGGAGGCCCCAGGGCAAGGATGGCCCATTAGAAGACTTCCAATGCAGGACACCAGGGTGGCTCAGTGGTTGAAATCCTGCCTTTGACTTAGGGCATGATCCTGGGGTCCTAGGATGGAGTCCCATATGGGGCTCCCCACAGGGAGCCTGCTTCTTCTTCTGTCAATGTATCTGCCTCTCTCTATGTGTCTCTCATGAATAAATAAACAAAATCTTTAAAAAAGAAAAGAAGAAGAAGACTGCCAATGCTGTATGGACATGGTCAGGCCCTTGAACAGTTGGCTTGGCTCAGTCACTGGCTGGGGCTGCCCTAGGCTGTAAAGCTGAGGGGAACTTGATAGACATAACACCTGAAAGTTGTCAGCTAGTGATACTCCTTGCTGGGTGTTATGGGTTTGTTTGTTTGTTTGTTTTTCTTTTTGTTTTGTTATTTGTTTTTTTGGGGGGGGATATT
Organism: Canis lupus familiaris; assembly: GCF_011100685.1. Lineage (NCBI taxonomy): Eukaryota > Metazoa > Chordata > Mammalia > Carnivora > Canidae > Canis > Canis lupus. Next base: position 15,375,969 of record NC_049245.1, on the reverse strand, counting down.
TTGGCTGTGCCTCACTGTGTCTTCCAGAGATCACTTGTTCTGTCACTAGATTTGTGTAAAAACCCTTATTACCACCCACAATGGCTTAACTCCACTCTAATACCCAAATGCATTGCCACAACATCACATAAGCCTCTTTCTTCTTCATTCTGAGCCCAGGAAAATGGTCTTTTCTTTCTTATAAACATGCGTACATTATCTGGAATTTCTAAGTGTTAACAGTAGGAGAACAGCTATCTCTTGTCACCTCAATCTTTTTGCTCGACACAATTTCTGCCTCCCAAGACATCACTTCATTGAGACTAGAATCAGCACATTTAACACAATTATGATTATGTCACTGAGGCAATAAGTAAAAATGATCCTCTAGTTGCCACAAATTCACCTATAAACTGCCCAGGCTGCTGTAACTAATGGTTAAATATTGCCCTCCTTCTAACTCAGCCAACTGACAAATAACTTACCTTTCACTGACAGTGTTAATGATCATTATGCTATCAGATGGAGACAAGTAGAAAATGGAAAGGAAACTTTCTGTATTCAATAGACTCTTAGTTGGATGAACTAATCTCAAAAAATGATAGAGAAACAGTGAAAATATATGGCTTGAACCCTTCATATTCAAAGTGTGGATTGTGGACTGTGTTGACCACATGGCAAACACATAAGAAATGCAGATTCTCAGGCCACACTCCTAAAGTATTGAATCCTAATCTATAAAACAACATCCCCAGCGATTCAACGATTTAGGGTTTGGAAAGCAATACAAAAATGCCAGAGTTGATAGAAACTCAACAGGAAGGGGGAGACAGAGGACCCTTAAATGGTTGCATTATCTGTCACCTTAAAAAAGAGAATGAGCAGAATTACAAGGAACAGACTTCAGTTTTCTGGAACAAAATGTGATAATACAATTTTAAAATCTGTCAGAGAAATCTCCAATATTAACATAAGAATTCACTGTGTTATTCTCATGATATTTTATGACACATCTAATAAAAGGCTATTTGACTTGATATTGACATTTATGGAGTGTGTCTTCTGTGTTTCAGAAGTGTTCTTCAAACATGTAAAGTTCTTTGGTATTTCATTAGCTACAACTCAAATGCTTAGGTTTATAGTGAATTTCACTATACAGCAAGTTTTGCCATTGTAAGATGTTTTCTGGCTACAATATGTAGATTTATTTTTAAAATGTGGCTTTTATAAATTCTATTACATGTATTCCTCTAGATTACAGAGAGGCGGACAGCTTTACAACATGGGTTCTCCTTGTAGCATTTTATAAGAGCCTTTCCCCTCCATTCCTCTGTCTTCTGCGAAATGGAATCTGTGTGATTTTGCAAAGCAGATCCACGTGCTTGGAAACAGTGAAAACGGGAGCTTTATGTTATAAATTATAATGTTGTCTTTGATTTCTGCTCACATTATTAAGACAGGTATATTATATTTTCATGAAATGTTTCCTTTTTTTTTTTGTTTGTTTCCATTTTTAAAACTTCTGATAAATAATGTAATTTCAGATGGTGTTGCTGTGGCTGCCATCCTTTTATTTCTAATTCCAGATTAGAGAGCAAGGAGGACTAGGCAACTTTGAACTGGCCCGACCGATTCACAACTTCGACATCGTGGAGAGAATGCCTCCAGATATGACTTTGAGGTAGATTTTAAAAATTGTCCTTAGGGATTTTTGATTCTATAGCTTGAGTTGAAAGATACCTGGGGTAATAGAAGTATCTGAGCAGGAGTTAACTATGAAGAGGGATCTCACAGTTACAGAGTAGACTTTAAAGCTCAGTTGATTAAGAGGAGCCAGGACAGTTACTAAATTCCACCTTATTAATTGGTTCTCAGCCTCCATTTTTTTTATGCCCTCAGTTCCCTAATTCATAAGTGAGTGCAGAGATTCATTAATAATGAAAAAAAGATAATTTAGGCTTTATTTTATTTTAACAACTTTGTTGAGATATAATCCATATACCAAAATTCATCCATTTAAAACATGCAGAGTGGTGGCTTTAGTTTAGTTAGCTCATTAGTTGTGCAACTCTCACCACAATGAATTATAAAACACTTCAGTTACTCCCAAGAGAAGCCCAGTTATCTGGCCTTACCTCTGTAAGTAGTTGCTGTATATAGTGTCTCCCCCAAGTCCTGGCAAATACTAGTCATTTTTTTTTGTCTTTATGGATTTACCTGCTCTGGACTCTGCATGTGAATAGAAGAGCACATGATGTGTGATCTTTTTTGATTGGCTTCTTTCATTTAGAATATCTTTAGGGTTTGTCTGTGTGGTAATAGGTATCAGAATGTATTCACAAAAGAAGATAACTTGTCTTTTTTTTTATTTATGATAGTCACAGAGAGAGAGAGAGAGAGGCAGAGACATAGGCAGAGGGAGAAGCAGGCTCCATGCACCGGGAGCCCGACGTGGGATTCGATCCTGCGTCTCCAGGATCACGCCCTGGGCCAAAGGCAGGCGCTAAACTGCTGCGCCACCCAGGGATCCCTAACTTGTCTTTCTTTAAGAAATATAATTGATTTTTGACAGATTACATTCCTCCTCAAGATTTAAGAGTCTTTTTTCAGGTGCTTATTTCCTATAAGAGGCTTTCTCCTGCATGTGGGGTGTGTGTGTGTGTGTGTGTGTGTGTGTGTGTGTGTGTATGTATCTATATATGTCTGTCCTCACCGTCACTGGGATTACCTTTTTAGTGAATTGATTGAGTTTTAAAGAACTCTGATATTTTCCTCCAGGGATCTTCTCTTTCCCTCTCTGTGTATCTTTCTGTCTCTCTCTCTCTCTGTTTCTCTCTGTTGGGTTCCCTGGTGAACCAGTTAATTCCTTGAAAGCTAATGTTCATATCTGGGGTCTTAGAGCTGTCTGGTTATGTCCACTTGCCATCAGTAGAATTCTGGGCAACAGCAAGATTTGTTGACTGATCCATACAGCTGCAGTCATTCATGAGAAAGAACTGATATTTGTATGAAAGAATGAAATACGTTTGTATGAAAGAATGGTCTTTTCCAACTTCTTTTTAGTTTTCCTGGCTATTTGCACTAACTACTCTAGCTGTGTGGTAATAAATGTACATAATGGCTTAATCTTGGAACATCCTTAGAAAAAGGATTTCAAAGCAAACTAGTAAGAACAAGGACAAGTATTTAAGAGTAAGTAAAACAACGGTGGACTTAGGAACAGGAGTCAGCTACTCAAAGGTGCCTATAATATTGGCTTTAAAAATGTTTTTGGCTCTTCAATGTCAAGATAAAAATATTTTTAGAAATCAAAATATTTTAAGGAAGCGGTTATTTTGTCTGAATTTCAGTTAAGGACACTGAGCTGTTTCTACTTAACTTTTATAGTATGAATTGAGGATTAATGTTCTTTTAAAACTGATCAAAGATGTTTGGGTTGCCAAATGATTATATAAATGAATTTAGCATAGCAAGGTTCTTCATGTGTCTTGTATGATGAATTTACTGCAGCAACTATCTTTGTTTTCTTATTTTTCATTCATTATCCATTCTCTCAAATGTATTTGCATTGTCTACTACTGAGCCATGCAAATAAATGAACTTTGTCAAATAAGAGGCAAATAAAGGAAGGCAGTCTGACAAAAACATGATGAGCGGAGAATTATTCTACTTACTGTTTTCCTTGATGTTATGTCTTCTGGAGCTTCACAAACCCTTGCACTTGCTTACATTATTTGGCAACATATTAATTTAAATTTGTTATCTTTATCTAGTTTTTGTGTCTTCTTCCTTTGTATTTGCCTTGTCTTATTCATTAAGCTGGAATTGACTTCAGGGGACTTGGTTTTCCTGGGGCTGAGAGAGCCAACATTCAGCAGCATTCAGGCTGCTTCCCTGTTGTATAGTGAGTGACAGGCAGAGCACACACTGCTGTTGTTATTTTTAACTAGGATGATGAATTCCAGAAGTTATTATCCTATGTGGGATATCCTCCTATCCACCCTATCATCAAGTTTCCCATCTCTGTTGCCCTCGAGGGGAAGAGCAAGAGGCAGTCCTGCACTGAGCAGCTGAGTTATTCATCTCAGCTAGAGAATGGGGCCACAGAGGAGGTAACTGAGCAGTTGTGTAGAGGACAAAAATGTTTGAGACTAATGGAAATGGGAGGACAGCACTGGTGTCAGTCTGAGACCAGAGGTCTAGATTCTTATTAGTCGAAACATTGTATTTCTGTCAAATCTTTGCAAGCACTCAACCTGTAAATGGGTCTTTACACAACATCAAATCATGGTGGAGAAGCGCTGCACTTATTTATTGCTTGCCCAATTCTGTCACTGTTAATTCTTATCTAACAAGTGTCTTTGGAAAGCATGGGGCAAAAATAAGTGAGGTAAAAATGGGAAGATTCTTTTTTTTTTAAGATTTTATTTATTTATTCATGAGACACACACACACACACACACACACACAGAGGCAGAAACACAGGCAAAGGGAGAAGCAGGCTCCATGCAGGGATCCTGACGTGGGACTCTATCCCAGGTCTCCAGGATCACGCCCTGGGCCAAAGGCAGGTGCTAAACCACTGAGCCACCGGGGCTGCCCAAAATGGGAAGATTCTTAAAGAAAATTCACAGCCAGTGGCAGCTACACTATTTGACAAACTTAAACTCTCCTGTCTTTACTAATATAAAGTACAACAGATTTTAAGTTTTAATTTGCGTTTTTATTCTTGGGAAATTTTACTTTCCCTTGGCCAGATCCTCATTTATTTGCTTGCTCTAATCTTTCCTAGAACAACCATATTTTATAGCAAGTAGAATGCCTGGTTAACCAAAGCTGCTAATCCAAGGGGAAGAGTTCCAGCAGGAAGCACTTCTAGACTCAGTTAGAAATAGACAAAATGAGCAAAGAAGCAGACTGTTTGAGCAACTTTTTGGCTAATACTGTTGGAAGCAACACTCACAACCAATTTACAGCTTTGCAGAGTTTGGGTTTTTAAGCAATCTTCGTCTCCTCACTCATTACTAAGGTTCTAGGGTTAACAACTGGGGTGAGCCTTCAGGGTACATGTGGGTCAGTTCCAGAGGCAAGACTCTATGTGCTAAGAGTCATCTACCAATATAATACAGAAAGCATAATTTTTAACATTTTAAATTGCTTCTCTTTAATTTGTAATAGCTACTAACTGCCTCCTCAGTCAAGGGCATTCTAAAAAGAAGTATATAGGGGCTGGAACTGTTGTAATGGGCAATTTCTCAATTTAATAGCAAGACGGCTCTTTTGGAGTAGACTGAGTTGAAATATCCCAAAATAAATTAGAAAGATGTAATTTCATTGTCAACCTCACTTTTAATTGTTTAATTATTTTTCATTCTTATAAAATACACATAGGATTAAATTTTACTGTCTTCACCATTTCTCAGTGTGCAGTTTAGTGGCATAAAGGACATTCACATTGCTGTGCAGCCATCATTGCCATCCATCTCCAGAACCCTCTGTATCTTGCAAACTGAAACTCTGTTCCCATTAAACAACTCCCCATTCCTCCTAACCTCCCAGTGCCTGGCAAGCACCATTCTAGTTTCTTCTCTATAAATTTGAGTGCTCGACGTATCCCATATAAGTGGAATCACAGTATTTCTCTTTTCTGACTGGCTTATTCCACTTAGAATAATGTCTTCAAGTTTCATCCATGCTCCAGCATGTGTCAGAACCTCCTTCCTTCTAAAAAGGTGGAATAATACTCTACTATGTGCGTATGTTACATTTTGTTTATCCACTCATCTGTCTGTGGACATTTGGGTTGCTTTCACCTTTTGACTATTGTGAATAATGATATATCCACTTCGTTTTGAAAAGAAAAGTTCTCTGCATCCAAAAAGGTACAGTTTGATCACAGTGTTTCGTGGTGGATTAGAGGACAGCAAAATCGGTTGAAAAACTGAGATCCAGATACAGTGTATTGAAATCATAGACTTTCTTTCTTTCTTTCTTTCTTTCTTTCTTTCTTTCTTTCTTTCTTCTTTCTTTCTTTCTTTCTTCTCTTTCTTTCTTTCTCTTTCTTTCTTTCTTTCTTTCTTTCTTTCTTTCTTTCTTTCTTTCTTTCTTTCTTTCTTTCTTTCTTTCTTTCTTTCTTTCTTTCTTTCTTTCTTTCTTTCTTTCTTTCTTTCTTTCTTTCTTTCCTTTCCTTTTTTCTTTTTCTTTCCTTTCCATAAAATATTCCCAGAAACCTTTATATGGTGCAGAATACCCAGTCTTTCAAGATCAGTTATTTTTGAATCTACTAATTATGTCTGTTTACAAGAGAAAGGTGACTGACTGCATTATCTCCCAGAATGGAGTGGTACGTGTTCCATTTGCCAGTGATATTTATGGGGAAGACTCTGTTCCAAGGACTTGGGGTTTTATGAGATCTTCCTCGACGGGATGCCTTTTAATTGCTTGAGTTATATTAGTGCTTGAGGTAAGATCCTTTTCTCAAGTGTCCAACCAAGCCCCCCTGATCAACCCTCCTCAAAGCCACAGTAAAATTGGCATGCTTAAGTAGGGCAGGAATGCTAACATCTCAGATCTGAGAGAGGTAATTTGGTCCAAAATGCACTCCAGTGATGTTTATGTTTCAGATAAAGTGCTTACAACACTGTCGCTGGCCTTTTGACCCCCATTTCCTTGTTCATGTGCTTCTAGGAGAAAGTGATACTTAAATTCAAATCCTTACTTTTATTAGCTCCCAGAGTGAACTAGGGTTTCAGTCCAGTCTTATCTCTGGTATAAACATCCTGCTACCATTCATATCTTAGGGAAAATGATTAAATACATTCCATCAAGGGAACAAATGGAAGCTCATCAGAATCTCTTCTTCCCTGCCTCCCTTAGTCCTCTTTCCTTCCTTCCTTCCTTCCTTCCTTCCTTCCTTCCTTCCTTCCTTCCTTTCCTTCCATTCCTCCCCCTCCTCTTCTTCCTTTCTCTCTTTTCTTTTCAAATTCATGAACAAATGTGTTGCAAACTGAAGGCAAAACATTTTCACGGTTTGCAATATGACAGAGTACAGTCTGCAGCGGTTTCTGTGGAGAGGAGCAGCATTTGAGGTGGGAGCAAGGGAAGGGGAGTGAGGATTGGAGTCCCAGCCCTGTGTGTAGAGGCTATGTCTCAGGCTCGATGCTCCTGTGAGGAAAGCATCTTCATCTCAGCCATAAGGATTGGAAAAACACTATAACTAACTGCAAAACAAGGCAGAGAAGATGCACTTCTCAGTTGTCTTAAAAGAAAAATCTGCATGAGCCTTTTGAGATTTATGATTTCAAATAAGAAGGATCACACTTTCTGTCATTGGCTCTATTCCCCTAACTCCTTATCATCTGAGTATATCAAGTGAAGAGGTGTGAACGGAGAGGGAGGATAGCTTCAGGTCACTTAGCTGATATAGCCTCTAAAGGTATGAGGAGAAATCTTAGGTTGAGGCCAAAACGCAGTTAAAGTTTATTATCTGGGAGAAGGCTCATTCAGGTCAGTTCAGTAGTGAACCTTTTATTTATCTGAGGATATTAAAGTGATTTAGACAAGCAGGTTAAGCAGTTCACTGAACCAGAATTCTGCACATAGTTAAATTTCCATTCCACAATAAAACATATCTGTTTGTTTGACAGAAATCAATGAGCTAATAAATGTGAAAGCATGAAGTGAACTGGAACAAAATGCTATCAAATAATTGTCAGCACCCAGCACTCAATTGGCACTTTTCACATTAGAAGTATGAAATGAGGAGCCAGCAGCCTCTCTATAAGTGGATCATCACAAAACCCTATATACCTAGAGTGATGCATAAATTATATCCAAAGATAAGGGGCCTCATGAAATAAGGACTGCCAGGATCTTACTGTGACCTTATGGGGGTCCTTTTATTTCTTATTACATAGCAATATTCATTATTCACTTGAACAAAGGAAGAGTCATATGTTTGGCTTTGAGTAGCAGGGGAGTCTCTTATGCAACCAGAACTTTCTTATTTTCTCCAACTGTGAATATTTCTTGTGTTAACATCTGGACATAATCTCTGCACATTTAAAATAGTTTCACTGTTTATGTCTAATAAAAAAATGTCTGATCAGTAGAGTAAACAAAAATGATATTAAGAATGTAAATGGGAATGTAGCAGAAGATAGGAAAAACAAAGATCACATAAATCTTATTTTATAGAACTGCAAGAACAGTATACATAAATTGATAGAGGTGAAGTTGCTTCAGACTTTTAGAGTGCAGTGGAGCTGAGTGCATCTAACCTGAGAACAGTTTCCTTTTTTAAAAGATTTTATTTATTTATTCATGAGAGACAGGAGAGAGAGAGAGAAAGAGGTAGAGACACAGACAGAGGGAGAAGCAGGCTCCATGCAGGCGCTAAACCGCTGAGCCACCTGGGCTGCCCCAGTTTTCTTTTTTTAAAGATTTTATTTATTTATGTTAGAGAGGAGGAGGGGAAGAGAGAAAGTGAGAGAAAGACTCTCAAGCAGACTCCCTGCTGAGCACAGAGCCTGCTGCAGGGCTCATAACCCTGAGATCACGACCTGAACCAAAACCAAGAGTCAGACACTCAACTGACTGAGCCACCCAGGTGCACCCCCTGAACGATTTTAAAGCAGTGACTCCATTTATGGGCATGCTAATTACATGAAATCTTTATTATCAGAATCAGAATATCTCACTTGGATGCCTCTGTCTAAAACCACTTACAGGCTTTCACCTGTTCTTGGCATAATGACAATTTCTGGAAACGGCCATTTACTCATGTAAAGGACTCTACTACATGCTGTCGGTGCAAATGTCTTATTTAACTTCCAAATGATAATTAGTGTCCAAAACAGAGAATAACTGTTCTGTAATGAATTGTTTATCTGTTTACATATCTATTTCTGAGGTGAGTTGTTATAGTGAAAGTTTCCTTCTAGATTATAAATCTTTGCCAAAGAAAATCATGAGATGTTTGAACATAGAATGTTTGGCAGTTCATACCAGAAAGCCAGATACTTCAAACATTGCCTGATAATGACAGTATATTTGAAGTAAATGAACACTCAAAACTTAGTAGTCTAAAAGAACAACAATTATTGAGTGTCTCTTGTAGTTTTCTTGGATCAAGACAATAGAAATGGTTTGGCTGAATGATTCTGTTTCAGAATCTCTTATGAGTTCTGTGAGGATGAATCTCATGAGGATGTTGGTCAGGCTGCAGTCATCTGAAGGTTTGACTGGAGCCGGAGGAGTGCCACTCATATGGCTGGCAAGTAATGGCCAGCTGGTAACAGGTTTCAGTTTCTCATAATGGGGGCCCATCCAGAGGTGGCTTGAGTGTCCTCACAGGTTAGTGACTAGTTCCCCCAAAGCAAGTAACCCAAGAAACTACAGTGGAAGTTGTGATGCTTTTTATGATCTAGATTCAGAAGTTATACACTGTCACTTTTATCATATCCTGTTGATCTCCTGGCCAGCCTTGTTTTAATGAGGGAGAAGACTACTCAAGAGCATGAGGACAAAGAACCAGGGGTATGTGGAAAGTATCTTGGAGGGTGCCTATCATTATAGATATGTTTTTTCAATAATTAATATATGTATATGATGCATGCCCATCATGTAAATGCCCTGAATGAAAAGCATTGTATATAATAGGCTTATTGTAAATATATGTTGAATAACTTCAGTGAGATATTTACTTGAACATTTAATCCATGAAGAGTAAAAGTGGATACTTTATCAGTAGTAGTTATTTGTTATTAGAATCTGAACTTAACTCTGTATGCAAAATTAGACCTCTATAAGCATGTTTAAAATACTGAAGGGCAGACTCACCAGGAAGGCATTTATGCATGCCTGGGGAAGACTTGGAACCTCCCCCCATCAGAGGGATGAGTTTGACCAAGGAAATAAGTGAGGTTAAGGGCCAGTCTGATACCTGGCTGTGTCACTGATTTCCATCCTGAACTCTAGATCTTTTTCTTTTAAATTTTTAATCCCAAGTACAAATAATATGATAGTATTACTTCATGTTGCACTTACTTGACTACTAAGGAGGTTGATCATTTTCTTCATGGATTTATTGGTTATATCTAGTTTCTCTTCTGTGAAATTTCCAATCATAGATTTTTGCCCATTTTTCTATTCAATTGTTTGTCTTTTTATATCAGTCTTCCTTGCATAATGTTTTGCAAACTCTTCCTTAACTTTGTTATACATACAAGTCTATAAATGGATCTTATTGTTCATATTTTGCTAACAATAATCCATTTTTAGATTTATTAACATAAAATCATATATTCTGTCCTATTCTAAATTATCTCTCCCATTTATCAAGTCCAAAATGCTTTACATTTTATTAATGCTCCTTAGAAATTTGTTAATTTTTCTTCCGTTTCTTTACATTTACTTATTTATTTTATTATTTTGGGGATGAGGGAGAAGGACAGAGGGAAAGGAAGAGAAAGAATATTAAGCAGGCTCCACATCCAGTGCAGAGCCAGTCATGGGGTTCAATCTCACAACCCCGAGATCATGCTCTAAGCCAAAATCAAGAATGGGATGTTTAATTGACTGAGCAACCCAGCTGCACTTCTTTAAAGACTTCTTGAATGGATTCTTACTTTATTAGTGTTTTTTCTGATGAATGTATTAAGATTCTAAATGTTTCTGAGAGTTACTATGATGACGCCTCTAAAGTTTGAGTATGTATTGTTCTCACAGACATTTATTTCTAAATGATGCTTAATTTCCATTTTTAATTTTCTCCTTTTCCTAAAATTATGCATAGAGAATACTTTTTAAATTGGGTAGGGATATATTTGAAAACTGTTCTTTTAATGACTATTTCTAGTTTTATAGCATTATAAGTGGAATGTGGCCTCTATAATTTGGCACTAGGCAATATTTTCTCTGTGGATTTATTAATGGTTGGTCTTTTTAAAATGTCTAACAAATATTTAAATATTATTGTGTTCCCTAGTAGTCTCCCCTCTCTGCATTCTTAATTTCTTTAGTAGAATTAAAGTGGCTCTTGAAGTTTCCCAAATATGCCATGCTTTTTGGCAGCTTTGGGGGCTTTTACTCACACATTTGCTATTCCTGCAATGTTCTCTTTCATACCCTTAATGTGGCTAACATCTATTGTCCTTTATGGTCATTTTAGAAAACATAGCCTGTGCAATTTCTATAAACTAGTAACTTCAAATGCTATTTTCTCTACAAAGGATTCTCTAAAATTCTTCAAGACTATACTTGGTCTACCTGTGAGGCTCTCCCCTAATGTTCCACTCTTCATCTTCTGAATATGGTACTTGAATGTCTACTTGACTTTTTGTCTTTAGGCTACAGACCACTTTGGAGTAAGGGTATTATCTCCCTTTCGTACCAGGGTGACTGGCACCTAGGAGGTGGTAACTATGTGTTGAATAACTCAGGAAACAAAGTAACTGCACAGATCATGAAAGAGATCTGATATTAGCATATAACAGAGAGCTACTGAACTTTTTCTCCATGCCAGATATTGTGTTATGCATCATCCATATATATAACTTCTAATCCTCAAAAGACAAGTGTCTGAAAGACAAGTGTCTATTTAATGTAGATAGAAAAACCTTAGGTCAAAGAGATAAACCATTATTGATGAAAAGTACGTGTGTTGCTTTAAAGGGCATTAAAATAATGGAGAATAATGAATATCACAAAGATTAAAGATAGTTCACTGATGGAGTGACACCAATGAAAATGATGGAGAAACACCAAAACACTGAGCAAACACTGTCACATTCAATTTTCTCAGACATTTGGAAAATTGTCAGAGCCTTACACTGAAAAGAAGACTGAATAAAGAAAAAGGCAACCCATAAATAGTGTCAAACCTCAGCATGCTCTATGGTGATAATTAGACATTGTAACCCAGGATAAAATAGCAGGACCTGGCCATCGTGTATTGTCAGAAACCTGGAGAATATGTGTGAGTATGGTTTCTGAAGACCAAAAATGAAGGAATATAACACTGAAGGTCTGTGGTGAAGAAAAATCCTCTTAAGGAGGCAGGAATCTATTTCATAGAGCATGTTTGTTGTCCACTACATCTGGAGTAGGAGCTGGCTGAAGCGAAGAGCTGTGCTGATTTATGGGGCACTTGCTAATGGTTTGGCTGGATGGTTAGAAACTTTGAAGAAATAAAAATGGAAGGTGGGTGACAAATATAGGGAAGAAGTATGTGGATGGATATTTCAGAATATACATAGATTATGAAGATATTTCTGTCTCATGTAAATGCTAAAAAGAATGTCTACCATAGAGGAGACCCTTAAGTAGACAAAAACAATGTCTTTGTGAATGTCAGTCAGCCTCTTTCTCCAGCCAAACCAGTTTTTGCCTAATAGAGCCATGAACAGAGTGGCCATGATGGTAGGAATATAGGCCATGCATCGACCCAACATGAGCTTTCTCTTACCAAGGCTGACCTTGTTATCATTAACCTGAAGCCTAATCTGCCAACAGATTAGGCACCAATATGGCACCATTCCTGGGTACCACCCTGCCACCTAGTGGCAGATTAATTACATTGGCCCTCTTCCATTATGGAATTAACAAGGATTCGTCCTTACTGACACAGACAGATACTTTGGATGTGGATTTGTTTTCCCTGCCAGTAGTATTTTCTCTAACACCACTATCTGTGGAGTCACAGAATGCCTCATCCACCATTCTACGTAGCATTGCATCAGATCAAGAAATGTGTTTCACAAACCAACGATGGGCTCATGTCTGGAAATCAACTGGCCTCACCATATACCTCATCATCCAAAAATAGTTGGCCTATTTAAAAGATGGAATGGCTTACTAAGGATTGATGGTGTTGGGAAACAACACTCTGAAAAGACAAAGTTTTGTTTTACAGTATGTAGTCTGTGCTTTGAATCAGAGGCCATTGCCTGATATGGTTTTTCCCATAGCCAGAATCAACGGGTGAAAGTGAAAGTGGCTACTCTCACTATTGTAACCCATTGCATAATTTTTGCTTCTCATTTTGACATCTGTGAGCTCTGCTGAATTACCACAAAGGGGTAATACTTCTACAAGTGGATATGATGGCTCAACAACAATGGTTCCACCAGATTGGAAAATCAGAATTCCACCTAGTCATTTTGGGCACCCTATGCACCAAACTGGGAAAGAGAAAGTGGGAGGGATGTGCTTTAAAGGAGCAAACCTACTGGCTAGAGTGATTGATTTTGGTTACTCAGGGTAAAGAGTAAACTTGGTTGCTACTATACAATAAAGACAAGGAGAACTGTATCTGAAATTCACAGGCTTCTCTAGGCTGTCACTTAACACTTCCACATCCAATAATAAAAGTTAATGGAAACTACATCAAGTGAAAATTGGCCAGGTGCCTGAGTACTCAGAAATAAAGGTTTGGGTCATCTATCAAGTAAAGAACCTAGAACAGCTGAGATTCTGACTGAGATTAAAGGAAATAGGGAAGTATGAGATGATAGATGAAAGATGCCATGGATATCAACTATGACCTTGTGATCAGTTATAGAATAGAGGACTGTAGTAGCTTTGAAAACATTTTTTATGCTTGTTATACAATATGCTTATTCGCATATGTTAATCATACTTTACCTTTCCTCACCTTCCCACTAAAAAAATTCATATATGAGTTATTGGAGGCTAACAGATTTATTGGAGTAGTGAATCAGTGGAGTTTAGGTAGGTAACAATTACAAATCAACTTAAACTTTAAAAAATTCAACTTAAACTTAGTAAGACAGTGACTAAACTTAGGGAGTGATTAACATAGCCGATGATGGACACAATGACTATTGTCATTGGGACTATGTATCTTCCTACTTGGGGAAAGAGTGGGAACTTCTTTGTGAAAAGGATAGCTGTGTCTTGCTGCTGAAGGGTTTGAACTTGTATAGAAGAATACAAGAGATAATTGAGTAGCAAAGGATGTGAACTGTGTCAGTTTTCAATTATTTTTCTCTGGTTTCTGAATATACCTTCAAATGATAGAAATACTTAGTATGATTTTTTTGAGTTCCAACAGTTTCATGCTTTGGGTTACTTTTAACCCTCACTATGGCTTGGCTAATAGTCAATATATTTTCATTTGCACATTCCTGATAACTCCAATATCCTAAAATAAAATTTAGATCTTTTTCATATACTTTTTTTTTACCATTCCACATCCAACAAGCTGCTTGTTCCTTTAGTGCTATATCTTGAATTCCAATGCCTTAAATGGAGCATGTAGTTCTCTAGTCTTGAGAACTTGAGACAGTAACAGTCAACACAAGGCCACTTCTTCATTCACAATAGCATTCCTCATGCCTGTCTTTTTCTTTTAAGAAAGATAGGCAGCAGTTAATTCTTCCTTTCTTTTTTAAGAATTCAATGACCAGAGTCCATCTCTGTAACATCAATATTCAAAGTTGAATACCTGATATAACAAGGCAAATCATAAGTCCTTCAGAAAATGATTTATCTTTTTCCACATATGCGTTTAGTTTCACATTACTATCTTTGATTAAAACCCATAGTGCTATCAACAAAGACACAATACGAAATTGGCATTTTACTGCATGAGAAGATGGCCAAGTCTAAGTCTTCATAATACTCAGCCATTATTTTAATGAGAATATATTAACTTATTTCCATTCCAATGTATGCAAAAATCAGATGCAAAATAGTGATTGCTATGAATCCTACATTTTAATTTTTTAAGTTATTTTTATTTCAGAGAGAGAGTGTGTGCACACAGTAGCGGAAGGGGCAAAGAGAGAAGGAGAGAAACCTCAAACTTATTCTCTGCTGAATGCAGAGCCTACATGGAGGGTTCAATCCCAGGACAGGAGATCTTCCCCAAGCCAAAATCAAGAATCAGATGCTCAACTGACTGAACCACCCAGGCACCCCAGTGATTGCTGTGAATTCTACATTTTAATTAGAGTCCCTATAAGCTGGTAACTTGGGGGAAAAAAAACTAGAGAATTTAACGATTTCCACATTACTTAGGTACTTAACCTAATTGCCCTTTTCCTTTGCTAATTTTCTCATAGACAAACTTCCCTGGGGACTTTCCTTAAAGTGAATCCCATCACTCAATTTGTGAGCTTCCCTAAAACATTCTAGGAAAACACAATATCTTGTCGACATTTAATCTAGAATTTCCAGATGTCCAGACTTCTAACCTAATGTGATAGTAATGCATCAGTGCATTCCTGTATATGTGTGTAGGTGTGCACCTGTGTAATGAAGGGGGCATGTGAGAAATGAAATATGAAAAATTTTATAATGATCTCACAACAATATAATTATTAAATATGGAAAAATAGTAACTTTAAAAAATGAAGGTGGTATCTTTAAAATCCACTTGAAACCGCATTAATAATCATGAATTCAGTATTTTTCAAGATAATAGTCTATTGAGGGAGTGATAGAAAATTACATTTAAAAACCTTTGCTCCCCAGATCTTGAGAAAAGTTTAAAAATAGACACATAGGTTGTGAAGTGACAAGGAGCAGTTTTCCTCTGAATACATCCGCCCCTCCCTCTGGCATTATGCTAGAAGAGGTGTTTATTTTAGTCCTGGCTGATCTTGACTTGGAAGTTAAAGTTACAGATAGACCATACTAGTGATATGACAAATAATATCTGGAAATAAAATTGATAGAGGAATGTAAATAGGTTTTGTTGAATATATTAATAAATTGTAGCCCTTTATAACTAGGTTCAAAATTACTGGATACACCAGTATTTAATAAGATAGTTTTTAACATTTCAGAGGAACAGCTTTTTACTTAAATGTTTTGGCTCTGAGACAGACAGATAGGCAGGAGTTATGGAGACAGGGATGTGAGAGCATTTCTATTAGGAAAGACATAGTAGAAAGGCAAAAAAAAAAATCAAAAAGGAAAAGAGACTTAATATGTAATGGATTGTTAATTTTGTTTCATGCATTGAGACATATATGTTTTTTATTTTTATACATAAAATAAATCTTTTTCACCATAATTAACAACCACTTCTGCATAGGCATTGATCGATGAAAATGTTGTCCATTAAAAGCAGCATTATAACTTATATTTTTCTCATCTGCAAAATGATTCAATCATATTTGTCTCCCAGGGAAGTTTGAGGGTGGAATGAAACCCAGTATTAATCAAATGAGGCAAGGAAGTCATGCTTCAGTTTCATATTCTAGGAAACCCCTATGCATGTCTCAGTAAACATGAAATATCACCCCATAAGATCACATTGAACACCCACCAGAATGGCTAATGTGGTTCAGAATATGGAGTATCTGGAGCTCTCATATATTGCCTGCCAGAGTATAAAAAAGTGCAGCTTTCTTTGGAAAACTTATAACAACTATATACTCTGGAACTCCTGAATATATATCAAAGAGTTCATGCACCTACAAAATAACTTGTACAAAAATGTTCATAGTAGTCTTAGTCATAATAGCCAAGTATTAAACATATATCCATCAACAAACAAATACCTTTGACAGAAGAATGGAAAGACAAACTGTGATATGCTTCTGCAATTAGATGTAACAGAGCAATAAAGAGAACAAACTTGGGATAGATGCAACAACATGGATAAATAAATCTTAAAAAATTAATGTTGAAAGACAAGCCAGTCACAGGGGTGACAGGAGACAGAGTGGTGGTTGCTTGAGTCTTGAGGGTGTTACGGGGATTGACTGGGATGGGGTACAGGGAAACTTTGTGGGCTCCCTAGAAATGTTCTATATATTGATCAGAGTGACAGTTATATGGGCATATACATTGGTCCCACATTCTAGAACTTTAGTACTCATAGATTTGTGCATTTGCTATATGTAAATTATACTTTAGTAAAGTTCTATTATCTAAATAATGAATGGATAAATTAATAAATAAATACCATCTATTTAAAAATACTTGCTTATTGTACTACAACTAACTTCTAATTATTATTATTAATTATTATTATTATTAATGTTTTTCCATACTAGATGCCAAATGTCTATGCCATATCCAGTTCGGTGAGGGTGGCTTAAGTTAAAAAAGGAAGGTAATAGTCTCTAAGGCTCAACTCAATACAATGAGCTCTAGAGGTCCACTGTGATTGAATCCAGGCTCAGTTCTTTGTTGACTCTGAATTTAGGCAAGTTTGCCTAAGTTCCCTAAACCTTCATCCCCATTCTTAATACATGAATAATAATTATACCTGCTGCAGTTTTATGAGGATTAAAACATTTGTAAGCTAATCTATCACATATGAAACAATACCTGTTATTTATCATTTTTATTTTCATCATTAGAATTCTTGCTCAGGGTGCCTGGGTGGCTCAATCAGTTAAGCATTCGACTCTTGATTTCGGCTCAGGTCACGTGACTGAGCCCTACATCATCAGGCTCTGCTCAGCACAGAGTCGGCTTGGTATTTTTTTTCTCTCTCTCTCTCTCCCTCTCCTTCCCCCTGATCACACGCACACTCTCTCTTAAATAAATAAATAAATAAATAAAATCTTATAAACAAAAAAAAAATAAAGTGCTTGTTAGTTTTTGACAGGTTATGTTTAAAATGGAATTTTATTTTATTTTTAAATATTTTATTTATTCATTCATGAGAGACACAGAAAGAGAGTCAGAGACATAGGCAGAGGGAGAAGCAGGCTCTCCACAGGGAGCCTGATGTGGGACTCGATCCTAGAACTGCCGGATCACGACCTGAGCCTAAGGCAGACGCTCAATCACTGAGCCACCCAGGTGCCCCAAATATGGAATTTTAACTTAGTTTTTGGTATTACATTTTTATAGCCTTGCCAAAGTCCTTTTATGTTTTTTTAAAGAGGTTTATAAAAAATCACTTTCAAATTAGTTTGTGTTATCTTCTGATTACTATTTATGGTTAATTACTCTGGTGACTGGTTGCCTTTTCTGAAGGTTGGTATAATCAACATGATTAGTATAATCTCCTCAGAAATTAAATAAGATTTTACTAAAATGCAGCTTGAAAGGAGAAACTTTATTGTATCCATGGTTATAGCCTTCTATTATGCACATGGCCCAGTGTATAGTACATGCATTCCTAACAAATGAATTGATAATTTAATATATCTGGTAAATAAAAACCCACTCCTTAGCCCTATAACATGCCTAGACTCTCCCCTTGTGAAAATGAAAAAGGACACAATTTCAAAAGACTGCTAGTCTATATATTTCCCTCAATGTATGAGGACTTGCTAAAATAGAAGTCTCAAAATAAGATGGACTTTGCTTCCAGGTAAAGAGTTTTATACCTGGATCAGAAATTATTTTCTTTGGGGCACGTGGGTGGCTCTGTCGGTTAAGCTTCTGACCTTCAGCTCAGGTCATGATCTCAGGGTCCTGGGATGGAGCCTACATCCTCAGGCTTCCTGCTCAGTCAGGAATCTACATCTTCCTCTCACTATGCCCCTCTGCCCGCTACCTCACTTATGTGCACAACCACTCTCCCAGCAATAAATAAATAAAAACTAAAAAAAAAAAAAATTATTTTCTTTGGATGCATGGGACTTTGGATGATCACAAGACAGCAACAGTCTTGAGAGTGTGTGGGCATGACTGGAGGTGACTAGAGAGATGTGAGCTGGAGCTAAGTGGAGAGAGAGAGAGAGAGAGAGAGAGAGAGAAGGGGGAAAAAACCCCAAAAACTCTATTACCAGTGGCAGCAAGTCAGAAAAGGGTGTTGGACCAACTTCTGGGCTCCTACAAATTTCTGTGAAGTTTGTCAGATTATTTTTCCACAAGTATTGTAGTTGTTTGAGTGGAGCTCAAAGTCAAAACCACTCTGTTGCACCTCTGACACCCTGGCTTTTCTTTACTTCTTTCCCTGTTTTGATGTCAATGGAATTTTATCCAGTTCTTTACTTCCATAGCAGATGACAAAATCCAGACTTAAAATACAGCCACAGATTAATGTGGAAGAGTTCTGGATTAAATATCCTGTCAAAAAACATAATTGAAATGTTAATTCTGTGAAAGTATTTGGACCGATGAGTCACAAGGAAAATAGGCTGAGTTGTGAGATATGTTAAAATAAGAAAACGTTTGTTTTCACTGAATGGAAACTAGAATGGAAAGGAAAGGTCATGGAAAGTAGTTTTAAGAAGCAAATATTTATGGAATTAGTTTTTATACTGTAAATAGGGAAAAATAATTACAAAATCAGATTGTGTCTATACCTCTTCAACCCACTTGTTCATTCAGGGAGGTAGTGTCTTCCCACCTCCAGTGGCATTGGAGAATGTGTAGGGGTGTTTATTATTTAACAAAATGGGGAATATTACTGGGATTGAGGGTGAGAGACTGTGTGTATGTTTGAGATGCCAATTTTTTTTTCAAAATGCTTATTTTTTTCTCGTCTCATTTCTACTCATTGAGAAACATGGTATTATGGGAAACAATGTTACACATAGCTTTGAAAATGATAATATAGTCACAAGGAAACCAGCATACAGCCTAAACTGAGTCATTCTGCAAAACAACTAGCATGTGCTCTTCAGTAATATCAATTTGATGAAAGAAGGAGAAAAGTAGGGACTGATGAAGATTGAAGGAGAATAGGGAGACGTATCAGCTACATGAAATGTGTGATTTTATGCTGGATTCTGAGCCATTATGGGGATAAAAGACAGTATTGGAACAATTGGTAAAAACCGAATTTGGATTATATATGAGATAATAATATTACAACAATGCCAGATTTCCTAAATTTGATCATTGTACCAAATGGAAAATTGGGAAAAAATGCCCTTGTTCTTAGAAGATATATGCTTTTTATATAAAACAAAATCAAATATTTAAAGCCATAAAAGTATATGAAGGCATATATTTTTGAAGCATATGAGATATATGAAGTATTTAAAGACAAGGAGGCATGGTGAATTCAACTGACTCTCAAATGGTTCAACCCACAGAACCTAAGATTGGATATATTGTAAGTTGGTATCCACAATGATACTGAGATCTATATCCATACCTATATCTACTTATATATGGAGTAAAACAAGTTGAAAAAATAGTAACAGTTTGCAACTTTAGGTGAAGAATATATGGTATTTCATTGTTTTCTTCTTGGAACTTTTTCTGTAAGTTTAATTTTGTTTTTAGTAAAAAAGTTTTTTTAAAGGAATGAGATTGGGAGATAACCACTTTGTCTAAGAGCTGCAGGGATACCGAGAGTGTAAATCAGCTTCTGAAACAGGACAATTGCAATGTCATGTATGACATATGATGTTTTTAATTAAATAGACTTTTGAAATATACTACTGACTAGAGCAGTCATATTTCTGAGACCCAAAGAAGTGACTCAATGCCAATGTTTTAAAATTTTCCTTAGAGGGCAGCCCTGGTGGCTCAGCGGGTTTAGCACCACCTCCAGCCCAGGGCCTGATCCCAGGGACTTGGGATCGAGTCCCACGTCGGGCTCCCTGTATGGAGCCTGCTTCTTCCTCTACCTGTGTCTCTGCCTCTCTCTCTGTCTGTGTCTCTATAAATAAATAAATAAAAAGTTTAAAAAAAATTTCCTTAGAGACAAGTCTATGTGACCTGAACACATCATTAAAATTCAGTTTTAAAATAATAAAGGTGATTGTCTTCCACCTTAACTAAAATAACAACAACATGATTGAATTTTTCAGTTTCTGAAATGCTGTTGGGAATTATGTAGCCTATAAAACCAATCCAGAGTACTGAGTTGAATTGAACCAAACTTGGAATTAACCTGGTACTATCTGCCCAGTGTAGACACAACCAGACCTTCTGGATACATTTTGATTCATGGTCAGGGTATTACTGTTTTGTGGTTAAATATGAGAAAAAGGGTCATAAAAACAATTTATAATCACTCTATCTCTTGTTCTCTCTTTCCCACTGCATGAATGTTCACATGAGCATGTGCTCTATGCTTTTATATACTGGTAAAAGTATATTTGAAATGTCACTGTCACTTCATGCTTTTTGTTGCTTGGGGGAGTACCTATATCACTTGTAACTTTTGACTGTGTCCCTGAGATATAGCCTTTGCAGTTAAGGGTAATTGGCAGTTAGAATACACTTTGTTCTGTATAGTGTTAAAAAATGGACCCCTTTGTTTGGCCAACCTTCATGAACTTCCGTTTACTTCAATGGCAAATGAAACATTTGTGTAAGAAAGAAATATTGTCTTCAATGGGAAATGCATTCCATGTGTGTTATATTTCATAGTATGACAGATTTTTCTTGAGCTTATACTATTTTTATTCACGGTATGAATATATGCCTTTTTCGAGGCTCAGTATTTTAAGGTAACCACAATTTGTATTTGTGGGAAATAAATGATAAATATTAAATGTTTTTATAGTTAAATACCGTTTTTAACTCATGTTCTCAATAAAACACTTCTATCCTTTTTACATGAAAATAACTTGAACAATTCCCTTTTGAATAAAAAAAAATGCCTGTTTTCATGAGACACAGGAATGGGAGCTTGAGGATGGAAGATGAGGCATCATGTCAATGTCTATATCCTATCACTCTCATGAATTTTGCTGATTAAAGTCACTTTGTCTTTCCCCCATTACTCAGCGAGTGATATTACATGGTCCACGATTCCAGAGAGACATGGCTAGTGGTGTCTCTACGTGGTCTGACATACTATTTGGAGAATTTCTGAGCTATGGGGCAGAGTCCTAGAGACTGATATTTGCAGTGAGAATAGAAGTCTTAGAGTTACATATGTCCCAGGAGAGAGGGTAGCTGTTGGAGTTGAGAAGGCATTGATTAGCTATTAACAGATAGAACCTCAGAATTTATAAAGGAAGGAGAAAAGTGAAAAACAAGGAGCAGACCCACTTTGATACCCTAAGAAGATTTATGGATTCTGTTCTTGGAGATGCATGTGCATGCACATGCTGATTGGAGAATTTGCAGTATCCGAGGACCCGATGTTTGCAACCTCAACAGGTGACGGTGTGGTAGGTTGACAGAGGCCTCTGGCCTTTCTTCCTCCCCTCTTTTCTTTCTTATGAAGCATCAGCATCTTCCCAGTCACTTTAAGAAGTCAACCTTTAGCCGTTTGGGACTCTTTTTAAGTACAGTAATTCCATTGCCCTAAACATAAACCCTTTGACACATCCCCTGACAGTAATCCATTCCTTGCAGAGCTTAGGGGCCTGAGCAGCCACAGAATGTTTTCATTATAGAGCTCTGGGCTTCCTCTTGTCTGGAGCTTTAAGTACCGATGTTCAGCCACTTAACAAAGACCGCATTGCGATCTTGGCCAAGTTTGTGACAAGGGAGTATAGTGTCCTGGGCTTATGGTCAGGCTGTATCTAAGAAATCTTGGATTTAATGTTTGCCCTTCTTCTTTTCAACTCCACCAACCCCCACTAAAAATATTCTGAACCTATTTTCTTAACTATTTCAATATAAGTCTAGAAAGTTGAACACCACCGCCCAGAGGGAGGCTAGCCTTTGTGTATATTCAACCCTACGTGAGGAGAGTATCTAGTGTTCAGAGATTCTGTGTGTATCTCCAAGATAATTTCTATTTATGTATCTGTGCTTTAACATTTCTTGTTCCCAGAGATTTGCATTCATAATGTAGTCCAGAACCAGCAGAGCCATCTCCTGAAAGATTGTTACAAATGTAAAATCTCAGGTAATGCACCAGACCTGCTGAATAAGAATCTGCCCTTTAACAAAATCCACAGATGATTCTAGTGCATTTTAAAGTTTGGGAAGTTGTCAAATACCCACCATTTGCTTCAACGTGGATGGAACTGGAGGGTATTATGCTGAGTGAAGTAAGTCAGTCGGAGAAGGACAAACATTATATGTTCTCATTCATTTGGGGAATATAAATAATAGTGAAAGGGAATATAAGGGAAGGGAGAAGAAATGTGTGGGAAATATCAGAAAGGGAGACAGAACGTAAAGACTGCTAACTCTGGGAAACGAACTAAGGGTGGTAGAAGGGGAGGAGGGCGGGGGGTGGGAGTGAATGGGTGACGGCACTGGGGGTTATTCTGTATGTTAGTAAATTGAACACCAATAAAAAATAAATAAAAAAAATAAAAAATAAAAAAAATAAAAAGGTAAAAAATAAAATAAAATAAGATAAAATAAAATAAAATAAAGTTTGGGAAGGTCTGGTTAGTCAAAGCTTCTGAATTACTTAGCTTATGAAGTAGTTATCTAATACATTTTTCTACACACAAATAACTAGATGACTCAGCATAAAAATTATTCTGATAAATGGATTTTTTCATTTTCTCCAAATTTATTTCAGAAACTGTTTTGTAACTTTTTCAAACTGTTGAAATAAGTCAGAAAATATTTTATTCATTAGCCATGAATCTTTAAGAAATAAGGCTCCAATAATCCTGACTGAAAAAAAAAATACTCAGCATATAGGATTGTGACAGATATTTGCATTATGACTAGTGCTTTATATATTTATTCTAAACAAAAACTATATGATGTGAGTCTCACTTGTATTCCCCAAATGAACACAGGTAGCCTGATGAGGTTATGATCTTAGAGCACAGCACTCAGTAAGTCCATACTCTGGGATGTCTCACTATGGATCTCCTCCTCTTTCTGCATGGGAGACAATTCAGAAAAATAGGAAGACTTTAAGTCTAAGCCATCATTTAGAGCAGGTTTCTCAACCTTGGCACTATTGACTTGAAGCTAGATAATTCTTTGGTGTGGGGAACTATCCTGTGTGTTGTAGAATGTTTAGTAGCATCCTAGATCTCTACCCATTAGATGCCAGTAGCAAGCCACCCACCTCTCACCCTTCCTCCACCTCCCCCCTTGTCTTCTCCCCTACCACCCCCACCTTCCACCACTGTGAAAACTAAAAAGGTCTCCAGACAACGCGAAATGTCACTTGGGGCTAAAAGCCCCTCTCTTTGGGAACCACTGGCTTAGAGGTATGTGTAGTTTTACTTATTCCTAGCTTTAATCTGATTTTCTCTATTGTGCAAGTTTTGAAATGAGACTGCCTCCTCTGGTTAGTTAAAAGTTCCAGATAACTGAGGCTTTGGGACTTCCACAATTGCTGTCAGTTTGTTTTCTCTGTTTTCTTAGACTTCTATAATTTCACACACAAAAAACAAACAAGCAAGCAAACAAAACCACGTTCATCTTCTGCTTAATTATCATGGTAGATGAGCTCACAAGTTTAAGATTCTTATTGTTCTTCAGTGGTTGCATTATGAGCTTGGCCAATAGGAAGATCAAGAGACACTCATATCATGGAGACAGTTCTAGTTCAGTAGATTAACAGGAAGGCTCGTGAGCCCACAGGCCTCTCCACCACTTCCTAGCTGTGTAATCCTAGGTAAGTCCCTTCCACTCTGTTTTCTCTGTGAAATGCAGTCCTACCTGATAAGGTTCTTGTGAGGATTAAACGAGATGTTCCATTGATACTTAGAATGGTTTCTAACACAGAGAATATCAGAATATCATATTATTATTATTCCTTTGGGTATTATCTGTACCTCAGGGTCTTGTCGAGGATAGAAGGAGGTCTAAGCTCTCTCTCCTAAACATATGCTCTGTGTATTTAAAATTGTATTCAAATCAAAGTTGCAGCCCATCTTTTACATATTTAAATTGTGTAACATATTCAGCTTCCATCACAGAAATTTCTGTATAGGAGGTAGGAATATCAGTGAGACTGTGAGCTGATTGTTAAATTGGCTATTCTTGATTCAATTCATAAAAAAGTTCAAAAGTGAACCAAACTAATCAATGTGAGAAAGGGTTACTATTGGTGCTCTGAGATGGCGGTAAATTGAAGGGAGCCCAGCACAGTTTCTGGAGTATTTGCATTCCATTTCTTTTGATCTGGGAGTTGGTTACAAGAAAGTGTTCAGTTTGTCAAAATCCTTTAAACTACTCATTTATGATTTAGGCACCTTTCTTTATATATTATACTTTGGTAAAAGTTCAAACATATGCACAGATCAATTGTAGAAGAATAAAATCTTTGTCACACACCTAACAATATTGTTTATGAAAAAGGTAAATACTCTCAGCGATATTTCATTTTTGTTATTTTGTTGCATTATGGTTCCTGCATTATTCCAGTGGCTTTCTAGGGAGGCCTGATTTCATAAACTCTGTCTGTGCTTGTGTCATAAATATGGGATGGGGCATGAAAAGAAGTTATTATATGGTTGTTTACATTCACGTAGCCAAATACAAACCTGAATTTTTTTTAACCCAGACATAGTATTGAGAAGTGCTATTTGGATGACTTCAACTGTATTTTTAGTTGCTCGTGCTATTGTTAATGTGAAAAATATAAAACTAAATTATAGGTCCCCCTATTTTCATTATGGGACAATTTTAAAGCTGTCAAAAAAGTTGTATTTCACACTTCCCACATTGACAAGGCTGCATTGGTAGCAAAGTTTATAAGTTTTTCCTTGACTTTTTCCTCAGTAGTTGGAAAGTTGATATAGCAATGATTTTTGTGCAGAGTTGTCAAAATAAATAGACCACACAAAGCAAAGACAGGAGACTTAACTCCCAGAAAAAGATGAAATTTAGGTTATAACTATGCTTGGTAAATAGAAGAGCTATGGGCAGAATCATCGTATTATGCCCAAACCTCTTTCAAGCCAACATTTTTACCCCATTTGCCTCCTTAGATCAACTGCGAAGGAGGCCGTTTGGCTGGTAGGGGTTCCATGTCTTTTTATTTCTTCTGCCCTATTTTTCCTATGGAAGTGCCAATATTCAGAGAACCAGAAGTAAGACCTGGGGGTATAGAGATAGATGGAGGAGGAGGAAAGTAGGAAAAAAAGCTGTTACACTCTTGGTTAAGCCATAAAATGGTTTAGAATAAATTGCTCATGAAAGAAAACTTAGTGAATGTGATAGCATCCTTAATTGAATAAAATTCTCCAGGACAACATAGAAAATATAATATTATTCATAGTTCCAGGAAAAAAACCCACACTTCCACAGCATAAAAACAATTAGAAAATGTCCAATAGGAATACTGAAGCATTCTTGGTCTTTTTTTATTATGCTTGCATTTAACAACAGAAGATTTTAGGATTTATTTACTAAATCCTAAAATGTAATCTTTATTTATAAGCAACAAATATTAATTTCACAATGAGAAGAAATCATCATAAATTTCAAGGCAGATTATGTTGAGGCTCAGATCAGGTAAGGTGTCATCACAGATCTCCTTCTTCTTCTCTTAAATATAAGCCATCTTTGTCTCCCCCAAGAGCATGGTGGTTTGGTACTCATTGGTCCAGTCAATTAATGATGTCTATAACTAACTTTTCTTTTAAAAAATGTCTTTGCCTTTTTCCCATTCTGTGTGTGGTAAGCCAGGCCTCTTCAAGTCCTTTTCACAAAGGAAGGGAAAGTGGTTAGTAAGAAACTGCACATGCATTGATTGGGGTTCAAAGGCTAAGCTGGCTTCGTCCCTGGGGTGGGAGGTGGAATTTTGGTGACAGCACTGGGCATGTCTTTTGTTTCCTCTGTTCACTCAGAGTCTTTGAAAGGTTCTCATTAAATGCTATTAACAAGCATTAATACGAAGCATGACTACAAAATTCCAGGGAGAATCAAACAGCAGAATGAGTGGTGAGAAGAATGTGAGACAATCAAAGTAGAGTCAGACATCCTTAGTGAAATAAAAATGCCAATGACAGACATGTCTCGAGGGTAGCAAGATTGTTTCTGAATCTGACATAGAGACTGTAAAGGGATCAGGACCACCAACTACTACTGTGCATGCGTCTGTATCATAGAAACTCTCATATATGAGAGACACGTTTGTGTCTTAGAAACAAGTGATATACACATAACCGTAGAACTGAAGGTAGCAGTTGTAAAGAAAAGCACCAACCGCACAAATGAATGGGAATAGTCATGTAAGGGAAGCGATTTGGAAAGGGGGCATCTTTAAGAACTAAACCCAATAACACATTATCCTCTGTTGGAAGTTATATCATGTATGCCATTTGGGAGAAGGTTTCAAATGGCATTCCCAGGATTATTCCCTTATAGACCTCTTGGTTCTGTTAGTTCTTTCACCTCAGTCCAGAGCTTTTTAATTCTTGAATTTAGTGTTGACCCCCTATCTCAAATACCATCTCGCTGTGCATTTGCAGTTAATTCTCTAAAAATGAGGATCAACATAAAATAAGCAAAGTGAACATGAGGCTAACTTTCCTCCCAAGTCAAGGTGTCCAGTGAACTGCTCACAGTTTTTGGATAGCATCAAGCTCTGCAGTCTTTCAGGCCCTGGAGCAATCACCGTGAAGCTGAATAACCTCTGTCTTGGCCTGCCAAAAGGTTTCTCAGCTTAGTGCTACCCTTGAATGGCACTCTGTCATTATGCTATATTTAGGTCATGAAAGTTGTAATTAGCTTTGTTCTGCTGCAAACGGATCCAGCCTCACATGCAATATAAAAGGTAATAAAATAGGTAGGCAGATATAAAAACCTAAATAAGCATTCTATGTAGGGAAATTTCATGATTCCCGAACTGATGAAAGAACCAAGGAAAGGGAATTTTCATGGCTTCAAAAGCAGCAGGAGCCACCTAAGAAGCTGCTTCTAGGTAGAGCCAGCTTGCAGCAGAATGTTTAGTCAATTCCCTCATCTCATTCCCCACAGCACCCCCTTACTCCCACCCACTGAGATAACTGTTCTGTAACTTGATAATATTTGCTGGAAACTCTTTATTCTACTATGACATCTCATGCCTCTTTAAGGGGCAATTTGGTCTGAAAGTGAACTTTTAGAATTCCATTGTTCAGTATTCTTGCATTATCTGTTCTAGAAATTGTCTGGAATCTGAACCATCTGTTTGTTTGTTGTTGTTGGCTTTTTGTTTTTTTTGTGAGTTTTTTAGATTTATTTATTTATCCAAGAGAGAAAGAGAACTCAAAAACTAGGGGAGGGAAAGGGAGAGGAAGAGAATCTTCAGCAGCCTCCCTGCTGAGTGGGGTGTCTAACACAGGGCTCGATTCCACAACCCTGAGATTATGACCTAAGATGACCTGAGCTAAAAACCAAGAGTCGATTAAAAAAAAAAAAAAAAAACAGAAACAAGAGTCGGACACCCAATCACCTGAGCCACCCAGGCGCCCCCCTGAGCTATCTCTTTTTTATCACACACAGACATATATGCTTACAGGAATGGATACTACTTATAAGAAAAAGCTGGCAGGAAGGTATCAAAAGATGAGGTCCACAGTGCCAAAATTGCCATTATAAGTTGATGAATCCTCTCTCACTTTCCACTTGTTTATAAGCTCCTTGAAGGTGAGATCTTCTATTATCTCTTTTCTTGGATTTTAGTTTAACATGAGTCAGCTGTAGATCATCAGTCAGTGCTCATTGAGTCATTCAGGTGACGTGCTGGGGAGGGGGGGAATGCTTCCTCAAAACCCAGGGTAAACATTTTTCATATAATCTTTATTCAGCTAGTAACTGTGGATTTTCTTTTCTTTTTAAAAATATTTTGTTTATTTATTCATGAGACACACACACACAGAGAGAGAGAGAGAGAGAGAGAGGCAGAGACACAGGTAGAGGGAGAAGCAGGCTCCATGCAGGAAGCCCTACATGGGACTCTATCCCGGGACTCCAGGATCACACCCTGGGCCAAAGGCAGGCACTAAACCTCTGAGCCACCCAGAGATCCCCTGGCTTTGCTTTCCAACATCATGGCAGACTTTGGGGAGCCTCCTATATTTGTTAGAATAAAAATCTAAATAAAAGTAATAGATGAATAAATATAATGAATGATTTTTTTTTTTTTTTAAAGCTAGTAACTTGGCTGGTTCTTTTTTTTTTTTTAATTTTTTCTTATTTATTTATGATAGTCACACAGAGAGATAGAGAGAGACAGAGAAACAGGCAGAGAGAGAAGCAGGCTCCATGCACTGGGAGCCCGACATGGGATCCGATCCCGGGTCTCCAGGATCGCACCCTGGGCCAAATGCAGGCGCTAAACCGCTGCGCCACCCAGGGATCCCATAATGAATGATTTTTAAAGAAAGAACAAGTATGAATTTTATGTATCGTGGGTATAAAGAGACAGAAGAGTGAAACAAATAAAGGAGGGCCAAAGGAAAGTAATGAAAATACATTAATGAGTTGGGATATAATGCATAACAGTGAACTTGAGGGCAGGAAAAATTATGGTTGCCATGTCTTTGGGAGCAGATTACAGAGTGAGCATTATTTCTGGTGTTTTGTGGGTTATGAGAGATGAAGTGGGTGGGGAAGGGCCTTTCACTCAATTTAAAGGAGGACCATAAGGGTACAAAGAGCAAATGGTGTCATGAAACAAGAAGGGACTTAGATACCAGGTAGATTTAGAAATGTTCCCTCTGTCCTCTTCTAACATTGGGTTTGTATGTAGTAAGATGAACTAGACACAGTGGACCTTCTAAGACAAAAAATTCAAACAATACCTTATATCCATGGAGCTTTTAATAATTTACCTATCTTTGCATTAATGTTCATATTCAATCTATGTAGCTCTTTGAAGAGGAAATGCTCAAGCTTATTTTTCAGATGAATGGACTGAGTCTAGAAGTCAAGAAACTTGATTAAGTTCTCAGCTACGTCAAAGCAGAGGCAGGATTCAAACCTAGATCTGCCTCCTTGTTTAATGCTCTTAAGTTCTTTTCTTCCTGTCTTAAAAAGACCTTAAACCGACCTGAAGAGAAACCAGATATCAAGGATGTTTAGTTTCCAATAGGGCTCTTAAAGAGCACTTGTAATACACAGCCAAATTTCATCTGCATTTCTATAACCAGAGTGTGCAAAATCCCAGTGCTAGCAGTGTCAGCTTCCATTTCTTGATCAGCTTCAGGAAGCAAAAATACCTGTGTTCTTCCTTTTGGCCACTAATTAGAAAGCATGGAGTTTGGGGTTGACAAAGTAATTATAAAGGGAAATCCAGGACTTCTAGGAGTTGATAGTCAAATAAAGGCATTTGGTGATTTCTGCTCATTTCCATGATGACTCGACGATTTTGCCATTGTCTCTAAGTGAAGGTATCCAAAGTTCTAGTACAGATTTCTTCATGTTAACTCAATGCATTCATGTTGTTATAATAAATATGCTTTGGATGGGAGTGAAAGGCTGGAATATTATTTTTCTTTTCTGAATATTGCATATTCTAAGTTTAGACATTGACTATGGTCCAGCTTGTAAGAAGAAGAGAAGGAAAAATAGGATATACAAAAGACTTAATTACATTTATTTTGTGGAGCATAGTCTTGAATTTTAAGTTTGTGGAGTTTTAAAATCAATATGTGCCTTTTTAAAAGACAATGTAAAAATTTCTTTTATTCCATATCATTATAATAAAAAGTCCAGTTCTAAGTATTTACACTATTCATAAAAAATGATATATTTTTCATTCACAAAGGGCTTCATTTGCTTCCCCAAAGTTGACTTTTTCATATTCAGAACCAGACACTTGATGGATTTGACATATTATAGTTGATGACAGAAAATGGAAAAAACACAAGCCTCCCACCTCCTCTTCTGCTTTCATAGTTCTATCCTGGCTCGACATAATTTTTTTCTCCCCTCAAAATTTCCAAAACTTTTTATACTGTTGTGATAAGACCCCAAGTCAGTGAGTTTAAGACTGGAAAGAATTCCCCTTAGGAAATGTTGAAAACGTGATTGGAAGGAAAATGGGGGGGTGGGTAGGAGAGCGAACACTTGTGATGCTATTTCTTTGACAAGGTGTCAGTTCAGCTCCCTTGGTACCATTCTAAAGGCTAGAAAGCCAAACAAGACATACTTTTTCACTCCAACTCTGATTTCAATGCTGTATGTTTCTTTTTCTTTAAAGAGGCGTGAAGGTTCTCTTTAAGAGGACTCTATCTATATATACACATACATGGGATACATGAACACTTTCAGCCCAAAATCCAAAGAAAGAAAATCAATTTTAAAAATGCAAGAGGTGCTTAGAATGTCTTATTATCAGGTCAAAAACAAATAAAATGTACTGTGAGATTAAATCTTGTAATCATCATGAACATTAGCTTTCCTTCTCTCTTTTTGACACAAAATTCTCACAGGTGGTTTTAATTAGACATAAGTAGTGACAGTGGCCAGTTTGACTAAATCCAGATCCCAGCCAACAGTAATGGAAAAAAGTTTCAACTTGCCTTCTTAAAAAATGGAATCTATATTGAGACAGTTCAAGGAAATGACGCCTACAACAAGATGTAAAAGCCACAGCTTGAGCCCCTTTGTGTTTTCTTGCTTTAGGGAGTCAAAGCAGCCTACAACACCTAATGCCATGTTTCTTACTGCTCATATTAAATTCCATGTTTTTAAGAGAAAGCTTATATTCTTCTAAGAATTCTATCCACTTTGCCATCTTGCAGGAAAAATACAAGACAAGTATGTTACATACATTGTCAGTCATTTCTATTCTTTTGTTTGGCATAGTTGAATTGCCATATGATAATCTTGTCAAGTCATTTCCTAAATAATTCACTGTTTTCATTAAAACTCTCTATCACCTTTAGTTTAGCTGAGCCCTACAGAAAAGGAAAATATCTTTTTTGGAAAGAGTTTCCAAAAATCAGTAAGTTAGTAAAAAAAAAAAAAAAAAAAAAAAAAAAACTTGGATTGCTTAGTTTACATGTTCTATGATAATAAAATTTTACACTTAGTCATGTTCTTTTTTTTAGTAATTTAAAGTAGTATTCTAAGATGCAAAAACTCGTTCCTGGTTAAGAAATGTGTTTGAAAATCTATATAGGTATTTGATAGACATCCTGAGTAATTTTTGTATTTCTTTAAGACAATTTTCATAAGAGTTGATGAAGATATGTCTCCACTTTGTGTATACCTCTCTCTAAGATACAGAGTAAAATGGCAACAGTGTAAACAAATAGCCTTAAAACTCTACCTTTTATGAAACATATCTTCATTTTAGACATTTTGATGATAATAATAATTCTTGTCATTAAGTATTTTATCTCCTGCAAAACTATGCTTGAATTTATCATGTTCACAATTCCTGGATATTATCTTTAAGAAGGTGATTGCTCCTGAGTCAGCAAGAATAAAAAGTATGAAGGAAAGTAAATCAAAACAGTCTCAGCAGTTTACAAACAGCATATATTTGTAAATTTTACTTTTTAGTAGCTCAAGCTGATCTCAAATGAATATCCCTTGAAGTTCTTTCCAGCTCTTGCTCTTTGCAGATATAAAATATTTTTCCATATCAGTGCAAAAATGACTGCTCTTTATCAGAGGTTAGAATAGTAATGAAGCTCATCTCCTACAGCAGAAGGCCTGGAATGTAGGTCCCATCATTTCAACTAATAGTGACAAAACTGTTATTTCTGTTCTTTTGCTTTGGGGAATGCCTTTGATCTTAGCAGGGGATCCAGGGGTAATGAGAGGTGTCCTAGAAAGAAATGTCAATCTCTAAAGGTAGAACATATTATCCATATTGCACAAATCACCACCAATCTGAGGAATCCCAAGAGACCTGGAGAAGTTATATTAAGATTCAGCAGGTAATCTCCCAAGACTTTCCCAATCCAGGGGAGATGAGATAGAGAGAGATAGAGATAGAGATAGAGACAGAGATATAGAGATACCTCTCTATATATAGAGATATCTATCTATCATCTATCTATCTATCTATCTATCTATCTATCTATTTATAGAGAGAGAGAGAGAAGAATTAATTGTCTTGGGATATTATCAGGATTTAAATAATAGTTTTTCAAGTAAGATTCAAGATTGGACATTTTCAGAAAGGAATCATTTTGAGCAGGCTTGTTCCTTAACTCCAGTCTGTCCCATGATGGATCTGTAGTGCCCCGTGGAAGAAATTCAATTTGCCTCCATCTCCTGTGTTCCACTCAAACCTGCTGTTAACAAGAAAAAATTTTAAGCAACTGATTTTGGAATAAGAAATCTTGGCTAGGAATTGTATGAAGCTAAAATCACCTTGGTTGTTTTTTTTTTTTTCTTTCTACTCTCTCTTCCCCCTCCTCTCTTTACCTTGATCTTTTTTTTTTTTGGTTGATGCTTCTGTTTTATTTATTTCTTTATTTAGTCTCTTTAGTCAGTGGCAACAGCTAGAAAAATTTCTAGACCATGAAGTGGCCTTCTGCATCAGGGCACAGAGAGATTTGGTCAGAGGTCCTTCTTGCTCTTCTCCTAGCCAGCAGGATACCTACTGGTCTAACCAGCCAGTCTAACAGATAGACTCTCCCTTCTCAAATGTCCAACTTCCCCTAGTGCAGTTTAGATATTCATTCTTTTATTTGTGGAGCCTACCTATTAAAATCTACACTTAATGACTTTAGAATTTTATATTGCAACTTTTAACTTTAACGTATCAGTTCATCTTTCTCTTCTGTAGTGCTGGAAACTGCCCATCAGAATCTCTGTTTCTTGTTGACATTTCTATTGTCTCAAGGAAGGAAGTGAGGAAGGGACTTCAACCTCGTCCTATAATCCTAGACCTACTCCTCGTTTTACTTAAAATAGTGGTACTGATTGGCTTTTTCATGATAAGTTAACCATGGATTCTCTCCCTCAATTTTGTCATGAACTCACCTAAAAAAAACATAAACTTCACTTTTTTTTTCAAAACATAAAAAAGGACTATTCACAGTAAGTTCCTATAGGTAAGGCAAAAGCATGGTTAACAAGATGGGATTCCCAAATACAGTGATTAGATCATCTTTCTCATTGTGTGTTCGGAGATGACAAGTGAACAACTCTAGGTGTCAACTAGCTCTGAACTCTTCATAAGTCGCACCTCTGCTCTGCTCTTCATGTTTCCCATTTGTAATCATGGTGGTTGATGGTGATTATCTCATAGATCTTTTCCAATTCTAATGTGATATAATTCTAGATTTGAAATGTGTACATTTCATTTGAATTTTTCCCAAAAGATGAGATGATGTGACTCTTTCAACAAAAATTTTTTACTATGTCTCACAATGGCAGTAACCTTTAAAACTATTGTGTAAATATTTCTACCGGTAAGGTGATCCTAATAGTGAAGAATAACATCCATGGAATTGGAAGGGAGCAGCTTGAGGATATCAGTATTCTTTCTGTCCTAGGATTCTTATTGGCTGAGAGATAAGAAGGTAGACCTGGAGATGTCAAATATTAATACTATAATAACTCTAACTAGTTAGGTTATGGTATAAAGGAAATAATTGAATATCTTTCATCTGTTATATTTGTGGAGTGTACTCATCCACTGTGAGATGTCATTATTCTTCAGGAAAGAATGAGCTGATTACTAACCTGATTTCTAGATTCCATGCCTCATGCTAGGGGTCCAACCCCAATAGGCATAGGGAATGGTGCAGAGGGCAAAGAGCTGGGAGCTAGTACAGTCCTAAGTCCACAGTGGAAAATTCTCTACTACCAAATGAGGAGGGCTTAGGAGCAGAGGCAGGAGCATTTCCTGAGGATGGGTGGTTATAAATATCAGGCACACACACTCTCCTGCTCACTCTTCTTCCTTTAGTCATAGGCAAGCTTTATCCTCTTTGTGACTCTGCCTATTGTCTGACCACTAAGCCAAAGTCACAACCAGAATTTTAACCTAGAAAACAGAGACAAGTGAGTTCTTTTCCTTCTATTCTCTTTTTTCTCTATTTAGAAATACACTGGGGGCACTTGGGTGGCTCATTCAGTTAAACATTAGGTCATGGGTCGTGAGATGGAGCCCTACATTGGGCTGTCTGCTCAGTGGGAAGTCCACTTGAAGATTTTCTCCCTCTACTCCTCCCGCCACTTGCATGCACACACTCTGTCCCCCTCTCTTTAAAATGAATAAATAAATTTAATAATTTAATTTAATATCAAAAAATAAATATTAGGAAAAAATACATTAAAAAGAAAGCTTCTCTTCTTAACACATATTGAGAAGTTATATAAAATTTTAACATTTAGGAGCCCCAGATATCTGTCACTCCAACTTCTGGTCTTATAGTTAACATACAAGTCTATTAGGAAGGAAGAATGGAAAGATCACATTCCTTGATCCTCAGATAAACTGGTTTTGTAATCCTTGGAAGTTTTTACAAAAGGGGCATGAAATCAACTTTGAAAGTTGTAGAAGGAGTGTTGTGTTTTTTGCTCATAAATGTTTCATTAAAACAGAATACTACAGGTACCTGGGTGGCACAGTGGGTAAGCGTCTGACTCTGGGCTTCAGCTCAGGTCATGATCTCAGTGTTGTGAAATTGAGCCCCTAGTCAGGCCTCTGCTCATTGTGGAGTCTGCTTAAGATTCTCTCCTCTCCCTCTGCCCCTTCTCCCTGCATGCATGCGGGACTATGTTCTCACTCTCATTCTCTCTCTCTCTAAATAAATAAATCTTTAAAAAAATCCCTCAAAAACCAGAATGTTAAATCTCACTACTACCATATGTTTGCTGCTTCCTCAGATATTTCAGGTGTTTATCTGGAAGGAAGGCCTTGGTCCAGCAGGCTAGTGTTAGGGTGTAAGGCTTGAGGGCCACTTTGTATTTCTAATACCTTAAACACTGCCTTACAAAGAGGATAAATTCCATAAGTTCTTGTTGAATAAATGAGTGACTAAATGCTCATTGAATGAATTGATGCCAAATGATCAGCAAACAAATGACATGCATAGAATCTGACTTGAGGACCTTAAAGTATGAGAGAAGTGAACTCAACATGAATGGGTTGGAAATGATGCAGAAATTCTATGCATGAAAATAAATGAATCAGAATAAAACCCAAAGACATATTTTATAGTAAACCATTTTTAAAAAGATTTTATTTATTTATTTAAGAAAGAGCAAATGGGCACTAGTGGGGGGAAGGACAAGCAAACTCCATTGAGCAGGGAGCCTAGAGGGTGGGGCTCGATTTCAGGACTCTGGGATCATGACCTGAGCTGAAGGCAGATGCTTTACCAACTGAGCTACGCAAGTGCCCCTCTATAAACCGTTTTCTAATGCAAAAATTATCTGTACACGCACACTAAAAAGCTAGTGACAATACATCTTCACAGAAAAGTTTGGAAAGCTACTTTTTTCCAGTGATTTTCCATTAGCTTTTTTCCCCCAGGTTAACCTGTACCATACATGCTCTGTGACTATAGAAGTTTGTATATTCTTTCTGGACTGTTCTTTTCAATTAGGTGGATGTCTGGAGAGCTGCATGTGATCTTAATAATGCTTAGATTTGATATAAGCCATTTTAATAGAGAAGGACTCTTTGAAGGTAAGTAAAAGGGATAATAACTCTTGGCAGTATTGTTGTTCAGGAAATTTCAATTCTTTCATAGGAAACTGAAAATACTTAGAGGATTAAAGCAAATACAATACACAGATGAAAATCCCCATTTGGAAGCTGGCTTTTCTCAAATAGTTCTTCTGTGTTGACTATTCTAACAATTG
The DNA here is from genome assembly GCF_011100685.1 of Canis lupus familiaris. Taxonomy (NCBI): domain Eukaryota; kingdom Metazoa; phylum Chordata; class Mammalia; order Carnivora; family Canidae; genus Canis; species Canis lupus. The sequence goes on along the minus strand of NC_049245.1, from coordinate 15,339,501 downwards.
TCCCACTTAGCCTTAGACTCTTCCTTCTATAGAGTATAGCATTGTTTAAAAGATACTTTAGCCTGATAAATCAAGTGTTGAGATAAAGCATTATGTGTGATATGCTCACATGTAATATTCACAGGTACTCTGTTGAACGCTAACTCATGGCCAAGTATTTTTCAAGCAATGCAGTACTCTACCTGCATGTCAGGACCCCAGATTTAAAAAAAAAAAAAAGGACCCCAGATTTCCCTGCCATCTCAGCAGAGAACACCATACACGGAGACAATGATAAATGATCTAAAGACTGAACATGTGTGCTATTCACAACGAGATAGTCTCCACACTGCTGATCCTTACATCTGTTTGGGCTCAGTATTCAATGGAGCAGTGCATCATTTGTGATTTCTCAAAATTTCATATTTTCTTTGCATAATATGAGCATTTGTTTGTATTCCACAACAAGTATAAAACCCAGGAACTGTACTTGAAATAGAATCATGGGAATCTATAAAAATGACCTAAGACTGTAGTTGTAATATGTTAATGTACATAAGGAATCCCTAATAATCATGTTTGATTACAGATACTCGGAGCTCACACCCAAACCTATTTTCATAATATGTACAGTTATTCATCTGAAAAGACTAACTACATTTATTTTATAGCTGTCTCCTATGTTCTGGCTTATTCTCTTGAGTTAATTCATTTATTTAGTTTGTGTCTCTATTGTATACCAGTTTCTTCAATTGATTATTTTGGCATATCTGTTTATACTTGCAACTGATGGCCTAATTTATCAATGTCAGTAATTGAAGTAGGTATTTATGACATAAATGGGAAAGAATTATACCCTGAGGGTAATTACATGCTCTCTGGCTCTGAAGAGAAGCTGGTAGGGTGGAGGAAGGCAGGTTGGAAGCAAGTAATATAAGAAGGTGGCCTCTCCTTTAGGGTGGAAGGAGAACTTGCTTTCTGGAGTGTTACGGGACAAGCCTTCTTATCCTTTGTCTTGACAGAAACTTGACTGCAGTACTGCTTTCCTTCTCACAGCCCCAGTACATCTTTGGAATTATTGCTGGGCAGATCCTTAGCTTTATTCAGAAAGACTGAATGCCCCTGAGGGCAAATGCCTTAGTTGTCAACTACCTTGGGAACCAGACTGCCCTGTTGTCTACTAACAGACCTCACTTCTCCTTAGCATAGTCTGCTCCTGAAGCTTCAGTATGTGAAGTTCTAGTAAGAAGTTTCACTGGGTTAAGAAACAATTCTGTCTAAGCCTGTGTTGTGCTGTGGGTTCTTCATGTCAGCATTGTATCTTCTGGACATTTCTCACTGGTTAAGCCAGCTGATGTAACCCTCTCAGTTTTCCACTGCTGCCTTAAACTTTTTAAATTTTTCTTTTCATATAGGTTTTTGGATGGGAGAAGAGATAAATGTATGTGTTTAATAGCCACCCTAAATATGAAACTGTCAACTGACCTTGATATATGGCTATTCCTTTACTCAGAATAATTTCTCACACTCCAAGATTTCCTGCTGTGGTCTACAATTCAATAAAACACTGCTGATTATATAGTTCAAGCCAAATGCTAGCCACTCCTGATACAGTAGTCCAGTTGCTGTGTTCCACCCCAATGCCTGGGCTCTAATAGCCAAGCCAAGCTTCTTATATTTTTCAGTTACCTCATTTCTACTTTTTTTTTTTTTTTTTTTTTTTTGGTCAAGAGTGGAATTGGGGGTGGGTGTTGCTATAGGCTTAGAATTTGCCCAGTGGTAATTTTGAAGTGTCTGATGCAGAAAATTCACATGTTCAGTACCTGTTTTGATATCATAAATGTCTCCAATAAAATGAGGAGATAGAGGAATTATAATGCTTTGATTTTGGCAATGATGTCAGAAGAGTTTGATTCTGAATCCTCTTCAGGCATACCTTTAGTGTTACAGCATCTATTGGCTTTCTTGATTGAAAATAATAAAATTACAATTTATGTGTTAAGAAAGTCTCTTAACTTCTGAAGTTTCTTTTTTAAACTCATGCAAAGAAGAAGCAGCAGAATATGGTAATACAGAATATAGTAATAGAAATACTTTAGAAATGCTGTAGAATATAATAATACAGATATAGTAATATAGTATGTAGTCATATTCTATATTGTACTATCCTACATAGTGATATATATAAATCACATATATATAGTGATGTAGAATAATATAATAATATAGAATGTAGTGATAGAAATATAATATAGAAATGACAAATCAACATTAAGCCATCTTGGCATGGAGCCCAACACAGGACTCAAACTCAGAACCCTAAGATCAAGACCTGAGCTAAGATCAAGAGTCTGACACTTAACCAACTGAGCCAACTAGGCACCCATTGGCATTTTGGAGCTAACTACAACAGCTAATTAATTTTAATGCTTCTAGCCTCCATTTATAATATAGCATGTATATATATTTTTTCCTTACTTATTCTGCATTATTGAAATATGGAAAGGGAGCCCCTTTACATGAGTAGTTGTACACATTAATTTTGGACAAGAACTATGATTCCAAAACACTATAAATTCTTCTGTTCTTTCTTGTAACTTATAATATTGTTGCTTGAAGCATGGTGACAGCAAGGAGTACCACAAAAATATGTGATACACATTGTTAAATCCAGTTCACAGAGTCAGTTGCTTGCCACTGACTGACATGTGGAGTTGCGATTATCTGGCATGTGAATTATTTATTTTCTTTCCTTTGATTGTGCTATACTGTAAACTCCTTGTTCTTATGTTTCTTAGAATAACATTGATCTTTTTATAATTTCTTTAATAGTAGCATGGAGCTTCCTTTGTAACCCCATATTCTTTTTCTCAGCAAGCATCCATCCTTTTGTCTTTAGACCAAAGGCATTGTTGTCTTGGTGTGTGTGACAAAATAGAGGTACGGGGTTAGGCAATCACCAGCCTCATGCATAGTACCATGGATGTTGTCATTCAGGAGACGTGTTTTGACCCTTGAGCATTTATGAATCCATACACTGCAACAATAAGCCATAAAAAGTGGATCTCACCAATGAGAGTGCTAGCAAATCTCCAAAGAGTGAAAAGGAACCTCAGATTAAAAGGAGATGCAGCCAGTGAAGGCTGCTCAAGAGGAGTTGGATGTTGACATTTGCAGCTGTGCCAGGTGAAGCAAGGATGAAGAGGAGAATTGTATTCTATTCTCATCACCTCTGGCTGACTTGTAAATTGGTTGGATGGCCCCCAAATCACTCTTGAGCTTTAGATGACAGCTGTGGCTTTCAGTGGAATTTAACATGGGACTTTCCAAGATCTTGCAAATGATGACTCCCTTAATAAAATGAGTTACAGAATTATCTATCTTAATTTTAACCAACAACTTTAGGAAGGGAGAATAGATTTGTAACCTCTATGGGATGTGAGCTCTAAATGAGTGACAGGGTCAAAACAACTTAAACCTTCCCACTTCCTACATCATTAACTCAAGAACAGATGCTCTAAAGCTTGCCCTCTGGACCCTCTGCTACCAAATGCAAGAAGTAGCTTGGGGTGATTATGAAATAGCAACTATGTCTTCATTGATAAAGACAGGACTTCAGTTTCAGAAGTTCATCATGATGTCAGTCATTGTCATTATTCCAGCATCAAGAATGAGTAGAGTGTGGGATAAGACTAACTGGAAGGACTTCAGTCATCCAGGAAACTCGGAGAAGGTGAAAATAATGTCTGTGAGTCTAAATGGCAAGGAGGTAAAATCTGAAATATCTTCGCCATGGCTCACAACAGGGTCGTGTAAGAGTAATTCTCCTGAATATCATTCTGTCTTAGAAGGTGCTGATGTAATTTTCTGTATCACTTCTGTTGGGTATATGAGCATTGTGACAATGATTTACTAAATCTTTGGATATTTTAGGTGGCTTTTGGAGGGTTAAGTGATGAAGATTTCATCATGCTTTAGTGGCAAGCAATTAGACCTAATTATAAACTGAAAAAGTGCTATTTACTAACCACAGAGTATGTATCCTTCAAGCAAACTGATCAGTGGCAGAGGAGGATATCTCATGTTTGTCAGCAACTAAATTTCTTTTTAAAGTATATGTGGGCTGTGCAGGGGCATAATGTGTTCTCAGTTTATAGGATTCTTTTGCTAGAGTAGGGTCTATTGCTCAAAATTCTCACTTCTTAATGCCAGTATGTTGTTTTTGATGGTTTCTTTTTTGTCATATGTAATGGGACTAAGATGATTTAATACCCAATTTAACTTGACATGAGACATTTTGAGTTTTTCCATCGTTGATTCATTTAATAATAAGGATGGGAGAGATGGAAGAAACTAGAAACGAGGGTCCCAGAAATGGATGATAGGTTACTTATTGTTTTATTTTTTGTGTGTTATTTTTGAAAATTCTCCTTTGCTGACAAAATCAAAATCGATAAAGGCAGTGATTCACTCCCTGGGCTGTCAGGTGCCACCCTATCACCTTTAGCAGTGTTCACCCACATATAGACATGTCTTTTCAGTTCCCAGGTGGTTTTCCAAGAGGAGGTCCTCAGTTTAGTATCTCTCAGGCATTCTTTAAAAGGAAAAAAAAAGAATCATATCACAAGAGATAATTCCATTTAGGGCATATTGGTTCCAAGAAAACAAAACAAAACAAAACAAAACAGTATGAGTAAATCTGTGCTCCTCTTCCCCCACCCCAGGGTCAAAGGTAGAAATTGTCTACATTTAAATGAAAATGAGTGTGTGCTTTCTTTTCCTTCCTGTCCTCAGACAATCAGATAAAACTCCCTGATGTCCTGCCAATCAACAGGACAGTTAGTTTGGAGATGAGACTAGTACTGTGATAGTGGTATTTGCAAGTCTGGCTAGATCTGCTCTGGAGACAGCAGGGCTGTGGGTGGTCAGTCTTCTCTCCTTTTTGAAATCTTATCATTGTCAGCCTGGCTGAGATAAAGTTCATTCCTGACTTCTTGTTTGTGGGGAAGATTTCTGTGGTCCTTTATTTGTACTGGCCACTCAAGAGCCTGGTCCCATAACCCAGGTGGCTATATTAGTCAAGGAGAAAAACGAATGATTGGTAGTTCTTTAACTTTTTCATTTAAATTAAAAATAAAAATCATAGTCCTTTAAGACTCAAGAGCTAAAGTTTGATGATGTAAAAGGCTTCACAAATTCCATTAAGGTTTTTTTGAGTTTTTATCAAGATGATCTGTTTAATTTTCCATTTAATTTCTAAAACTATGTAGCACTGAATGTATGGATGTGAAATATTTCTACAGCCATAGATTTATAAGAAAGTTTTATGTAAATGTTTGCTTATTTTACATGAAGATTAGGACCAAGTACACTTTTACAAAGTCTGAAATATTACAATATTTTGAGTGTTAAAAGTCCAAAACTAAAGGCTATTTATGGATGTGTTTTGCAAACTTCATTGGATGCAAGGTGTTTGAAATGGTTTTGGAACTGGGCCCCTCAGTGGATAATAAAAGAATAAAGATAAAGCCATTGTAACCATTTCTGAAGAATAGTTAGTGTAATTTAAAGACCAGAAATTAGAGGCAGATCAAATTTGAAATTATAAGACAATAATTTCTCTGAAAGTTTTTGAAATATTGAATAAAAGAGTAAAATTAACATTTAGATTTGGATCGTATATTAGGGAAAACTTATTTTTTTATAGCATTTGTGAGGCAAATCTGACTCACAAAGAGTAAGTGAAATAGTTTAGGAATTAAAATTTTGCCTCTGGGTAGCCATACTTTATAGTGTTACCTTAGAAATAAGTACGATCAACCTCTTCCACATGAGAGACCCAGTAATGGCTTTCCCTTATACCCCACCATTGCATTGCCTGAAATTCTCCTCGGAAGACATCCAAGATTTTGTCTTCAGCTCCAGGTAGCAATATTAGAACAAAACATATGGCAGCCCTGCTTAAAAGATTGAGGCCGTCTCAGATGGCCTTGCCATTTGATAGGAAGTCAGAATCTAAGTATGTGACACACTGCCCAAATCACAATTTTTTTCCATATAAACCCTGATTCCACTTCTGCAGTTATATTTCAATCTAAAAGAATTTAGAAAGAACTGAGTGTCTATTTTATTTATATTAGTGTAGGTGTATGAATGAATAAATGAATCAATAATAAAATGAATAAATGAATCAAAGAACTAGACTTTTCCTGAGATGACTGCAATGTGCCAGGCACCTTGTAAGGTCCTTTTCGAATATAAATATTTTATTTAATCTTCACCAAAATTGTCATTAAAGATTAGGAAACCGGTACCCAGAGTGGTCGGCCCATGTTCAGATAACCTAATTAATAGCAGAACTGGAATTCAAATCAAGGCCTATTCAGTTCTGGGCTTACTTAATTATACCTTAATTGCCAAAACCCCTGTAAGATCCAAAAGTTTCATTTTAATTTTGTACTATTTCTTTAATCTAAATATCTGTTTGCCTACCAGCCTCCTTGAGATGTTATTGGCCATTTGATCTTGAATGGAGAGATGGGAGATAAGCTGAAAAACATTTTTAGAGAGTCATTCAACATCTTTTCCAATGCAGCCAAAAAAAAAAAAACCCATTAATATTATATATTTGTGGCTGCTGTAGTTGCTCTCATGTTGGTTAGAAAGCCTGGACGTGAGGCCACAGCAAGCTTTTCTTTTAAATCAAAAGCAGTCAGCTACAACTTTTTAAATCCTACCTGGCACACATGAGTGTGCTTCTGTGAAAGTTTATAGTAAAATGAGGAACTCAAGTGTCCTACAGCTGACAGGTAGCAAAGGAACAAAAATGTAAAATATAGTTAAAACACATACTTTGAATAAGAAAAGGATAAACCCTGCAATTATTTTATTTTATTAAAAATAAAACAATTCATTCTTCAATACTTGCATTAAATTCTTATTCTTCAAGAAATGTTATTCCTAAAATGATTTAGACTTGCCATATATCTAAAAAGCTGTACATCACTCAACTAGTGGAAAACAGTTAATCTGTATCAACAGGTGTCTACTAAGTGTCCTTTCACGTTTGACCTGTAGTTTATACAAATTCCTTCTTGTTGCCACCCTTCTCTTCCTTCCACTGTGTCTCTGGAGGTTTTCTATTTTACTTCTGCTTATCTAGGCTTGTTCTTCTCCATGCAATCTTTCCCACTTTACCTATCCTTTATGGACTCTTAATTCTATTGCACACAGAATGATGGACCCCTTCCAGTAGCTGACTTTTCACTAATTGTTAATTCTTAGACCGCATCTTTCTTACGTGCTGGGATCATGTTATATACTTGTTCTGTGTTTGCTATAGCTATTCTTAATGGGCTAGAATGAGGGATTATCTTTGTACATTATTTACTAAGAACTAAGGCCAGGAAATATATGTTATATGTAGAAACCATTGGACTCAACATAAGTTAAGACATTCTAATGAATAGAGCTCTCCATGAAGGAGGGTAAAAACAATGTTTAGAGGCAGGGAGGGTTTTCAAATAGAGACCAAATGATCATTTAGAAGGGATTGAGGGAAACAGACTTGCAATTGACAATCAGTGAGGTATTCTGAGCCTGGGACCTGGGAGTAAGTGATGTTATTACCACGGATATTCCAAGGAAAGAAAAGAATGAAGGAGGAAGAGGGTAAAATCTGTTTCATCATACTTCTTGTTAAAGTGTAAATTCTCCCCAAAGCAATCCCAACTGCAAGCAAGGTCCTGGTCTCAAATTAGGTATTTCTTATTATCCATGCATTACAAAAAGTATTTGTGAATGGAGATGCTTTTATTTCATACTTATTAGAGTATAGTTTGCTGCCCCAGATAGTAGAAACCAAATAAAACTTGCCACCAGGTTGAAACTCATTTTACTTCAGTCTCTTTTGTCCTTCACTGAAAATATGAGTCTTTGATATATTGTTTTTCCTTATAAAAATAATTGTTAATTTTAACATTTAGGGGAAAAAAGATATCATAGAATTAGCTGGGTTTGTGGCTGTATGCTTCCTTCAGTTCTTACAGGATGAATTGAAGATAAGTGTGGATCCATTGCCTTATCTCTTTATTAAGGCAGAATGTAGTATCTTGGCCTGTCTGCAGGTCTCAGATGCTGACACCATGTGTATATAGATTCTGATAGCTTCCATTCTGTGAATGAAAATGGGAAGAAAAAGGGAATCCTCAATCCAATCCATCATGAACACAAATACAACCACCTAGAGAAGTGTATAATGAGTATAAAAAGCATTCTATAGCCTTTGAGAGCATGAAATAAGTATAGCTCCACAGGAAAAGGGAAAGTATACAATAATCTGTCCCCAGCCAGGTAAGTTAACTACTATATTAGGCTTTTACTCTACAAACCTCCTGTTCCTTGTGAAATGCATCTACAATAAAGGAAAAAGCTGTAAAAACAATGGCCAGTGGCTCACTCTAATTACTATTATGTACCTATGCATACATATATTTATTCATTCATTTACTGAAATGTTGGTTTGGTTGAGAAAAACAAATGTGCCTAATTTTATGTCTTTACTACTCATATATTTACCTGTTAATCTGAGGATGCCAAACATTGTTTCTGATTTATTATCAGGCTTTTCTTACCCTCTATAAGAGTCTTTCAGGCTCCAGAAAGTTGTGAAGTCTTTAGCTGTGTTCCTAGGCAATGCATTCTCACTGATCATGCTCTAGAAAAAGAGTCCGTCCAGTCTAAAAGTCATGATTCTTCTCTGAAGAGATCCATAAAGTATTCCTCCAGCCTGTGGAAGTTTCTGTCCCTGTGACACCATTCTTTCTTGTTTTTGCAGGGTGATTAGTTCTGAAGGTTTCATGTGTTTGTTCCTTACTTAACTCTAAATATCGTTGGCAAGAGTCATTGCAGTTTTAATAAATTGTAATTGTAAATAGGATGTTCAGACTGGCTTTGGCATCATCAATTCAGGCCTCCAAGCATAAGAAGTTCACAAAGCCTCATACTTGCAAAGATGTGGGTCCTTAAGCCCATCCCAGGACATACCTGGTAACAACAGTGCTGATGACACTGATACAGAGCCTCTGTGTCGGGAGGCATGTACTGTTTAGGTGTATGCTGTATCTGCCATTACTGTGGTGCCAAAGGAATTATATCACCTCCCTGCAGCCTGGCAATACCAAAATACCTCTTTTGGCATCTAGCTGCAATCCTGTCATACAGATTCTCTTCCTTGAGACACACCAGCTATAAGCAATTAAACATGGAAGGTTAAGTTCAGACATAAATGTTTTATAGCTCTGAAAAATACTTTAGGAATAGTTTTATTTTCCCTTTGCAACTTTATCCTTTTAAAAATTTTTAAAAATCAGCTTTTAATTTTTCTTTATTTTGTCTGTGTTCCTTTTTTTTTCTATTCCAAGTGTAATAAGGCAAGACATAGAAACTGCAAAATATAGTCGAAATGAAGCCATGAGTCATTAAAATGTAGCTGTATTTTCTCAAAGATCAAGGTTGCCATTTTTATGCTATATCATTGAAGGTCTTTTAGGCTAGGTTATTAGCTGCCTGCTTATGAACTACCAATGGTTCATGTCTACGATGTGACATCAGCTATTTTCTTTTTGGATATTTGAGAGCAAATTGTTGCTGACAGGAGATTATATGTATTCTAGGGTTGTGATGTCTAATACAGTAGCCATTAGCCTCATGTGGCTTGTGAACACTTGAAATGTGACTAGTCCAATTGAGATAATCATACATCAAATTTCAAAGTTTCAGTATGAAAAAAAGAATGTAAAATATGTCATTAACAATTTCCATGTTGATCCCATGTTGAAATGATCATATCTCAGATACACTGGGTTAAATGTAATATTCCACTAAAATTTATTAAAATCAATTTTGCTTTTTAAAAAATCTTTGACTACTAGAAAGTGTAAATTTACATAGGTAGTTCACATTATGTTCCTTCTAGCTGACATTGTCCTAGAGAGCCTGCCACGTGGTCAGGAAGGCACCAAATAAAGCCTCTTGGAAACATCTACCTCTTCAACAGGTGGCAGAGAAGCTTTCATTCCACAGAACCTTAGAGATCCGAGCGGCGCACGCAGTTCTTTCACACTGTGGGGCGTACGACATGCCCTCTTTGCTCAGGGCTGATGAGCTCTGCATGAAGACCATCTTCCAGTTCCCACAGTTCATGGTCAGAATAAGCATCATTTCGGTCTTCTTCCTATTCAATGCCATCTGAGGGAATGTATCGGGAGATGAAATTGCTCATGTCTTGTGCTGACTGCCAAGCTTTCATCTAAGAATTCTAAATAGCCACCTAAATCAGGATCTTTTATTGTCCTACGAGGAACATAGCATTCTTATTTGAACTATCATGTAAAGGATGTGAAATTCTGTTGAAGTATAGACTGGTACGCACTAAGGGAAAAATTCCATGGATGTGGTCTTGTTGACTTTTCTTCTGTCAGGGGCCAGAATACATCAGGTAGAAAGGAACCAAATAGTCCTTTTCACACATGGAAACTTTAGCTGCTCCTTCCCTCCACATGTGACATCCTGCTTATCAACAAAAAGTTACCTTGGTTATGAGAAAGTAGGTCCTATGCACAACTGACTCCCATTTTCATTGCTTTGGTTCCTGTACAAGTGCCATTTTCTCTTGCCTACACCACTGTGACAGCCTCTTCTTTTTCCCATCATGTCCCCTTCTGTACTCTCTGGCACAGCAGCCTGAGTAATATTCCAGAATTCTAGATCATGTCATGCCACTTTCCAGATTAAACCTCTCTGGTACTTTGTCATGGCGCTTCAAACAAAAGTCATGCCTTTACCTGGGGTGATGAGGCTGTGCATGCTCTGGTCTTTGCTTATCTCTGGTGTGTTCTCTCTTTCCTCACAAGGCCCTCTAGTACATTCTTCATTCTTAGAATAGACTAAGCTCATTCTTGCCTTTCGGCCTCTGCACTTGCTGTTTCCTTTGCCTGCCCTCTAACCTCCATTTTTCACATGCTTACTCTTCAGCTTTCAGCTTAGATGTCACCTCCCAAGAGAGACCTTCCATCATCTGGAAGCAGCCAACAAGTCACTTTCTGGCACATGATACTCTTCCCAAAGGTGCATATCATGATACCATTTTATCTTGTTTGCGGATTTATTTTCTTCTTGACTGTCTCTTCCTACATCCTCACAAACACTTCAGCCCACTTGAAGAAAAACCCTACATATTTTATCTTATTCCCTGGCATATCATCATCAAATAGAATAGTACCCGGGTATATAATGCATGGCCAGGGATTGTGAAATAAATGAAAGTATATATTGCAGTTATATCAAGACAGACTCTTCCTTGCTCCCATACCCACAAGTTTCTCTTAGTAGTTTGAAGATGTCATGCTTCAGAATCTTTCATTTCTTCATCACAAACTGGTGAACTTTTCCTTAGAGGAGACCTCTTGTCAGAAAGTAACAATGTGTAGATATTTTGTTCAATTTCAACTTGAAAAATGGGTAATGCACTGGTCACAGAAGGACAGAAGCTTTAGCTCTCTCTTGACTTTTACACTCCATTTGATATACTCAGGGTCTGTATTGCTATGGTGTCCATGACCCTGTGTGCCTGGGATTTATAGCCTCCATAGTATAAGTCAAGACCAGTAGTTATGTTCTTTTTTTTTTTTTTTTTTTTTTTTTGTAGGCTCCACATCCAGCATGGACCCCAGTGCGGGGCTTGAACTCATGAACTCAAGACCTGGGCTAAGATCAAGACTCAGATGCTTAACCAACTGAGCCACCCAGGCACCCCTGTGCTCTAATATTTTTATCTGACTTTGAATGATGTCAGGAATACAAACCTGATTCTTGGCTTATCTCACAGACTTAACCAATAGCCCTGTCTCTGTTTGCCATTTAAATGGTGAATTGTCAAATACATACTAAACTCAGGGCACCCAGGTGAGGAAGCAATGAATTCAGCTTTATCTTCTCCTCTACTCTGACCATGCATACTTTGTAGTGAGTTGCAAGTCTTCTTGCCCACTCCCTCTAAGGAAAAAAAAAAAAGAAATAGAAATTAAGGACGTAGATAAGTCTTTGATGACAGAAATACCTCATTGGACATGAACACCCTGAATAAGTTGTATATATTAAACAACTTTTTTTTAGTCTGCATAATTGATAATAAATACAGTCCAATAATTTTTAGGTTTTTTTTTTAGTGTACTTTAAAGAATTTCTTTGTGAGATTTTTTTTTTTCAGAGCAGAGAATTCTGTACTTCTAATAGCCGACACATTTTAACATTCTATGAATTCAATTTAGAGATATAATGCTGGCATCATTCTTTAGGGGCACTGGGGAACAGAAGACAGGAAATAAATAGTTGGACAAAGTTGTGCCAATCAACAAACTATTTGCATAGTCTTATTTGAACTTAGTTATATATATAAAATGTAGCACTTTAATTCTAATTTTACTTTTGAATTATTGCTTTACTATTTGTGAAAGCATTTATGTTCTATTTATGCAGAATCATTTTGTCCCCAAATTAGTAAATCTTCTTTTCAAATGTGTCCTATCATGGTTCATGAATTCACAGCCGACTTGATTTACAGAGAGAATGGCTGCTCATAAAATCTGAGCATAACGAAATCTCTTAGATACAAAAGAGGTTGCCATTTTTGAGATTGCTGAAAAGATACCAAGAGGAGAAGCATGTCATTTTATTCTGATTCCTAGATGGAGCAGTGAATTCGATTTCTAAGAAGAACAAGATATTTAACTTCAGAATGTAGTCCAATTTTAGCAACATCATTCTTAAAATGTAGGGAATGTAAAAAAGTGTCTTGTTTTAGGCAACCTGTTCATTAGGCATAAAGAAAACTTCTGGTTTATTTATAGACTTCTTGAAATGTTTAGTACAGCTGAGGAATTCGAGTACCTCTCAATTAAAAGAAAAAACAAAGTCCATAAAAATAAAGATTTGGCTGGAGAAAAAGAGATGTCCTCTCAATATATCTTTTAAATGTTTTCTAAGGTGTTTTTTTTTTTTTTTCATTTTTAATGAACACCAGCAGTGGAGCTGAACTCCAGGCTGTGAATAGATTCATAGAACAAAAGCAAACAAAACAAACTAACCAATTAAAAAAATCTGTCTATAATATAGAAGTGTATTTATAATTATTTTGTATATTGGCTTAATAACTGAGAACGAAATGGAAGCATCTTTTGAAGGTTATGTTTAGCTTTAATCCCACCTTGCACTCTGACAAGTCTAGTCTGTCTCTTGGTGAGAGTGTTTTGGCAACCTCAGGTTGAGATGGAGCAGATTCACTCATTCCCCACAAACCCTAAAAATGTGCATCTGAAAAAAAAAATAGTGACAGGGACTAAGTCCCAGAGATATTCCCCAGGAACTCAACCCAATCTGTGGTACAGTATGTGGTCTGACCCAGCTGGGCATCAGGCCGGCCTTGGCCACCATCTCTTCTGGCTGGACTCCTCCCCAAGGTAGGGCTTACCATCACAAAATTGCCAACCAGGGCCCACGTGGGTACAGAACTAATTTAGCCTCCTGTACACTTGATGAATGAAGAATTTCCTCTTGGGACTAAATTATAGGGCTTGTTGGAGTTGCTCTTTCGTGATCTGTTATTTGGAGGTAATTTTCCAAAAGGGCTGGAACATATGGCCATGAGCTAGAATAGGATTCACCATGAGCAGCTGCCACATGCTGGCCAGCACATCCCACTGGGCTCATCCTCTCCACCAGCCTCCCCCGCCTCTACTCTTGCTTCTCAAGAGGAGGCCCAGCTAAGAGAACTGGACTTATGTTAGATCTTTACTTTCCTTCTTAATTAAACCACAAGAATGACATCTGCCCACCTTTTTCTACATCTGGGTTTCTAGAAATGTAACATCTTGTCCTAACACGCTTAAAAACAGATGAGCAGGCCTTCCCCTCAACCCCCAATGTGGATGATTACAACCTTCTGTCAAATTCCACTTACCCTCCCTCCCCTGTTGGCTGGAAGATAAGCTTCTGATCTTCCCTTGGCTTTTTGAACTGTTGGAAGCTGTGTAAACACAAGCTGCAGGTTAGTCAGATTCTGTTTGACCCAGGGCCTGCTGAGTGCAAAGAGATTACATTTGAAAACTCCCTTGTCTAATTAAGCAATGGTGACCTATTGCGGGGTGGTTGCTGATGAGGTCAAGTAGCAAGAGGTTCCAGGACAACCTGCTGCAGCTGGTCATTTGCTGATAAATAAGGAACAACTAATTTTTAGTGAGCCAGCTTTCCTACAGAGGTCTCATTTCATAAAATACTTGAATTCGGTTCTTTTTCTGAATTTCACGTGTGCATTTTGGCACTTCAGAAAAATCTTTAACAGCGAGAGTGATGAAGACCTGTCCTATAATGGCAGCCTTTCTGTCCTTGGCCTTTGCCCAGCAATGGCCCATTCAATGCTTTACCTGATCTGCTGTGCTGCTCTGCTGCACCTTGAGCTCTATTTGGACCACTGACTTTTTCCAAATCCTGAAAGTCAGATAAGGACCCCTTTGATTATTGACATGTATGGGGTTTAGTGGTGAGGGTGGGAAAGGAAGCCCCAAGAAATAGATCACCAGACCTGGATCAAATTGTGTAATCATGATCCCTTATTGAGTATCCACCACCTAACAGAAGCAGTTGTAGGATCTTCTTATATCTCCAACCCCTACCATGATCCTCAGAATAAGAGTTGTTATTCCTGTTTTACTGCTGAGGTTTCTAAGGCATACAGAGGTTAGCAGCTTTCACAAGAGCACACCACTACCACTAAATGAAAGGTGTTGGATATGACCCCACGTGGTTAGGCTCTAGGGCTTGCCCATTCCAGGGAACGGCACTGCTTCCTTGTGGAATTGAAAGTGTCTGGAGACCCCTGATGAGGGTTAACATTTGATGAATGCCGATTCTCCTTGTGGGCAAGTGATAAAAGTGAAGATAAGAACTTTGGAACCTTGGAAAAGTTATCAAAGAAGCCCTCCCATTCTCTATCATGCCCCTAGATAGGTTTATCCCTAAATCTCTTGTAGTGGGTATGTATTGTTTCTGCCAGCAGCATCTATTTCCCAGAGTTCTGGAAAAACATATGCAGAATTCCTTTGGGATACCATCCCTTCTTCAAAATTCAGCTCATATGTTCTGGCAGAGTCAGATCCCTCAAATGCCTTGCTTGCTGTGATTACATTTGGACCAATCGGAGTCCGTGAAATAAAATACATGTTTTTATGGAACACTGCAGAACAGACAGTTTGCCTTCCCCTCTGTCCTCAAGTCAGGAGGACAGGCTGGAGTTACTTCTGTCATCCTGCCACCATATGTTGCCATCTGAATGTATCTGAATGACAGAAGGAACCTGGGTCTTGATGATATTGCTGGAATCCCGATGCAGATGTGTGTGATCTCCCTCTGTGCTTCACTTTAGGAAATTCAGAATGTTTTAGATATTTTCAAACTCAAGAGTTCAAGAGGTTAAGTATTAATGTCCTGCCAGATCCATGCGTGCACCTATCTCGTGATAAGACAAGAGTATAATGATGTCTGTCTGTCTTAAGAGCCAATCCTTTTCCATGGAATCACACTGCTTTTTGAGTTAGAAAAAGGGCATTGCCACACATTTTCAACAATGTGTTTTTCCTTTGTGAGCAACAGAGGATGAAGTGTGACAATTCTAAAATCACATCTCTTGTAAAACCTTTCATCATGTCTGTCAGCTCACTTTTTAGCCTTCTCATAGGTTGACCATATCAAGAGTTATAAATATTTCTGTTAATCATCCCCAAGAAAACAATGCAAACTCTCTGATGAAAACATTTTCTGATGCTCTGTAACTTTAGTTTTAGACAATTCGGAATAGTATCATACCTACATTTCTCTTGCTGTGTTTTTTTAGCTAATGCTCTCTTTAGATTATATGTAAAACTATTTTTCATATCCTTCAAAAGCTAAAGCAAAATTTCCCCAAATTTTCCCCCAAATTTTTGGCAATTTTGAGGATAGTGAAAAGTATCTTGTCCTCTTATTTTTCATTAGAGGGCCTAGTTTCTAAGCATCACAGACATTTATTTTTGCTCTCCTTGAAAGTCTTGCCAGCTTCTTTGTCATCCACTCTCAATAATGGGATTAAAAACTAGATCCAGGACTAATACAAATGCCACATCAATTCTGGGTATAAAAGAAAGATCGCAACTCTTTCATGCTCTGCTTCTAAATGTGCTAAAATTACTAAACTTTCTTAGAGGCAGCTTCTCGTTCACTAAAATAACCCCAATGTGTATCTGCTCCATTGAGATATTTGGTAGCATCATATACATCTCAAAACTAATAATGATCTGTTCTATTTGTCCAGGTTTACAGAGTTTGCAGTTTCATGAAATTAAGCTCTTATATTCCTTTTACAACCCTATAAGGTTGATATTATTATCTGCATTTTAGATATTAGTATTAAATGGTTTAGGGATTAAGTCATTTGCTTAAATCTTCCTAATCCCACCAATGGTGAGACTGTATTTTACACTCAGGTGTCTCGATCTAAATTCAAACTTTTTATGGTTCCAGATAACATATCAGTATTTGGAAAACTTCTTTGAATAGAGGGGAGGAGTTTGAAGTAAAACTGCCACCATGTTGCTTCTTTTCTCTCGGTTAAAGTGAGCTGATTCTCTAAACATTTGAGAATGGCTTATAATGTTTTCTGTTCATAGTTATCCCTTGTGGGAACCACAGGAATTTTGATTTTCCTGACCATTTGTCCTCCATTGGACCCAAATGTTTAAAGGACATTATTTTTATGTGCCAATGATTGCAGTATTTGCATGTGCAAATCAAGTAATTACTTAACTACCCAAATTGTGCATGCAACTAAGGTAATTATGAACCTAGAAAATTGCCATAAGAATTTGACCCTGGAAAAATTATGATAGCAGAAAATGAGTGTTGGAGTGGAAATTTCTTGCAAGGCTGATTTTGTTGTTGGCATTGTTGTTTAGTGGAAATCTAAGCTAGGCTGATTAAGTTGCTCTCTATGCCTCAGCTTTGACATCTGAAGAATGAAAATAATAATGCTTGCACTACCTACTTCCAATGCATAATTTCCACGTGAAGAGAATTAGGACAGTGCTAACAAGTGATTTGAAAAAGAATGACAAAATGTTTAAAAAGGGAATATTATTTTTAAGTAGACTCATTAACCTCCATTTTTGAAATAAATAGATATTAATATTTTTATATGAATCTTTGGCTCATCAACCCAAAATATGTCATATTGTGATTAAATAAATGTAAAAAATTTAAGATAAAGTTGTCAAAAAAGAAAATAATTGTTATCTATTTCTAGGGTGCATAATAATTTCTTATGTGGCTCTCCTAACAATTATATGTGGCACATGGAGAAAGACAGACTAACCATGGTTATCTATGAGGAAATTAAAACTTACTAAATTTGGAGGGCTTGTGCCAGTTATAGCAGCATCTAAGAGGCAGCAAGAATTTAGCACCAGGGTGTCTGACTCCAATTATCCTTTTTTATAATTTGGACATGCCTGTTAGAGAGACATTGGTAGCTATAGACATGAATAGGTCATGATACTAAAATGAGTCGAGAAATGGATCTGCTTCCCAATAATTTGGTGAATGTAGTAACTTGAATTGGATTGACTTGGAGATTACTATTGCATTATAGGCAGGAAAAGGATTTGCTAAGAAAACTAATGATGTACTTTTAAAAAGGTGGAGGCACCTAAAATTAACTTAAGAAAATAACTAAATCAGTGGATGTGATTGTACTTTGTCAAAATAGGTACAAAGGGATAGAGACTAGATCTATCTCCTTGAGCAGTTAGCTTGAGTTCCTGTCCCACAAGAAGTAACTCACTTTACTCTAACAGTTTTCTGTAATTCAACTAACCTTTGCCTTCCAAATGTTCATTGAAATGAGGTCATTATCATAATTGTTAGAGTATCTGATAAAAGCATGCATGCATTGATACAATTCGGCAAACCATACTTAGGTTCCCAAGCCTTTCAGCTACTGTATTGGTTCTAAAGAGCATAAACAATGGAAGGAGTTTGACGTTTCCAGATCCAAATGATATTTTTTTAAAAATTTTTTTTTAATTTTTATTTATTTATGATAGTCACAGAGAGAGAGAGAGAGAGAGAGAGAGAGGCAGAGGGAGAAGCAGGCTCCATGCACCGGGAGCCTGACGTGGGATTCGATCCCGGGTCTCCAGGATCGCGCCCTGGGCCAAAGGCAGGCGCTAAACCGCTGCGCCACCCAGGGATCCCCCAAATGATATTTTAAAGGTGATTCAGAGGGGGCAGCCTGCGTGGCTCAGCAGTTTAGTGCCACCTTCAGCCCAGGGCATGATCCTGGATCGAGTCCCACGTCAGGCTCCCTGCATGGAGCCTGCTTCTCCCTCTGCTGTGTCTCTGCCTCTTTTTCTCTCTGTGTCTCTCATGAATAAATAAATAAAATCTTTTAAAAAATAAAAAATAAATAAAGGTGATTCAGAGAATGTGTAGCAGGAATGGAGCATCAGTCATTGAGCCTGACTCTACATTCTGTTCTCTACTTATGTGGTGTTGCCAACTATCAGGAGAGATCTCTCCAGACAGAAAAAGACCAAAGATTTCTTGAATAGTAAATAAGGGTACTTCACAGGATATGGGCCACTAAGTCATTTATACCCCATGACCTGACAGGAAGAAAAATCATCACCTCCTTTTAGAGTGACCATAAATCTCAAATTGTGTTTATTATGGTAAAATAAACAGTCATCAACATCATTCACATTTTTTCCAATTTTAGGAAATGTCAGATATATTATATACCATTATTATATTCTATCTTTGGCTCATCTTTTAAAGGTCAAGGATGTTATATGAATAGCTACCATTTCTTGAGCATTTACTGGGAACTGGTCCCTTTGCTAAGGATGTGATCCCTTATCTAATTTAGCCTCAACAATAGTCCTAGAAGTTAGGTATTACTGTATTCTTTTCCTACATTTACAGATAAGGAAATGGAGGCTTATCAAGCTGAAGTAATTTGTCTAAACTCACAATGATTGACTTTTATATATAAGTACTCCTGTGAGGTACTTCTGTAGGGTAAGAACAATACTTCTATAGAATGAATTTTCTTTTAACTGAAGGCACACCAAGTTCTACTTTTTCTACTCATATTTATAGATTTTAGTTAGCTCAGATCGGTATAATAGACACAGGCACCTATCAAGATATAGCTATGTGCTGGGTGCTGGGGATATAAAGATGATGGAATAATCGATCAGGAGAGACATCATCACAACACATAGATGGAATTTGAAAGCTAATATTGAGAAAAGGCTCCTAGGCAAGGTTCTCCAGCTGTGGCAAGGTAAAGGAAATTCAGCCTAGATCAGTCCTATATAAATACCTTAATTTCTCTAATTTGGGGTTTCTCCATTTAATTTCTACATTACAACTTGTTGATGAAAATTAAAAGGTAAAGATTCTTCACCAACTCCCTAGAAGATCAGTGGTGAAGGGAAGGTTCGTGTGCTCCATTGTCCTGTTGTGATAGCACAGGGTCTCAAATAGCTCTAAAGTGGTACTAGAGCCCTAGCAAACTTATGATATATCACAGTCATCTAGAGCTATGTTGTCCAATACAAGAGCTAATAAACACTTGGAGGGTGGCTAGTGGGAGTGGAATATGAAATACACACTGGATTTCTGACATAATGTGTGAAAATAATGCATAAAATCTAGCAATTTTATAATGATTACATGGTGAAATGAGAATATGTTGGACATATTGGGATAAGTAAGATATACTATTAAAACTAATTTCATCTATTTATTGTAACTTTTTTAATTTGACCATTAAAATATTTAAAATTACATATATGGCTCACTGTATTTCTGTAGGATAATGCTGATACAGAGCTTACTTACTCTACTCGATATAGATTCTTTTAAAAATATTTCCTTGGAAGAGAGAATTTATATTTTATATTGAATGGCTTCTCAAATAGCAGAGAAACATTTTGAACCAATGCTATTTCTTCCTCTACCACCCAGATTTTAATAAAACCTTTTAAATGTGATCTACTAAATGCAAGTGTTTTCAGAAATCTCAAAAGAAAAAATATTTGGAAAAAATAGTGAAAGCAAATTTTAGAAATTAAAAAATTGTTGAGGGACAAAGTTAGAATACAATGTTAAAAAAAATCCCTCTTCGGTCACAACTTTCTAAATTGTTTAAAATTAAATTTTACTTAAAAAAATAACAGATCATGGGATTTTCCTAATGTTGCTATCTCTTTAATTAACTTAAATGATTATGATTTGAGGTTTAGTGTTTGATAAAGACTTCTGTCAGGGGACTCAAGCCCTGGACCCGCTTTTCTCCAATGTGTCATTCACTCTCTTCCCTTAACTATTCATAGTAGGGAATGGAATAAAACAATCTTTATTTTTTTTCTTTAAGCTGGCTGTGTTTTTGTATGCACTATAAACTACATTTACAAGAAAATTATAACTGGAATGAAATTCCTAGTCTTCATGTGATTACCCTTCATGAAAGTTATCTGACTCAGTGTTTTCCGTTTTCTCCAAGTGTTGTGTTTGTTTAATTTTGATCTGTAGCCAAGGAAAAGTTGCATAATTTATAGATTACAATGTTTGAAAGAGTAATTTTATTTCTGCACATTGAATGTTCTCTTCACAAGAAGTAGGGGAATAGACTACATCCAAAAATGTTTTCAAAACCTCTTAAAAAGAGAATGTGGCATATGATCTTCTCAATAGATGCAGTGAAAGCATTTGACAGTATGTACAGCATCAATTCCTGATTAAAACTCTTCAAAGTGTAGGGATAGAGTGAACATTCCTCAATAACAAAAGCCATTTATGAAAAATCCACAGTGAATATCATTCTCAACGGAGAAAAACTGAGAGCCTTTCCTCTAAGATCAGGAACACGACAGGGATGTCCACTCTCACTACTGCTATTCAAGATACTACTAGAAGTCCTAGCCTCAGCAATCCGGCAACAGAAAGAAATAAACGGCATTCAAATTGCCAAAAAAGAAGTCAAACTCTCCCTCTTTGCAGATGACATGATACTGTATATAGAAAATCCACAAGACTCAACCCCAGGATTGCTAGAACTCATACAATTCAGCAATGTGGCAGGATACAAAATCAATGCACAGAAGTCAGTGACATTTCTATGCACTAATAATGAATCTGAAGAAAGAGAAATTAAGGAATCCATCCCATTTACAATTGCGCCCAAAAGCATAAGATGTCTAGGAATAAACCTAACCAAAGAGGTAAAGGATCTATACCCTAGAAACTACAGGATACTTCTGAAAGAAACTGAGGAACACGTAAAGAGATGGAAAACATTCCATGGTCATGGATTGGAAGAATAGTTATTGTGAAAATGTCAATGCTACCCAGGGCAATTTACACATTTAATGCAATCTCTATCAAAATACCATGGACTTTCTTCAGAGAGTTGGAACAAATAATCTTAGGATTTGTATGGAATCAGAAAAGACTCTGAATAGACATAGGGATATTGAAAAAGAAAACCAATGCCAGGGGCATCAGAATGCCAGATTTCAAGCTGTATTACAAAGCTGCAATCATCAAGACAGTGTGGTATTGGCACAAAAACGGACACATAGATCAATGGAACAGAATAGAAAACCCAGAAATGGGCCCTCAACTCTATGGTCAACTAATATTCAACAAAGCAGGAAAGAATATCCCCTGGAAAAAAGGACAGTCTCTTCAATAAATGGTGTTGGAAAAATTGGACAGCCACATGCAGAAGAATGAAACTAGACCATTCTCTTACACCATACACAAAAATAAACTCAAGATGGTTGAAAGATCTAAATGTAAGACAAGAATTCATCAAAATCATAGAGGAGAACACAGTCAACAACCTTTTTGAACTTGGCCACAGCAACTTCTTGCAAGATACATGTATGGAAGCAAGGGAAACAAAAGCAAAAATGAACTATTGGGACTTAATCAGGATAAAAATCTTCTGAACAGCAAAAGAAACAGTCAACAAAACTAAAAGCCTACAAAATGGGAGAAGATATTTGCAAGTGACATATCAGATAAGGACTAGTATCCAAGATCTATAAATAACTTCTTTTTTAACTCAACATCCAAGAAACAAAAAATCCAATCATGAAATGGACAGAAGACATAAACAGACATTTCTCCAAAGAAGACATACACATGACCAACAAGCACATGAGAAAATGCTCTTCATCACTTGCCATCAGGGAAATACAAATCAAAACCACAATGAGATACCACCTCACACCAGTGAGAATGGTGAAAATTAAAAAGACAGGAAACAACAAATGTTAGCTAGGATACGGAGAAAGGGGGAACCTTCTCACACTGTTGGTGGGAATGCAAACTGGTACAGCAATTCTGGAAAATAGTGTGAAGGTTCCTCAAGAAGTTAAAAATAGAGATACCTACAACCCAGCAATTGCACTACTGGGGATTTACCCCAAAGATACAGATGTAGTGAAATGC
Source organism: Canis lupus familiaris (assembly GCF_011100685.1). Classification (NCBI taxonomy): domain Eukaryota; kingdom Metazoa; phylum Chordata; class Mammalia; order Carnivora; family Canidae; genus Canis; species Canis lupus. Next base: position 15,316,911 of record NC_049245.1, on the reverse strand, counting down.
CAGGACACCTGTACCCCAATGTTCATAGCAGCAATGTCCACGATAGCCAAACTGTGGAAGGAGCCTTGGTGTCCATTGACAGATGAATGGATAAAGAAGATGTGGTCTATGTATACAATGGAATATTCCTCAGCCATTAGAAATGATGCATACCCACCATTTGCTTCAACGTGGATAGAACTGGAGGGTATTATGCTGAGTGAAGTAAGTTAGTCGGAGAAGGATGATCATCATATGGTTTCACTCATACAGAAAATATAAAAAATAGTGAAAGGGATTATAAGGGAAAGGAGGGGAACTGAGTAGGAAAAATTAAAGAGGGGGACAAACCATGAGAGCCTCCTAACTCTGGGAAACAAAGGATTGTGGAACTGGAGGTGGGCGAGGGGTTAGGGTAACTGGGTGATGGGCACTGAGGAGGGCACTTGATGGGATGAGCACTGAGTATTATACTATATGTTGGCAAATTGAACTTCAATAAAAACTGTAAGAAAAAAATAAAAAAGAGAATTTGAAATTAAGAGAAACAAGAGACTATTGATGTGATGAATAAAATATATAAGTAATTAAATTCTGTTGAGGGAGGCCTCTATTTTTTTGTTACCAATCTAAATCTGTCATTTAAAAAAAACAACAAAATCAAACTTTTGCAGCTTAAAATTGCTATGAGAATTATAATAGAAAATAACTCATATGGTAGAACTATATTTTAAATGTATTTCATATCATTCATTATTAATGTTGGTAATAATAATAATTTTATAAGATTATATAAATTAGCACCTTTCCATAGACACACTTTGTGAATGCTTAATACTTCATGATCTCATAGCCCTATAATAACTATTGTATTAGAAACGCTAGTAATTCAGGTCTATAAAGCAAATGAAAGGCTATTATAGCTGTAATTTTGTTTCTTAAACTTGCCACTTTTTAAATGTAGACATTAAACCTATGACTCAGATATCTTACAATATTATGCTTTTGTCATTCCTTATATATTATATATATACATAGATAAAAACTATATTAAAATAGTAGTTCCCTGGTTAAAAAAAAGGTGACTTTTTTCTTCATAAGTATGTACCAATTTGTTTTTGGAAGATTTATAAGCCATGTGACACATTTTCATAGTTTATAATCATATCAGTTTAATTAAAAATATTAAGATGGTGCCTTCAGTGTTTCTTAAGGTTCTCTTTAAATGTCAATGAATGCCAGAAAGAGTTCTGTCTTTTGCCTTACTGTTCCAACTGTCTGGTTCTAACTTGCTAAAATGAGTAAGAATACTCATAACAGAGTAAATAGAAGATTGGGTTTGGGGAGATTGCAAATTTCAGCTATATTTGAACTGTAACTATTGCATATAAATGTCAATCACTATGAAATGTTTCATCCTTCTACCCAAAGGTGCATGCATGCCCTGTTCAGCTCAAGCCCCTGCCTTTAGTATGTGTTCTGAAGTCACTAAACTGAACTTCTGTACCAAAGCTCTGCATTATCTATATAATTGAAAGGTGTGGCCTCGTATCTTAGCCTGAATTGAAGTAGTTTTAACAACTTAGACCCTTTGGACAATAACCAAGGGATAAAATAAGTAAATAAATACTGAGAGTATTAAGGTGAGTTTACTGCTGGCTAAGGCAGGAAAATTTTATCCAACATACAGGAGGTGTGACCATGCTGGATGAGACATAGAGTATCAGATAATGTGAGAGAATTGTGAGTTAGCTTGTAAATAGGTATATGCACAAGAAAATAGTCCCTGAAGATACCACCTCTCCAACCAAGGTAAGGGGGTCCTTTGCAAAGGCTTAAGACTTTATAAGGAAAAGGGACTGGTTGGTTCAAACATGTCTTTGACTTGTCATTTCTGGATTGGGTGATTGTAGGGTACTTTGGTGCTGGCCAATGGCTGAATCCCACATCTATTTGTGGTTTTCAGGAGCTGTGTTGACCCACAAAGCCTATTAAGGTTAAGTTCAGATAGTTTAGAGTCACAGACTGCAAGGAGTAGTCAATCATCAGGCCACTTTTTTTGCTGATTCTCATCTGTTTTCTAGAAGGGGCCACTCTTAAGTTTTTCTTTTGGAGGCAGTAACACTCACTGTTTCACAATCTCATTCTCTCCACGCACAGGGTCAAATAACAGGTTCATTGTCCTTGAATCACAGCAAAGATTTTCTGTATCACAGGTGAAATAAGAGCTTCTTAAGAGCTTGCTGAGAAATAGCCATATGATGAGGTAAATGTTAGTGATGGAAAGGAAAGTCACTCAAGGTTAACCCAGTAGAAAAAGAAATGAAAGGTGATTAGTTCCTCTTTAAAAATATTACTATCATAAGTACTGTTACTAAGAACCCTGTATGTGAATGAGTAGGTCCATTCTTTCAGGTCTCACTTTGGTTATTGAATTCTCTGATTTTAGTTTTCTATATGAAATAATGGTACAATAAGCACTCTGTGTTTTAGTTACTGTGGCATAGAATGATTCTGAACACAGTAATTTTCATCCTGCATTATTAAAATAAAGCAATTTTCTCAATCACCTTGTCAAACTTCAGGGAAATGTGTCAGTACTTTTATGGGATATTTTTGAGTCTTTTATTTTTGGTTTTTGATGTTTATTTAAAGATATATTCATCTATTCAAATATTCAGGTACTGGCAATTGTGCTAATTAATGTCTTATATAAAACAGTTCTCTTTACTAGAAGGTGGAAAAGATATGTAAAGTTTAGTCTCTGTTCTTAAGGAATTTAAATCTGAGTGGAAAAGTAGCACAAGTTATCATTGTGGTGTTAGGCATAAAGAAGATTAGTAATAATTTTACCTGGCACATTAGAAAAAATCCTCACAGAATAGAAAAGCAAATTTTGAACTGTGTCTCAAAGTAGAGGTTGGGCAGGTGAAGAAAATAATGAAATTCTTTTCTGGAAGAAAATACTCCATAGATATTCCATAGAGAGATGGAACTGATTACTATGGCCTGGAAATAGTGAGCAGGGACATGCAGCATTAATAGAGTCAGTGGGAGACAAAAATCTGGAAGGATAGGAATAGAAGGGGAAAAGATAGACCTTTAGCTACCTGACTAAGCATTTCCTTTGTTTTGTTACCTTTTTGTTTATGTTTATCTATTTTTGTAATAGGGAGCTCCAGATAAATTAAGTTGTCCCGTCTTGCAAGTTAGGTAGACACCACTGTCATCATTGTAAAGGATGAATTAGAGAGCATTGAAGCTGATCGAAAGTCGTCACAGGAGTCTAGGGAAAAGATCATGAAAATCTAGATGCTGGTGAGGGGTGAGGGAGATTGATTTTTGAGGCATCTTTGAAGGAAGACAGACAGATGTTGTTCATCAATTAATAGAAGACAGAAGGGAGAAGGGGAAATCAAAGCAGAGTTGCTGTTTCTAGCAGGGACTCATGAGGATTGAAAAACCGTTCTTTTGGTTGATGATACCACTCAACACAGATTAAAATAATGTATTGGGGCAAAAAATAATATTTGGTGGTTAAGTGTCTGACTCTTGATATGGGCTCAGGTCTTAACCTCACAATCGTTGAGTTTGAGCCCCACATCGAGCTCCAGTGTAGATGCTTATAAGAGTAAGCCAAAATTTAAAAAATAATGTGATGGCTCATAACTAAAAAGTCCAGAAGTAAGATTTGGCTGAGATGTAGGCATCCAAAACATGCCAACATTTCCTGATCTTTCTTTATCTCTTGGCCTTATATCTTCCATGGTGGATTTATTCTCAGGCTGTAGGTGATGGCCACAAGGCTGACAACAAAACCAGCCCTAAAACCTCTTACACTGTTGATGGGAATGTGAACTGGTGCAGCCACTCTGGAAAATTGTGTGGAGATTCCTCAAAGAGTTAAAAATAGACCTGCCCTACGACTCAGCAATTGCTGCTAGGAATTTACCCCAAAGATGCAGATGCAATGAAATGCTGGGACACCTGCACCCTGATGTTTCTAGCAGCAACGTCCACAATAGCCAAACTGTGGAAGGAGCCTCAGTGTCCATCGAAAGATGAAGGGATAAAGAAGATGTGGTTTATATATACAATGGAATATTACTCAGCCATTAGAAAGGACAAATGCCCACCATTTGCTTCAATGTGGATGGAACTGGAGGGTATTATGTTGAGTGAAGTAAGTCAATCGGAGAAGGACAAACATTATATGTTCTCATTCATTTGGGGAATATAATTAATAGTGAAGGGAATAGAAGGGAAGGGAGAAGAAATGGGTGGGAAATATCAGAAAGGGAGACAGAACATGAAGACTCCTAACTCTGGGAAACGAACTAGGGGTGGTGGAAGGGGAGGAGGGCGGGGGATGGGGGTGAATGGGTGACGGGCACTGAGGGGGGCACTTGACGGGATGAGCACTGGGTGTTATTCTGTATGTTGGCAAACTGAACACCAATAAAAAATACATTTATTATTTAAAAAAAAAAAACCCTACATCTTTTAACTGTCAAGTCCAGTAGCAAAGAGAGAGCTTCCCTCTCTTTCCCTGAAAAGTTTAATTTGGCACCATCTCTGAACTCATCACTGTGCGAGTGAACATGCATTCTCTGATTGAACTCTGTGAATAAGAATAACGGAGAGGGGTTCCTTAAGGAAAAATTGGGATCCTGTTTCCAAGAGAAAGGAAAATGGACTTTGAGCAAAACACTGCAAATCTTATCTTACAGTTTGTGAAACCACTGAGGTAGTAAATACAGAATGAAGGAATGTCCAGGAGGGTGGATGAGGAAGGAGGAACGAGTGGTAAGAATGGTTTTGCATGTATTGCTTTTCACATCACAATGCTTATTAATAATTATCAAGAAGGACCATAGTCCTCATTCAGAGCCTGATTCTATCAAAACCAGGCAATATATGTAGTGCAAAGATATTATATTGTTTTGTATTTTTCCGTTACTCGTGTAATTCCCCCCCCCAAAAAAAATTTGATGTGCACAGGGAAGGCACTTCTTTATTAATCCATCATAAATCAGACAATAATTTTCAAATGTATTGTAATAATGTTTATGAATATATGCAAAGATGGTCAAACACTTGTATTATTTCAGCTTTATTAACGTGACTTTTTCTTTTTGCTTAAATGTCTGAAGACTGTGCCAGATAATACTTTTTTACTTTTTTTTCTTTATTTGTCATTTTTCTGGAAATTTTAGTTAAGTGTATCATATAGAAATAGACTGCATACTGGCACATTTTATGATCAAGACTTTTATAGAAATTTTCCATTACATAAAATATTTGGGAACATATATTTTAATTAAATCATCAGTTTAGCTAATGGATAATTTCTTCATGTACCATGCATGAGTCTAAACAATGGGAATATGAGTTCAGTATACATACACTTTCCACCTGTAGTACTGAATGTTTATATTAAAATCTTGCAATACTAAGTTGCTATCACTATAGATATATTTTTGAAATGTCTGACCCATAATTAAAAGTGTAGAAGTTATAAGTCAGTGGGGATTTCTTTGTGCTGATCCTGTGATATAACCTGACAACCTAGTTTTAATTGATTCTCAATAATATTAATTACATAATGGCATAGGCATAATTTTTACATTTTCACTATTCTCATAGAAAAGTTGCATTTAAAGTTAAATGGGACTCCAGGCTGGCTCATTTGGTGGAATGTGCAACTCATGATCTCAGGGTCATGAGTTCAAGCCCCGCACTGAATGTGGAGCCTACTTTAAAAAAAAAAAAAAAAAATATATATATATATATATATATATATATATATTTTAAATATATATTTAAATATAAAGTTAAACTTTAAATATAAAGTTAAATGTAGTTCTGAAATAGTCAAGCAATGTTAATAGAACTTTGATAGTTAAAGTTTATGGAGATGTCACATAAGAAAGCACTGGATTCAGAAGACACAAATTCAAGTTCTAATACTCTTATATTTTTAGTAGTATAATGTAGAGTGAATCCCTCACATTCTTAGAACCCCAGTTCCTTTTCAATAAAATGGGGAGAGTGGACTTATTAAGGAAGATAAATATAAGGTGATACTTCAGTGGGTTGGTTTGGAAAGCGGAGAGTGGCCAGTGGTGAGTCCACTCAAAGCTTCGTATAGGAACTCACAAGTTGTTAAAGTGGAGGAAGAACGAGTCACACACCATCTGTGGAAAGTTATGGAATTGGATATGGCAACACCTAGCCCCCCAATTTTCTCCCATACATGTTGTCCCAAGCTTAGTTTTAATGGGACATTAAACTGTGTGTGAGTATATTTGGCAAATGGTAAAGCACGCTGTGAATGTATGATATTATTTTACAACTCATCTCAGAAAAATTGATATTTTTTTCATATAAGATAAAATGATACACTTTCTTTTTCCACTTACATAAATCTAAAAAAATCAGTCGTTGTTTTGTTTTCATTAGATAATCTTAATGTATGCAATAAAGGAATGCAGTGTTAGGAATGCATTAATGTAAGGAATAAAATAATTTGAACCAATGGATAATGCCTAGTAAGTACATGAGAAAGACACAGGTTGCTAAGAAAATAGAGTTTACAGAATAGGGAGAAATATATTTTATAGTGAGACACACACACACACACACACACGACACAGTAAGAGAGTGAGCTTTATATATATGTGTATATATATTCTAGATTGGATTCTAGAAAGCATTCCTGATGGGTTTGTTGGAATCAAAGCTTGCCATATAGATAGAATATTTAATTAAAGTTAGGACATATGTTCAGGGGGGAAAAAATCAACCTGTTGATGTAATCATTTTAGTCAATTTAGTGAAAAGGTTGGGCAGATTGGTACTTACTTGGTTTTAGGTTGACACAAATATCTATGTTGGTATTTGCAGTAAACCTGGAGGTTTTGATGAAATGTGGAGGTGATTGAGCGAATTATAGTTTGTGGATTCTCAAGAGTTTTGGAATCTTATTCTCTCTGTGTGGTGTGGAACTAGCTAAGCATGGTTTTAGTAACTAGTATGAAGTGATAGAAAGGGAAAAATAATTTCTTCTCTGTGGAAAAAGAAAATTTCCTAAATAATGGTTGCTGACTGTGGATGGATTAATAAAGCAATTAGTTAACAGAGTCTCTTAAAAAATGATGGTGAATTTTGACAACATTTCATTTTAATAAAGATTTATTTATTTATTTTAGAGAGAGAGGGAGAGTGTGTGAGTGGGAGAAGGAGCAGAGGGAGAAGAAGATTCCCCACTGAATCTGGAGCCTGTCACAGGGCTCGATCTCACAACCCTGAGATCATGATTTAAACTGAAACCAAGAGTTGGGGGATCAACTGACTGAGCCACGCAGGTGCCCCTGAATTTTGATAAAATATTTTAAACACTACATAGAGGGATGCCTGGGTGGTATTGTCCATTAAGCTGCTGACTTTTGGTTTCCACTCAGGTCATGATCTCAGTGTCTTGGGATCGAGCCCCACGTTGGGCTCCATGTGCAGCGGGGAATCATTCTCTTTCTCTTTCACATTTTTTTTCTTTCTCATCTTTTTCATCTTTCTCATTTTCTCTTTTCTCATTCTCTTTGCCATTTGCCCTGCTCCTGCCTCTGTGTGTGCTCCTTCTCTCTGTCTCGAAAGAAAGAAAGAAAGAAAGAAAGAAAGAAAGAAAGAAAGAAAGAAAGAAACAAAGAAACAAAGAAACAAAGAAAGAAAGAAACAAAGAAACAAAGAAAGAAAAAAGAAAATGCATCTTTTTTTTTTTTTTTAAAGAATCCTTCGATATGTATCAGAATTAAGATGCTTCCCGGCAGAATTCATGATTTGAAATAATTTGGCAAAAGTGAAGATTATAATAAATTTATATTTAACTTTTTTTTACTTATCAATTTACCTGGGATATTTAAAAAGAATAATTTCCAGTGCTGGATGAGGATACTTTGAAATGAAAGCTCTAGCATTACTGTTGTGTAGTATGATGTGACAATGAAAGTTGAATGTTTAAAAGATGTTCTATTCTTATAAATTTGCCCCCATAAAATGATGTTCAGAGATATAGGTACTTAGGGCACCTGGATGGCTCAGTTGGTTAAGTGTCCAACTCTTGATATTGGCTCAGGTCTTGATCGTACAGTCATGAGTTTGACCCCCACATTGGGCTCCAATGTAGGTGCTTATAAGAGTAAACCAAAATTTAATATCACAATAGGGGAATTTTTTGGTAAGTTAGTTATAATCACTTGACAAAACAATATACAGCATTGAAATCTCATTCGGGAACAATTGCTGAAGATAATTGAAAATATTGACTTTATTTTGAATTTTCTAAATAAAAAAGCAAGTAAACAGCACATCAAGTAAAACAGTATAGAATGTAGAATGAACAGAAAAAAAACATTTAAATACTGGGGAAAAAGTGGTTATCTCTAGATATTGGTAAAAGGAGGAATTTTTATTTTGTGAGTGTTTTACTCTAACTTCTAAATTTTGTAAAGTATATATTGTTACATTGTGATTTAGGAAATAAATATGATAAACATTTATTCTGGGCCATTCACTTTTTTGGTTAAATGTCTGGCCTCCAACTGTCTACCTTTAGACTTAAACTCCCTCTTCTCTCAGTGTGTCTTATTTACACTGAATTTTACTCACATTCCAAAGGATTTTTCTTACAAACACACCCAAAAGAAAGCAAAAGGGCTAAGGCAGGCAATAATCAGACATCATCATAACAATCTAATAGATGCCTACCCTGCTCTTTCTTAACTATTTTCAACAGTCTGAAATTTTCTATCAACTTCTGCCTCTCATTGGCCAAATATGCTCACCTTTCATCCCAAAACCCAGGTCCTCACAGATTGCTGAGGGCTGAAAGTCCACTGAGACAAGGGGATTTATTCTACAGTATCAGAAGAGGAAAATCATTCTGAATAAATGCCTTAGCATGCTCTAAGCATCGCCCTTTTCCTCTTTTCCCCTCTACAGTTTATTAACAGTCTAGATCTTTTGAGACTGTAAACATTTTTCTAGTTTTCCAACCAGCTCCACCTGCTGGTGCTAACCTGTGTTTCTAAATAATCTGTACCCTTGTCTCAGATAATGTAGAAGTTTTCTGCAAAATATGACATCCTTTTCACATTTTCTTATTTCTGCATCACTTAGTTCCTGGCATGAGAAGAAAGGGGGTTAGATCTGTTTTAGAATATTTTCTTTTGGTTTTAAACTGTGTTTTATTTGAGTCACATTTAATTGCTTTTAGGTAAACAGATGAACAATACTAGAAAATATACCTCAGAAGAGTACGCTGAGGTTAGGCTTGGAGGGACAAGCTGTCAATTACCTTCCTCTTAGGCTTCCTTAAGGATAACTTAGCAGGACTCTACTGTTTGGAGAACAGGATATTTTATTTGAGAATTCAGTAGACAGTGACTCAGATTTTGAATTTCTTGGATCTTTTATGATGTTTGACAAGCAGGTATGAGGCCCCTACCTGCTTTGAAAAGTGTAACTAGAGGTCAGCTGGTTATTTTTCAGAAGTTTCTTGTTCTCTCTTGAATTCTAGTGGATGATTCTAGCCACATTTCAGATAACTGTTTATCTAGGCATCTGCCAGGGGTCTTTATAAACTGACCACCCTCCACCTACATCTCTGAAAAGTCTAAATCAGTGTTAAAATACTTATTGGAAAATCCTTTGGGAAGCAATAAAAAGAAAAAAAAAACATAGTGAGTGAGTGTTTTGAAGGAGTTGATACTTGGCACATTGGCTGTTGTTCCTCTTAGGGGCCCGTTGATAATAATCACTCATTGATTTTTAGCATCCTCTTGCCCCATGCACTGTAGAGCCAGTAGTTGGCTTTGGGATTGATACTGTTGGCTGGATTAGCATGTGCCTGGTGAGATAGCAAGGGGAAGGTGCCAAGAACCTGGGAGAGAGGCTATGTTTCCCAATGTTTACTCTTTGATCTTACTCTTCATGTTCTCAACTCTTTACTTGAAGGGGAAAAAGTTTGTTGTAGTCAATCCAAAGCTTCCTTCCTGGTTGTTTTCCCAGAGACTTGGCCTCAAAAGTTTACTCTAGATATATTTATTTGGCATATGGTATATTTGTTCAGTGCCCTTTAGCAAAGATGGTTAGGTGCACACACACACACACACACACACGAGTCACCTCTTGGTTCACTATGGATTTCAAGATCATAAATCATGTTGAGCTATAGCTACTAACAATGAATTATGGGCCTTTTCTTGACTTCTCCTCTACCTTGGGTTATCCTAGATTTTTAATTAGAATATCTGCAATCATTGATGCATGAACATAAAAGGACCCAAGTGAGAAGGACTGAAGATGTTAACACTTGGTTCTGACATGACTTTTGGTCATTTTTTGACTGTTTACTACTCTTTCATATTTACATTTAGTGTAATAGATTCTGAATCTATTATACACTAAAATATTTCTAAATCTAAGCAGACCTTACAACAATTCCTGAAAGACAGGAAGCATTTATGTTCTCTTCTCCAAATTTTTGAAGTCATTTTTGCTTGTGTGAAGGTAATCAAGTAAAAAGAGAAATCCAGACCAAGTTATTTCTGAATACTTCCTAACAAATGTGAACATTTCCCCCAGTATTCTCCTACTTATTAATGAAAGAAAGAGGCAGCTGCTCTTTCAGGTATCTTTGAGTGCTCACTAGGAATGATACCAACAAAGTTAACCAATTCCAGATATCTTCAGGTCTATGTATGTTGTAAGTATAAGGATAGTAGAGTATTGGTTTATGTCTTAGTTTGACATGGCAAATCCCTGCAGGCTTCATAATATCTTTATGACATTTTCTCTTTGCTTTCTCTGATCATTTTGCACAATAGGTCCTCTCCACTCTTCCTTATGGATTTAGCGTCTTTTTTTTTTTTATCACTGCCACCTGGTTTTCTGCTGAAAAAAATATTCCCTTTAACCTCTTTTACTTTCTAAATTCCAGTGTTCTTGACTCTACCATTTGGTTTTAAGTAGTGTAACCTAAGGATATATTCATGTTCTGAGTTTCTCCAATTAAATTATTTTAGGGTTATCATTTTCAAAGTGGATATGGTTATAGATGTTATACATTTATAAGGTTTATTCTATATTCACTGGTATGTATACTTAACCTCTCTCCTTGATCTGGGAAGTTATTTTAATGCCATAGGATGATGATACTTCTATTTTTTAAAAAAACCCATGCAACTCTATTTTAAATGAAAAAAAATGTATTTGATTAATTGAGAGACTGTGTAAAAGTTCAAGGTTAAAGCCAGCAACATTAGTTTATATCCCAACTTTACCAGCTATGACCTCTTTACAGGGGTGTGCTGGGAAATGTTCAAAACAATCAACTCTAGAGCAAAAACAGTTAGGGAGTTTGCCAATTTCCATGTAGTGTTTTCAAATCTACTATGACTAATTTTAAGCTACAGACAAGAAGTTGGTAAATTCATGTTGGGAAGGAACATGTATAATTGGCTCTCTCCAGCCTGTGTGATTCTGGTCTAACACATGTCCTGTAGACATTGGGTGTGACACATAACTTCCCTGAGTCTTAGTTCTGCTATGTAAAATGGATTTTATTAGGACAGAATGAAGTGGCCTATGAGAAAAACCTGAATATGGTATCACCAATAAATATTTTTCCTGAAACTGTCTTTTAATGTAGCTACTATATTTCAGGGATATATTGTACATATAAAATATATTGTTCTCTTTAAATCTTTGTTGTAAAATGTAATTTTTTACCTCAATACCAAACTTTATTTATCTTAGTAATATTTGGGTTTTAGTGTTTTATCCTGAAATCAATGAAACCTAAGATATATAAAAAGCAGAATTCTATAATTATGAAGCGCACTCTGTTCCTCAAGCAGTTTTATTTTGTAACAGCATTTAATGGTTCTGCATTAATAATTGGATATTACAACTGAGTTTGTAATCTTCCTCCTGAATCAGAAAGAGAGAGAGAAGACCCTTCCCTAATTTTGAGATCAAAATTAGGTCTATTTTTTTGCCCACTGGCAACTCTAGATCCCAAGGATTTGGGAAAAGAGCAACATGTCCCAAAGATTTGGGAAAAGAACTATATTACTGAAGAGATTTATTTAATTGAGTCATAAAATGTTTGCCCCAATCTCTAATGAATACTGCTAAGTTTTACTTTACATGAACTGTTAATTATTTTTAATAAAAATCTGTCCTTTCCTTATCTTAACCCCTGAAAATTACGGGGTTTTACCATGTTGAGTCACTTGACCTTGCTCCTTTTTCTGTTCAGCTGTGCCAATGATAGAAGTACTCTAGCTCTCATTCAGTCTCTCTCTTTGACTTGACTGCTGGCTTTGTTGCAGTTGTCTGTTTCTTCTTTCCCAAAGAAAGTTCTGGAATGGTAAAGAGGAAGGTAACAAGAGAGTGAGTTAAACTGGTCAAAAATTAAGTGATTACCTAACATCTTCTAAGTCACATAGACTATGGTATACGTTCATAAAATCTTCAGAGGGAGAGGAAAAGAAAGAAGCCAAGTAGAGAAATATGGAAGGATGATATTTAAGGAAAGGTCCACAGGTGCAAGACACAAGAATAAACAGTAAGAGGTCTGTTTGTTATATACAGTATATGCCTGCTATTGTGCTACAGTGGTAGAGTTGATTATTTGCAACATGGCCCTTAGAACTACAACTATTTATTAGTTGGTTCTTTTCCAGAAAGTTTTGTTGACTAATTTATTACTCCATCCTATTGTAAGTTCTTTCTTTCTTTTTTACTTCTTTTAGTCTCTTAGAATCACTTCTCCTTAGATATTTATATGATATCCTTTTTTTTTTTTTTTGCTGAACATACATTTTTTTTAATTTATTTTTTATTGGTGTTCAATTTACTAACATACAGAATAACCCCCAGTGCCCGTCACCCATTCACTCCCACCCCCTGCCCTCCTCCCCTTCTACCACCCCTAGTTCGTTTCCCAGAGTTAGCAGTCTTTACATTCTGTCTCCCTTTCTGATATTTCCCACACATTTCTTCTCCCTTCCCTTATATTCCCTTTCACTATTATTTATATTCCCCAAATGAATGAGAACATATAATGTTTGTCCTTCTCCGACTGACTTACTTCACTCAGCATAATACCCTCCATCCTTTGAGTGAGTTTCTCATGGCTTTGACTGACTTTGCAGTGCTAGTTCTTAAGGTCATGACAATGATATATTTAGTTATTTGCATTTTTTAAATAAAATTATGTTGTATATGTGCGACAACTTGCCCCTGCCTCTCCCCCACTCAGTGTATCATTTGCTATTTTCCAAATTGATACATTTTAACAGTTGTATAATATTAAATCTTATAGACAGAGCATGGATTTAACCAGTGTGTGGTTTGGTTGTTTCCATTTCTTAGCAATTGTAAATGGCTAAAAAAGACATCTTTATAGGTATATTTTTGTAGTACTATTCTAATAAGAAAGAAACTCTAAGAAGTGGAATTGCTGAATCAAAGAATATCTATTTAAAAATATTCATAGAGTGATTGCTGAAATGATCCCATCTTCTGCCTGTAGACATTTCCATGTCTTACAGCCCTCTGCCAAACTGCTATCAGAAAAAAAGAATTCAACATTAAGACCAAAGGAAGGCACAAAGTATATAAAAGAGCTAAAAAATAAAAAATAAATAGCTTACACATTTGTTTCAAATTGAGTAAAATGTATACAATATTCATAGTGCCCAAAAGTGGATATGATATACATTTAACACTGTCTTTTTGTATTTCCCAAGGTAATATTTCTTTTTGGAAAGCTAATTAGTAATCTATCTGTCTGCTTCTTCCTTATTCAGGTCTGGGAGCTTCCTATCCATTCAAAATTCCATTTAGTGAAATTCCATGAAATTCTAATGAAATAAATATAATGGCAGCAGACATATTTCCCTACCATAATTCTCTTCCATTCTGACATACCAAAAGATGACTTCATGGATATTTATTTGATGTTAGGGCTGTGGGATTTGGATTTTGAAAGTTTATATTTTTTCTTTTCACCAAAAGTGAAAATTAGAGGAGGCAGATGACACAACAGTTAGAAATCAAACAGCTCAATGTAGGTAGGCATCTTTTTCATTTCAGCAAATTACTCAGTCCTACAAAGCCACAGATAGTGTTGTTTCAATGTCAGATTTCTAGATCTCTTGACCTTTTAAACTTCACAAGAGGAACTTTTTTTTTTTTTTAAATTGGGCTCTATGCCCAGCAAGGAGACTAACAGGAGTCTTGAACTCACAACCCTGAGATAAGGACCTGAGCTGAGAGCAACAGTCAGATGCTTAATTGAATGAGCCACCTGTGCCTCCACAAAAGGAACGCTTTTATATTTACATAGTTATCAAAATGCAGATTTCTTATGCAAAAAAATTTCAATCTTCTTTTTACACAAAGATGTTGATTTTCAGAAGTTGGGGAATTGATTAGTACTGTCCAGTTGGTTTCTGAAAGGTATTGTCTATTAATCTACCAATCATCTATCCCTAGTAGATTCAATTTTATTCAGGTAGCATTAAACCTAGGCAATTAAACTCATTTATTATAATTTATATATTGTTGTTAACAAAATCTGCAACTAATTATAAGCATAATTTGAATGTTTTGATATCTCTTTCATGCTATAGAGGCTGTACTTCCCTGACCTTTTGATTCAAGCTAACTCAAAGAAAAGAAAGCTATTAAATGCCTAGCTTTGAGGATGTAACCAGTATCTTGAAAATCTGTATTGACAGTTTACATAGTATGATACTTGAGTCAGACTTGGGTCCAAATAGTAATATTCTATTTACTCATGTATAGCTTGATAAAATGACCAAACTCTCCAGGCTTTGTTTGATTTATTAACCAAATGGGATTAATTATATCATGGTTGCATGATTGCTCTGGGAATAAAGATGACCAATAAACAGGAATGATTGCAAGTCTTTTCCTTATTAGTTTCTGAATTTTCCATACAGACGTTTATTCTTGATATTTTTTAAAGATTTATTTATTTTAGAGAGAAAGAAATAGAGAGCCCATGAGCAGGGGGAGGGGCAGACAGAAAGGGAGAGAATCTCAAGCAGGCTCTGTCTCCCTGCTGGGCATAGAAAGCTGATGTGGGGCTGGATATCACCAACCTGAGATCATAACCTGAGCCAAAATCAAGAGTTGGATGCTTAACTGACTAAGCCACCTATGTGCCCTGACATTTCTTTTTTTTAAAGAAAGATGAATAGGAAAAGGGATTCCTGGAGTATAGTTGATAGGAGGCCATGTGGGTGTTGTTATTTCTGTCTTGAGGCTCTTCCAGTTGAGATTCTGAGAGCTGGCAGAGGAAAGTTCAAATAAAAACAGCTGCTTTTGTGTACCTTCTAACATGATGTGGCTGTTTGCATCAACTTCTTTTTATAGTGAACAAAGCTCTTCAGGAAATGGCAAAGGTTTGGCTTTAAGATAAGAGTGAAATGGCACAAGAGTACTCATGTATTCCATGTAACATTTATAGACTAAAAGGTGCGAGCTTGTGGCAAATGGCTCCAAGCACAAGATTAAAAAAAATATTTCCATCACAAAGAAGCAATGTAACAATAAGGAAATCTACAAGAGATGATTTTACGGTTTTCATCTCATTAAACTTCAGGTCCATCTTTCATCAGTAGCAAGAAAAAGGTTCTGATGATTGACAAATGTGTATAGAGCTTAGGAATGCCAAAAGCCTGCAGTGAATCTTATGGGGGAATAAAACATCAGTTTATTATGTGTATGCTCTGTCAGTTATTGTAAGGCATTTTATGTTCACTGTAATGTACATCACATTATTTTTAATGGGGATATTGATGATCAGAAAGATTGGATAACTAAAGTAATAGATTTGTACTGACTAATCTCAGAGGCCAGGATCCTTTCTATTTTATTCAGGTGCAATAGTGCAATAGGTGAATACTTTAGAATCTTTATAGTTAAATAAGCATATTCGTGAACAATATGTAAATCATGTTGAATGTTGTCTTAAGTTGGGTTCTTTAGAAGCAGAGCTTGAGACAGAAGTTGGTATGCATGATTTATTGCGGGAGTACTCTCAAGTGATTGATGTAACTCCATGTAGAAAAGCAGAAATGTGTGAAGCAAGAATATGGGTTCATGACCTCCTGTAGGAGGATCCCTTGAGCCTGAATGGCACCACAATTTGAGGCAAAAGGGTCAGATTCTGTACCCCTGTATCAGCCATTGGCTGTGGGTTAGCCCCAGTGGGGACAGAGACTGGCCTCCTAATCAGGGTGACTCCTGATTGGTCAAGGGCAAATCTATGAAGGAAGTAGCAGTGAGTTGGCAGCTGGGGCCTGGGTACACCAAGAGTGACCACTACATATCATAAGTGTTGTACACCTGTACCAAGAAATTAGATGCTATTTAACACATTCTCTACAACATAGAGCGACTTGCCAATTTATCTAAAGGCCACAATAGTAAAATTCAAGAAGCTGAATGGCCACTAATAGCACCTACTATGCCATTCTCCAGAGTTTAAATCTCACAGGATTCTCCCAGGGAGATGTAATTCTGCTATTCTTTAAGTGTGAAAACAAGTTATTTGGTGGTAAAATCTCTTCTGTATCAATACTGATTCATTTATTTTATAGACTTTATTACTTGAATTCATAGGAATATTTACATGTTTTAATGAAGGATTATTAATGAGTTTTAACACATAGTACCTTAGCTCCTACTACCAGTGTTGTATGATATACACAAAGTGTACTTTTTGCTATAACAATATCTGGAAAATTCTGAATTCCAAATCATGTGATTCACAATTCTAGAGAAGAGATTGTAGCCCTAGCTTATCATTCCCCTAAATGAGTGAGGAATGGAGCTCAGAAGCTTTAAGTGTCTTGTCCAAGACAAAATAGCCAATACAGGATCCTCCATTCAATTTGCATCTCTCTGAAAACATAATTACCTATATTGCATTTTCCAATATCAGGGTCCAGAGATGCTAAACCAAGACCTACTTCAGAAATATATGCCAGTTTTCCTTCCCAGAAGACAAACTACAAAAGCACTGAATTTTGAAGTTGGACAGGATCTCTGAGAATCCATTAAGAGTATGACTCGCTTAATATAGGAATTTGTTTCACAACATCCAACCAGATTATCTGGCAGACATTTTGCACATATCCAAACTCATTGCTTTGTAAGGCAGGTCATTTCAGAGGACTCCAAGGTTTAGAAAGTCCTCTTTTGAATCAGAATCCATTTCCTATACACTCTACCCATGTACCCTAGTCTTGGTCTTGAGAAGCCTATAGACTGTTAAGTATTTCTTCTACCACATTTTACCCAGCAAATATGTGGATAAATGGCAAGTTCTACCTCACTAGGATTTTTATTTTTTAAACTCAGTGTCTCCATGCCTTTTGCCATTCTAGTGGATCTTTTTTTGGAAGATTCTTTTCACAAAGATCTGCTTTATGGCCTGAAGCTTTCAGGAACTTTAGCATAAAGTGAGGAGAAAGAAGGAAGTAAGTGGAAGGAGCACTGAAAGAAAGGACACATTCTTAGAGCCTTGTCCCTACTGAGAACCAGCCTTTTTCCTGCTTTTGAATCCAAAGGCAAATTCAACCACAGTTTAAGTAAGTGAATATCAGAAGATTTAGCCATGTGATGGGCATAGAAGTAGGTGAAACCACACGATGGAGGTTTTATGGTTCCATGAAGTTATTCTGTTCACTATGGAACTGCTTGATAGTGACTAGAAAATACTGGGGTCAGAACCCAGTCCCCCAGCAGAAGCTAACTAGAACTTCAGATGCCCATCAGGGTATTTTAGCACAATTTCCTCCTAGTGATTCTTGATTGGATTTCAGTCTTTCAAAGTCTGTAGAGATTTTTCTGGCACTGAGCACTATGTAAGTTTTCAACATATATTTACTGAATAAATAAATGAATGGATAATTGAATGGTTGGGTAAATTGATTTTTTCAGTTACTATTTTAAATGTACCCATTTGGGATATGCCTCTCTTCTGTTTTTCAATGCCTGTCCATTTTCCCATCTACCATTTTCCCATTATTCCTGACACATAAAGGGTACTATTTGTGGATCTGAGACTCTTAAATATTTCCAGAAATGTAATTTTTGTCTGATACCAGAGAGGTGGACTAATGCAATCAGTCTTTCTAATTTTTCAGAGGATAGTCTTGTTTGGCCACACTCAGGGTCATCAAAACCTACCATAACACATTTTAAGACAAAGCAATCAAGGCAAAGGGAAGCAGTGATTATCACTTAGCAGTCACATGGTAATTCTAGGATTTGTCTTAATCTAATAACATGGAGAACCATAAAAATAAAACAGGATCATAAGAAATAAAATTTACAAACTTGATTCATTATATGTCTGAAAAAATAAATTCTGCAGCTCAAATCCTATCCACTATAAATACCCCAAAACACATGGAAGATACATACTCTCTTTTGCAGTTTCTCTTTTTTCCTCCCCCAAAGATAATATCATTAAATTCTTTGAACCTGATGTTTGAGCTATTTAGAAAGTCTTGATAAATGTTTCCAATTAAGTATTTTGTAAAATAGATGCTTAAGATCAGGTTTTTTAAATATTTTATTTATTTATTTGACACAGAGAGAGAATTGTGGGAGAAGGCAAGAGGGGTGTGTGAGAGAGAGAGAGAGAGAGAAGGAGAAGCAGACTCCCAACTGAGCAGGAAGTCCAACAGCAGGAGTCTATCCCAGGACCCTGGGATCATGACCTGAGCCTACCCCAGGACCCTAGGATCATGACCTAAGGCAGACACTTAACTGACTGAGCCACCCAAGTGCCTTGCTTAAAATTAGTTTTATAAGAATATTTCCAAAAGGAAAGAAAAAATTGGCACATCAGATTATAAACTGAACACCTTTATGTAAAAAGTGAAAGCTGCTTTTTATTAATTCCAGTCTTTTGACATATTGAAAAGCTTATGTAAGACTTTATAACTTACTCTGACTGTGTTATGCATTATCATCTTTTAAAATATTCCTCCTGTCTCTTCTGTGATAAATACGCATTTAATAGCTTAATAACATATTGTTTTAGATATTGCCATTTGTGCTTCCAACAGCCATTATGTTCCCAACAGTTTTCTTTATGCTGATTAATGAGAGAGTGCATTGGAAAGACTACAAACTGGGAACGCGGAGAGAGAGGCTTTGTAATCCTAGAATTAATTTCAGATAACTCTATTGAGTTCTGATATCTGCTACATATTTGCAATATTCAGGAGAATAGTTACACTTTCTTGGACTTAATTGTGACTATATCCTTTTGATCTGAAATCTGGAATTTTAGTTCCAAAGGATTTGAGCTTAGACTAGCATCTTCCATTTATAAATGGTGACTAGTATTATCATTTTCCTTCACTCCTTGAGATTAGTAATAAAAAATATTAGTGGCAAACAGATTTGTTTTTATAATAAAGTAATAAATGTTCACATAGAAAAATTGAGAAATGTAAAACAAAAAAATCACTTTATTTATTTAAAAAAATCTTTTTAACCACCATTTATACAACCCAGACATAACTACTATGAATGTGTAGATTCCCACACTTTTTACTGTCTTTTTAAAATATATTCAATCTTTAAAAATAAAAATACAAATATATGTGCAAAAATAGAACAACACAGAAAATTATAAAGTGAAATATTAAAATTCTCTTCTCTCCTTGCCACCTTCAGTTCACCTTCATACTTCCTGGTCTTAGTTTTCTCTAGTACTGTCTTTGCCAATGTGACATCTCTTGATTTGGCTTCTTTAGCCTGTACGTTATAACTCTTTACTGAGAAAAATGAGGAGTTTGTTCATTTTTCATCACACCTGTTGCCTCCTTTCTTTGCAGCTTTTGATTTTGCATCTACATTTAGGCTTCTCATGGGATCAAAGAATTAGATTAACTCTATAAGTCTTTAAATCTGAAATTCATGAGTTTTTTCTAATTATTGAGGATGATGGTTCAAGCACTCATGCAAACTAGATTCATATTTCTACTAGCTTACCCACAATTAATGGGGAGGGATCTTGGGAGATCATTTTTATTCTCTGGTTATTAGATTGTTTACTTATGAACTGTTAGATGTGAATTAAAAGTCCCTTGTGATTCTGAAATTTTACTATCCATGGGTTGTTGGGAAGAGAACCACTCTTACTCAATGCATTCAGTTAGAACAGTCATGGGGACTGAAGGGTTATCTCTAACACCAGAGGTTCCTATCTTATTTTATCTTTTTACTTTAACTTCAGTTGAAGTTAAATATATACATCTATATCCCAATGATTGATGAAGAGTTTATTGGAGGCACATACTCTTAGGAATTATGTCATAAATAATGGTATTTCCAGCGGTGTGCTTGGAGTGAGCTTGTACTGGCTTGTGGAGAGCTAATTGTTTGAATCTCTTCCCAACTCCATGTTCAGTGTCATCATGTTAATAGGTTGAAATTATCCCTGATAGGAGTCTTTACACCATGAAAATCAGCAAACAATATTAATTAAAACTCTTTTTATCTTTTTCCTAGAGAGTCAGTGTCCAGAAAAGAGTCCACATAGCAGGCCTTCAACTACTATCTTTACCTAGTGTCTGAGAGGCTGCATTTTGGGAGGCTTCTCACCCTTCCCTAACTGATAAGAGTCCACATGGTGTCTAAGCTGCTTGTGCAAATGATGTAGATTATGCAAAACACCTGCTTTCTTTCCAAGAGTCTGGATTCTTGATATGTGCTAGGCATGGGGTTATCTACATGTCCAGTTTCAAATAAAAATCTTGGAAACTGGGCAGCCCGGGTGGCTCAGCGGTTTAGCGCCGCCTTCAGCCCAGGGCGTGATCCTGAAGACTCCCATGTCCGGCTCCCTGCATGGAGCCTGCTTCTCCCTCTGCCTGTGTCTGTGTCTCTGCCTCTGTGTGTGTGTGTCTCTCATGAATAAATAAATAAAATCTTAAAAAAAAAATCTTGGGAACTGAGTCTCTAATGAGCTTTGCAGGTAGACAGTATTTCACATGTATCGTCTGAATTCAATATTGAAGGAACTAAGTGCATTGTCTGTAACTGCCCTGAGAGGAGTCTTAGAAGCTGACTCCTGGTTTCCTCTGGACCTTACTCCGTGTGTCTTTTACCTTTACTGATTTGGTTTTGTATACTTTGGCTGTAATAAATCATAGCTCTTAGTTCAACATGCTGAGTCCTGTCAATCTTCTAGCAAATCACCAAATTTGGAGGTGGACTTGAGGTCCCTCAACACAACCAGTTTATCAGCACACCAGTGGTCATATCATTAAATTCTTTTCAGTCTTTACTATGAAATATCACCATATATAATATCCTGGAAGGAGGCTCATGACACATTGTAAAGGAGGAAACACACAAAGATATAATTCATTAAGTGTAAAATGTGTGTGTGTGTGTTTCTTTAAAGCTATAGAAAATGATATGAAAGATTATATGTTAAGCCATTAATATTTATTGGGTACTTTTGGATGATGATATTGAGTACAGAATATAGTACTTCCTCTTCATGCTTTGTATAATAATAATAATAATAATAATTAATAATAAGATAGTGGAATTTATCAATGACTCATTTTATTTTCCAATAATATTGAAATCAAAATACAGATTAGGCAAAATTTTATCACTGAATTACACTAGCTATAATGTATTTTTAAATAGTTTATATCATGGGAAACTCCAAATTTTAGTCAGATATAACAAAATTTGGTGTGCTAAGGAGCCTCCAATGATAAATGACTAAAAGCATTGCTAATGGACATTTTGGGTATATGGCCTTTGTTGGTTCTATTGCAAACATCAGGGGAATTTTCATGTCCTATGTTTAATTTTCATGTGCAGTTTGCCAAATCTGTCTTCTCAAATACTGTTGGTCCAAATTTATCAATTTGCTCCATTTGGCTTCTGGTTGTTCAGCAAATTTTCTCTGGTATATATTTGTGAATAGAGATGGATAATCATAGGTCACTTCAGTATCAGGATGACAGGTATTTGAATAATTGATATAGGCATATTGAAAACAAGAAGTAGAAATATGATATATATAGAATTGAAGCTTAGATTAAACCTAATGGCACTATTAAGAATAATGACCTAAAGTTTTTTCTTCATTTTCTTCAATTCACTAATAAATAATTCAAAAGGTATTATTTTCCCCATTTAACTCAAATACTTATTGGTAAAATCATCCCCACATTTCTCCTCTTGGCCCCCACCTATAACTCCTCAAGGAGCTATTGTGTTCTAAGTAAATATTAGGTTATTACAGTTGCATTCATGCATATTTGCACAGTAGACAGTTAAATCAGTTCTGTTACTATGTTCTATAAAACTACATAATTACAGACCTTTCAGAGTGCATCTTATTAACTTGGTGCATGACTACTTCAAAGCAGACATGTGCAGATCAGTTGAGTCAATATTCACAAGGTATTTTTCAGCTTTCAGTCTTGGAGGAAGTAAAAATACTGAGGCTTCTGCATATGTTTTAATGAAGAATTGGACATTGAACTAAAAATTTCACACAATCATCCAAGATTTTTAAATATCCAGATGTTGGATCCTCTATTTTATAGCATTATATGTGAATAAAATATCAAGTGATTTCCTGAATATATAATTTTTATGTGAAATTTGAATCAATTATTAAATACACTGTAGCTAGGTTCAAGAGAAGCCAATTGACAAATCAGAATGTAGGTTTATTTTATTACAATAAAGAATATGCATTTCCAGTATATACACACCTACATCTGTGATATTCAAACCTGATGCTCTACATGGTCCCCAATCTTTGGCACCTGAGCTTTTAGAAAACTGAATTAGCCTGCAGAGGATTCTTTGGACATTTTGGAATAAGAACAAGGGATATGAATAAGGTTGGAGACCTTAGTGCAGACTCAGGTAAACCTAAGGGAACAGGTTCACCCTAATCAAGGAACACCTTGCTCATTCTCAAGTTCTTTCCATCCACATAATTGAGACAGTTCAAGAAACACCAGAGGCATACTGTTGGCTTTTTCATTCTTGTTTCCTGGTTGATCACATTTCTTCGGTTTGATGCATATTTCCCTTAAATGTCTTATCAATTAGACTATATGTTTTTGATGATGCTATCCTCTTTAGTTAAATATTCCTTTCCCCACAAGGGACAAAGAGATAGGTTGCTTATTTCCTCACTTACTGATGCCGTGTCTGGATCAGGATTATACCACTGGATATCCAGCTATATTGTCACTGTCCCCATCTCATTCCAGTTGTTATCTTTTCCTTCTTTCACTGAAGAATGAGTGTGTTGTCTTCTTCACTCTAAGTCCTGCCATCATCCTTGGGGACTTCCACATTCACAAGTATAGCTCATCCAACCTCCTGACCCAAATCCATACCTGATTTTCAATAACTTGCCCTGACCCTAACTGAGCCACACTCTCTCATGGCTGAGCAGGCCAAAAGCAATACCTACTCTATTTCTGAACTATTGACTGAAAATGTTCGCTGAGTGACCGTATACCACCATTCCATCTTCAACCCCCTGCTTCATTGATGTCCTTAACAACCCATCTGGGAAAGCTGTAAAACTAGACCAATACAGACATTTGCTTTCTTTATCTCCACAGTTAGACAGCTGGACATAGAGGAGACGGAACAGTCCAAGCTTCCCAGTATCTGGAATGGTTTAAGGACTTGTAGTCTAAGCTTGAGGTCCTGGGCAGAGTTGAGTCAGAAAGCCTTTTGACTCTGACCACCCAGCTCATCCAAGAGCAGCTCCCCACCTGTGAAGCCGAGGATACCGTGACCTACGAGCAGAAGCTGCAGCAGTGGCATCTGGAGTGGGTGCACTTGATTTCATATGCAGCTTTCTCTTCCCTTCTCTACTGGAGCCATTTCAAATTTCCTTAAACACTTCTCTCTGAACTCAGTACCCATCCCTTCACAGATATTTTTACTTCCTATTTTAAAGATAAAATGAGTTCTGTCAGATGGGAACGATCACTACTTCCAACCTTTGTTCCATATTCATAGTTACCTCTATAATACTTTGTTGACTATTTCTTTTCGGCCTTGTTTTCCTTGCCTTCTCTCTTTTATTTCCTGTCCAACAGTATTTCACCAAGTTCAGATCACTTGTAGATGAGTAATTAAAAAGAAAATAACAACCTACTTCAAGCACCAATTACCCCACAATACATGCTCTATTTCTTTTTTTCACTGAAGCCAACCTTCTTCTCCCCACTCCCCCCATTTTCTTATTGAGATGAAATTCACATAGCACAAAATTAACCATCTTAATGTGAACAATTTGGTGGCTGTTAGTACATTAAGAAAATTGAGCAACCGCACCTTTACCTAGTTCCCAAATATTTTCATCATATGAAAAGAAAGCTATGTTTCCTATTACTCCTTATTCCCCCTTTGTCCAAGCCTCTGACAACCAACAATCTTTTTTTCCCTGTTTTTTTCAATTTACCTATTCTGGATATTTCAGGTAAATTTGCACAATTCACACAATGTGTGTCCTTCTGTGTCTTGTTTCATTTTACTCCGCACAGTGTTTTTAAGGTTCATTCATGTTGTAGTGTTTATTAGTACATCATTGCTTTTCATGGCTAAAAAATATTTTGTTGTGTATACTTACCATGATTTGTTATCTGTTCATCCACTGATGACAATTTGGGCTGTTTCCATCTCTTAGGTATTGTGAATACTACTATAAACAAACATGAATGTCCGCATATTTGAGTATCAATTTTCAGTTTTGGAGGGGTTATATATGTTGGGGTTGAATTGCTAGATCATATGGTAAGTCTATGTTTAACTTTTTGAAAAACTGCCAAACTATTTTGCAGAGTGGCTGAACCATTTTACATTCCCATCAGCAATGTATCAGGTTTCCAAATTTCTCCAAATCCCACTGATACTTTTTATTTTCAATATTTTGTTGTAGCCATCATAGATGGTGTGATGTAGTTCCTTATTACAGTGTGGTAGCTCAGGAGATCAGAGCTCCTCCTTCCCTAGTTTGCTGTTGTTGATATTTGATTGTCTAGATGTACATTTGTTAGTGACTTTTCCAAACAATTTTTGCAAGACTATATCCCTTGCTACATGTGGTCACTAAAGTGTTCTGTTATCTCAGTGATCAGCCAATGGCCTGACATGGATTTCCTCAAATTATTTCCTTAAAGTCTGCCTTTTATTTGGCTGTGGAATCATACTCACTGACTGCACAGAGTTTACAAGACCCACCACAGGTGGGTCCTAGAGTCCTCTGAGTCTTTTTTGCACATGTGTTGGTATTGGGCATTTGGGTTTCACTCTGTCTATGTGACATGATGAAGTTTCAGTGAACTTCTCATAGAATTTCAGCCATCCTGTCCTTCATTCAACAGTCTGCAGCTACCCAAAGATTTCTCATTAGATTCCAGAGTTCCAAAAAAATTAATCTGCTAATCTTTGTCAGTTTATGATTATTTCAGTGGAGGGACCAGTTTTTTAAGGCCTTATTCCACCATTTTCTGTGATGTGACATGTGAAGCCAAACTTCTTCTACATGTTGTCTAATACACTGCTAATCAAAGTATGATCTGTGGACAAGTACCAATCTGCAAAATATTGAGAATAACACAATATTAACACAAAATATTGAAAATAACACAATATTATCATAATGTTCAAGTGGCAATCAGTACATTTGTGTCCTTAAAAAATAATGTAAATCAGTGCTGCATAATAGAAATGTCCTGCAATCCACATATTCTAGTAGTCTTTTTAAGAAAAAGCAAGTATCACTTCAAAATACCATCATTTCAGGCACCTGGGTGGCTCAGTGGTTGAGCATCTGCCTTTGGCTCAAGTCGTGATCCTGGGATCCTGGGATCGAGTTCCGCATCAGGCTCCCCACAGAGAGCCTGCTTCTCCTTCTGCCTGTGTCTCTCCTTCTCTTTGTGTCTCTTATGAATAAATAAGTAAAATCTTTTAAAAAATACTATCATTTCAACATGAAATCAAGTGAATTTGTTATTTTATATTTTTTATCCTAAATCTTTGAAATGCCCAGATAGAGAAATAGATTTGTGTGCTTACACACACACACACACACACACACACATTTCTCTCTATATATGTATACATAGAGAACATATCAATTTGCACAGTCACATCTCCAGTATTCAATACTAGTGGCTGCCACGTGGGACAGTGCAGGACAGTGCAGGACTTGTGAATTGAGTTCCATGTAATGTGAGTTGTATATTTATAGGAGTCCACAAATAGTTTGAGAAGCATTGGATTAATGAACTGTCTCTAGGTTCTTACATCCTATTTACTTCTTAACTTATTGCATTATGGTTTCTAACTCCACGATTCACTCAAATAGCTTTTCTCAAGATCTTCATGAGTAACAATATGCTATTTATATCTCTTTGTGCATAAATAATATAGCAAATATTCCTTTGCTTGACTGCTTAACTACATTTAACTATATTGAATAATTCCTCTTCCTTGAAGCCTCCTGTTCACCTGGATTTTATTAATTAATTTTATTGTTCATTAAACAAAAGTTTATTAAACAGTTGTTATTGACTCAGAAATGTGCACAGCACTGAGGATACAGTGGTAGTAAAATAGATCAACAGAGCTTTTATCTAATGGTGGAGGTAGCCATCGTCAGAAAATAACAACAACAACAACAACAAAAAAAAAAAACTGTAAAATTGAAATTGGCAAGTGCTGCAAAAGTGAGATACGTGGTGCAAATAGCAGAAAATAATATTGGTAGTAAATATTCATGTAATACTTATAATGTGCCAGCCATTTTTCTAAACATGTTACATTTATGGACTCAATCTTCATAACAAGCCTGTGAAATAGATACTCTTATTAGCCACACTTCATATATAAGGAAGCTTAACAACAAGGTTACATAAATACCCAAGGGTATATATCCAATATACCCATAATATACCAAGTGTGGTATAAGAGTTTGAACCTAGGTAATTTGGTGCTTATAAGCCATGCACATGACCATATTACTAAAGGGATTAGTTGAAATGGAGAGGGAAGTTTTTATCCTCTAGGAGTGATGATTGAATCATACAGAGCCGTGTAGGTGTGATGAAAGTCTGTTTTTCACCTTACAAGAAGAGAAACTATTAAAATTCTTTAAGAACAAGTATAATTTATAGGGCAATAGTGGGTGGACCACCATGAGGATAACGTATTATAAAAGGATGAGGATAGTTGGAGGAAGACCAGTTATAAGCCAATGCAGTTGTCCCTGAAAGAGAGGTAGCTTAAAAGGAAGACAGTGTGTGGAAGAAATGGAGAACATTTCTGTTCACAGAACACACTTCAGAAATGTGTAGGCTGTAAAAAATCAGTACTTAGTGATTACTTGGGTATATGCAATTTATGAAAAAGAAATTTCAGGAATTACTTCTAACTACATGATGATGTGCATTACTAGTGAGAAGTTGAGATGAAGAACTCTTGGAAAGAAACCGATGAGGAGCTGGGAGTTTGGTTTTAGATATGATGCAGTTGAGGAACCTTTAGGATGTGCAGTAGAGACCAGAGGAGAGCTCTCATAGGGATAAAATATATGATTATCTCTTAAAGGCAGTTGAGACCATGAGGTATCAGTCACCTGAAAAGGGAAATACAGAAAGAGAAGACAAGAGAGTCTAAGGTCAAGAGCTCCAGCATTTTATAATAAGATAAAGGAGGTTGATGAAGTGAAGGAGAGAAGGAATGAGAAGCTTAAAGAGTAAGAGGAAAACTGGGGTCATGTCATGCCACTGGAACCAAGGAAAGAACATGTTTCAACAACGCAGTGGTCGTCACTATCTAATGCTGTTGAGGGGCCCGTGAGGATAAAGACTGAAAACTGTCTACTAAACAGAAGGACACCAAGTTACTGGAGGGTTTATTCAGATCTTTCATGAAGCTTTCATGAAACAGAGTTCCTAATTTGAGAACCTCTTTCAGTAGGATTTGACACAATTATAACTTAAATTTGTTCCTGTCATTTTTGATTGGTGTATCTCCACCACTAGACCTTAAGTTCTAGGAGTGCATGGACTTCTTTTGTGTAGCAGCCTGTGACTTTATTTGCCATACATCAGCACTTACCCTACTGTCTAGGTCACTGTGGGAAGTGTGTGTTTGTGTCTGTGTGTCTGTGTTAAATAAATGAGCTATTTCGAAAAGAAGGATTAACTATTATAACAGCAGCTCAAAATCCTGTTCTATTTTGCTTTCTCTTTTATATTAGACTGAAGCTCATTTGATCACTACTAAAAGTTACAAAAAGGCCTCCATCATTGCAAATGATGGTACAGGTCATTGCTATGTGGGTAGCTTTTCCTTAATATTTAGGGAAAACTTTCTCATTCATGAACAAAAAATATATTATTTGTTTATGCTAAATGCAATTTTATTTTATTTTTTAAAGATTTCATTTATTTATTCATGAGAGACAGAGAGAGAGAGAGACAGTGAGAAGCAGAGACACAGGCAGAGGGAGAAATAGGCTCCATGAGGAAGCCTGACTCAGGACTCGATTCCGGGTCTCCAGGATCACACATTAGGCTGGAGGTGGCCCTAAACCGCTGAGTCACCTGGGCTGCCCAATGCTATTTTGTACATGGTGTAGTCTTCTTCATTTTCCAGAACTTCCTTTCTGAACGTAAATACTATCTCAGTGTGACTGGACTTTGATTTAACTCTTACAGACTTTTCAATATTTTATTTTTCAAAAACTTGTATTCAAGTAGCTTTCTCAAAGAACTGAGTTTATAAGAATTTGTTAGATCCATCATACCTATTGATTTTCTACCCCCATTTATTCTCTCTTGCTTATTCTCATGATCAAACCCTGTCACTATCTCTACCAATTACTGCCATTCACCAGGATGCTAGATTGAAGGCAATCAAACCATGGATTTTGAAAATTTTTTTTCTCATGCATATTGGCATTTATATTTCTTTCTTTCTGGCTTCTAATGCCTAGATTTGTTTTCTCTTTGCCTTGAAAGTATATTGGGAATAGGACATTGTGTAAGTTCTGTTCTACTTGACTCATAAAAGAAGAACAATGTGCTCAGTGGTCTGACTCTGTAAATCATTCTCATTGTGCAAACCATCAATGTCTCAACAGAAAAAGAAGATAAATATTGCAAAAGAGAGAAGGTTCATCATGGATTGAGTAAAAGCTTAGAGACTATGATTATAGAGTAAGGAAGTACCATAGGTAAAATTACACACTAAAAACCAGGTTCCTAAATCTTGCATGTTACTTTGTCCACAGAAATATGTAGCTTTGTTTATAACTTTCAGTGATGTACTTTGCTCTACATACAGTCCATCCTTTACCATGCTGATAACTTGGACTCTGTAAAGCCTTCCGATTCCCATCCCCTCATTTTCTACCCACTTTGTTTACCTTCTCCTGTGCCATCATAGTAGTCTCTCCTCTCTCTGTTCTTTTTCTCATCACTCTAATATTTAACATGAACATTAAGGAGGCTTGATTTCAGATTTGTTCAGTCCTGGCATACTGGGAAAGTCTCTTTTTCATGGCAAGCAGTTTGGATTGCTCTAAGACGAATTTATTTTTAAAGTTCCACATTGCACATTGTTGGCTCTCCAATATCTTCTGGCAATAAGGCGCCAACAAGACAGAACACATAAAAAAGAAGAAAAACACCCAAACATTTTCTTTCCCCTTTTCCATATTCTCCCCAAGCCAAGTTTGGAATGGCTTAAGGGAGGGGTTTTTCTTTCCCTTTTTTCTTTGCCTAAAACTGGCCGCTGTTAAGCACCTTTTTGGATTCAGACACTTTCCTGTTGGCCTTTCCTGAGGGAATCTACCATTGAGTTCTAGCACATTTTACTTATGCAAGAAACACTGCTTAAGGGGGAAACAGGCCTTAGGTTGAAGAACAACAGGCTCTGCATTTTAAAGATCCTCTCTGTTGAGTGGAACTAACCACATTCCTTCAGACTTAAGGCTTGGTTAAGTCTTTAACCCATTCTGACCATTTGCAAGACCACACACAAAAAATAAAAATATCAAATGTGCATGTAATAGTTTGTCACTATGTAAGGTGAATCACTAGTAGAAGGCAAGTGTTTGGTCTTTGAAGATGGTTATAAGCAACAAACCTGAAGTTTCTGCTAAAGGTCTCAAGTCTTTCATTGAAAAGAACTGTACCCTTGGAGAAGGAGTTTAAATACACAATTCATCAGAGTTACCACTGAATCACTTCTCCTTTGTTTCTCCTTTTCTTTCTTTTTTTAAAGTTTTAGTTATTTATGATAGTCACAGAGAGAGAGAGAGAGAGAGAGGCAGAGACATAGGCAGAGGGAGAAGCAGGATCCATGTACCGGGAGCCCGACATGGGATTCGATCTCCAGGATCACGCCCTGGGCCAAAGGCAGGTGCTAAACCGCTGCGCCACCCAGGGATCCCTCTCCTTTTCTTTCATCATTGCATACATCTGCAGTCCTAAGTCCTTATGAACATTCGTTCCCTACCCTAACCATTCCAGGTCATTGTCACAAAGGATGTTTTGTAGATAGAATTTTTCCCAGTGAGTAGTGCACAAGTCACTTCACTCCATGGTTTTGCCTTGGTCTCCGAGCATCTGTGTGCTATAGAATGAAAGTATATAGAATACTTGTTTACCCATTTTCTTCTTAATAAAGAAGAAGGAGAAGAAATAAGTAAATTCTTTTAACCCAGAAAAATTAGCCAGTCCAGAACAGTTATCAAAGGCAGTGTTGTTTTTGTAGAACTTAGCTGAGACTTTGAATTACAAAGTAAACTGGCAGAGGCTGAGAAGTGAAATTAAGTTGAGACTGTACCACTGGGAGAACATCCTCTTTGTGTTTCCAATAGATTCTAGGAATCTAGAAACATGTTAAGCCCCTAGTTATCTTTTAAAGCATCCAAGACAAAATGATAATGAACAAATAAACTTGCATACCCACATACAGAAGCGCAGCAAAGAAATAGATATATACCACCTGAGCATTACTGAGCATTAATATCTATTAATGATGATGAAAAAGTCCTTCTCTGATTTATTTGAGATTAGAATATAGAGATGTTGGGGTCAATGTTTGTGAGCCCCTTTACAGTCAGTCTGATGTAAGCAGATCATAAGCCAACATTCACAGGCTACACAAAGGAAAGATTTATTGAGCAGCCAGAAATCCAGACAGCTAGCAGGTTTGGCATTATTCTGCTCACCACAGTAGAAATCACCCCAGACTGTGTTAATGCCTGTTTGGTTGCAAATGTCTCACTGCTGCTCCTATGGTGCTCCTTGGGCAATAATCCTCATTTGGAAGAGCTGTTGGCAACCCACATTTTTTTTTAAAGAATAAACTGCCAAGCACCAAATACACTCATCATCAAATAACAATGATGACAGCAAAAGCAAAACAAAGGGATTAGAATCATCTGATAGTCACTTTCTTTTTGGCCAGTGAGGTTCTTTTTGTATACATTTATAGAGTCTTTATGTTTTTACCATATTTCTCTTTTAATTATTTTATCCTAGAAGACACCAATTACATTTGTTCTGTCTTAAATAATACTTCATATCCCCCAGTTGTGGCAGAATTGTATTTTCTTGACCAAGGTTTGCCAGAGGAATAAGATTTGTGAGTGCACCAGTCCCATTGTCATGCCCTTAAAGACACTGGATGCACTTCCAAGAACTCAGCTTAAGTGCTAAGAAAAATGATCTGTATCCTTATCAGGATCAAGCTCAGTTTCTTTTTCTTAATCTCTCATTTTCTGCATAGCACCAGTCCTCACACTGCAAGATTTACACTGAGAAGGCACAATTCGAGTTTCAGTTAATTAAGTGAACATATCTTGCTTTTGGCTATCGAAGAACCTTTCATTCTTTTAGTTGGTGACAGCACTGCTTTCCTTTGTGAGCGTCATCCCTCCTCCACTCTCATGAGATGTGGTCTGGTGACGCTAACATAATAATTTCTGGATCTTCTGAACAGGAGGTGGGGGCAGAACCTATAGTAGACTCTGTTGGGGGTCTACCCATATCCCTTCACATCCCATCTCCATTACTATTCCTATAATTCTGGCTTCCAGTAGCCAACAAAAGTATGATTGTTGGGAGACTGAATTCATGCTGATGAAACCTACTGTGCCCACACACAAGGCTCATGCATAGGCGGGTGAGACATACCTACAGGGAAAAAAGTCCCCCTGCATGTAGCCCATACTTAGTAATTAATGGATGCAGGGTGTATAAATACCCCAAATATATTCCAAATACCTCACTTCTTGGCAAGGGTAATTCTTACATATTTGTTTTGCCAGGGAATATTCCTGCAATATTAAGCTCTGATTTTTCACTGGTATCTGATTTAACATGCCTGTATTGGCTGACTTCCCTGTCACCCACCTATGTTCCTTGCAACTTCCTGAAACTGTTTTCCCTGAAATCCTTGGCTCAGGATCTATTTCTTGGGGAACCAGAACTAAGACCGAACCAAAGCCTGGCACCTAAGAACATTCCATTCCCTGGCTTCAGCGACTGATTATGGATGCAAAGCTGACCCACGCCAGAGCAATGACAGACCCAGGCCTTTTTCTGGAACTGTTAAATGAGAAGTTTTTTTCTTTCTATTGGGATTTCTTAGTGTATGAAATGTAAGCTGATACTATTCCTCATCTTTCCTATGACATAAGAAGAGCCCTTTGAGAGCAAAGTCAGCACATAAGAAAACAGTGCCAGCAAGTAGAGAGGGAGATTTTCTTGATGGGTTCAGCCATGCCTGAAACTCTGATCTACTTCATTGCCTATTTTCTCCTCTCACCATTTTGAAAATCAGGTTAAATTTCTACTTTTTGAAACTGCGAGAGTTCTGATTAATGCAGATATGGAATTGAAGGTTCAATTTCTACTTGCTTTCAATGCAGTGGTAGCCAGAAAGCTGGGGGTCAGAGACCATAGTCCTTCAATTGATGATATATATGGTGGTCAGCTGTTAGCTGTGAATGAAAAGCATGGGCTCTGGAATCTGAATACAGAGGAGCTTGTTTTTTTCTGTTTTTACCACAAAAGTTGAAACAGGCCTTACTCCAATTTTGGTTGGGAAAGAGGAAAAAATTCTTAAATATTTCACTGCCTTTCTTCTTACATGAGGATTTTTGTAAGATATGAGCAAATGGTCTTTGAGGACAAAGTGTAATATAGTGAAGAACTTTGTCCACATGACATAAATAATTATCTTAAATTTTGCTGTGTAAATTGCAGGCTGCATTTTTCATTTTAATTAAGCAATGGCAAAAATGGTTTTGTGGCATTTTTCTTTCAGGATTGGGAACCTACACACATCAGCTTTGTGCATGAGAACCAGAAATTAAAACTGACCACAACTAATGGGAACCTGCTCAGGCCCATTTTATAGGCTCTGCTGAGGGAAGTGCAAAGAGAAAACAGACTAAGCAAAGAAGGAAAAACTTAATTCTGCCTTTTCAATAAGTTTTAATAATGTACAATCTCCCAGAAAGTAACATATGATCGGAATTACAAATTCTGGGTTTGTTGCTTTTCTACCATTAAGGATTTGTTAAGTACCCAAGGGGATTTGTTGGTCCTTTATATGTTTAATTCAACTCCAATGTCTTCAATTAGAGCATGCTGTCAAAGTAAATAGCATGCTGAAAATACGTGGTTGAGAAGGACTGATGCCAAATCTTGAGGTGTACCCACCCAAGTGGAAATTCAAGGGTAGGTGGTTATTTTTTTTAAGATTTTATTTATTTATTCATGAGAGAGAGAGAGAGACAGAAAGAGAGAGAGAGAGAGGCAGAGACACAGGCAGAGGGAGAAGCAGGCTCCACGCTCGATTCCGGGTCTCCAGGATCAGGCCCTGGGCTGAAAGCGGCGCTAAGCTAAACCGCTGAGCCACCCGGGCTGCCCAATGGTAGGTGATTAACTGAGGGAATCCTTGCTATCAAAGTGACCTCTTCTAGAATGGTCTGTTGAGTGTGCGCAATCTTGCTATTCTGTGCATATTCTGTATATGAAGCAACATAAAAACAAATGGGCATCCAGGAGATACTTGTCACAGTTCTTAGCCTTTTTTAGTGATCCCAGGAGGTATCTTCTGCTTGGGCTTTTTGAATCTCCTATGTTCTCTCTCTTTTTAGGCTAAGTTTTATAGAATGTTATGACATAGCTCTTCTATGAAGGCATATGGGAGCACCTAGGTCTTCGAAAGCTCTCAAGAGGGTTACAAAATATGCAGAGAGAGAGAGGTTTTATTAACAACTGTGGTGACTCCACAGCAAGAAAGGGCTGGCAAATGTACTTCTGATCTCTGCAAGTTGCTCTTGTCTTTGGGAATTTTTTCAGAATTCAGTTAGGGGACTGGTGTCCAGCTGCAGTTGTTTATGTTTATTTTTTAAAGCTTCCCTATTTATTCAGTTGGTTTTCTTACATTAGACTTCATTACACATTGTGGCATTGTTGCGGGTGTTTTTTTTCTTGTCCCTCTTTCTATGATTCTTCCCAAAGATGAGCTCCTTGCAAATGTGAGATGATCAAAACCAAAGAAAGCAGCCAGAGAGTTGTTTATAATTCAGTTGTAAATTCATTGAATGGAGAGAGATTCTATCAGTTACCCACTGAAATGTGACAAATCACCTCAAAACCTGGTGCATTTAAATGAAGATGTATTATTTTACATCATTAAGTAGACTATGAAGTAATCCTTCTGTTGGTTTTACCAGGGCTTCCTCAAGTGGCTGCATTTATCTGTGGATTGGCTGGAGTTGGAAGGTTTACAATAGCCTCATCTTCTCAGTAGTAAGGAAAATGCAAGTGGTAAATTCAGGAAAACCCTTGGTAAACTGCTTTCCTAATGAGTATGAGCTGGAGAAGATAGTCCCAGTACATCTTTCTCTGATATAAGGAATAGAGGGGTGTCTAGGCTGAAGCAGCAGAGCAGTTGAAAAATAATTACATTACTGGAGGTATTGTAAGGTAGAGCCTCATGCTAAGCTTCTGGCAAAGGTGAACAAAATTGTTTGGAACAAAGAAGCTTGCTTTTTCTATGGAGAAGAAAGAGGAGTATGTTGGTAAATGAAATGGTTAACAGTTGGTTCTCTGCAAATTGTATCTTGATAAAGCTGCTATTAAGAACATTTAAAAAATGTGTTTAAAAAAACAACAACAAAACTCTTGATCTGAAGCATTTGCCAATTTCCTTTGTGTAAATGCTTCTTCTGTGACTAATACCACACTTTTGCTCAAGTTGGGGAAGCATGCACATAAGGGACTCTTGTGAGCCTGTGTGAGCCTGCTCTCGCACACTGATCAGAAATAATAAAAAAAAAAAATAAAGCGTTATAAGGAAGTGGAAGATAGAAGGTCTCTTGTTTCTAAATACATTGGAATAGTGAGATAGAAATGTAAGAATAGGGTATGAGACAGATTCATTGGTGAAATATGCTACTTTTGTAAGAATAACTTAAGTGGTCTTGAAATGATAGCACAGGCCCAAATGCAAAACCAAAAACCAACAAAACAAAACAAAACAGAAAAGAAAAGAAAAAAGTATAACAGGAAAGAAGGGCAGGAAAGTTGAAATTGCTCAGTTTGACCCCAAAGTCATTATTAAAATGTGATATAGACACTTCAGTCCCTGGGTTTGGTTCACATATCAACACCTCTGAGAGATTTGACCTGAAGTGGGGTATAGTATAAGATATACCCTTCATTGAAGGATATCTATGAAGGCTGGTGGAATGGAAAGAGCCTGATGAAAAATTTGGGAATCTGGGCATGGTTCTGGCTGTTATTAGCCCAATTTTTTTGGCCTTGAACATTCAATTTATACAAGTTCTGAGTTTTCTGAGTCACTTCTTTGCCCATCTTTGCTGTATAAATGTATCTCAAGGTAACAATGATCACTTTTTTTTTTTTTAAGAGTGATTGCTTCTATAAAAAGAATGTAAAATAGTAAAAGGACAATGCAATAATGACTTCCTTATTTTTGGCGTAGAGTCCAGGGTGGTCACTCAGGGAAGAGGAAGGTCCCATTGACTTGACTTAAAAGTGGGGAGAGAGCATTTATAGTTCTCAGAAATATCTTTGACAGTGGCAGATATTGGTCCCAGAAGAATACATGATGCTCTCAACTGCCAGCCAACATGGGGGAGAAGGAGATGATGCCTTCAAACTGGTCCTGGGTCAGATGGTGATGCTGTGGCTTAGCTCACAAGTACAAACAGAGTGCCTCTCCCTCAGGGAAACAGCAGTAGAGGTGTTGACTAAAGTCTACCCTACACTCATCCCAGCTTCTTACACTGGTCAAATGGAGTTTGACTTTGCTTGTCAAATGGAGTTAGTATTCCTAGAGATATGGTGACAATTTTTTAACAGTAGAAAATTACTCCTACAAAGGTTTTTATTTTTTTAGGGGCAGATTATTATATATATATATATATATCCCTTCTGTGATATCTGTCTCTAGAATAGCTCCGTAACCAACAAAGAAGGACCCGATTCAAGTTCTAGAATTGTACTATATGCAATTACCCAAAATTGATTCATTGTAAAAGTCTAATGTTGGCAATATCATAAAGTTTGCACACAATTTATCAAATATTTATTCAGCTTAGTAGAATCCCTTAAAAATAGCCATAAATACAATAGTGGGTCTCTTCAGCACATATGCTCCATTTCTAGAGTATGTCCTGAACTGATCTTCACAAACTGTGAATTAATTATATTAAACTTTCTGTTTTATTTCCCAGTGTGCATTCCTCTGGACCCATGACTCACTCTCCCTTCCTTGATAAAGACTTTGTCTTTTTCACTTTTACGGAGGCAAAGGCATAGGTGCTCTGACCTTCCAGTTCTGACTTCAGAGATTCAAACAGCTTCCAGGGACACCAGCCAATCCTGTTTATTCATGCGATATATATATATATATATATATATATATATATATATATATATACTTCCATTTTGCCAGAACATATGCATATGCATATGTTTTTATGGCCACCTTGTGGTACTTGAGTGTCACTGAGTATATGGCATTTTGGCTTCTTGCTTGATACATCGGTTAAAGAACCAGTTGTGTACATATAAAGTCAATCTACTCTGGAGTCTGCTCACTCTCTGAGCCTCCAGGAGAACTATGAGAATTTAAGACACTCTGCAAGAGTGGAGTATGTTTATCTATTTACTGCCTCTGATGTGGAGGAGGGTTAGTCATAAGAGATTTCAGGTTCAACTCTAAGCTATTGGGACTGTGTTTGAAAGGATGTCATTCGGAAAGCAATTTCAAAGACATTTAGTTATCAGGACACCTGGGTGGCTCAGTGGTTGAGTGTCCTGTGTTTGGCTCAGGGTGTGATCCCGGGGTCCTGGGATCGAGTCCCACATCGAGCTCCCTGCATGGAGCTTGCTTCTCTACCTCTATGCCTGTATCTCTACCTCTCTCTCTCTGTGTCTCTCATGAATAAATAAATAAAATCTTAAAAAAAAAAAGTTTAGTTATCTTTTTGCCATGAGCTGACCAAGATCTAAGCCAGATGGTCTGTTTGGATCAGTGACCTGATGAGTACAGGGGGTTAGTCATAGCCAACCTGGTTATGTTTTTAGTTCAAGGCCTTTCTCAAAGCAGGGAATTAGCCTAAATTTCTATGGGGAAGGATTCCTCCACTCCCACTCAAGGAAGAAGTCCAGTCCAAACTTCATTCTTTCTCTTACCTTGAGGTGTATATTGACTACCCATGGTTTAGATAAGGCCCTGCCTCTATAACCTGTTGATAATAGATTCTAACAAAACAGGTGTATTTATAGCTGAATAGAAAAACTTGTTGTTTATTTATATCTTCATGTTGTCACAATTAGTGTCCATGTGCCCATGATCCTGCTACAAGTGTCCAAGTGGACTACTATGCACAGAGTGTTGATGTTTAAGACGCCTGACTTGAGATCCATGAACTGGAGGCTTTCCTGTGAGTAGAAGACTACTCTGTCCAACTGTACCAAACTTAGATAATTGGCTGCCTGAGAAACTATCTAGCTCACCACTCAAGTAGTTTATCATTCAAGCACATGGCCTGCCATTGGGCTTATAGAGAAAACAGAAAAAGAATTGCATCTAATTACACTAAGATTATGACTATGATCTTATTTTGGGACTAGAATTCTTCAAAAGTGCAAATTCTATCTTAGAGCCAGAGACCTGAGCTACAGGAAATTCATCCATAAAGCTTGCAATGTGACAGTGTTCAACAGACACTTATCTGTCTCCTTTGAAACTAAAGTTCTGTAAGTATCTTGATTGCTGGTAAAAGTCTGAAAGAGTGTCAGGTGTTCACAAGAAATGAATTTCCAGGACCTCAAAAGGGATATGAATAGAAAGTTCATTGTCAAGTAAATTCATCTCATCCTTGGTTTTGTAATTTTATTTTGCCTGTGTAGTATCCCCACAGTATTGTACCTGTCATTAATCACATCTTCTAATAGCCTTAGGTTAAGAGATAATTAACTGTTTCAGAGATGGGTTGATTCAGTCTTCCCTAGGCTCATGATCTGGGATGTCCTAATGCAGCTATGTTACAGGTGTTGGAATGATGTGTGATTAAAACCAGGATTGGGTTAAGCTAATACCATGGGCTTGCAGATCTGGCTTCAATTCAGGACTCAGAGCCTTGATATATAGAAATTAATAAGGAATCCTCATGAGTTGGGGACTGGAAGTTGCATTGGGGTGAAACCCAGATAGTCACAGAAGGAAGGCTAAGATTCAAATTTAAATAAGAGTAGGAAAAGTCAGTGGTGTTGAGGATAGACATCTTTGATTTAGTCACAGAAAACCATGAAAGAAACTAGTCATTCTGAAAACTTGCCATGAGTTAAGAGATGGGGCACATGGTCTTGTTGCAACCATTTAATAGAGTCTTTCTCCAAAGGAAGTATGTAGGATCTGACACTCGAAAGGAAGATGGCATGTTATAGAGGAATTCTTCATTTTGAGTAAAGGCATGGTGCTATTCATTCTCAGTACAGGCATGGAGTGACACAGATGGCCAAAGAGAGTACTAAATAAACTCTGGACTCTGCATCAGGAGGAAAATAGCCATGACAATTACAGTTTATCTGTCTCCAGTCATTCTTAAATCTACATAAATATTGTAGGGTGCCAAAGACCAAGTGTAGAGTGTATATAAAGCAAGAGAAAAT
Organism: Canis lupus familiaris; assembly: GCF_011100685.1. Classification (NCBI taxonomy): domain Eukaryota; kingdom Metazoa; phylum Chordata; class Mammalia; order Carnivora; family Canidae; genus Canis; species Canis lupus. The sequence continues at coordinate 15,277,564 of NC_049245.1, read as the reverse complement.
GTATTAGCGATGAATGGTGGTCCCTTTCTATGACTCTTGTCAAATATAACTGTGTCAACTGCTCTCCTTAGTTTGGTCCTGTTGCTTTACAGCTGAGTTTCATGGAGCTTTATGCTTCCTTTAGAGCATATACAGCTACTGTAGAGAATAAAAGGGATGTCAAATGCACAAAGCACTAGAGTCTCAACTGTTTCTAAAATATTAACTCCTCTATTACCTTCTTTATTTATTAAGGTTACACTTTGGGGACAAAAGTTATGTTATTAAAAGTAACCACTAGCTAAGTTATTACCACCTGAAAATTTTGCATACTTTAATTTTCCCAGGAGGTATGAATATTACAACCTGTCTTTTTTTTTTTTTTTAATTTTGGTCCTGGCCCCAGTTAGTACCTTCAGAGAATAGCAATTATCCACAAGGAACAAAGTCTTAAGGATTGAAGAAGGCTTCATAACTACAAATAAGACCCAAGTGGGTAAATTTGCTCCCTTATTTCAATAGAAGCAGTTTATTAAATGATGAGGAAGTAATTAGTTAAAGACAAACTGTAAATAGAAGGCTATCATTGGTGACCAGGTCCTGGAGACCTTTACCTTTCCCTCTTAGCATTCTTCTGACACTGCTCCTTTTAATACAATTAGTCATTTAGAGAGCAGAATTACCTCTTTACATTAAGAGATAAGCATAGAGTGCACTTAAGAAGTTTACTGTCCTGTGAGGGAGTGGACAGAGTCATTGTGAGTAATTGGGGCAAAAAGAAGGAAAAACTCAGGGGCACAGGTGGAGGGCTGCGGACAGCAAGGTCAGAACAAAAATCCAAAAACAGCAGAAAGTGAGTAGGAAGACTGAGTAGAAATTATCAGGAACACAGATAATAAAACAAGCAGTACAAAACAGAATACTAGAGAGCATGGCACATTGGAAGAAACTCAAGTGGTCCAATTTGCCTAGAGCAAAAGGTAAAGGTGGAATACAAAATGAGACTGAAGGGATAGGGAAGGTTCTCTCTTCTTTTATAAACCCCTAAATCCTGTGGAAATTCTTGGCAAGAAACATCACAAGAGGAGGTGGATAAGAAGGAATTAGTGTCTTTCATGATAACAAGCTATTAAAGTGATTCAGCAGGGATTCCACATCATGTTTTCTGCCCATAAAATTATTCTATGAAATTAATGTTTCTATCTTTAGTACTATCAATAAAATCTAAGTTTTTATTGAGAAAAAAAACCTAAAATTGTGTCAAGGAAGATTACATACAAATCTCTTAGGCTACATACCTTTGTGGTTTTGCCTCATTTTTTCATTAAAATCATACATGAGATATTCATGACTATGTTTATTTTACATAAGTCTACATGTCATAATCCAGAAGATAGCATGTGATCTTGAAGAAGAAAAGGAAAGGTTTTTGTGTGACTCACAGACTGAAAATAAGGGAAATGCTTAGGTCGAAGGTTACACTCCAGAAATTAGGGTTGTATTGATATCTTCAAGACTTCTTATTCCATTCCATGTTCACTAGTTTGTGCAACCTATGAATTGTCACTCCCAAGAACCTAGATTTGAATAAGGTCTGGTACATTCTAAGTAATTCTCCTTCCTCCTGTAATGTTTTCATTTTGTATTATGCTCTTCATTTTACTTTGACTCCTAAATCTTCTGAAGTTTTAAAGAGACAAAAAGCAGCATGGACCAGTGGAGTAGTGTCTTGTTTTATCACGAGACACTCACACCACACCTTCAAGAAGTGTTCATAAGATCACCCTCTTGTTCTTGGGTGAAGAGTCCAAAGCAGGACTCAGTCTCAGGACCCATGAAGTCATGATCTGAACAGAAACCAAGAGTCAGACACTTATCAACTTAGCCAACCAGGCATCCCTTAATTTATTCCTTCTAAGATGCTGGATGCCCAATGAGTGGCTGAGGTGAGTGGAACACGAGTGGAATTCATGTTTTGGAATGGCAGACTTAATAATATCTGAGTATTCTTCTATCACATGATTTGTTAACACTGCGGAATAATTAGTGGAAATAGAATTGCATCACTAGCCTGTGGATCTTACTCTTTCCCCATTAGAACACTAGCAAAAACATTAGGATTTTTTTGTTTGTTTGTTTTTGTTTTCATTTTAGTTGTGGTAGTGGTAAGGAGGGGATTCTAGGGAAATATCTGGTCCTGATCTAATTTCCTGTCTCCCAAATCTAGTTTTCATTATTTCCATGTTTCAAAATTGTTACACATTGTGTTTTTCAGAGTGCCTATAGCCCTATGTCTTCAACTCCTCAATGTATTGGAATATTGAGGTTACTTAACCACTTTGTGCCTTTTTTCTATGGTCTCAGTACAATGAGAAGTGTTTTTAAAATATTCAGTCTTGGGGTGCCTGGGTGACTCATTCTGTTGAGTGTCTCCACTCTTGGTTTCAGCTCAAGTCATGATCTCAGAGTTGTGGGATCAAGCCCCAGGTCAGGCTCCCCACTCAGCAGGGAGTCTGCTTGAAGATTCTCACCCTATGCCCTTCCCACTGCTTGTGCACATGTGCACTCTCTCTCTCTCTAAAATCAATCAATCAATCAAAAAAATTTAGTCTTTGCATAGAACAAGTTTAGTGTTAAATGTATAAATCAATGACTGTCACAACACTTGAGAGAGGACTTTTTTAAAGATTTTATTTATTTATTCATGAGAGACACACAGAGGGAGAGGCAGACATAGACAGAGGGAGAAGCAGGCTCCCTGTTGAAAACCTGATGCAGCGCTTGATTCCAGGACCCCAGAATCACAACCTGAGCCAAAGGCAAGATGCTCAACCACTGAGCCACCCAGGATCCTAAGAGATGGTTTATTGAGAATATATGGAAATTGGGATCCCTGGGTGGTGCAGCGGTTTGGCGCCTGCCTTTGGCCCAGGGCGCGATTCTGGAGACCCGGGATCGAATCCCACATCAGGCTCCTGGTGCATGGAGCCTGCTTCTCCCTCTGCCTATGTCTCTGCCTCTCTCTCTCTCTCTCTCTGTGACTATCATAAATAAATAAAAATTTAAAAAAAGAATATATGGAAATTATTACATTGGCAGAAGAAGACAGAATCCACTAAGATGATTTTTTAGAGAATAATATAAAAAGTTAGGATTCTTTTTTTTAGTCATAATGTAGCCATTATACTTTGTGATAGTCCCACTGATACTTTATTGCATTTATATTTTTACAAGTCTTTCTTCCTTACCAGAGGGCATTCTCCTGTGTTCCACTCACTTTGTACCTTTACCACCCAGCATGAAACCTGGTATATATAGGAAGTGTTTAATAAATATGTGAGTCCCAAGTAGAGGAGTAACAGGTCAATGGATTGAGAAAACATGATCTGGGCTTTGAAAGAAGTTGAAGAATTTGATGTGATGAAGATGAGTTAAGAGAGCACGTACAAAGACATGAAGGTGAATATGTTGGGGTATATTCAGATCATCATGTTGGATTGAGTATCAGCACTTCAATACATTTTAATTTTTTTTTATGTTTCCCATAGATTGATTCTAAAATATGTTCAAAAGATTCCTTTTTCTACCCTGAGGATAGTGTGAGGTTTTTCTCTATCAGTCTACCATCAGGGTTATAATTAAGTCATTGAGTCTGTGGCCTATATTTATGATTACAATATATGATCAAGCATTATAAACACCAGGAAAATTGTATTATTACACTGTCTAATTATCACGTTAAGAGAATGACAGCAGACAAACGTTTCATCTCTTACTAGAAAGAAGAAATCTGACAGAACCTGGGAGTTCACTTTGATGTTGGATTTGTATATGAAAGTATCAAAGATTGAAACTATTTTCAGACAGAACTTATAATGTTGGTTTCATCCAGGCAGTTAGTTTTCTGCTCCACTATCATATTTTACTTTGAAGTGGCATAGCCTAGAGATTGTTATTAGTATATATTTATTGCAGTCAAAGGAATGAAATTCAAGAAGGTGAAAGAAAAATCAGAAGAACTAAGCCATCAACAGGTGTTATAAGTTGGCCTATGAAATGTGTAAGTTGCTAAAAGATCTATGCAGTTAGTGTGAATGACCCAAATAGATCAGTGGTTACTAAAGTGTGGTCCTCACACCAGTAGCACCAGCAGCATGTTGGATATGCAGATTCTCAGGCTGCACTCCAGACCTATTGACTCAGAAACTCTAGGAATGGGACTTATGTACCTGTGTTTTGATGAGTCTTCCCTCCAGGTGATTCTGTTGCCCGACTAAAGTTTCAGAACCACTGACCTAAAGTAATGCATCAAATGGATCTCATGGATCCTCTTTACTTTTCTAATATTGGTGGTATGGCATGATATCTTCATGGGTATTCCAATCCTTTGTAAATTTGCTTTTCTGAGCAATTTTTCACTTAAATATGTTCTGGATTATGCTACTGTCTAATTGCTTTATATGTGTTCATTACGCATCCCTAAAATCTGTAAATGTCACCACAAATTGGTGTATCTTCTAGAACTATATCTTCCTGGCTGCAGAAACAGCAAAACACAAGGCATAAATGCTCAAAAACTTATTGGTTTATTGGACAATACTAAGCAGTATCCACGATAGGCTCCAAAAAATGATTATAGAAGAAAATCATGCTACAGAGAGCAACTTCCTTTTATTTTCTCTTTCATCAATAGTGAAGAAGTCCCAAGTATCTCTTGCTATGCCGGTTTAGTTAGGAAGATGAAAAAAGAAAAGTGAATAGGATGAACTTTCATATTGAATTAGTTTCTAGGACAAAGACCATGTGTAGTTCATCTATATATGTTCATTACATGGCACAAGCCTGAAGTTAAAGGTGCCCCATGTTCATGACTTAGGCATTTAAGACTGATAGAAAAAGACAATATGACTCTAGTGCTGTTACCAAGTAGTTATTTTATTTATTTGGGGGAGAGAGAGAACATGAGCAGGGGATGGGGGAAAGGAGGGGAGAAGCAGACTCCCCACTGAGTAGGGAGCTGGACATGGGGCTGGATCCCAGGACATTATGACTTGAGCCAAAGGCAGAAGCTTAACCAATAGAGCCATCCAGGTGCCCCATGCTACCAAGTAGTTTTGAATGCCAATCAAGTTCTGTGTGGTGGTTGTTAAAAGACTTTGGAGTCAGCACATTTAAATTCAAATCATATGCTAGTGTCTTATCAGCAAGTTATTTCTTTTAAACTCAGTTTCCTCATTTTAAAAGTAGAAATAGTAATACTTTTATCATATAGTAATTTTGAAATTTAAAGAGAGAATCTAAATCTCTTCATAGTGATTTACCAGGTAAATCACATTTTTATTTGATTGAAGCAAATCAATCAGCAGAGATAACTCAAAGGTTATAATTCTCCTACAAGAACTTTAAATAAAGCAGCCATCTTAGAAATACTTCAACAAGTAATTACAAGTTCTGTTGAAAGAAATGAAAAATTAGAAAAATATCAGCAAAGAATTAAAAATAGTGAATGAAACCATATACAAATTTAAGATTGAAAAATAAAATAATTTAAATAAAAAATTCACTGGATGAGCCCAACCATAGAGTGAAGGTGACAAGGATGGAATAAGTGAACTTGAGGACAGAGCAACAGAATTTACCCAAACTGAACAACAAAGAGAAAACAGTCTACCAAAGGATGAACAGTCTCAGAGACTTGTGAGACAGTGATAAAAATGCTAACATTCACATTATTAGAGTCACAGAAGGAAAGGAGAGGGTGCAATTGAAAAGATATTTGAAGAAATAATGTCTGAAAACTTTCCAAATTTGACAAAGGTATTAACCTACAGATTCAAGAGGCTGAATGAATCCCATTAGGATAAAACCTTAAGAAACCTATGCTATGACATATCATAATGAAAACTTTGGGGAACTAAAGACAAATATCTTGAAAGTAGCCAGAGAGTAACAATACATTAGTTGTAGAGGAACTACCAACAATGACAGCATTTTTTTTTTTCATTTGATAATCATGAAGGCCAGAAGGAAGTGGCACATTTTTACAAGTGCTGAAAGAAAAGATCTGTCAATTATAAAGTCTTTATCCAGTGAAAATACCCTTCAAGAATGAAAGGGAAATTAAGACATTCTAAGATTAAGGAATGCTGAGAGAATTTGTTCTTGGCAAGCCAACTCATAAAGAATGGCTACAGGAATTTTTCTAGGGGAACCCTGGGTGACTCAGTGATTTAGTGCCTGCCCTCAGCCCAGGGCGTGATCCTGGAGTCCTGGGATTGAGTCCCCTATCAGGCTCCCTGCATGGAGCCTGCTTCTCCCGCTGCCTGTGTCTCTGCCTCTCTCTCTTTCCCTGTCTGTCTCTCATGAATAAATAATAAAATAAAATCTTTAAAAAAATAAATAAGGGAATTTTTCTAAATAGAAAGTAAATTTGGCAGAGACTGGCTAACTGGTCTTCAGTACCTATTTTACTTCAAGTGCTCAGTTTAAGCTAGAACATATTTCCAGCATCCCTTACTTTTAAGTATGATCATTTAACTGAGGTCAAGCTAATGAGATATATCATCCTCATTTGCTTAAGGACTATCTTATAAAATCTTCCATGTTTGGCTTTTTCGTGTTCTTTTTTCATTGGCTTGAGTTGAAGATGTTGGAAGAACAATATGAAGGAGCTTGAATACCTCAACTGCCACTTGGAATAGAGCTGTCTACCTTCAGGATGAGCTGATTTGGAAGTAAAAATAAATTTCTGCCATTGCCTGTCAGCCATTATACATGTTCCATTTATTGTTACAGCAGCTGGCATTACCTTGACTAATATAGTAACTATCACTTAATAGATGGAGAAGACTAAATCAAGTGTACCTGTACTATTTTAGCATTCGGTGTTTATTCCTTTATCTATTATAACTGCAGATAATCTTTAAACAATCAGGAAAGCAGATTCTTTGTTTTATTCATGTGTTAGTAGGAGAGATTAAAATAAAGTCGTTTTTCTTCTAACATATAACTGTGATTAATTTTCCTTGGGAAAAAAAAGGTGGTGTTCAGATTGAAAGGACAAGTAATTTCACTTTCAGGGAAGTTAGGTAAGAATATGGTGACAGGGTAAAGGGATTTAAAGTCATCGAGCTGGGCAGCCCGGGTGGCTCAGGGGTTTAGCGCCGCCTTCAGCCCAGGGCATGATCCTGGAGACCTGGGATCCAGTCCCAGGTCGGGCTCCCTGCATGGAGCCTGCTTCTCCCTCTGCCTGTGTCTCTGCCTCTCTCTCTCCCTCTCTGTGCCTCTCATGAATAAATAAAAAAAAAATCTTTAAAAAATAAAATAAAATAAAGTCATCGAGCTTCTGTAGCACAGTGGAATGGGGTGGCAGGAAGAGAGAAAAGAAACCTAGAAACTGATTTGCTTAGGTCGTCACTCTGGTCTTACCTCCAGTGAAAGTGGTAAGAAAAATTCTATAATAGGAAATATCAAGAAGCGGTAGGTTGCAGAGGTGGGGAGTGAATGGAAATGAGAATAAACAGCATAAAGTAGAAAATTCATAAGTAGTCAAAATGCATTATCTTAATAAATTAACGTTGCACAATAAATGAAAATTTATCTGTGTGCACTGATATATAGATTGAGGGGAAAAAAACCACTAAAGTTTCAGATTCTAATAAAAGAGCTTGCTGTTTTGACCTGTCTGATATTTTTGGAAGAGATTTGGAAAAGATTTATCTCTTTTGTTTGTTTGTTTTTTATATACAGCTTCCTGCAAATGTATCTGTGTTGCATGCTTCTGTGTTTGAGATACAGAGAAAGAAAGATGGAAAGAGAAAAAGAGTGAGAGATTATTAGGTTACCTTTCTCTTCTCCCTTTCAAACGGAAGCCCTAAGAATATAAGGGTTGAAGGAGAACAGAGGGACTCTTCTGAACAGCCCTCAAACAAAGGACTTTTAATCATCAAATGAAGTTTGTGATTCCTGTCCTTTCTGCAGTAAGCCAAGAGATCAGCAGTAATGCTGGAAAATACTTTCTCTGACCTTGAATGCATTTGCTAAGCCATTACCTGAGTTGAATCTCCTTGAGATGTTAAATGGAACTCTGCCAAGTTGAGCCAGAATGAGCAACAGGGATGTGCTTCCCTGCAGGACTTGTACAGTGAATCTGAGATGCTTCTGTGAGGTCTTGAGAACTATCATTTTGTATCAACAGGGGGAAATCCACAGAGCTTCTGTTTTAAGACACTGTGTTCTATAGTTAAGCATTTCTTTCAAGCCGTCCCATACTGCTTTCATTTAGGCATCCCTATTCTCTTGGAAGGCACAGTGATGCGCAGACAATATGCGGAAGCCACATCAAAGATGATAGTGATCATGGCCAGGGGGCATTTTAGATTATGTGAATGAATAAAAGCTGCTTTTCAAAAACAAGCTTCTCTCTCTCTCTCTCTCTCTCTCTGTCTCTCTCTCGTTGATGTGCTGCCATAGATCGAGAGAGTGGCAACATTCTGTTTCCTGTTGCTGAAATTGTGGGATTCTGGTGGGGCTGAAGTGGAATTGTGTGTATGAAGGAATGGCTTGGCAATTTGTTTTTTGACCAGCTCTGTTCAAATTAAAGACTTGGTTTCTGAGAAATTCCTGGTTGTTCAGAAGTAATGCCTTGCTCTGGGTTTTGAAACACGTTCCATAATAATTTAATTTGTCCTAGGAACAAGAGCCTTGTTGGAAAGGAGTGTGGGTGGTCACCATGAGCACAGAAGCAGCTGAATATGGCAGAAAAGGAGAAGCCGGGGCCTCAGAACTCAACATCGGGGTACTATTATTCACAAGGAGCAAATATCTCCTCTTCAGGCCAAGTTAGAAACTAAACACACACTTTGAATATCTTAATCATCTATTCATACAATTCAGGCTGTAGAACTGGAGGATATCACTGACCCCTGTTGCCTCTTCTACTTCCTACTTGGCTTTTGGTATTCTGCCATTGGCTTTAAAAGATTTTTAAAAAGATTTAATGATGTAACGATTAATAATCAGTTATATCTTTAATATAGAATGTCCACATTCACTTCAGGTAACCATTTTTTATTCATTGAAACATTTCACACCCACACAGAAGTGACCTATTGGTCACAGTGCAGTCAATACTCAGATACCCGCTTGCTCAACTGAACACTAAAATGCTACAAATACACTTGAAGCCCTTGTGTCACCTTCTTATTTACATTCCCCTCTTCTCTTTCCCATCCATGGGAGTAAAGCTATGCTATCCAATATCAGCGGTCAACTCTGGTAAGTTCTGTTATCCTCTTCCCCACCAAAACTAGAAAAGTATAGGTCAATTTTAGTAGATAATGTGAGTAAACTAAAATTGTTGAAGTGGAACTTCAATATCAACCTTAGGAGTCCAAAGTCTCTTTATTCTTATAACATGAGCTTACCTCTTTAGGTGCTAAAACATTTATTTCATTACTAGGAGGATCCTAGTATGGTTCATCATTGTGAACAGGCTATAAAAGATGAAAGGCTACAAAATTTTTTGTGAAATCTTTTTTGAATTTCACAGTCGATTAAAACTGTAACCCTTCAAATGTGCCATTTGATGGGCCAAAAAACAAGTGAATTTATTATGTATTAGGACAAGAAAGTGAGGGAGTAGGAATATTCTATCATCTACCAAATAATAATAACGGTAATAGTTACAAAGATTGAGTGCAAACTATGTACTAGTTACTGTACTAAGCACTTTATAAGGATATCTCACTTTAATAGTCATATCATGGAACACCTGGGTGGCTCAGTGGTTGAGCATCTGCCATTGGCTCAGGGTGTGATGCCAGGATCTGGGATCAAGTCCCACATCGGACTCCCTGTGAGGAGCCTGCTTCTCCCTCTGCCTATGTCTCTGCCTCTTTCTGTGTGGCTCATGAATGAATAAATTGGGGATCTCTGGGTGGCTCAGTGGTTTAGCGCCTGCCTTTGGCCCGGGATGCGATCCTGGAGTCCCGGGATGGAGTCCTGCGTTGGGCTCCTGGCATGGAGCCTGCTTCTTCCTCCTCCTGTGTTTCTGCCTCTCTCTCTCTATGTCTATCATAAACAAATAAATAAATATTAAAAAAATAATAGTCATATCACTTTTTTGAAGTAATAATAATTATTATTCCCATTTTACAGATTAATAACTTGAAGAAAAAGGTAAATGACTTACAAATAACTTAAAACAAGCCAACTCTCTTGATTGCTCTGTAAGCCTATCTGTCCTCATCATTATCTCTTTTATTAAATATGGATTGACCACATACCATGTGCCAAGCCCTTGTTCTGGATCAGTCCTGTCTGACAGAAATAGAATTCAAGTCACCTATGTCATTTCAAACTTTCAGTAGCTACATAAAGAGCAAAAGAGAAAATGAACAGATTAATAATGTGTTTTATGTAACTCAGTGTACCCAAATTAGTATCATTTCAACATATATGTGATATTTTATGTTCCTTTTTCTTACAGAGTCTTTGAAATCTAGGGCACATTTTATACTCATGGAACATCTTAATTCAAAGTAACCACACTTCGAGTGCTCAACAGCAACATGTATCTAGTGGCTACCTTATGGAACAAGATGTGGCTTATGATTTGGGATACAACACTGAATAGTAAAAGAATTGCTTTCCATTGTGAAATGTAAGTTCAACATATTAAGGAAAGAATACTCCTGTTTCATTGAAGGAACAGTCTTAAAGGTCACTACAAGGACTTGAATTTAGTGAGTGCTATAGGCAGTCTTCAGAGTGTGTTATAGAAAGGAACAACATGGTATGACTTAGGATCTCTCTGGATGTATATTGAAATAGGTTGTAATAAGGAATTGAGGGGAGAGTAGAAGCCTGCAGGCCAGTTAAGAGATACCTGCAATAATCCAAGTATAATAGTTTGGAACATAGTGCAAATAGTGGAGGTGGTTAGATGTTGTTGGACTCTGGAGAGAAATATATATATATATATATGATATATATATATATCTTATATATATATAAAATATATAATAATTATAATATATAATTATATATATTATTCTCTTTAAAAATTTATTAAAATATAGTTGACATATGATACTATGTTAGTTTCAGGGGAGTTGGATTCTGGATATGTTTTATCTGATAGTTAATATACAAATTTAAAATGTGTGATAGATCCTTGCTTACAATGTTAAGAAAAACAACTCTAAACCTATAAAAAAGACTAAGAATATAGCTGCATTTTTTAAGGACTAATTTGTTTTCTAGGGGAATTTACAATTGGTTGATGTCCCATTCTATGAATTGAAGGCACACACTTTAAGTTACATGATAAGTTGTTGATCTGTGATATAAATGAGTTTTTTTCCCCATTGGAAAAAAATAAACACTAAAGAATATATGTTGCCCTGTAGGGCATGAACCAGCCTTATACCTAACCTAGCAATCTTATTCTAACACTCCTCTAATAAATTCCTTATAAATATTCAGCTCCCCAAACATTCTTTGTTTTTTTTTTTCACATTCTTTGAATCAGTCATAGCATCTTCAAGGTTTCCTCATTTTTTAATATGTTCAACAATATCTTTGACAACGGTTTTTTTCTAATTTGTATAAGTCATACTTTCAAGAATATTTTTTTTGAAAATCATTATTTGATGTTAATGACATTGACAATAGATTCCAGTCGAATTTTGTGTGTTGTCTGCAATATCAGTGATCACCACTTTCATTTCCTTTCAAACTCCAGGTTTGCTCTGAGAGAAAACGCTTATCCCCTCTCTCTCTTTCCTTCCTTCTTCCAGCTACTTTTACTCTCTGACCTTATCTTGTTTCAGATCAAGCCAGTTTCTCCTGTATCCACCTTCTTTCCTGCCTCATTAATCCCCATAGTCTGTAGTAATAACGTAGTGATGATAATCCTATTGCCCCTTTACTGTGTGTTTTCTCTAAATGCCTACTAACCAAATTGTTCAGATATCTGCATCTTCTTCTGTAAACCCAAGGTCACAGAGTCTGCTGAATTAGTGCAATAGCTTATTCCTTCTCCCCTTTCTATTTCTGTTCTGGGACCAACTTCCATCACTGCCAGTGTATCCTCTCTAATCTGTGAATTTCTCCTTCTCAAAATCCTTCAATGGTTGTAATCTATCTTTGGTTGCAGATCCTTTGAAGGGTAGGCAAGGGTTTTTCCTAACCTGGCTATCACCCAATTTAAATTTTGCCACCCTTTTATCACACAGGCTGCCATACAGCACTAAGCTATGTGAAGTTCTTATAATAAGCCTTCCTTTCTTTAGCTTTTTGGCCTTAATTGTGTTGCTCCCTTTGCCTCTTATGCTCACCCAGCTTCCCACTGGTGCCCCTGTAACCAGCTTCCTGGCAAAAATACCTGTTCTTCAAATTTCACCTTAAAGGTTTCATTGTAAAGCTAAAGTTCTTTTTCCCAGGGCCAGGGGGGTTATTTCTTTTTTTTTAAGATTTATTTATTTATTTGAGGTAGAGGAGGAGTAGGGAAGGGGGCAGAGGAGAGAGATTCCCAAACAGACTCCCCGCTGAGACCAGAGCCTGACTCTAGGCTCAGTGTGATGACCCTGAGATCAATGACCTGGGCTGAAATCAAGAGTCTGACACCTGGGACGCTGCGGTGGCTCAGAGGTTGAGAGCCTCCTTTTGGCTCAGGGCGTGATCCTGGGTCCAGGGATCGAGTCCCACACCGGGCTTTCTGTAAGGGGCCTGCTTCTCCCTTTGCCTGTGTCTCTGCCTCTCTCTCTGTGTCTCTCATGAATAAATAAATAAAAGCTTTAAAAAACAAGAGTCTGATACTTAACCAACTGAGCCACAGAGGCGCCCCTTACCCCAACACCCCCCCCCCCATTATTTTTTTGAGAGAGAGCTTACAGACACCTGAGTTTGGATGAGTTTGGGGATAGGGGATGGAGAGGAGGGGTAGAGGAAGAGGGAGGGAGAGAATCTTATGGAGGGCTCCATCTCACAACTCTGAGATTGTGATCTGAGCTGAAATCAAGAGTCTGACGCTAAGCTGGCTGAGTCACCCAGGCACTGCATAAAGCTAAAGTCTAATCTTAAATGTTTCATCAATAAAGGAAGACTTCTGATGCTACCCAGCAGTCAGCTGTAGCTAATTGGTGTCATGTAGTCCCATGGAATTGTTCAATTTATAAATCCTTTGTAGCAATTATTATACTGTATTTTATTTATATGTAGGGGTATATGTGTCCCTGTAGACTTCATGAAGTTACTTGTTTTAATCTCTTTTAAACACCTTAATTTTTAAATGGGGCTTCATCTCTCTTGCCAACTGTTTTCTTTTTGATATCTTGCCAACTGTTATTCATCAATTTTGTGGCTTTAATAATTTTACAATACATATTTAAAAATTTCTGTCCTGAAATTCTCTCATAGGGGGACTCATGGAGATTGATTCTAAATGTATTTTGCAATTATATATATTTTTTGAGTTCATTTTCCAGCACCGATAAATATGCTATTTGTTCTCAGAAAACATCTTTCACCGGGTACCCCAGATATCACTTATATGGAAATAACTTTCTATTCATTTCTTGGCTTGACGTTTACAAATTAGTTTGTGGGTAGATAAGTATTCTTAGATCAATTTTATTTCTTCTTTATGAATTAATTCCAACTCCAAACCCCTATAAGAGCAAAATTGAAGGTAACAATTCTCAAAGGAGGTTTTTTTCCCACTCAGATCATAAGCCAGAAGAGAAAAGATTATTTATTTTTTCCTGCTGTTTAATGGATTTTCTTCAACTCAACCATTTACGAATCCCCTGGGTATATAATCTCAGCTTTCTTGTTGCTGCCATTAGACTTGAATTTTTGTTCCATTACTGCATGTTTTGTTAAGGCTCTGATAACCAAGGCACACAAATGTCTGCCATGTACTCAAAGTGCTATTAGAAAATTGTTAATCATGAATCAATATCCAACAAAAATTCTCCCCCAAATTCAAAAAAAGAAGTTAACACATTCCCAGTTTTGCTAATTCATCTAACAGTTAAAATCTAGTATTGATCCTAGTCAGCGAAATTTTTTGAAGTTTTTATTTAAATTCCAGTTAGTTAATGTACAGTGTAATATTAATTTCAAGGGTACAATTTAATGATTCAACACCTGGTGTTGATCACAAGTGCCCTCCTTAATCCCCATCACCTATTTTAACCCACCCAACCCCCCCACTTTCCCTCTGGTAACCTTCAATTTGTTCTCTATAATTAAGAGTTTGTTTCTTGGTTTTCCTCTCTTTTTCCCCCTATGATCATTTGTTTTGTTTCTAAAATTCCACATATGAGTGAGATTATATGGCATTTTTCTTTTTCTGACTGACTTTGTTTCATTTAGCATAATACTCTCTAGTTCTATCCACATCGTTGCAAATGGCAAGATTTCATTCTTTCCTATGGCTGAGTAATATTCCATTGTATATGTGTACTACATCTTCTTTATCAATTCATCAGTTGATGGGCATTTGGGCTCTTTCCATAATTTAACTATTGTTGATAATGCTGCTATAAACATTGAGATGCATGTATACCTTTGAGTTAGTATGTTTGTATTCTTTGGGTAAATACCTAGTAATTCAACTGCTAGATTATAGGGTAGTTCTAGTTTTAACTTTTTGAGGACCCTCCATACTGTTCTTCACAGTAGCTGCACCAGTTTGCATTCCCACCAACAGCTTAAGAGGGTTCCCCTTTCTATGAATCCTTGCCAACATGTGTTGTTTCCTGTGTTGTTAATTTTAGGCATTCCCCTTGAGGAAAATTTTAACTGTAGTTATATTTTCCAACTCCAGAATTTCCATTTGGTTCATTTTTATAATTTCTAACTCTTTATTTTATTCTCCATTTGATGCAACATTATCATCATACCTTCCTTTATTTCTCTAATTATGGGTTTCTTTAGTTCTTTACACACATTTATAATGACTACCTTGAAGACTTTGTTAAATCTGACATCTGTTTGCTTTAACTTTCAGGTACTTTCAGTTGCCTGCTTTTCTAGGGTGTAGGTCATACTTTACTGTTTCTTTGCATGTCTCATGATATTTTTTTTTTTTTTGGAAACTGGAAATTTTATTTTATTTTTTATTTTTTTAATATTTTATTTAAATTAAATTTGTTAACATATAGTATAATATTCAGTGCTCATCCCATCATGTGCCCTCCTTAGTGTCTATCACCCAGTTACCCCATCCCCCCACCTTCCTCACCTTCTGCAACCCTTTGTTTCCCAGAGTTAGGAGTCTCTGATGGTTTGTCCTCCTCTCTAATTTTTCCCCATTCAAGAAACTGGAAATTTTAGATGATGTTATGTGGCAACACTGGGCACTAATTCCCCACTCCAGGGCTTGTTATTGCTATTTGCTTGTTTATTTGATTAGTAACTGGCTAGATTGTTTCAGTAAAGTCCATTCCATCCTTTCCCCTCCCCCAACACATAATATGATGCCCTGTTACTCCTTAGGCCCTGCAATCTAGGGAATGCCCAGTCACTCTAAATGACGGTGGCTTTGGTAAGCTCTCTGATTGTCCTTTTCCCTGACCCGTATACAGCTTTCAAGATCTACTAACTGCCTGCTGCTTGCTCTCTTGTTTGCAATAAAGCTTTGGTAGTATTACTCTATAGACTTACCCAATTAAATTTTGGCTCTTTTGAAGGAATAGTTTCTGAGGTTACTGTTTGAGATTTGTTCTTATCCTAGGAGGGCTCCATTCAGCTCTCTCTTTCCCTAGTTCTCTTTGGCAAACTAGCCAGTCTACAGTTTAGCCTGTATCTCCAGCAAATCTACCAGTCTCCTCACAGTTTCTGTGTTTGAGAGCCTTTTTTAAGCTTGAACTTCACCATACTCTATTTCAATCGAAGTCAATTTCATTAGGAAGAGATTCAGAGCAATCAGGACAGTACATTTACAATCTGCAAAGGCCTATAGGACCTTGGTGCTCTTTTCCCTTTGTGATTATTAAAAAAATGCAAATTTACTATGTGCCATGATAAACTTTCCCCCTTTTATTTTATTTCTTTAAACATACATTTTGAGAAAGGTTTTTAAATCCTAGGCACTGCTCAAGGTGCATGAAAAAATATTAACTTGCTTAACGTCCATGCAGCCTGAGAGGTAGACACAGTGAGTGCAGAGTTGGGGTTAGACACAGGAAGTCAGACTTCAAAGGCCCAGCTTCTAATCACTACATTATGCTACATATATGCATGTGGTGATGCAAAATGTATGTATTTGGTGGTATGGTGGTACAAAAGTGATGGCTATTTTTGCAGAGAAAAAAGTTATAATCTAGACACTTACAGATTTGGCCAGTACTTATCAACTGAAGCCTCTGTGTTCTCATCTGTGAAAGAGCAAGAACAACTACCTAATCATGTTATTGAGGTGATCAAATGAGATCATGTGTATGAAATGTCTGATAAGATGCTTGGGTTAGTATTATCTTACTTTACCTTTAGAGGGTATTTTGCTATTAATTTTTATCTATTTTTTATGGACATCCTTATTTGTCCTTACCTATTTGCCACAAATTAAAGGAGATCACTCCCTGAAAAAAGACTCAGAAGCTAAATAAAGACATTTCCTTAAAATGTTAAAATTACTGCACATCAGAATCTAATTTTGGTGATAACATATCAATGAAGAAGCAGAGAATAAGGACTATAGAGCAAATGCATGATACTCAGATATTGCAAAGGGAAAAGGAATTTATGGTATTGATAGATAAGGACTGGAATAAGATAAGACCCCTGTTTCTTGGGTTTCTTTCCTTTGCAGGATCTCTGTTTTTCTAGATTGTTGGCTACACTATCCTGTTGCTTCCTAATGACCTATTTCCTCATCTCTAAAACACTTGGGGATCTAGTTTAGCTTATCTAGACTGTTAGTTATTAAAAAATGGTCTATGGACTATCAGTGTTAGCATCACTTGAGAATTTGTTAGAAATACAATCATACTATAAGGCATAAACATCAGTGGGCAGAGCCTGACAATCACTGGCAATTATGATGATATCTAGAGATATGAGATATTGAGAACCACTGCTTTAGACAATTACCACTGCTGCCACTGGACAGAGCTCTTTATGCATAGATTCTCGGCCAGGAGGCCCTGAGTGGGACTACCTTTGAATCAAGAGCCCACTCATGGTCATAGGAATTGTCTATGGTGAATAGTATGTTAATTCAGTATTGCTAGAATTCCACCAGAAGGAAATTGGATAATTTTTCTTCTAGTCCAGACAAAAACACTTATTATCATAGAGCATTTAGGAGAAGACCATCGTCCTCTACTCTCTAGATTCCTGACTAATAGACCTTTTTGGGTTCCTTAAAATAGAGTTGTTTGTTATTGCCCTTGGCCTTTGTCCAGCCTGTTCCCTGTGTCTGAAATTCTTTTCTCTCTTTTTTTTATTTTTTTTATTTTTATTTATTTATGATAGTCACACAGAGAGAGAGAGAGAGAGAGAGAGAGGCAGAGACATAGGCAGAGGGAGAAGCAGGCTCCATGCACCGGGAGCCCGACGTGGGATTCGATTCCGGGTCTCCAGGATCGCGCCCTGGGCCAAAGGCAGGAGCTAAACCGCTGCCACCCAGGGATCCCCTCTCTCTCTCTTTATCTAATTAACACTGACTTTCTCCTCAGATTTCAATTTATGCTTCAATTCCTTGCATGTGGCATTTTCTGAGCCCATAATTGAAGTTAAGTCTATCCTTCTGTCCTTCTTTCCTCCCTCCCTCCCTCCCTCCCTCCCTCCCTCCCTCCCTCCCTTCCTTCCTTCCTTCCTTCCTTCCTTCCTTCCTTCCTTCCTTCCTTCCTTCTTCCTCCTTCCCTCCCTCCTTCATAGAACAATTTAAGTTTTCAGTCATCATACTCCATCACACTTTTATTGATGGGGTGTTTGGATTCATCTGTCTGTCACTTGGGAGACTGTAAGCTCCATGGGAACTAAGAGTGAACCAGTTTTCCTTCACAAATGCATTCTCAGTTGGAGCACTCAACAAAAATGCACAAATAAATGAAAAACAAAGTTCTACTTTATCAACATTTTGTGTTATTTAGTAGTTAATTTGTGCCCATGTGAAGAAGTATTTCATTCCTGATTATTTCAGTTTGGCAATTTATGTGCCAGACATTCTTTGATGCTGGAGATGAAGAGGTAAGTAAAACAAAATACCAGCTCTCTTGGAGCTTACATTCTATCAAAGGCCTGTAAGTAAAGCTATGAAGCTAGGTTGCTGAAAATTATACATTTAACTTCTATAATATAAATTTAAAAATTTGAATTAGAATTTAAATGGAAGAAAATATAGTTAGTATAGTTAAAGAGAACATGTAGAACTATATAAATTAGGGTAGTTCTTAATTTGGGATTCCTTGTTACAAAAATTATTCTGAAACTAACTAGGGGACTTGGTCTCCAGCATATATTTATAAAGTGTAAAAGATGTCTTCATATAATCACAGTGACATCAGTGGAAAAAATATATTTATATCTCAAAAATAAAATTTTAATTTGCAATAGAATAATTTATGTTTTTGGCAATGTAATGCTAATGGTAGATTGTTAAAGAGAGTGATTTAAAGTGAATGGGAGCAAGTTTTTGATTCAATTGGCAAAGTTTATTTTTAAAGGGAATTAGCTGCTCTTCAGGAGGTGAGCTGAGAGAGAATCAGAGAGAAAAACTGCTGATCTCACTGGCAAATGCATGCTTACATAATTTACACAAACAAATACATGGCCTTCAGTCAACAGAGCAGAATAGTTGTGTCTCTAGAAACTGGTTATCCTGGCATTGGTTATTTCAGACCCATTCTAGGTATTAGTCTCCATTGCCAGAATCACAGATTAAAAAACAAAAAAACCATAAAAACTGCTTGGAAGGATATTAAACCCACTGTTTTCTAGAGTTGTAACTTGTTAAAGTGCTTGATAACTCCCAACTGTGTTTGGTCAGCCCTTATAATTGCCATCTCCATGTAGCAGCTGCCCCAAAGTCCCTAGCATGAGACAGGAGCAGAAATGCAGCTGAGCTCTCTTTATTAGTTGAAGCTCCTCACATCTAATTAGAATTTCTTCCTTCTTCCTCTCCTCTGTTGAAAGTGATTTAGCATTCTTAATTAGTTCAAACATAATATGTGGCATCTCAATCTTGCCAACAACAAGGAATTATCCAAATCAAGGACTAATTCCTCCTGCATGAAAATGAAAGATTTAAAAAAAAATTATCTATGGGGGCACCTGAGTGGCTCAGTCAGTTGAATGTCCAGTTCTTGATTTTGGCTGAGATAGTCATTTTGTGGGTTGTGGGATTGAGCCCCATGTGGGGCCCAGTGCTCAGTGGGGAGTCTGCTTAAGATTCTCTCTCTTCCTCTCCCTTTCCCTTTGCTCCTCCCCCTGTTTGTGCGCTCTGTCTCTTCCTAAAATAAATAAATCTTTAAAAAAATTATCTAGGATAATTTAATCTTTCCTAAGTGAGTGGCATTTTTTGTTTTTAAACTTGTCACATTGGAGACACCGTTGGTTGTCAGTTATTGTTAATTCAATCATATATACCAGAAAGAAAAGAAAATGGAAGAGAGGAAAGGGAAGGGAAGGGAAGGGAAGGGAAGGGAAGGGAAGGGAAGGGAAGGGAAGGGAAGGGAAGGGAAGGGAAGGGAGGGGAGGGGAGGGGAGGGGAGGGGAGGGGAGGGAAGGGAAGGGAAGGGAAGGGAAGGGAAGGGAAGGGAAGGGAAGGGAAGGGAAGGGAAGGGAAGGGAAGGGAAGGGAAGGGGAGGGAAGAAGGGAAGGAAGGAAGGGGAAAGGACCCCCACACACACCCTTCTGTGTTAGTTCCAGCCCTTTAGGGAGATTTTGTAAGCTTTAATGTGATCCCTCCTCTTATTGTAACTTCCACCTCCCCCTTAACAAATAAAAACCTGGCATTTCTTTGAAGTCTTAACTGCATCAGAGACTAACTCCCATTAATTTTAAATTACCCTTCTAAAAGCCTGTCTATAGTTAGCAGTTCATGAAAAGGATGCCCTGTTTTGCTGTCCCCTGGCTCCTCAAAGCAGAAGAAATCTTAATTGATCTTCCTGACTTTTTGCATGAAATAATAGCAGAAAAATGCCACATTAGAGATCCTTAAGGCAGATAGAACTGAAGAAATGTATCTGGCTCACACTTTAGGGTTCTGGATTTAGAAGAGAACTATAAATTGAAGAACTGAATTTATACTTGAAGCCAACAAAATACTGGCTCTTGATTGGTTTCTGTGGCAGAGCGACAGTCAAATATTCTTGGACATAAATTAGCATTTTTAGGGTATTTAAAAAAATTCAACAATGTAACACAGTATTAATTGTTAGACTTGCAGATTTGAAGTAGTTGAAAAAATGTATTTCTTTTCTCTAAATATTTACTAGATTTATTAAACAGATCAATTTAGTTTATTGTATAAAATATCCGTATCTGTTTATATCATTATGTAATTGTTCTTTACATCAGGAAATTTTTCTTATATTTACCTATCACATGGCTGAAGAGGAGTATTAAGTAGTCCTTTAATTTTCTCCTCTAAACAATATACAAATATTGTTTTCACCACAAGATACAAATTAATTCAGAAGAGGCATAATAAGCACTTTTCACCACAAGATACAAATAAATTCAGGGGAGTGATGATAAAATCACCAGATTTGTGAGATTCTATCAAAATTATTGTTTGAAAAAATACATCAACCTCATTTATTCTTTAGAAGACAACTAATTAAACTATGCTAGATCTAAATTTTTAGATCTAAATTTTTATTTAGCAAATTAATAATGTTAAACTGTAGTTGGTTGTCTAACAAATTGAAGAAATTAAATTGCTTTACTTTTTTACATCTGTAATTTTCTAAAATCTATTGCCCTATTGTTTAATTTATTTGCAAACTATGAAATTAAAATTAAGTGCAGTGATACCACATATCAGGTATCAGGTTATGTAAGGGAAGGAGGATAATATTCAAAGTCTCCTCCTAAGTGACACTTTATTAAATTCTGGAAATAACAAGTCTAATAGAATAATATATTCTTCAATGTGTTATTTTCAAAAGCAAGAATGCAGATGATAACCAAAATTTATTTTATGTTATTAGAGCAGCTTGTCCATACTAAGCTCAGAATAACTACTTAATCTCTTTAAACAAGGGTTATATAAGAAAATTATAGCTAGCGCAGAGTAGCATGTGGCTTCCTTGCCAGCGACTGCCAAGAGAATAGTTATCCAAATAACGAAATTAGACAAGCAGTTCATCAATAATGGGGTCCTCTCTCTAATATTCAAATATTTATGGCTCCACCCAACCTAAAGTGACACAAAACATATCTAGTCCTCTTCATGTCAACTATGAAATAAATCTCTTCTGGTATTATTTGATTATAGTGATACTTTGTAATGACACCCAGGAGGTTACTTTGCAAGTGCTTGGAAAGGAAGCATAGTATTTTGAGACTAGCTAATATCTTGGAAGTCACTTTGTTCAAATGCCTCATTTTAGAGACAGTAAAACTAATACTCAAAGGCATTGGTGACTTGCCAACGACACAAAATTTAAGCATGAGAAAATCAAGAATAGGGCCTGACTGAGTTTGGAAACTGAATATCCACCATTGAGTAGTAGAAACAAGCTTTAGTGGTAGAAAGAACCAATGGAATACAGAGGAAATATGATCCCAAGCACAATAAGATGACAAGAAGCAAAAAAAAGTGAATGAGCATAAGGAATATTACCAAAAGGTCCCGCAGAGTTTCATGTTAGCATTGTGCAGCAATTTGGGTCATCTTGAAGGTCCATGTGTTAGTTCCATGGGGATGATTCCACTGACTTGAAACGGGCCATAGGAGAGTCAAGAGATATACCAGCACTACTGATACAAGTTATTAACGTGATCCTTGTCTTTCCAACTAGTTTATTTATATCTTCAATCTCATAGAGAAGCTTTTTTGCTGTCCTCCACCCTAACTGACTTACACAAAGCCATGGAAATGATTGATTAGAAACAAAAGAACTCAGGCCAACTAAATTCAGTGATAAATCCCACTGAAGATAAGAGTATATATCTAACAGAAGATGTTTGACCAGGGTGTTAAACCTGGTTAAAAGCATGGTACCTGGGGACAGAGTATCAGGGTTCAAATCCCAGTTCTGTCTCTAGCAGGCTGATATTGGGCAAATTGTTTCCCCTTGTTTTGGTTCTTTAAATACATCTATAGGGGCATCTGAATGGTTTAGCAGTTGAGCTTCTGCCTTTGGCTCAGCTTGTGATCCTGGAGTCCAGGGATCAAGTCCCACATCAGGCTCCCCTCAGGGAGTGTGCTTCTCCCTCTGCCTATGTCTGCCTCTTTCTCTATGTGTCTCATGAATAAATAAATAAAATCTTAAATAAATAAATAAATCTATAAAATGGGAATAAGTAATAATAGGGCTGTGATCTAGACGAGATAACAAATATAAAATGAATAGTGCCAGGCCCATAGGAAGTGATACTATGACATTAAGTGATTCCATAGGAATCTCACTATAGACTTGGAAAGCACTTACTTTTTTTTAAGGTAATTCTATATTTTCATCTAAGAAACTATTGATCTATTTGGCATTATATAAAGTTTGAAAAGCTACACAAAATTTGAAAAGATAGTTTAGCTGCTATAGATACCTTTGTAAGGAGGATTTGGGGAAAGGTGGATTTTTGCTTACTATGAATATCCAAAAAAAATGAAATCTAAATTTTTGGATTGTTAAAATAAGGCAGTAAGTCCTCTTAGATCCAAACATAAAAGGATTTGTTTTTTTAAATATTTGCAAACCTTGAAAATAGGGAGATACGAAAATTAGCATCTATTTCATAGCAACTATGTGCTAGTAATTATTTTAAGTACTTTAAGATGAGACTGAATAGGGACACCTGGGTGGCTCTGTGGTTGAGTGTCTGTCTTCGGCTAAGGTCATGATCCCAGGCTCCTAGGATAGAGTCCCACATCAGGCTCCCCACAGGGAGCCTGCTTCTCCCTCTGCCTATGTCTTTGCCTCTCTCTGTGTGTCTCTCATGAATAAATAAATAAAATCTTTAAAAATAAGATAAAATAAAAAAAAATCAGACCCAATTAACAACTTAAGTACATTTTATAAACATAACTGTGAGTAAAAAAAATTCAAGTTGCAAAATATTACATACAGTACAGTTCCAATTAGATACAATTAAAAATAGGCAAAATTAATACTTTTAGTCTCATATACCAAACTGATAAAAATATTTTTAAAAAATCTATGGAAGTGATTATCATAAAAAGCAAGCTAGTAGTTATGTAAGGGAAGGAGGAAGAGCATGTGTAATAGAGAGGAGATCGATGGGGGGGTCAAGGTTTCAGAATTGCTGGCAGGGTTGATGTCTGTACTTGTATCCTTGTACACTTATGTTTATTCACTTCTGTAGTGTAATATTATATTTCAGAATAAAAAGCAACAAAATTTTAAGAGGTGAACATTTAAAAAATTGCATAGTTTCCATACGGTATATACTGCCTTGTTTGAAATAATAACAATTGTGGTAAAGAAACCTGACTCAACCTGCATATGGAGTCTCATTCTCAGCTACCAATGCCTGATTCCACAGGCAATTTGTAGACAGGAAATGTATAGCAAATTAGTGCTCAGCAAATATACCCAACAACAAATTTAATGAAGATGGCAATGTTTCAATACCAAATGAGGAATGAAACTTGTCAAAATCATGGTGTCTATAAAGGGGAATGATACATGAAGCATTTCATCATCCTCATCATGTCTTACTAAAATAATTTTGTGCCTTTTAAATTAAGCAATTGACTTGGAAGCAATGTTTCAACTTGTGGCCTTGTATTAATAGAAGCCAAGAGAGTAATGGGGCAAAATATACTTAGTGATGAGTCAAAAGTGAAACTGGTTTGGCAGATCTATCTCACCTCAGTGGCAAATAATTAACCTACGATGAAAACTGAATCTGACTACACTGAGGTATAACTGAAGGTAAGTTTCTGAAGGCACAGCTAACTGTGAATGGGTTTATGGATCTCATGGACTATTGATTTATTATGGAGGATCAAAGGCATATATTAGCTCACTATATCACTCAACGAAGAAATTGAGTGATATATTGAGTTCATCAACTCCCAGTATTTCTAATGTTTGTTCATGAGGTTTCTAGATGGGTGCCGGATTGTATTTTCCAAAAGTGGCTGCAACATTATCCCCATTCACAATGCTCTTCTAAGTCCTTACTATTCCTCCATCATGAAATAAAATCTGATTCTCTCCATATGAAACCAGGAGAGTTTATAACTTATTTATAATCAATAAACGTTGGTAAGTATGATAGTGTATAATTTTTGAGTCTAAGGCATGAAATATAGTACTACCTCTATCTTACTTGCTAGACTACTCATTATTAAAGCCTTCAGACGCCGTATAAATTATCAACTGCCATAGGGCTGCCATGTTAGGAGGAAGCCTAAAATATTTAACACATAGAGAGTACATGGTGAGGACATGAGACTAAATGAAGGGAAAGAGACGTCCAGCTAGCGCGTTGTTGCTGCAACCCTTCAACATTGGAGGTTGTAGCTATAGCCATCATCTGACTACAACCACAATTCAAAACCAAAATCATTTACAAATTCTCTTTACCCACAAAATTCATGAGCAGTTACTTAATATTTATTGTTGTCTTAAGTCACTAAGATTTAGGTTGATTTGCCACAGGCAGTAGTTAACTGACCAACTAACTAGATTATTCTCTTAATCTTCAGGGCTTTTTGTTCTCATTGAAGGATTATGTATGATAAACAGGAGCCTTTATACATATATCCATGTGATATTTATAGTTGATTACTTCAAGTTATTTGATCAACCTTGCAAAAGTTTGATATCATGCATTTGACTTCTGACATGGTTATTCATGATCATTTTGATAAACCCATGAATGCAGACTTTTAGTCCACAATATGTAATCTGAGGTAGCATCAGCAAAACAAAACAAAACAAAACAAAACAAAACAAAACAAAAAAACTCTGAAAATTCTTCCTCCCTTAAAGCAATGAGAACACCACCAAAAATTGTCAGGTTTAAATTTTTCACAACTACAGAAATTAACCAAAGGATTGAAGTAATTTCTGAAACATTTATTTAAGAAAAATGCTGAATCTTGGTAAAAACAGTGAGTTTTGTGGCATCTTAATTTACCTCATTCCCAGTCCAGCTCCTCAGAAGCCTTAAAAACCAACAGCTAACAATCATCCCCAAAACTAACAGCCTGGCCACCACTGGTGGTGGCAAAATGGATTTAGAGTTTCTTCAAAATCCCATTCCTAGAGGAAGATCATTATTTAACCTGTCTAGTGGTTCAATGGCATACAGTACTTGGAAGGCTGTCTTGTTTGACCTGACTAGGAGTTTGCTTCATATAAGCTGCTTTTTCCTTAGAGGCATTTGTTGCAACAGAGGCAACTGTACAACATCACGGTTGCCTGGGTAGTAGATAAAGATTGGGACAAACAATAAGCAAACCAAAAAAGCTTAAAAGGAAAAGTAGGGAAATGGGATGTCCTTAAAGGATTTTGAAAAGCTCAAAGTTGTTTCTGAGAGTCTCGGATTATTCACATATGTAGGGCTGTGCCCATGCCTAGGACTGTAAGCGTGCTAAATGCTAACCTCTGACTGACCAGAGGTTCTGTATAAGCAGGAAGTGAAGGCTAAGGCAGAGTTGTAAACTGCCTGATTGACTGTTGAAGGTTTACCCCAACCAGACAGAATCCTTTAGCAAAGACTGGAAAGTTATTGGTTGCAGTTATTTAAGGAATCTCTGTTCTGTCATCAGCTATTAAGATAGCTGGATGGAGATTTCAGTGAACACACAACAAAAAATATAGACTAGAAGAGTTTTAAAGCTTTACTCTGATAAATTCTTGAGTTATCTAAGATTCGTTCCTAGCTAGATCTCTATTTTTCTCTTATAAATGGTATCTTCTTTTGGTTAATGTTTTTCTAGCTGTTTGTTGTATCAAAAGAAACATGTGTTTATCTCTATTAATTATTTCAACTACTTTAGTGCTCGCTTCGGCAGCACATATATTTCAACTCCAAATAAATATATTGGAAATGGGGTGTCTGGGTGACTCAGTCAATTAAGTGTCCAACTCTTGATTTCTGCCCAGTGTTGTGAAGTTGAGCCCTGCGTGGGGCTCTACACTGAGTGAGAAATCTGCTTAAGATTCTCTCTCTCCTTCTCCCTCTGCCCTTTCCCACTCTAAGGAAATATAGATATATCTTCTAATATGTATTAACAAGTATATGTATGTAATTTTGTGGCCTAATGAATGGTAAACTCTGCTGATCAACAGTTCCTTTAAGAAGAATATGTACTCTGTATTTTTAAAGAATAAAATTTGATCTGTATCTAATATATCAACCTTATCCATTATTCAGATCTTATCTATGATTTCTTCTTTTCTATACTTATTTTCCCATGAGTCGACAGGGGTAAAATCAAGTCTATAATTTTTGTTTCTGCTCATTTACCCCTGCATTTTTTATATTTTGCTTTATGTATTTGAGTACTATGTTATTTGTTGCATGAAATAAAACATTATGAAGGGTATTTCATCACTATGGATTGTATCTTTGATGTTACACTATGTCCCATTTGGTCCTATTCAATAGCTCTTGGCTTGAATTCCACTTATCTAATACTAATATAGTGTCTCTAACTTTTTGTTTCATTTTTATTCCCTTTTAAAGAACTTGCCTCTATATTTTTCCCTTTTACAAAAATTTCCCCATTTATACTTCCCTTTTCTTTCCTTTTTAAATCAGTGTTAATACTTTAATGCAACAAATAACATAATACCCAAATACATAAAGTATAAATAGTTCTTGATGTTATGATGTTAAAGACAACTTTTTTCTTAATTAAGAAATAATTATCATTTAAAAAATAATTGAATGTCACTTTATTTCGAGTGCATTAAGCATCCATATGTTGGATCTATTTTCTACTTTCATTTTCTTTTTTTTTTTTTAGATTTTATTTATTTATTCATGAAAGACACACAGAGGCAGAGATGTAGGCTGAGGGAGAAGCAGGTTCCTCACAGGGAGCCTGATGCGAGATTCAATCCCCAGACTGAGGATCATGCCCTGAGCCAAATATAGATGCTCAACCACTGAGGCATCCCGTCATAATCTCTTGAAATTGCATTCATCTTTTTTCTTCTTCCTCCTTCTTTGTTATTATGTGCTCTATATGTGTATAAAAATTTGTTAGATTTCCTCTATCACTTTCTCAAATCTTTACCCTCAATAGGCTACCTTTTCTCCTAATCTTTCCCTCTTGATTAATTTAGTTGTAATATCAGCTTATCTTTATACATTTCATGTTTTTTTTTTTGAAGGAGAAATTTGTTACAAGAAATTTTTCCATTTCCAAGGGTATATTGACTTCCTGTGTTGAGTATTCAGCTTTTCCTCCCTTCTACCTTCACTTCCTCTCCCCCTTCTTCTTTACTTTCCTCTTCCTTCTATTTCTATAGCCTGTTTGCATTATTGGCATGCCATTTTGTTTCATCTTCTTTATCTATTTTACAAATATTCTTTGCTGGCTTAGATTTCCTCTCTAACCTTCTCATGCTCAGTGCTCTGGCCATTTGACCCATATGGATGGCATCAATGGACTCTCTACTCTCTACCTTCCTATTGAATTTGACTTATGGTGAGAAGATTGCAGGGAAGAGGGAAGGATATTTATTCCTATACAGTTGTCATAGGACGTAGTTGTCCATGTAGCCATTCCTTCTCGCTGCTTTTTTGGGAGATTTGGGGGATTTTGTTTGTTTTTATTGTTTTGGTTTTGGTCCCACAGAGCAGAGGATATAGTTTGTACCCACCATGGTACAGATATCCAAATAAATAGTACTGGTCGTTTGTCTCTGCACTATTCCTGTGAGCTGTCTTCTGAGCTTTCTTCCTCACAAATGGGATGCACTTGTTACATTTCTGTACACCTTTATTTTATACAGTTTTTCTTCAACGGTGGCAAAATTAACTTGACTGTAGTGGTGAACCAAAAGTATCCTTCTCCATCCTTATTCCTCACCCCAAGAAAATTCTAGATCATATGGGTGCTTGTGTCTTCCAATTTTCTCACAGTTTTTTTTTTCTCTGACCTGAAATCATAGTTATAAATCAATCAGATTCTGTGGGCTGAAGGAACAGTATGCCACAGAGCGTGTCCTCTGGTAGAAGTTTTCCTCGAGTGCTAGGTGTTTGCCTGTGGTTACTGAGCAGGAGCTGCCTCTCTGTACCCCCAGCCCAGTTCACTCCTCTACGTCCATGTCCATTGTTGCAAGCAATATTCTTCTCAACTTTTATATGTTTACTTTAAATCAAGGTTAGTCTATTTGTATAAAATTTTTTAAGAATCTAAAATTAAGAAACATAGTTGGCTGCATTCCTTGTTTGTAAAGTACAGCTCCTATCAGGCAGCCCTCTCCAATTATGATAACTATGCATCAAATGCTTTTGTCCTTTCAGGTTTTGCAGTAGTAACAATTCCAATGTTACCAGTTTGGTGATACTATGCTATTTCTTATGATGTTTATATATATATATATATATATATATATATATATATATATATATATTCAACCTACCATATCTCTTACAATAAAGTAAGACTTGTGCTCTGAGACATGAGGAGAGGAACCACTTGGGAAAATATACATGGTCTGAGAACTTTGATTTCCTCAATTTTCTCTGACCAGTTCTTGCTGGCTGAGGAAGCCCTTCCATCTCCACAGAGGAATCCATCCATCCTCTACATAAAAGCCTTATATCAACTGCAAAACTTGCACATAAGGGGCAGTAATGTCCCAAGCAGTCAGTTCTTGTCAGGACACATCTACACCATTCCTCATTGCCATCAGCCCTATAATGAGATTTAGATGTCAACATAGCCCAGACAGAAAGAACATAAGATCTGACATGAAAAGAGAGTATATCCCAAAGGTATTGTAAGATTTCACCAATCTGTATTGGCCAAGGTATGGGTATCATATAAGACAATGAAATATATGGGTCTTAGACAAAGAAAGAGAAATACAACTCTTGAGTAAGACAAATTATTGACATGAGTACACTCACCTAGAATTTAAGATTTAATGCATTGGCTTGAACACTTTAAATGATACTCATAGTCTTATAGGTTAGCTAACTGAAGTTTGATCAAGTGATATTGAAATGCTGGAATATCTCTGGCATCTTGAGAAAAACTGAGACATCAGGGAAATGGAAATATTGGTGGAGATCTTGTGTGTAAATTACTCCTAGAACAATCATCTGGTTTGTCCAGGACTAAGGAGTTTCTAGGACATGGGATTTTTAATACTAACACCAGGACAGCCCGGGCAAACTGGGATGAATGGTTACTCTTAACTTCCACCCTTGAGAAACAGGAGAACAGTCTTTAAGAGGCATAAAGAAATCCATTGGTGATGGCAGTGGTGTGGGAGGTGCCGAGCACTTTAAATGCTCTCTAGTGGTTGCTTTCTCTAAGCCAGAGAGATTATGGGGACACTTTAGTGGAATTAAGTTTCTGGATGCCAGTAGGAATACTGGGTTCCCACAATCATAGAAACAGGTAGTGGACCATGAAAGAGCAGCCCCATTCTGTGGTTATTTCCTGAATCCCAAGTAGAAAAACATAAATAGATTACTTAATAATTCACAGAATCCAGACATTGGCTCTCTGACTTATAGATCGAGAACTGTTATGGCAGGTCATATAGAATTTCCCCTTCTTCACATCTTGTCCCTCACACTCTTTCATATTGTAAAGCAAAAACAATGGTATATTTCTAGGCATATCTCTCAGTGACAGAGCTTGGTATCTCCAGAAAACAGTTGCATGATGCAGATTGTGGTTCTTACCAGTTCACCATTTAACTTTCCTATTTGACCTGTGCAAAGAGTCATATAGATTGTAAATTTCTGCATACCCAATCAGGTGGAAATGCTAATCAGAATTGTAGTTTTAGAGTGATATCTTGATATCTTTTAGAGTGATATATTGATACAAATCAATATAATTCCTGACAACTCTACAATTATTGACTTAGCTAGAGCTTTCTCTCTTGTACTTTGTAACAGGATAGTTGGAAGTAGTTTGCCTACACTTGTTGAAAACAACTGTTTCTATCCTGCTTAAAGGATGTGTCATCTTTCCTACTTTCTAACATAAGAAACATATTTGCTTCATAACTATTAATCCATCGATGACAACCCTCCTAAATGAAAGCCATTAATGTATATACAATTATATCGTTATATCTATTATCCTATATAAATTCCAGTGAGAAAATTATAACTAATAAATTCTCAGAGATGGAAAAATATATTAATTGAACAATAAAAACAGCTTTGTGTCAGTATCAAATTAGAACTAGAAAATAAATAAATCTAGGTTGTAAATAATATTGTACTCACCAAAGGAGGAAGAGAAGATTTGATAGTGGATGGTGGACAAGGGTATGAAGGAGTTGTTCTTTGGAAGGTGATAGAGAGCAGATTGATATTTAGGAAGGCATTCAATAGCAGAATCAGGTGTGCTTATGATAATATTCTTTCCCTTGAGAATGTGAAACTGGAAAGAAGCATCTAATGTGCAAGGATTTGGTATTTCTATAGAAGGAATTCAATCTGTGGGTAGAAAAACTGCTTATTTGAAACATGTGGAAATTATGTTTCTTCCTGAAACAAAGGGGCTTTTTATCACTCTCCCTGGGCCTGCATAAGCAAAGCAAAACATTTTAGGTTCATGCAAACATGGCATGCAAGTCAAATATGTTTCACATGGTATTATCTGGGTAGCATTGGCTAATTTAAATTGGTTGGTGTGTGTTTGCCTGAAATTTTATTGTTGAGGTATCACTTTCTTATAGCACATGTATTTAGTGTGTTTTGGGTTGAATTTTTTTTAATGATAACAGCAAAAGAAGTCATTGTTCCAAGGTGGTTCTAACATTTCCATAGCCATGATAGCAAAGGTCATTAATTTAATATACATCCCATGAATTAAACTTCTGTAGTCCAGAAGGACCCTGGTCATCTTCATATCTCAAAGAATATCACACTGGTCCATTATATTGCTGACATAATGCTAATTCAACCTTGTGAGCTAGAAGTAATAAGTATCTTGGATGCCTTAGTAAGACGTGTATGGCCAAAAATAGAAAGTAAACCCTCAAAATCTCAGGAACCTATGATCTGGAGGATTTCAAACATCTTTTCTAAAGTGACAGACAAGTTATTACACTTATATTGCAAACCACCAAGAAAGAGCCACAATGTTTAACAGAGCTTTTATGTAGAGAGGCAGTATATACCATATTTAGGCATGAGGCTTGTTGGGCCCATAATCTAGGTTATCTTTAAGGCTGTCCTTTTGAGTGGGGTCTAGGATAAAAAGATTTCTATAGCAGCTCAGATTTTGGCTGTCTTCTTGGCTGCAATGCTGCATGGGCCTTATGATCCACCAGACCCAATAGTGTGGGCACATTTGAGGCCAGAAGAGATTTCTATGAAATCTCTGGCAAGTCTCAACAGGAGAATCACACAGTAGATTGCTAGAGTTTTAGAGTAAGGCCACTTCATCTGCAGGCAACAAATATTCTCTATTTTAAAAGCAACTTCTGGCTTGCTACTGGGCCCTAATAGACTGAATACTTGATTATAGAACATCAAGTGATTATGCAGTCTGAATTACCTGTCATGCACTGAGCATTATCTGATCCATTGAACCATAAAATTGGATGTGCACAGCAGCATTCCATTACAAAAGAGGAACCATATTTGTGAGACCATGACTGAGCAGGCTTGGAAGGCACAAATAAAATGGCTTGAGTAGATAGTTCCATTTTACCTTTCCTTTTGCTGTGCTGCCTCTCCCTCATTCCACAAATACAAACTCAAGATAAGCTCATTATGACCCGGTGGCAGATTGAGTAAAAAGCTCAAGCTTTGTTTGTGGGTACGTTTACATGGCATGCTGGCACCAACTAGAATTAGAGTCATTGCTTTCAACTCTATTCATGAATGGCCCTCAAAAATAGTAGTGGCTGTCATATAGTTCCTCCTTTTTATAGCCAGGTACAAAGATCTAAGAATCAAATGTTTGAAATGGAAGTGACTACTCTATTATGGATAAGATCCACATAAAGAACGTTTGCTTCCTGCCTCCATCTATTTTGGACTTGAGAGCTTTGAAGGTCCCAGTACTTATCATGGGAAAGTTTCCAGGCATCTGGTGATGGTTCTGATGAATGGACATTAACCTCTTTGTACCAGCATTCTGAACTTCCTGTGTCACTGAGCCAACAAGCAGAAAAGAGAACTAGTATTCTGGGTAAAGTGGTTGAATTTTATTACAAGGTAGATTAAGGTTGGTAATATACAACATAGGCAAGAAAGACTATGTTTGGAACCTAGAGGGTTTTCTGGTAGCACCTGTTAGTACTTTCTCTGCAAATACACCTAATCAATGGATAATTGTGAACCCAGGATTCATATCTCACAGGAATAGGATTGAGTCACCATTCTACTATAATATCCCACCCAGCCAAGGTACTAATGTAGGACAAGCAAAACAAAAAATGAAGAAAGACGATTAATTAATACATTAAGTCACATCCATGGCCAGCTATAAACCATCTATCTCTAAGGGCTACAACAATCTCTTCCCAGATCTCTGGCTAATACTACATTATATTTGACATGGGAATTTCTCTTTGGAACTTTAATTTTCACAAACAGCATAGCTGGACCTCCTTGACTACGTGCATACCTTATCTGGGCACAGTTTTTTATCTCCCTTCAGTCTTGAGTTTACAGTCTGGATATTGATGGTTCCATTAACCCCACTTTCCAGTGTCTCTGGATGGAGATCCTAACTGGAGTTATGAGCTGCTGTGGCTTATAGATTGAATGAAAACTTTTCAACATATGTTAATAAATTTTCTTGTAATGGAGCTCATTTCACCCACTTTGTAGTTCATTTAGCATGTTGCCTTGGTTGTGGTGTTTGTCAACCATTAATATGATTCTCAAATTCATGAATTCTATCTAGATGTGTTTCTGGTCATGAAAATTAACACATGGCTCTTGTAATGTTGCTTAAATATCCTTTCCCAGAGTGAAACTCACTGTCAGACTATCTCAGAGAGAAGAAGAAATGGGTGAATCTTTTGTGAAATATAAGAGTTTTAATTACTGTGTTATTTCTGGATATTAAGAGTCAGATTGGTATGAAGGATTCCCTTAAGGGAGTTCACATTTCGTTTGTTTTTGGTAATTCTTGTTTTTAATTCCTGGTGGTTATTCGTTAAAATTCTATTTTTTTTTGCATCCTCTCAGAAGGAAACACAATACACATTGTCCAGATAAGAAACCAAAAATTGAGTAAAGATGCTGTTGAAAAATTGAATAGGGAAATAAGTGGAATAAAAATTGTGAAAATGTGTCTTTCCCAAATACCCTATGTCATCTGACTCTTCTTCCAATTATCAAACATATTCCTTAGCATACAAAAATGTTTCCAATTGATTTTATAAAGGTAGTATAGCCATAATATTGAAATTATTGTTCACTGCGTATTTCATCATTGGGCAACATTAAACACACTATCTCATTATTTCACAACAACCATTAAGTATCAGATAATATTTTATGCATACCTTATGGATGAGAAAAGTAAGGCTTAAAGCAGTTGAGAAACCTGTTAAGAGTATGAGTCAGTATGTCAACTTAGATATATTTGTTGCATGAGACAATTGATAAAAAGTCTGTGCTTCCCCTGACTAGTAAATAAAAGTTCATTTGGTTGGAGTGAGAGTGAATTTCATAAAGAGAAGAACTTAAGCATGAGTGAGTTCTTAAGATGGAATTAGAGAGTCTACCTTCTGACTAACTTCTAGATCAAGGGCTAATGAACAGAAAGTCTGGACAGAAATGAGGGCCTTCCAAGGGCAGAAAAAGCTTGTTCCCAAATCAAGAGTAGGCTTGTAATCCTGAGATTACAGCAATAGGAAGTACCATAGAAATGTCCTCTGTGCCAGAATGATCCATAGAGTAGAAATGGAAACAAGACAGGTATAGCTAGTATATAATGAAGTTGCTCTCAGTCTCACACTCTGGTCTTCTGATGTCTCAGAGAGGTGTGGGAAAAGATGAAAATGTTTCTCATGCCAGAAGATGAATGACAACCCACCTAAAGTATCTTTACATTGTGGACAAAGAGATGGTAAAGTGATTTGCATTATTTCTTGAAGTTGAGAACATCTTGGCAAAAAAGCATTATGAATAGGTGACTACCAAAGATGAGTGTGATAAACTACATTATGGAAAGTGGCAATAGAGAGAGGACTTCAAATGACCAGTTAAATACTCAACATTGACACAATACAAGCCATCCAGTAAATAGGATCTTGCATCAGGGAGGAAGACAGAGAGGAATAACACTAAATTAACAAGGTTTCCCTCCAAAGAGGCACCTAGCTACTTGCAGATTAGTTAGGCAGCCTGTTGATCTTGGCTGTGTTGGTTCATATGCTTGGGTGTTGGCTGGCTATTGACTGATCTAGTATGGACTTGGCTGGAGTGTAATGTATGATACAGTTTTGCTCCATATCTCTCATCCTCTAGTAGACTAGCTCAGGCGTGTTCTCATGACAGTTGTATAAGGACAAGAGAAGAAGCAGAAATGTACATGCTGTTTTGTAATTCTCTGCAAACATCACACCTGCTAACATCCTATTGGACACAACTAATCACAGGGCTGCATTCAGAATCAAGGCGTGGGGGAAATAAGCTTCTCTTCAGGGAAAAGAGCTAGGAAGTATTGTGACTCATGGACAAGTTGGAGGGGTGGGGGAGAAGAGAGTACATGAAATTATGAGAAATTGGAATCATTAAATACTCATTCTATCATAGGAGGGAAAGGAAAGGATGGGTGGGTGAAACTGAAAGATCTGCCAGGAGTGGTAGTACATAAGGATTTAATTAAGGAATAAACAGTAATAAAGAACAGCGAACAGTTTCAGATGCAGAGATCAAAAATTTTTCATTTCCATCTCCCATTAGAAACCTAGATTTAGAGGAAATCCTCAGAATCATTTGGTTCTTGCCTAATTAAATATCCATTAGGAGAAAATTCATATCCTCTGCCTCCCTCAGTTTTCATTGTCAATTTTTTCCTATATTAAGCTGTCATTATTTGTTTCCTTTAAGCATATTCTTCTTTGTCTTTGCTAAACTAGAGAAAAGCAGTTTATAATCTTTCATTGACTCAAAAAAACATTTCCCTTCTTGATTGGCTATACCAATTTCTTAGCTAGTCTATTTACCGGAAATATTTGCCTGATAAACTTTGATCATTTATATAAGCTTGCCTAATACATAAAAAAAATTCCCCCAAATCCTTTCTAGTTGCAAGAAAAAAATTAGTCTTTAATATACCAATAAGAACCTGATCACTGTGGCGAGAAGTGGAAACATACTTCCAATATTTCTTGGCATACTCCTCTTTACATAACCTAGAATCAAATTAATATATTAGCGGTCTCATTACCAGGCTGTTTATAAAACCTTGGGTCCAATCTGGCTCCTGGATCCTTTCCTGTTGTCTTTATGCCCAGGCAGCCACCCCCACCCCCCGCATCTTGACTGATACAATTTCTCCTGAAAATGAGTGAGACATTCATTTAACCTTCCATTTTCAAATTCCAGTTCACTGTAGACAGCTGTGAACTTCATGCTGAATTACCTGTTCTATGACCCAAATCCTGAAAAAAATGAAGGCTGGTATTAATTTTGATGAAGATACCTCTTTCTTTGGAACAACTACTTCCAATTTTAAAAGCACACTTTCCCATTTCCTGAAGCATAGTGTCTTTACTATAGTTCCATCTTCCTTCAGTTATCAATCTCTCAACTCCAATTGAGAAATGAATAGTCTAAAATTGGCTTTTGTCTAGGGAAGGTGTATACTTTTTAAATTGCCTTTGTCTGATTTTGGTATTAGAGTAATGTGAGCCTCATAAAATGAGTTGGTGACTATTCCTTCACTTTCTATTTCTAGAGAAGTCTATCTAGAATTGGAAATATTTCTAAAATTTTTATAGAATTCACCAGTAACACCATTTGGGCCTAGAGACTTCCTTATTAGGGCTGTAAAATAAGGACTAAGTAAATATCTTTAATAGTTTTAAGATTATTCATGTTATCTATTTCATCCTAAATTGTGAACAATTGTGGTTTTTGAGGAGTTGGTTCATTTCATATAAGTTCTCAAATTATGTATATAGAACTGTTCATAGCATTACTTTTATCTTTTTTAAGTCAATGGGTATCTATAGTGATATTCTTTATTTCAGTACTAATTTGTGAGTAATTTATATTCTGTTTCTGTTATCATTCTTGCCAGAAACACATCCATTTTATTTATTTTTTCAAAAGGCCAGCTTTTGATTTCTTTGATCTTTTTTCCTGTTTTTTTCATTGGTTTGTTTTAAAATTTCAGTAATCTTGTATTTTTTAATTATTATTTCCTTCTTTTTTTGAGTTTATTTTGCTCTTGTATGGTCAAACAGTGGGAAGACTGGAAAGAAAAAAATAAAACATTAATCTTCAAGCTTGGTGGTACTTTAAATTATGATCTTCTTGCTAAATCTGTGTGCTATTACTTATCTTTTACGGTCCTCAAATATCTGACCTATGTATTCTTCCTAGGGTTTTGGTAGTATTAAATCAAAGAGAACACAGGATATACTTTTATTGGCTACTCAAACACATATTGGTATTTCTTTTCATGATGTGATTTTCTTTTTTGTTTTAAAGATTTATTTATTTATTTTTAAGGAGACAGCACAAGCAGGGGCAGGAGCAGAGGGAAAGGTATACATCCTTTAGCAGACTCCCAGCTGAGTACAGAGCCCAATGTGGGGCTCAATCTCACGATGCTATGGCCATGACCTAATCTGAAACTGAGAGTTGGATGCTTAACCCACTGTGCCACCCAGGCACCCCTAGCACAGTCAACTCTAAGCTAATGAAGGTAAACACTAGTGGTGGTAATACCAAAAAAAAAAAAAAAAAAAAAAATATATATATATATATATATATATATACACACACACACATATAAATATATATCCATTTGAGTCTGTTTTTGTGTATGTGTGTATATGTATATATACACACAGTATATGTATATGTGTATATACAATATATACATACACATATATATAAATTTAATTAATTAACATACACTGTATTATTGGTTTCAGAGGTAGACGTCAGTGATTCATCAGTCTTATGTGACACCCAATGCTCATTACATCACATCACATGCCCTCCTGAATGTCCATTACCTAGTTACCCCATTCCCCCACCCCCTCCCCTGCATCAACCCTCTGTCTCCTGTGATCAAGAGTCTTTTATGATTTGTATCTCTTTCTGATTTCAACTTGTTTTATTTTTTCCTCTCTTCCCCAATGATCCCTTGTTTTTTCTTAAATTCCCCATATGAGTGGGATTGTATGATAAATGTCTTTCTCGGACTCAGTTATTTTGCTTAGCATAATACCCTCTAGTTCTATCCATGTCTTTGCAAATGATAACATTTCATTTTTTGGCTGAGTAGTATTCCATTATATATATATGTATGTGTGTGTGTGTGTGTGTGTACACACACACATACACCACATCTTCATCCGTCCTTGGACATCTGGGCTCTTCCCATAGTTAGGTTATCGTCGATATTGCTGCTATAAACATTGAGGTGTAGGTGCCCCATCAGTCACTACATTTGTTCTTTGGAGTAAATATCCAGTAGTGCAATTGCTGGTTGTAGGGTAGCTCTATTTTCAACTTTTTGAGAAACCACTATACTGTTTTCCAGAGTGGTTGCACCAGCTTTCATTCCCACCAACAATGTAAGATGGTTTCTCTTTCTCTGAATCTTTGCCAATATCTGTCCTTTCCTGACTTGTTAATTTTAGCCAGTCTGACTGGTGTGAAGTGGTATCTCATTGTGATTGTGATTTGTATTTCCCTGATGGCAAATGATGTTGAGCATTTTTTCGGTTGGCCATTCATAGGTCCTCCTTGGAGAAATGTCTGTTCATGTCTTCTGCCCATTTCTTGATTGGATTATTTGTTCCTTGGGTGTTGAGTTTGATAAGTTCTTTATAGATTTTGGATACTAGCTCTTTATCTGATAAGACATTTGCAAATACCTTCTATCACTCTGCTATGTGTCTTTTGATTTTTGTCAACTATTTCCTTTACTTCACAAAAGCTTTTTATCTTGTGGAAGTCCCAGTAATTCACTTTTGTCTTTGTTTCCCTTGCCTTTGGAGATGTGTCTAGCAAGAAGTTGCTGTGGCCGAGGTCACAGAAGTAGCTGCCTGTGTTCTTCTCTAGGATTTTGATGGATTCTTCTCGCACATTTAGATATTTCATCCATTTTGAGTGTGTTTTTGTGTATGTTGTGAGGAAATCATCCAGTTTCACTTTTCTGAATATGGCTGTCCAATTTTCCCAGCAGCATTTGTTGAAGAGATTGTTTTTTTTTTTTCCATTGGATATTCTTTCCTGCTTTGTTGAAGATGAGTTGACCATAGAGCTGAGGGTCCATTCGGGTTCTCTATTCTCTTCCATTGATCTATATGTCTGTTTTTGTGCAGTACCATACTGTCTTGATGTTACAGCTTTCTATTTTACAAAGATGAGCCATGACAGAAGACCTGTGCAGTTCTATATTTTTGTAATGTATTAGTTGACATTAAACAGGGAGTTTAATTTTGTCTTTGCTAAATAGTATCTTATTTAGCTAGACACATCAGTCATATCTGTTAATATCATGTGGAGTCTTAAATTTATCATCCAAACAATTAGCTATTCTTCTAGTTTTGTGCAAAAACTTAATAATCCCATCATTTAATTTAATTTAATTTAATTTATTTAAGAGGTTTAGAAATTTGTTGCATAGGAAAGATACAGGAATATATCCCTTTATAATAGCATTAGAAGCCTTTTTTTCAAGCGAGCCTTGTTCTATTAGACAATCCTGAATTCCCACTTTTCTTCTTGTCCTCAAAGGTATTAAAGAATTCCTGGTCAAATAACTTACTGAAATAAAAGTTCCGTCTGTATATCTGTTCATCTATCTACCTATCTAACTACATATATATTTGTTTATTTATATATAAACTCTACATATAAACTGGCTAATATTTTACTTAGGAAAGAAATGAGATTAATTTGGTAGTATTTATTATAAAGAAGTAATATCCCGATTTATAAATGAGGGAACTGAGACACAATGAGAGCAATAAGTTTATCCAAAGTCAAATATCTAAGAAGTAGTGGACCAGGAAGTAGAAGTTAGGAAATCTAACTCTAAAATCTGTGACATTTCCATGAGATTGCTGTGATAAGCAGCCTGTATGATGGTGTCCAGTGATCCCATTCTCCTGGTATTCACAAACTAGTAGAATCCCCTTCTCTTGAGTAATTTGCTTCTGAACAATAGAATACAATGGCACAACACTAGCAGTTGGTATACAAAATGCTTACTTAGGCCAATTGACACTTAAACTGATGTTCATAGGACTTATATATGATTTCTGAAATACATTCTTCAAATTCATTTAACTTGTGTAGCTGAATTGGGATTGAATCTAGATTTTGTATTTTCAGAATTTGTGTTCTCTCCTCATGTACCAACTTTACTGTGTTGCTTATTATGAGATCAAAGTTACTTTAATGTGTTAAAATTTCAGAACTGCTTGTTTATTATGCATATTCTGTTCTTTGATACATACATATTCACATTAGTTCCATCTATCTAGGTTTCCTCTCTAGTGGTTCTTGCTGTGAATTACTGAACACTTTCTTTCTATGTTGTGACTGTTCTCTTTATTAGAAGGGAGTTTTATAGTTTTATCTATATTGAACAAAGTGTTAGACACATGTGCATGACCATAATGAAACGTAATTCTTTATGCATCTGCTTCACAGTAGGATGCTCTAGCAATATCAATGGAAAGAATGTTTGGGGGCTTTCTCAATCATTCAAGAAATCTCATGAGGACAGAGCAGACCTTGGAGGATATTTTTCCCCAAGACACTTTTGGTAGAGAAGGTTTATAGGACAGTGTCCTAAAGGTCAGTTTTTATCAGAAATATAATTTACACCAACACTAAGCCAAGAAATTAGAGCTTAATCACTGGTTCAGTAAGTCACTAAGAAGAGAAAAACCCATGAGAGTACCATTGGATTGTCAATTGGAAAGGCTAGGGCAGCTTCTCTTCTGAATTGGGGGTCAAGTGAGTGGAAAGGATATGACAAAGGCAAAATGAGTGTGAGTGCTCCATGGCTGGAGTTGAGCTACTCTCATGTTTGTGACAGTGTGTTCCTGAAAACTAGAAGCAGGCAGTGAACTTATCTGAACTAGGCCAGATACAATCAATTCAGCATGTGTTTAGAGATTATTCTAGGTGCACATTTGGGAATATCTACTTGTGTTTTTCAGCACCCCCTACCTCCCTTTAACTTATTACTCCTCAAGGCTATAGAACATTGAGATTTGGCTTTCAACTGATGTGGTTAAAGAGGAAAAACAGCCAGCCTTAATTACATTAGGAATCTAGGCAGAACCTAGTTTTAACTGGTCTCCTCTTCTTCAACTTTTGTAGGCCAGATGTTTTTTCAGTAACCCTCATGAAACTGTGCATCATACACAGATCTTATAGTCTGCAGCAAAATTTCTTTTGTTCTTTTAATTTGGCTAGAGATATAATCTGTGAGCAACCTCAATACATAAGAATGAGAAACCACTTCTGTTTTGATGGTTTTTTTTTTTTTTCAAACCTAAATGATCTAAATGAATAGTGCTATGGCAAAGAGCTCATCCTACTAAGGCCAACTTGGTAGTAGGCCACCTAGATGCTATCAATTTTGCATTCCCAGCTGGTGTCCCTGTGTAGTTTTAATAGGAAGTCCTGCGCATGGCCCTTACAAATTCCCCACTGCTTGCTGAGATGGATTAAAAGATGCAAACTCACTGAAATACGCCAAGGAATATAATGGTCTCTACAGAAGATCTGGCTGTGTCAACCAACAAAAAGTTCCAGCTGTGGCAGCCGTGTGGAACAAAGGGAACTCTTGGCTTAATGTGGAGTACATGCTTCTGACGTTCCAGTTCAGGCAAGAAATAAATAAAGCTATTACAAAGCCCTTGACCAGATGTGTCTAACATAGTCTAAAATGTGTTTGCACAGAAACTTCACTATCAACGTGGCTCATTCTTACGGCAATGGACATCTGTTCCTGAAGGTTAATGGGGGGTGCAGTCCATAATCACAATAAAGACCTGATCTGGCTGGCCTCTGAACTGCCTTTTCCCTGGCTGCTGTTGTTCACATTAATCTGCATAGTCTCGGTCATGTGTGGGTCAATGATTTATTTAACACAGAATCTAAATGCTTCTGTGTCATGGAATCAAACTCTGTCCAATAGTCAAAGACTTGAAACTTTTCATTTGTTTTCCAGGAGCAATTGTGCACATTCCCCATAGATAACTTGACACTGTTATGCCCTGTCACAGTTTACATCTGTCTTTGACTTATATTGTTCCTAAGGTTAGCTATTGATCATTATTCTCACATGAATCCTTCATTACTCTAATTGGAACCATTTATAAACACATTCCTTGGACAGATGACAAAAGGATCCATGATAGACAACTTCTTATTCAAAACAGCTGTTCAATATGTAAATCAAAAGCTGTTAAAGATTGTATTGAGCTGAGAACAATTATACAAGTTTCTAGCCTGTTGTGAATTAAAATGACTGCATTAGAACTTAAGGGATTTGTAAAGGGAGTCTTTCTTTTCAAGAATGCCAGTTCAAATATAGCTCAGGTCATTGACAAGTAATATTACGTAAAAATAATGGAAAACAAATCTATGCTCTCAGCTTTATTGTTAATAGATGATATCTTCTGAAAGCACTATTTACTATCGACAATCTTTGGTTACCCTATCTGAAAACCTAAGGCCTAAAAGGTCTTAACTAAATTAAGGAACTACTAAGAACTGATTTTAAATTTCAGAATTTAGGAACTGTTGATCATTTTAGGCACACTATAAGATTTTCTTTAAGTTACTTTAGTTCTGTTTATACACACATGTGCAGATCGCCAGGGTTTCTTCTTCCCATTTTTATCTGGAAATAAGATAAAAGTCAAAACTGAGTAATCATGTAGAGGACTATGGAAACAAAATGATTACAATGGATAACTAATACTTATTGGCTGTTTGGTCTATGCCAATCACTATTCTAAGTACTACAATAAGTATTAGCTCATTTATTTTTCATAATAACCCCAAGAGGTAAGAACTATTATAATCATTATCTCATAGATGAGAAAATTAAGCCAGTGAGATTAAATACCTTCACCCAATAAGTATAAACATCACGTAGCCCATATCAATCTCAGAATGTCCAAACAAAAGTCTATATTCCTTTGCTATATTTTCTCCAAGGCAGGCATGTTGAATGCCAATATCTAGTCAAGTAAATTAAGGTTGGTTATCAATCTACAATTTTAAAGATAGACACATAGGTAAATGATAGATGCAAAGACAGATGAGGGACACTAGTATCTATTGAATGCCTCCATTATCTTCAGTACTTACAATTTTTAATTTAATTTCCCATTTTTAAAAGGTAAATTTTATTAGCCCCATTTGTTTTAACATGAAGACCTTGATATATAGCAACTAAGCTGAATTTCTAATTCCTCTCACCTATTCTAAATCATGTTGCAGGACTGCAGCAGGTTCTCTAGGCCTTTGGGGGAAATTGGTATCTTCGTGTGACTCTCATTTCAGATATGATTAGGCATGTGGAATCAGAATCCTATGTAATACAAAAAGTCAGTTAATATAAATGTTTAAATTTGACTTCAGAATATTTTTACCATTACATATTTTTATATGTGTGATGTAACAGAGAAAGAACAAAGAGAGTTTTGTTGAGTTCAATTCCAATAATAAAGCCGAAGTTAGTGTCAGAATTATATCTGTTTCGTCGAGATATAAGCTTGTAACAACCTTCTCATCTCCAGCTTCTCTCCCAAAACAGGTAATGGAGCAAGGGAAAGAAAACCAGCTTTGAATTAAATGGAACAGGGGAAAATTTTTGAGATGATTTACTATCCCTGATTATGTAATGCTACCATTTTTGATATACCTGATTATGTAATGCTACTATTTCAGCAATTACTCAAATAGCTTATTTAAGCCCATAAAAAGCTATGTGATAAATATCTAAAATATTTGCATTAATATTTGTGAAATGTGTGTGATAAATGTTTTATAAAATATTTGTGATAAAAATTCTGGCTGACTGAATACTTCAAGGATTCAAGGAAAAGTAGAAATAGCCAACTAAACAAGACAGATCTCTATCCTGTTCTTGTTCCTTGTCTTTTCCATTAAATTTATTTCTCTTTTATTCTTTAACTTGTTCCTGATCCTAATTCAGTATTACAGTAGACATGCCCTCTTGACATCAATAATTAATTCCCTCAGCCCTCTTTGTAAATGACTATAATTCTGTTTGTCTTTCTTTTTTAAAAATATTTATTTATTTATTTCAGAGAGAAAGAGAGAGCAGGGGTTGGGGAAGAGGCAGAGGGAGAAGGAGAGAGAGTCCAAGAGTCCCAAGCGGACTCCATGCTGAGTATAGAGCCGGACATGGGGCTCGATCCCATGTCAACTCTTAATCTTCAATTTAAGGAGAGGTGGGATAACATTAAGAGATTAAGCCTACTTTGATCAGTACAGCATAACTTCTTTCTTTCACCCTTTAATGTAGTTATCAACTGAAAAACTCAGTTTTTAAATTAATTACATGTGGTTTAAAACACTATTTCAATCACTATGTCAATCTATTAATTAAAAATGTGATTAGGTAATAACTTCTATGTCTACATTACCTTATTTTGCCCCCACTACCATACTACAAGAACCCTGTCAGAAGAGACCAGGCCTGATACCTCCTCCTATTTCCACATAAGGTTTTAGTTGCCCTGTTTCAATAAAATACTTTCATTTAACTTGGTAAATAAAACTGAAGAAAGGAAAAGGGAAATTAAGTGAATTGGTATCTACTGAGTACTTACTAGGTACCAGGGAGTATGGCAGGTACATTTGGCTACATCTAGATGAATGAAGCAATATAAAATATGAGCTTTAGAAACATACAGATTGGAGTCAAGCCTTGTTTTGAAGGTCTCTTTACCTCTCTGTGTCTCAGCTTTCAAATGTATAAAATAGGATATAAGAAGCATCTGATTTATGGGATTGTGGTAAGGCTTTGATGAAATATCATATGTTACAGTACCTACCTACATGTAGAAGTGCCTAAAAGTAAAATAGTATTAGTTTATGACTAGTCTTATTAGTGTGCTATTTTCTCAATAATGCTGCATAACAAAACACACAAAACTCAGTGGCTTACAGCAGTAAATACTAATATTCTATTTCCATTTTTTTAGACCAGCATGGGATCTGCCTTTGTAGACTATGTTTGACTGGCCTTGGCTCGGAACTATAGGCTGAGTACAGGTCTGCTCCAACTGTCTCATCCTCCTTGTCCAAATCAGAAAACTAAAATACATTATTCTTATAGCAGAAAACAGAGAGCTACAGAGCAAGCCCAAATTCACAAGCACATTTCAAATCTCTGCTTAAGGAACATCTGCTAACATCCCACTGACCAAAGCAAGTTACACAGCCAAGTTGAAAGTTAAAATGTGAAC
This sequence comes from Canis lupus familiaris, assembly GCF_011100685.1. NCBI lineage: Eukaryota > Metazoa > Chordata > Mammalia > Carnivora > Canidae > Canis > Canis lupus. The sequence goes on along the minus strand of NC_049245.1, from coordinate 15,232,595 downwards.
ATGGGGGAAAAGAGCAAATATTTGCTAAAAAGTGATTCAATCTGCCATAATAGTTATTTTGGCATGTAATTTCAATCTTTTTAAAAATTCAATTATCTAAATACAATCTAAGTTATCTACATCTGAAAATCTATAGTTTGGCTAATTTTATTTAAAAAACTATACAAGTGACTAATTTTAAAGTTGCTTAAGGAAAAAGTAAGAGTTTGGAGTGCCTTGGTGGCTCAGTTGGTTAAGTGGCCAACTCCTGATTTCAGCTTAAGTCATTAATCTCAGGGTCCTGGGATGGAGCCCCATGTCAGGCTCCACATTCATTGGGAAGTCTGCTTGAGATTCTCTCTCCCTCTTCTGCTGCTCCTCACCTCACTTTCACATGCATGCACACTTTCTCTCTAAAATGAGTAAATAAATCTTAAAAAAAGAAGGGCTCAAATAAGGTATAGCTAATTAATTATGAAATCCCCAAAGATGAACAATATAAAAAGATAGGCAAATGATGGTCATGAATAATATATTTAATAAACAACTCACCATTCCAAACCTTTCTGTTTTATGCTATATGGGAAACATTGTTACTCTGTGTTTTGGAATGTCAAAGGAACAGGAGACAGGGACCCAATTTTCTGTGCCATTATGGCAGTTGGAAGCCAATTGTTTTTCTGTTTCTTAGTGTAATATTCATATGTGATTGGGCCTTTTCCACCCATTGGCTTTACCTAGTAATTTAATCATGCTTTTGAACAATTGTTTTTGGGTGTCTACTCTATGCCAGGCTCTGTGCTAGTTATTGGAGAAATAACTGTTGACTCTGAGCAGCTTTCCAAATTGGAAACTTCTATTACATGAGTGGACAAATAATTGATTTCTTTAAATTCCACAAAGCCATGAATGAAGAACAAAAGACATAATTTAGAAAAGGCTATGTGTAACCCTGAACATTTTGCATGTATATATGTGTAGCATATTCCCAGGAGAACATGGAATGAGACAAAACTGAGGGTTCCTAGGTGGACTCTAATTGCTTCAACTGCATTGTGTAAAGAGTGGGCATTTCTTATAGCATGGGCATACTGTAATTTCTCTCAGTTGGGTTTTTAATGAGATGTTTCATTGTTAGAATCCTTGTAATTTTTGTTTCTGTTGAAAAATGTTAATTAGCAGGTATTTATTGATTTTGAGGGCTTGTGCTAAGTGTTTTCACACATCTCAATTCGAGTGAGTCTAGAATCACCACACTTACACAGGCTTCAAACTGAAGTTTCTCAGAGCAGACCTCTGCTTCTGCTTTCCAAGTCCATGGGTATGTGTGAAGATAATAAAGATAATTCTTCTCTAAGATAAAGTACGTTTTAAAGATGTTCTATGAGAGACTCAGTTCATTGGACAAAGACACAGAATCAAGTGATTACTCAACTGAATTAGTACATAATGACCTCAATACCCACATAGAGATGTTGAGTGGGGAACTATGCTTTTTTTACTAATTTCTTTCTTTTTCTTTTAAATAGCTTCCAACACATTTTAGTTGTTCAATGACAATTAGGGAGGGCATGGAAGTTTGCACCTTGACTCTAAGCCCTGTGGTGGTTTCTGTCTTATCATCAACCTCAGAGCTCTTTGCAGAGAGAAAAGAAGAGGGTTGGTACCCAGTGTTTTCTAGAACTGTGATTAATGGTGTACCTTCATCTATCATCTCACCACCTTAAACCCACAACCTGACTTTAAGTGCACTCTACAAGCACACACCCAATGCTGCATTTCTGCAAATTTCACCAAAAAAAGACTACACTTCTCTTCTAATTACCATCACAACAGCTCCCATTATGGTTTGACCCTAGTAATTTAGTTATATTTATGCTGCTACAATGCACCAAATAGATAATAATGAATACTGATGCAGCCTAGGGTTGAAGCAAACTGTAATTACACAGGCTTAATGAAGTTACCAGAAAAGGCAGTATGTAAAAAACATACTTAGATTAAGCAAAGAAAAAAATGAATATTTCACATTCCTAAAGCTTTGCTTTATACTTGGAAATTCCTGGACACCTGGGCATGTGCTATTCTCTGAGAAGACTCCTTGATTTCTGGTCTGTGATTTCTGGACTTACACCATCACATTCTGAGCTTTCTTCTTTCATTTCCCACTGCCTAACTGTATTTGACAAATCGAGACAAACAGTTGCATGACTTACAGAGTAAATCAAATGAGACACTTATTTGGCAATCTCATTTTGTCCTAAGCGTGCTGAATTAAAATTTAAAATCAGGAGTTTGGTCAAGATGTTGGCAACCAGATCCATCAAATGAGGCAGAGCTCATGGCTGGAGCTCCTGAGAATAGCAGGTAACAAAGTTACTGGACTTGTAAATTAAAGTCATAGCCAGTTAGCATCTCAGGATGAATGAACTTGAGCCAGAAATTGCTTTTGTGAAAGTTGAAGTTTAATAAGTAGTGTATGGCAGGAAGAAGCAAAGGGGTGGTGGTGAGGTTATCATATATTACACAATAGAGGTGCTCTGTTGGAAAGATTTGGGAATCAATGAGACAGGACTAAAGAATCTTACATTCCCTAGCGTTCAGAGACCATTTTCAGTTCATTGAATAATGAGATATGAAACAGAAAAAAAAGACATACATCTGTCTTAATATTTCATATTTTTATAATTATTGTGGTACTTTTCCTCTTTTCATTTGTCCCTGAGGGAAAAGTAAGAAGAAATGTGGTTTCCATGGATAGGGTATGACTTTGAGAAGTGGGAGAAGGAGATCCCGTGGGCTTCATATTCTTCATCCTGTGCTTATCTATCCTAATCTCCTGTAAACCTGAAGAATAGTCATTCTTTTATCTCATAAATTACTTCCACAGTTATCAGTTTTTAAGAAGGATGGCATCCTTAATATAGAGTCAAATCCTCACAATAAAAATTCTCCTAATGGCATAGAGGTCATGTTAAATTATGTGCGGCTACTCAGGTTCAGTTGGCTGAAATTCCAAAAGGCCCTTCTAAAGAGATTTCTCTCATTCTCCTCGTTGTTGAATAGTTCTCAACTATTCCATTCCCCAGTAGGCCCACATTCCTACTTTAAGTGCATATCTGGGTAGCAGATTAAGAGAAAAAGGATAGAGGCAATGTTTAAACTTGCCAAAGGATTATTTTTTTAATTTGACTGTTCCCGCCCCCAACTATGTTTCTTCATCAGTTCATAACTAGAAATAAATCTTGGCCAAATGCATTTTTATGCTTCCTGATGTATTTCATATCCACATCATTCACTCTCTGTTATCTCTACTACTTTGATCCATCAACTGCCCCTTTCTCTGTACCAGGTGAGCTAGCTTTTTAGCTGTAGAGGGATCCAGCTGTTCATCTGGGAGTCATTTGAGTCCCCAGTATTGAGGTGGAGCTGCTGTATTTTGCTTCACCTGCTATACTTTTTTTTTTTCTGTCTTTGTAATTGGATTTCCTGATGAGAGTGAAGCTGCAGTAGGGACAGATGTTCTTAAAATTAAAAAAGAAAAAAAATTAAGGACCAGAGAAAGCATATAAATATAGGGGTGATTTGCATTGTTAAAAATGAAGTTTCTGTGCTTTGGATTTCATACATATTTTTTATTAAAATAAAATGAACCTGGATTTCAACAAAACTTCACTTTCGTGCAGACAGGAGAGATGTGGGCATGAGGGAGAAGTGCCCATTATCCCTGGTAGGTACTCCCTGCAGCTAGTCCCAAGAATATCAGGGACTCTTCAGGAAAGTATCCCTGCTGAACCAAATCAAGGAGTTACAACAAAGAGAAGTTTGTGACCAGACAGAGTTGGGAAATGTATGTTCTTTCTTTGTTTCAAATATTTTGACTCTGGCTCAAATACATTTGCCCTTAGTCAGATTCTGATTGCTATGCCATAAATAAAATAAAATAGAGTAAAATAGAGTAAAGTAAAAAAATGAAATAAAACAAAAGTCTCCTTGTGATCTCCTAATCACAAAATCATTTCTCAATTATTAATCTTCCTCACCTATACACATTGGTTGCATCCATCAGTTGTATCATGAAGTTGGCTTAAAACTGAGGATACATCTTGTCTTTCACTACACATGATGGATTCCAGATGTTCGGATTAAATAATGGTGTTCCCTTGTAGACATAACGGACCATAGCAGCAAAGTAACTAGGCAAAATGAGCAAACCAGGCACTGCAAATGATCTTAATTATTTCAACTATGAGAGAACAGAAAAGCACTGGGTAATACAACAAACAGCCCTTTGAAAGAGCAAACAAAAAGTCCTGGTAATTTACATTTAAGTCAAACCTGCTCCCTGCAAAGCATAATGTATGTGGAATAATTCAGGAAGAAATCTAGCACCATACCATTTTCATAATTGGTATTCTATGCCAAGTCTCCAGTAGCAAGTAGCATATAAATCATAATGCTAATATTGGTATGCTTTTCAGTTTTTTAAAATGATGTCCTTATAGTCAAAGTATTACTGCTGAAAATATGAATGTGTTTTTATATCATTCAAGATGTCTCTTGTGCTTCCAGCATTTGAAAAGGCAGTTACAAATGCCACAACTGAGGTGGGTCAGATTTATACTGCATGCAGATGTATATAGATGTATGGAATCAAATCTGTATCTTTAATTTCTACTTTCCATGATTAAAAGACAGTACAGCTGATATTCTACTTGGCATAAAATTACCCAAATGCAGTCTTCCAGGCCTTGGAAATGGAGCTAAATTGTAGTTCATGTCAATGCTGGACCAAAAGGTGAATTCTGCCCTAGCAATCTTTTGTGGTTCTGTACTACGCTGTAAATTAATCTGTCCGAACCATTGACACTCTTCCACGAAGCACAGGTGGCAGTCTCCTTTCATGCACACCAAAGAGAGTGAGATAAAATAAATTGTGCTGCCATTAAAAACATGCCAAAATAATATTTTTCCCATCTGCTAAGCCCAGCCTCTGTGGTAAGTGAACTAACAGGTTTCCACGCTCATACTTGATGAACAGACACCACAAGCAATTAATTACCATTAACACGGACAGGAGTCAATTGGATTTCTCTCTTTTAGACATTAATCAAAGCCAAAAACAGAACATGCACCTTGTATAACACTCAGACTTGTGGGTCTTCAGATGTGGCTGCTCTAAAACCCATTTCTGTCTACATATTTGCAACAAAGTTGGTCTGCTCAACAGTCCTATCAAGAGGGACTCTATGTCCTGGGTGCCATACTGCCAAAGCCATGGCCAGCAGACCCATCTCAGCTTGGCCTCCCTCATTTTCCTGAAACGCACACTACAAACAAGGACAATCCAAGGTTAAAGTCTATTTTTGCAAATAACTAGTTAAAAATACACTTTACAGGTTCCTTCCCATTAAAAATGTATGCCAGACAAATATGTATGTTTTAAAATGTTGTTCTGGGGAGTATTAGAAAGTCCACCAAAAGATGAATTTTGGCATTAAGACACTATTAATTATCTTTACTTTCATCTTTACTAATTATCTTTAATTTCATACTAAGGGTATCATAGTTTCGTCAATACTTACGGTAATATTAAACTTTTATAAAAAATAATCTAAAAAAAATTAATTAATTAAATAAATAAATAAACGGACCAAAAAAAAAAAAAAAAAGAAAGAAACACTTTTATAGAAATAGTTGGTCTAGGGGCAGCTCCATTGGCACAGCGGTTTAGCGCCGCCTGCAGCCCAGGGCCTGATCCTGGAGACCCGGGATCAAGTCCCACATCAGGCTCCCTGCATGGAGACTGCTTCTCCCTCTGCCTGTGTCTCTGCCTCTCTCTCTGTGTCTCTCATGAATAAATAAATAAAATCTTTAAAAAAAAAAAAAGAGTAATATTCCATTGTATACATAAACCACATCTTCTTTATCCATTCATCTTTCGTTGGACACCGAGGCTCCTTCCACAGTTTGGCTATCGTGGCCATTGCTGCTAGAAACATCGGGGTGCAGGTGTCCCAGCGTTTCATTGCATTTGTATCTTTGGGGTAAATCCCCAACAGTGCAATTGCTGGGTCGTAGGGCAGGTATATTTTTAACTGTTTGAGGAACCTCCACACAGTTTTCCAGAGTGGCTGCACCAGTTCACATTCCCACCAACAGTGTAAGAGGGTTCCCTTTTCTCCGCATCCTCTCCAACATTTGTTGTTTCCTGCCTTGTTAATTTTCCCCATTCTCACTGGTGTGAGGTGGTATCTCATTGTAGTTTTCATTTGTATTTCCCTGATGGCAAGTGATGCAGAGCATTTTCTCATATGCATGTTGGCCATGTCTATGTCTTCCTCTGTGAGATTTCTGTTCATGTCTTTTGCCCATTTCATGATTGGATTGTTTGTTTCTTTGGATAAAGAAGATGTGGTTTATGTATACAATGGAATATTACTCAGCTATTAGAAATGACAAATACCCACCATTTGCTTCAACGTGGATGGAACTGGAGGGTATTATGCTGAGTGAAGTAAGTCAGTCAGAGAAGGACAAACATTATATGTTCTCATTCATTTGGGGAATATAAATAATAGTGAAAGGGAAAATAAGGGAAGGGAGAAGAAATGTGTGGGAAATATCAGAAAGGGAGACAGAACATAAAGACTGCTAACTCTGGGAAACGAACTAGGGGTGGTAGAAGGGGAGGAGGGCGGGGGGTGGGAGTGAATGGGTGACGGGCACTGGGTGTTATTCTGTATGTTAGTAAATTGAACACCAATAAAAAAATAAATTAAAAAAAAAAAAAAAAAAAAAAAAAAAAAAAAAAAAAAAAAAAAAAAAAAAAAAAAAAAGAAATAGTTGGTCTATGGTTCAAAAACAAGTTTGAATAAATGGAAAAATTAGAAAATAGGAAATCTAGCGAAGTATCCTTCAAAAAACCTCAGGCCAGGAGAATATAGCTAGTAAATTATTTTCAGACTTCCAACATAGAGATAATTCTTTTTTTCATACAATTTATTTTTTATATTTTAGAGAGAGAGAGAGCAAGCAAGAGAGAGAGTGGAGAGTGAGGGGCAGAAAGAGAGAGATAGAGAGAGAAGAGACTCTAAAGTGGACTCCCTTCTGAATGTGGACAGGAGGCTTGATCTCATGACTCTGAGATCATGACCTGAGCCAAAATCAAGAGTCAGACACTTAACTGACAGAGTCACCAAGCTGCTCCAATAACTCTTCTATTTATTTATTTATTTTTTCAAAAAAACAGAGAGGGAGGTAAAGCATAAGGGACTCAACTGTAGGAAATAAACTGAGGGTTGCTGGAGAGGAGATGGGTAGGAGGGCGGGATAATTAGGTGATGCACTTTGAGGAGGGCACTTGAACTAATCAGCAATTGATGAAGCAGTAAATTCTACCTCTGAAACTAATAATACAGTATATGCTAATGAAATTGAACTTACATAAAAAAATTTAAAAACACACTCAGAGATAAATAAATTAATTTCTAAAGTTCTTTTTAGAAATCCAGCATGACAGTGAGGTTTCATGACTTCTAAACTGGAAAGAGATCAATATTAGAATATTGGAGACTGTAGATAAAAATTAATGAATTGATTCCTTTATTTATAGTTCTTAATTTTTAGTTGAGTCTCAGTGGGTAAACCTAGGTGAAGGAGTGGGGAAAAGTAGGCTCAATAACACAGTAATGGAAAAAAGGAATAAATAGCAGAGATGTGACATGTGATTATAGTTTACAAATAACATGCCTATGGGTCATTAAAAAGAGAGAGAGAAGTCTCTTGTTCTGATAAGTTATTGTGTCCTGGTGTTGTTCTGGTAATGCTGACAGGCTGACAGACACTTCTGGGAGGCCAGATGATGGCAGAAAGAGGGCTCTAGGTGTTATTTCCCCTTCTCTCCCTTCCCCATCCCTTCCCTTCCCTTTCCTCTGTTTCCTCTCCCTCACTCCATCCTTCTATGCTCTCCATCTTTCCTTTCCTAAACTGCTTCTTGGATGCTAATAGTTATAATTAACCCTGTAACTAGAACAATCTCTACCTGATTGCTTATGCCCAACTCTTCTTGTTGAACGGATGTCAGAAGGGGATGCATCTTGAGTGGAGGCTCAACCCAGAAGAATCACTAAAGACAGATCTTCAATAGTTATTCATTTAAAAAAAATTCATGATAGACACACAGAAAGAGACAAAGACATAGGCAGAGGGAGAAGCAGGCTCCCCACAGGGACCCTGATGTGGGACTCAATCCCAGGACTCTGGGATCACGCCCTGAGCCGATGGCAGATGCTCAACCACTGAACCACCCAGGTGTTCCAGATCTTCAATAGTTATTCAAATCATTTAACTGAATCCTGTCTGTATCTGTCTTCATCTATCTTTCTCTCATCTATCTATCTATCTATCTATCTATCTATCTATCTATCTATCTATTTCCATTTAAATCCATTCTATTTTAGTTACTCCCATCAGCATCTGTGGCAGATAGTATTTTCCAAAGATGGCTACAATAATATCTCTGCTGCCACATGTTCTTCATATTCTTCTAGAACCTTGCCATTTCCCCATCAAGAGATGAAGTCTAATTCTCTTCCCTTTATTCTGTGACTTCCTGTTAACCAATAGAATATGGCAGAAGTAACAGTGTGTGACTTCTAGTGCTACATCATAAAAGGTGTTACAGCTAGGATACTTTCTTTTGGAAACCACATAAGAACCCTGACTATCCTGAGATTGCTATGCTGAAGAGGCCATACGTGGCCTCAGCTGAATCTCAGTCAACCATCATAACCAACTGCAAGCCAGGTGAGAGAATCTTCTTGAACATTTAACCCAGTTGAGCCTAAAGATAAATAACCGCAGCTCCAAGTGGTATCTACCGTAACCATATGTGAGACCCTAAGCTAGAACTACCTAGCAGATGCTTTCCTAAATATCTTACTCATACAATTATGAGCATGTTTTAAGTCACAAAGTTTTGAGTTAATTTGTTTGTTAGCAATAGTAACTGGAACAGTCTTCAACATTTCAAGGAATGACTTCTAATTAAAGCTTGTTGGAATGAAGCACACACAACTTTAGGGACAAGATTATACAGAGGAAGTTAAATGTCATTGTATTTTATAGGAGAAACGTTTGGAGTCATACACTTTTCTAAAAGCATCTTCTTCAGTGTCAAAGGCACTGAGGCATGACAGCCGTATTTCCTGTTTTCAGTTCCTCTGGTGTCTGGTATTCTCATGGAGAAAACATTGAGTTTCCTACCCTACAATATTCCTTATCCAGTCTGATTAATATATTCTGGTGTCCATTCAAGACACTCTTACTTCTATATAAACTGGCCACATTGATCTCTGGGGGAAAAAACAAGGGAAGGAAGGAGATGGAAGTTCAAGAAATAGAGGTGAAGAATTTGAATGATATTTGAGAATGTCTCAGTTTTCACTTTAAGAAACTATCAAAAAGAACTATTGTTGACTATTTTATATTATCTTGCACATTTGTATAATAAACACCTACATAGAAATAAAATTACTGTGGGTTTTCTAAATGTACAATTTACTGTTAAGATTTTGTTTTAAGTAATATTAATATATTAACCAAATTCATATTTTCTTAGCAAATAATTTGGAGTAGCTTTACTCTGTTATTGAATATATAGAATTTCTGTGTATACTTTTTTTTCACTTTTCAACCAATTGTCTTAGTATATGGTCTTAAGCTCAGGAAAATAATCGCATTAACCTTTTAGTCTGTTATTTTATTAGCTATAAGCTGTGAAGTAATCTATGATTCAGCTTGCTTATACTGCTCTGCCCTTGTTGGGGGATGATCTAGCTGATGACAATCTGGCAGATTTATGTCCAGGGAGAATCAGTCCCACCCTGTGTGGGTGTTGGCTTGAATGGCTCTAGTCCCCATGGGGCAAAGAGGTCTTGTCACCTCAACAAGCAAGGAGGGCAAGTTGGAGCCAGCTAACATCCGTCAGGAACTCCACAGCCAAAGGCATGATCTGAAAGGAAGAACTGAGTTCACTGTCAACTATACTAAATTGAAAGGGAAAAATAATATAAGTTAGGTCATCTACTTGGTCCCAATCATAAGGAGAAAATTGCTAGCTGTAAAATAGCACTAGTAATTTATCTTTTAATTGGGAAGCCACTTCAGCATATTTATGCTAATAAATATACTATAGCCGTTAGTTACTATAGTGAGAAGAGTATGCATATTATTCTGCTTTGGAAATACAAGTGAAGTAAAAATTGCATTTAGCCATTGAATGCTTTGATGGAGTCTTTATAAGGGAAGTGCCTAGAGCCAGATGATCCAGAGTCTAAAGCAGATCCTCAGTTATCTTAAACACACACACAGTCTCTCTCTCTCTTTTTAACTAGAAAAGGAAAGACTTTTTTTTTTTTTAATTTTTATTTATTCATGATAGGCACACAGTGAGAGAGAGAGGCAGAGACACAGGCAGAGGGAGAAGCAGGCTCCATGCACCGGGAGCCTGACGTGGGATTCGATCCCGGATCTCCAGGATGGCGCCCTGGGCCAAAGGCAGGCGCCAAACCGCTGCGCCACCCAGGGATCCCTAAAAGGAAAGACTTTTAAGGAGGTTTCTATATACAAGATTCTGAATCCTAAAAAAAAAAAGAGGCTTTAATTAAAAAAAGATTTTGAATCCTAAAGAACATCTTCATTTATTTAGAATGCTTTAGAATTTATAGGGCACTAACTTTCAAGTTAAACAGCTGTTTTTTAGGTTGGAGTCTTATGTGCCCTTAACCTAGCAAACTTGCAGGCCAAAGAAAGGTACTGTTTTGTACAGCAAACATCTCTTGCAAAACAGTACCTTTTTGAGTTTAATGTAAATGATTTGGAAGCATAAAGATTTAATTTCATATTAGTTGGAGGGGATTATGAATACTTAGGCTTTAATCAAAACCCTGGTAATTGGAAAACAAGGTGGGTATATTTAAGAAAACCAAAATTGATGTTGGAGTCACATGCTTTCAGACAAATGCACTTATGATGCATAGTATAAAATTGCAAAATCCTTGGTGTTTATTTTTATAATTGGATTTACCTTGAGATCAGAGTGGACAGCTAATGTTGGGTTTGATAAGTTATGGCTTAGAGTGTAATAATGTTTAGGCTTAAGGTGTCTTATGGAGATTCTGAAATGCTATGTACCTTTAAATTTGGAAGAGTTAAAAATAATTTATTTCAATAGCACCAACAATGATGAATGGATAGATAGATAAATAGATACATAGGATAGATATATAGATGATAGATAGATATAATATATAGATAGATATAGATAGAATATATATAATATATTATTAATAATATATAATATAATAATTATATATATGTGTATATATATACATATATGTTTGAAAGACAAGAGGTCCTTAATGTCAGTGAAGGCCCAGTTAACTAGCTAAAGTAAGGAGGCCCTGCCCTGCAGGAGGACTATATTTGCATGGACAGGTCAGATCTGAGTCACCATTTTGGGGTTGCTGGCAGGCTGATGAAGTCAACCCAGCTTTGTGCTCTAAATAGAGCAATATCTGGGTCAAAATCCGGGCTCTGCCTACGTAAAGAGGAAAACAGGCATGGGCAGTTCAAGTAGTGAGCAGAGGTGTAGTCTGAGCTCAAACCCATAGCTCTCAAAAAAAAAAAAAAAAAAAAAAAAAAAAAAAAAAAAAAACCCATAGCTCTCAACAAGAGTAGGCATATTTTAGCTTAGGGTTGGCATGAAAAATAGAAGCAACTAGTTTTCTTGCAGACAGTGTAGCAAAATCATTCCTGCAGCTTCTAAAAACTTGGGGACACATTATAATTTATGCAGCAACTCCTAAATTTTCTGATCTTGGCTAGGATGGCTGGAAGGTTCTTGAAAATTTTGTGGTAGATCATCTAGGCATTGCTTTTTAATGTACACATAAATGGTTGAGGATTTTGTTAAAATAATGTTTCTGATTCAGTAGGTGTTGGGTGGGGCCCAAGTATTTACATTTCTAGTAAGTTCCTGAGTGAAGCTGATGCTCCTGCCCATGAATAGAGAGACCAGCCATTCTGGCTATATAGGACGTTTATTATAGATATTATATTATCTGGTGATAATATAATCACATGCGTAGGGTTACCAGATTTAGCATACAAAAATACAGGATACCCTGTTAAATTAGAATTTCAGGTAAGCAACAAATAATATTTTAGCATAAGTATTTGAAACAAATAAAATATTTGGGACATATTTGTTCTAAAATATTATTTCTTGCTTATCTGAAATTCACAATTACCTTAGCATTATCCACTTTGTTTGGCAATCCTACACGGAGACTATTTTGAAATGTCAATCACTGCTGAAGTTCTTGCTTTAGATATTCTTACTTAATTGGTCCAAGGTGCAGCCTGGGCATATGGACTTAACAAAATACCCTAAATGACTCTAATGTTCAGTCATGGTTGAGAGTTACTGATTAAAAACTCCCCTTCTTATTAATCAGATGAGAAAACTGAAACTTAAGGAGTTGTGTAGTCTGGCCATACAGAATAGAATGGGGTTTAAAGTTTAGAGTTTCAGGAACTTTTTGCCTTATATTCCCTCCATCTTGTATAGAAAGCATATTGCTCTCTTAGAAGCTTAAACAACAGCCTCACCTGGAAGCTTCATTTGTGCCTAGGTCCCTGAGGTTGAGGAGGTTGTCTTCCCTCATTTGAGTTCTCCCTTTAAGCCCCTGCAGGCCTCATCCCAGGTAAGCATTCAGAATGCATTTTGAGATCTGTCTACTATGAATCTTAATTCATTGATACTTTAAAATTCATTTATTCTCATTCTTAACCTCACAACTGGGAAATTTAAAAAACAATGGTGTCTGGGTGCCACTCCCAGAGATTGTGATTTAATTGATTTGGGATGCAGCCTAAATTGGAATTTTTGGAAAGCTCCCTGTGTGATTCTAATGTGCATATGGAGATGAACAGTACTGTTCTATCAGAGCCTTTACAGGCAGTGGACCTGGGGCCTGTGACTCTGAAGTTGTCTGTAAGTGGTGGGTCCAGCTGAGCCCATCACAGATGTGTGTAAATCAGCAACTTCAAAGGCTGGAAATACTGAGCTTGACTGCAGGGTAAACCTGGAATGCCTCATATGTTATTCTTTCAAGACTTGTCAAAGCATCTGAACCCGTTCTAATTAAAAAATACATAGTTTCTTTAGATTCCAACATCTTAAAATACCTATAGGAGCCTTGTATGTATTTCCACTGGCCCTGGGATATCCTGTTTCTCTGATGGAATGCAGAATAAATAGTTATTTTAGAAAAATAATTTAAAAAATAGGTAGGGAATGGGAAGGGGAGAGAAAGCCAGCATTTGCTCAATCTGAGCTTTCTAACTAGCAGTTTCAAGGTCCTAGAAATACCTCTCTATCCCTAATCCTTCCCTGTGATCTTGTACTTTTCCTACTCATCAGAAGAAAGTGGACCAAGTTCCTAATTTAGAAATAGCTGCATATCAGGCCTTACATGAAGAAGGAAGATTTCTTAGGTGAAGTATTTGGCAAGAATTAGGACAATAAACAGTAAGACCATGAGCTTCCTTCCTGCTTTCTCCTTTAAGAATTGAAATGCACTCAGAGCAAGCCATGGATGAATCACAACTATTTAAGACGGACAAATGAGGGTCTTCTGAAGTCTTGAAATTCTGGAGCATTATTTCATACACTTGTAAAGATCATCCATGGCTTTTCTATAGGAAAACAGTCTTCCTACCATCAGGGAGTGGTGAATATTTAGAGTGCTTCTTACTTAGTCTGATCCCATTATATTAAACTACCCGATTACACCTTTATAAGCTTGGTGAATGTACTTAGGTTTAGATGACTGGATCACATGATTAGAAGTTCACCAACTTGTCCTACCCAGATTTCCCAACTCCTAATCTAATTGTTCTTCATAACTAAGATAGACTACTTACTACCCATGATTTCATTGCATTGTTCTGGTTTAAGTATTTAAATCAGATGGACTTTGATTCTATTCCTTCTATGTTAAATTGAGAGAAATCTAGGCCACATAGAGAGAAAGAGTTATTGACTCAGTACAAGGCAAGAACAATCTCCCCCACCCCTACTCCTGTCAGCCTCAACCCACCTGCAGGTCCTTAGAACCATCCTATAAAGCTAGAAAGTATAGAGACTCCACAATGGTTTGTTCAAAAGTGTCGTAGTTTTTACTGAATTATGATCTGTGCTTTGTAAATCTAAAGAAAAAAGCAAAAAGGAAAGATGTCATATTTATTAAGTGGAGCATCTCCTTAAATTGCTATTTGTCAGAAAGCTATATTGAGATATTAATTTGCGTTGTGATCTCTTTTATTTTTCTTTCCTCTCTTCCGATTTCAAGTACTTCTTTGTCTCCAAGGTGGTCGGTATGACAGAATTAAAATAGATGTTATCTTTGGACTACCTGGATTCTAAGCTTGACTCCCAGACAAGTATGGGTATGAGGTGACCAGTAAAGAAGCTAAGACCAGTGAAAAATTTACTGTATTGTATCCAAGAGGATGGAATGCAAGCTTGGGTTGTGCCTCCTAGAATTTGCAAAACCTGAATTTGGGCCGGACAGCTTTCAGTTTGGAACCAGTGCTTATCAATAGGATTTGCAGACTCAGACAAGAAGTAGGGTTGTAAGTTTTGGTCCATATAGGACACTCAATAAAATTTGAATTTCAAGTAAACATTGAATTGCTTTTTAGTCTAAGTACATCGGTGCAATATTTGTCACATATTTATGCTAGATGTTACTCATTTTTATCTGAAATTCAAAATTAGTAGGTGCCCTGCATTTAATCTTGCAAGCCTAGCAAGGGAGGGATTTCATTACTGATTATGATGAACTGACAGGGACATTCCCTGGCTTCTGTTTACCAGACAGCACACAAGCCTTCTGGGTTCTTGGGTAACACTAGGTGAAAGGAAGGGCTCTCCTTTAATGACTAGGATATATTCTCTACCAGCTGGACCAGATGAAGTGTCAGGTCAAGGTTTAATTGATTTGACTTTATTTTTATGTATTTATTTCTTAAAGATGTATTTATTTATTCATGAGAGACACACACACAGAGAAGCAGAGACATAGGCAGAGGGAGAAGCAGGTTCCTCGCAGGGAGCCCAATGTGGGACTCAATTCTGGATCCTGGGATCATGCCTTGAGCCGAAGGCAGACACTCAACCACTGAGCCACACAGGCATTCCTGGTTTTATTTTTTTTTTAAGGTTTTATTTATTTGATAGAGAGAGCTAGAAAAAGAGAGGATGAGCAGGCAGAGGGGAGAGACTCCCTATTGAATAGGGAGCCCTACATGAGGCTCGATCCCAGGATCCTGGGATCATGACCTGAACTAAAGGCAGATGCTTAACCTTCTGAGCCACCTAGGTGTCCCCGATTTAGTTGATTTTAAAGAAAAATATTTTAAAATGGCATTTCTTGCACATTGAAGTCTGATTGTAGATACATACTTAATATAAATATAATCCCTGTTTATTGTAGACATGTTTCCTAGGGGATATGAGGCAGGGTATTTGTTCACTTTCCTGTAGAGAAACAAGGAGGTAGAGAGAGAGAATTCTGAAGGTTTGCTTTTATTTTTCCTCAACATGACAAGAGGTCATTGGTTATGGTCTAAAAAGAGATTGAGAGACTCCTGGTGCCATGTTTCTAAAAGAGATAATGCCTACTGTCACCAGAATGCTGTTGATTTCATTGGAAAGTAGGCTTTATAATACTTCTCAAAGAATGAATGGTGGATTTTGTCTTACAAAGTGTATCATGTCATGTAAGTATATGGCAAATGCATTAAAATCTGGATGACCAGGTTTTTGGGAAGAGCCAAACACTGTTTAGATTCTGAGGGAAATGGCTTACCATTTCCATATGTGTCTACCCATATAGGGTAAAGAGCTAACACAAGATATTTATGAATGTGACCCACTAAGCCAACTATGGCTTACACTTTCATTTGCAAGAGAGCAAGGGAACAATATTGGATGAGCCATTTGTTCCTGGGATGGAACACAGCTGCTAATGGGTCTGTTGAGTTGGGGAGGAACTACATCCTGGGACAGGAAGTGAAGAGGCATCCTGTTCAGGTCAACTTAAAGGTGAAATTGAGGCAAACAGATTATAATGTTTCAAGAATCAGTTCAGGCCAGACAAGAGGATTAACATTCCTTCCCTGAATGACATGATGCCAAAAGCTTTTTTGTTTTATTTTATATATATATATATGTTTTTTTTTTTTTTTTTAGATGAGCAACAGCCTTCAGATCCTGAGTTTAAAAGCCTGATCCAGACCCGAGTCATTGGCACCACTCCCTAACTCCTCTCTACTGCAGGTGTGCTACAGGTCTCCTTCCAGCTCTCGCTGAACCCTGCCCCCTTTGCCTATCTCCCACCTGACAATTGTAAAATTCAAGAAGATCCTCTCAGGGTGGTATAGCTTCAGGCATATGAATTCCTTCCGGGCTCTTTGAGCTTGGAAGCAGTTTAAAGGTAGGAAGGTTTGAAAAGTGAATGAATTCCCAAGGATAAACATGTTTCAAAGGAACCTTGAATGAGGGACTTTGTTTTTACAGTTTTTTTTTTAATGACGTTTGCTTACTTAATGTAGTAACTCCTTGAACATATTGCCTCGTATGATATAATTTATTTACATAATTCTGGATTGGAAAATTATAAGCAAATCCAAAGAAAACTTTAAGAAAGAAGAAAACTTAGTTTTGTGAGGATTTTAGAATGAAATATATATATATGTATGTATGTGTGTATATATTCATACATCATGTATGATGGCCGTGTGTAAGGCCATATTTCTGGTAACTGATAGTGTTTAAAACAAGTGATTGTTGACCTGGGAAGTGATTGCCTCTCTCCAGAGGGTTACTTTGGGCTCTTTATTATTTTTTTTTAAAGATTTTATTTATTTATTCTTGATAGACACAGAGAGCGAGAGAGGCAGAGACACAGGCAGAGGCAGAAGCAGGCTCCATACAGGGAACCTGATGCGGGATTCAATCCCGGGACTCCAGAATCATACCCTGGGCGGAAGGCAGGTGCCAAACCGTTGAGCCACTCAGGTGTCCCAACTTTAGGCTCTTAAAATGCTACTTGAATTGACCCTAAAGCATAGAGTCCACTAATTATGTGAAAGAAAGCATGTTTCAATCAAAAGAGTTAATGTCAAACATACTAATTTAAGAAGAGTAATTCACAGATGACTTTTCTCTAATAAATAAATTCCCTTTTTCCTAAAAGTCCAACAAAAATACATACTACATATATATTTCATCTTAAAATCCTCACAAAAACAAGTTTTGTTTTTGTGTTTTTGTATGTGTATATGTGTGTATTATATATATACACATACATGTATATATACAGGTATAGGTTATATACATATATAGAGAGATTTAGACACAGATATTTGGGAAAGTGAGCTTAAATAAATTTAGATCATGAGCTAATTTCCAGCCTGTTTTAATTTATGCCAAATTGTTTCCAATGGGATTCAAAAGAAGATGGTGCTTTGTAATCTAATCCAAGTTTTTGCTTTTGTGAGCATTCAGCTTTTGCTACATTGACATATTATAAAATGGAGGAAGACATTTAAGAACTGAACAGGAGAGTTGGCAACTCCCATAGCAGAATCCTAGTAAAAAAGGTAAAGAAAAGAGTTTACCTTCTGTGCCTCCTGGAAAGAGAAATTCCTTCTAATAGTGTGGAGAGATGAAAAATAGGAGAAAGGAGTCTCTCTTTCTAGAAGAGTGACCATAACTTGTTCATTTTCTAAAAATTTTTTTTGTCACCTAAAATAGGTTGTAAGCCCCTTCATTTTATTTATCCGCTTGTTTATTCCCTAACAATCTCCCTACAGTGAGACTGTTTTTTTCCTAAATCTTGAACTTTGGAAATTTAAGTAGTGGGACTGGGGATAAAAGAAATACAGGAAAGGTGGGGGTGGCACTTTTCAATTATAAAAGCAGTGGAGCACATTATCTGAAATGCCGAGGCCGATAACACAGCCAGACTGAAGATTTTGGTTGTCTAAAGAATGTGCTTTACCAGTTATGTTGCTGAAATAATTCACATTGTTAGAGAGAAAGCCAGAAGGATCAGTATAGACATTCTACCATCCAGGTTTATCCTGGATTTTTAAATAAAATATTCTTTTTTAAAATCATTATCTCACGACTGACAGACATATCCCTAGGTAACAGGAGCCTAAGGATAATTGCAGATGAGAAAGTATTCTGTTTAGGATGCTGAAATTTTTCTTATTGAGAAATCTGGAGGGGAGGGGCCAGTGCTTTAGCCAGCCATCATTAGAGTAAGGATGGGACATTCAAAGTGCAATATAAAAAAAGGAAGTGACTCTAAAAAAAATTATTTATTTACTTGAAAGAGAGAGGGGTGGAGTGGGAGGAGAGCCTAGAGGGAGAGGGCAGAGGAAAAGAGAGAATCTCAAGCAGACTCCCTGCTGGACAGGGAGCCTAATGTGGGTCTGAGATGTCCTGAGATGACCTGAGCCAAAATCACGAGTTGGAAGCTTAACCAACTAACTGAGCCACCCTGATATCCCTAAAAAAGAGGTGACTTTCAAATCAAGTTACTGGCTATGTTGATTTTTCCAAACCCCTTGAAGAAGCTTAGCTTGGATGAGGTCTTGTTTATTTATTTTTTTTCTATATTTTGATTTTCCTTTCATTGTAATTCTAACTGAATTAAGTTACATCTAAGGCACCTGAGTGGCTCATTGTTTGAGTGTCTACCTTTGGCTCAGGTTGTGATCCCTGGATCCTGGGATCAAGTCCCGCCTCAGGCTCTCTGCAGGAAGCCTGCTTCTCCCTCTGCCTGTGTCTCTGCCTCGCTCTCTCTCTCTGTGTCTCTCATGAGTGAATAAATAAAATCCAAAAAAAGAAAGTCACACCTAGATCCCAGGGCAATTGTTTTAATCATTGTCTATTCATTGGACATAGAAAAAGATTTTAATGAGACACCTAGAAATTACCTGTTCCAGATTTGATTTTTTAAAAAAAAATATTAAAAAAAAAAGAATCATACATTGACTTTGTTTACAGTTTAATTTGGAGGAGATAATATCACTAAAACACTCTAGAAGCCTCTGGAGTTACAAAGGGTTACCTGGGAGTCTCTGTCTAGAGGTGGAACATCTACTGATAACCTCTTGCTTCAATAATTTTTTCCAAAGTTTCATTTCCCATGTCAGAATTCTCACCTGGATTCTGTCTACAATAAACATCTCATATACACAAAAATAGTTGGTAGCATTTCTGATTCTGATATTGGAGTAAGAATGACAATAAAAGTAATGAAAGCAGATTAATAATTAAGATAGTATTTATGAGAGTTCTTTCTTATATGAATCCAGCCTTTCTAGATATCCAGTAATATGAGAGTGTTAGTCACCAGAAATTATCTACTGAATGTCTTTTTGGGGTTGTGGGTAGTGGAAGTCATGAGAAAGTGTAAAGAACTAGATTTACCATAAGATATTGTGCATTTCCTTCTAAGCATATTAAATAATAGATTCATGTTACTGCTGAATTTCTAGCTATCCTAGAGTATCCCAGCCTGAGTAGCACACATATTCTTGCTGGAATAAGAGTATCATGTAGGAAATTCAAAGAAAATGTTGAGAAAGAAAAGCACTAGAGCTGCTGAGAGATACAAAAATTGTAGAAAAAGATTAGCTGGATTCTTTCAGAAGTGCTCTTGTAGGTGGCAAAAAGGTAAACCCTTTAATAATCTTGTAGGGGAACAAGTACTTTTAAATTACATTTAACTAATATCCTATGTTTCTATAAATGAGATCATAACATAAGGTTAGGCTGAACCATTTGGCATACCCTGATTATTTGGGTTACACAGACATTGTATAAGCCCACATGGAATGTGAGTTTTGTAAAAATAAGTTTTATCTTTTCTCTCTGCATCTTCATGTCCTGTTGGTTCATGCCCAATTAGTGATGATGGATTGATTTCTAAGCTTATCGTTTAGATATAGTGCTACTAAGTAAAACCTTTCAAAATATTAACAATAGTGATAGTAACATATTTATAGGGTATTTTACAGTTTATAAAATGTTTTTCCAATGTTTTATCCTTATAATGCATACCTTTGTTTCTGCCTTGCAATATCTTGAAGGAGCAAATGTTATCCTAACCAGAAAGCATAGTATGTTTGGTTAACATGAACTCACAGTGAACTCTAAGTTGTTTTTGAGTTCAAATAGAACCATCCTTAGATGGGTAGTGGTCTTCTTGTCTCTTCCTTTACAGCCATCTCCTCAATCTCTGGCTCCATCTGGTGGAATATTGTGAGGTCATGACCAAAGGCATCAGTGTGCCTAAATCTACCATATGGGGCCAGTACTGTGTCTTTATAATCCTCCAAGAAAATCAAAGTATATCTGTCAGACTCTGAAGATTGGATTACCTGTTGTCTCTTGCTAATGTTATTGCCTGGGAACAGAATGTCTATTTTGTAAAACCCTTCCTGGTAGGGTTAAAGAAGAAAAGACAACCACAGTTAAAAGAAAAATCCCATCCTGCTCACAAAAAATAATCTACGTTGTTCTTTTATATTCCTCTTTCTTTCACTTGACCATAAAAACATGTTCCATGAAGTAGGAATGGAAAACTGAAACCTATAGTATGAAAAAACTGAAAGCTATACTAACTGACTTCCCCAAAAACAAAAATTGAAGAGGCAGAGAGAAGACCAAAGGCCAAATGTTGTGATCATATATGCATGTTTATAATGTGCATATCACATTATTTAAAACAAATTAACAAATAAACCCTTATTTTATGTCCCATAATATACCTTTTACATATTTTGGATGTCTTAAATATTATACAATGAAAAATTAAATATTTAGAAGAAAATCTCCTTCTCCAAAAGGACAAAAAAAAATCGAAACCAAATAAAAAAAATTATATTACAGTGAATCTGTATAAGAAAATAAATAACAAAAATTTATTCATTTTTAAAAAGTTGGTAAATTCCACCAGCATCATAAAATATATGGAGAAATATACAGAGAAGATAATATTTTTATTATTTCACTGTCAGATGCATCTCAATATTTTTCCCCCTGACATTTACTCTGCTTATACTTTTATACAACTGAATATTGGGAGAGTCTTCCACAGGCCAACGTCTGACTGCATACACTTCAAATCTTATTTCTCCTCCACCATCCACATAGACTTAGTACTGGAAGCCGTAGGATAGATTCATGTCAGGATATGATCTTTGGCCCTACAGCTTGGGGCCAATACCAGTGTTCTAGAAGTGACTCCTACATCAGAATTCCAGCCACACATCAGCAGTGCTTGAAAGTCAGTGAAAAGACATGCATGTATCTCATATTCCCAAAATGATGTTTCCTCCAACTCAACTTTCACTTAACTCCTCCCCCCAAGTCCCTGTGGCACTCCAGTGCCACCCAACATGAAAGGAATTATGGTAAAGAAGAAATTGGAAAGGAAACAAATAGTTACAATCAATTGTAATTAAATACCCTATCTCTAAAAATTAAAAAAGAAAAGTACATATGACTTTGAGAGAACATTGCTGAGCCTTGAAAGGGTTTGTGTAAGTGAAGGACCCTGAATTTAAGCTTCATTGTCTTTGTGACAAATCCATCTTTGATTGCCTCTAAAATACCTTAACTAAAAGAGGCTTATTTAATGTTGGCTTTATCATCACTATTTCTTGGGGGTCCCACTGATCTTCAGTTTCCAGGGTTGGATGAGGAATATTTTTGAAAGTCAGTCTAGGTGTTTTCTATTGCTGCATTTCCAAAGTTTGGATATGGCTGTCATTGGAGAAGAGAGTATGATTCATATGTGACAGCAATTGGGTTATCCACATAGTAGTCCATGCAAATGATGGCCTGGCTCTAGGCACCAGATGAGCTTGAAAAGCATTTCATGTTTAGCTTGCATTTGTTTTCCTCTATATAGTTTCTGTTCTGTCTTTTCTACCTCCCACTTTCCTTCCCTCCCCCAACTCCATCCCTTCCTCCCTCCCTATCAGGCAATAAATAATAAGTTTGGTCTGTCTAGCTATGGCAACCATTACTCTTGATCCGAAAATGGTAACTTATATTTCTGGTATGCTTTAATATTGAAAAAAATACTGTCTGGTCAGTTCTTAGCAATCATTCCACAGCCGCTTCTTTTAATGGTTGCTGAAAAGGTTCATCCTGTCCTAAGCAGTTGTGGAACTTCTCACACTTAGTATATGGGAAGTAGTCTCATGATGGAAGGAGCATGAGAGACTCTGCAGTGTAAAGTGATAAGCAGTGAGAAGACTGGTGGATTTTTGAGAACCCCAATAGGCTGCTCTCTCAGGATACTGTGACTTTTAATTTCCTTTTTTTTTTTTTTAAGATTTTATTTATCCATTAGAGACACAGAGAGAGAGACAGAGAGAGAGGCAGAGACACAGGCAGAGAGACACAGGCAGAGGGAGAAGCAGGCTCCATGCAGGGAGCCTGATACGGGACTCAATCCCAGGACTCCAGGATCATGCCCTGGGCCGAAGGCAGGTGCTAAAATGCTGAGCTTCCCAGGGATCCCCCTATTTCCATATGATTTTTTTAAACAGACTTTGTTTTTTGGATCAATTTAAAGTTCATGGAAAAAGTAAGAAGATACAGAGATTCCTTGTAAAACCCCTACTATCACATATGCAAACATTGCCCTGATATCAACATTTCCCAGCAGAGTGGTAACAATTGATGAATCTACATTCACATATCATTATCACCCAAAGTCATAGTTTACACTAGGTTTCACTCATAGTGTTGTACATTCTATAGGCTTGGACAAATGTATGGAAATGTATTTATTACTATACTATCATACAGAGTGGTTTCACTTCCCTAAAAATTCTCTGTGCTTTGCCTAATCAACCCTCTCCACCTTTTGCCCTCAGTCCTTAGAAGCTGCTAATATTTTTGCTGTCTCATAGTTTTACCTATTCCAGAATGTCATATTGTTGGAAACGTACAGTATGTAGCCTTTTCATGGTGGCTTATTTCACTTATTAATATGCATTTAAGTATCTCACATATATTTTCATGGCTTGATAGCTCATTTTTTTTAGTGATGAATAATATTGCATTTTCTGGACATACTAGAGTTTATCAGTTCATCTACTGAAGGACATCTTGGTTGTTTCCAAGTTTTGGCAATTACAAGTAAAGTTGCTATAAACATTTGTGTGCAGAGTTTTGTGTGGACATCAATAATCAACTCAACTGGGTAAACCAAGGAATGGATTATACGGAGTATGTTTAGTTTTATAGAAACTGCTAAATTATCTTTTAAAGTGGCTTTATCATTTTGATTTCCCATCAGCAGAAGGTGGAAGCATTTGGTAGTATTAGTGTTTGGGATTTTGGCCATTTTAATAGGTGTATAGTAGTATCTAATTACTATTTTACCATGCGACTTTAAAAACAAACTTGCAAGGTGGAGAGCAGTCACATTTCAGGAGATAAATGGCCTGTCTTGTGGTCTGTCCAAATCTCTGTGGTAAAGAGAAAGGTTTCTTTTTTCCCCTGCCACTAGCTATGCCCTAAGGGCCAAATCACTAATATCTTTGGATTTAATCTTACCCAGATTAAGAAAGAATTGAGATAGAATTCCAACCAGGACTGCACGTTAGAATCACCAGAGAAGCTTTTCAAAAGTATTGTTCCCCAGGTACCACAACATATTAAATAAATCAAAACCCCTAGGAGCAAGGCTTCAGCATAGTATCTTACCTTAAAGAGCCCTATGAAATTCTGAAATGCAGCCTTGGTTGAGTCTTACCAGCTTAAGAACCAACCAGCTTAAGGACCTATAATGTCTCTGTTAGTCCTTAAATTTTATGGCAATATAGTTCTGTATGGCACTATCTCCATCACACTCCTGTTTGGTAATATTTAGCTCACCCTTGAACAATATGGGGATTAGAATCACCAACACACACTCCCACCAGCACACAGTTTAAATCAGTGTTTTAACTTTTGACTCCGTAAACTCAACTACTCATAGGCTACTGTTGATCAAAAGCCTTACCAATAACGTAGATAGTTGATTAATACATATTTTGTATGCTATATGTATTATATGCTATATTTTTAAAATACAGTAAGCTAGAGAAAAGAATGTTATTAAGAAAATTATAAGAGAGAATACATGAATGGTGCTGTGCTGTATTTATTTAAAAAAATCCATGTGAAAGTAGATCTGTGCAGTTCAAACCCATGTCATTGGAGAATCAACTATCTAAGGGGCACCTGGGTGGCTCACTTGGTTAAGTGTCTGCCTTCAGCTCAGTTCATGATCCCAGGGTCCTGGAATTGAGCCCTGCATAGGGCTCCCTGCTCAGTGGGGGAGCCTGCTTCTCCCTCTCCCACTCTCCCTGCTTATGCTTATTCTCTTTCTCTGTCAAATAAAAAAAAAAATTCAAAATCAACTATCTATTACAGCCACTTGTTAACTGGATCTCCATTCTCAGACACCAATGTACAAGTCTTTCAATTCTTATTTCTTTATGCAGCATCATATTATCTTTTGCCTTACTATTGAGGAGGGATTGGAGAGGAAATCTATAGATCCCTTAAAGTCTCTTAAATAGGGCAGCCCGGGTACCCCCTTACCTCATGCACACAAAATAAGATTGGAATAGGGCAAATTAATCACCATGGCAAATATTACCTTGTTACCCTTTAATACAGTTGTGTGGTACTACTACAAATATGTGTGTGTTCAGCCAAGTTCAGCCCTTAATACTGCATACCAATAATTTATTTCTCTACTGACAGCTTCCTTTCCCACCGTTTGGAAGCCATCCCCTAAATTTTACTTTTCTTCTTTTGGCCCTTAGACATATATTATACTGCATTCTAAAAACATAGCATGCAGCCTTTATATGATAAATTTCATATAATCTGCCATTAAATTTCTGACCTTTCCCACCCACTCACTTATCTGCTTCTGCATAGTTTGTTCTGTCTTTGTTGTATCTGTGGGGAAATAAGTTACTTTTTCGCTCTGCATTCCTATGGCCTCAATCACTACCCATCCATCTTTTCAGATCCTTTGATTTCATTCACTCATTTATATCCAAATGTGACTCAGGATAAGTCTACATGTTGACCTTCATCATACCGATTACTTCCTGTTGGTTCTTTCACTGGCACCTCAATAAATAGCTCCAAAATTTCACCCTATTCTGCTTTAGTTGTGGCCCAAAGTAGAGTAGATCCAAGAAACAAGGGTCCTCCATTCAGCATCTTTTACTAGCTATTAGATATGTAAAGATACATGTGGCACAGCCTTTACCCTTGAGGAACTCACAGAACTCTTTATTAATTGGGCAGATAGGATGTACGATATATATTTATCATACCTCTGTACGATACCACCTCTGTACACAATCACCAGAAAAGTAAACAAGCAGTGTAATATAAAGATCTGCCACATGATAGGTAATCCATCCTGGTACTTATGCAAAAAGTGAACTTTTAAGTGAAACTTTAAATTGCTAAACAAATTCCAGGTATTTGCAGGGATTGGCATTCCTGGTAAGCAAACAGAACTGAGTAAGTGCAGAACATACAGACTTGTAGAAGGAAGGGCTTGGGAGGTAGTGAGCAAGTGTCTAAATTTGTGGAGAGTTCCTCCAGACCTTAAGCATGACTCACTCACTAATCTCCTATAAACTAATTCTCAACGAGGTGTCAATGGCTTAAAGATACCCCTCCTAAGACATTAAAGGATTTTTTTAGATGAGTGTTTCCATTTAAAGGGATACATTTCCAATGTTGAGGGGGCTTCACATAAGATGGTAGGATGACTTTGGGGGATATTTGAGGATAGGGGAAACTTTTAGCATCATCACTTAAACCATACCACAAAAACAACTGGAGCCAGTCCCAGTGAAAGATGAGCTGATAAAATGCTGTTGGTTTTGGAGTTGCTGTGTTGTTATTGTTATTGTTATTGTTATTGTTAGCTGTTTGGAAATTGCAGTGCTTCTATGGAGAGGTGGATGAATTTTAAAATAACATGGTAATTGTATGTGAGTATGTGTGCTTGTGTATGTTACTGTGTTTGTGCCCTGGGGCGTCCTAGGTGAAGGACTCCCTTGAAAAATTTGAAACAAATAAATAAAATGAGAGCTGACCTAAATTTTTGCCTCAAACTGGAACGGAGTTCAAACTTTTGAGGAGGATCAAAAGCTTGATTAACTGTTGTTTATTTGTTTTTAAAGGCTTTGCTTCCCTCCAACTCAAAAAAGTAAAAGTGATCAAACACTACACTCTGAGAGAGACTCTTGTCTCAATATTTCCAACCGGGTTGAAACCAGAAAGTACTTGTGAGGCAACTGGGAAACCCAAGCAACTTAGAGCCCAAAGTCCAAGATTCAAGGGGTTAGGAGGAGTTCAACTAAATTTCATGTTGGCATCCAAGGAAAACACAGCAGTAGTGTTGTGTTCAGTGGAACTGAGATCCTAGAGGGCAGAAAACATCATTATGTGAAACAGAAAAAGTACATGTATTTGTGTTTTTCACCAATGTCTGGGCACATTTATTTATTGGTTAAAAAGTTAAAAAAAAAAAAAACAACAGAAAGACCCACGGGATGTGCTGAAACCTGTGGGTCAACTTAAGGCAGCTGGTGTAAGGCGAAAGCCACAAGGGAGAAGTCAGGGGACTTGGAAGTGAGGCCCTCCTCTCACAGCTGTGTGACCTTGGGCATGCTGTGTAGCTCCTACAGAACTCGGTGTTTGAATCTGTAAAATATTCACTTGCTCAGAAATACCAGTGGCCTGTCATTCATGACACACTGAAATAGTGATGTGGATCTTTCTGAATTGGGTAAGAACCAGTCGTACCCTTGAGAATAGTAAAATTCAGGAGGGGGGACTTAAGACACATACCAAAATCATTTTTTAAAAGAGATTATGGGCTATGAGAGTTTGGGAAAAAGAAAGGGTCACTTGGCTAAATTCCCATGCTTTGGAAGGCTTTATAAAAATAGAATTGAAAATAGGTAGGGTTTTGGCATAGAGTAATTCATTGGATGGAGGACATTCCAAACAGAGGTGACAACCATCTAAAAAGGACCTTGACAAGAAAAAAAGTAGAACTTAACATAGCAATAGCAAATAGGCAAATTGGGTACATGAACTGGAGAACGGTTAGAGGATACGTTTGGAAACATCTTTGAGGCCAAAGATTGGATGTTACGGAATCCCAAGCTGCTAGTTAAGATTTTATTTTATATGGGGGGGGGGGGGGGGAGGCGGGCAGGGTGTAATTTGGAGTTTTGTTCAGGCATATGAATAATTATAACCTTTTATCAAGATTAAATTCACAATGTGTGATAAAGTGAATTAGAAAGGAAAGATAATAGAGAGAGGCTAACTAGTCAAGAGGCCATCGCATCAATGTAGGTAAGAGATAGTAAGACCCCAACCAAGAAAATCGTCATGCTTGTAGAAAGGAGGTTGTCAATCTTCGGGTTAAGATAGAAATAGGATTGAGAGAATTTGGCCTACAAAGGATCCAGAGGAGTCAAGGAGCTAAGGTTTCACTCTTGAATAACTTAGGAATTAATTTAAGGAACTTGGGGTAGAAGCAGGCTTGAGAGAGAAAATGTGAGTCCAGCTGAATTTATGATAGAGCATCTTGAGATCAAGAGCTAGATGATGACTAGAGACAAAGATGGAGAGTCATCTGCATAGATATCACCATTGAAATTATGGAAGTACTAGATGTTGATGGGCGTTATTCAATATCTTTTCTTGACTGTGATGCCAGCTATACAGGTATTTTCCTGGGCTTTGTTGATAAGCTTCCCTCTGTGACCATGTCTTTGTCCCTACAACCTACACCCATCTCTACTGAGCTGTATTTCACCACTGACATGAGTTATTGAAGCCTAATCCAACATCTGCTACTCACTGCATGTTCTGACCTCCTTAGTATTTATCATGTTCTCAATTCATTAAGTCCATGAGCTGCAGTTCCCATGTTGATAAAACTTAGAAATGCCTATCAAAACATTTTCCAGAGAAAAAGGCCTCAGGCTTTTGTTTGTTTCTTTAGATTTGTGAATTAACTCTTTCAGAAAAACCCGTGGGTTAAGGATCTGAAAGCATTGTTTAAATATAAGCAGTGTGCATTTTAATAATGCATTTCCAAAGAACATTCCAGGAAAATTTCAATGCCAAGAAAACATGAGAAATTCCTTCCTGTATATATCACATTTTTCCTGCTTTTTACTCCTCCAGAAGACCTCATATAGATCACGCAGGTGTTTCTTTAATATTCAGAGATTTGTGAAGATAAGATGATAAAATGATACAAGGCCAGGCTTTAAAACTTTGCAGTTACATGATGTTTGATAAACCATGTGAGTTTTCTAAGAGGTACCTTAATAATAGGAGAATTCAATGAGGTTCAGAATCATTCTCTGAAAGCTATGAACAACTAAGAAATATAAAGTATTGTAACATTGGATAAAGGTTTAATAAAGAAAAATTATTCACCATAATCTAGAATACTAGAAGTGGCACCTAACATAGTAACTTTACATGTATTTTTATAATTAGTTGATTAATGCTTATAATCAGTATCAGATTGCTAGTTATATGATGAAGAGTCTATGTCAGCATTTGCTCATCATGGCATCAGTAGCTAGTACTGCATTTACCATACATACAGTAGATGCCAGTAAAAATTTTTGAATGTATAATTGAATACTTTGTAGCTTAAATGTCTTAATCAGTATAATAAAATGTATAACTTAGATGCATTATTAAAATGCACACTTTGTTTGGATACAATTTATGGATGAAAATTGATGGTAGCAAAATGAGAAAAGACAGAGATGATTGAAAACATTGTAGCCCTAACCCTGTTTTCCTTTGGTCCTACAGCTAGAATAAACCAGTACTGACTCAATTTGCTACTAAATAGTCTTTCTTGTGTTATATGTTATATTCCCTTTGCTTTGTTCTTTCTGTGCTTCTATTGAGATATATGTTCTTCAAAGAGCAAACAACACTCATGCTTCATCCTCTTTCCTATTATTCCTTGAAGTTCTGTCTTTATCTATGGACTGCTGTTGAATTTGCTCTTAAGGAGGTTCACCAGCAGCTTTAGAGAACTTTTCCCTTAACTGTGCTAATGACTTTCTTTCTTAAGTCTCATTTCCTTTGGATTTTATAATTTTCCTCTCTTTTAAGCTCTCTTTGTCAGATACACTCTTTGGCCCCATCTACAACTCCTCAAACAGAGAGATGCTCTGTAAGTCTTCAACCTCTTTTAAGTTTTTCTATATATTCATTTAGGGTTGGGGATTTTTTTGTTGTTGTTGGTTTTTATTGTTTTGTTTATTGTTTGTTTTACCTTCCTTCACCTATATGGATCAGGTTTCCATAGCCACTTGGACATTTTGACATGGGTATATTCATAATATCCCAAACATAGTTTATCCAAAATGTTTCCCAAACTGAATTTATTCAAAGGTGAATCATTCTTATATTTATCCATATTATTCTTATTTTTGTCCAAAGTTAAAACTATCAATTTCTTTCATTTTCTACCCCCCCCAGTTTAAAACTTACAGTTTATCTAAAGCTGATCAACTTCTTATATTTTTTCATTCTCACCCCCCATACTGATAAACTCAGTTTATCCAAAGCTGAGTCTGTAGTTTCTTACATTTTTCCACTCCCACCCCTCATACCATCTGTCTATACCATTGAACTTTAAAACTACCATTTAGCAATCATATTTGACTCTTTAAATCAATCTCTCACTGGAGTGCCCAGGTGACTCAGTCAATTAAGCCTCTGACTCTGGGTTTTGGCTCAGGTCATGATCTCAGGGTCATGAGATTGAGCCCTGCACTGGGTTCCATGCTCAGCAGGGAGTCTGCTTGAGATTCTCTCTCCCTCTGCCCCTCCCTCCCTCCTGTCTAAAATAAATAAATAAATCTTCAAAAAAAAAATCTGTGTGTGTGTGTGTGTCTCTCTCTTTCTCTTTCTGCCTCTCCCCTCTTTCTCTCCCTCTTTCTCACTTCCCACACCTGATAAGACTTCTCAGTTTTACTTACTAGTGCCCATTATGTCACTCCCACTTTTCTGCTCCAGCCATCACAGCCCGGGTTCCATTTGGCTTCATTATATTAAATCTGTCCTGATATGTCACTTCTCTGTCATGTGATACACTACTACCAAAATTATCTTTCTAGAATTCACATCTGCATATATCACCCCTCTCTCTTCTCAGTTTCTAAAGTGAAAGGCCTTTTCTGACATTCATGATCTTTTATTTATTTATTTATTTTTAGTTTTTTTTTTTTTTTTTTTTTTTTTTTTTTTTTTATTCATGAGAGAGAGAGAGAGGCAGAGACACAGGCAGAGGGAGAAGCAGGCTCTATGCAGGGAGCCCAATGTGAGACTTGATCCAGGGACTCCAGGATCACGCCCTGGGCGGAAGGCAGGCACTAAACTGCTGAGCCACCCAAGGATCCCCCATTCATAATATTTTAAAATAAGGATCCAAGCTGTCTTGCAAATCTTTTTTTTTTTTAATTTGTAAATGATATGATGTATGATTCACATACCATGAAATTCACGTATTTAGAGTATACAGTTCAATCCCAGTTTTTAATATTTTCACAGAATTGGCAATTATCACCACAACCAATTTTAGACATGTTTAACACTTCAGAAAAGAAGCCCAATATCTTTATTGGTCATTCCTGCCTGCCTGATTTCCCTCATCCCAACCCCATCTATAGAGGACCTTTGTAGCTATTTACCTTCTATCTCTGTGTAGATAGATATTTCTGTTGTGGACTTTTTATATAAATTGAATCCTTCATTATGTGGTTTTCTTTCACTTATCATAATGTTTTTAAGGCTCACCCATATTATAGCATGTATAAGTACTTCATTTTATTGCAAAAAAAATTCATTGTATCTATTCATTAGTTATCAGTCTCCATTTGCACTATTTTTTCCTCTTGCCATATGTTGTTCTCTTATTTTTACATCTTAGAGTCCTTTTCCTCAACTTACTTGAGTTCTTTGTACTGGAAAGGTGTATTGGTTCTTTAAATTTCTTAATTTCTAGTAGGTTTTATGACTGTTCTTTGCTCTTCCTTAGTTGTTATATTCCTAGAATTACCTTTTTTCCATTAATAATTCCATTCAATAGAAATGTATTAGATTTACTGTTTTAGTATTTTGAAATAGACATGTAGGGGATATACATTACCATTATTTCTCTCTCTCTCTC
This sequence comes from Canis lupus familiaris, assembly GCF_011100685.1. Taxonomy (NCBI): domain Eukaryota; kingdom Metazoa; phylum Chordata; class Mammalia; order Carnivora; family Canidae; genus Canis; species Canis lupus. The sequence goes on along the minus strand of NC_049245.1, from coordinate 15,201,195 downwards.
TCTCTCTCTCTCTGTATATAATACATAGTACTTAGTTTATAGTGCATATATATGTATATATATATATATATACACACAGTTGTAGTATTATACATATAATATACTATATATTAACTGCATAGCATAGTAAATACATACTATATAATAGTACATATTATGCAAAAAATGATATATATGCTATATATGGTATCCATGATGTCAATGTTTAAGCCTGCAATCATACACATATGGTCATTATGCTTATATAATTGATTCAATCATCTTTATTTATACATGGAACAACATTATTATTGTCATCCTTGATGGCAGATTATCTGCATCAGTTATTTGGAATTCCTTTGCACAAAGATTTTTCTAGTCTCTCTATTTATTTAGATCAATATGGATATGTAGATATTGATTTTATATTTTGGATTATAATTTGATACTGTTTTGTTTTGTTTTTGTTCAAATTGTTCCAGCATTGGCCATTGATGGCTCTTTCAGACGATGTCTGTGCCCTTTGACATTTCCCATCTTTCTTTTTTATTTTTCTTACTTGATCTGAGTAAAACAAGATAAAAACTGGAAAAAAATATAGATATCTCTAACTCTAATCCAGTACCAATGAATCATTCTATCCTCTCCATTGCCTTGCTCAAATGTAACCTCCCACTCTAACAAACCTGTAGTGACAGAACATTATTCAATTCCTGTGCATATGAAATGCATAGTGGCCTCAAAAATTTTATCCCATACCCCCTTGAGAAATAACTTTTGCCAAATAGAGTTTTATAGTCTCACATACAGAATATGTTCCACTGATTGTTGGAGTGGCAACCCAAAATAAAACTTAGTCTTCAGCATTCTATAAATCTAAAAGAACAAGTCCTTCAAGCAGCTCTAGGCTATAATATCCTGGACCTATTTCTTTTAAAGGGAAAAAATGTAATTCACAAAAGTTTTATAAAGGACATAAAAGGCATCAGAGGTAGACAAGATCCTGGAAAAAAAAAAAGGAGTACTTTCTAAGCAGTGCCAGCAGCTGCCAGTACACATGCAAGACCTATTTTGTTAAATCATTCATGAATTTAGAGTGTTTCACTATGGTTCCTCCTAATCTGAAAGACAGACACCACATAGAGTTTCAGAGCCTTATGAAACCAGAAATGTGGGGGTGCTGGGGTGGCTCAATTGGAGCATCTGCCTTTGGCTCAGGTCATGATCTCAGAGTTCTGAGATCAAGACCCGCATCAGACTCCCTGCTTAGTGGGGATCCTGCTTCCCTCTCTCATCCCTGCTTGTGCTCTCTCATTATCTCTATCGCTCTCTCTCTCTCTTTCAGAAATAAAGAAATAAAATATTTAAAAACAACAACAGAAATGTGCAACAAGCCCAGGGGGGTTGAGTTTTGGCCCATTTCCTCTTTTTAGGAAAGCTGTACAGATATGACAGTACATCAGGGGCTGCAGGACCAGGGAGAAGAGGGGAGCTGGCTGCACCACTGAAAGGGGTTTAGCTAAAGTCCTAGTGATCCAACAGCTATTTTTGATAGATCTTCCCAGGAAAGATACCCATTCAAAATAATTGGCAGGTTTTTTTTTTAAGCAAATGACATCCTATTTCTTTAATTTCTTATTAAAAATATGTTACTTCTGCTAAGAAGGAAACCAAAATTGCCCTATGTGAGAATACATCATTGTTTTTTATCTCTCAAGTCCCTTATTATATTTTTCTCTACATTCAATTACATATGGTCTATAGTATAGTTTTTTGTTTATAATGTTGCATCTTTTCCTGTCCAGTCTGTATAGGTATGCTCTTTGAGGATGAGGACTTGGTCTCCTTGTTAGAATGCTTATTGTATAGTAGATGGTGAATGAATATTGAATGGAAATTCAATAACATCATAGGAAAGAATGATTCAACATTATAGCTTTTAATTCACAGATTTCTCCCCTGAAAGTGAATGATTTCCTTGAGTTTATTTAGATAAATGGCTTTTAACCATGAACATTCGTACTCATAAAAGCAGATTTTCAAGAGGTAGTTTGAGGAATGATAGTGCCTTTTGAATCTCGGGAAGCTAATTTATTCACGCTTCTTACAAGCTTTCTTTTTAATATCATAGGATTCTTCATTATATTGCTGGAAGTTTGGTATATTATTTAGTTCCTGCTGTCAAATAGTGGATTAGCAGTATCAGAGTCCATGTGAGGAGATTAAAAAATTTAGATTCATACACCCAAAGTTTTGGATGCAGCAGAGTTGAAGTTTAGCTTGGAAATCTGTCACTTTAAGACACTTTCCCAAGGGTTTCTGATTGGAGACCCTGCCTCCCCTTCTGGACTGGGTGGTTAAAAACTCTCAAGAAAGAGAGCTAGTGCAAGAAATTAGTACTGAATCGAAAGTCATCTTCCACGTGTGTATTACATCAAAAGTCTGTTTATTTCCGAACTCCCCTGGAGATCGAGCTGGGTTTGCCTAATTACTGGTAGCAGCACCAGGCTGTATGGAAGCACAGACTGGCTGAAAAGCAAAATTTGCATTTGGAAACCATATTAACAACACAGGTCAAAGAGAAAGCCAGTTTCAACACAGATGAGTGATAAGCTTTCCATACCATAGAATTATCAGGACTTCTCCTTTATCAGTTAACAAAACTGCCTGGCCAGTTCTTAATATCAAGTAGATCTGGCGTTTCCAGCATTTGGGGAAAGTGATTTTCTGTCTCTTACAGTCTACCTGTATGTCTTGTGAAGCACAAACCAGTATTAAGAAACAGGCTTCTCTGACAAGCTCTGAGCCTCAGGGAACAGCGCCATCTGCTGTTTACCTGGGACATAGATTACATGAAAACGGTTGAGTTAAGTATTTGGGAAAGTGGCAGACGTTAATTATATATTTCCTGGCTTTCTTACCACTGCTGCTTATAACACGCTGCTGCCAAGCGCCGGGCGTTCTTTCAGCTCATTGTCTGCAATGAGCCGGTATTAATTGGTGGGTGTTTTTGTTACTTAAGGGTGCACACCTCTCTGAGTGCCTTGGCTTTCACTAATTTGTATTTCAATATATTTGTAAGCCTCAGGTAGATAACTCTGCCTATAGGTGCTCATTCATGATCTAGGGAAGCTCAGCACTCGGGAGTATCAAGAGTCGGAGTTATCAGGCAAGGCACAGCACCTTTGCCCACAGCACCTCTGCTGATTTATGGACAATATTCTGAAGAGTTGGCCTACAATGGGGGGAGTGGGTAATTTCATTTCCTACATAGTTTTTCTTTAGGACCCAACAATAGCAGTCCACAGTTAGTGCTGCAATACTTGAAGATCCCGTATGTGCCATTTCCTGCTGGAACAGGTCTAGCAGGGCAAAGCGGACCCCAGGGAAGCCCAATTTTGGTCAAGTCCTTTAAGAAACTATGTGCTATTTCCCCCCCCCCCCTTGGTAGTTTATTTGTGTGTTTGTTTTAATGTTAGGGCCTGTCCCTTATGATACCTTCCCCAGGACCAGGAAAGGGAAATGTTAAAAAGCAATACCATGCACACGGTGTGTGTGTGTGTGTGTGTGTGTGTGTGTGTGTGTGTTCTAAACCAGGCCTTTGAAAGATAAACATTTGATGTAGGGAAATGTTGAAAGTAAGAAAGTCATAAGCAGGTTTCATTACATTTTTCTAAAAATATTTGGCTTTCAAAATCAAACCCACTTAAAGTTTTCCTCCTTTTATTTTCTTTTCTTAGTCATTTCGACATATTGTAGGGGGTTCCACTGTGTCATAATAATGTTATTTTTATACAAGTTTTAATAGTGAAAATAAAGTCAGTGGACCCCACTGCCCTCCATACAGCTGAAAGTGCAATTCTCTGCCCAATTCTTCCCACACTCATGAAAAAATACCAGGCTTAAAATTAAAGTTCAGCACTTAAGCTCTTGTGAGGTCCTGTAATATTTGATCACTGTTAAAGAAAAAAAAATCTATGGCATATATTACAAATACTAGTGGGGAATAAGTGCAGATGGGACTAATCAGACTTTTCCATTTTGATTTTACCATTTTCAAAATAAAGCATTTTATTTTTGAACTAAGTTTATTTTTTTCTGTGTTCAGAGTGTATAATCCAATTTTCACTGCTGCAAGAACAGAAGTGGCATAAACACAGTCCTATGAACTCTATTTCTAGACTAGCACAACTTTAGTCACTGAATTCCAGGTGCTTCAACTTAAAAGTTGGCTAGTTTAAGTGAATCAAATTTGATATTATTGTAATAATGATTATTAATGACAGCTAATGCATTGTGAACATTTTTGACCATGTTTTTCATATGTTATGTGCGATAATCAATTTAATCCTAAAACAACCTCATGATTTAGGTACTGTTACTTCTCCAGTGATGACAGAGAGAAGCTAAGTACTTTGCCTAGAGTGCATGTATCTAGTAAATGGTGGAAGAGAGAGAGAGAGAGAGAGAAATATACAGATATAGATATGCAGGGATAAGGCTGGGATGAGATCCCTTTGCACGCCCTGAGGATACTGCTTTAAATTTTGCCCCTGAGATGTTCCATCCATATCAACCTGGTCATGGTCCTGAGGCATCTATCAATATCTATCTACCAATCATCTATCTATCTATTTACCTACACAGACAGGTATAGATACATATGTGAGTATGTGTGTGTATTTAGAGAAAGACAGCAAGAGAGAGATAATTAATATGGAGAGGGTAAATAATACGGACAATATTAATTTGCTCTTCTCTTTTGTCTTTCTGCCTGTGAGGTACTTCTTCACTAGCTTCTTGATTACTCATGATCAGATTTGGCTCTTGCTGTCCAAGAACTTTCAATTTCATAAGCTAAGTAACACACACACACACACACACACACACACGCTAATGGCTTTAAAACGCTCAGTGCTAGAAAATGTTCCCTTTAGTAGTATTTGAGAACTGGAGCAAGTTCTTCCATGCTGGGGTGTGGAGGAAAGAGGAGAGGTTTTGGTAGCAGAGATAGCATCATGAACCATTCAGGAGGTGGAAGTAGAAGAACATTTCACCAAGATGGATGAGCCCATGGAACTCTGCGCAGGGAGCAGAGGGGTATGTATAAAATATAGAAACCCCATCCCATATGTTCTCCCACTTCTCACCATTACCTGTCTTTGCAACTTAGATGAGTTACCTGTAACAAGGTTTCTCTCTCCTTTCCTTCAGCATGAGTTACTTTCAACAGGACTAGTAATAAACCACAACATTCAAGTGTTTCAGCTCTGGAGAGATACAGCCTACTGTACGGTTCCCACTGCCACTGCGTAGCTGCTTGCATTTAAGGGAAGATGAAAAAGTAAGAAAGGAGAAGGAGTAGATCTTTGCAGCAAACAAGGAAACAGAGAATTTTAAAGGAGGTGGGACAGAAGCAGAGACCCACTAACAGTCTTAAATGCTACAAGGAGGCCAAGAAAGAAAATGGCTAAGACCTTTCCTATATCAGATTATTTAGTATGTGAGCACCATGTGTGATTTTAATTTTCCTGGTAATCACATCAAAAAGACACAGGTAAAGTTAGGTTTAAAAATAAATTTCATTTGGGGCACCTGGGTGGCTCAGTTGGTTAAACATCTGACTCTTGATTTAGGCTCAGGTCATGATCTCAGGATCATGGAATTGAGCCCTGCAACAGGCCCCATGCTCAGGGAAAGTCTGCTTTGGATTCTGTCTCTGCCTTTCCCCCTCTGCTCGTTCTCTCTCTCTCTCTCTCTCTCTCATAAATAAATAAATAAATAAATAAATAAATAAATAAATAAATAAATCTTTAAAAAATAATAAATAAATTTCACTTAGCCCAATATATAGTAAAAAATCATTTAATATGTCATTGGTATAAAGATTTATATTTTACATTCTTGATTTCATGCTGTCTTTTAAGTTCAGCATGTATTTTAAACTCACAACACATCCCAATTCAAATGAACCCCATATCAAGTAATCAGTCGTTCCTGTGGTTCATGGCTACTGATTTGGATGGCACAGATTTAGCCAATAGTAAGAAAGTGTAGGTAGAGAAGTGGGACCAGAAGTCAAGTTCTAAAGATTTAGGATGGAGTGGCTGGTGTGGACCCAGGAGCATGAGAGCACTAGAGCTTGGACACTTGGAGGGTAAAGAACTGAGACCATTTTTTTAAAATTCGTGCTTTAAGGTAACTGAGATGAGGATATGTTTCATGGAAAGAGTCAACAAATGAAGAATGAGAACTTGGAGATGTAAGGGAAGAGTTACAAAGCAAGCATTTCACCCCGAGGGCGAAGCCTAGAGGGCCTGGGACCATGATAGTCAGCGTTCTGTTGTGTTGGTGAACAGACACTAACTTCCAAGGGTCCAGTTTGGCTGTAATGCAGACTGTTTATCACCTCTTGTCTTCAACTGGCCTGGTGCCCACACAAGTTAACTAGATGTCTTCCTGGAGGAGTTAATGTTTGCACCTCTTAAGGACACTGGTGGACAAATCAGTCTTTTCTACGATACTGGAGGAGAATTGGATATAAATGTACATACAGATTTTCTTCTCAAAACCCGATGTTTTAGTGGAAATTTCCTGTTCTCATGAACTGCTAGGTTCATTTGTCATTCATTAACCTATTCACTCTACAATGTAAAATATTTATTGAACTTATACTAATTTTTTCTTGAAACTTCCAGTCAGTGCATTCACAAACTTTCTTTGAGCCCACTCACTCTCCTTTTTCATGATTAGGACCAATGTAAGGCAAATATTTTACATGGGTGAAATTGATTTGGGGCATTTTTTCCATCTTGCTTTATGCACTCTCTGTTTTCTAATGCTGACTTATCCTTTTTTGACCTTGCCCTAAGAACCACATCAACTAAACACAATGGTTGGCCACCACCATTAACACTGCCCCCATCATCTTTCCTACCACAATTTTCACCACCGTCAACAACAATTAAACTTCTGTTTCTATTCTAAACTACTACTTATTAGAAAAAAAACATAGAGGAAATCAATATAAATATTTCAAAGATTTGATGCCCTTATCTTTTCCAGAAGCGTTGACATTATAAAAAGAGAATGGTTATTAACACAAATGAATCTCTAGTTCTTGCAAAGTAAAGTGAGTGACAAAGGCTTCTTCTCCAAAATTTATTGATAGAACCAAGGTGAATGAATACATTTTATATCAAATACCCATATACCTACCACCTAGAATCCTCAAATATTTTCTTGTTATATTGCTTTCTCATGTATCTATCCATTTATTATCTCTCTATTCTTTAATTAACCCATATTATTTGTTCACATATTTCAAAGTAAATTGCTTTATGAAGACATCAGAATATTTTCCCTAAAACTTTAGCAAGGACATTAGCTAGACTTTGCTATTTCCTTTGAGATAAAGTTGAAATGTGGTGCAGTGGATGGAATCAATGCAAACAGCCATGTAACCCACACTTCCATCAAGGTGAACATTACCACCATCCTAGAAAATTCTCTAGAGCAATCACTCTTCTGATTTTTTCCTACCATAGATTTGTTCTAGAATTTTATATAAATTAGGCTTCTTTCACCCAAAGTAAGGTTTTTGAGATTCAAATAATATTGTATATTTTAGATGGAAGAGCTCCCAATTCTGCCAGTGATAACATCCCTGTTCCGGAGTTTGCTCCTAGAGGAGCTTACAACTCCTCCCCAAGGTCTCCCTGCTTCTCTCCCTATCTTCTTCTCAGTCTGCATATGCTTTGTTTTTTACTTACAAATCAAATTTGTTTTCAGGTTCTAAAGGTTGTTGTTGCTTTTATTTTGGATTTCTATAGGGCTTGCATAACATTAGGATATTCATATAACAGAGAGAATGATTTTTTTTTATTCTGTGTCATTTAATTAGTGTTAGTAGTTTTCGCTTTTTGGATAATTCCATTTAACATATATAAAGATAATATGGAAAGTGACTTAGAAAGAAAGGACACATGTGATAAAACTGTGACCTGATGATGTGAACTCACTTGATGCTGGGAGCATTAGGCATCTGATGATGGTTTGGTTTCCCCATGAGCAGAGCAGCAGTATGTGCCCTCTCAAAATCAAATAAGTTGTCACTTGTCTGTGGTCCGAACTGACACTTGTCTGTGTCAAGATCTTGGGGTAATGGGTGCTGCCAAGCTCCTATGTAGGTATGTAAGTATGGCAAGGAGCCATTCCTCCCTGCTGACATGTTTTAGGGAAGGGCCAGGGGAGTCATGCTGTCAGCCTAGTATTGTGGCAAATGTCTGTTCTCAATGGCAAGAGATTATTTCTCACATTATAGACCACCAATGTCTTCATGATGCTCTAACTCTCTTACATTGTGTTAGGCCACCTTATCAAAAAAAGCAAGTCTTTCCAGATTGACTAAGAGGAAATTTGGGGCAAGCAACTATTAGGAAACTTAACCTGTGGTCTCAAGAAGTGAAGATAAAAAGTATCAGCAAGAATATTTGGGACCTGTAAGCCTGATATTTTCTTGAACATCTTGTTTTCTATTGAATCAAATTATCATGGATCCAAGATTATATTTTGCAAAAGGACTTAGGGACATATTTTAAATGTTATATGTGTACATATGCTTATAGATTTTCATTTTTTTCTTCTTATAATTTGTTGGCATGAAATAAAAGATTATCATAAGAATATCTTTCATTTGAGGTAAAAGCAAGTGTCTTTGGTTTCTTTCTTGATCTCCTCTGTTCAGATCAGACAGTTTCACAGGAGTGAAATCATAGCTTGATTAGTCATATCTTAACATTAGAAATGGCCATGCCCCTGTGGGTGGCTAGAAAGAATGGAGGTTATGCTTAAAGCCTAAACCTCAGACCTGTGGGTATTTTCTCCTCCACGTTTAAAAAAATACCAGAAAGGAAAGGTTTAACTCACTCGTTATTTTGAGAAAATCAAGTTCCATAAATACATTTAATTGCTCACTCATAAATTTATATTTCCCCTTCCCTCACTGCATAATTGGTTTCCTGCATTCAGTTTAGCTCCATGCTTCATGTTTTCATAGGAGTTTTATTCCTGATATTTGTCTGGTCAAGCTATTCTTCTGCTGAAAGAGCTGGTGGCTTTTCATTGCCTGAAGGATGAAATCCAAAATTCTTAGTGTGGCATTCAAGGATTTTCAAAAGCTGGTTCCAAACTGTTTTTCTAGCTTTACCTTCCCCTGGGATTCCTTCCCAATTTCCTCCCTTTTTCTTTTTTTTTTTAATTTATTTATTTATTTATTTATGATAGTCACAGAGAGAGAGAGAGAGAGGCAGAGACACAGGCAGAGGGAGAAGCAGGCTCCATGCACTGGGAGCCCGATGTGGGATTCGATCCCGGGTCTCCAGGATCGCGCCCCGGGCCAAAGGCAGGCGCCAAACCACTGCGCCACCCAGGGATCCCTTTCCTCCCTTTTTCTTTTCAGTTCCCACAATTCTTGCTTTCTTTGCTTACCCTATGTGCATAAAATTTTGGGAAATGGGGAGGTACAATTTTATATCACATAGGTGCCTGTCCATCTATTGCACCGTGATTCCTTTGTCAGAAGATAATCTCTAATCCACCACCCCCTGACTTGTTTTATTAGGCTTTAAAAAAATTCTAGTAAAATATACATAACATAAAATTTACCACTTTAACCATTTTCAAATGTACAGTTAAGTGACTTTAAATACATTCACATTGTTGTACAGCCATCCCCACCATCCATCTCTGGAATTTTGCATTAATTTTGTTTATTCATTTATCTGTCAACAGTCATTAAGCTTCCATGTTAGGGCTATTATGAATAATACTATTATGCACATTGGTGTGCAAATATTTGAATCTCTCCTATCAATTCTTTTGTGTATATATCCAGAGTGGAATTGCTGGGTCAGATGGCCCATCTATGCTTAATTTTTTGAAAAACTGCCATACTGTTTCTACAATGGCTGTTTCTACATACTGTTTCTATAATTTTACCTTCCTGCTCAAAACAAATTTCTTCACATTAATGCCGGCACTTGTTTTCTAGGTTTTTCTAGGTTTTTGTTTTGTTTTGTTTTATAATAGCCATTTTAATGGGTGTCAAATGGCATCTGATTATGGGTTTGATCTGCATTTCCCTAATGATTAGTGATTTAATATGCCTATTGACCATTTGTATATCTTCTTTGAAGAAATGTCCAGTCATGTTTTTCACCATTTTTTTTCGATTGAGTTATTTTTTGTTGTTGAGTTTTAGACTTTTTTTTATAATATATTTATTTTTTATTGGTGTTCAATTTGCCAACATACAGAATAACACCCAGTGCTCATCCCGTCAAGTGCCCCCCTCAGTGCCCGTCCCTCACCCCCACCCCCCGCCCTCCTCCCCTTCCACCACCCCTAGTTCGTTTCTCAGTTAGGAGTCTTTATGTTCTGTCTCCCTTTCTGATATTTCCCACACATTTCTTCTCCCTTCCCTTATATTCCCTTTCACTATTATTTATATTCCCCAAATGAATGAGACCATATAATATGTCCTTGGGATCCCTGGGTGGCGCAGCGGTTTGGCGCCTGCCTTTGGCCCGGGGCGCGATCCTGGAGACTCGGGATCGAATCCCACATCAGGCTCCCGGTGCATGGAGCCTGCTTCTCCCTCTGCCTGTGTCTCTGCCTCTCTCTCTCTCTCTGTGACTATCATAAATAAATAAAAAATTAAAAAAATATATTAATATTTGTCCTTCTCCGATTGGCTTATTTCATTCAACATAATACCCTCCAGTTCCATCCACGTCGAAGCAAACGGTGGGTATTTGTCGTTTCTAATGGCTGAGTAATATTCCATTGTATACATAGACCACATCTTCTTTATCCATTCATCTTTCGATGGACACCGAGGCTCCTTCCACAGGTTGGCTATTGTGAGTTTTAAAGACTTTTGTATACAGTTTGGATATTAATTCCTCATGACATATGTGATTTGCAAATATTCTCTCCCATTCTGTGAGTAGTCTTTTTAATCTGTCGATAATGTCTTTTGAGGCAAAGAAGTTGTAATTTTTATGAAGTCTAATTTATCTATCACTTTTCTTTTGTTGCCCATGCTTTGATGTCATTTCCAAGAAATCACTGCCACATGCTTTGTCCTGAAAATTTTCCTCTATGTTTTCTTCTAAACACTGTATAGTTTTAGACTTTACTCTTAGGTCTTTGTTTGGTTTTCAGTTCATTTTTTTATATGGTGTAAAGTAAGGGTGCAACTTCATTCTTTTGCATGTAGATATCCAGTTTTCCCAAGACCACTGTTGAAAAGATGGTCCTTTCCCCATTAGATAGTCTTGGCATTCTTGCTGAAAATTATTTGATCATATACGCAAGGGTTTATTTATGGGTTTCTTATTCTATTCCATTGGCAATATATCTGCCTTTAAGCATCACAGTTTTGATTGCTATATGTTTATAGTAAATTTTTAAATCAAGAAGTGTCAGTCCTCCAACTTTGTTCTTCTCTTGCAAGATTCTTTTTTTTTTAATTTTTTATTTATTTATGATAGTCACACAGAGAGAAAGAGAGAGAGGGGCAGAGACACAGGCAGAGGGAGAAGCAGGCTCCATGCACCGGGAGCCCGACGTGGGATTCGATCCCGGGTCTCCAGGATCGCACCCTGGGCCAAAGGCAGGTGCCAAACCGCTGCGCCACCCAGGGATCCCTCTTGCAAGATTCTTTTGGCTATTGAGGGATCCTTTGATATTGCACATGAATTTTAGGATGAGTTTTTCTATTTCTGCAAAAAAAAAATTATGTTGAGCTTTTCACAGGGACGAAATTGAATCTGCAGATTGCTTTGTGGAGTACTGACATCTTAATAACATTAAATCTAATTCATGAACATGCAGTGCCTTTTCATTTATTTATGTCTTCTTTAATTTTTTTGGTAATATTTTACAGTTTTCCATGTGTGAATCCTTCACCTCCTTAGTAAGTTAATTCCTAAGTATTTTATTCTTTTTGATGCTATTGCAAATAAATTGTTTTCTTAATTTCATTTTCAGATTGTTCATCATCAGTATAAAAGAATGCACCTGATTTTTGTTTGTTGCTCTTGTATCCTGCTACCTTGCTGAATTTATTTCTTAGTACAATTACTTGTGTATGTGCAATCTTTGGGGTTTCTTACATACAAAATCATGTTGTCTTTGAACAGAGATAATTTTATTTCTCCCATTGCAATTTGAATATCATTTATTTCTTTTCCTTGTCTAATTGTTCTGGCTGTGTTAACTAGAAGTAGTAAAAGTAAGCATCCATGGTTTTTCTTTTTTCTTTTCCTTACATTAGAGGAAAAGCTTTTTTGTCCTTCAACATTGAATAAAATGTTAGCTGTGAGTTTTTCATATATGAGCTGTATTATATTGGGATAGTTTCTTTCTATTTCTAATTTGTTGAACTTTTTTTAATCATAAAAGGATATTGAATTTTTGTCAGTTGCTTCTATATCTTCTGAGATGATCTTATGGTTTTTTCTTACATTCTATTAATGTGATATATTACATTGATTCTTTTTTTTCTATGTTACATCATCCTTACATTACAGGAATAAATTCCACATGATCATGGTGTATAGTTGGTTTCATACACTGTCAAATTAAGTGTTCTAGTATTCTGTTGAGGATGTTTACATCAATATCTACAACACAAATTGGTCTTCAATTTTCTTTCCTTGTACTGTCTTTGTGTGGCTTTGGTATTAGGTTAATGCTGGCCTCACAGAGTGAGTTAGGAATCACTCCCTCCTATTCAAGGTTTGGAGGAGTTTGAGGGGGGGAATTGATGTTGCTTTTCTTTACATAAATGTTAGGTAGGATTCATCAGAGAAGCCATCAAGTCTAGGGCTTTTCTTTGTTGAGAGGTTCTTGATTATTATTCAATCTCCTAACTAGTTATGGGTCTATTCTGATTTTCTGTTTCACTGGGATTCGGTCTTGGTATGTTCCTAGGACTTTGTCCATTTCATTTAGGTTACTCAATGAACTGGTCATTTAGGTTACTCAATGCACTGGCATACAATGTTTCATAGTACTCTCTTATACTCCTTTTTATTTCTATAGATTTTGTAGTACTGTCTTTAGTTTCATTTTTGATTTTAGTAATTGGAGAGAAAACACGATACCTTATAAAAGTATTTGGCCAGATGGAATATTATAAAGGGCCAGAAAGTAAAAAGGGAGAATAAAAACATTTGGCCCTGAAGATTTGTCTGAACCCCAGTGGCTCTCCAAAGTCTATATCCAGGTACATGTCCCAAAATAGTTACCTTTTAACCCACCAAATGAGATGGATCAAAGGCCAGTGTTTTTCATGATTGTGTGTCACTGTGGTCAGCTTTTGTCACCGAAATACTGTGACTTTGAAGTGATGACTTTTTATATCCAGTATATTTCCCTAAGTATTTTGGGGCCAAGGCAAATAGCTGAGACAATCCATGGTGACTGGCTTAATGGTTATTTCTGAAAGAGGGAAAAATGAAGGGGACTTCGTTTTTTTCTTTCCCATTTCCATAAGATTTCCATTTCTGTCTCCTGTTTGTACTTCACAGAGTACTTAGAAGGCATCAGTGAAACTCCCAATAAATACCCAGTATTTTTCTACATCAAAAGTTTCACAACTCAACACTTCAGGAAGTGTGATTTTATTACTTGTTTATACATTTTTCCCTTTTGCCTGAACCAAAGCTGTCTTTTGCCAAATTTAAATGAAATTTGCCCCTCATAGAATTTCAGTTTGATACTGAATTCAGAAGCAAGAAAGACGATGGAAGCACACATTTTAAATGCTACAGAATGTATCTATTTCTTAAAAATGGATATTTCATAGTATTCAAAGCCAGGTATCTAAAACAAATTGCAACACATTTCCTCAAGCAACCACTTAGTGATCACACTAAATGAACTTAGTAATTATGTTTTACATTTTTTTTTTTTTTAATGAGCAATGAGGAATGTGCCTGAATGGTCCAATTTATTGGAAACTTTTCCAGGAAAACTTCCTACCAGCTTCTCCCACTAGAGAACACTTTCTTAAAAAAAAAAAAAAAAAAAAAAAAATCTAAGTTTACTCCTCTCTGCTTCCCTCTCTCTCTCTCTCTCTCAGCTTTTTCAGGTGGTGTAGGGTCTGAGGATCATTTGCACTAATTATTTTTAGTTCCTCCTCACATAACACCTGAAGAGGACATTCTATTTATGGGAACCAAATTACTTAGAAATATTTCCAAGCTCCTTAGCAGAGGTCAGTACACACATTAGCTCGGGGCAAAAGGAATATTCAAGCCCAGGCACCCTTTTTGAATTCACAGCTGGGATTTATGCAGCTCCATGCTGTCAGCCTGGTCCCCTTGGTTACCCTTTACCTTGCTCATAATATCCAGACAGCATGTCAGGACCCATCTCATCTCCACATATCAACAAATGTTTGTGGAGGATCAGCTGTTCCCATGGTACCTGGGCTCAGGGATTTGTATTGGAATGTGCGGTGTTTCCCAGACCCTGGGTTCCCAGCAACTGCCCATATACAATCTTGATTCTCTGCACCTACTGAGTCCTTCTAGGATTTCATGGTGCTGCTCTGACATTTTCACATTTTGAGTCCTAACTCCCTATTACAAGCTACAAGGATTAATGAATTCTTTCCGTGAGTGCACTTGCCTTAATAGGCCATTTGTTCTTACCTGCTTTTTTCTCTGTTAGGGTAATTTTCAAAGAATCTCTAGTTATGACTTTTCCTCATTCTAAATCCATGTGAAAAACTTTCTGAATTGGGCTACTTCCACTGGAGAAAATGTAGAACTTTATCATGGTGGAAATATCCTATATTCTCAGCTGTGTGTTTCATAGCATGTACAAAACCCAAACTGGTGGCCGTGGCTCTAAAATAACAATAGACATAGTATGAAATACTTCTGAATAAAAATAAAATGAAGAATACAACCTGTGTAAGTTAAGTGACATCTAAATAATAAGACATTTGAAACAGACATTTTATGAAAATAATTAAAATGCTTCCCTTAAGTTTAAGGTAATGTTTCTTACATAGTAACTCTCCAACTTTAAAAACTATGTATCTTGTGTGATAGCTCTTCAGTTTAAGTCTTAAATGGAGATTTTAAAAAGAAGAATAAACGAAGAAGAAAACTTGAAAAAAATAAAAGACCAATTTGGACAGAACTAGCTTGAAAACTACAGATAATACAGATTCTTCATTGCTACTCTTGGTAGGATTCCCAGATTTACTAAAAAGAAGGAAACACGCACACACCAACAGCAGTAGCAGCAACAACAACAACAACAACGCCCCCCGGTCCCCGAAAACTGAAATGCCAGTTAAATTTAAGTTTCAGGTAAACAAAGAATAATTTTTTGTAAGTATGTCCCAAATGTGGCATGAAGAGTACCTGATTCAAAATAATTATTTGCTGTTTATCTGAAATTCAGATTTAACTGGGTGTCTTGCATTTTGTCAGCCTTAACCATTAAAAGTTCCAATTCAGTTGATTGTGGGTGGAAGCCCAAATGACTATACTTTTCATACTGTAAGCTCTGTATGGAATTCTAATAAGTCATTAGAAACCACTGGATTATCATTTTAAGACATAACAAACACACACACAATATAACAGAGACATAATGGAACCGAATTCTGTTCTGACAGAGTTATACTGCAAACGAAGAAAAAATTTTATCTTAAGTAAAAGAGAAAGCAAAGGACATCTGAACTTGCCTTTAAATATCCTGGCACAAGTGGGAAAATACTCAGACATTTTTCAAATTATAGTCTGAGCTATAAGCTGGTAGAATTATAATAATAATAATCATGATCAATATTGTTTTGGCTGGTTGGTTTGAATTTTTGTAATGAATTTTTGTTATCAAATATGATTAGTTTAATTGGATATTCTTGTTACCTTTTATGCTTGATATGAAGTACAAGTTATAAGCAAAACCCAAAATATTATATGTATCTATAAGCTTTCAAAAACAGAATTCGGTAAAATACACAATAATAAATCTAAACTGAATTTAAATTAATTAATTAATTAATTAACTTAATTAATTCTTTTACTATACATATAGTGCCTGGTGTGTAGCAGTGCTGGAGGGCAATGATAAGTAAGATAGAACCCAAGCTCTCCAGATGCTGAAATGAATGGTTTAGGGCCACAGCGATTTCCAGCAGGCCTTTAAGTGTCTTATGATAAGCTGATTAACATAGAGCTTTATATGCAAAATACCAGAGTAGTGGGATGCCTGGGTGACTCAGTGGTTGAGTGGCTGCTTTTGGCTCAGGGCGTGATCCCAGGGTTCTGGATTGAGTCCCTGTATTAGGAACCTGCAGGGAGCCTGCTTCTCCCTCTGCCTGTGCTCTGTGTCTCTCATGAATAAATAAATAAAATTTTTAAACATAAATACACGAAGTAGTAGAATACCTGGTTTCACAGAGCTTATAACATAAAAAAAGTGTCTTTACATTTTTAAATATAGCAGCTTCAAGATAAACTTTATTTTTTTTTAATTTTTATTTATTTATGATAGTCACACAGAGAGAGAGAGGCAGAGACACAGGCAGAAGGAGAGGCAGAGACACAGGCAGAGGGAGAAGCAGGCTCCATGCACTGGGAGCCTGACGTGGGATTCGATCCCGGGTCTCCAGGATCACGCCCTGGGCCAAAGGCAGGCGCTAAACCGCTGCACCACCCAGGGATCCCAAGATAAACTTTATAAAGGTGAAATTCCTTTTATGAACCATTGAGGCTGCATGATTTGGTGAGAAGATGACATTAAAGCTCTTTGTACTGATCTGAGTTTATTTAATTAAGAATAAGTTATGGCATTTAGCACTAAGTGATGTTTCTATTGGTCATTGTCATGAGACCTTGTCTGAATTTTTTTTCCCTCTGTTAAAAGTGCCCATTGTAACCAGCCTGGACACGGGAGGCCAGGCTATGTGCCATGAAATAATGCTCATCATTTCACGTGGGGAAATTTCAGGCTTTTTAGTGTAGAAAATCCAGCTCAATTCCCAACTGTTTCATGAAGCCTATTCTGACAGTGACCACCCCCTTTGAGCTCTCATTTTCCAAATGACCACAGCACTCCTCACTGGACCATCTACTGTTCCAGAAATCTCTTCATAATGTTGAGTCTGGTAGTCTGATAGTATTTGGGGAGGAGGGAGTCAAGCAGTATGTCATGAACTTAGGGACTTATTTAAAATTTCCCACAGTGTCTCCAGAAGTAGCCCCTAAGTATTTTATCACTTAGTGGTTTGATCTGAAAGTCACTTTGAAGATCACAACACCAAAGCAAGCAGTGTAGACCGCAAGCATCATTTGTAGCACCTAGGGTATGTCCTGAGAAACAGCCCAATCAAAAGTAAAACTTCACTATGCCAGGATGAGTGAGGATTTAGAGGTAATTATTCTTTCTGGCTGGCTGGAAAATGTCTTTCTGAAAATTATATCTAGTATGATATGAAAGTGGCTGTGCTTAGTATCCTGGTTCATACAAAGAGGACCAATGCAGAGCACCTGCTCTCAGGGATCAGCTAATCCAGGTGAGGAGTTAAGACAAATGTGTACAGAAAATTTAATTAACATAAGAAATAGGCAGCACAGGCACGTTTTTTCTTGCCTCCTAAGGAGAGCTATTAAATATTAGCTTCTCACGGTGCCTGGGTGGCTCAGTCAGTTAAGAGTCTGCCTTGGGCTTAGGTCATGATCTCAGGGTCCCAGGGTCAAGCCCCGCTTCTGGCTCCCTGCTCAGTAGGGAGTCTGCTTTTGCCTCTTAAATAAACAAATAAATAATCTTTATTTTAAATAAATAAATAAATAAATAAATAAATAAATAAATAAACATTAGCTTCTCATTCTCCAGTCTAGTTTATCTTCTAGTCCTAGTAAGTTCAAGATGGTGAATGGAACTGGGTCATTCTCTTGACATGGCTTCTTGTGTCAATAGTAGTAATTATAAGAATATGATTGCAGCCAGTTACGGGGTGCTTAATACTTTCCAGATACTCTTGTAAGAGCTTTTGAAAATTTAAGTTTTAATCCTCCCAACAATCCTGTAAGCTAAGAGCTCTTATCCTCATCTTCCAGAAAAGGAGAAGTTAAGTAACTTGCCCAGGTTTGCAAGCATGAAGTAACTGGTCAAACTGGGTGTTTGCTGAGCAGTAGTTCTGTTCTGCCTTCTTTGCTTCTGCATATCAACTCTTAGGGGCCTTCTCAAAAGTTACATCCCAGAAAATGTTTCCTCTTCTTTTGTCTTTTTATGTTACAAAGTTGAAAAGAAAAACATCTGACTAGTGGATGATTCTTAACAAGAGACACTCTGTCCCTGGTCATTGCAATTTTACATTAATGATGCTGAGAGAATACCTAGTCAAGGCCAGTTCATAAGAGGTGGAAGAAACAGCAAAACCAACATCAATGTCCCCTAGCAGTCTGTGATCAGAAAATGAGGTTGTGTGGGATACCAGAAGAAAGTGCAGTTCCCTGGAGAAATACACTGTCTTCGTAGGTAGGAAAGGGATATTTTTCTGTGAGGAACCAAGGTGATTTCTGTGGAGGAACTATTTCAGTTAACAACAAACAGGGGAAGCAGTGAGCTGTCTCATGCTTTGTAACATCTGTTATAACTGCACCTGCCTCCAAGATTTCCTGGTTCCTATTCCCCAAAGAAAGTCAGTCAGCAGGAAATGAGGCAAGTGCATAATGCTTTTACGGAAAAAGATGGCTTTTAACTTCTTGGGCTTAATTCCTGACAGTGTTACACATCCCCCTTGTTGTTTGTCGTACAAGGTGGCAGTTTGTAAAGCGGAAGATGGGGGAGAAGAATGGGACCTATGCTTGAAAACGGTGGTTAAGGAGCACAGGAATGTCTTGGGTCATTGGTTAATTGGGTGACATCAGTGCATCTGGCCGGTTAGTCCTCACTCTGACTCAGTGGGTCACAGGTGGAAACAAAGCATACCCCTATTCGCCAGAACAATTCAAAGACTCACCACCTTGTTCCTCCTTTCTTTCTCTAATTCAGTCGGTCTCAAACCGTAGAGTGAATCAGAATCACCTGGAAG
Source organism: Canis lupus familiaris (assembly GCF_011100685.1). Lineage (NCBI taxonomy): Eukaryota > Metazoa > Chordata > Mammalia > Carnivora > Canidae > Canis > Canis lupus. The sequence goes on along the minus strand of NC_049245.1, from coordinate 15,182,087 downwards.
CTTGTTAAAACAGATTTCTGGACCTGATGCCCAGAGTTTTCGACTCAGTATGTCTAGTGTGTTGCATGGGAATGTGCAGTCCTGCAAGTTTTACCTGGTGATGCTGATGCTGCTGGTCTGGGATTACATCTGAGAACCATTGCTCTAATTGATTTAAACAGAAATCCTCTAAGCTTATTATTCTATCCTAGGGCCTTTCTCCCATCAGGATTATCCAGTGCCCAGGAATTTCCATCTTTTCTTCCTGTCAGTACCAATGATGAGAACCTGCCTCTCATTTTCCTCTTTATCCTCACCCTAGCACAAGCCCAGCGCAGGCCCAGCCCCAGCAATCCTAACTTAAAGAAAGTGATGAAATTATATTCCAAGGGCCCCAGATAGAAGTTAAGTGGCTGTGGCCTTCCCAAGCTAGTAGAATGGAGTGGGCATTTCCCCCAAAGGCCTCACTACACTGGAGATAGTACCCTAGATCAGCTTTTCTGGAGTCAGACTACTGCAGATGAAATGCAAATAGCTTTATCCATTATTATTTATGACACTTTGGGCAAGTAACCTTTCTCTATTTCATGTGAAAAGTATGGAAGAGTACTGGTGCATCGAAAGTCACTTAATAAGAAGTTATTACAATCAGAAACTCCCTGGATATAGTATATGCAGCATCATTCAAAGAAGTAAGTAAGGGTATAATCTCTATATCTAAAGTACTGTGTTACTATGATTACAGTGTTTACTACATTAATTGCATATATGTTGATCACTATAATGATCCACATTATTTATTCTTACTATTTTATTCAAGGATATTATTTTAGGTATATAATGATTCGGCCTTTACTCAGTGATCATCAAGATAAGTGTACTCTTAATCCCTTTTATCTATTTCACCCATCCCTCCATCTACCTCCTCTTTGTCAACCCCCATTTTGTTCTCTGTGTTTAAGAGTCTAGGGTTGTTGTTTTTTGTTTTTGTCTCTCTTTTTTTCTTTGTTTGTTTCTTAAATTCCACATATGAGTGAAATCATTTGGTATTTGTCTTTCTCTGACTCATTTGATTCACTTAGCATTATACCCTCTAGGTCCATCCATATTGTTGCAAATGTCAAGATTTCATTCTTTTTTATGCTGCGTAATATTCTATGGTGTATGTATACTGGATCTTCTTTATCAATTCATCTGTGGATGGACATTCGAGTTGCTTCCATAATTTGGCTATTGTAAATGACACTGAAATAAACAGGGAGGTGCATATATCTTTTTTAGTGTTTCCATTTTCTTTGGGTAAATATCCAAAAGTAGTGGAATTATTGAGTCATAAAATAACACTATTTTTAGTTTTTTGAGGAAGTTCCATACTGTTTTCCACAGTGGCTGCACCAGTTTGTTCCCACCAGCAATACATGAGAGTTCCTATCTTCTACATCCTCACCAACACTTGTTCTTTCTTGTGTTTTTTATTTTAGCCGTCCTGGCAGGTGTAAGGTGATATCTCATTGTGATTTTGATTTGCATTTTCCTGATGACGAGTGATGTTGAACAACTTTTCATGTGTCTGTTGGCCATCTGTGTGTCTTCTTGGAAAAAATACTGCTCAGGTCTTGGCCCATTTTTTAGTTAGATCATTTGTTTTTATGTGTTGAGTTATATAAGTTCTTTATATGTTTTTTATATTAACCTCTGTACTCTGAAAACTATAAAACATTGATGAAAGAAATTGAAGATGACACAAATAAATTGAACGATTCTCCATGTTCATGATTGGAAGAACCAATATTTTAAAATGTTCATACTACCCAGAGAAATCCACAGATTTAATACAACCCCTATTAAAATACCAAAAACATATTTCAGAGAACTAGAACAAATAACCCTACATTTGAATGGAACCACAGAAGATCCCAAATAGCCAAAGCAGTTTTGAAAAAGAACGAAGCTGGATGTATCTCAAGCCCAGGTTTTAAAATATACTATTGAGATATAGTAATCAAAACAGTATGGTCCTGGCAAAAAAATAGACACATAGATCAGTAGAACAGAAAAGAGAGTCCAGAAATAAACCCATGCATATGTGGTCAATCAATCTGGGAAAGAGGAGGCAAGGATATACAATGGAGAAAGGACAGTCTCTTCAACAAATGGTGTTGGGAAAACTGGACAGCCACATGCAAAAGAATAAAACTGGACCACTTTCTATCACTATACACAAAATCAAACTCAAAATGGATTAAAGACCTAAATATGACCTGAAACTATAATATTCCTGGAAGAAAATATACAGTAATTTCTTTGACATTGGCCAGAACAACTTATAGATATGTCTCCTGAGGCAGGGGAAGCAAAAACAAAATTAAACTATTGGAAATACATCAAAATAAAATGCTTTTACACAGTGAAAAAAAAAACCATTAACAAAACTAAAAGGCAACCTACTGAATGGAAGAAGGTATTTGCAAATGCTATATCTGATAAAGGGTTAATATCCACATCATTTCCTAAAAGTAAAAAAGTAAAATTCTATATGTAAGGTATATACAATATTTTAGTTACTTAAATGTTTGAAAAATAATATTTATTATATTAACAAACTACAGATTGTAAAATATACTACATATATTTACATCTGAAATTATAGCAAATATCAATCATCTTTATTATATTAGATATAAAATATAAAATGTACAATAGCACATAATACATAGTTAAACACATTAGAATAATGTATCCATTGTATTCATGTTGAAATATGCAAGGTGCACATAAATAAAATATTACATCTAGGGATGCCTCGGTGGCTCAGTGGTTGAGCGCCTGCCTTTGGCCAAGGGTGTGATCCCGGGGTCCTGGGATTGAGTCCCATGTCAGGCTCCCTGGATAGAGCCTGCTTCTCTCTCTGCCTGTGTCTCTGCCTCTTTCTCTGTGTCTCTCATGGATAAATAAATTTTTTAAAAATAAAACATTACATCTGTAATTAATATTAATTTAGGAAAATGTTGAAAAAGTAAAATACATGGAATAATATATAATGTATATTATTAATATCACTTATTATATATAATATGTTATTTACTGTTTCTAAACAGTTGGTTCATTATTCACATTTTAATCCATTCTCTCACATTTGTATTAAATAAAGTTATCATCACCAATCTTGTTGGAAAAACAACTAGAATTAACAAATTCATTAGATAGTGGAAAATGGAAACTACAGCCTTGGAGGTCTTTGGCATATATCCAATGCTTTTCCTTTAGTGCATGTTTTTAAACAAAGAATAGTAATTAACACTATTTTTCACCTCTAAGGCAATATGTTAACTACAAAGGCTTTAAAAATTTGATAATATTTCCTGAGCTCTTTTTGAAGAGAGCAGCATCAGCCTCATAGGGATCATTCATGGGTTTCCAGAATGTCTTGCTCTTCTGTCTCCTCTGTCTTCCACCATGGTTACTGTAGTTCCACTTTTCCAGCTTTCTTGATTTAATCACTGCGATTATTCCCCTCCTACGGAGCAGTGTTCTTCAAAACCCTTCTGTTTCTATGAGGAGTATCTTTCCTGTGAGTTCCATTATCAGAGTCATTTTCTGATGGCCTGTGACAAATTGCAGTATTTAGAATTCAGGGCACCAAACATACAAGAGAAGGAAGATGGGGACAAATTTTTCCTGCTTCAGGCTTCTTTAGGTTCCCACACAAGGGAAGAATCAACACTGATCCTTATTCAGTCAGTCTTATTCTTTAATATTTTACCAAACTGAAAGCTAATGTTATCATCAGTAATATGGCCCTAGTGAGGTGTGTGACTGACAGAAGTTAATCTAAAGGCATGTGCTAATGAATATTGAACTAAAAGCTAATAATCGTACCCTGTGGAAAAAGGCATGTGCACAGAGAAAGTAGTCTATTCTGAATCACTATTCAAAAGACACTGGTTTAAAGTTGGCTCTATTTAAATCTCCAAGCATTTTAAGTGGGCAACCATTTAAAATCAAATACACCGTGGTGATTACAATAATCCCTTCCATTTGTTCAAAGCCTGACTGTATACAAAGGCTTTTCAGGGCATTTTCAGATTTTATCAAGGATGTTCTCTCATTTAAGACTTAGCCTACACCAACCCAATTTTGTAGCAGGTAATTAATAGTCTTATTTTGCTCAAGTAGAAACCAAGGCTCAGACTGAGAAGTCAAGTAATATAAGCTCACACAGATGATAGGTTGTGGATCCGAGACTAAAATCAACCCCTTTGTAGCCAGTGCACTTTCCATACTACTGTGCTCTCTTTAAAGATATTTGGGGTCATGGGATAAATATGTGCTGCCCAAGATCTGCAGAGTCACTATCTCAGTTCTAATTCAAAGAAAAAATTGGGACTGAGCAACTATTGCCAGATATTCTCCTCTCTAGATTTTGATATGCCTTCTACCTGTGTTAATGGACTGAACTGTGTCTTCCCCAAACTTATATGTTAAAATCCCAACCCTTCAGTACCTCAGAATGTTAACAGTATTTGGACATAACTTCTCTAAGTCAAAATGAGGCTGTTAGGGTGGGCCCTAAATCAATTTGATTTGTGTCTTTATAAGAAGAGGCACAGGATACACATGCACAAGGGACATCCATGGTGAAGAGGCAGCAGGGGGTAACCACCCACAAGGCGGGAGAAAGGCCCACAACAGATCCTTCCCCCTTGGGCCTTCAGAGCCAACAAGTCTGCTGGCACCTTGTTCTTGGAATTCCAGCCACCTAGTCTGTGGTGCTTTGTTATGGCAGCCCTACTGAACTAAAGTAAACTAATACAGCACTCAATACAGCCACTTTGAACCCCTACCTGGAAAAAGTAATGAGAGGGCAGCTTTTGGAAACATGTCTGCAGTGAAGCCATTCATTAACATCTTAGCCCCTCTAGAGAGTAGACCTGCCAATCCTCATGAAGATGTTTTACTGCATATTTAAGCTAAAATTTTTCTTTAACCATCTGCAAATGGCATGTACTGAACATTTTTATTTTTTATTGAAATGTCTCACCTGCCTCTTCTTCTCTTTCGTCATTCTTCTCCTTCTCTTCCCTTTTTCCTGTCTTCTCTTCTCTCCCTTCTGTCCTTGCTTATCTGTCCCTCTCTTTTCTTTCTCCTGTCTCCCTTCTCTATGATCTTTCCCACTCTCTCTTCCTTTGTCCTATATTTTCTCCTCTTTCACTCCCCTGCTCATATATTCTTCTGTCCTTACACTAACCCTTCCTCCTACCTCTCAAAACAATTTAAAAAGGACAGATGTTCGATCCTTTTTGCCCCAGTGCAAACAGTCTTCAAACTACATTATACCATGGGTGTTTTCTCTGAATTCAGCAGGCAATTAAGTGAAATAAATTGCTGATTCAACCCCTAGGGGAATGGTTAGGCATCAGGGAATAGATGCAGAGGCATTTCTGGATTGGCACAAGGCTTTTCATGGTCCCAAAGTCATACTACTGAGCAGACATCAACTCTTAACTCTTCAGAAGTCTTCCTGCAGCCACTTTTATTCTAAATATTCTTTGAAGTTCCTGAACTGTTTCAGTTGTAAATATATTTAAAACATTCTGAGTCAGTGGATCTGGGAAAGGAGTAGGCTGCAAGCATTAACTGTGGCAGGAATGACTGAAATGACCAAGGATTCTTGAACTTACTGTTATATGATCAACCTGGAAATAGAAAGCTAAAGACAGAGCATCAAGCACACATCATGTTTGTCTCTTTGTCTCTTCCAAAGCACTTCTTGCCATATTCATGTAGGCATTGCAAAATGGAACAATGAAATCCCAATTGAACAATTGAAATCAATATCACAGATTCCTCCATTCTGTTTGACTCCTTTGTAGGAAACAAATGGTGAAGAGTTTCTCAGCTTGTCATATAACAGCACTCTTAACTCTCCACTTCAGCTTTTTGGATTTCATCTTATATATAGAATAACATACTTATGATCCATTAAAAAGAATTCTTAAATTGCAGGAGAAATGTGGCTTAACACGTCTTCTCTGGCCCAAAGAAAATAATTGGTATCCCAATAAAGTCATTATTAAAAGTAATGGATGGACAAAGCCTGGAAAAATCATTTTTGAAAATTTCCAAACAGGATGAAACAGGAAAATGTCTGGGTTTCACAGTGTTATTTAACAAACACACACTGTCTGCTCAAGGGACCTGCATCTCCTCGTCATGAATTAAACATCATCTCATGGTGCCCCTTCTTGTAACGATGGTAAAATCCATGACTTCCAGGTGTGGTTTCGGGACAGATTTTTTTTTTTTTTTTAAAGAAAACCAGTGAGGATTTCTACACTTTTAAATGGTATTAATTACCAGGTTTTATCTAGAGTGACAAGTGAATAAGAAAAGACAAGGATGTATGAGATTTTTCAGAACACTCTAAGATACCATTGCTACAGGCAAACAGGAGTCTGCTCTTCTGATGGACATAAGCATCTTCCTTCTAAAGGGGGAATTTCAGGTATCAATCCCAGGCAGGGTACAACTGATATCTTCATTGTATGGCAAATATGGACTTTCTATTTGTCAACCATCCCTGAAGAGAGACTACATATAAAACTACATCACTGCAATGCCCACACCACTCTTAGGGTGTCTGTACTCACAACTATTGCTATAAGTCTAGAGAAGTGAGCTTTTTCTATAAAAGATCTTGCAAGAAGCCTCATTTTTATTCTGCCTAAAGCCAAAGTCTAACAGCTTATTAATTAAAAGAAAGAAAGATAGAAAGCTGAAAGAAGAAAGAAAGAAAGAAAGAAAGAAAGAAAGAAAGAAAGAAAGAAAGAAAGAAAGAAAGAAGAGAAAAAGAAAAAGAGGAAATGAAGAAAACATACCTATGTCTTTTCAGAGTGTCAGAGCCAGAGCAATCTTGTACATAGTAATTCACAAGTTGAAATTTATATCTAGTTATCTATAGAGCTATGTTGAATTGTACAGGATACAAATTTTGGAATTGGGTGTTTTGGAAATATGAGTAAAAGAGGTCTATGCACTGGATTATCCTGAGACTACCTGATTCATATATTTGTCCACGTTGCTCTAAGTAGACTTGTTATGGTCTATTGTTTTTCTTGCTTCAATTCTAAAAGTTATGATGGGAAAGAATCATTGCATAATCTGGGGAGGTGTAGAATCATTTCTCGTGGTTATTTCAGCTGTATACACGCTTCTCTATTCACATTCACAGGTCATTGAGCTTTCATTGTATAGTATCTGTAGCACTAAGTCACGTTTGAAAAGTTGAATGTAAGATATTTCTTTTTCAAAGACTTTAACTCCTGACTCCTTTAATATAATCTGAACCTCTGTGCCTCACTTTACTCCTCTGTCAAAAGGCCATATTAGGCTATGTGGTAAATTTAAGTTTCCTCATAATCATTTTGTGAAACTGATCTGTATCAAAGTTACTCTACACTACTCCTCGTATAGGGAGAAAATCTACACAATATAACAAAGAGAACATGAAGTTAATGGTGTCTCTTTTCTAGTTGCTCTGTCATGCAAGGATCTGGATTTGCCTCTTCGGGACTTGTGACATAGAGATAATAGGCAGAAAATAAGTGTGTTTACCAGCCAGCAGATATTTTGAACTTTTTCAAGTGTTTACAAGAATTATAGAAGTAGAGGCTTATTCAGATTAATGACAGTTGCCCAGGAATCCATTATTTAGGTTTTGTGTATTCCAGAGAAATACTATCTAGGCCTTTGTTTATCATTCTTCTCTATAAATTTATGAATATTCAGTCATTTGGAATATTATGGTTTCTAATTCCAAGATGCATATAGGAAAAGTGAGAGGTACACTATAAAAATTTGTATTTTTGTCTATTCTCCCTACATGTCAATATGTTGGATAGATAATATAGACGCTATATATATATGCCATAGAGTCAACTATTACTCCTGGTTAACAGCAACTAAAACTCTTGAGGGAAAATGTTGAAGTACACACAAACAGACTTTGGGACTTATCTGATGGCTTTAGCCTCTATACCCTGATTTCCCAACTTTCTTCATACCCATTGTCTTTGAGCAATTGTGGAGTATGTGAAATATCTGCTTTTGTCTATGTGTAGGATAAAGGGGTAGTTATTTGAGAATAGGATAGGCTAGTTTTTAAATTATAGGCAAATCCTTTCTATTTCTTGGAATTTTTTTCATTAGGATTTTAAATGTATTTTCTGAATCTACTTGCTTCCTCTTGGAGGATCTTTGTCATGATGAAGACAGAAGGATATCCTGGATAGTCAATAAATAGATGATCTTCTAAAACAGAGAATGATTAGAAAGTCCAGATGCAGGTTGTGAATTTGTCAACCAGAATACGGTAAGTCAGTAGAGAGATTCAGCCTTCAGCCTTGGTGCAATAGAAACTAAATAGGAGTTAATTAGGGTTTTAAAGAAGTGGACAGAATAAAGGAAACCCTGGTCAAAGGACTCACTGGGATGTGAATCAGAATAAGGAGATACTAATGTCTAATGTTGTAATCTCTAGAAAGTTATTATAGTAATACAACTGATGAGTAAATGATCACAACACTGAGAAAAAATAGATCTGTAGTAGGTTATTGATAAAATCTATATCAAAAATTAGCTTGTCCAGTGGTTTCCATAATCATCTGGACAGCTTTATTCATATTGTGCACATCTGTGTCTGCCCATTGCTGTCACTGAAAATTCTTGATCTAGGTCATTTTATAAATGAAGAGACAGTGACTCAGAAAGATTAAGTGATTTGCTGTAAATCAAAAGTATTATTCATAAACATACTGGGATCAGCAAAAAGGCTTTTTGTATTGAATCATCTTGGGGAACATTGGGATACCTTTCTTTGATGAGGGAGGTGTTTTTCTTTTATAGTTGTAGAATTGGAGACCCATTCTATTCTTCCTATATCATTTTTAAATCTCAGGAGTTTAGCATTCTTGCCTCCTTTCCTTTCAAAGTGCACCCACATGCCACCCACGTTTGCACATCCACATCACTCAAAAGATAAAAGTTTTGAACTCTGCTTCTACATAGTGAAACACAGTTGTTCTTAATAGCATCTCTTACAGCCTTTGAAAAAGACAACCACCTTTTTTTGTTGAGCTGAATTGGTTGTTTTGTTTCCTTTCCTCTAGCTCTGTTAAACATGTATATTTGTCTTCATATTTTCTGGTTTTGGTTCTTTTTATATTTTCATGAAAAATCCAGTGAATAATTCCTTGTTACCTATATTTAGCAAGCCTCAATTGCTTCCTCCAAACACAGCCTGGCAGAGCTTTGGCCTCAAGCAAACTTCAGGTGGTTTTGGCCAAAACATTAATACTCACCTGAGTGAGTTACAAGCTAAACAGACTGTATTTGGAATCTTAAAGGCCTTATTACAATATTGTCTGGGATTCTAGCTTTGTTCTACTGAGCCTGCAAAAGGACTCCTGAATTGTTACCCATTCATTAAAACATTGTTATTCCGCAAGAGAAAGTGCAGGTGTCACATTGAAGAGCTGCAAAGGGAGCCATTTGGTACTAACAATAGAGGTTTATTACAAATAATTTTATCTTATGGTTAAAAACACATACTTTGATTTTCTAAACCCCTCTAGTGTTTGGCTTCCATTTCTTTTTCTTATACTCTCAAGAAACTACTTCATAATCAGAAGTGAACATATCCATCATCCCTAAAACTTTCCACATGCCCCTTTGTAATTCCTTTCTTCTAGCTCTTTTCCCAAACACTGCGCAAAGCAGTCACTCATCTGTTTTCATTTCTCTACGTTAGTTAGCTTTTCCTAGAATTATATATAAATGGAATCACGTAGTATGTATTATTTTTTTTAATCTTCTTTACTGCCTCATTAGCTTTAACCTTTTTTTTAATTTTAGTGGTTGCTTCAGAGTTTATAGTAATATGTTATAGAATCAGAAGATTCTATACTACTTTAGATATAGTATAAAACTTTTATAATTTGGTTGCACCTGGGTGGCACAGTCAGTTAAACATCCAACTCTTGGTTTCAGCATAGGTCATGATCTCAGGGTCATAATATCAAGCTCCTCATTGGACTCTGCTCTCAGCACAGAGCCTGCTTGAGTTTCTCTCTCCCTCTTCTCCTTCTGCTCATGCTCTCTCTCTCTCTCTTAAATAAATAAATAAATAAATAAATAAATAAATAAATAAATATCTTAAAAATCTTATAGTTTTTCTGTTTCTCCCCTCCAATACTTTATTATCACACATTTTACCTATACATATGTTATAAACCCCACAATACATATTATTTTTGTTTAAACTGTCAGTATCTTTAAAGAGATTTAAATAATAAGAAAAATATATGTTTTCCCATACAGTTACTTATGGTGTTTTTTATTCCCTTGGATAAATCCATATTTTCATCTGTTCTTATTTTCCTTCTGCCTAAAGGACTTCCTTTAACATTTGTTAGAGTATAGATCTGCTGTTGATGAAGTGGTATTTCTGTTTTCCACCATTTTTTGGCAATCGCCACCTGAACCTCTCCTCTGATATGCATTCAAGGTCAACTGAGCAGGCTTTAGATGTTTAGTTCCTTACTATATGTTAGTCTGTATTTCATCATCTTTCTCAGAATTGATTTAGTTATTCAGTTTTCCCTGACTTTTCATATAAATTTTAAAGTCAGAAATTTACAAAAAGGTTTTCTGGAATTTTGATTGATATTGTATTATTGAATCTATAGATCAAATGGGAGAGAGAACATCATGACAATATTGAGTCTTCCAACCCATGAGCAAGTATATCTCTTTGTTTGTCTAGGTTTTCTTTGATTTCTCTCACTAATGTTTTGTAGGTTTTTTTTTTTATACAGAGCTTGTACCTATTTAGATTTATACCTAAGTAATTCAGTTTTAGGTGCTATTGTAAAGGTATTATTATTATTATGTTTCAGATTTCAATTTATCATGCAATGTAGGAAAATACAATTGACTTTTGTAGGTTGTTTTGTAGTTTGACCTTGTATTCTGAGACCAGGTAGAACTCATGTATTAGTTCCAGGAGTATTTTGCGAATCCTTAGGGATTATCTACATAGACAATCATATTATCTCTGAGTAAAGATAGATTTATTTCTTCCTTTCCAACATTTTCTTTTTATGTCTTTTTCTTGCTTTATTGCACCAGCTAGAACATCCATTATGATGTTGAGTAGGAATGGTGGGAGAGGACATCCTTGACTCAATGTAGGGCTTAGGAGAAAACATTTAGTCTTCTACCATTAAATATGATGGTAGCTATAGATTTTGGGTTTTTTGTAGATATTTTGCATTAAGTTAAAGGCATTTGCTCACAAAGAGTTGCAGTTATTAATATATGAGACTATATCATGAATGTATGTTGGATTTTGTTGAAAGGTTTTCTGCATGTACTAATATGGTCATATGGATTTCTCATTTAGTCTAATAATATAGTGAATTACAGTGATTGAATTTTGAATGTTGAACCAGCCTTGCATTCCTGGGATAAATTCTACTTAAATTTGATGCATTATGCTTTTTATATATTGCTGCATTCAATTTTTTAATTTTTGTTATTATTTTTGTGTTAATGTTTATGAGGGATAAGGGTCTATACTATTCTTTCCCTGCAATTCTCTGATTTTAGTATTAGAATAATACTGACCACATAAAATGACTTGAAAAAATTCCCTCTTCTTTTATTTTCTGGAAGAGAATGTATAGGTTGGTATGATTTCTTCCTTAAATGCTTGGTAGAACTCAGTGAAAGTATCTGGGCTTGGAGAATTTTGTTTTGTTTTGTTTTAGCATATTTAAAACTACAAATTAAATTCTCTGGGTGTGTTTGTGTATGTGTGTGTCTCTCTTCAAAAAAGAGAGAGTGATCTGGTGGTGGAGAGGAGCAGAGGGAGAGGGAGAGAGAGAATCTTAAGTAGGCTCCATGCCAGTGCAGAGCCCAATTCAGGGCTCAATCTCATGAACCTGAGATCATGACCTGAGCTGAAATTGAGTCAGACACTTAACCAATTCAGCTACCCAGGCACCCCACAAATTTAATTCTTTTAATAAATATAGGACTCTTCAGTTATCCCACTATCATTGTAGAGTTGTCTGTTTATTCTCTCAGATATCAGTTTTTGCCTCAAGCTCTGTTGTTAGGTGCTTGCATATATAAGATTGTTATGTATCCTTGGAGAATTAATCCCTCTATTATTATGTAATGTTCCTCTTTGTACGGACAATCTTCCTTGTTCTGCCTTGTTTGGAGGGATTAATTCTCCAAGAGATTGTCCTATTGGATAAAAAGGAATCAAAACAACAATAGTAGAAAACAAGATTCATCTATATTCTGTCTACTAAAAATGCACTTTTAAAAATCAATACATGCAAATACTAAGTAGAAAATCAATACATGCAAATATGTGCAAATACTAATATAATAAAATTAAATTATCCAATATGACAATCTCTGTATTTAACAAGTACATTTATAACCACAGGCATTTAAAGTAATTGTTAATATATTTATATTAAAATTTATCATGTGTGTTATCTATCTATTGTATTTCTTCTGTGCATCTTTTTTCTATTGTATCTTTTCTGATTTTTGAAATATTTTTCCTTCAATTTTATCCATACACTTACTATTTATACTTAAAAAGTCTTTTTAGTGCTTCTGCTATAATTTAAAATATACTTTTAAAAATATTTTATTTATTTGTTTATTTGAGAGAGAGAAAGAGAGCTCAAGCAGGGGAAGGGGCAGAGGGAGAGAATCTCAAGCAGACTGTGTGCTGGGTAGAGCTTGATGTGTGATGTTGGGCCCAATCTCATGACCCTAAGATCATGACCTGAGCCAAAATTAAGAGTTGGATGTGTAATTGACTGAGCCACCCAGGGGCCCCATAAAATATGCTTTTTAAAACTATTTGGGTCTGTTTTCAAATAATATGATACCACCTTACATGTAGTAGAAGTACTTGGTAACAGTACATTCCCCGTGTCTCCCTCCCGTCTTTATGCCAGTGTCATGTATCTCACTTCCACATATACTATAAATATGAACACAGTCCATTTTTATAGTTATCACTTTATTTGAAATTTTTAAAGAATATTTTTAAAAGCTTATTTATTTAAGAGAGTAAGAGACAGAGCATGAGCAGAGGGGAGGAAGCAGAGAGAGAGGGAGAAGGAGACTCCCTACTAGCAGGGAGTCAGATGCAGGGCTTGATCAACCAACTGAGGCATATAGGCACCCCTATAGTTATCACTTTAAGTAGACAGGTCTCTTTTAGGGTGGTTAAAATAAGAAAAAAAAATTAAGTTATATTTTACATTCATTTATTCTATTTCCAACACTCTTTTTTTTCTTTTTTAATGTGGATCTAAGTTCCTCACCTTAATCATATTCTTTCTGCCTGAAGAACTTCCTTTACTGTTTGTCATAGAAGAGGTCTATGACAATTAATTTTCTCAGTTTTTGTATGCTAAATAGACAATTATGGGTTGGTGGTTTTTTTCTTCTCTTTTAACACTTTAAAGTTCTCACTTTACTATTTCTTATTTGCATAGTTTCTGTTCAGAAATCTGCTGTAATTCTTCTCCTTGTGCCTATGTAGGTAAAATACCTTTTTCCCTCTGGCTTTCATCAAGAATTTTTCTTTTTCTTTGATTTTCTGTAGCTTGAATATGATATCTCTAGGTTTTGTGTTTGGGATATTTATTCTACTTGAATTTCTGATTTGGTGTCACTTGTTTTTGAAAAATTTCAGCATTATTTCTGTAAATATTTCACTTGCTTTGTTTTCTCTTCTCCTTTTGGCATTCTGGTTATCCACATTATGGCATTTGACATGATCCCTGAGCTCTGTTTCCCACCCACCCCCACCACCACCAACAACGTTTTACCTCTGTGCTTCAACTATTGTAAATTTTATTGCTTTTCCTTCATATTCATTGATTATTTTCTCAGTTCTGTCAAATCTACTAATGAGTTCAGTGAAAGTCTTCTTTTCTGTTATAGTATTTTATGTTTCTAGCATTTCCATTTGATTCTTTTTTATAGTTTCTATCTCTCTGTTGAAAAAAAAACTAATTTTGCATGTTTTCTATCTTTTCATGGGCACTTAAACATATTTAAGTTTGGTTCTGATGAATTATTTTGTAATTTTCAGTTGGAAACTGAATATATTGTACAGAGCAGTAGATGCTGAGGTAAATCTATTTATGTAAATCTATCCAGGGTTGGGCTGTGTTTGAGATTTGTTGTTCCAATGATTCCTAGTGTTGAGGACTTTTGTTGCTATGTGTACCAGAGACTTTGAATTTCTCTATTTAACTTGATTTTGTCTTTCTTCTTGGCTCTTTGTGCTCTTATTCAGTGTCTGTCTTGTGCATCTCTCTCAGCTGAAATGCATTGCTACTGCTATTGGAGGTTTGATAGTATGAGATTTAGGGAAGGAAACCAGTTTTAATGTCTGGTTAAATATGAATGTTTGGTGTCCACAAGTGGGTCTGTTTCTTGGAATGTGGCCTTTTTAAGTGATTCCAACCTTCATCCGGGGACGGAACTTTCTCCTTCACCCTCTATTTTATTCTCTTGGACATCCTTTAGTGTTTTCATTCTATCCATCAAATGTATTCCACCCTATAGCTTAAGTGCCTTTTAAAATTTTGTTTTATTTTGTTTTGTTTTTCAGGTAAGACAGGGAAGGTGGGGATGGAAGAAATTTCCTTCCCTCAGCTGTAATGGTTCAGTCTGCAATATATACCTCTGAGGATTAAACCTTTTGTTCCATCAGGAAGATGGGGTCTGGGAAGATTAAGCAGTGGCTGTTTTCTCTACTCCAGGAAGCACCATGGGAGAGCTTCTCCATGGGAGAGCTTCTCCATGAGAGAGCTTTCTCCATGGTCTCTGATTTTCCCTGTGAGAATCTGGTGGGGTTTCTATAGGAAAAGCTTGCAAAATTATGGAAACACCCCTGATTATGACCCCCAGGGGTTCCAAATTTTTACACTAGACCACTCTTAGCCTCCAGAAATTCATTCATCAAAATCTGTAGTTTAATGTTTTTATCAGCTTATATGGCTTCCTTTGGCTTTTACTCCAAGCAAGCAAATACTTGGGTACCATTTCTCACTACATGTACCTTTTCTTCTAAGTTTCATCAACGGTTCTAGAATCTTTATAGGATCACCATCTGTGCTGAGACTTTGTTTTCTGATGGGTTCATGAAAAGTGATTAATTAGCTGTCTGTCCAGCTTTTTCTTTCTTAAGGATGGGAACTTCTTTTTTTCACTCTATACATGTCTAAGCTAAAAATCAGATATCCATTCCCATAGATGATAATTAAAGTCTTAAAATATTTTCCATCTCCTAGTTATACAACTGTGCATTAGGTTTTTAAAAAATATTTTATTTATTTATTTATTTATTTGACAGAGAGAGAGAGCACAGAAGCAGGAGTGGCAGGCAGAGGGAGAGGGAGAAGCAGGCTCAGGGAGCCTGATGTAGGGCCCCATCCCAGGGTCCTGGGGTCATGATCTGAACTGAAGGCAAATGCTTCACCACTTAACCATCACCCAGGTGCCCCTATGCATTAGTTTTATTTGTTGTTCTGTATAGTTTTTTTTGTTCAAAGATATGTGAAGATATTTGAATTATGAAATCATCATCTATTCATGGACCATTTGCCTTTGTCCAATCCTGAACAATAGGTTTTGATTTACCAGAATTGGAATGATTATCTATGGAATAGTAACTTTTAATGTATAGTTGCTCTGATTCATCTAGACTTATTCTAGTTTGACTTGCCCTCTCAAAGAGAGCTAACTTTAATTGCTTACAATATTCTGAATCTGGCCTGACTAAAACAGAACTCTGTAAGATGGATCCATTTAGGGGCACAAACACCAAATTTACATGGTTAAAATTTAACTCGAATTGGCATTAATAATTGTTACTACTGCCTTTAGAGGTTACTAAGATTTTTAGATGAATGGCTCATAATCTATTGTCATAGTAAGAATTCCATTATTTCTCATTTTTGCAAGTGACCTTTTCAGCTAACTTTTGCTATTTTGTTCTTAATTCTCTGAAATATCGTCTTGTTTTGGGTATGGCATCTTTGGTTGTCAAGATTACTTTATATAACTTCAGTCATACACGATATTAACTAACTCTCATCTACAAACTTGCTAAACATTCCATCAACCTCTCTATAATAATTATTGAGAAAAATTATATAGAATGATATCAAGACAGAACCACAGAAATTTCTTTTTTTTTTTTATTTATTTATTTATGATAGTCACAGAGAGAGAGAGAGAGGCAGAGACACAGGCAGAGGGAGAAGCAGGCTCCATGCACCGGGAGCCTGACGTGGGATTCGATCCCAGGTCTCCAGGATCGCGCCCTGGGCCAAAGGCAGGCGCTAAACCGCTGCGCCACCCAGGGATCCCTGAACCACAGAAATTTCTATCCACATTGTCAGAGAGACATTAATTAATGCCATGTACATTAATTATTAATCTGTCTACAAATCTGTGTAAGTGATTTTGAGATGAGCCCAATTTGAGCCCATTGTATCTTCAATGTATCATGAAGGCTGCTGGATGCATCTTTGATATAATGAAAAAAAATTACCTCTATGCTTTCAGAACCTTATGATTTGTTCTTACCAAATCTATGTTGACTTCAACTGATTACAGTACTCTCTTTTTCCCTCTCTGATTTTTAAAATATTTATTTAAATTCAATTTAAACCTATGAGCATATAATGCAGTATAACAAATTTAACTGATATTTGTGTTATGACTGCTTAGGAAATTTTAATCTTATGTTCATATTATGAATATTTAAATATTGACCTTGAAGCATAATTGTATATAGCTTTGTTCACTGAAATTATTAACATATATCTATTATTTTATTTTTCCACCACCCTCACTACTCCCCCTCCACATTTATATATTCTTATGAATGTATTATTTGGATAAAGGGAACAAAGCAAGGACTTTTACAAATAAAAACAATTGGGCACCTGGGTGGCTTAGTGGTTGGGCCTACCTTCATCTCAGGTCATGATCCCTAAGGTCCTGGGATCAAGTTCCACATCTGGCTCCCCACTCTGTGGGGTGTCTGCTTCTCCCTCTGCCCATGTCTCTGCCTCTCTCTCTGTGTCTCTCATGAATAAAAAAATAAGATATTTTTTAAAAAACTAAAAACAACTAATACTGATCTCTTTTATGAGCTACATTTAGACTTTGGCGATGTTGTCTTTATAGTTCTTTCTTTTCCTTCCTTCTTTCCTTTCTTTCTTCTTTTTTCCCAAATTGTTATGTTCCAAATATTCCAATTGTAATCTCCCTAGCAGCTTAAATAGTCTATGCCTATATTAGGTGGAAAATTTGCCTTTGAGACCCACATCTGCAAGGCAATACAAAATCTTCACTTTGTTGTGTTTGAGACAATTGAAACTCTTAACCTTATATCTACCATACCATGTATCCCCACATTTACCTTCTGCCCCTTTGACTCATTTTCTGTTTATGTGCCTGGTTCCTTTTTCTTCATACTGTCTCAAATGTTTCAAAATGCAATGTTCTCTTTTTGTCCCTCATCTTAGTTTCCACCTTCATAGTTCCCCTGGGTGATCTCATCCATTCTCAATGTCCCAGGATGATAGATGGATTACTAATTTACTTGCTTAGAACAGTATTCTGCTTCCAGACCCATATTTTCAAATGTATCTTGCATGCCCTCAACTATATGCCCCAAACTCATCCATTCCCTTGTTTGTTTATTCATAAAACAATAATTGAGTTGTACTCTGTGCCAGAATTAAGTGCTTGAGATACCTCAGTTTACAGACAAAGGTATTTGCCTTCATAAAAGTTACATTGTATGTGTGTGCATGTATCAGAGAGAGGAGGGGAAGTGAGAGAGACAAAATAAACACTATGCTATAAGGTATTAAGTGTATACTTTAGAGTAAGGTGATGGGGAGTGCCTAGGAGGAGTGTTGACTTACAGCTTTAAATAGACTTATCAGGGTAGGCATTGTTTTGAAGGGTTATTCAAGCAAAATGTTGAAGAGCAGGTCGGAGTTAGGTCTTGCACATCTGGGGAGAAGCATTCAAGTTAGGAGGAATGGTACGCAATGGTTGTATGGCAGATGTGAGCCTGTGTCTTCTAGGACAAGAAAGATAATTGTGCTCTTCAGAGCAGTGTGAATGAGGAGGTGAGAAGGGAAAAGACAGAGGGTTCAGTAGAGGCCACATCCTGCAAGTCCACAAAAACTGTTGTAAATACTTTGGCCATTTTTTTTTTTTTAATGAAAGAAGTCATTGCTGTGTTCTGAGCAAAGGAGTTGCTATTCTGTCTGCTGTGTGTCTTTACCACCAAAGTTGTCCACAGTGTAAATAATTAATTTCATTTACTAAATCCCCAAACTCAACCTTATCTTATGTTCTTTTGAAATTCCCCATCTCCCAGGCCAGAAATACTAGAAGTTTATTTCTTGCTCATATAATAGTCAATGCAAGTATTTCTCATCAGCAAATGATTCTCTCCTTTTCATTGTTTAGGTACCAAGGTTTTTGCATATGATTCTTCCATCCCTTAGGACCTTAATCAACAAAAGGAGGAAGAAGGCATGCGGGAGCCCTCTCCTCTAGAGACAGCATGCATCACTTCTGTCAGATTCCATTGATAAGAACTTAAAGATATAATACCACTTAAATGTAACAGAGGCTGGGAAATGCAGGCTAGCTAGGTGCCCAGAAAGGAAAGATTTGTATCAATGGCTAAACATTCTTTTTCTCATCAAATGATCATTAAATTGATTGATTCTACAACTAAATACCTCCGAAAAGTAGGTAACTTTTATCTCTGTCAAAACTTCGGTGCTTTATTCAGGTTTTATCCCCTGTACCTAAATTTATTGGAAAACCTTATAATTATTCTCTAGGTGAGATCTTCTACAGATGTCCTGTTTCTAACACGCAGATTTAGTCATTTTCACACTTTTTCAGGAATTCTCCTGAATTCCTGAAAAGTACTCTTACACTAGTACTTGTGGCCTTCCTGGATCAGATTTTAAGATTTGTCCGCCTTTATATCTCCTACACTAAGGCTGCATGCTTCTTTGGTGCCATATTATCTGCTATTCCCTCAGATCATCTGTGTCCTGTCACATGCTCTCAGTGCCTAAATCACATTGCACCATATGCACGTGGCAAATTCCAACTTTTAAAACAGCTGATCTCTCCTCTGCAAAACCACCTCTAACCTTGCCAGAAAACCCCAGGAAATGAGCTACGTACTTGATGCCTCACACCTACTTAGTTATGACCTGGGACATAGTCTGTGGCTCTGGGAGTGACAGAAAACAGACACATAGTATAGATTTTTTTTACAACAAGATTGATTTAATAAGCAATATCTCATTTCCTTTTCTCTTTCTCCCTCTTCCTTCTTTTTTTTTCTCTCTCTTTCTTTCCCCTTTTTTCTTTTGATAGTGTTTTATAGTGGTTTGGCCAGAGTACTTCATATTTTCAAAGTGTGATTTGAATAGAAGAACATCCAAGATTTCTTTTAGCACCAAAAATGATGGATTCTAAAGGTCATGAACATGAGGCCTCATCTTTAATAGCACCTGCCTTGTGATGCCTGGATTGAGTTTGTGAGGGCAGTGTTCCCTACAGACCACAGATACTCTCCAGAAACCACTGTCTATGCACAACACATTTGTTGGACACAAACCATCTGATCAGTATTAGATATCCAGAGGGTAAGGAATTCAGATGCTATTTAAACAGCAAGACCTTTTCAGGTCAAAAAAAGATGTCTATTCCTATCTCATTCTCTAATCCATCTGGAAAATGCTTGGAAATTAAGCAGATGCATAACATGTGAGTTTTCTTTGAGATGGAATTTCCTACCCCTTTTGGTTCAGACTGCCAACAGCATTTCTTTCAATTAGTTACACATTAGATAGATAGGAAAAAACATATTTCTCATCTCTTCAGGAGACTATAAGAGATAACTGGGGACAGATTACTCTTTTATTCTAAACTGGTACTGTTTTTCATGTCTTGCATCAATATTTTTCATATACTGAATGAAAAGCAGAAGTGGATGCACCTGTACCTCTGCTATCTCTCCTTGATGTATCTCCAGAAGTGGTTCAAAGTATACTACTTATTCCCCATTAAATTATAGTTATTAGATTGTTTTTAAATCAATTTTAAATTGGATAAAAATACCTTACATTAGAATGATTTTTGTTTTGTGAGAGAAGGGAATTTCATATGATAAGCCCAATGACTGTATTAGTCAATGAATACTTCTTAACTATGTTCTTCCTTTTGATTTTTATATTTGGGATAAGACAAAGCCCAGTAAAACACGAACAAAAATGAAGAAAAACAATAAAGTAATTTTAACTAAGAATTTTGAGCAATTTTTTTTAACCTATAATGAATCTTCATGAGTGGGTGATATTGACTTCATAAACATGGAATAAATTGCCACAAACTCATGGTTTAGTTTCATTATGTTGATGCCTGAAATATACAATTAAAAGGTACACTATTTATACTCTCTGTACGTTAATAACTTCAAATTTACTTCTGGAAAACATTATTTTTTCTTCATTATAAATACCTTTTGAGGTTTTAAATGTCATCAATATGTCCAGGATTCATACTTACATGTTGAACTATGTGTTTATAATCCCCACTTGAATGCTTTGCAGGTATATTAAAGGTAAGATTAAAACTGAATTCCTTATGTTGCTTGCACATCTTGGTAATTGTGAATAATAGTGTGATGAGCATGAGAGTACAAATAGCTCTTCAAGATTCTGATTTCAATTCTTTTGGTTAAATACCCAGAAGCAGAATTGCTGGATCATATGGTAATTCTATTTTTAGTTGTTTGAGGAACCTCCATACTGTTTTCCACAGCAGCTACATGATTTTATATTCCCACAACAGTGTACACGTTTTCATTTTCTCCACATCCTCATCAATGCTTATTATATTTTTTTCTCCTTATAATTGCTATCCTAACAGGTCTGAGGTGGTATCTCACTGTGGCTTGAATTCACACTTTTCTGATGATTGGTATCATTGAGTATTTTTCATTTATATATATAATACATATTATATATATATTATATATATGTAAATGAAAAATACATATACATATACATATTATATATATAATAGAAATATTATATATTCATTTGAATAGAAGTGTCTATTCAAAATATGAAATACACATACAATGGAATATTGTTCAGCCTTTAAAAAAGAAAGAAGTTCTATCATTTAAAACAATATGTATGAGCCTTGAGGACATTATACTAATTAAAGTAAACCAGTCACAGAAAGACAAGTTATTACACAATTCCATTTACATGAGGAATCTAAAGTAGTCTGATTCATAGTATCAGAGAGTAGAATCATGATTGATAGGGCAAGCAGGGGGATTGGGAATTGTTGTTCAGCAGGGATAATATTTCAGTTACACAAAATGAATAAATCCTAAAGATTTATTACATAACATTGTGACTATAATTAATGAAACTTTATTTTTTATTACATACGTGGTAAGTGGGTATATTACATGTTAAGTGTTCTTATCAAATAAAAAAAAACCACTAAATTCCTTAGTTCTTTCTCATCATTCATTTCTGAGGAAATGGTTTTATTATTTAAACTGTTGTTAAAACATAATAAAAGAAAGCAAAAAGCAAACAAACAGAAACATCTGACTGCCTTGACCACCTCCTCTTTCTCATTCTCACATTCAATCCCCAATCTATTAATTTCATTTCTAGAATTATCTTAGATGCACTCACTGTTTTACATCACCACTTTTATGGCCCTGGACCAAGCCACAACTTTCAAATTTCTACAGTCCTACTACAAAATCCTCTAACAAAATTCTCATTTTACTGTTGTCTTCTCTAATATATTGTTTAGAGACTATCTGAAATGCTCTTTTTAAAACCAAAAGATGACATATACTGCCCCACTGCTTAAATGTCTGCCATGACTTCTCATTGCACATATAGTAAAATCCAAATTTCCCACCATGGCAACTCCCTACCTGCTCTGGCTTCTGCTCACTTCTCTCTAAAGTCATCACAATTTGACCTACTTTCATGTACTCACAAAGCTGAGTTCTTTCATGCTTTGTTCAGGCTGTTCTGTGTGCCTGGGCCACCCTTCTACTGAATTTTGTCAATATTATCATCTTCCCTAATTCCAGTTCTCTGCTTTAATGCTATGTTTTTGGAAAGAGCTTTTGTAATTAACCTAACTATATTAATGTCCTATAATATAACTAGTCCTATTCTATTTTTTTTTTTAATTTTAACACTACAGAGTACTATCCACATATTGTAACTTGAGTAGAAGCTTTATAATTTCACATGATTGGAACCAGTAGTTGATTGGATAATTGTAACTACAACAACAAAGAAAATAGTTCAAGACTAAAATTAGTAAAAGAGTACATCTATAAATTAACATTTTATGTTAACTCAGAACATGGATATGTATGTGCTTTCCTTTATTGATGTTTTTACATAGAGCCAAGGATATAAGTATGTTGTTGAATAGTTAGTCATTCTAGATCTTTTTTGCATTAGTATACAGCTTTGGCTATGACTTTTAGTTTCAATTGCATAATTTAAAACAAGAAACTGAAGACACTTGAGAAACAGAGTGTTTCTAGATTTTGATATTTCTTTTCTAATTGTTTGTAGATGTATCTCCCACACTTAATTTGTAAAGGTTTTGTTTTATCTTGTTTTTGATTGTTTTGTTTTTGGGGAACTGTTCTTATTGAGTTTTTCCAAAGATTTTACTCATATTTTTTTTCTCATAATAATCACACAGGGACTCAGACTCCTTCCATCCTGTCCTTTGCCTTCCTCAAGTGACATATTTGTATTGCTCAGACCTGGAAATAGCACATATTACCTTTACTCACATTCTATTGGCTAGTCCAAACACGAGCACAGTTAACTGCTAAAGAGGCAGGAAATGTAGTCTAAATGTGTGCTCAGGAAGAAGAGGAAATGGGTTTGGTTAGCAGCTAGCCAATCTTGGCAAAACTCTCCTTTAAGTCCACTTTATATTGTTATACAACGTGGGCCCTATTTAATATAGTAAAAACAAAAAAGAAGATGACTAAGTTCAGTAAGTATTATTTGTTCTGGAATGGTCTATGTAGCAGTTTGTTTATTCTTCTTACTCAAATCTCCTAGCAGGTATTGCCTGCAAATACAAGTCAGTAGGAGATATTGTATCTTATTAATAGTATCCCCTTTAGAAATTATTCAGCACTTATACAGACAGGATCAGGAAAAAAATGAGGTCATGAGGACCATAATATAAATTGGCATTATAAGTGGGATAATGTTGTAGACATTGAAATATTAAAATAGTCTCTACTATTTCCTGGCCTACCAGTCAGTTCTTTTGGCTCTCACTTACCTACTTAGGTATCAGCAAAACATTCATGAGATTGAAAGTAATAAAAGGCCTTGGTGGCTGTATCAGGATTGTTTTGTTGGCCAGGAATAGCTTCCACACAGATGGATTGAGCCTGTGCAGAACCACTTGAAGGTACTGAAAACACCACCGCATTAAATATATCCCATTACTTATCAATCAGCTGCAGTTCTGAAGACCTATTATTAAAGTGACTTTGCTGGACTAATCATTATCTTCACATGATTCCTAACCAAAAAAAAAAAAAATTATTTATTCATGAGAGACACACAGAGAGAGGCAGAGACATGGGCAAAGGGAGAAACAGGCTCCTTGCGGGGACCCTGATGCGGGACTCAATCCCAGGACTCTGGGATCACGCCCTGAGCTAAAGGCAGCTGCTCAAACACTGAGCCACCCAGGTGCCCCCTCCCTAACAAAATATTAATATTAAACTGGAAAGAGTAATAAATTAACCTCAAATTGCCTTTTACTACATCATGAATAAATGTATTAAATTACCTAACTCTATGCAAATGGCAGAAGGTATGTAACATAGGACAGGTGACATTGTAATGGCAAAGTTTGGGAAAAATAGAAAACTGTGGATATAGGTACTAAATTAAATGCTTCTGGTAGGTAGGGGCAGGCCTAGCATTAGGGGAGTGGAAGGGAGCACTAACTTACAAACATATATTTGTCCCTGGACATTGATGTGTATTTCTTATTCAGAGTCTGCTTTCTGCAAATGTTACTCTACTAGTTCTGTTTTAAAGAGTTATAAGTCTTTTATATTATTCAGTAGCCACTTCCACATAATATAAAATGATATCTTCTGCTATCTGCTGGCAACTTCAAACATTAGATCAATCATATGTAAGTGGAAAATCAATATAGAGTGTTTTAAAAACTTTGAAGTATGATTGATATAAAAAAAAAGACTGACTACACAGGGTATCCCTGGGTGGCTCAGCGGTTTAGCGCCTGCCCTTAGCCCAGGGCGCAATCCTAGAGTCCCGGGATTGAGTCCCACGTCTGGCTCCCAGCATGGAGCCTGCTTCTCCCTCCTCCTGTGTCTCTGCCTCTCTCTCTCTTTATGTCTATCATAAATAAATAAATAAGTAAATATTAAAAAAAAAGACTACACATATTTAGTGTATACATTCTGGTGAATTTGGACATATATATATATATATATATATCCATGAAACCATCACCATAGTCAAGTTAACAGACAAATTCATCATCTCCAAACGTTTACTTGCATCCCTTTGGAGTTTTTTTTCCTGAGTTTTGTTTTTTATTACAGTAAGAACTAATAACATGAGATCTACCCTCTTCACAAATTTTTAAGTGCACAAAACAGTGTTGTTGACTATAGGCAGTATGTTTTATAGCAGATCTCTAGAACTTATTCATCTTGCATAACAGAAATTATATACTGATTAAACAATTCCCCATTTCCCTTTCTGCCCTGGTAACAACTATCTTATTTTCTGCTTCTATGAGTTTTACTGCTCTTTATAAGTGGAATCATGCAGTATTTCCCCTTTTGTGATTGGCTTATTTTACTTAGCATAATTGCCATACAGCAATAAAACATTATCTATTAGTAGACACAAATATGGTTAAACCTCAAAAAATTATATTGATTAAATATAAATATATTTATATTATTTATACATAATATTAAATTATAATGTTATTAAATTTTATAATATATATTTTATATAAAATAAGCCAGACACTAAGAAGTACACACTGTATGAACCCATTTATATAAAATCCAAGTAAAAGCAAAATTGCCCTATGGTGATAAAAGTCAGCATAGTGGTTGTCTTGGATTGGGGCAGATATTAATTAGAAAGATGCACAAGAGGATTTTCTGGTGTAATAATAATATTCTATGTCTTTATCTGAAATATGGTTACATGCTTCTGTGCATTTATCAGAGATCCTAGAATTGTCCACTTAAGTTTTGAGCATTTTCATGTACATAAGTTATACTAAATACTGGTAGACTAAAAAAAAAATTGTGTCACTTCTGCATAAGAGCATTACTATAAGATGCAAAAATAATTTATCAATATGAAATACAAAAATATGAACTTAATCTGAATGATTCTCAGTATGGTACCTATTTCTAATAGCTCCCCAGAGAGAATGAAAGAAGAAACTGTAGGGTGAGAATATTTTCAATTCCTTTTAAGCCTATGAGTGTAACCAAAATCTAAATTGAAACACCAAAAACATGAAAAAGAAAATTAGTAACAGTAGGGAATTCAGAGGTATTGGTGAATTTGAAGCAGGTGCTTCTATATAAATAGTCACCCATAGTAGATGTGAATTTAGCACCTTGCATGTGATTCTGTAAAATAGGTACACATCTGGCTTCCTGCTATTGGTCATGAGTTTAAAAACTTTGGCTCATATATATAAATCAATGCACTTAAATCCAAAAGATTAATAGGAAGAGCTCAGAGTTCACATTGGCCCCTTGGCTCTCTCTTCCGATGAACTAAAGTGGAAGATTTGACTTAGCTTTCAGAGAACTTCAAGTCTTAGATATAATAGACTTAAGTCTCTTTGCTTAAGTCAAGCTCAGGAAAGTCAGCCAAGTTAAACTCAGAGGTATGTCTGGGACTGATGTAGCTTTCTCTCAGATAGTTGTAGGAATTGTGCACACAAATCAATGAATTAATCATGACAAGGTCACAACACAGATTTCTAATAGCTATCCAGTCACATAGTTCCAAAATTATTCATATAAAGTTTTCAGAAATAAAAATTATGGCAAAACAAATTGTAAAGACTTCCTAAATCCTGTAACATGGTCCTATTTAATAGTCCTGATTAAATAAAAAACAAACAAAATAAATCAATACAAATATTCTCAATTAACAGTTACAGAAAAATACATGCTCAGTGGAGGACTACTTGATGGGTTATAAAGAGATGAGTGATCATATCCAAAAGTTGCCTGTTAATGAACAGATATCAATCTGGAAGGGATTTTTTTCAAGATAATTTACAAGGACTAGACTTTGGTCCTCTTCTGTTGAACTATTTGTATAATTTGGGCAGAGGTTCTAGATACCAGTACCATCGAACATGTGGCTCAGTGCTGAAATTTATATCACTTTTTATCACAACACTGTCCCATGACAAAACACTCCTTTATTAGACAGCTATTTCTGTATAAATAAACTGTTAAAAAGTTTGGTGGCTGAAAACCACAATAGTTTTATTTGCTTATGATCCTGTTGGTCAGCAATTGGAGCTGGGCTCAGCTGGACAATTTTTCTTCTGACCTCTCTTCAGGCCACTTACACAGCCGTGGTCAGCTGGAGGGTTGGTTAGAGGCTAGTTAGGAGAATAAGCCTCAGCTGGATAGCATTTTCCTGATCCCCATGGTCTCACCCTTCAGTTGGCTATTCCAGGCTTACAGAGCAACAGGAGGACAAAGGGAAGTGGCAAGGCCCCTTGAGGCCCATACTCAGGAAGCACACAGTGTGTCTTCCACTCTATTTTGTTGCTTAAACAAGATATTAGGCCAGCCCAGGTTTAAAAGTTAGGATAATAGATTCTACCTGTCAGAGGAGAATACTACAAATAACTTTTGGTCATTTTAAAGATTTTTTATTTATTTATTCTTGAGAGACACAGAGAGAAAGGCAGAGACATAGGCAGAGGGAGAAGCAGGCTCTCTTTAGGGAGCCCGATGTGGGACTCGATCCCAGGACCCTAAGAACACATCCTGAACCAAAGGCAGACACTCAGCCACTGAGCTACCCAGACGTCCCACAATTTGTGGTCATTTTAAATGTAGCACAGACCTCTCTCCTTGGGTGCAATTATTTATATTCTTCTTGGGAAAAATACACTTACCACCTTTTAAGACCACCAAAAGTAGTGGTGTATGACAGCCAACTCTCTAAAAAGAAGAAAAAAAGAGCCCTGATATGAAACATTTGATCATTTCTGTGATATAAATACTACCAGCATCCGTAATTTCAAGATACTGATAGGATATCCTGAGTATAAGTTGGCAAAAGATGCACACAACCAGCTCTCACAAGCTGGCATGAGGTGGCACTGACACACCACTGCCAATTATGGCTTCAGACCCAAATACAATATATCAAAATCTATTAACGTGGCTTCTCATGACCTATAGGTCTATAAAAACATAGATTGTCCACTTCCCATATTCTCAAAGCACAATTTTGAGATAGTGGCAAGATAACTAGTATAATCAGTGTTTCAAAAAGGAGGGGAACAGACATCACATAGCAGACACTGGTGCATAGCAATTTTTATATAGCAGATATTATTAGGTCTCCCTACCCCAGGAGCTGGCAATAGTCTGCTTAGGGCCTTGATCTGTTCTATGAGAGTAGCTCTCTACTCCATTGCTGTTCTTAGGACTTGAAATTACTCTTTAGGAATTTGACTTTGCTCTGTAGGATTTTTGCTTGCCCTCCGAGACCTCTTGTCTTTTCTATAAGAAAGACTGCATATTTCCAGCTGAGGAATTTTCTTCTTACTTGACAAAATTGGGGGCCCAGAGGAGTGTTTTCATTTTGCACTCTCTGTGCCACTTATAGATCAAAGTGCTGAATATCTCCTATAATGTATTTACTACTGTGCCGAAAGTGAAAAACAGAATAGCTGTATGGGTACAGAACAGTTGCTAGGTGTATCAGTTGTTTATAGTTGTGATTGCATGGATGATTGGGAATTGAGGCTACCACTGCCCAGCATCACGAGAGTACCTACTACATATCACCAGCCAGGGAAGAAATAGAAACGGAAAGTTTGGAGTACAGTTTCTATTCAATATGTATCACATTCATACCATCTTAAAGTCAAAAAAATTACAGGTTGGAGACTGCCTGAAGTGTGATTTGGGATTTCTTATAGTGACTCCTGTGACTTGAATTCTTGGCTTTGCAAGTAGAGTACTGATATTCACCCCACAGCCTGGAGAGAAGCTGGCATTTCTTAAGTATACACATTTAAATTATATATTTACTCCAAGCCACTAAAATTGCATTTGTAGAGAATATTTCAGAATTAGATCACTCACTAATTCTTGTTTAGATACAAGAAACAATAAGGAGACCACAAGATGTATAAATACACATTTTACGCACAAACATACAAACACACTGCCCCAAGTGAGGGAATACAGACAGGCTCACAGTAAACCATATGCATAACAGAGAGAAAGAAGCCTTCCAAACCCAATCAAGTTTTTGGCAGTCTTTGAAAAGTCTAATCTACCAACGTCCTTGGGGAGAAACAAATGCTTTCTAGGCCCATTTTAATGGGTCAGGGAGTTGAATGCCCAGGTGAAAGAGAGAAATAGCCATTCGTCCAGGAGGGGAGATTAAATCTTTTATTCTGCTGATTAACCTGGATGTACTCCTTTTCCAGTCCCCTTTCTATTTTGTGTCTTGGGGCATCAGCAATGAGCTTGGTCACCAGCAGTGGATTTAAGACTTCTCCTCAAACTTGGTGCTTATATACAAACTTGTAGGTGACAGAAGCTTAAACTGGAAGTCATTTCACCTAACCAAATAGCAACGAACACTCCTGTAAATGTAAAAAAAAAAAAAAAAAATGGCAGCAGAGGTATGAGACCTCTGTCTTGGATCATAATCCACAGTATATTCACACTTGCCTGTCAAGTGTGCCTCCATATAAAATGCCTAGACAGTGGGTTTGGCTTCTCTTTTGCTCTTTACCTACACATGTTCCCTAATAAATTTCTATAGATGCCAGGGACATATATCTGAAAAGTAATTTATGTAGCTTTTCCCCTCCTTCTTTCAAATTCTATTGTAGTTATGATTCATTCTATTTATTGGTAAGCATAGGAAGCCTAGCTAAATGTTTGAGAGAAACAAAGATAGGCAGAAACAAAGCAAATTTCTGTTTATTTCCCATAATATATTTTTTAAATGTCCTAAGTGTTAAGCTCTATGCTGTGCCCTATAACAGTGTTTCTGAAATGGGGGTAATTTTGCCACAAGGGACATTTTGATAATGACTGGAAGAATTTTTGGTTGTCACAAAGAGGGAAGGGGGAGGCTACTATTAGGATCCAACTGTTAGAGATCAAGGAAGCTGTTAAGCATCCTGTAAAGCTTTGGACAACCTCCCACAACAAATTATCTCGCCAAAATGTTGATAGTTCTGAGGTTATGAAACCCTGCACTAAAGATAAAATGACGTTTCAACAGTGATATTAACAGTTTCTGAGCATGGCAGATATCTTCAAATAATTGCCTCAGTGTATGTAAATTTGCACATCTGCAAAGTCAGAAATTAGGGTCAGAACATCTTCCAGGAAGACATGTCCGAGAAGTATTGCTTGAAATGAAACCTGAATGGTGAGTAGAAATCAGCTATGTGCAGGGAGGAAGGAAGGACATTCCAAAGAAAGGGAACATTGTTGGAAAGGCCCTGTGGAAAGAGTAAACAGAAAGACGCTGAAGGGCAATGTGGGTAGAATGCCAAAATGGAGGTGGAACTTGGAATGGAATGAGTCTGGGAAGAGGGGCAGAGAGCTACATCATGTGGGGCCTCATAGGCAATGCTAGTGAACTTTGACTTTATCCTAAAAGCAATGGGAAATAATGACATTTTTGAACTAAAGAGGTAGTGGTAGTAGTGGATGATCATTCTGTGTACACTTAAAAATGGTCAAAATGGTCAATTTTATGTTCTATGTATTTTATCATATTAAAACATAAGTAGCAGTATGCCATTTATTATAGGATATAAATGGGTGATCAAATTTAGAACTTTAATGGGTGATCAAATCCAGAAGTCAACAATAGCCATAAAGATTTTGAGATAGCTCTAGACTGTTACTGGCATCAAGATTAGTACTGTGTATGTGAACAGTCTCAGTTGCTTCTCAGCCAAATACTTCCTTTTCCTATCTATACCTGTGAAACATTTTCCTTTTGAATGTCACAGTAGGTGTTTACTTGAACCTTGTTAGAATTTCCAACTGATGGATTTCCTTTCCCAGATGGAAATTCTTCTAGCTCAAGTAATTTTTCAAGGAGAAAAATTTCTGCTATGAAGTTAAGTGGGTTGGGTCCTTTTTTCCAGTGTAGAAAGATTTGTGTCTGAGTGGAGGAAGCTGAATAACGAAGAGATGAGACAGCCACCACTTGGGTGTTAGTGACCCAGGACGTTCCATCTGGGGCCTTTTACTATATTTTATAGTTGTTTTGCATTGATTAGCATATTCATTGGTGCTCAGCATTCCCAGACATCCGGCTTATTCAAATGAAATCCTAAAAGAAATATACAACTTTTAATAAAAATCAGTAATAATCTTTTCTTTACTTTAATGTTTTTAGTATAGCAAACCTCAAAGTATTTAATCACAGAAAAAACCTGAGTTTTCCTTATTCATGAATATATTTTCCTGATAGATATATTTTTAAAATACTTTGCCTTAAGTGTTTGTTGTATTTTCTTAAATAGAATAAAATATTTTCTTATTTTTAAGGGAATCTGGGCAGTAAGATTCTAAAACTGATATTTTTGTTTGTTTGTTTACCTAATGAAGGCTAAGACTTTGTAACACATAATAGTGGGTGCAAAATGAACCCAATCTTTGAGGGACCGTTCTATACTTTTCATCTTAGAAAGGGAGGAAAGTGAGTCTTAGTACTTTGCTATATGCCTTCCAGAGGTGCTGTCCAGTAAGATGTTCTGTACTTACAGAAATACTATAAAATACTCTATAATTTCTGCTGCCTAACATGGCAGCCAGTAGCCCCATCGTGCTGCTGAGCCGTTGAAATATGGCTAATGTGATTGAGTAACTGAATTTTTAATTTTATTTCACTTTAATAAATTTAAATTTAAATAACAATATGTGGGTAATAGCTACAGTATTGGACAGTGGAACTTAGAGTTTAAAATTGCAACTGGGGGCATCTGGACAGCTGGGTCAGTAAAGTATCCAACTCTTGGTTTTGGCTGAGGTCATGATCTCAGGATCATGAGATTGAGCTGCAAGTTGGCTCCATGCTGAGCATGAAATCCTCCCTCTCTCTCCTCCTCTGCCCCTTCCCCCACTTGCTCTCTTTCAAATAAACAAACAAAATCTTTAAAATTGTAATTGGATGGAGAAATATCAAATTGAATTATTTTATGGGAAAAAAGCTTCTTTGGAACTTTTAAGGCTTGCAGCACATTGATTAGTCATGTTATTTTTTAAAGGATTTTATTTAATTATTTGAGACAAAGAGAGAACAAACAGGGAGGGAGGTCAGAGGGAGAGGGAGAAGCAGACTCCCTGCTGAGCAGGGAGTCCGATGCAGGCTCAATACCAGGACCCTGAGATCATGACCCAATCCAAAGGCAGACACTCAACTGACTGCACCACCGAGGAGCTCCAATTAGCCACGTTATTGATGGTGGTGAGGATTTGTTTTTTAAAACATCCTTTTTTATTCTTTTTTATTTTTATCAAGTTTTTATTTTAATTCCACTGTAGTTAGCAGTGTTATATTAGTTTCAGTTATAAAACATACTGACTCAGCACATATACATCACCCAGTGTTCATCATGACAAGTGCACTGCTTTGCTTAATCCCCATCATCTATTTCTCTTGTCCCCCCAACCCTCTTTCCTTTGGTAAGTATCAGGTTGTTCTCTACAGCTAAGTCTGTTTCTTCATTTCTCTCTCTCTCCCTCTCTTTTTTTTCCCGTGCTCATTTATTTTGTTTCTTAAATTCCAAACATAAGTGAAATCATATGCCATTTGTCTTTCTCTGAATGACTTATTTTGCTTAGCAATATACTTTCTAGCTCTATATCCATGTTGTTACAAACATCAAGATTTCATTCTTTTTATGGCTGAGTAATATTCCAATGTATGTTATACACACACACACGCAAACACACACACACACACATATATCTCTATATATACATACATAGATATAGATACCAAATCTTCTTCATCCATTCATCTATCAATGGACACTTAGGCTGCTTCCATATTTTAGCTATTGTAAATAATGCTGCAATAAACATAGAGGTGCATGCATCACTTTGAATTAGTATTTTTGTATTTTTTGGATAGTTACTCAGTAGTGTGACTACTGGACCATTGGGTAATTCTATTTTAAGTTTTTGAAGAACCGACACACTGTTTCCCAGAGTAGCTGCACCAGTTTACATTCCCACCAACAGTGTATGAAGGTTCCTTTTTCTCCCTATCTTCACCAACACTTGTTTGTTGTGTTTTTTTGTTTTTTTATTTTAGCTGTTGGACAGGTGTGAGGTAATGTCTAATTGTGGTATTGATTTGTATTTCCTGATGCTGAATGATGTTGAGTATCTTTTTATGTGTCTGTTGGCTAAAACACCTTCAGTTAGTTTTCAAATGTCAGTTTGTTTTACAAAATGCAATAAAATATAAATATGAATTCACGTTATAAAAAAACAGAAGAAGAACCTGGTCAACCAGGTGTAGATTCAGAAATCTACAGGTGCTAACGTTTAAGACATTCTCAGTCCACAAAATGTTATAAAACAGAAATTGTAGATTCAGCTCACCTGGGCTGCATGTGTAACCCTTCATGGAAATAAATGCAGTAAACTTCTACTGTGTAAAATACAGGGACTGCAGGACACAGAGGAGGAAGAGTTTAAGAGCTTGCTTTCTTATTCAAACTAAAGATCTTAATAGCAGCCTCTAAGAATGACCAAAATTTTTGATTATCATAGGCCTCGATGTTTAAAACTACAGACTTAAACTAAATGGTGTGTTGGTTTTTCCCTTTGGAATGCTTGCTATAAATGCAGGGTCAGTTTACTTCTGTCCATCACATTTTTTTCTCTACGTAGTGATAAGGTACTTCTAAAACACTGGCATGGCACACTTACAAGAAACAGGCATCTGTCCCCAGAGGAGTTGATTTCTTCTCTGTAAGCTTGATTTCTTTGTAAGCTTGATCCTTACACTGTGTGATTGTGCCCTTCCTTTTGTAATTGAAGGCAATATTTTGCTAGCTTGTCTTTATTCATTTAACTACTCTCCACTGTGCTTATGCATCACAACATTCATGAGCAGTAGTCTTCTCTTCCTTGTGATTTTTAAGGTCCTTTACCTAGTTCATGAAACATTCAGTTAATGTCCTTTTGGTGCATGTATTAGTGTAAAATCACACATTTTTGCATCAAACAGGGCTGAATTAGAATCCTGTCTCTTACATCTGTGAAAACTAAAATATTTAACTTACTTAACTTCTTTGACATTATGTTTCCTAACATTGAAAATAGAACTAATCTTATCTCTAGCACATTTTGTCAATGTATAGTCATTACTATCACTGATGGCGATATTAACGGTGGATCACAAATCTTCAGCAACTTTACAGGGCAGATGGGATTTTTATGCCATTTTGCAGATGAGGAAAGGGTGCCTTAGTAAATGAATTGCTGAGCCTGATTTCAAGGAGTCTGTCAAACTCATAAGATGAATGAAAGAGTTGATACTGTGATACACATAGTTGGTTCTCACTAACAACTTAAGTACTTAAGAGTTGGTAGCTCTTAGAAAATTTAAAGTTTTCAAAAATAAAGTATTTCTAACCTATGAAAAAGTACAGTGTTCAAGGTAGCAATTGCTCATCTATTCAATGCCAAGAATGGTCATATACTACTAACATTTGGTATATTTTCTCCAAAACATATTATTTTATTTTAAGAAAAATAAAGCAATTGTAGAGACAGATAGTCTTTTTCTCACCCTTCCTCTGCCTCATTTTCCATTTTCCAGAGGTACCAACCAAGACTGTGAAGCTGGGGGTGGGTAGGTTGAATCTAGCCATATATTCTGGTGTGAGGTTGCATGTGCTTCAGAAGTGGTTTACATTTTAAAAGTCTGCACAAAGTGACCGTAGTGGCAAACAAAAGCCCTGCCACTACTTTCTCTCCCCCACTCTCTGCCCCAAGAAAACCAGCATTCTGTATTCATATTTCTTCATTTTCTCTCTCTTTCTCTCTCTCTCTCTCTATATATATATATATAATATAGTATTATTTTATATCTTTTAAAATTTTCCATTAATAATATGGTATGAGTGTCATTTTCCACCTTCCACTTTTTATTCAAAATTATGATTTCAAGATTCTTTTAAATTGGTACATAACAATCAAATTCCATCATTTAAAACTAGGATAATAATATGTTATACAAATACATACCATTGGTTTATTCATTCCCCCTGTTAATGGTCATTTAGGCTGTTTGCAATTTTCAACTTTCTATAAATACTGAAACTAGGACCAGAAAGCAGGAATAATTCTTGATTCTTCTGTTTTTAGCCTTAATTCTTCTCTTTTCTATTCCCATTCACTATCAACCCATCAGAAAATTCCTTAGGCTCTATCTTCAGAATATGTGCATGATAATCAAAGCCATCATGATAATGTCCATGATAATCAAAGCCATCATCAACTCTCTCAGCTAGATTAATGTCAAAAGCTTCCGATTAACTCATCTCCCAGCTTCTTTCATGCCTTTCAAAATCTATTCTATATGCAGCAGCCAGGGTGACATAGAAGACAAGCTACTTTTCTACTTAGTGCTTTCCTAAGATTTCCCATGTCACTGAGAATAAAATCCAAAGTCATTATCATGGTTTACAAAACTTTTCATCAAGCATTCTGATCTCTTATCACATCTGTCAATCATATTGCTCTAGTGTTACTGTTCTTTCTATTTCTAGAATGGCACTTGCCTCAGTATTAGTTTCCCCCAAAATATCCGCCCTAAATTGCCCATTCACTTTTTTGAGAACTATGCTCAATCCTGTCCATATCAGCTAGGTCTTTTCTTGCCACATGTTCTACAGTAGCACCTGCTTAATCCGTATTTTCTTGATATGTCATCTCATGGATAAAATGTAAGTTCACTAAGAGGAGATACTTTGTTTAAATGTTATTGGTAAATCCCCTTGACCTAGAACAGTGTCTAGCTTATATCAGGTGGTCAATTGATGCTTGTTAAAATTTTTTTAAAGATTTTATTTATTTATTCATAAGAGACACAGAGGGAGAAACAGGCTCCCTGCAGGGAGCCTGATGCAGGACTTGATCCCAGGACCCCAGAATCATGACCTGAGCCAAAGGCAGACACTCAACCACTCAGCCACCCAGGTACCCCAATGCTTATTAAATTAATCAATGTATTGGTATTCTTGTATAGTCTTCCTTATGCACTAGCCCTGATATATACCTAAAATAGTTAATATTTCTAGCCCTGATATATACCTAAAATTCAGATTTTTATATTGTACAATATAGTTCTACACTGATCTCTAAAATTGAGTTAGTTTAAACTTCCATCAGCATGTCTTTGCTGTCCTTCTTAAGCTTGGCCGATTTTATGGTGGAAATAGTATCTATGGGCAGTATGATTTCCTCAACTATGAATGTGTGTTCATAGCCTGATCCATTTTTTTTTTCTTATTGGTTAAAAGGACTGTTTTATACTTTCAGTTATTAATTACAAATTAATTATTAACACACTCAAATCTTTTCTCAGTACATCCATTATCTTTTAACTGCATTCATAATATTTTTTCTTGTATAACTTTTAATGTTATCATTTCATAATTTCTGAGGTTTGGGAATCTGGGGGCAGCTTGTCTGTGTCATTCTGGATTAGAGTCTCTTCTGACATCACAGTCAAGCTTCTGGCCAGGACTGTAGTCACCTGAGTTCAACTAGGGCTGAATAATGTGCTTTTGCTCTCACACATGTGGCTACTGGAAGGTCTTAGTTCCTTCCTATCTTTATCTAAAGATCTCAGTTTTCTGCCACATGGTTTTCTTCATTTGCTGCCTGAGAGTCCTCATAATGTATCGGTTGGCTTCTCCCAGAGTAAATGATTCAAGATAGACTAAGCCTCAGATTTAACTGTAATCTTTTATAATCTAATTTTAGAAGTGGCATACCATCACTTCTGCTATTTTCTATTAGTCACACAAACCAACCATCCTAGACTAGCATGAAACTACACAAGGGTGTGACTACAAAGGGGCAAGAATCATTGAAAACTCTCTTGTAGGCTATCTACTGCAGATGATCAGTGAATTAGTATTGGAAGAAGTTAGTGATTTATTTGGTTTCTTTTTTTAAATAACACAGTTAGGGTAGTGGTTCTTAATTGGTGGTGATTTTTGCCTCCAGGGAATATTTGGCAATATCTGGAGATACTTTTGATTATCACAACTGTTCAGAGAAGGTCACTATTGGCATCTAGTGGGTAGATGCCAGATCTGTTGTTAAATACACAGAATACATGGGGTGACTGGCTGGTTCAATTGATGGAACATGAGACTCTTGATCTCAAGGTTGTGAGCTCAAGCCTCACATTGGATGTAGAAATTACTTAAAAATAATAAAATATTTTGGGACACCTGTGAGACACAGGTGGTTAAACATCCTACTCTTGGTTTTAATTCAGATCCTGATCCCAGGGTCATAGATCGAGCCCCATATGGGGCTCCCTGCTCAGTGTAGAATCTGCTTGAGTTTCTCTCTCTCCCTCCCCCTTCATCCTTCCTCCCCCTTACTTGCTCTCTCTCAAATAAATAAATCTTTTAAAAATAAAATCTTTAAAAAAAAAAACACATAATACCTACTTATGGTAAATTAACCAGCACACACACACACACACACACACACACACACAAACAGTAGTGCTAAATTGGAGAAAGTCTAAATAAACAGCAAATACCTTGGTTCCTAAATAGATTTTTTAGCTAATTCTATTCAAAGAGTAGTAAATATATAAAGCAATTTACAATCATACTTACACACATACACACACACACACACACACACACACACCTGTATTTGATTACATCAAATCAAAGAGTTATAACCCATAGAAGATACCACGAATTAAAATAAAATTTGGGAGCATTTCAGAACAGTAGCTAGCAATTAGCTATTAATATTCATTGGGCCAGTGTGCTGTAGTCACATAAGTCATTAAAAAGATACAAGCTTGAGCAGAAGGTGTAATGATGTTTCTCTAATTTCTTCCACAGATGAATATTTTGTGTTTCTCTTCCCTCCTATGTGTCATAACATTATTGGGTCAATGACTACACCTCCCAGACTCACTCAAGCTATATAAATAACTGGTAGGAAACTGAATGGCTAGAGAAGAGGGAGGTTGGGTTATTTCCTTCTCCATTCTCTACCTTTTTTTGTACCTAATGTCCAGCTAGTGGTGATGTCTCTCCAGGACAACAGCTCCTTTCAGGAAGCCCCCCCTTCTACCACTCTAGTTTTCAGTGTGATTTTGCATCTTTGCTGCTCCCAGATCTTGAGGTGATGATGGATTTCTATGATGGATTTCTACTGCTGTTAGTCACTGTCTCACATCTTTTGCTGGATCTCTAAATCCTGCTGTCTCTTTATACATAGGCCCATCATTATTTTTTTCTTTTTCAGAATCTCATATAAGGGTGTCTTTGGCCCCTTGCTCAACTTGATATATTTCTGAACAATATAGTGTGGAAAGAAGATCTTGACACTGGATACCATCTGGGATTGGGATGAGTCTGGATAGGGAGAGGTGTAGTGGGCAGAGGTGATAACAACTGCATGTGTAGTGAAGTTCATTAGAGATGGTGTTATTAGAGAAAAGAACAAATCTTTATAATTAATTTCCAGGCTGTATATTTGTATCTCTGTGGTAGAATGAAAAATATACATTTGGTCTTTGTCTCATATTCCTGGCACAGAGGTCCTAAAACTTCCTAGAATTTCCTGAGTGAAGGAGCATCTTTGGTTATTCATAATGAGTGCCATTCAACCACACCTGAGTTTATGCTAGTGAGGTGACTCAGGGTAGGGCCTCTAGATAGCTTAAGGATGGAGGTTGGTCACTTGAAAGCCTTTGAGTGATGGAACTTTCAGTCCCACCTCTAGATCTCTGAGGAGGGGGATCCCTGGGTGGCTCAGTGGTTTGGCACCTGCCTTCGGCCCAGGGCGTGATCCTGGAGTCCCAGGATTGAGTCCCACATCGGGCTTCCTGCCTGGAGCCTGCTTCTCCTCTGTCTGTGTCTCTGCCTCTCTCTCTCTGTGTCTCTCATGAATAAATGAATAAAATCTTAAAAAAAAAAAAAAAAGATTAGATCCCTGAGGAGGCAAAGCACACTGAAGATGCAATTCAGTCACCAATGGCTGATGATTTAATCAGCTGTGCCTATATTATAGAGATTTCAATAAAATTTTTTGAATAATGAGATTTGAAGAGTTTTCAGGTTGATGAACATGTCCATGTGCTGAGAGTCAGCTACATCCTCTCCACCACACAATCTTGCCCTTTGCATCTCTTCCATTTAGTTCTTCCTAAGTAGTATCCTTTTAATAAAACAGTAATAGTAAGTGTAGCACTTTCTTGAGTTCTGTGAGGTGTCCTACTGAATTATTGAACTTAGAGGGAGAGCTTAAGGGAACCACTCAATTTGTAGTTAGCTAGGTCAGAAGTGAAGGTAGCCTGGGGACCCTATTTGTGGTTAGCATCTGAAACAGAGAGTCTTGTAAGCCTGAGCCCTTAACTTGTGGGATCTGCATTAATTAACTCTGGTGGTGTCAGAATTGGACTGAATTGAATTTTTGGACATCTTGTTGGTGTTGGAGAATTAGTTGTTACTTAGAAAATCAAGTAATCTCTTAGAAGAGTAAAAATATCATGAAGAGAAGGACAATGCCTGATCCATTCACTATTGAATATCCAGTACTAGATCATGATTTATATATGATAAATGATTATTTTATAAACCATGGTGGTCCCATGACAAGTTAGAGAAATAAGTTAGAATAATTCAGTATTTGCTTAGCAAAATATATAATCTAAAGAACTGTTATGATCCATGAAGACTGCAGCATCATTGGGAAGGAATTCTTAAATATTCTTCAGTACCCTACTGATCTAGATAAGTAGCAGAAAAATAGAGAGTCCCAAAGGCATTTGCCATTTATAAAAGAAAATAATACAAGAATTATGAGAATTATACCAAATGTATATTTGTCCTCAATCCTAGATATTTAAATGGGAATCATAATTGATGATATTTTAACCAGTAAAAGAACAAGGAGGAAAAGAAGAGGAGGAGAAGGACCAAAGAAGAATGGAAGAGGACATTAAATTTTAGTCCTAAGCAAATACAGCATGAGCTGCTGTGATTACAAAACAGCTGTTTAGCACTTGCTCTGACATTATTAGGTAAGAGAACATAGAGAAATCCTGAACTGTTGTAAGAATTGTTGTTTATTTAACAGTTTGTGCTTCTAATATATATTCATAGGCTAGCCTTTAACTTTATGCTTCATTTGGCCCATGTATAAAATGGAAATAATCATATCTCTCTCTTTCTGTAAAGATTCATAAACTTAACAATTGTATTTTCTTAAAATATTTTGAAATCTAGACAAATATTGTTCTGAAATTGTTTTAAAAAATATATGGCTACTGTAAAATTCCTGGGTTAAGATTATTTAGAATTAGATGCTATAATTGATAAATATTATAATTTTCCCCATCCCCATTTCTTTTTAGAGAAAAAAATTCTCTAAAATATGCTATATACCTAAAACTCTTGTCCTAATTTGTCTTCTTCCTTCTTTTTTTTTTTTTTTTTTTTAATTTTTATTTATTTATGATAGTCACAGAGAGAGAGAGGCAGAGACACAGGCAGAGGGAGAAGCAGGCTCCATGCACCGGGAGCCCGATGTGGGATTCGATCCCGGGTCTCCAGGATCGCGCCCTGGGCCAAAGGCAGGCGCCAAACCGCTGCGCCACCCAGGGATCCCGTCTTCTTCCTTCTTATTGCTAATATTTAATAATCATGAGAACTATGTCAGCTTTTACTTCTCTTCCCTCACAGACAAGTTGGTATTTGTAAGTTCAGTTGCTTCCATGTCTCTGAATTCAATCGCCTCCTCCCTTCTCACTACTGCCCATGTCATTCAAGAACATATTTTTTCTCACTGGACTAATGAAGAATCCTTCTATCTCTATCTTCTATCTTCTATCTTCTATCTTGTCACCAATTTCTTTCTGTTTCTTATCATTTTATGTTCTCTTGGAATGTATCCAGATATAGACTTAGGATGAACCTTTCAGAAATAGTCAGCTACTCCCCATTTTCCACCAGTTAATTAACTGATTATTGTTCAGTTGAAAATGAAGTTCCATACTGTCACTTGCCTGATTCCAGCCTACCTTTTAAAACTTCTTTCTCATTTCTTCTTTCCTTTTATCTGTATTCTAGCCAAATTGGTTCATTTCTAGATCTTTAATATTCTCCATACATTACCATTCTCATGTTTTTGCTTCTCCTATTTCCTTCACCTAGAACACCTTTCTTTCCCACTATGTCAACTTGTCAAAACTTTGTCTGTACTTGCTCATTTTTAAGGCTGACTTCCTGATGTTATTTCTGACCCTACATAAAGATCCTTGAACCTAATTATGCCTTATATTTGCTTAATGAGAATGTCATTCTCCTTTGAGAGACAGTTATCTATACCCTCAGAAGTCAGTATCATGTAGTGATTGAATTGATGGGCCTAGAATCGGAATCTGGCTCAGCCACTTACTCTTTGATTAGGCAAGTTACCTAATGTCTCTATACTTCAGTTTTCTTCTTTGCAAAATAGGGTTAATAATAGAACTTCCTTCATAAAGTTGTGCCCAGAGTTACTGAGCTAGTATCTATATAGTTTTAAACTTTGCCTGACATATAGTAAATGTCAGCTGCTATTGTTACTTGTTTCCTCCCTGTCTTCCCAAACCATCACTATTTTGACTTTTCTTTCTCAGTCTTGCCAACTTTGAGTCCAAGTTAAAATTATCTCTCTCCCAAACAATTTCAGTCATCTTCTCAGTGGTTTCCTTGTGGTCAGTCTGGACCTCCTCCAATCTATTTTCCACAAAAGCCAGAGTGATATCTTAAAATGCAAAACCACTCCTATCACCTCCTTATGAAAATTGCTTCAGTGGTTTCTCAATATATGCAGGATGAAGATTCAGCTTCCCAGGATCCAAAATCCCATTTGGTCCAGCCTAGCACTGTCCAATAAAATTTTCTGTGAAGATGAAAATGTTCTATTATCTCTGCTGTCCTATAGTCATCTTTATACTTGTCTTCACTTTCCAAAGTCCAGACACATTACAGTTCTCCAATGTCTCATTGCTTCTTCTTGACTTAGCTCATATTGCATCATATGGCGGTTAATTTTGTGTCAGTTTGGCTAGGCTATGTGTCCTGTTGTTTGTTCAAAGACCAGTCTAGATGTTACTGAGGAAGTATTTTCAAATGTGGTTAACATTTAAACTGGTAGACTTGAAGTAAAGGAGAATACCCTCCATAATGTGGGTGGATCTTGGTCAGTCAAAGACCTTAAGAGTAAAGACTGAGGTTTCCCAAAAGAAGCAATTCTGCCTCAAGCCCTTAACACAGAACCTCTTCTTGAGTTTCAGTCTGTAGATCTCAATTTAACAGTAAAACATCAACTCTCACCTGAATTTTCAGCCTGCTGGCCTATCATAATGCTCTACAGATTTCATAATTGCCAGCCCCCAGAATTACCAGCTCAAGGGAATCAATCGAGCTAATTCCTTAGGATAAAATAATGTGTGTGTGTATGTGTATGTGTACACATGATTGGTTTTTGTTTTTGTTTTGAGAACCCTAACTCATGCATCCCCTTTCTGAAACACTCATTCCCAGAAGCATTTTCTTTTTTTTTTTATTTTTTATTTTTTATTGGTGTTCAATTTACTAACATACAGAATAACCCCCAGTGCCCGTCACCCAATCACTCCCACCCCCCGCCCTTCTCCCCTTCCACCACCCCTAGTTCGTTTCCCAGAGTTAGCAGTCTTTACGTTCTGTCTCCCTTTCTGATATTTCCCACACATTTCTTCTCCCTTCCCTTATATTCCCTTTCACTATTATTTATATTCCCCAAATGAATGAGAACATATAATGTTTGTCCTTCACCGACTGACTTACTTCACTCAGCATAATACCCTCCAGTTCCATCCACGTTGAAGCAAATGGTGGGTATTTGTCATTTCTAATAGCTGAGTAATATTCCATTGTATACATAAACCACATCTCCAGAAGCATTTTCTTGA
The DNA here is from genome assembly GCF_011100685.1 of Canis lupus familiaris. Classification (NCBI taxonomy): domain Eukaryota; kingdom Metazoa; phylum Chordata; class Mammalia; order Carnivora; family Canidae; genus Canis; species Canis lupus. The sequence continues at coordinate 15,139,362 of NC_049245.1, read as the reverse complement.
TTATTTTTTAATCATCCTTCGGATCTCAATATGAGATGCTCTTTGCTCCATTCTCTAAACCAAGTCTCCTATCTTTTTGAATACTTATTTCAATTTCAACCAACATTCATCCATTCAGCAAATGTTTATTGAAGTTTTGTACTGTGCATGCTCCCTAGCATGGAACACATAGCAGTGGCATAGCCTCATAATTATTTATTAGTGTGATTTCCTGATTAATATCTATCTGCACCTTTAGATTATAAATTCATGAAAGCAAGGACTTTGTTATGTTTTGGTAACCAATTATTGCTGAGTACTGATTCAGTGCTTTGAGCATGTGTTAATGAATGAATAAAGCTCTGAAAGGCCAGGCTTTTGTGTTAACCTTTCTCATGGTATCTTTCATCAGATTGTGCACTTGGAAACACTAAGATGTTATTTTTTTCTTTCTTTCTTTCTTTCTTTCTTTCTTTCTTTCTTTCTTTCTTTCTTTCTTTCTTCTTTCTTTTTTTTTTTTTTTTTTTTAAGTAGTCTCCATGTCCAATGTGGAGCCCAGTGCTTGGTTTGAATTCACAACCCTGAGATCAAGACTTGAGCTGAGATCAAGAGTTGGATGCCTAACCAACTGGGCCACCCTGGCACCCCCAAAACTAAGATATTCTACAATTAAGATAGAGTTTTCTACATTTTAACACACATAATGTTTTTTATGCTACCTTCAGATAAGACAACCCTCCAAGTGTTATGGATGCTAAATAGAGTACAAACAAATAGCATTTAAAAATAAGTAGAAGAGCTAATTTGGGGGTCAGAGTTTTCCACTGGAAAAGAGATAAAGATAATATATATTATAGGCCAAATATCTCTGTTCAGGTGAGCAGCTCTTCCTGAATCACAGTAAAAATCAATACTACTTTAAAAGATGCTGTAAGTCTTATGTTCCACAAGAAAGATGGGAAGGAATCCAAGAGTTATAAGAACCTGCTATTATCTGGGCACCTCAGGCTTTAGTTCTTACAAAAGCTCCAGGAGGTTGGCATTTATCATTAGCTCATTTTAAGATTTTAAGAGATGAGAAGACAGAGGCTTAGGGATGTTACATAACCTGCCCTGCCCAGCTCCTTTAGGGACAGCTGGTAGTAGAGTTGAGAGTTAGAAACCAAGCCTGTTGGACTGAAGCCATGACCCATCCCAGTCAACAGAATGGGAAGGGTGACATACCATTGCATCTTCATCCAAATAAACCCTTTTGGGTCAGGATTACCTAGATCCTCTAGAGAAAAGGTGGAGGGTTTTTACCAGATCCTATAAAAATGTGTATAACTATACACACACACATACACACTGTTTTGAAATATATGAAATATATATATTCATATCATAAACTAGAGGACAAAATTTGGGAATGTGTAAAACTGGACGTGCTCTCTTTTTGGTCTGTATGTCTGGTTGAACAACCCTGGGGCAGACTGCCTCTGAACTGAGGTAAGGTGATGCAGGCAGTCCCCTGCCCTTTCTTATTAACCCCCATCCCCTTGACCTTTCCCATCAGGGCCTTATCTAAGCTTCTGATGTAGCAGACAGGGTGCCTTCTGCTTCCTTCCTACTACAATACATATTTGTTGAATTGTTGGACAAAATATACAGGAAGCATTAATTGGAAATAATCATTCTGTAGGAAACCAAAACAACAACAACGACCTCATGACAAAAAATAAATAAATAAAATAAACCTGTCTGGATTTTCAGAATCCAGAATCTACCTCTCAGAATGCTGACGGTGAACTAAAACCAAAACCGCAACCATGGCAACACAGTAGATATTTGTTGAATTAGGCCAACAGACAGAAATTTACCTATAATACATAACAAAATATAAAGTTTTATAAATGATTGAAGGAGAGGGAGAGAGAAAGGTCAAAGGAGAAACTCTCAGTTTATAGGGACTGAAATATTTCCATCAGAGCAACTACATTCCAATGTGGTTGCAGGACTGGATGGGGAGCTTGTAGAGGCATGTTACACAACCCAGGAGAGTCTTTGCAGATTTGCACTCACACTTACTTTCTAGAGACTTATGAGGGCATTTTAGACACTACCTTTCCAGGGCTGCATAAAAAATATACATCTGTATTTTTCTTAAGGAAAGAATAGACGCTACAGTATTATGAATTGGGTATATGTTGAACAGATTTCAGTCTTCTTTATGGACAGACTGCTTTGGTAATTATAACACAAAGAGGCAGGATTAATTCCTGATTGGTGACAATTGGCTTCTGGGGCCTGAAAACAACATCATATTTATTCCATGTAGTTTCTCCCTTCTTCCTTTCCTTTCTCCTTCACCCTTCCCTCTCTCCTTCCCTTTTCCATTTTCTTTCCCCCTTCATTCAACAAATGTTTATTGGTGCTTATTTTGCCAGACACTGCTTTGGGCTCTGTGTATGCATTAGTGAATAAGACAGGTACAGCCCCTGACAGTATAGAACTTAACCAAAGTGAGAGAAGAATTGTGTGAAGGATTTCTTTGAAACTCCTATATGCTTTAATCAGACTCATCTAGGGGTTTATAGATAAGAATAGTGATGATAAAATATTTCACAATTAAGAATATATGTCAAAATCAGGGTACTTTTGATGGCAAACTGAGACCAGCTGATTTGTAGAAACTAAGAAGACAAAGGATAGCATGTGGTTGGAAGAAGCAATAGGTAGCATAGAAAAATCCAGATGGGTGGATCTTCATCTTTCAGAAGGTGGTATATAGTGTATGACAGGTGATGCTCCTGCCCAGAGAAGTAGCAAGTGCCTGGGGATTTGGCAGCTGCAACTCATCTGGAGGTGTGTCTTACAGCAAGAGGGTGCATGGAAAGTTCAAGAAACTGAAGAAAAGGTCAGAGCACCTTGATGGCAGAGTAGGGATACATGTATGAAATGAGGCTGTAAAAATAGGTAGTGACCAGATCATAGCTTGCAAGGCATTTGAGAATTTTGATATTTGTGGCATCCACACAGCTCAGTTGGCTGGCTCTTGGTATCAGTTCAGGTCATGATCTCTGGGTCCTGAGGTTGAACCCAGACATGGGCTCCATGCTCAGTGGAGAGTATGCTTAAGGATTTCTCTCCTCCCCACTCGTGTACACACACACACACACACACTCTCTCTCTCTCTCTCTCTCTCAAAATAAATAAATCTTTTAAATTATTTTTAAAAGAATTTTAATGTTTAATCCAAGTGAATTGAAAACTTAGATGTTTTAAACATAACTGTGCATGAAAGAGAGGAAGAGAGGATAATTTTTATAGATTTGCAGTCTACTTTGGTGGCAGTAAGACTATAAGGCAGTGGTCTAGGTAAGAGAAGATAGCAGTTTGGAATAGGGTAATGGCCCTAGAGGGGGAGAAAATGGCCATCGTTGACTACTATTCAGCAATAAAATTCCTAGGACTTGTAGCTAGCCGTATATGATAGGTTGTAAAGAATGACTCCAAGATTTAGCCATATGAATGATAGTTGTCATTCTCTGAGATAGTTAATACTGAATACAGAATCAATTTGGGGAGGGGGAAGAAAATGAACTTTATTTTATTAGCTATGAATCTGAGGTGCTTTAGTGATATCCAGATGGACTTAGCAAAGAGACAGCTGGGCAAATGGGTTTGGAGATCAGAGGTGAGGTCTATGACAAAGACACTAATTTGTGAGTCCTCTGTAGTGAGGTGAAAATTGAAGCCATTGGCCCAGATGGGATCTCTCTGTTTTAATGTAGAATATAAGAGGGCCTAGGATAAAACCTTGAAAAATAACATTCCTTGGCACAATAAATGAGACTTAATCTGAAGTGAAGATGTAAGTAAATAAATATTTAAGGTGGAAACTAAAACATCATATGTCATAGAAATAGAGACAGGAGAATGTTTTAAAAATCAAAGAGTAGCCTGTGTTATTGAGTGCTCATTATGAAAGTTAAATTGAGATGAGAATTGAAAAAGTTTTGATTTAGGGCTCACTAGTGACCCAAGGTAAAATTTTTACATAGAAGGAAGGCAATAAAGCCCAGATAGACATTAATTGAAGAGTGAAGATGGTTCAGAAGGAAAGACTGAGCACACATAAAATAGAAGAGATAATAATAGGAAAGGATTGGATCTAAAGTATAGGTTCCATGGGCAGCAAAAAGGTCAGCTCTCTATTGAGACTGGATAGACACAGGACAAGAAGATATAGATGCTAGAACATTTGTAGCCTTTATGGAAGGAAGTTGAGGGAGTTAGCATTAGGCTCCTTCTATTCTCTCTGAAGCATGTGGCTATTTTTTGAGAATGAGATGAAACAAATTGTTTTGGGAATTGGAGCACAAGTAGATCAGAGAAACATAGCTAATAGTGTTAGTTATCAATTGCCACAGCAGTGCTATGTAACAAACCAACCCAAAGGTGAGTGACTTAAAACAATAGGTATGTATGTATGTATGTATGTATTTATTTATTTATTTATTTTGTGAGTCTGTGGATTAACCTGGCAGTACAATAGCTATTTGAGCTTCCTCACATATTTTGAGAACGGTTGACTGTCACTAATCTAAGCTGACTTCCACTGGGTCACTGGGAAGAGTGATTCCTCTCCAAGTGTCTTGCATCTCCAGCAGCCTAGCCCAGGCATGTTCTTGTAGCCAAGGCAGAGATGCAAGAGCAGAGATTAAAGTATGCAAGCATGTTTTCAAGCCTCTGCATTCATCACATCTGCTAGCATTCCATTGGCAAAACGCAGTTAAATGACTGAATTCAGGATCAAAGAGTGGGGAAAGTGACTTTTCCTTTTTAGTGGAAGAAACCCCCATGCTCTAAAGTTGTATGCAAGGTGGGGACGGATACAGTTGAAGGGCATGATATTTGAGCCCATAATGCAATGAATCCACAAGTCCCCAATGGTATTGAGAGCTCATTCATGATAATTATTTGGTAGCAGAATCTAAATGCCCTATTGTGTTAATTTCTCCAGAAGCATTTGAAATCTTGGGTGGAGCACCAAAAGAATATGTTAGACTACTTATGGGAATTGCCAGAAAGTGTAAGGAAAACACAGAAAGACAGAGAAGCAAGGCCATTTCTGACATAAATTAAGCAAATGTTGATGTTTAAAGTATCTTAAAATATAAACTGGTTACTGAGGAATGTGAAGGTATAGGAAAATAGAAAGTGAGAGCATTGTGAAGCCAAAATAAAGCCATAACAAAAATAGTTAATATATAATATTAAGTCAAATCAGGAAAAAGATGCTTAAATTTTTGAGGTAGAGTGTTTACATGAGATAACAAGGTCCAGGGAGAAGTGGTATGAGTGGGGAAGTAAGGTGAAGAGTAGAAAAAAGAGAAGGGCAAGCAAATGAAGTGAGAGTGGGATGTGGGTGTTGGGTCATTCTTGTAACAGGAGAAAAGATGAAAATACTAGCCAACTGTCCATAATGTGGATGAATGAGAGGACGTGACCTAGAGCTTAACAGATAAGAGTGTGAGGAGAAGGAAAACCAGCATAGGATGAAAGAGTTGGATTTTTGTGATCAGATTGATACTATTGTTACTGTCATTGGGGAAGAAGGTGAAAGGACTAGAAACAGCAATTAGAAGCAAAGAAGTCAAGCTTTTTTCTCACCCTTGAAATACCTGGATTGTGATAAAAATGGCCAACATCTGGGAGAGCAACAACCTAGACTGTAGGATAGACCAGATTGAGGGGCCTGAAAACTTTTATTTTAGAGAGTACACATAGTTTTGGAACCAGTAGTGGTGCCATATTGGCTAATGTAGCCTAGACTAATGCTCATAAACTAGGCGTGGATATTGGAGGCTAGGCCAGAGAACAATAAAGATGTGAAAGGAAGTGAGTTAAGGGGAAAAAAGGTAGGAGAAGATCACAGAGAAACATTCATTCTCCCTCCATGTCATTTCAGAGGTTCCTTGGCAAGAAGTCAGTGTCTCCTGAAAGGAACCCCTTTTCTGCCCTGGGAAGGACAGAAACCATTCTAACAATTGATGATTTCGAAGCCCTTGTGGGAAAATAATTAAACATTATGGAGAGGTTGGGAGGCAATACAGAGATAAGGTTGCTATTTATTTTCTTCTCCATATGAGAAAGAAAAGTGGAAAAATATAAAAAAAATGTAAATATAGCACATATATCCATATAAAGGTAACATGAGTGTCTGGAGTAATAACCTGATAACTTGCTACAATGATCTAAGATCAGTGAGTTAACTAAAGTTGTAAGGAATAAATCATAGTTTTGCATGTAATTTGAGTTCATGTCCCAACTCTGTCTTGCTCCTAATTGTGCCTCCACTGTGGTTGGGGCATGGGTTCTGATACATAGTAAGTGTTCAGTTGATATATTTGAAAAAAATAATAAATAGTTGGTCAGTTGTTCTCTTGGCAAAGTATAGTTAAGGCTTTCTGAACCTCAGTGTTGGCATTTCTATTTTCCTAAATGACAGTTTCTAAGTTATTACGTGTATTAAATGAGATAAGACATGTGGACTTGGCCTACAGTAGAAGTTAGCAAATGATCATTTGAATCTAAATTTGTGAATGTGAAGAGAATCGTTTCCTTAGCCTGTTTAGTCATCATTCAAAGGTCTCTTGCTATCTTCCCACACTTGCATTTAACCCAAACCTGGCATATAAACATCAGTGATTCTTCTTAAAGGGTCGACCTGTTATATTTGCACACATGTATACTCTTTGAGGTAATCTTGAGCCAGGCTCTTGCTGATTACATTTCAGCTTTTCATGCTGTTGTCCCAGAAGACGTTGACGTCATCTGGAGACATAGTAGCGCCATCCGTCCTCAGAGGTTCAATTCATTCTGCCATCCGGAAACTCTGTCGACAAGGCGGCCAGTGTTAGAAATTAAGCTTGTGACATGCAGGACATGGTGGAGTGCAAACATTGGTCAGTGCTTCCTCTCCCAGCCACAGAGGAAAGCCACACTGATTGGTATTCAGGAAAGGGACCTCCTGTTTCGAAGGATTCCTTCATGCTGTTCAGCAATGCTGTTTAGGGTGGATTTTCCCATTTGAACTGCAAAGCTTAAACACAAATATTAACTACCTGAAGCTGCAAATAGCAGCATAGTACATTAAAAAAATAATGAATATTTTAACCAGCCTTTGCCCAACCAAGAAAAATATTATGCAGAAACGAGGCTGATTTTAGAAAAATGCCCAAGGAAACATTAAAAAAAAAAAAAAGTTGAGTTTCCTTTCAAAGTTTGTTTTTGCTAAACATTCATAGTTTTGCTTTTTCCAATCCAATTTTATTATAAGAAAGGTCTCCCACATGTGTACCTGGCACTCCTTTCAAAATAATCAGCAATACACAAAACCTTTGGAAATGGTGGGTGAGTTCTTAAATGTGACAGAAAGAAAGGACAAAACATATAAATAAAGGAAGGCACGTCTTTGCAAACACATATGTTTGTCTTCCCATTAGTTATAGGCAGACTTTCATGTTCATCATTTTGACTATTTAACATTTTGCTCATTTGGAGAATCCAAAATTTAATTGATTCTTCACTGCAAATTTTCCCTGCAATGAAATCACTGAAGGTATCAATCACTTGTCATCAAGACTGACGTTTTGGAGCTGTAATTTTGGGTGAAGGCAGTGGATAGACATTCTGTTATACCTGTTGTATAGCTTCCTTGGCATGCATTTCTGTCCTTGGGAAAGATCAAAATAAAATTATCAAAACATGCCCTTTAAGAATTCTGATTCTCAATCAGTAAAATAGAAATTTTAGACTGACCTTAGTAACAAAATGCTTCTAGAGCATTTTTTTCCAAGCTTAGTTTTCTTAATACTTAACATTATCTCATTAACTCCTTATCTTATAACAAGCCCTTTGAGGTTGGTATTAGTATTAACCCATTTTCCAGACGAGGACAATATCACACAGAGGTTAAAAACGGCCCAGATGGGTGCCTGAGGTGGCTCATTAGGTTGGGCATCTGATTCTTGATTTCAGCTCAGGTTATGATCTCAGGGTCATGAGCATGGAGACTGCATAAGCTTCTCTCTCTCCCTTTCCCTATGCCCTTTCCCCCCACACTCATTTTCTCTCTCTCTCTCTCTCTCTCTCTTTCCCTCTCTCTCAAAAAACAAAAACAAAAACAAAAAAATAAACTGCCCAGATGGTCTATCCAGTATTCAAGTATCAGCTGTCCTAGTCCAGGGCCTATGCCTTTTAACCTCCCTACTTTGCTGTAAGTGAAATTCAGTTTCAGATTGGCTAAATTGGCTTTCCCAGGCTTGCTATTAATCCACTGTCATTCAAGGTTTCAGCTGGTTTTTTGTTTTGTTTCATTTTGGGGGTTTTTGGGGGGTCTAATTTGTGGATTATAAATTGTATTGTTATAATGGTAATTAAACATGGGTCAGGGTACCTTGATTCTGCTCACAGCTTTGCTACTGGCTGTGAATGACTCTGGCTTTCACATGAGCTCAGTTTCTCTCCTGTAAAACAGATACAAAAGTAGCATTCTTATCTGCCTCAGGGCTTTGTTCTCCAAATCCACTGGTAATAGATTTAAAGTTGTAATTACTGATACCTTTCTCCCTGTGCAAGAAAAATGGGTTGAGCTGAAGTTCTTAACTGTTCAACTTAACACTTGAATATTTAACTTCAAAAATTTTTTGTTCTAGAGGAAAGGGAAATTTTAAATTATTGATGAATTTTTATCAAACTTTTTGCTCCACATCAAGAATTACTATCAATAATAAGTTGTGAGGGATGCCTGGGTGGCTCAGTTGGTTAAGTGTCTGACTCTTGATTTCAGCTCAGGTCATGATCTCAGGGTTGTGAGATCAAGCCTATGTTGGGCTCCATGCTCAGCAGGGAGTCTGCTTGAGCTTGTCTCCCTCTCTCTGCCCCTTTCCCTCTACCAATGAAATAAATAAATAATTTTTTAAAGATTAAGTTGTAATATGTATTTGGGATAATAAAAACCAATAACCACCTAGGTTTCAGTAATATCAGAAATGTGAGAACATCTACAGTGATAGTCCAATGGTGAAATTAATTTCAATTGCCAACTGATTCCTCACGCCAATCTTTAGGGATTTCTGAATCTATTTATAGGGAACCATACTTAGAAAAATGCCACAGTTGAAAGGGTCATCACAATATTTGTGAACCCTTGGCATAAATGAATTTTCAGACTATTTTAAGGCAATTTACTATTTTTATTCCTGAGCATTTATTTGGACATCTTTTTCTTCTTACCCACATAGGAATGTTTATCTCCATCACTAAGTTCCTGTTTTAGTTCCATGCTTATACAGCTTTCTTTTCACACCAAGCTTGGAATCAAATTCCTCAGTTTTATATTGTTTAAAATAAGCCTTTCTCCTGTCCTCTCTCTTGGCTAGTGTTGTCCCATAAAAGATGAAAATGTACTATAAATGAAGGAAAAGCCCAAATTTAATACCCTACTCTATTATTTGAAAGAACTAATTCATCCTTTTTTTCCTTTAATACAAGCAACTGAAAGGATGTAGTCTTCGTTGCTGGAAAGCCAGAATGGTTTTATTTGAAAAAGGGACCCCCTCAGTTTGTGTTACTAAGCACTGTGCTTGTGGTTTTTGTAGTTCCTTCCTTTGAGGACATCCTGACCCCTACCATACTTAATAATTTTACTCTTCTGTTTCATTCTTTGATGTCTGATGGTGACAATGGAGCAGCAGGAACCACCATAGTGGATTAAATGATTTATTAAGTAATTCTATAAATATTTGGTGAGCACCTTCTATATGCCAAGAACTATTTTATGTACAAAGGATATTGCAGTCAAAGGTCAAATACTGCTCATATGGTACTTACATTCTAAGGACATTGGAAAGAAAAACAGAAAAATAATTATCTATCTTAATATTGTCTGTCTTAATAAGGGAATACATAAATGGATGAATAGATAATTTGGTATATGGTATAAAAGTACAGGAAATAGGGGTGCCTAGGTGGCTCAGTCTGTCAAGTGACTGCCTTGGGCTTGGTTATAATCTTGGAGTCCTGGGATAGAGCCCCACATTGGGCTCCCTGCTCCATGGGGAGTCTGCTTCTCCCTCTGCCTCTCCTCTCTGCTCATGCTCTCTCTCTCTCTCTCTCTCTCTCTCTCAAATAAATAAAGTCTTTTAAAAATAAAGGAAATAAAAATGGGATATAGTTGTTTGGGTTGAGAGGAAAATGCCTTATTGTGGTCAAAATTCTAAGAGATGACTTTTAAGGGCTACTGTAATTATGAGAACTAGCAACATGAGGAACATTCTAAGGCAGAGAGAACACCACATACAGTTGTGGTGAGATGACAATTACTTGGAATGTTGAGAATTAGAAGATGAAATGAGCAAGGTGAAGATGACGCAGATGAGATCTAAGAGGTATAAGGAGATCATGTATATATATGTGGCTTTGTAGATTGTGGAAGAGGGTATGGATTTTGTTCTAAGTATGATGGTACAGAGCAGTGACTCTCAAACTTTGTGCACATCAGAATCACCTGGATGACTTGCTAATGCATGCATTACTGGGTCCACCCCCAGAGTATCTGGCTCAGGACCTCTAGGGTAGAGCCTAAGAATTGGCGTTTCTAACACATGGTGCTGATGCTGCTGGTGTGCAGGCAATGCTTTGAGAACCATTGCTCTAATAGGTATGTATTTTTTGTGTGGGCCCAGAATAGATTTCACCATGGTTTTGTAACTGAATTTCTTTTCTTGCAGGAAAAGTCCCTTTTCTACTTTTATTCAAACCTTGTATTCCATTACCTTGGTCACAGTAAAGACATTCAATGATGGACATGTGACTTGGCAGTCAGTTGAAACCCAGTCCAGAGACACTCTTGCAACTATTGGGAAATGAAAGTTCTCAAGCCACTGGATGAGAAGCTGGTAGGCAGGGGAAATCTCCCCAGAAATTAAGCTAGTGCAGAGGAGCACTGAGCTGAAAGATAGCAAGACACTAAGCTTTGATATTCTCAGCTGACCTCCTGGATCCAGCCATGCCTAAATCAACCCTGTTCCTGTACTTTTCAGTTACATGACTCATTTTCCCATTTTATACTTCAGGCAGTTTCTCTTTGGTTTCTAAAAGTTTAAAACCAAAAGTAAAAACAAGTAAGAAGCTATTATAGATATACCAGCTATTTTATTTAGATACACATTAGTTCATCACAGAGAAACAGACAAGAGAGTTTAGACAGCTCATATTTGTGCATATTATGACATAATGACCTTTGTACAAGTCAAACTTGAGATGCTTTAAAATAGAAAGGAGCGCAAAAAAATAATGCAAAAAACATAGGAGCACAAAAAAGTATAGGACTTGGTGGCACCACACCCCTACCAGCAGCACTGTTATCCCTATATTTCCATAATCTGACCCTAAATAAAATTTATAATTTTATGGAAACTTCATGTTCTTAACAAGTCAATATATGCTTTAAATTTTTTTTTCTTTTTACTGCTGGCCCCTTTCAGCCATGATTTTCATTAGAATTATATATGGTAGCTTCTCACTTGGTCTAAATGTGATCCCTTCAAAAAGCCTTCTTGGTTGTCCTATTTGAGATAGCATCTCCATACTCAAGTCCAACTCTGTCAAATAATTCTATTTCATTACTTTCTGAGAATTTAACATTTTCTCAAATTATCTTGTGTATTTGCTCATTATCCGTCCCTTATAGAGCATGGACTACATGAAAGCAGTAGTATCTTATGTATTATTTATCAGTAGGTCTCTGTCACCCAAATGATGAATGAATTAGTTACACATTTTGTAGAATGGAAAAATAATGAACCAGTTGCACATTTTTACTTTTCCTTAAATAGGTTTTAGGTTCACAGCAAAATTGAGAGGAAGGTACAGAGATTTTTCATATACTCCCCACCCTGACACATGCTCAGCTTCCCCATTATCAATATTCTGCACCAGAGTAGTACATTTGTTACAATTAGTGAACTTCATTGACACATCATTATCACCCAAAGTCCAAAACTGACATTGGAGTTTACTTGTGGTGGTATACTTTTTATGGATTTGGACAAATGTATAATGACATATATTCATTATTATAATATCACATAGAATATTTTCACTGCTCTAAAAGCCTTTCATGCTTCTCCTATTTACTGTCTCCCCCCACCCCTGGCAAGCAATGATCATTTTTACTGTATCACGGTTTTGAGTGTTATGTAGCTGGGACCATATAGTATGCAACCTTTTCATATTGGTTTCTTTCACTTGGGAATATGCATTTAAGATTCCTCCATGTCTTCTAATGGTTTGATAACTCATCTTTTTTTAGTGCTGAATAATATTCCATTGTCTGGATGTACCACAGCTGATTTGAACTTCCATTTAATTGAAACACATCTCAGTTGTTTCCCAGTCTTTATTTAGTCAGGTGAATGGGAAACTGTGAGGACTGTCTGAGATTTGGTAATTACATGTAACCTTTATGATTTCAAGATGTTGCTAGTGACCCATTGGCCATATGTGGATCAAAGTGTTTTTCTGCAGTGGTGAAGAATTTGTGCCAACCTGTCTATGCTTCCTCTCTTGTTCAACCTCATGACCACTTTGGCATTGGCTTGTGGGACAGGGTGTGGGCATTGGCAGACCTCAGACATTTTGGAAAGGAAGTTGTTTTTTGGGGGCAGTGGTAAATCTGTTTTTAGACATGTTATTTCTGAGGGGACAGCAGGCTACTGAGCATGACGTCTACATGTATGGAATTGTATGTAGTTAGAAATACAGCATTGTAGATAGATTAGAGTTGGTCTTAAGTATATGAGAATCATAAGATTGAACATTTGAAAGTAAAAGGGTAGATTAACATAAAATACAGGTTGGTGGTCATTTTTGAGGAGAGGCAAAGGGAGATGGGATTATATATGGGGAAGGTCACTGAGGGGCATTCTTAATTGTTATTGGTAATCTTCTCTTCCATAATCTGGGTGGTGTGTTTTCTATTATTTTTCAAACTCATATATTAAGTTAAAAAATAAATATGGATTGCTTTTCTAAAAAAAATATGCAATACCAAAGAATGAATTTTTAATACTTCAGATGTCTTTTTTAATTTCGTAAAATGTGGTTGCTTGTGGGTGCCTGGGTGGCTCAGTGGTTGAGCATCTGCCTTCGGCTCAGGTCATGATCCCAGGGTCCTGGGATCAAGTCCTGCATCAAGCTCCTGG